>NC_091254.1:82107500-83357500 GCF_042477335.2 Ovis canadensis
CACCAAATTATTTTGTATGTACTTTTAAAAGTTAAAATTACTGAATTACTTCTCTAGTGTATCATCAAATCATACAGGCATTCCTTCATTTTTAACAATATAAAATAATAAAATTTTAAAAAGGAAGTCTATTCGCAGTGTCTATTCGCAGAAAGCAGTAAAGGAAATAAAAAACTAGAATTCTCAAATTCAATGTGAACTCTATTGACCTTTGTGAATTTTTTATTATATTCTTTCTTCTCTTCTACTTGTCCTTCATAAAAGTATATTGAAATCACCTTTATGAAGGCTTTGATCTCTTTAAGAATTATTCACTTTTTAACTCACTTCATTTTTATTAATATCCTATCACATCCAAACATGCATACAGACACACACACATATCACATACACACACAATTAAAAGTCTATATTCATCTTCAGGAGGAAATTTCATAGGCTTTAACCATTGTTTTGGAAGGTTGAATAATTACCTGGAATCTTGAAACTATTTCAAAATAGAGTTGCTAAGGTTTCAAAAAAAAATCTCAACTGAGTAATCTATAAAATAGAATGTGTTTCTCTGTTAATTAACCACCTAATGAATAACCTATGATCTCTTCTCAAGTGAATAGCTTGTTGTTTCAGAAATTTCATCTCCACCTAGTCAGAAGAATGCAAGAGACAATCTCTTCCTTTGCTTAGGAAATTAGTCACTCTCAAGATATGGTGACCCCATATTTTCATGTTTGGGGTGCAAAGATAGTTGATAGTTGATGTATGAATATTCTGAGTAGACGGAATTTAAGTAGATTATCAAGCAGTTGAAATCAGCATTACAGTATTTGTGATTTTAAGGACACCTAAATTTTATGTTCTTCATGTCTTAAAATATCTCCAAACTAAAATTTCCACTGTAGTTTAAATACAGCTCCTCCCAACAAATAATTATTCACCATTAATATCCTTGAAAAAATTGACATCATTTGTGAAATGTGTTCCTGAAACAAAAGAAAACTGGTAGGCCACTATTAGCTACTAAATCTAAGTAAAGATTAGGTTATAAGATTCAGTTCAGTTCAGTCGCTCGGTCGTGTCCGACTCTTTGTGACCCCATGAATTGCAGCACGCCAGGCCTCCCTGTCCATCCGCAACTCCCGGAGATCACCCAAACTCACGTCCATTGAGTCGGTGATGCCATCCAGCCATCTCATCCTCTGTCGTCCCCTTCTCCTCCTGCCCCCAATCCCTCCCAGCATCAGAGTCTTTCCCAATGAGTCAACTCTTCGCATGAAGTGGCCAAAGTATTGGCGTTTCAGCTTCAGCATCAGTCCTTCCAAAGAACACCCAGGACTGATCTCCTTTAGAATGGACTGACTGATTAGCCCCCACAAAACTATACAGCACATAAAGCAAGTTATAGGATGAAAGGGGCAGAGAGTAATAAACTCATGGCACAAACTTTCGCATTTGACTTGTCTCAATTAGCCTATTTGATATATTTGTCAATAATAACTTTTAATAAAACTTATTCCTATTCTCTAATGCCTTCCCTTCTCTAGGTTAAAAAATTTCCACCATTTGCAATTAGTGACCAACTCGTCTTTCATAAAAGAAAGAAGAGTTCTCTCTTAACATATCCATTATTTCTCACTTTCTTTCTCAGGCTGTGACCATTTCATTTCTGTCTCTTCTCCTAATTGCTTCTAATCCTTTTGCTGCTGAAAACTATAGACATTCCTCAAATTTTTTCACAGCTTTATTTTTCCTTTCAATCTTCCAGCTTGCACAGCCTGACCATTTCAACATTATAACTATCATAATGTGAAGGACTCCAAAATTTATAGTTCCCCAAATTAACCACTCTTTCCAATTGTATTATGATATGTCCAACCCCTTGTAGGACTTTAATATCTATCTCCAAGTACCACAGGTATTTCAAACTCTTCATGTACAAAGGTAAATTGGCAATTTCTCCTTCTCAGACCAGTTCCTAGTCCGAAATTTCTATTTTCTTCAAAAATACCAAATTCTTTCTGCTATCCAAACTCAGAATCATATCCTCTTATTTCTTTCCTCACAATCAGTCACAAAGTCGCACAGAGATTTTCTTGACATTGCAGCCTTGTTGGCTCTCTTTTTCCCTATTTCTAGGACCACCTTTCTCTTATAGGTTCTTAGCTGAGCTATTTAATGAACTTCTGATTTTTTTTTAAATTTATTTTTTATTGAAGGATAACTGCTTTACAGAACTTCATTGTTTTCTGTCAAACTTCAACATGAATCAGCCATCAGTCCAGTTCAGTTCAGTCGCTCAGTCTTGTCCGACTCTTTGCGACCCCATGAATCGCAGTATGCCAGGCCTCCCTGTCTATCACCAACTCCTGGAGTTCACTCAGACTCACATCCATTGATTCAGTGATGCCATCCAGCCATCTCATCCTCTGTCGTCCCCTTCTCCTCCTGCCCCCAGTCCCTCTCAGCATCAGAGTCTTTTCTAATGAGTCAACTCTTCACATGAGGTGGCCAAAGTACTGGAGTTTCAGCTTTAGCATCATTCCTTCCAAAGAAATCCCAGGGCTGATCTCCTTCAGAATGGACTGCTTGGATCTCCTTGCAATTCAAGGTACAGCCATAGTTATACATATATCCCCTCCCTTTTGAACTTCCCTCCCATTTCCCTCCCCATCTGATTTATTTTTTTTAACATTTAGTTTCTTTCCTCTGTAATGAAAACAGTACATGGTCATAGGACTAAACCTCTACTTGTGATTTACTTACTTTTTGAAAAAATGTAAATGACTTCCCTTGTTGATGAATATAGTGCACACTCTCTTACTGGATATTTGGTGATGTTTGAATGGGTTCTCAATTCCCATTCTTTTTTCTTTAATTGGAGTGTAGCTGCTTTACAATATTGTGTTAGCTTCTGCTGTACTACAAAGTAAATCAGCTATATATATGTGCATATATCCCCTTGCTCTTGAGCCTCCCTCCCACCTCCCTTCTCCCCTGCCCCTATCTCACCCATCTAGGTCATCACAGAGCGCGGCGGAGTTAAGCTTTCTGAGTTTCCACAGCGGCTTCCCACTAGCTAACTATTTTACACATGGCAGTATATATATGTCAATTGCAATATCTCCCAATTCTCCCTCTCTTTCCCCACCCCGTGTCTACATGTCTGTTCTCTATGTTTTTAGCCTTCTCCCACTCTACTAGTCTACCTTCATTAAAATCCACCTGGGTTACTCACAAATCTTTGCACATATGTTTCATTTTTTAATCCCCATGCCTTTGCACGTATGGATTTTCCATCCGGCATAATTTCTCCCATTTCCTTTAGTTGAAATACTACCCATATCTCATTTTAAATGGGGCTTTCTTCATAAAGCTGTCTTTATTCTCTGATGAAAAAAGATCTTTCTCAACACAAAATTTTCATAGACATTTACACCAGTGCCTTCCACCTAGAGTATAAGTATGCCTTATCTTCCCTACTAGCTTACAACACTCTGAAGGGAGGCACCCAGTCTTATTTTTCTATCACCCTACAAACATGGTTACAATATACATGATCAATAAATGGACTGTTTAAATAAAACACAAAGGGTAAGAGAGGCCAGAAAGGTCTGTGAAAATATGTGATCAATACAAAGACAAGAGCTACTGATATAACAGCAATAAATCATATGACCCCTCCAATATATTACCAGCATGGCTCTAGGCACTGGTAAACACATTTTACCATAATTTGAAGTGATTTGAGTATGGTAGTCTAGATGTTGTCTTATTTTTCTTGTGGGTCTGATTTTTTTTTTTTTTTGAGGAAATGCCAGCCATGCTGTTTGGTTAATAAAATTACAGGTGGCATTAGGTTCGCCCTTCCTTTCAAATTTTTCCACCGATAATTTCCATTAAATGAATTTTGTGGACAATTCCTCAGCATATAATGTACATTTGGAGTTCTAAATGAGCCAATAAGATATTTTGTTCATAGAAATGATGAGAGAAGTGGGGGGTGGGGGGAAACAGTTCAATAGCCAGATTGAGTCTATAGAACAGAAGTTCTGTAGTGCCTCAGGAGAAGCAATAGAGCAAGTTAGTTAAACTTAGATCCTCTGACGTTGGACTGTCTGACTTTGAATCTATGATTCAGTTTTACCTTGTTTTACGGCAACCCACTCCAATACTCTTGCCTGGAAAATTCCATGGACGGAGGAGCCTGATTGGCTGCAGTCCATGGGGTCACTAAGAGTCGGACATGACTTAGCGACTTCACTTTCACTTTTCACTTTCATGCATTGGAGAAGGAAATGGCAACCCACTCCAGTATTCTTGCCTGAAGAATCCCAGGGATGGGGGAGCCTGGTGGGCTGCCCTCTATGGGGTCGCACAGAGTCGGACACGACTGAAGCGACTTAGTAGCAGCAGCAGCATGACCATGATCAAGTTCCTTAGTCTTGCAAAGCTTTAATTCTGTAAAATAGCAGTAATAACATAACTCATGGAGTTGATGGAAAAATTAAATGAGTTAACACATATTAAAGGTCTAGTATACTACGTGGAATGTAGTATGTCTTAAAAATTGTTACCTGTCATTTTTTTCTATCCTCTTTTTTGTTCAAATTTCACTATGTTTACATTTTATAATTGCCAAAATAATCAAGATTATAAAAATTCTGAAAGATGTGAAAAATAAGAGGAGAAAGGTCTCTGAAATATTAACCAATCTTGAAAAACTCATATTAAAATGTTGGCATATATTACCATTTTAATATTTTGTTGGCACCTTTTATAACATTCATATATCTCTGATAACAAACTTAACTCACCTTACAATTCAATTGTTCAGAGAAAATATAAACTCACCCATTTTACACAGTGAATCTAGTCTTCCTCATGCATCCCCAACAACTAGCTTGCAGAATAAAACAAGTAATGGTGTCCAATCTGATGTACAGCTTAGTCTCATCCCATAGTTCAGATGGGTTGATCTTTGCATGGGCAACTTTGAGCACCTCTCAGTATATGTGTTCTGTGCTTAGAGAAAAATAATGCTAATTCAATCACTAGGATTTCTCAGTCATAGGTTCTCCAAAAACAGCTTATATTCAAGATGGTATTTGGGTATGAGGATTGGGAGGGAAAAGGGTATGACTTTTGAAACCTCATGGTATAAAAAAAATCAAGATTATCTAGATTCTATCTCTTCTAGTCTCTTATCATTTCAAAAACTCCTTGTTCAATCAGATTCCACTTGCCCTGCTGGCATTTGTAAATAGCATCTGTGGCTGGTAGGATTATGAGCCATTCCTAAAGCTTGGTGATTCTCAAGGATCATTAGTATTCATACATACTACTATCTGCATTTTTCCATTTTTCTCTTTCTACAGTCTGCATATTTATTTTTTGATATGGATATTGGCTTTCATTTTCTTTCTAACAGATGCTGATTTGTATACAGCAAAGCTAATGGTATTTTCATAATAATTAAAATCTAATTGCACTTCATCATTGTTTATAAACATTTTATTTTCAGTTGTTTTACTTGGATTTCCCCAAGATTGACAGTACAGCTTTTATTGAGGTGACTGCCGAGCTAGCAGGATTATCAAGGGAGCGGCTCTCCTCCTGCCTCCCGTATTCAGTGCGGAGCACAGAGACCTAACAGGCTGGGCCTCAGGCTCTGGGAGAGGTCCCCAGACTTTAAGCTGTAAGTCTTAAACCCGAGTGCTTAAGAAAATAATCATTCCTCTAAAAGGTGGGATGAAATTGGAGTTCAAACTTTTCAACTGTAGTTGACAGAGAAGCACAGAACCTGTGGACATCGCCTCAGATCCTCAGAGCGCTCTAGAGAAGCAAGCCTTCAGGAAATTAGTCTAAATTTTACCTCTTGCAAGACTTTCCTGGTGGCTCGGATGGTAAAGCGTCCGCCTACAATGCGGGAGACCTGGGTTCAACCCCTGAATTGGGAAGATCTCCTGGAGAAGGCAATGGCAACCCACTCCAGTACTCTTGCCTGGAAAATCCCATGGATGGAGGAACCTGGTAGGCTACAGTCCATGGGGTCACAAAGAGTTAGACACAACTGAGCGACTTGACTTTCTTTCTTTCCTTCTTGCATAACTTCTCTAAATAATTGCTTTCTCCCTATTCTTTTAAACATTTGCCGATTAATTTTTGTCTTGCTTAATGACATTGGCAAGTATCTACAAAAAAAATGCAAAAAAATAATGGTGATTGAGTAATAATTTTTCAGTTCTTTCTAATAAAGTTTTATCACTGAACACTTAAGAACCATATACATGACTATAATTGCTAGCTCTATATGTGTGTATATATAAATATTTATTTATTTACAAATTGTCTTACATATTTTCCCAAAACTTGATTCTATTTGATTGCTTTCTCTTGGTGTTGTTTAACTTACTCCATTATCACTTCTATTTTCTATAACTGAAAGTTAGGTTTAGAAGCTTAACAAAGAGTTTCAAAGTTTTGTTTAAAGTTCTTGCAGGTTTGTTTTTTTTTTTTTTTTTTCAAAAAAGTCTGAAGATTTGGAGTGTTTGCTTATTATAATGTATATATAAAGTTTTATCAGGAACAAAGAAGGAATTTTAGCCAAAGCCTTTCCTGTGTATAAAAATAATTATATGGTTTTTATTCTTTAAGTGTGGTAAATTATACTAAAATATTTCCTCATATTAAACCATATTTGCACACCTTAGGATAAACCCTACTGGAGTTATATTGAGTTGTATTTAATATTTAGCTCTATTGTATATTTTTAAGTATTAGTCTTTAGAATTGTGTCATATTTGTTGAATTTTGCCATCTTAGACACAAGACTTCACAACAAGAAACAGAAAGCAGAACTTTTTGCCTTTTTTGCCTATTTTGGTGGAATCATTCAGTTGACATAAAAACTAGATGTTCTGATATTAGATTGGCAAAGTTAAAACATACAGTTATCTAAACTGTGTGACGTTTCTAACTCAGACAAATTTTTTGAGTTTTTCCCTCTGGTTATTTCATTTTTGTGTTTCATGTTTTCTTTACATTCTTAGGTCCATTTTACATATTCCAATTTTGAATACAATATAACTTAACTATCTTGGATATCAATTCACCAACAGAGTTGGATGAAATAAAGTATTATCTTAAAATTATCAGGAACATTTATGCAACATTTTCTCTTTTTCTCTTGCATGGGTGAGTGGTTTGAATTCTTTTTTTCCCTAAAAATAAGCTGTTGGCAATTCTATCATTTCTATTTCCTGTTAATTTATGCTTTTCTCTTCATTAATTTTTTTCCCATTTGTGTTCCTTAGGTTCACTGTGTTTTTTCACCACTTAATAGATTTTATTCATTATTTTTGCTTGCAATAAAAACATTGAGTTTATTATTGTCACTATTTAATAAATACTCTGAAACTGTGGGGTTTTAGTTCCTTTTGCTACAAGAGTTCTTTAGAAAAGAAAGGCATTAAAATGTCAAATGCTTTGGTATTTTTGTTTCTTAAAAAATTTGACATTTATTTTTTACTTTATTAGATTGTGGTTTTAGAATATGATCTAAAGTATTTTTCCTTTTTGGAATTTAAAGAGTATTCCTTTTTGGCTAATATGTGATTACATTTTTTTTGTAAAATGTTCCAGGGGCCATTGAAAAAATATTCTCTTTTTATTACAGCTTTTAATATATGTGTTTACTTATTGATTAGAACATATCAATCTTTCACAGTATTGGTTAGATTTTCATGTAGCAACACCATATATATGTGTATATATATATATGATATTTCAAGGACAAAAAAATTATCTCTTAAATTCTCTCTCTCCCGTTGCTCTTCCATCTGTTTCTCATTTCATTTCCCACAGTATTTTCTTCAGGTATTCTGATGTGTCAGTGGAATAGAAAGGCTCATTGAGAACTTATTTATCACAATTTTAAAGGTACCATGGTCCCATTTAATAACTTTTTTTCTAAAATTATATTTTGGGTAACCTTGATATTCCCTTTGTTTACATATGCTAATTATATCTTAGACCATTATTTCAAATTTCTAAGTTATTTTGGAAAACTTGCTAACACAATTTGAAATTACTTATGAGTTCATATGGGTTTATTGTACATTTACTATTCACATATTATTCCTTCCACTGGTATTTTTTGTTATGCTTTGTTTTCATTGCTCACAGGAGTGGAAATGGTTTTTAATACTATTAGAGATTATGTTTATACATTTAAGTAAAATAGTTACGTGCCTATGTATCAATGTACCATCTTCAGAAAATCTGTGGAGAGGATATCATACCATCTAAGAGAGACTGAGAAACTACAGTAAGCCCACTGCTTCTCTTCCTTGTAACTTCCACACTAACTTTTGTAGTTATATTTGAGGTTTCCTTTCAGCCTGTTATTTTCAAATCATAACTGTCTTAAGATACAATTCAAGAATTGTCCTTTGTGTAACAATATTAACCGTGTTTACTTACATAATTCATTTGTATTATTTCTATTTTAAAGGAATTTTGTGCTCATCTCTGGTGTTTTGTCAGCATTCATATTCATGAGTTGTGTTTTCATGTACATTTTTTGAAATATGCTAATATATTCAAATCCACAACTCCCTCCAGCCAGCTCCTGTCTTCACAGATAACTAATGGGATGAGTCTTTGTGCTTGAGTGAGGGGCATGTATGCATATGGTATACATATACTCATATAATCAAAAAGACAGTTTAACCTGAAATGAGACTCTTCCACATATGACATGGCTTGTATGACATGGCTTGTATGACATGGTTCAAGCTGTTTAACCTATTTGAGCTTTAGTTTTTTCATCTTTAAATAGGAAATCCTTTATTCACTTATTGTCCGAATATTGAGTGAGCTCTCTCTGTGTCAAGTTCTGCGGTAGATACCGAAGATAAAACAGGAAGTAATACAGGTGTGTTGCTTATGGTGTAAGAAAAGCAGTGACAGTACCTGCCTTAAAGAGTGATCTTAACTAAAACAGATAAGAAGTGTTTTGTAAGTCTTGGCTATTATAAGTACATTCTTTGTTTTCTCTTTTTACACAACTCAATGTTGTACATATTAGTGTATTTTTGCTTTTTTTCATTTAAAAATATGTCATGGAGACCTTTCCATACTCTACATCAATACTTTTATGATTATGTTTTATAGCTAAATAATATCCACTGTCTGGTGTACCATAATTTATATAACTAGTCCCCTACTGAGAACTGTTTAGGTTTCATGAAATATTTTGGTATTAAAAATAGTGATTGCTGCGGGCAGGGCAACAATGGAAATACAGACACAGAGAACTGTAGGGAGGACAATGTGGGACGAATTGAGAGAACAGCATGGAAACATACATATAACCATGTGTAAAATAGATGGCGAGTGGGAATTTGCTGTGTGAGCTCAACACAGTGCTCTGTGACAACTTAGAAGGGTGGGAGGTGGGTGGGGTTTCAGAGGATTACCTGTGGGGAGGGGGGGGACAGAGGTATACCTGTGGGGAGGCGGGGGGACAGAGGTATACCTGTGGCTGAGTCATGTTGATGAAGGGCAGAAACCAGCGCGATATTGTAAAGCAATTCTCCTCCAATTAGAAAAGGATTGCTGCAGTTGCTAACGTTTTTAGTTTGTACATAACTGGATACATTGTAGGTGTTGGATTGTTGGATGCTAAAGTTTATGATGTGTAATTTTAGTAGACAATACTTCCACACAACAGGACTGTACCAATTTACATTCTTACAGGCAATAAATGGATGTGGCTTTTCTCTTCACCCTCACCCACAGCAGAGTCTATTAACTTCTTGCATTGTGGACGACCTAAAAGGTGACAAGTTGTATCTCAAAACAGATTTACTCCTTATCTTTGTTTTGACTCATAGACAAGGGTTTGAGGATATTTCCACATACCTAAAATCCAAACTGTCTTTCCTTTCTCTTTGCTATCTTTTCATAGCCTTTTACATTTTTAATATTTGTTTATTGGTCTTTACTTTTCAATTTGGAGGAATGCTTTATATGTGAGGGAAATTAGACTACTGTCTATGAGTTACAGATAGTTTTACCCCACCTGAATTTTTAATTTAGTTGTGATGAATTTAGGCCTTTTTTTTGATTGCTGTTTTTATTGGTTAAGTAGTGGAAAATTTTAATCATTTCTCTTACTGAGTCTGGTTTTTCTGTCATGGAATGATCTTTCTTGTTCTTATAACTATTATTCACAGATTCTTATAGTAATTTCATGGTCTTATTTCTAGTTTACATTTTTGTTTATTTGGAAGGTACTCTGGCATAAAATAAGAGACATGGAAGAAAACTTTTTAGCCTAGATGACTACCAAGAGTCCCAACATACTTGGTTTTAAGATATAATTTTTTTCACCAAGTTGTGATATTTATTATTTAGTAAATTTCTATTTGATTAGGGCCTGTTTCTGGACTTTTTAATGTGATTCCATTGATGTGTTTATTTATTTATGAATAAATAAATGTGACACTGTTTGAATTACTGAACCTACATCTGATAACACCTCCTTAATCTTCCTTTCCAGAATTTTCCTATTTATTCTTATTAGGTTTTTTTTTCATATGTATTTTAAGAATTGCCTGTCTCTAAAATTATTGAGTCAATTAATTTCTTATTATGACACATTAAATGTTAAAGTTAATTTAGGGGTAACTGATAACTTTATAATGTTTATTCCCATTAAAGTATATACTGTTTCTCTTTAACTGAGAAAACAGTGAATTTTCCCTATAGCTCAGATGGCGAAGAATCTGCCTGCAATGCAAGAGACCCAGGTTCGATTCCTGGGTCAGGATGATCCTCTGGAGAAGGGAATGCAATCCACTCCAGTATTCTTGCCTGGAAAATCCCATGGACAGAGGAACCTGGTAGGCTACATCCATGGGGTTGCAAAGGAGTCAGACACGACCAAGCAACTAACACTACTACACTTCTACTAAGAAAACAGTATGTCTTTCAATTTGCTCAAGCACGGTTTTGTAGCTCTCTAAAGCATCTCAAAGTTTTCTTATAATAAACTTTGCACTTTTTTTGTTAATTTTATTGCTAGATATGGTAGGAAGAACAATGCTTCTTCCTGCCCCAAAGATGTCTACATTCTAATACTCAGAAACTGTGACTATATGAGTTACATGGCAAAGGGGAACAAAAGTTGCAGATAGAATCATGATTGCTAATCAGCTGCCCTTGAAATGTGGAGATTATCATGATTACTCAGGTGGGCCCAATGTAATCACAAAGTTCCTTTATTAACGCAAGGAGGAGGCAGAGGACAAGGTGCAAAGAGAGCTAGCTAGTGCAAAAATAATTGGCAAAGAGGTTTTGGAGGTGAAAGAAAAAGGTTCTGAGCCAAGAAATCTGGGTTGCCTCTAGAAGCTGTAAAGGGCAAGGAATGCATTTTCCCAAGAGCAACCAAAAGGAATGCAATATGACTGACCTGATTTTAGCTTATCACTTAGAAGCATCATGATTCTAAGTGAGACATCTGACATCCAGAAGTATGAGACAATAAATTTGTGTTCTTTTAATCACTAATTTTGTGACTAGGTTTAAAACACTAATTTGTTACAGCCACCATAAAAAGCTAATATACTAGGCCTTCTTTTACTGTTGCTAATATAAATGAGATCTTATATTGCATTATATCCTGTAACTTATTGTTTGTATCAGTGGAGGCTATTGATTATGTATATTAATTTTGTACCTCACCACCTTACTTTATTCCCAACTGAAGTAGTAGTTTTAGCTTAAAAATTTAAGGTTTCCAAAAATATAATCATATCATCTGTGCATAGTAATAACCTTTTATCCTAAATTTGTAGCTTCTTTATTTTATCTAAATATGTTGGTGTCTACACAATTAATAGTGGTAATAATCAAATATGTGCTTCCTGCTGATATAGAGGAGAATACTTCTAAAGTTTTATCAACAAAGATTGGTTCAACCTTTTGTCTGATGCTTATTTACCATGTTGATGTAGTATTCATCCATTCTGACCTTATTTCTAAGCATTCATATCAGGAATAGACATATAATCTTGAAAAATACTTTTTCAGCATGGAAATTATGGTAGGGTGCTTCTTCTTAAATCAATTACTATGATTAATTTTAGTCATTATTGAATTATCCTTTCATTTCTTGAATTAATAGCACTTGGCACAGGTATGATGGTCTTATACCAACTGCTGATTACTTTGGAATTTTGCTCCCATATTCACAGTAAGATGGGTTTATGGTTTTTTTATACAAAACTTCCTTGGTTTGTGTGTTTTTCTTTTTGCTATTCTTCTTTGCTTTAAAAAAAAAAAAACCATTTTATTTTTAAGAGTAATCTTAGCTTCACAGCAAAATCAAAAGGAAGTGATTGAGACTTCTCATATACCCCCTACTCTCACACATGCATAGCTTCCCCATTATCAGTGTCACACACCAGAATGGCACTTTTTTTTTTCTTCCAAGGATGAATCTACATTGACACATCATAATCACCCAAAGCCCATAGTTTACTTCAAGGTTTACCCTTGTTTTTGCACTTTTTATGGTTTTGGACAAAGGCATATTACCCATATCTATCATCCTCTCATAGCTCAGCTGTTAAAGGCAGAAGACCCCTGTTTGATTCTTGGGTCAGGAAGATCCACTGGAGAAGGGATAGGTTACCCACTCCAGTATTCCTCGGCTTTCCTGGTGGCTCAGCTGGTAAAGAATCTGCCTGCAATGCAGGAGACTTGGGTTCAATCCCTCGGTTAGGAAGATCCCCTGGAGAAGAAAATGGCTACCCATTCTAGTACTCTGGCCTGGAGAATTCTATGGACTCTATAGTCCATGGGGTCACAAACAATCGGACACGACTGAGCAACTTCTGCTTAATCACTTATATCTATCATTATAATATCCTACAGAGTATTTTGTGTCCTAAAAATCTTTTTTTCTCTCTATTCATATCTACACACCACTGGCAACCATTGACTTTCTTATTGTCTCCATAGATTTTCCCTTTCCAGAATGTCATACAGTTGGAATCATACAAGTATGTAGACTTTCAATATTGGCTTATCTCACTTAGTAATAAGCATTTTTGTTTCCTCCATGTCTTTTCATGGCTTGACAGCTCATGTTTTTTAGCTTCCCTGGTTTGGACTTCCCTGATGGAAGGCTTCAGTGGTAAAGAATTCACCTGCCAATGAAGAAGACTCAGAGTTCAATCCCTGGGTCAGGAAGATGTCCTGGAGAAGGAAATGGCAACCCACTGTAAATTTCTTGCCTGGGAAGTACCATGGACAGTGGAGGATGCCAGGCTACAGTCCATAGGGTTGCAAAAGAGTCAGATATGACTTAGCAACTAAAACAATGACAACATTTCATTGCCTGCATGAATCACAATTTATGTATTCATTCAGTTACTAATCACATCAAGGTTGCTTCCAAATTTGGGCAATATGAATAAAGCTGCTATACATCTGTGTGCAGGTTTATGTATGTATATACATTTTTAGCTTCTTTGGGTAAATACCACGAAAAACAACTGTTGGATCATATGGTAGAATTATGTATCATTTTGTAAGAAACTGTCAAACTATCTTCAAAAGGGGTCTCACTATTTTGCATTTCTACTACTTTTCCTATTCTATCTCCTAGCCAGTATTTGAAGGTATAGAAGGTATATAGTGGTACCTCATTTTAATTTGCATTTGATGATGACACATATTATGTCGAGCATCTTTTCATGTTTCTTTGATGTCTATATATCTTCTCTGGTGAAGTGTCTGTTAAGGTCTTTGGTCCATTTTTAAAAATCAGGTTATTATTTATTGTTTTCTTATTTTGAGCTTTAAAAGTTCTTTGTATATTTTTAATAGCAGTTCTTTATCAGTTCTTCATTTGCAAATATTTTCTCCCAGTCTGTGGTTTGTCTTCTCATCTCTTGACATTGTCTTTTGTAGAACAGATATTTTTAAGTTTGATAAAGTCCAGCTTATCATTTATCCATGTATAATGCCTTTGGTGTTGTATCTAAAAAGTTATCACCATCATCACCATACCCAAGGTAATCTAGGTTTTCTCCTATGTTATCTTACAGCATTTTTATATTTTCGTGTTTTACAGTTAGGTCTATGATCCATTTTGACTTAATTTTTGAAGGATATAAATATATCTAGATTATTTGTCTTTTTTGCATGTGGATGTCCAGTTGTTCCAGACCATTTGTTGAAAAGACTGTATTTGCTTCACTGAGTTGCCTTTGCTTCTTTGTGAAACGTCAGGTGCTATCTTTATGTGGGTCCGTTTCTGGGTTCTCTATTCTCTTGCATCAATCTATTTGTCTATTCTTTTATTAATGCCACCATTTTCTTGATTACTACAGCTGTATAATAAGTTTTAAGTCAGAACTCCAACTTTGTTCTTCAATATTGTGCTGGCTATACTGGGTCTTTGCCTCTCTAAATAAACTTTATAATCAATTTTTTGATAGTCATTAAATAATTTGTTGGCAGTTTGATTCTTTATTCTTTCAATTAATATATTTATTTCATAAAATAATTTTCTGTGTCTTGTTATTGTTCAAATAGCCCAGGAGATACTGATTATAAGGGTTTGGTTGAATTCTCCCTTGAGAATTCATAAGCTTAGTGTGGCAACACATTCCAGTACTCTTGCCTGGAAAATCCCATGGGCAGAGGAGCCTGGTAGGCTGCAGTCCATGGGATCACTAAGAGTCGGACACGACTGAGCGACTTCACTTTCACTTTTCACTTTCATGCATTGGAGAAGGAAATGGCAACCTACTCCAGTGTTCTTGCCTGGAGAATCCCAGGGACGGGGGAGCCTGGTGGGCTGCTGTCTATGGAGTCGCACAGAGCTGGACATGACTGAAGCGACTTAGCAGCAGCAGCAGCAGTGTTACACTGGGTAATCGTGCTCTGACATCTTTCTCAATGTCTTCAGTGATAATTTGTCTTTACATATGTTTTTGTTTTTCTACTTCTAAAGTTCAGTTCAGTTGCTCAGTCGTGTCAGACTCTTTGTGACCCCATGAATTGCAGCACGCCAGGCCTCCCTGTCTATCACCAACTCCCGGAGTTCACTCAGACTCACGTCCATCGAGTCAGTGATGCCATCCAGCCATCTCATCCTCTGTCGTCCCTTTCTCCTCCTGCCCCCAATCCCTCCCAGCATCAGAGTCTTTATCAATGAGTCAACTCTTCGCATGAGGTGGCCAAAGTACTGGAGCTTCCGCTTTAGCATCATTCCTTCCAAAGAATACCCAGGACCGATTTCCTTCAGAATGGACTGGTTGGATCTCCTTGCAGTCCAAGGGACTCTCAAGAGCCTTCTCCAACACGACAGTTCAAAACCATCAATTCTTCGGCACTCAGCTTTCTTCACAGTCCAACTCTCACATCCATACATGACTACTGGAAAAACCATAGCCTTGACTAGCGGGACCTTTGTTGGCAAAGTAATGTCTCTGCTTTTGAATATGCTATCTAGGTTGGTCATAACTTTCCTTCCAAGGAGTAAGCGTCTTTTAATTTCATGGCTGCAATCTCCATCTGCAGTGATTTTGGAGCCCAAATTTAGTTTTGGTTCATTTTCCTACAAAAATTTTTCAATTCTTTTTAATCTTTGAGTAGAATTAAATATATAGTCTAGAACAAGCAGTTTTGTTTTCTCTGTATTTGTGGTTCTCATTTCTATCTTAAGTATTTGTGTGTCCTCCCATTTTTTTTTTCTCAGATTAGCAGTTTATCTGCTTTACTTTTTTTGTTTTTTCAATGAACACACTTCTGGATCTATTCCTTGCATCCAGTTTTCCATGTATTCTAAATATTGATTTCTACTTTTATCTTTACTGACATCATGAATGATATCCTAAACATTTTTTTATTGTTCTTTTCCTAATTTTTCAGTTAAATCCTGAATTTTTATTATAGTTTGCTTAATAATATAAGTATTGAAGGACATAAAATTATCTTTAAGATCTCCTTTTGCTCTATTGCTAAGTTTCTAATTAGTAGTGTTACCATTTTTATAATATTCCAGGTGTTTTGCAATTGAGAATTAGGTTTTCTCTTAAACCAAGAATCAAGGAAAGAATTTTTTATTGTTTTATAGATGTATTTGCTTAATTTATAAAAAGTAGTGTACACTTTTTAAATACACTTCCTGTGTATTTAATTGATTTTGAGATGTATTCCAATCACTTTATAATTTGCAATGTTTCAATGTTTTCTTAAATTAACCCTTTTTAATTTGTTAGGACTTTTCTTGATATTTATGCATGGGCTATTTTTATGACTATTTCAAGAATAGGTAAAGGGATATAAGATTTTATTAATACATACAAAATTTGATACATTTCAAGTATATCTATTTTATTAATTATACCATTTGAGTCTGAAATCTTCACATGATTTTTGTTTACATGTTACAGTAAAATCTATAAATTTATATTTTACTGCTAATGATATATGTTCATTTCTCTCTCTCCTGTAATTTCTAATTTATATATAATGTTAGGTTTGTTTATTCATAGACATTTATAATGTTAGATCTTCTTCACTGTTAACTGCCCACCTTAGCAATTCTTTAATTCAAACTTGAATGAAAGAAAGATCATAATTCAAACTTGAATGAAAGTAAGATCATAACTTTTTTTTTCATTTGCTCAACATATCTATCCCTATATATTTAATTTTCAAACTTTCTAAATTACCTGGGAAGTCAATTCTCTTCTAAACAACATGGTACATGCTTTTGCTTTGTAATCTAATCTGAAAGTCTTCTTTGATATGCCTAGGTTTTTATATTTGTTGATAAGATTATAATTGTTTAATTTAGCCTATGCTATATTTTCTGATTGTTACTTTCAAACATTAAACTGTCTTCTTTTAACGTTTTTAATATATCCTTTGTTTATGCTTATAACTTGGTATATGATCTTATCTGATACTGATAATACTCCATTTTGTTTGACAGTATGTATTACTTCTCTTCCCTTTTAATTCTAATTTTGTACATTGCCAATGCACTTAACTTTCATATTCTACAGTCTCCCTATCCTCATACCTTTTAATGTTATTAATACATTCAAATTATAGTAAGGATTGCTAGTGGTCCCACGGTAATGTCATCATTTTCCATTTTAATCATGAGATCCTTTCATTTTAGCTGGGCTCATAGTCACCAAACAGTAGGCTAAATTTCTCAGCCTCCAATCTACTTAAGTGTGTCTTTTTTATTAAGTTCAAGCCAGTTGAGTATGAACTAAAGCAATGTGTTCTCCTTCTAGGATATTTCCTTAAAGAAGAAGCTGCTTGCTCTTGACATCCATATTCCCCTAGAAGCATGGATTGGGGATAAGTCAGTGTAAGCCATGCAGATGAAATCTGTAGTTAGCCTGGGAGATGGTGAAGAAATATGATGTGCAGACTTAGACCCCCTAGAGTACAGCTTCTGCATCAGCTCTGGACTACTTATCCCTGGATCATTTCATGAAAACAGAACAACAACAACAAAAATTTATCCAGCTTGAGGCAGTGAATGTGGGGTCATTCTCTTACACTGCCTTAGCCTCTACTATGCTGCTACTCCTTACTTGATTCAGTCGTATCTGACTCTGTAAGACTCTTATGGACTGCAGCCTGCCAGGCTCTTCTGTCCACGGGATTCTCTGGTCAAGACTACTAGAGTGGGTTGCCATACCCTTCTCAGGGGATCTTCCCAACCCAGGGATTGAACCCAGGTCTCCTGCATTGCAGGCAGATTCTTTACTGCTAAACTACCAGGGAAGCCGTAGTCTCTACTGTAATACTAAAATAAATCCAGTGATCATTATTGATTTTTCTTTTTTTGAAACTTTTCCAGTCACATCTTGATAAACTAAAGTTTTCTTTCAGTGCATTCCTCAAAACGAATGCATGGGAAAATAGTCCCCATGTTTGTGCAACTTAAAAACTTCTTGTCAAGCCTCTAAATCTAATTTCCAGTTTATAAAAATTAGGAGCAGGTTAAATACCACAAAGAAAAAACAATCATATAAATGCAGAGTTGGAAAAATATGTCGCTTGTCCTCAATTCTTCAAAAAGTGAATGTAATGGAAAAAAACTAAGTCAAGGGTATTTTCTCACTAAGAGAAACTGAAAACAAACAAAATCACTAGTAACACAGCATCAGCCTAAGTTGGATCCCAGTTCTTTAGAAAAGCAAACTGTTAAATATATAAATTATGATGGCTTATAAAATTTTAACATGGACTATATACACAATGGAATATTACTTAGCTATAAAAACGAACACATTTGAGCCAGTTATAATGAGGTGGATGAAACTGGAGCCTATTATACAGGATGAAGTAAGTCAGAAAGAGAAACACTGTTTATTAACACATTTATGTGGAATTTAGAAAGATGGTAATGACGATCCAATATGCAAGGCAGCAAAAGAGACACAGATGTAAAGAACAGAATTTTGGACTCTGTGGGAGAAGGTGAGGGTGGGATGATTTGAGACACTAGCCCTGAAACACGTATATTACCATATGTAAAATGGATGACCGGTGCAAGTTAGTGCAAGAAGCCAGAGGGATGGGGTGGGGAGGGAGGTGGGAGGGGGTTCAGGACAGGGGGACACATGTGCCCCCATGGCTGATTCATGTTGATGTATGGCAAAAACCACCACAACATTGTAAAGTAATTCTCTTTCAATTAAAATAAAATTACTTTTTTAAAATTTAACATGGGCTGGACATTAAATGAAATTACGGAATCATTTTCTACTTCTTAGGTGTGATAACAACATACTGTTACACAAGAAATTACCCTTGTCCTTGGAAAATGAATGTTTAAATAATTAGGGATGAAGTGACTTGATGTCTTAAAGTTACTTTCAAATAAAGAAGAAGGGGAGACAGTAAAGGTGTAGAAATAATGGACCAAAATACAAGTTGTTGAATTCAGGGGTGGATATATACAAGTGTTCGTCAAACTACTCTAGTAATTTTTTTTTTTTTTAATTTCTAAAATAAACTTAGGGGAGTAAGTAAAAAGTATTTAAAACACTCAAAACCGTGTTGATTGCCCTAATACTTGCATGACGGTGGGTTAGACGTAAAATCCTTGGGTGCATTCTCTTTTCTGTAGCATTTTGTAAACATTGTTCTATTGACTACTTGCATAAAAGACTGCTGAGGAAAAGTATATGTTTAACTAACTGACATAATAAGTTGCTTTATAGTCTCATCTGGCTTTCTAGATGAATTATTTGTGTACATTAAAAGACAAATAACTGTCCTAAAATATGTCTATTGTTAACCATCATTTTCTTCTGGGAACAACACAATAAATAGTACCTTTCAATTTCAAGTTCATTCATTTTTATCTCAAATAGTTATTAACATATCCTTATATATTCATTCTGTTTCACTGTTTCCATTTCTTTGTAGAGGACTCTAACTATACATACAACTTCCAAATTAGTCACATTTTAAATGTCGTTTTTTCCTTAAGTGTATAATTCTCATACTAATATACTTTTCTACTGAATTTCATTTACATTTTCCACTGTAGCCTTTGTTTTCAGAAGTCTATTCTTTAATGGATTTCTTAAGTTCACCTTAATATGCTTAATAGTTTTGTGTTTTTTCTATACTTCCCTGATCTCAGTTACTTGATAATTTTTATTATCTCAACACATCTTTCCAGAGCTTTTGCATTTTTGCTTTGTACTCTTGATTGGAGAGTTAATTTACTGATGTCTTTTTAATATTATAGTGATGAATTTCCTTCCTCTTTTCCAGTTCTGTCTTTGAATAGATACTGTGCTGTTGCTTTCTTACATTAATTCTATCATTGAAAAAAGTGAGTTTTTCATGCATCAACCATTAGCCAGGAGTATATATCAGACAGAAAACAATAGTATGCAGGGTAAGCATGAATTCTTCTTGTGATCAAGGATTCTGGGTGTGATTTTCCCCCTGCAATGAAGACAGGCGTCACTGGACCTCTTCTCAATTCAATCTTCTTTTCTGCTTCAACAGAAACAATATCACTTGCACATATGAATTGTCCATAGGATTGCTCATTTAGTCCCAATTCCTCTGCTTCCTGGGACTACACTGAGTCAAATAAAACCAACACCAGATGCATCCCTCTATCCTGAAAATAAGGCACTTGGGCTTATCACCTCTTATGACCTTCATCTTTGATTCTGTATTTTTTGCTGGCTCTTTTTCTGATCCAAAGCTCTTTTCTGATCTATCATCATTTATTGGCATCTTTCTACTCGTCCCACTGCATGATTTCTGTTCTAAGCCACTCTTTCAGATATTTTTTAAACTATTTTATTGACGTACAATCAGCAGAACAAAAAGTTGTACATATTTAAAATATACAACTTAATGAGCCTGTAGATAAG
Organism: Ovis canadensis; assembly: GCF_042477335.2. Lineage (NCBI taxonomy): Eukaryota > Metazoa > Chordata > Mammalia > Artiodactyla > Bovidae > Ovis > Ovis canadensis. Next base: position 82,127,954 of record NC_091254.1, read on the forward strand.
GATACATCTGTGAAACTATCACTACAATCTATACTACAAACATATTCATCTTCTCCAAAAGTTGCCTCCTATGCTCTTTATTTACTGCTATTCTTTATACCTCATGACCTTGGAGTTTAGTTGTCTTCCAATTTCACCAAACATGGTGTTTCTATCTTTCCTTCATTGTTCTTCTTGGTGCTCTTGCATAAATTCTAGGAGATAAGGGGAAAATGCTGATTTTTATACTTCAGTATTCAAACAAAACAATCTATTCATGATTTCTTTATTTTGAATTTTCATTCTTCTATTTTTAATGTGGCTAGGTTTGGTCTTCAGGAAGATCTTTCATAATGGTTAAGAGATAAAATATACTTTGAATGTTTACATATTTAAACATTTCTTCCTGTCATTTTTATACACAACACTTGTATATATAGACCAGATATAAGTTATTGGGACAAAAGTCTTTTCTCCTAACTCTAAAGAAAGTGCTCCATCATCTCCTGTCCTTGAACAATACTGTGTGGAAATCTCAGCCCATCCTGAATTTCCCTTTGCATGTGATGATGTGTTCTTCCAGAATGATTATAGTATTCTTTCCTTAATCTTAAAGTTCTAAAGTTTCACTCTTACGTCTCTGCCCATTACTCTCTATTAATTTTTCCTTGTCTTAACTACATTCATAGCAACCCTTTTCAATATGGGTGACATTACGTTTTCAAAATCACCATAACAATATCCTCTAACCCACATGCCCTTCTTAAAATGTGACACCACCACTTATATAGAGGTGGAGTGTATGGTCCTTTATCTGAAATGTTGGCAGGTTTGTGACTAGATGTGACTGTGACTCCAAGTGACTTTTGAGAGTAGGTGATGAAAATGCTCTGCACTTCTGCCTCATTTTCTTAAAAGCATTATCTCTTGGAAGTCTTCAGCCACAGGATATGATGCTCTGTAGAGTCCTAAACAAGATTACTGTGAAATCCCAGGGGTAGGCCATAATCTCCATAGAGAGGACTGCTCAGCCTCAGCTATTCTAGCTCTAGCTACCTCTGAGAGTCCTCAGCCAGAAACACTCAGGAAAACAAGAGTGGTTTTTTGTTTTTTTTTTTTAAGTTGCCATTGTTTTAGGTCTTTAAGATTTGGACTAATTTCTTTTACATCAATAGATAATGATGTAGATAAAATTTTCTTGGGCTCAAAAATTACTGCAGATGGTGACTACAGTCACAAAATTAAAAGGCATTTGCTTCTTGGGAGAAAAGCTATGACAAAAGTAGACAGCATATTAAAAATCAGAGACATCACTTTGCTAACAAAGGTCTGCATAGTTAAAGCTATGATTTTTCCAGTAGTCATGCATGAATGTGAGAGTTGGACCATAAAGAAGGCTGAGCACTGAAGAATTTATGCCTTTGAACTGTGGTGTTGGAGAAGACTCTTGAGAGTCCCTTGGGCAGCAAGGAAATCAAACCAGTCAGTCCTAAAGGAAATCAACCCTGGATATTCATTGGAAGGACTGATGCTGAACTCCAATACTTTGGCCACCTGATGAGAAGCACTGACTCCTTGGAAAAGACCCTGATGCTGGGAAAGATTGAAGTCAGGAGAAGGGAATGACAGAGGACAAGATGGTTGGATAGCATCACCAACTCAATGGACATGAGTCTGAGCAAGCTCCAGGAGATAGTGAAAGACAGCAAAGCCTGGAGTGCTTCAGTCCATGAGCTCGCAAAGAGTTGAACATGAATGAGCAATTGAACAACAACAAAAAAAAAGTCATTTCAGTCATGTCTAACTCTTGTGCCCCTATGGTGTAGCCTGCCAGGGTCCTCTGAACATGAGATTCTCTAGGCAAGAATACTGTAGTCGGTTGCTATGCCCTCTCCAGGTGACCTTCCCAACCCAGGGATCAAACCCAGGTATCTTAAGTCTCCCACACTGGCATGCAGGTTCTTTACCACTAGCGCCATCTGGGAAGCCCAGATAATGATAAATATGCATATTTAAATCTCCCTTTATTTAAAGAAAGTTTTTGTCTATATTTCCTTATTTTTTTATAACCTCATTGTTGATTTCTCTTCCTAAGAAATCTTAACTATCCATTAATTATCCATATATTGCATGGGTATTTACATTGCCATTCTGACATATGTGTGTTATCATTTTATCTCTAATCAGTTTTGTTATTTTAAAAAATTTTTTGCAGTGTGTATGATCTTACCTTCCCTACCTCCTACATGACTTTCTTGTTTTTTAGTATTTACCGTTATATTTTTATTTTCACTGTACCAGTTCTGATTCATTCTAACGTGGGTTTTAAGTATTTTCATATTGTATGTTTCTTTTCAATTTCTTCCCCCGAATTTGTCTGTTATACCATTTTATATAATCCCTTGTTACATAGAAATTCCATACTCACTTTAATTTTCTAGAGAATGCAAGTAATTTTTTAACAATCTTTTCTTTCCTAAGTTCTTCTAAAATTCAATCTTCATAGTCTTTTGAATGAAATGCAGAACCATTTCTGCATTTGTTTGTGTGCCATTTTAGGCATTCCAAATCTTTTGTATTTATTCAGTTCAGTTCAGTTCAGTCACTCAGTTGTGTCCAACTCTTTGCGACTCCATGAATCACAGCACTCCAGGCCTCCCTGTCCATCACCAACTCCCAGAGTTCACTCAGACTCACATCCATCGAGTCAGTGATGCCATCCAGCCATCTCATCCTCAGTCATCCCCTTCTCCTCCTGCTCCCAATCCCTCCCAGCACCAGAGTCTTTTCCAATGAGTCAACTCTTTGCATGAGGTGGCCAAAGTACTGGAGTTTCAGCTTTAGTATCATTCCTTCCAAAGAAATCCCAGGGTTGATCTCCTATGGAGGCCATAGCATCTGATTTACAATGTGCAGAAATATAGTGTGGGTGAACCTCACTGACTTGCCTCTTCTTTAAAGACCATGTCTTTCGAATCATTCTATGTCTCCAGCTGGAGAACTATATACCGTTTGTTTATTTTGTTTCTCTGGTTCCATCTTTAACTGCCTGTGGAGTGTTGGAAGCATGAAAACAATGGAAATGATGACTGCCTCGGGCAACACACAGCTAATGTATAAACATTTGTCTCTAAGTTCCGAGTCTGTTCCGTCCTCTGCACAGAGCCGGCCGGTTCTTGGCTTTAGATCCTTCATCTCTCAGCCATGACATTTACCACTTCCTCCAGAAACTGTCTTGTCAGATGGCCTACTGCTCTTTCATCAATGCCTATCTTCTTTCTGCTTCCTCTAGAACATCATTTGACACCAACCAGGCCACCTCTCTGTTTAAACCCGATGAAGAGTTAAGATGATAGAGAAGTCCAGAGAGTTCTTTCAGGCCCAATTCCATGCTCTCCTGAAAAAGAAAATAGGCCTCAGGCAGTGGGCCCCTCACTCCACTTCACTCTGGGCTCCTTCCTGTGCCTCATTCCTATCTTTCCAAGATAGGGACTACTGTTTTTACGATCCCCAACTCTTTCATTTTCTTTATTGAGAACATCATATCCACCATTTTGCAGTCATTGTGAATTTCAGTATTTTCTTTTATTTTGTTCAAAATTTCCCTATTTCTGCCAGACTTTCCTTATAATGTGTGTCAAGAGGTTGTTCAAGATCCGTGGTTTCATTATAGATTAGCTTTTCCTTTCTTTCATATACATTATATATTTTATGGAAATATAGATAATATTCATAGAAAATTAAATATATTCATTATTCTGAGAAAAGAACTATACCACTATTAGTACCTCTTCCAGTGTTCCCCCAAAGTCCCAATCAGCCCTTTCAGCATGACAGATTTGTGATTATTTCTTTCTCCTAAATTTACATATGCTGGCGAGAAGTTCACAGGCCTCCAGGAATTTTTATTAAGAGCTTCAGATAGTCTAGCAAGGAATTTTATCTCTTTTGACAAGATCAAGTGTATAACTGGAACTAACCATGCCTCATTTCATGCTAGCTTGCTGCTCCTCAGATAAATGTGAAATATCCTTTGTGGCCAAATATACAATTCAATAGAATTGTGTTGCCTCAATGCTCTAAGTGCCTTGTGAGTGGCAAGGGGGGAGAGTGAACCCTTCCTGATTGACAGATGTCAACTGCCATGAGCCTCATAGACATATACGGTGATAAAGAAAGCTAGTGACTGTTGGGATTCATGGATGAAGGTATTTACTATAGAATCTAGTGTAATAGACACAGCATTCACCCCTCCTGAGCTGTGGCCTGTCTCTGGCCTTAAGACTCTGCATTAAGACAGGCTGTCAAAGATAAGACAGGAAAGGAAAGAGGCCCTGCTATAGGGCACGCAGGTAAGGTGTTAATAGCTATCTGTGCCTGAATAAGAATCCTCCTGATGCCTAGCTTTTTCTCTTAGTACAATGAAGCAATATCTTCATATTTCTTAAAAGACATTTCCATCCGGGAGTAAGTACAGTTCGGTGCATTAATTGATGCCAATTTCACATGGAACAATTTTATGGAAAGCACTTAGTTCTGATTTTCTAGGTATATAAGACTGACATAAATGCTCCTGTTTCACCAGGTAAAGAGTTATCTACCTACTTAGTTATGTCATGAAGAAGATAATGACCTTGGCTTCTATATAAGTGGTAGGATTATGTAAATAATTACAGCTGGCATTCAGTTTGCCCTCCTATTTACAAATACATCCAACTGGTGCTACAGAAATAAAATATATGCCACTGAATTAAACCAATGCAATGTTTAGTGGTGGGAAAACAGATGATGGGTAAAGTGAGATAGATGAGGAAGATAACAGATGGATGATAAATTATAAGCTAAATAGACTAAAGGGATAGATTTTTTCCGCTTTTCATTTTTCTGGCCTTCACAAATGTTCTCATATGTTTTTCTATAAAGCACAATAACATTCCTTGCCATATAATGTTGAGTATTTATATCTCTGCTCTGAACCAATTTTTCTTATACATTGCTCAGTCTTGACACAGAGTAATATCTCAGCAGTGTCCCAAGGACTATCAGTCAATCACAAAGAGTCACTGAACACACAGCGTATGTGTTGAGAACCATACCATCCATTTTTGAAGTGGTTCTGAGAAAGCACGAAATCAGCTATAGCCCTTGATCTAAAGATAAAAAGACCAGACAGATGAAATAGAATACAATAAAGAACATAATTTGTCGGAATTTGTAAAGGCTCCTTCCAGTTTTCTCTCCTCTCACTCTCTTCACTTCATAGGGATTTCATCTACCCACAGAAGGCGTTTTAATTCATTCTTTATACAAACATGTGCTGAGTGTTCTTAATGAGTCATGTACTTGGTAAGAGGCCAAGAATTCAAAAAATAAGACAGATCCTCTGTCCTCAAAGAGCTTGCAGTACAGTGGTGAAAATGAGCACACGGATGATAGAGTGTCACTATAAAGCAAGTGCATTACACGCATATGGGGCACAGAGTAAGAGCATCCAACTCTGCCTAGTGGGGAGGACCGAGCATTCTTGGAGGAGTTGATAAATGAGAGAGTTTTAAAGGATGAGAAAGATTCAAACATTAATACAAGAAAAGACCTAGTCCAAGCAGATAGGACATTGGGAGCAAAGGCATAAACAGAGAAACTGCACGACACGTGTTCAGTGCTGCTGGAGTAGAGAGTGGAGGTGAATCAGAGGGGAGGACGGACTATATGCAGAGCTTTGATTTGCACAGGAAGAAACTTAGACTAGAGACTTCTTTGGTGTTCACTGGTTAGGAATCCACCTACCAATGCAGTGGACACAGGTTGGATCTCTCGTGCAGGAAGATCCCCACGCAGTGGGGCAACAAAACTCACGCGCTGCAACTACTGAGCTAGAGCCTGTGCTCCACAAGAGAAGCCACTGCCACGAGAGGCCCATGCACTGCAACCAGAGAACAGCCCCGCTCGCTGCAACTAGAGAAAGCCCGTGCACAGCAACAAAGACCCAGAGCGGCCAAAAATTAAAAAAAGAGAAACAGACTGTATCCTCCAGGCAACAGAAATCACTCAAGCATTTTAAACAGAAGGATGAAAGGGTCAGGTTTCTATTTAAGGTCCATCTCACAGATTTGAAGCGAGCAAGGTTGAAGTTGGGAAAATTGGTTAGAAGACTGTTTCAGCAGTCAGCTTGTAAGATGATGAGGGTCTCATCCAAGATAGCATTTGCAGATGGAGAATAAGGGGACATAATGGAAAAAATGTTTAAAGACAAAAATGGCAAGGCTCTGTATTATAGGTACATCTTGGAGATACGGTGGGTGTGGTTCAAAACCACTGCAATAAAGCAATTACTGCAACAGAGTGAGTTATACAAATGTTTTGGTTTTCTAGTACAAATAAAAATTATGTTTACACTATACTGTACTCTATTAAGTATGCAATAACATCGTGTTAAAAATCTTAATTAAAACTACTTTATTATTTTTTAAAAATGCTAACCATCATTTGAGCCTTCAGTGAAATTTTGCTGGTGGAGGGTCTTGCCTCAATAATGGTGATGGCTGCTGACTGATTAAGATGGTAGTTGCTGAAGCCTGAGGTGACTTGGAAGTTTCTTAAAGTAAGATAACAGTGAAGTTTGCTACATCAGTTGACCCTTCCTTTCATGCAATGCTGTTGGATAGCATTTCACCCACAGTGGAACTTTTTTCAAAATTGGAATCAATCCTCTCGAGCCCAGCACTGCTTTATCAACTGATTTTATATCATACTCTAAATCCTCTGTTGTCATTTCAACATTGTTTAGCATGAGGAGATTTCATCTTCAGAAACTATTTCTTTGCTCATCCATAAGAAGCAACCCCTCATTTATGAAGTTTTCTCATGAGACTGCAACTCCGCTTCTGATTGTAGCTCTGTTGCTATCTCTACCCCATGGACAGTTACTTCCCTCATGAAGTCCTGAACACCTGAAGTCCTGAACACCTACCATGAGGGTAGGAATCAACCTCTTGCAAATTCCTGTTAATGTTGATATTTTTACCTCCTCCCATGAAATCACAAATGTTCTTAATGACATCTAGAACGGTGTATGCTTTCCAGAAAGTTTTCAATTTACTTTGCCCAGATCTATCAGAGGAATTACTATGTATGGAAGCTACAGCTTTATGAAATGTATTTCTTAGGTATTAAGACTTGAACATCTAAATTACTCCTTGAACCTTAGGCTATAGAATGGATGTTGTGCTAGCAGGTATAAAAATATTAAGCTCATTGTATATGAGCTTATATCTCCATTGTATATGATGTATATCTCCATCAGAGGTCTTGAGTGCCTAGGTGCATTGTTGATGAGCAGTAATATTTTGAAAGGATTCTCTTTTCCTGAGCAGTAGGTCTCAACAGTGAGCTTAAAATATTCTGTAAACTGTCTTATAAACTGATGTGTTGTCTGTCACCCAAGCTTTGTTGCTCCATTTATGGAGCACAGACAGAGTAGATTGAGCATAATTCTTAAGGGCCCTCAAATTTTTGGAATGCTAAGTGAGCACTGGCTTCAGCTTAAACCCCATAGCTGCATTAACCCCTCACAAGACAGGCAGCCTGTTCTTTGAAGCCTTGAAGCCAGGCATTGACTTCTCCTCTCCAGCTATGAAGTCCTATTTGGCATCTTCTTACAGTATCAGGCTGTGTGGTCTACACTGAAAATGGTTGCTTAGTGTAGCCACCTTCATTAATTGTCTGAGCTAGGTGTTTTGGATAACTTCTGGAGGCTACACTCTCTACATCAGCACTTCCTGCTTCACCTTGCACTTGTTTTATTGTGGAAACAGCTGCTTTCCTTATACCCTACGGACCAACCTCTGCCACCGTCAGGCTTTCCTTTGGCAGCTTCTTTGCCACTCTAAACCTTCATAGAAATGAAGAGAGGTAGGATTACTCTGGATTAGACTTTGGTTTAAGGGAATATTGTGGCTGGTTTGCTCTTTTATCCATACCACTAAAGCTTTTCCATATCAGCAATTAGGTTGTTTTGGCTTCCCTGGTGGCTCAGACAGTAAAGTGTCTGTCTGCAATGCAGGAGACCCGGGTTTGATCCCTGGGTTGGGAAGATCCCCTGGAGAAGGAAATGGCACCCCACTCGGGTATTCTTGCCTAGAAAATCCCACGGATGGCAGAGCCTGGTAGGCTACTGTCCATGGGGTCACAAAGAGTCGGACACAACTGAGCGACTTCACTTCACTTCACTTCACATGGCAACCCACTCCAGTGTTCCTGCCTGGAGAATCCCAGGGATGGGGGAGCCTGGTGGGCTGCCGTTTATGGGGTCGCACAGAGTCAAACACGACTGAAGTGACTTAGTAGCAGCAGCAGCAGCATGTTCTTATTATTTGTGTGTTCTCTGGCATAGCACTTCTAATTTCCTTCAAGAACTTTTTTGTTGCATTCACACCATGACTAACTGGAACAAGAGGCCTAGCCTTCAGTGTATCTGGGTTTTTGACATGCCTTCCTCACTAAGCTTATCATTTCTAGCTTTTGATTTAAAGTGAGAGACCTGCAACTCTACTTGAACACTTAGAAGTCACTGCAGTGTTATTAATGGGCCTAACTTCAAATCGGTGTGCCTCAGGGAATAGACAGCCCAAGAGGAGGGAGAGAGATGGGGAAGGGCTGGCTCGTTGGACAGTAAGAACAGAAACAACATTTATCATTTAAATCTGCCATCTTATAATGGGCATGGTTCTTGGTGCCCCCAAACAGTTACAACAGTAACATCAGAGATCACTAACCACAGATAACCAGAACAATTCAATCTCAATAATAACAAAAGTTCTGCAGTATTTAAAGAATTACCAAGATGTGACATGGAGACACAGGTGAGAAATGCTGCTGGAAAAATGGTGCTGATAAGACTTGCTGGACTCAGGGTTGCCACAAACCTACTTAAAAAAACATGTCATATCTCTGAAGGGCAATAAAGAAAAGTACAATAAAACAAAGGCATGCTTGTACTTGGATCTGGGATAAGGAAGAGAGCAGAGTTAAAGAAAACCCAAATGACCCAACACACTCCGCAGAAGAGTCACAATAATATTCAAGGACCCAGGGAGCTGTCCCAAGTGAGCCCAACGGTTTTTGATGAACAATTTAGTGGTTAGCGGACTTCCGTGACTATTACTAAGCTGTGTTTGCAACTTCTAAGAAAGATTTCACTGATGTGGAATAGAAGACACAGCAATTGGAAATACCTGGCCCAAAGTTCCCTGTATTCTCCTACCTGTTCTGAAGAAGAACCTTGGCCAGCTGCTCTCTACCATGCACAAGCTCAGGGAGCCTCTGCGTGCATTTTTCAAGAGTACATTACAGGTAAGAAGGCAGATGGGTGTAGAAGTAAGTGTCAGAGTCCACCTGTATCCTTCAAAGTGCAGGCTGTTTCTTCCTGTGTCTCCTACCACTACTGCAACGCTTCATGCCACATCAAAAACCATACACCAAAAGGAAGGAGAATCTGAATCTGCTGCCAACAGAACACAATACAAGTCTTGGAGCCAGCTGCTTCATTATGCTCCCAGATGTATAGCAACTGGCCTACTCACACCACAGACATTTGAAGAAATCATCACTATGCATGAAATGTCAGAGCTTCCTCTCCATCCAGCCGAAAGTTTCATTTTCTCAACTAAATGGGAGATAAGAAGATAATGTTTCCTACAAAATTTTAGCTGGTTGTAGAGAGAGAATATTTCTCTCCGTGTACTAGAGATTGTCCAGTGTAGTGACACTCGGTTAATATCCTGTTAATATCCTTTGTGGCTCAGCTGGTAAAGAATCCACCTGCAATGTGTGAAACCTGGGTCTGATCCCTGGGTTGGAAAGAAGCCCTGGAGAAGGGAAAGGCTACCCACTCCAGGATTCTGGCCGGGAGAATTCCATGGACTGTATAGTCCATGGGGTTGCAAACAGTCAGACAGAACTGAGCAACTTTCACTTTTCACTAATATCCTGTTAGTAGTATTAATGATACTATCATATTTAATGCTTAGAAAATATACCTGCAAGTCTTAAAAATGATGAATTAAGGAAGAGTTTTTTCAATAGAAAATGTCTGTAACCTTTAGAAAACATCATTAATGAAGCATAGACTAAAAGCCTGAGACAAAAGCCATAAAGGAGCCTTAATACAGAGAAATGACACCAATTGGGTCAAGTAATTAGACCCAAATCAATACAGCTGTAAGGAATACTTACCTGAACAAGGGGAGGCGCTTCAAAAACTTGTCTTGGCAAACAGAAAATTCCCTTTAAGATACAGTCTCAAAGGTGCTGCACAATTGCAGGATCTAATTCATGAAATTAAGTATCTAATTCATGAAAGGAAAGGGAGGCTGGCAATACAAACCTGAAACAACTACAGTGTTAACGCAGCAAAAACCACTGACACGAAGTTTCCATTTTAGACTCACAGACAGAAATTTAAGTGGAAAATTACTGTGCTACCTTCCAAATTGAGGGAACATGGCTACTTTTATGGCCCTAAACGTCCTCTCATGCACAGCCTCCTGCTAGCTTGTATCTTGATGATTGTTGAACTATTTAGTGCAAACAAGTGTGACAGGAGGAGCCTCTCAAGAGTGACGTACTCATTTTAGAGAGCTAACCCAAAAAACGTGTTGTTAATGAAAAGAACATTTCAAAGAGACAAATTCGTTTCCCTATGGATATATTCATAAACTGTATTTACTGTCTTTTGCTTGTCTATCCAGAAGTGCCATATAAGCATGTAACCTTTCTTAACTCATCCCACCCTTCACCTTTCCAGAATCCTGTCACAGTCACCTACTTGAGCCAGCAGCCAGACCGTTTTATCTGAGTGTGCTATACGAATGCTATCATTTTGTGTGTGTGCCATGATGTGAAAAATGCAGGAGGCACTGTTTTAGGACACAGGTTCTATGTTTTGATGTGTGTGTGAGTGTGTCTACATTTGACCTAAATATTTTAGCTCATCTCTTTGTTCCTAACTAGTGTTTTGGTCTTCTGCAAGCATGACTTGAAAGAATGTTCTTTAGTTGGTCAGTTTCTCTCTAAATAGCTACCTCTGCGAGAGATAAACCAACTTTCATACTACAATTTAATAGTATTCTATCTAGAAGAATTTCATTCTCTGAATCTCTCGTGGGTGAAAATAAGAGAGAACTTGACAGTCTTTAAAGTTTTCACTGATTCAATAAGTGAAGTGAAAGTCGCTCAGTCGTGTCCGACTCTTTGCGACCCCATGGACTATACAGTCCATGGAATTCTCCAGGCCAGAATACTGGAGTGGGTAGCCTTTCCCTTCTCCAGGGGATCTTCCTGACCCAGGAATCGAACCGGGGTCTCCTGCATTGCAGGCGGATTCTTTCCCGGCTGAGCTATCAGGGAATCCCTGATTCTATACCTAGGAACTTTATCAAAGTTTTTCTCACAAGAAGTGTACCTGGGGCTTCCTTGGTGGCTCAGTGGTGGAGAATCCACCTGCCAGTGCAGGAGACACAGATTTGATCCCTGATCTTGGCAGATCCCACATGCCACAGAGCAACTAAGCCTATTTGCCACAACTCTTGAGCCTGTGGTCTAGAGCCCAGGCCCTACAGCTACTGAAGCCCATGCTCCCAGACCCAGTGCTCCACAAGAGAAGCCACTGCAAGGAGAGGCCCCAAGCACTGCAACCAGAGAAGGCCCGCAGAGCAATGAAGACCCAGCACAGCCACAAACAAATGAATAACTAACTAAATAGAATGTACTCATTCAGTCATATCCTTATTAGTTACCTGCCACAGGGAAAAAAATATGGAGGTAAAATGAAGGGCCACATATGGCAATTATAATACATTCTCCTTCTCCTCTGGCATTCAAGTCTTCTCTCCTATGGCAATTGCCCTATAGGCAATTCGGGTTCATTGAGGTAACACAAGGCCACTGAACTGAAAGCAGCGTTCGCCAGGCAAAGTACCTGCTGACAGCACTCTTAGCAACCAAGACTGCAGTTGATAGTGAAAACTACAAGGAGCATAAAGAACAACAATCAGGAATGAATCTTTTCAGCCGTAAGTGTCATCCGAGGACATCTACATTGCTGAAGCCACAAAGTGGTAGTTAACCTAGAACAGATCTCTTCCCTGATTAAAAACCTCTGAAGTCTAGAATAGAACACCAAATCTGCTTTGTCCTTCATGGCTGAATATAATCTGGGTCCCCTTAGGTACCCACCTCACCTGCTCTTCCCACCCTAGATCATGACACTGGTGAAAGGACATACAAACTGAGACAGTAAGACTCTGTAAAACATTCAACTAAAAAAGAGAAAAGCTCAATACTGTATTTCTTTAGTTGTATACAAAGCTCAGAAAAAATAAACAACATAATAGTTAAGGAAATTCTGGAACCAGGCCCTTACTCCTTAAGCTTTCCTCAACAAACTCAGTAAATATAATTAATACATGACTTATCACCTACTGGATTGACTGTTTATGCCCCCCCTCCAAAATTTGTATGTTGAAATCTTAACTCCCAATATAATGGCAATACGAGGTGGGGACTTTGCCAGGTGATCTGGTCATGAGGGTAGAGCCTTCATGAATGAGACTAGTTCCCTTATAAAGGAGACCCCAAAGAGTTCCCTCACCCTTTCCCCACGTGAGGACACAGTGAGAGGATGACCATCTATGAACCAGGAGAGGCTCCTCATCAGACACCAAATCTACTAACACTTTGATCTTGAACGTTTGTGCCTCCAGAACTGTAAAGAATAAATGTTAGATGCTAAAGCCATCTATCTATGCCATCTTCTTTACAGCAGCCTGAATGGACCAATGCACCAATAGAATGTATTTTCACTTGGCCGAACACCTAAAAGAAACTTTTAGATCATCAGCACTACAAAAGAACATAGAAGTGCAGCAAGGTAGGACCATTTCAGAGGCCTATACAGACAGGAAATAAACAAAACATTCCTTTACACTTACAGTATTCAGAAGATCCTAAGTACAACACCTCATGCTAAAGTACCTTGGCCTTTGTCCCTAAATTATAATTTGGGGGGATCAGTCATTTTTCTGAGCAATTTAAAGAATTATTGACTCAAATCTGTAACTAATACAGTTAAAGTTACCATGAAAGAGCTAGAATTAAGCACAAAATATTTATGCAATCACAGTTACAAGTTACAAGTCAAAACAGCAGAGCACACTGATGATCTATAGGAATAGTCTTCTAAATGTTTAATCAGGACAGCAGAAGTACGTGTTACCTAAAGGGTTAAAAAGTCAAAAGAAAATGTTCTATTTTGCTCGCCCGTAAGAGGAGAAATGTTGAAGCAGGGGTGAGACAACCACTACTGTCTGCTAATAAAAAACAATAATTTTAAATTGTCAGGCATTCTTTCATTCTAGAAAGAACCCTACTACATACTTTTTTTCAGTTGTTATTCTACATATTTAATATTAACAAGGAAAAAATTTATTTCCTATAATTTTATAGGTTCATGTTCCTTATATATGCTAGTTGTCGAAAACAGCTAGACTTCTCTGGTGGCTCAGACAGTAAAGAATCTGCCTGCAGTGCAGGAGGCCTGGGTTCAGTCCCTGGGTTGGGAAGATCATCTGGAGAAGGAAAGAGCAACCCACTCCAGTATTCTTGCCTGGAGAATCCCAAGGACGGAGGAGCCTGGCAGGCTACAGTCCATGGGGTCACAAAGACTTGGACACGACCAAGCGACTAACACACATGCGTACGTGCACACGCACGTATACACACACACACACACACTTTTTTCAGTTGTTATTCTACTTATTTAATACTAGCAAGAAAAAAAAGTTATTTCCTGTCATTTTATAGGTTCATGTTCCTTATATATGCTAGTTGTCTAAAATAGCTAGACTTCTTTTCTTCTTTCCATGAGAAAACTTTGAATCATGGCACAGAGGATGAGCTGTATATGCAAAGCTGTGTAGGAGCAGTGATTGTGCTTGCCATTATTCCCAAACATCTAGGTAAAAGTCCAAGTGTCAGTTGTTCCATACAATGTTAGTTACTCAAGGAACTGATTACCAGATGACAAAATCTTTCCACTATTTTCCAAATATTTAATACTTGCAACAACTTTAAACCCACCAATCAAAATCTGTGCTATGATTCAATGAGTATAGATGAAGGAAACATTGCCTGGATAAAATTTAAATCTAAACATCCTAATTTCTTAAGGGATTTTGTTTTTTCTTGTCAAAAACACGTTTGCTTGGAGTTGACACCCTAATTCTCAGGAATTTTGAACAAAGATTATTATCTCTTTATTCAGCAAGAATATTTTGAGCATCCTATAAGTGCCAGATAACCTGGTAGGGACTGGGTACATACTAAAAAATGATTGAGTTTTTCTCTTGACAGTCCATATGATCTAGTGGAATGTTAAACGTGAAAATAAATCATTGCAGTACATTTTGCTGAATGCCATTTTTGAGATAAGCATTGAAGGGCTGAGACACAAAGAAGGGTTAATATATCACTCTTCTTAATTTGCAACTCTTCACAGAAGCATGGTATTTAAATTTTTAGGTGTCCACTTAGTAGAGAGTATGGAGAAAGGATTACAAGGACAAATGATAAAACAATCTGTATGGGCTTGCTCAGAAAGTATAGGGAGTTAAGCAATAATAAACAATAAAATATCCTGAATCTAGTGGCAAGACATGGAGTTTAAGAGGCAAGGATAACCATAACCAAACTTTAGCCATAACAGTGGATAATGGGGAACTCAAATAGCTGGTTCAGGTTAACGTTGGTAGTCAACAAGTTGGTAGTAAACTGGCTGGATTGGAGAATTAAAGCTGCACAACTCAAACCATTTGGGCTCCAAAATACAATACTGTAAATCAATGAATACCCCAACAATAAATTAACTTAAAGCATAAAATAAGCTATATAGGATTACAAAGGAAACTACTTATACTGAAATACAGTTGCAAAAATATTTTATGTATTATGACATGATAACATTTACACATTTAAATAGCTTGTAAAATAACAATATCTACTGGTGGGTCTAATACCTACCACATTTTTTGAAGTCATAAATGAATGAAAATGATATTTCTAAATCTTTCTAAGATTTTCATTTAGAATGGTGAAACTGTTTTAGAAGTAGAGAGAAGTATGGTTGCACAACATTGTGAATGTTGTAAATATTGCTGAATTATGGTTTAAAATTGGGAAAGGAATACAACAAGGCTGTATATTGGCACCCTTTTATTTAATTTATTTATTTTATTTTAATTAATTTATTTATTTTATTTAATTTATTCCAGAGTACACCATGCAAAATCCTGGGCTGGATGAAGCACAAGCTGGAATCAAGATAGCCAGGAGAAATATCAATAACTTCAGATATGCAGACGACACCACCCTTATGGCAGAAACTGAAGAAGAACTAAAGAGCCTCTTGATGAAAGTGAAAGAGGAAAGTGAAAAAGTTGGCGTAAAATTCAACATTTGAAAAATGAAGATCATGGCATCTGGTCCCATCACTTCATGCAAATAGATGGGGAAAAAATGGAAACAGTGACAGACTTTATTTTGGGGGGCTCCAAAACCACTGTGGGCAGTGACTGCAGCCATGAAATTAAAAGATGCTTGCTCCTTGGAAGGAAAGTCATGACCAACCTAGACATCATATTAAAAAGCAGAGACATTACTTTGCCTACCAAGATCCATATAGTCTAACCTATGGTTTTACTAGTAGTCATGTATGGATGTGAGAGCTGGACAATAAAAAAGACTGAGTGCCGAAGAATTGATAACTTCAAACCGTGGTACTGGAAAAGACTCTTGAGAGTCCCTTGGACAGCATGGAGTCAAACCAGTCCATCCTAAAGGAAATCAACCCTGAATATTCATTGGAAGGACTGATGCTAGAGCTCCAATATTTCAGCCACCTGACGTGAAGAGCTGACTCATTGGAAAAGACTCTGATGCTGGGAAAGATTGAGGGCAGGAGGAGAAGGAAGTGACACAGGGCGAGATGGTTGGATGGCATCACTGACTCAATGGACATGAGTTTGAGCAAACACAAGGAGATAGTGAAGGACAGGGAAGCCTGGAGTGCTGGTACATGGTGTCACAAAGAGCTGGATAGGATTTAGCAACTGAACAACAAGGCAAACCACTCACTTCACCAACTTCACCCCTGATCCTTTTGAAAGAGTATGGAGACATAATCAAAGAGTCCTTGAGTGCTAGCAGCATACAGTGGAAGAAGCTATTTGACTGCTCCATGAATCAGTACCAATCAGTATTTAGGTTAGATAAGACACTTATGGTACAGGGAAAACAAAGTGATTAAAAACACATTTAGGCAAATCTCATTTGTGGCAGATAAGGCTCTCAGACTTGGGAGTAGTTTGATCTAAGCAAACATGGCTTTAATAATGAATTAAGGCTTAATTCATAGATTTTCCACATTGGATTGTTTAGAAACTAGTGCCTGTCTGGGAAAGATCCTGTTGCACTGAAATTAGTATATAAGGACTGGTAGAATGTTCGTGAACTTGGTGTTTGGAATACATTTGTTCACTCAGTTTGTTAGAAAGACAGCCTGAGGCCTAAAAAGTAAAACTATCACCATTTGAACAGCAACAGTTAGTATTTATCAAACTATACAATCAAAACAACCAGTTAGGGCCTAGCCAATCTACAAAAGAAACCAAGAGACCCTTAACCCAATTTCAAACACTAAAATATGAGACCCAGAGAAGTTAAATGGTTTGTCTAATGCCATACTTTGGGCATAAGCAAAGCCATAACTTATCCCAGGTTCATTGTTCATCATTCAGTCGCTCAGTTGTGTCTGACTCTTTGGGATCCCAGGTTGACTGGCTTTAAATTGAAATTGAATATTTTTTACCACACCAGAGGATCTCCAATTCCATAGCTACTTATTTGCATATAATGGGACAATTGTTTTCTCTCAAATGTAGACCTCAGTCATCATCCCAGATTGAATATGAGTGTAACAGTTCCCTGGGTATTGTGGCTGATGAGCATGTAAATCTTACAAAGTATCTGTCTGGTCTGTAACCTACTGTTTTTTTATTTCTGGGAATTTCCCTGACATTTCAAAGGGCTGGACCTCTTGCTACCACGCTCATACCATGTGACCTACCTTTCAGCATATAAGCTGTAGATGGACATTGGAGTTGGACCGAGTCAGACTGATATGCCCGAAATGCTCAGAGGGCTCAGGAAAACCTTGTGCACACCAGGACCCAGAGACCCCACAGAGACTGAGACTAAATTGTGTTTGAGTGTCTCTGTGGAGGAATGGGTCAGCAGTGGACTGCCGCAGGGGTGGGGGCTCTGGGTGCAGCAGGCTTGGGTATGGCATAGGCGTTCTCGGAGGAGGTCGCCATTAACCCCACCATAGAGTGGCCAGAACTTACACAAGTCAGGGACACAGACTCTTGGTGGACACAAACAGAACCTTGTGCACACCAGGAACCAGGAGAAAGGAGCAGTGACCCCACAAGAGACTGACCCAGACTTGCCCATAACAGTCCAGGAGTCTCTGGTGGAGGCTTGCATCAAAAGGGGCCTGCTGCAGGGACCTTTTGAAACAGGTCACCATTTTCTACAGCACTTCCACCATATTTCAGTTCAGTTCAGTCACTCAGTCGTGTCCAACTCTTTGCAACCCCATGGACTGCAGCATGTCAGGCCTCCCTGTCCATCACCAATGCCCAGAGTTTACTCAAACTCATGTCCATTGAGTCGGTGATGCCATCCAGCCATCTCATCCTCTGTCGTTCCCTTCTCCTCCTGCCCCTAATCCCTCCCAGCATCAGAGTCTTTTCCAATGAGTCAACTCTTTGCATGAGGTGGCTAAAGTACTGGAGTTTCAGCGTTAGCATCATTCCTTCCAAAGAAATACCAGGGCTGATCTCCTTCAGAATGGACTGGTTGGATATCCTTGCAGTCCAAGGGACTCTCAAGAGTCTTCTCCAACACCACAGTTCAAAAGCATCAATTATTTGCGCTCAGCTTTCTTTATAGTCCAGCTCTCACATCCATGCATGACTACTGGAAAATCCATAGTCTTCACTAGATGGACCTTTGCTGGCAAAGTAATCTCTCTGCTTTTTAATATGCTGTCTAGGTTCATCATAACCTTTCTTCCAAGGAGCAAGCGTCTTTTTATTTCATGGCTGCAGTCACCATCTGCAGTGATTTGGGAGCCCAAAAAAATAGAGTCTCTGTTTCCCTATCTATTTCCCATGAAGTGATGGGACCAGATGCCATGATCTTCATTTCCTGAATGTTGAATTTTAAGCCAACTTTTTCACTTTCCTCTTTCACATTCCTCAAGAGGCTCTTTAGTCCTTCTTCGTGTTCTGCCATAAGGGTGGTGTCATCTGCATATCCAAGATTATTGATATTTCTCCCAGAAATCTTGATTCCAATTGTGCTCCATCCAGCCCAAAGTTTCTCATGATGTACTCTGCCTATAAGTTAAATAAGCAGGGTGACAATATACAGCCTTGACGTACTCATTTCCCGATTTGGAACCAGTCTGTTGTTCCATGTCCAGTTCTAACTGTTGCTTCCTGACCTGCGCAAGATTTCTCAAGAGGCAGGTTAGGTGGGCTGGTATTCCCATCTCCTTCAGAATTTTCCACAGTTATTGTGATCCACACAATCAAAGGCTTTGGCATCATCAATAAGGCAGAAATAGATGTTTTTCTGGAACTCTCTTGCTTGTTTGATGATTCAGAAGATTTTGGCAATTTGATCTATGGTTCCTCTGCCTTTTCTAAAACAAACTTGAAAATCTGGAAGTTCACAGCTCACTTACTTTTGAAGCCTGGCGAGGAGAATTTTGAGCATTACATTGGTAGCATGTGAGATGAGTGCAATTGTGCAGTAGTTTGAGCATTCTTTGGTAATATCTTTTGTGGGGATTGGAATGAAAACTGACCTTTTCCAGTCCTGTGGCCACTGCTGAGTTTTCCAAATTTACTAGCATACTGAGTGCAGCATTTTCACAGCATCATCTTTTAGGATTTGAAATAGCTCAACTGGAATATCATCAGCTCCACTAGCTTTGTTCATAGTGATGCTTCCTAAGGCTCTCTTGGCTTCACATTCCAGGATGTCTGGCTCTAGGTGAGTGATCACACCATCATGATTATCTGGGTCGTGAAGCTCGTTTTGGTAGAGTTCTTTTTGCCACCTCTTCTTGAATCTCCCGTTTCTGTTAGGTCCATCCCATTTCTGTCTTTTATTGAGCCCATCTGTGCAAGAAATATTCCCTCGGTATATCTAATTTTCTTGAAGAGATCTCTAGTCTTTCCCATTCTATTGTTTTCCTCTATTTCTTTGCATTGATCATTGAGGAAGTCTTTCTTATCTCTCCTTGCTATTCTTTGGAACTCTGCATTCAAATGGGTATATCATTCTTTATAGTTCATCAGGCACTCTATCTATCAGATCTAGTCCCTTAAATATATTTCTCACTTCCACTGTATCATCGTAAGGGATTTGATATAGGTCATATCTGAATGGTCTAGTGGTTTCCCCTACTTGCTTCAACTTAAGTCTGATTTTGGCAATAAGGAGTTCATGATCTGAGCCACAGTCAGCTCCTGGTCTTGTTCTTGTTGACTGTATAGAGCTTCTCCATCTTTGGCTGCAAAGAATATAATCAATCTGATTTCGGTGTTGACCATCTGGTGATGTCCATGTATAGAGTCTTCTCTTGTGTTGTTGGAAGAAGGTGTTTGGTATGACCAGTGCATTTTCTTGGCAAAACTCTATTAGTCTTTGCCCTGCTTCATTCCGCATTCCAAGGCCAAATTTGCCTGTTACTCCAGGTGTTTCTTGACTTCCTACTTTTGCATTCCAGTCCCCTATAATGAAAAGGACATCTTTTTTGGGTGTTAGTTCTAAAAGGTCTTGTAGGTCTTTATAAAACCATTCAACTTCAGCTTCTTAAGCATTACTGGTTGGGGCATAGACTTGGATAACTGTGATATTGAGTGGTTTGCCTTGGAGACGAACGGAGATCATTCTGTCATTTTTGAGACTGCATCCAAGTACTGCATCTCGGATCTTTTGTTGACCATGATGGCTACTCCATTTCTTCTGAGGGATTCCTGCCCACAGTAGTAGATATAATGGTCATCTGAGTTAAATTCACCCATTCCAATCCATTTTAATTCGCTAATTCCTAGAATGTCGGTGTTCACTCTTGCCATCTCTTGTTTGACCACTTCCAATTTGCCTTGATTCATGGACCTGACATTCCAGGTTCCTATGCAATATTGCTCTTTACAGCATCCGACCTTGCTTCTATCACCAGTCCCATCCACAGCTGGGTATTGTTTTTGCTTTGGCTCCATCCCTTCATCCTTTCTGGAGTTATTTCTCCACTGATCTCCAGTAGCATATTGGGCACCTACTGACCTGGGGAGTTCCTCTTTCAGTATCCTATCATTTTTCCTTTTCATACTGTTCATGGGGTTCTCAAGGCAAGAATACTGAAGTGGTTTGCCATTCCCTTCTCCTGTGGACCACATTTTGTCAGTTTGGCCCCAGGTAAATAATAGGGAGGGAACAGAGCCCCACCCATCAACAGAAAATTGGATTAAAGATTCACTGAACATGGCCCCATGCAAAGAGTCAGACAGGGACAGGACTGAGCAACTGAACTGAACTGAACTGAACATGGCCCCACCCATCAGAACAATTTACATAATCCTCTTACTTTTCTCTATCAGAGGGCAGACAGACTGAAAACCACAATCACAGGAAACTAACCAATCTGATCACATGGACCACAGCCTTGTCTAATGCAATGAAACTATGAGCCATGCCATGTAGGGTCACCCAGGATGGACGGGTCATGGTGGAGAGTTCTGACAAAACGTGGTCCACTGGAGAAGGGAATGGCAAACCACTTCAGTATTCTTGTCTTGAGAACCCCATGAACAGTATGAAAAGGCAAAAAGATAGAACACTGAAAGATGAACTCCCCAGGTCAGTAGGTCCCCAATATGCTACTGGAGATCAGTGGAGAAATAACTCCAAAAAGAATGAAGAGATGGTTCAGTTCAGTTCAGTTCAGTTGCTGAGTCGTGTCCGACTCTTTGCGACCCCATGAATCACAGCACACCAGGCCTCCCTGTCCATCACCATCTCCCGGAGTTCACTCAGACTTGCGTCCATTGAGTCGGTGATGCCATCCAGCCATCTCATCCTCTGTCGTTCCCTTCTCCTCCTGCCCCTAATCCCTCCCAGCATCAGAGTCTTTTCCAGTGAGTCAACACTTTGCATGAGGTGGCTAAAGTACTGGAGTTTCAGCGTTAGCATCATTCCTTCCAAAGTAATCCCAGGGCTGATCTCCTTCAGAATGGACTGGTTGGATCTCCTTGCAGTCCAAGGGACTCTCAAGAGTCTTCTCCAACACCACAGTTCAAAAGCATCAATTCTTCGGCACTCAGCTTTCTTTATAGTCCAACTCTCACATCCATACATGACCACTGGAAAAACCATAGCCTTGACTAGATAGACCTTTGTTGGCAAAGCAACGTCTCTGCTTTTGAGTATACTATCTAGGTTGGTCATAACTTTTCTTCCAAGGAGAAGCGTCTTTTAATTCCATGGCTGCAGTGATTTTGGAGCCCAAAAAAACAAAGTCTGACACTGTTTCCACTGTTTCCCCATCTATTTCCCATGAAGTGATGGGACCGGATGCCATGATCTTCGTTTTCTGAATGTTGAGCTTTAAGCCAACTTTTTCACTCTCCTCTTTCACTTTCATCAATAGGCTTTTCAGCTCCTCTTCACTTTCTGCCATATGGGTGGTGTTATCTGCATATCTGAGGTTATTGATATTTCTCCCAGAAATCTTGATTCCAGCTTGTGTTTCTTCCAGTCCAGCATTTCTCATGATGTAATCTGCATATAAGTTAAATAAGCAGGGTGACAATATACAGCCTTGACGTACTCCTTTTCCTATTTGGAACCAGTCTGTTGTTCCATGTCCAGCGCTAACTGTTGCTTCCTGACCTGCATACAGATTTCTCAAGAAGCAGGTTAGGTGGTCTGGTATTTCCATCTCTTTCAGAATTTTCCACAGTTTATTGTGACCCACACAGTCAAAGGCTTTGGCATAGTCAATAAAAGCTAAAACAACACACAGGTTTGGATGTGACTGGTGATGCAACCAAGGTCCGATGCTGTAAAGAGCAGTGTTGCATAGAAACCTTGAATGTTAGGTCCATGAATCAAGGTAAATTGGAAGTGATCAAACAGGAGATGGCAAGAGTGAACGTTGACATTTTAGGAATCAGTGAACTAAAATGGACTTGAATGGGTGACTTTAACACAGACGACCATTATATCTACTACTGAGGGTAAAAATCCCTTAGAAGAAATGGAGTAGCCATCATAGTCAACAAAAGAGTCTGAAATGCAGTACTTGGATGCAGTCTCAAAAACGACAGAATGATCTCTGTTCATTTCCAAGGTAAACCATTCAATATCACAGTAATCCAAGTTTATGCCCCGACCAGTAATGCTAAAGAGGCTAAAGTTGAACAGTTCTATGAAGACCTTCTAGAACTAACACCCCACAAAAATGTGCTTTTCATTATAGGGGGTGCTGCTGCTGCTGCTAAATCGCTTCAGTCATGTCTAACTCTGTGCAACCCCATAGATGGCAGCCCACCAGGCTTCACCATCCCTGGGATTCTCCAGGCAAGAACAAGGAGTAGGTTGCCATTTCCTCTCCAATGCATGAAAGTGAAAAGTGAGAGTGAAGTCACTCAGTCATGTCCAACTCTTCACAACCCCACGGACTGCAGCCTACCAGACTCCTCCATCGATGGGATTTTCCAGCCAAGAGTACTGGAGCGGGTTGCCATTGCCTTCTCCACATATAGGGGACTAGAATGCAAAAGTAGAAAGTGAAGAAACACCTGGCTAGGCTGCTAAGTTGCTAAGTCGCTTCAGTCGTGTCCGACTCTGTGCAACCCCATGGACGGCAGCCCACCAGGCTCCCCTGTCCCTGGGATTCTCCAGGCAAGAACACTGGAGTGGGTTGCCATTTCCTTCTCCAATTCATGAAAGTGAAAAGTGAAAGTGAAGTTGCTCAGTCGTGTCCGACTCCTAGCGACTCAATGGACTGCAGGCTCCTCCGTCCATGGGATTTGCCAGGCAAGAGTACTGGAGTGGGTTGCCATTGCCTTCTCCACCTGGAGTAACAGTCAAATTTGGCCTGGGAGTACAGAAAGATGCAGGACAAAAGCTAATAGAGTTTTGCCAAGAGAATGCACTGGTCATAGCAAACACCCTCTTCCAACAACACAAGAGAAGACTCTACACATGAACATCACCAGATGGTCAACACTGAAATCAGATTAATTATAATCTTTGCAGTCAAAATTGGGGAAGTTCTATACAGTCAGTAAAAGCAAGATTCAGAACTGACTGTGGCACAGACCATGAATTCCTTATTGCCAAATTCAGACTTAAGTTGAAGAAAGTAGGGGAAACCACTAGACCATTCAGGTATGACCTAAATCAAATCCCTTACAATTATACAGCAGAAGTGAGAAATAGATTCAAGGTATTAGATCTGTTAGAGTGCCTGAAGAACTATGGATGGAGGTTCGTGACATTGTACAGGAGTCAGGGATCAAGGCCATTCCCAAGGAAGAGAAATGCAAAAAGGCAAAATGGTTGTCTGAGGAGGCCTTACAAATAGCTGTGAATAGAAGAGAATCCAAAGGCAAAGGAGAAAAAGAAAGATATACCCATTTAAATGCAGAGTTCCAAAGAATAGCAAGAAGAGATAAGAAAGCCTTTTTCAGTGGAATGTAAAGAGATAGAGGAAAACAACAGAATGGGAAAGACCAGAGCTCTCTTCAAGAAAATTAGAGATACCAAGGGAACATTTTATGCAAAGATGGGCTCAATAAAGGACAAAAATGGTATGGACCTAACAGAAGCAGAAGATATCAAGAAGAGGTGGCAAGAATACACAGAAGAACTGTACAAAAAAGATCTTTACAACCCAGATAATCATGATGGTGTGATCAGTCACCTAGAGCCAGGCATCCCGGAATGTGAAGTCAAGTGAGCCTTAGGAAGCATCACTACAAAAAAGCAAGTGGAGGTTTGGAATTCCAGTTGAGCTATTTCAAATCCTGAAAGATGATGCTGTGAAAGTGCTACACTCAATATGCCAGCAAATTTGGATAATTCAGCAGTGGCCACAGGACTGGAAAAGGTCACTTTTCATTCCAATCCCAAAGAAAGGCGATGCCAAAGAATGCTCAAACTACCACACAATTGCACTCATCTCACATGCTAGCAATGTAATGCTCAAAAGTCTCCATGTCAGGCTTCAACAGTAAGTGAACTGTGAACTTTCAGATATTTAAGCTGGATTTAGAATAGGCAGAGGAACCATAGATCAAACTGCCAATATCTGCTGGATCATCGAAAAAGCAAGAGAGTTACAGGAAAAAAAGCTACTTCTGCTTTATTGACTATAACAAAGCCTTTGTCTGTGTGGATCACAACCAACTGTGGAAAATTTTGAAGGAGATGGGAATACCAGACCACCTAACCTGCCTCTTGAGAAATCTTATGCAGTTCAGGAAGCAACAGTTAGAACTGGACATGAAACAACAGACTGGTTCCAAATCGGAGGAGTACATCAAGGCTGTATATTGTCACCTTGCTTATTTAACTTATAGGCAGAGTACATCATGAAAAACACTGGGCTGGATGAAGCACAAGTTGGAATCAAGATTTCTGGGAGAAATCAATAACCTCAGATATGCAGATGACACCACCCTTATGGCAGAAAGTGTAGAAGAACTAAAGAGCCTCTTGAAGAACATGAAAGAGGAGAGTGAAAAAGTTGGCTTAAAACTCAATATTCAGAAAACTAAGATCATGGCATCCAGTCCCATCACTTCAAGGCAAACAGTGGAAACAGTGGCAGACTTTATTTTTGGGGGCTCCAAAATCACTGTAGATGGTGACTGCAGCCGAGAAAATGAAAGATGCTTGCTCCTTGGAAGAAAAGTTATGATAAACCTGCTGCTGCTAAGTTGCTTCAGTCATGTCCGACTCTGTGTGACCCCATAGATGGCAGCCCACCAGGCTCTCCCATCCCTGGGATTCTCCAGGCAAGAACACCGGAGTGGGTTGCCATTTCCTTCTCCAATGCATGAAAGTGAAAAGTGAAAGTGAAGTCACTCAGTCGTGTCCAACTCTTAGCGACCCCACAGATGGCAGCCTATCAGGCTCCTCCGTCCATGGGATCTTCCAGGCAAGAGTACTGGAGTGGGGTGCCATTGCCTTCTCCATGACAAAACTAGATAGCATATTAAAAAGCAGAGACATTACTTTGCCAGCAAAGGTCCTTCTAGTCAAAGGTATGGTTTTTCCAGTAGCCATGGATGGATGTAAGAGTTGGACTATAATGAAAGCTGAGTGCCGAAGAATTGATGCTTTTGAATTGGGGTGTTGGAAAAGACTCTTGAGAGTCCCTTGGACTGCAAGGAGATCCAACCAGTCCATCCTAAAGGAAATCAATCCTGAATATTCATTGGAAGGACTGACGCTGAAGATGAAACCCCAATACTTTGGTTACCTGATGCAAAGAACTGACTCATTAGAAAAGACCCTGATGCTGGGAAAGAATGAAGGTGGAACGAGAAGGGGATGACAGAAGATGAAATGGCTGGATGGCATCACAGACTCAGTGGACATGAGTTTGAGTAAATTCTGGGAGTTGATGATGGACAGGGAGGCCTGGCATGCTGCAGTCCATGGGGTCGCAAAGAGTCGGATATGACTGAGATGAAATGATTGAGACTGATAGGATTCTCACTCTAGGATTCGAGAGTTGGAACTGAGAGATTCTTTCATGTCTGAGATATTCACTTGGATGGAAGTAATGGAAACTCGGGAACCGCAGGGCAGCCAGATGAAGAACTGCATGAAAAGTGTCAGGAGAAGACAGAACTAGAGCTGACATGCAGAGAGCAAGAAAGGCAAAGACCAGGCAATCGCAAAATAGACTGCTTTGTTTATGCATTTTTTTCCCAGTTCCTGATGACTTTCTAGTTTCAAGGTTTCTCTATATTTTCTAATTTTGCCTTCTATAAAATACCTCTGAATCCTTACCACACACTCATACCAGGAAATACCTGTTGCCTCTCCTGCAACAGGCTCTAAGAGAAAGTGTCATATTGGCTGAGCCAAAAGAGCATAGCTACAAGTATTTCCCCTGCACCAAGCTGGCAGCTCACACTGTTTGGAACTAAACAGGAAGAATAGGAAACATTATTTGGTAACTCTCAGAAATTTGAGTATACCAAACCAGAAAGAGATAAACTCTATTCCAGGCTTTTTTTATGCTGAATAGAGAGAATAGAGCATATACATAGAGATGGCTGATGTCTAGATCAATAAATTTATGGTAAGAAAATTCTATTTTTTGCCCATGTAATCAGTAAATAGAGGCTAACTGCTGTGACAAACATCAAAATTTCTCAGGCTTAACATGCTAAAAGATTATTTCTCACTCACTCAAAGATCTGTTTAGGAAGATATCGTACACTTACTGGGAAACAAACTCTAGCCACCAGTAACTCTTTATGACCTCATGGACTGTAGCCTGCCAGGCTCCTCTGTCCATGGAATTCTCCAGGCAAGTATACTGGAATGGGTAGCCATTCCCTCCTTCAGAGGATATTTCCAGACCAGGAATTGAACCCTGGTCTCTTGTATTGCAGGCAGATTCTTTACCAGCTGATCAGGGAAGCCCATCCACCTGTAGCTCTACTATGCCTAATTTTGATTCCTTTGTTAAATCCTCTGAATCTAGGCAGGAGATGGAGGAAGTATAGAGTTCAAAATTTTGGTGACTTGACAGTTAAAGCACTGTCTACTTCAAACCCCAAGAAGAGTTAAGACTGAAAAAAAATTGAGCTATAAAAATCCCTTAATATTCAGCCCTACAAAAATGATCAGATTCAGAGTGTAGCCATCCCATCTATTCTTTCAGAAGGCATTAAAGTGGCCAGATACAAACTGAGGAGGCACGAGGGCAAAAAGATATAAATCAAGCTTGGGCATTATATCTAGGAAAGAATTGGCTAGTGGTCATTGATATATGAAACCTACTCAAGCAAGTACATCAGCAGCCTACTAAACTTATAATCGAATTTTATTTCCAAAAGCAAATCCCAGACTTAATTAATCTTTATCTGTATCAAGCTTAATGTAAATTTGGGGTTCTCAAATTTGCACTAGCAGGAAATAGTCTAAAAACTACGTGGCCACTAGAGAGAATAATCTTCAGTGTCAGTTTTAGATGTGACCATGAAGGATAATTTAAAAGAAAGCATCCTCAAAAGATGGATCCTAAGTTCATAGAGAACAGCAAACAAAGCATTTTTTCCAAAGGAGCAGAATCAGGTTCTAATCAAGGACATTTCCTTACTCTTCAGATAAAATTTTGTAACTTTTATGAACCAATTATTGCCATATTTCTACCACTTTTTTCTGTTTCTACATAGGAGTTTTATTTCTATTATCTGTTGCTGGTTATGTGGGAGAAAAGATGGATGAGATAACTTGCCTTTAGTTCTAACGTCATTGAATGAAGATACCAAACTTTAGTCTGATGAAGATGACAAGCAAAGTGGGACTCTGGGTAATCTCCATGTGTGGGGAAAAGAGTAACATAGATACCTGGTCACCAAAAAAGACTACTGATTGAACAGTTGCAGAGAGTGGCTTGCTACTGACCAAATTAATGTGATTTTCCTCTAGGGGACACAACTAAACTTTTCCTTCCTTGTAATGTGACTGAATTCTGTTCAATTGGAAGAGGCAATGCAAAGCCCCCAGGACCAATCATCTCTCTCTTCCCACATCTATTAGTTGGAGATACAATCCCATGAAGTCCCTGCAAGCAAATATTTTAAGATTGCAGAATTAGCTTAAGTTCTTGAATGACTGTCTTCTCCACTGGTAATCAACTAGACTTGTGAGTTAGAAACTTCTACAGTGTTAGACTGAAATTTGGGAGTTTATCTGTCAAATTCCAGAATTATCTTTGCTAATAAATCACTCTCCCCCACTTAACACACTGCAAAAAAAGTTTAATGAACTGACTGAAAGAAGGTAGATGCTTGGCTATTAGAGTAGAAATAACTAAAAGGATCCAACTTTGAGATCATTATTAGGGCCTTCCAAGTATCCAGCTTGTATGTAATGAAAATAAATAAATCCAAACAAGCGAGCAACAAAACACCTAGATCTCTAAAGATGGAATGTAAATAGTCTCCACTATCTCCACATTTTTATTCACAATAATGCTCTAAGATTAAGGCCAATAAGAAGATGAATAGTATCAGTTCAGTCAGTTCAGTCGCTCAGTCGTGTCCGACTCTTTGCAACCCCATGAATCGCAGCATGCCAGGCCTCCCTGTCCATCACCAACTCCTGGAGTTCACTCAGACTCACGTCCATCGAGTCAGTGATGCCACCCAGCCATCTCATCCTCTGTCGTCCCCTTCTCCTCCTGCCCCCAATCCTCCCAGCATCAGAATCTTTTCCAATGAGTCAACTCTTCGCATGAGGTGGCCAAAGTACTGGAGTTTCAGCTTCAGCATCAGTCCTTCCAAAGAACACCCAGGACTGATTTCCTTTAGAATGGACTGGTTGGATCTCCTTGCAGTCCAAGGGACTCTCAAGAGTCTTCTCCAACACCACAGTTCAAAAGCATCAATTCTTCAGCGCTCATCTTTCTTCACAGTCCAACTCTCACATCCATACATGACCACTGGAAAAACCATAGCCTTGACTAGACAGACCTTTGTTGGCAAAGTAATGTCTCTGC
This sequence comes from Ovis canadensis, assembly GCF_042477335.2. Taxonomy (NCBI): domain Eukaryota; kingdom Metazoa; phylum Chordata; class Mammalia; order Artiodactyla; family Bovidae; genus Ovis; species Ovis canadensis. The sequence goes on from NC_091254.1 coordinate 82,156,875, forward strand.
TTTCCAATATGCTATCTAGGTTGGTCATAACTTTTCTTCCAAGGAGTAAGCATCTTTTAATTTTATGGCTGCAGTCACCATCTCCAGTGATTTTGGAGCCCCCCAAAAACAAAGTCTGACACTGTTTCCACTGTTTCCCCATCTATTTCCCATGAAGTGATGGGACCAGATGCCATGATCTTCGTTTTCTGAATGTTGAGCTTTAAGCCAAATTTTTCACTCTCCACTTTGACTTTCATCAAGAGGCTTTTTAGTTCCTCTTCACTTTCTGCCAAAAGGGTGGTGTTATCTGCATATCTGAGGTTATTGATATTTCTCCCAGCAATCTTGATTCCAGCTTGTGCTTCTTCCAGCCCAGTGTTTCTCATGATGTATTCTGCTTATAAGTTAAATAAGCAGGGTGACAATATACACTTGTATCCAAATTTGCTGCTAAGAAACTGAAGTCTTCTCTTACCTATAGTCCAAAAGTGGTAAAGAACCTGCCTGCCAGTGCAGGAGATGTAAGTGACTTGAGTTCAATCCCTAGATTGGGAAGATCCCCAGACTGGGAATATCCCCTGGAGGAGGGCATGGCAATCTACTCCAGTATTCTTGCCTGGAAAATCCCATGGACAGAGGAGCCTGGTGGGCTACAATCCATAGGCTTGCAGAGTCAGACATGACTGAAGCAACTTACCAGGCATGCACACATGGTCCAAATCTGGCTTTTAACTCACATCCCTGCTTATGGCCTTTTAAGAATTCTTGAGAAGTCTTGTAGCAAACCAAAGCTCACATATGGTGCCTGTGTTAAAGAATCCACCTGCCATTGCAGGAGACATGAGACATGGGTTTGATTAATATGTCCAGAAGATCCCCTGGAGGAGCAAATGACAAAACACTCCAGTATTCTTGCCTGGGAAATCCCATGGACAGAGGAGCCTGGTGGGCTACAGTCCATGGGATTGCACAGAGCTGGACACAACTGAGCATGCACACATACAAAAGATGAACCTTAGGGCAGTGGGTTACAACTCCTTTACATGTCCTAGCACTGATTACAAATATATAAAGCAGTGTCTTTACCACCTCCAAAGAGTACCCTACCCCAAATCTTCACTCAGTAAAGGAAAAAACAGAGTTCATGTTTATGAACCAATTAACACAGACTGCTACAATGAACAGTGATCCTTTCATTTACTTTGCTGTGTGCCTGTTTCATCATGCTATTTATCCTTCGGATACACAATTCCATGAAATATTTTGGAAATGTCAGTTTAGCCCCCTTTGCTAGTAGGAATTTTTTAATGACAGCTTTCTCTTCTACTCCTCTCCTTCTATGCAAGTGAAAGCTGCTTAGCTGTGTCCAACTCTTTGCAACTCCACGGACTATATAGTCCATGGAATTCTCCAGGCCAGAATACTGGAGTGTGTAGCCATTCCCTTCTCCAGGGGATCTTCCCAACCCAGGGATCGAACCCAGGTGGGTGGATTCTTTACCAGCTGAGTCACCAGGGAAGCCAGCATTTCGTCTGGACTACAGCTGCCCAGGCCTGTGGATTGTTGTGTATTACAAAATGGTAGAGTGATGCAGTCAAGAACATCTGTGACTATGTGGGAAGAATGTTATTTTTTCTGTTGTGCAGCCGAGGAGAAATACTAGGGACACAACCTCAGACAATGCCTCCCACCCCACGACAACTTTCTTCCTATGGCACCTGACCTGCAGAGTCCCTGGCAGTCTGTCTATACAACCTGACTATGCAGATATCCTCTCTGGGCATAGTGGATAGACTGGAAGTGGGCACAGCATTGAAAAGTAAACGAATGAAATTATATTTCCTGGAATTTTCCAATTTGAGATTCTAGATCAACCTGACAGTCTACTCAAGCAGATCATGCAAAAACAGTGAAAATGAGGTTAGCATTATCTGCTAAGATCACAGAGGAGAGGGTAAAGCTAGACTGCAAAGAATGGAGAATGACGCAAACAGGCAGAGAATCAGAGGCAAGAGGCCATGAGACCTGGGAAGCATGAGGCTCAGAGCAGCTGCACGGACCAGCCATGAGTCCTGCTGAAGAACAGACTGTCCTCCACCATCTCCAGTTTTGTAAAAGAGAACTCTGTATCTCCTCCACAAATGCCTTTCTGTTCTTGTTGTCATGTTGTTGGCTCTAGCTAGCTCCTGTCAGTTTTGTTTCCTAATACCTAAAACACAGCAGCTAGCCACGCCCACTGAGGCTTACCCCTTTGTACCCTTAATTCCCTAACTTCCGCCTCACTCAGAGATCTTAGTTCATCTTACCCACTGTCAGTCTGTTGAGATGTCAGCATTGCCCCCTCCAAGTCTTAACGATGCAGGGTTCCTGGTAGATTCACTAGACTGTAGACTATTTTTTTTTTCCTTCTCAGTTTTGTTGACTGCAAAATTCCTTTCCCTTTGCTTTACTGAAGTCAGATTTCAAATATGTAAGGATTAACCTTTATATGCTTTTAAAGGGGCTTCCAGGTGGAGCGGTAAAAAATAAAAAATGAAGTAATGCTAAATGTAGAATATATAAGACATAAAGAGTATTAATAGCAGAAGAGCCGACTGAGCTACTTCACTTTAACTTTTCACTTTCATGCATTGGAGAAGGAAATGGCAACCCACTCCAGTGTTCTTGCCTGGAGAATCCCAGGGACGGCGGAGCCTGATGGGCTGCTGTCTATGGGGTTGCACAGAGTCGGACACGACTGAAGTGACTTAGCAGCAGCAGCAGCAGCAGAATAGCAGCTTTAAAAACATGTATGTGGGGGTGGGGGGCGCGCATGCGCTACTTCATGTCCGACTCTTTGCAACCCTCTAGACTGTAACCTGCAAGGCTCCTCCGTCCATGGGATTTTCCAGCCAAGAATACTGGAATGGGTTGCTATTTCCTTCTCCACGGGATCTTCCCGACCCAGAGATCGAACTCACATCTCCCACATTAGCAGGTGGACTCTCTACCTCTGGCCAATCACAGAAGCCCTTTATTTAAATCAGAGATAGTTTATTCTGTCTGATCAGAAAACTTGTGATTTCTTAAAATCATTTCTTTAGTGTATTGAATTTTCTGTGCTTAGTTCAGTCTACAGTGGGGTTATTTGAGCTGACCTAGCTAAGGTCTCCTATGCTTTACATGGACTTCTTAGGCCTCCTCCAAGTCCAGGCTAAAAGTCACCTGAAAATACTTACCTTCTAATAGATTAAACATGCATCAAAGCCAAGTTGCTTTTGTTTTTTACATTTTTCGCTTTGGGCTTTCAATTCTTATATACTTTAGTAAAAGTCTGTTCTCCATTTAATAGAGAAACACTAGAGTTTACTGAGCACTTCTAACCCTATACTGTCCATGGGGTCCTCAAGGGAGTACTGAAGTGGTTTGCCATTCCCTTCTCCAGTGGGAGTTGGTGATGGACAAGGAAGTCTGGGATGCTGCAGTCTGTGGAGTTGCAAAGAGTTGGAAATGACTGAGCGACTGAACCAAACTGAACTCTAACCCTATGGCCTATGTTATACCAACCTCAGATGCTCTCCAAATAACTTATTTTATTAGACAATGGAAAAGTAATGAGGAAGCACTGATAAGACATCATTTCTGCAGGTTGCTTTGTTGTTCAATCACTCAATCATGTCAGACTCTTTTGCGACCCCATGGATTGTAGTCTGCCAGGCTCCCTGTACATGGGATTTCCCAGGCAAGAATACGGAAGTGGGTTGCCATTTCCTTCTCCAGAGGATCTTCCTGACCCAGGGACTGAACTTGCATCTTCTGCATTGGCACGTGGATTCTTTACCTACTAAGCCTCCTGGAAAGCCAGAGTTAACACATGCACACACCTAAATCGACCAGCAAATTATATAAGGTGGCCTAGGGATTTGCTATTCTAGAGCTGGCTTAGATGAGACAGCTCCACTGGGGCAAGTTTGTTCAACTGTCTCATCCACTTCCTCAGGTTAACTGAGGCATGTTCTCTTTATGGGAGTAACAGAAACACAACAGAACCACTCCGAATTCACTCAAGGCCTGATATTGGCACCCTGTCACTTCTGCCTTACTGTATTACCCAAAGCAAATCACATGGCCAAATGCAGAAGCCAATGGTTGGGGAATACACTTCACTTTTATGTGAGAAACTGAAAAATCCACATGTCAAAGGGCCCAGATAGAAAGATTTTTTTTAAAAAATCAAGGACCATGATTCAATCCACCACCACCACCACTCCCAGAGAGCCTGCTAGCACTATATTTGAAATGAATAAATTAGATTTGATATTTTTAGGTTCTTTCTAGCTCTGTAATTATGGTTCTGTAATAAACTTTTCAATATATTGCTTTACCATTCCAAATTATTTTTATTATCCTACTAATCATAGGTATTTGTGCAGATTAAATTTATAACACACTACAGATGCTTCAAGAAATGTAATACATTTATTATTCTATTTCCGGAGAGGACCACAATTAGATTACACTCGAAAATCTATTAACTACTGCTTTTTTTACCTTAAGGGAAAAAAGAAAGGATTTTGTACCCTTGGATGTAATTCATATATCATCAGACCTTACTGGCCTGCAGAAATGAATGAGGTCACATCAGATTTTTTACCACATCACCATTTACTGGTTCTGTAATCCACCTGTATAAATTGCTACAGCTCTAACCTCCACACCCCACAATGCCACTGAATCATTTTTAAGAGTTCCTAGTTTGCACTGTGCATGCTTATAAATACATCCACTTATATTCTCCCCCTCCAGAAAATTTACTGATCCTTGTCCCTACAAATACACTTAAGGACAGCATCTTAAGTCTTCTTGACATAAAATAAAATGCACCCATTTTAGGAGTACATGTCAATGACTTTTGACAAATTTGTACACTCAGGTAACCTTAACCAGAGTCTAGACATTGAGCATTTCCATAACCCCAAAAGGTTCCAGGTACCCCCTTGCCAACAATCCTTCTCTTTCTGCCCCCAGCCCCAGGTAAACACTGACCAACTTCCTTTCACTCTAGATTAAACTTACCTTTTTTGCAGAGGTTCATGTAAATGAAAGTTTTATATCAGGCTTTGAATCTGGCTTCTTTAGCTCAGCAGGATTTAATTGTGATTTATTCATATGGCTGCATGTATCAGTGTGTTTATTCCTTTATACTGCTGAGTAGTACTCCATTGTATATACACACAGCCATCTGCTTATCCATCCAACAACTGAAGAACATTTGAGATATTTTTCCAAAGAAGGGCATCAGGAAAAATGTGAATGTGTCTGGCCAAGTTTTTACATAGGTACATATTATACCTTCTCATTTAATCATTATTATAGGTAGGTAATGGAATTTGTGGCATGTTTTAGAAGGCTAATGATGTTGAGCAACTTTCCAAGTGATAATTAGTCATTTGTATATAGTATTTTATAAGTATTTTCAATCTTTTGCCTATTTTTAATTGGCTCAACTTATTACTGAGTAGTAAGAATTTGTACATATTCTGAACACAGATCCTTCATCAGATACATGTGTTGAAATATTTTTTACCTGTCATTATATTAACTATCTTCTGTGAGAATTTTTTTTAACTAAAACACCTTTATCAGTTTACACTTTTATGGTTTGTACATTTATGTCCTATGTCAAAAATTTGTGTCTATCTCAATTGATTTTATATCTAATTGTTTACTGCTAGTAAATGATACTAACTTACTGTTCTCTAATGTTGTTAAACCTATTTATTAAATGCAATAGCTTTGGTGACTATTTTTTAGTGTTTTTTAAACAACAATTTTATTAACAGATACCTTTGCTTCTTCCTGTTCAATCTGAATGTCTTTTTTTTTTATATGTTATCGCTGAAATGTTGAATAAGAGTGAAGAGAAAGGACAATCTTGCCGTTTAACCAATTTTAGAGCAAAACTATTCAATGTGATGACTAAGCATGGGGTCGCTGCTATATTTTTCTGTAAAAGCCCTTTATTAGATTGAGGAGAGTCTCTTTTGTTTTTAATTTGGTGATAGTTTTTCTCACAAATTGGTTAAGTTTTAGTTATTTTTTCCCTGCTTCTATTTAGGGAATCATATGGATTTTCTCCTTTAATTCGTTTAATGTGGTGAAATATATTTCTAAATCCAAAATTAAATTCCTGATTTAACATTATTTGGTCAATTACTTGATATTATCAACCGTGGTTTTGTTTGTTTGTTTTGTTTTGTTTTTACTGAATTTGATTTGCTAGGATTTAGAAGTTTTTAGTTTTCCTTTTTATGTCTTTGGCAGATTTTCACATCTGAGTAAGTGCTGCCCTTGTAAAATGAGCTAGAAAGAATTCCTTCCTGCTCTATTTTCTGAAAGAGTTTGGTGAAATTAGTGTTATTATTTGTTTGATTGTTTGATAGAATTTACAAATGCATCTATCTTACAATTGTCTTTGTGGGAAGAATTTAGTTATTAATTCAAGTTCTTTAATAGTTATAAAGCTATTTAGATTTTTATTTCTTCTCGAGTCAATTTTGGTAATTTGTGTCTGTTAAGGAATTTGCTCATTTCATGAGGGTGTTATAATTTATTAATATACAGTGGCTCATAATATTTCTTTTTATTTCTACAAGATCTGTTGAATCTCTGTTACACCCTTTCATTCATGATATTGGTGGTGTGTGTCTTTCCTCTTTTCCCTTCTTTAATCTGGTTAGAAGTGTCTCTATTTTATCACTCTCAAAGCTTTTGTTGACACTGAGTCTTTTCATTTTCTCTTTCATGGATTTCTTTTTACACCCCTACTTCTATTGAGGTTGAAATTAATTTGCCCTTTCTTTTCTTGCTTCGTAAGTTGAAAACATAGGTAATTTATTTTGGACCTTGTTGCTTTTCTACTATAAATATTTAAAGCTCTAAAATTTCTCATCCTATAATTTCAGATATTTATATTTTTACTTTTTCCCATTGCTAAATATTTTTATTTCCCCTGTGATTCTTTTTTGACTCATTAGTTAGAGAAACATTTTTAAATTTCTAGGTATTTGGCTCTTTCCTAGAATGTTGGAAAACACCTTGATGCTTGGAAAGATTGAGGGCAGGAGGAGAAAGGGGCAACAGAGGATGGGATGGTTGGATGGTATCACAGACTCAATGGGCATGAGTTTGAGCAAACTCTGAGACATACTGAAGGACAGGGAAGCCTGGCATGCTACAGTCCATGGGTTGCAAAGAATTGAACACTACTTACCTGAACAACAAGGCATCTTATTATGTCTAATTTAATTATATCATGAGCAAAGAACATACTTTTTTATGGATTTGGACCTTTAAATTTATTGAGACTTTTCAAATAGCTGCATATAGTCTAACTTTAAGAATGTTTCCATGCACACTTGAAATGAACGTGTTTTCTGCAATTACTAGGTGAAATATTCTATAATGTCAGTTAGGTCAAGTTGGTGACAATGTTGTTCTAGTCCTCAATATCCTTACTGATGTTCTCTCTACCTCTTCTATTGATTACTGGCAGAAGACTGTTGTAGTTTCCAAATATAATTGTGGATTTAGCTATTTTTCCATTCAGTTTGTCAGTATTTAATTCACGCATTTTCAAACTCTATTGTTAATTGTACACATATTTAGAATTACTAAGTCTAATTAATTAAATGGGACCTCCCATGTGGCACAGTGGTAAAGAATCCACCTGCCAATGCAGGAGACGCAAGAGATGCAGGTCGATCCCTGGGTCAGGAAGATCACCTAGAGAAGGAAACAGCAACCCGCTCCAGTATTCTTGCCTGAGAAATTCACATGGGCAGAGGAGCCTGGCAGGCTACACTCCATGAGGTCACAAAAAGTTGGACACAACTGAGCAACTGAGCACACACACAAACACACATGTCTAATTAATAAACTGACCTTCTATCATTTGAAATTCATCTCTTCATCTCTTGTGAAGTCAATGTTTCTAAGATTTGTTAACCTTGTATATTTTGTTTCATCCCTCTAATTTTCATCTAGCTGTTTCTTTATATATAAGAGAGTTTCTTGAGAACAGTTCAACTTGGATTTTCCATCCAATTTAACAATCTCTTATTTTTAAAACAGTGTTTAGATTATTTACATCTAATGAAAGTTTTAGTATTATTAGGTTCAGGTATTTATTATACTATATGACACTCTAAATCTTTTTTTTTTCTGATATTCTCCCTTTATGGAGTCTTATTACACAATTTTGTCACACAATTCACTAAAGATCTCTTCATTATTTTTTTCACAATTTTTTTCTCACTGTGCTTGATTTTGCAGATTTTCTTGCTAGGATTTTAAGTTCATTGATTTCCTTCTGGAGTTTCTAGCCTTCTACTAATACCATCAGTGACTATTTCATCTTAGATATTATTTTTTCCAGTAAGTTTTATTTTATTTTGTTCTTTTTAATATCTTACATTTCCCAACTATCATATTTTCTTTTATGTAGTTGAGTATATTCGTAATAACATACTGGTAAACCCTTCATTTTTCAATTGTAGATCTTTCTCTATACACTCATCCAATGTTATGTTAAAGTGCCTCACCTATCAGCATATTGAGAAACTTTTCTTTGAAAATCAGACACTGTAAACTTTACGTGGTTGAATGTTTCGTCTTTGTTCACTATCTTTATTTTATTTTATTTTATTTTATTTTTATTTTTTTATTTTTTTAATTTTAAAATCTTTAATTCTTACATGCGTTCCCAAACATGAACCCCCCTCCCACCTCCCTCCCCATAACATCTCTCTGGGTCATCCCCATGCACCAGCCCCAAGCATGCTGTATCCTGCATCAGACATAGACTGGCGATTCGAATCTTACATGACAGTATACATGTTTCAATGCCATTCTCCCAAATCATCCCACCCTCTCCCTCTCCCTCTGAGTCCAAAAGTCCGTTATACACATCTGTGTCTTTTTTCCTGTCTTGCATACAGGGTCGTCATTGCCATCTTTCTAAATTCCATATATATGTGTTAGTATACTGTATTGGTGTTTTTCTTTCTGGCTTACTTCACTCTGTATAATCGGCTCCAGTTTCATCCATCTCATCAGAACTGATTCAAATGAATTCTTTTTAATGGCTGAGTAATACTCCATTGTGTATATGTACCACAGCTTTCTTATCCATTCATCTGCTGATGGACATCTAGGTTGTTTCCATGTCCTGGCTATTATAAACAGTGCTGCGATGAACATTGGGGTACATGTGTCTCTTTCAATTCTGGTTTCCTCGGTGTGTATGCCCAGCGGTGGGATTGCTGGGTCATAAGGTAGTTCTATTTGCAATTTTTTAAGGAATCTCCACACTGTTCTCCATAGTGGCTGTACTAGTTTGCATTCCCACCAACAGTGTAGGAGGGTTCCCTTTTCTCCACACCCTCTCCAGCATTTATTGCTTGCAGATTTTTGGATCGCAGACATTCTGACTGGTGTGAAGTGGTACCTCATTGTGGTTTTGATTTGCATTTCTCTGATAATGAGTGATGTTGAACATCTTTTCATGTGTTTGTTAGCCATCTGTATGTCTTCTTTGGAGAAATGTCTATTTAGTTCTTTGGCCCATTTTTTGATTGGGTCGTTTATTTTTCTGGAATTGAGCTGCATAAGTTGTTTGTATATTTTTGAGATTAGTTGTTTGTCAGTTGCTTCATTTGCTATTATTTTCTCTCATTCAGAAGGCTGTCTTTTCACCTTGCTTATATTTTCCTTTGTTGTGCAGAAGCTTTTAATTTTAATTAGATCCCATTTGTTTATTTTTGCCTTTATTTCCAATATTCTGGGAGGTGGATCATAGAGGATCCTGCTGTGATTTATGTCTGAGAGTGTTTTGCCTGTGTTCTCCTCTAGGAGTTTTATAGTTTCTGGTCTTACATTTAGATCTTTAATCCATTTTGAGTTTATTTTTGTGTGCGGTGTTAGAAAGTGATCTAGTTTCATTCTTTTACAAGTGGTTGACCAGTTTTCCCAGCACCACTTGTTAAAGAGATTGTCTTTACTCCATTGTATATTCTTGCCTCCTTTGTCAAAGATAAGGTGTCCATAGGTGTGTGGATTTATCTCTGGGCTTTCTATTTTGTTCCATTGATGTATATGTCTGTCTTTGTGCCAGTACCATACTGTTTTGATGACTGTGGCTTTGTAGTAGAGCCTGAAGTCCAAGGTATTGATTATTGTCCTGCTTATCAGTTTTGTTATTTAAAGTTAAGCTTGATCCTTTCAAGATTTACTTTAACTTTTGGGAGTACTTCTAGAGAAGTACTATATACTTTAATTAAGTATATAGTACTTATATAATAGCTTATACTCTATGAAATGTTTAGCCACATTTCTAAGGGATAACTTTTCAGATGTCGAGTGAATGCCTTGAGTGATCAATGAGGACTAACAACTCTGGCTACTGGAAAATTAAATATCTTTCAATCCCACTGTGCAAGATCTGAAAACAGCTCACAGATCACACATACTTCTTTGTCCAACCTTATGGAATTTCATCCTTCACATGTTCAATTTAATATTCAGAATAGAACCAATAGGGTACTTGGGCAGGTTTATGGAACACTTGTTCTTATTTTCAACATCTACCCCCACAACTTTCAACCATGATCTATTCTGGGATCCTTTTCCCTGATCTAAGGTTTAGATGGTGCTTCCAAAGAGAAAGCAGAGTTGATTTTAGGGTTAACCTTGTTTCCTTACCCACTCCCCAAAATCACAGTATTGCCCTGGATGTTTTCCAATATAAAAAAATTCTTCATATTATTTTATTTTCTAGCTGTTTTTGATGGGAGGTTAAATATTGTCCCTGTTATTCCACTGTTTACCAAAAGCAAAAATTTTATCTGAGAAGTGGGTAAAGTAGTATAGCTAGGAAATAGTTTTAAGGGGAACACTGTTGTTTCTTAACACCAAGCATGGGAAACAGTAATAGTTTTGAACTTACTCCAAAACAAAATCCAGTGGAGTGAAATAGCTATGGCCAACCTGACTTAAAATAATCAAATAACAATCTTACCAATAAGAGCAGTGTGGCTGAGTAGAGAGATTTTATGGAAAACTTTAAGAAACTTTCTCTGATTCAAAATTGTATGTCAGCAATTTATAAAGGCAATTCTTAATGTAGACAATTCTAGAGAAGCCCAGAGACAATTATTTCCAAATAATCATCCATAGCTTAAAGTACTGTTCCAACATATTACACAGATAAGATACTGAACAAATGATATAAACTGTCAATATCCAGCCTCGTTCCAGTTTAAGAGAAGGGTTTGGATAATAGGGAAATAGAATATATAACAGTTCAATGAAACTGTCTCTATTGTAAGATGAGTTAAACAAAATAAATATAAAACTATTTGACAATTAAAAGGTATGGCGGGATGAGTTACAGTGTGTATTGGGTGTGGGGAAGGAGAAAAAGAGTCCATGAAGAAAGGTAGGTTAAGAGAAACTTAATTCATTATTCCAGAAAACAGAAGAAATTTTAATATAACTGATTCATGTTATCAAAGATATAAAGGCAGATGTGGACACTGAAATAGAAGTTTCAGAATGGGTTATTCAGCAAGAAAGCAAGATAAAGCAGGTAATGACTGATGAAACAGTTATTGACTGAGCAAAGAAATCCAGTGGATAATAACGCAATGGCAGACTTTACTTGGAAGGGATAAAAACTTTATAGAGAATAAGACAATATATACTATTTTGACGGGGAAGATATTCTGAGAAAAAAAAACCAGAAAGACAAATATAAGAGAAGTAGAATTTTGCAGAAAGGTGAAGAATAATGAAGACAAACAAAGGAGTTGACATATAGTTATTTGATGTGTCTAAAGAAGAGATGTGTACAAATGAAGCAAAATGCACTGTTAAATAAGGGGAAAAAAATACAAGAAACTAAGGTGGCCCCATATCTACAGTTGAATGGGCCTCCCTATCATACACACACAAAAAGAGCTACAAGAAGATATACCTTAATGATGATATTCTTTAGCTTCAAGGGGCAAGAAGAAAACCTTGCCTAATAGGGAAAAAAGAGATCATCTACTAATCAGAGAAGAAAAATGTGACTGGCCTGAATATTCTCAGTGATCTCAGATAACAAAGTTTGATGAGAAAAGTCTTTTGACAAAATTATCTATTCCATCAGTCCCATTATTAATCATATTTGAAGGGATTAAACAGACAGTCTTAAATATTCAGGGATTGTGAAATTAGATAGACAGACAGACAGTCAGACATTTCCTGGAGAGAAAAATGTTTAAGCCAATCTAGGCAACCAACATATTCAAATAAAAAACTCACAAATGAATAAGTTACAGTATGAACAGGAAAAAAAGGAGCTTAAAAAAGGAAAAAGAAGTGGAGAATTTCATCATCTTTGGAAATAAAGTCAGTGTCTACTGTTTAATTTCAGAAATTTATAAATTAGGAAATATACTATGTATACACTTAAGATTACTATTTGAAGTTATAAGAGTGATAATTAGTTGAACCGAGGACATGCAGCCTACCTAACAGTAGTAGTAACAGCCTATCAGTAGTAGTGGGTAGGCACAAGAGGGCCTAGAGGAGCTATCCCACGTTGAAGGTCAGAAACGGCGGCGGTAAGGAGATACCCCTCGTCCAAGGTAAGGAGCAGCGGCTGTGCTTTACTGGAGCAGTCATGAAGAGATATCCCATGCACAAGGTAAGAGAAACCCAAGTAAGATGGTAGGTGCTGCAAGAGGGCATCAGAGGACAGACACACTAAAACCATACTCACAGAAAACTAGTCAATCTAATCACACTAGGACCACAGCCTTGGCTAACTCAATGAAACCAAGCCATGCCTGCAGGGCAACCCAAGACGGGCCGGTCATGGTGGAGAGGTCTCACAGAATGTGGTCCACTGGAGAAGGGACTGGCAAGCCACTTCAGTATTCTTGCCTTGAGAACCCCATGAACAGTATGAAAAGGAAAAATGATAGGATAGCAAAAGAGGAACTCCCCAGGTCATTAGGTGCCCAATATGCTACCGGAGATCAGTGGAGAAATAACTCCAGAAAGAAGGAAGGGATGGAGCCAAAGCAAAAACAATACCCAGCTGTGGATGGGACTGGTGATAGAAGCAAGGTCTGATGCTATAAAGAGCAATACTGCATAGGGACCTGGAATGTCAAGTCCATGAATCAAGGCAAATTGGAAGTGGTCAAACAAGAGATGGCAAGGGTGAACGTTGACATTCTAGGGATCAGTGAACTAAATGGACTGGAATAGGCGAATTTAACTCAGATGACCATTATATCTACTACTGTAGCCAGGAATCCCTCAGCAGAAATGGAGTAGCCATCATGGTCAACAAAAGATCCGAAATGCAGTACTTGGATGCAATCTCAAAAACGACAGAATGATCTCCGTTTGTCTCCAAGCAAACCATTCAATATCACAGTTATCCAAGTCTATGCCCCAACCAGTAATGCTTAAGAAGCTGAAGTTGAATGGTTTTATAAAGACCTACAAGACCTTTTAGAACTAACACCCAAAAAAGATGTCCTTTTCATTATAGGGGACTGGAATGCAAAAGTAGGAAGTCAAGAAACACCTGGAGTAACAGGCAAATTTGGCCTTGGAATGCAGAATGAAGCAGGGCAAAGACTAATAGAGTTTTGCCAAGAAAATGCACTGGTCATACCAAACACCTTCTTCCAACAACACAAGAGAAGACTCTATACATGGACATCACCAGATGGTCAACACCGAAATCAGATTGATTATATTCTTTGCAGCCAAAGATGGAGAAGCTCTATACAGTCAACAAAAACAAGACCAGGAGCTGACTGTGGCTCAGATCATGAATTCCTTATTACCAAATTCAGACTCAAATTGAAGAAAATAGGGAAAACCACTAGACCATTCAGGTATGACCTAAATCTAATCCCTTATGATTATACAGTGGAAGTGAGAAATAGATTTAAGGGACTAGATCTGATCGATAGAGTGCCAGATCAACTATGGAATGAGGTTCAATACACTGTACAGGAGACAGGGATCAAGACCATCTCCATGGAAAAGAAATGCAAAAAAGCAAAATGGCTGCCTGGGGAGGCCTTACAAATAGCTGTGAAAAGAAGAGAGGTGAAAAGCAAAGGAGAAAAGGAAAGATATAAGCATCTGAATGGAGAGTTCCAAAGAACAGCAAGAAGAGATAAGAAAGACATCTTCAGCAATCAATGCAAAGAAATAGAGGAAAACAATAGAATAGGAAACACTAGAGATCTCCTCAAAAAAATTAGAGATACCAAGGGAACACTTCATGCAAGATGGGCTCTATAAAGGACAGAAATGGTATGGACCTAACAGAAGCAGAAGATATTAAGAAGAGGTGGAAAGAATACACGGAAGAACTGTACAAAGAAGATCTTCACAACCCAGATAATCATGATGATGTGATCACAAATCTAGAGCCAGACATCTTGGAATGTGAAGTCAAGTGGGCCTTAGAAAGCATCACTATGAACAAAGCTAGTGGAGGTGATGGAATTCCAGTTGAGCTGTTTCAAATCCTGAAAGATGATGCTGTGAAACTGCTGCACTCAATATGCTATCAAGTTTGGAAAACTCAGCAGTGGCCACAGGACTGGAAAAGGTCAGTTTCATTCCAATCCCAAAGAAAGGCAATGCCAAAGAATGTTCAAACTACCGCACAATTGCACTCATCTCACATGCTAGTAAAGTAACACTCAAAATTCTCCAAGCCAAGCTTCAGCAATATGTGAATCATGAAATCCCTGATGTTCCAGCTGGTTTTAGAAAAGGCAGAGGAACCAGATATCAAATTGCCAACATCCACTGGATCATCAAAAAAGCAAGAGAGTTCCAGAAAAACATCTATTTCTGCTTTATTGACTATGCCAAAGCCTTTGACTGTGTGGATCACAATAAATTGTGGAAAATTCTGAAGGAGATGGGAATATCAGACCACCTAACCTGCCTCTTGAGAAACCTACATGCAGGTCAGGAAGCAACAGTTAGAACTGGACATGGAACAACCGACTGGTTCCAAATAGGAAAAGGAGTACATCAAGGCTGTATATTGTCATCCTGCTTATTTAACTTATATGCAGAGTACATCATGAGAAACGCTGGACTGGAAGAAAAACAAGCTGGAATCAAGATTGCTTGGAGAAATATCAATAACCTCAGATATGCAGATGACACCACCCTTAAGGCAGAAAGTGAAGAGGAGCTAAAAAGCCTCTTGATGAAAGTGAAAGAGGAGAGTGGAAAAGTTGGCTTAAAGCTCAACATTCAGAAAATGAAGATCATGGCATCCGGTCCCATCACTCCACGGGAAATAGATGGGGAAACAGTGGAAACAGTGTCAGACTTTATTTTGGGGGCTCCAAAATCACTGCAGATGGTGATTGCAGCCATGAAATTAAAAGACGCTTACTCCTTGGAAGAAAAGTTATAACCAACCTAGATAGTATATTCAAAAGCAGAGACATGACTTTGCCGACTAAGGTCCATTTAGTCAAGGCTATGGTTTTTCCAGTGGTCATGTATGGATGTGAGAGTTGGACTGTGAAGAAGGCTGAGTGCCAAAGAATTGATGCTTTTGAACTGTGGTGTTGGAGAAGACTCTTGAGAGTTCCTTGGACTGCAAGGAGATCCAAGCAGTCCATTCTGAAGGAGATCAGCCCTGGGATTTGTTTGGAAGGAATGACGCTAAAGCTGAAACTCCAGTACTTTGGCCACCTCATGAGATGAGTTGACTCATTGGAAAAGACTCTGATGCTGGGAGGGATTGTGGGCAGGAGGAGAAGGGGATGACAGGAAGAGATAGCTGGATGGCATCACCGACTCAATTAATGTGAGTCTGAGTGAACTCTAGGAGATGGTGATGGACAGGGAGGCCTGGCGTGATGCGATTCATGGGGTCACAAAGAGTCAGACATGACTGAGCGACTGAACTGAACTGAGTGGGTAGGAATTGGGTAATAGGACATACAGCAAAATTTAGAAAATTAAGAAACCGACAAAGAAGTCTAGAGTTAACATAAACAAGATGAAAACCAACAAACTATTATGACAATAAGTGTAAATAGAATTGATCCTCAAAATAGTAATTAATTCAACAACACTTTGAGATCCTTTTTTGTGCCAGGTACTATAAATAAGCAAAATAGACCAAATTCACATCTCTATTTAGTTTGCCACTTAACCGAAGATTAGAGAAGTAATGAAACTCTTGAGTGCTATAAAGAGAAATACAGAATGCTAAGAACTCTACAACTGATATATATGTTCTTTTCTTCTGGAAATTTAATGGCTTCTAATTAATGCTAATATTTGTGACTATCTAGTGAGGATATATCATCCAAACTTATTATTTTGTTTATACAAATGCCCTAAAAGTTTGTTAACTTTAACATTTTATATTTTTCTATTTATCAAAATTAGGTTTAAATTTTTATCCTTTGATCCACTTGACAACATGGATAGAATACCTAATCCATTCATCTCTATGATGAACTGTAGAAATGCTCATTTTTCATGTTTTCATTTTTTCTTAAACAAAGAGTAGAAAACAAGAGTTACTTCTGATTCATGGCAGTCTACAGTGTTACAATACCATTTCCAGATTTGCATAAGCTAAGTGGATTCCAGGGATAGGAAGGAAAAGAATTTGCATGCGAGCAATTCAAATCCTTTCAAATTTTCTGCATTGTGCACACAAGGATCTCCAGTCAGAAAAAAAAAAAAAAAAACTCCCTATTTTTTTTTCTTGCCTTCCTTTATTTTTACACTGACTTAAGCAGGAAGTAAATGTTTCTGACAGGTACTTGGTTGGAAAATACTTTGTAAATGTTTGCATTATATTTTCCTCCGAGGAGTCACAGGCTCTTTCAGGGTACCAGGGCCGACAGCACTGACCACAAAATTAATGAAAAGTCACTGTATTGTGCAAAGATACAAAGAGGCCAAAACACGAACAGTTCCCACCCCCACCCCCCATAATTCAGCATTTTTCCTGAGGCTTTATCAGTTCTAACTGTGATCTAATTCAAACTGACGCCTGGCAAGTGGTTGTTCCACTGATAGTACCTTCCTAGTAACAAACGTTTTGTTTCCTTAGATGTTTGTCATTGCATCATCGCAGCTTCTTGGAAACACTTTGATTTTAACTAGAAAAATCAAAACTGTTTGGAGACAACACTAAAGACGCCTTTATTCCTTGGGGCCAGCTCTAAATGTGAACACAAACAATGCAAATATGTGTTTCATTAGGTGCGTCCTTTGGTCAAGCCTCAGTGCAGACACACTTTCAACATGTGCATAATGAGGCATTAAGCTTTATGAATTGCCAAGGGAGGTCCTGGGGAGGTGGCTTGGTCTGCCAAATTTTTACACATCTGAACTAACAACTTAAGGATCAGTGCAACCTCTGTGACAGATTTACCTTTAACTGTTTGATATGTGAATTTTACCAATACTCTAATATCAGTAGATAAATACACATGTGACAGTGAAATAAAACCTTTTAAGAAATGATGGCAGCCAGATTTTCATACAGCCTTCAAATATATTCTAAAAACCAAGTATGAATTCAGAACTATACTCAGTTATTCCAGTTTAATGGTGACTTTAGGGGGAAGAGGGAAGGAAGGAAAGATGGAAGGAGAATGGAGGGGTAAAGAAAAGGCTATTAGCACATAAAGTATTTTATTTATATTAACTTCATTAGAAGAGCAAAGTGTTAGCAATAAGTCAGATGTGTAAAACATTCTTTATAAACATGAAATTAAACAGTAGACACTGGCTTTGTTTATTCTTAGATTAATGAAGAAGTCTTTGTGGCTCAGCTGGCAAAGAATCCACCCACAATGTGGGAGACCTGGGTTTGATCCCTGGGT
Source organism: Ovis canadensis (assembly GCF_042477335.2). NCBI lineage: Eukaryota > Metazoa > Chordata > Mammalia > Artiodactyla > Bovidae > Ovis > Ovis canadensis. Next base: position 82,174,796 of record NC_091254.1, read on the forward strand.
TGGGAAGATCCCCTGGAGAAGGGAAATGTTACCCACTCCAGTATTCTGGCCTGGAAAATCCCATGGACTGTATAATTCATGGGGTAGCAAAGAGTCAGACACAAGAGACTTTTACTTTCACTTGGAAAATTAATATTGACTTATAGTAAAGAGATGGGAAATAATCGCTCAGATCACAAGACTCAACTTCCTATAATTTCCTAAATAGGTATTAAGATATAGTACTGCAAAGGCAGTGTGCAATTTGATATTTTCCCATCACCAAGTGCAAGACTTGGCCTACTCATTCATTGTGTCAACAAATCTTTAGTAAGCTATCCTATTCAAATTACTATGTTAGGTTGTGTTAGTCGCTCAGTCATGTCTGACTCTCTGTGACTCCAAGGACTGTAGTCCACCAGGCTCTTCTGTCCATGGAATTCCCCAGGCAAGAATACTGGAGTGGGTTACCATTCCCTTCTCCAGGGCATCTTCCCAACCCAGAGATTGAACATGGGTCTCCTGCACTGCAAGCAGATTCTTTACCATCTGAGCCACCACAAGCATGTAATACTGGAACCTTCCCTGTAAAACTTATATTTTGACAGGAAAGACAAATACTGAATAAGAGACTGACACATTAATGGATAACTCATTGGACTGATAGATGGGTGGACAGATGGAGAGATAGCTGGATGGAATGGATACTAAAACAGATGACCTGAGAATTTGCATGAGGCTCTGAAACCTTAATCTTCAGTACAATAGTGTCGGGCAATACTTGCTGCTGAAGAAATGCTTGTTCAGTGTATGAATGATTGACTAGATGATAACACAAAAGTTATAAATCTTCAAATACTCAAATACCTATTTTATAGGCCTATTATATTCTAAATGCCACAAACAAGTCTTCTATTAGCCTGATATAACACTTTAAAATCTCACTGCTAAATCACCCATTTCTAAAGAATATGGCAGAGAGTGCTCTTTCTCCACTACTAACTTATTAGAGCTAATCATAGTTAATGAATAATCATAGTTGATCTCACAAATGAGAAAAATTTTTATAAAAGTAAAAATCTCCTTTGACAAAGGAGGCAAGAATATACAATGGAGTAAAGACAATCTCTTTAACAAGTGGTGCTGGGAAAACTGGTCAACCACTTGTAAAAGAATGAAACTAGATCACTTTCTAACACCGCACACAAAAATAAACTCAAAATGGATTAAAGATCTAAATGTAAGACCAGAAACTATAAAACTCCTAGAGGAGAACATAGGCAAAACACTCTCAGACATAAATCACAGCAGGATCCTCTATGATCCACTTCCCAGAATACTGGAAATAAAAGCAAAAATAAACAAATGGGATCTAATTAAAATTAAAAGCTTCTGCACAACAAAGGAAAAATATAAGCAAAGTCAAAAGACAGCCTTCTGAATGGGAGAAAATAATAGCAAATGAAGCAACTGACAAACAACTAATCTCAAAAATATACAAACAACTTATGCAGCTCAATTCCAGAAAAATAAACGACCCAATCAAAAAATGGGCCAAAGAACTAAATAGACATTTCTCCAAAGAAGACATACGGATGGCTAACAAACACATGAAAAGATGTTCAACATCACTCATTATCAGAGAAATGCAAATCAAAACCACAATGAGGTACCACTTCACACCAGTCAGAATGTCTGCGATCCAAAAATCTGCAAGCAATAAATGCTGGAGAGGGTGTGGAGAAAAGGGAACCCTCCTACACTGTTGGTGGGAATGCAAACTAGTACAGCCACTATGGAGAACAGTGTGGAGATTCCTTAAAAAATTGCAAATAGAACTACCTTATGACCCAGCAATCCCACCGCTGGGCATACACACCGAGGAAACCAGAATTGAAAGAGACACATGTACCCCAATGTTCATCGCAGCACTGTTTATAATAGCCAGGACATGGACACAACCTAGATGTCCATCAGCAGATGAATGGATAAGAAAGCTGTGGTACATATACACAATGGAGTATTACTCAGCCGTTAAAAAGAATTCATTTGAATCAGTTCTGATGAGATGGATGAAACTGGAGCCGATTATACAGAGTGAAGTAAGCCAGAAAGAAAAACACCAATACAGTATACTAACACATATATATGGAATTTAGGAAGACAGCAATGACGACCCTGTATGCAAGACAGCAAAAAAGACACAGCTGTGTATAACGGACTTTTGGACTCAGAGGGAGAGGGAGAGGGTGGGATGATTTGGGAGAATGGCATTGAAACATGTATACTGTCATGTAAGATTCGAATCGCCAGTCTATGTCTGACGCAGGATACAGCATGCTTGGGGCTGGTGCACGGTGATGACCCAGAGAGATGTTATGGGGAGGGAGGTGGGAGGGGGGTTCATGTTTGGGAACGCATGTACACCTGTGGTGGATTCATGTCAATGTATGGCAAAACCAATACAGTATTGTAAAGTAAAATAAAGTAAAAAAAAAAATCTCATTACCAAAAAAATGAACAGATGAATATTGAAGGAGTGAATGATGAGGTGGGTAGGATGGTAGTAGAAAAAGGCCTTCAGTCAAAAATTCACTTCTTAGATAGCCATTGTAAAAATTAGGATTTTAAGTTGCTATTAGGTAATAACTGAACAAACCAATGATTCATTTCAATGATGTCATCCTAAGTGAAAAGTTAGTAAGGAAAGATAAGATGAGTTAAGTACCCACACAAAACCATTTAAATTGTGTCCGTTTAGTTCAGTTGCTCAGCTGAGTCTGACTCTGCAACCCCATGCACCACAGCATGCCATGCTACCCTTTCCATCACCAACTCCCAGAGTTCGCTCAAACTCATGTCCATCAAGTCGGTGATGTCATTCAACCATCTCATCCCTTATTGTCCCCTCCTCCTCCTGCCTTCAATCTTAATTGCATATTCATGTTATTATTTTTCCATTACAATCACAGACCAAGCAACACAATACTAATATTAAAATCTGAGAAGTCTAAGAAAGTTATACATAGTATATATATGTATAGGCAAAGTCTGAAATTATAGCCATACTCAATTGCTAATCACTTTATAAAAATTTTGGTTGTCTTTAACTCAATGTTAATATTGAGAAAACCAGTTTAACCTCCTCCTATCTGCATTGACTTTGTTCTCTACATTTGGACTATCCGTAAACCTACGAAAAATGCGTAAAATTAGATTCTTATTATTATTTTCATTAAAACTGATCACCTTCTAATTAGTACCAAAAGAGACCAAATGATATTGGGGATTTCTGCTGAAAATTCTGTCTTGAGATCATAGCTTACCAATATTGGGGAAGATTATATCTATTTAGTACTGAAATGGTTCTGCAGTCATATTCACAAAATCTAGAGTGGACAAGTCAAGTTTTTTATTCTCCACTTTCAGTATTATTGAAAATATCCAAAAGGCAAAGACTATTCTAACCAGTATCACTGTAGCAAATGTGTTTGAAGGAAGAGCTGGAAGGGAAAAAGAAATGATTGGGCTTAAGGCTATAAGTATTCATGGGAGCTCAGAGCCATGTTCAAAAATATTTATGAAATAAGTGAGCCTGCCTCTTAGTTAAAAATTTTAAAATGCCCAAAATGATTTTAACTATAGGACACTGAAATTATGATAACAAAATAAATGATAGATTTAGCTGACCTCAATTTAGAAATTCAATTAAGTAATAAAAAACAATATAGCCATCTTTATTTGGCAATGTGTTGAAAAGTTGATTAATTTCTCTCTTTTTTTTTTGCTTTGAACTTTTCAGCCAGTTGCTTTGTTCCATGTGAAGCAAAGCTTCTAACTCTAGAAAGTGAAGAGCTTGTTCAAAGTGATAGTTAATATTTTAGAAGAAGCCCAATTAATTATATTGTTGTTTTTCCACACCCAAAGGGTGAACCAATTAAGAAATAAGACAGAAAGTCTGACAGAGTGAAGATTTTAAAAAATCATCTGTGTTACTGATAAAACTAATACAGATTAATGCGGCTTTCAGAGGTAACTGCAACTGCTCCCTTGAGTCTGCCCAGAGTTGGACAATTCACCCACACACTCAGAGGCTGAGCAAGGCAAAACTCCCCACATAGAGCCCTTCTCTGTCAAACTTAATTCATGGCAGAGGTCAAAAGGCCTGTTTTCTACAGGCAGGTTGACCCCAGAGAGTAGGATGGGGGATGGATTCCCACCACTTCTGCCAAACTCAACAATGAAAGAACTCTCCTCACCTCCTTGGGGAGAAATAAATGTTAAGACCCAAGGTTGAGAGTATTTAGACAAAGAATATCCTCCTACATGGAAACTGTCATGGAAGTTTCCTTCCCACCCAAAAGTTTTATGAGGAAATTCAAGTTTATTGTAGAACTAAGAAGCCCTAGGGTTCAACACTGACATAGGACAAGAGCATCAAGTGTTTAGAGAGAATTCATCTCTTTCCTAAAGAAAATCAATTAGGGGAGCTCAGAAGCCAAACAGATTTTCTTAAAAGACAAAACTTTCATTAAAATATCATGAGCACATTTGCCGATTAGTCCAGGTTTTAAAGTCATGTGGTTGTTAATATCTGATGTGATAACCATATTTTCAGAGGTAATGGCTTGAGGTTGAAATATCTTAAAAATTATGCCACTACATATATTTTATTTTTCTCCTAGTCTTATACCCTATTCCTCCAGCCATCATGCAGAAAAGTGGTTTACTGTAAGGTTAAAACACTGGCAGTGATACTGTGATTTTGAGATTTCTGAGTGATTTACAGGTCGTCTTTTTTTTTTTTCCCCTGATGTATTTTCCCTTTTCCCCTCACCACACATATTTCATCTGCCTTTTTTCCTATTGCAAACAGGGAACCAGCTCAGAGCAAAGAAGGTACATAAAAGAACTCAAAAAATGAGTACCCTGCAACATTTCTGGTTTTCCAAAGCTTAAGTCTGTAGAAAAATTAGTAAGTTTGTTGAAAAAGTAGCTTGCAAGTAGAGGCCTGATGATTTGAAGAGCTCAGAGTAAGACATCCTTCACCCATATTTTCAACCCCCACACAAACTATATTTATATCACTTAGTGCTGGGAAGGAAAGGAGGAGGGCCTCTTACAAAACCTTGAAAAAGAAGGGAAGCCCAAGATTTACTGAGAGTAAATTCCATGCTCTCTGGCAGGATACTGGGCTTAATATGAGAATCAACTCATCTATGGAAAATAGAGAAATGTACTGTTTCTTGTTTGCTTGAGTTTTCAGAGTGACTTCATGCCCATAGAAAATTCTAAGTCCTCATTTTTTTTTTATTATGATACCATATAATACTCAATTTGTAAAGATTTAGTTGAGAATTTATGTGGGCAATCAACAGGAAATTTACTTAACATAATAGAGAGATCAGGATACAAAGGATGAGAAAAGTTGTGTTCAAGTCCCATTGCCACCATTGACAATATTACTTTGGATACAAAACACTTTCTTATCTGTAATATCCTATTGGCTTGCTTTGAAGAAAACGAGCAGGGAATTGCTGAGTAGTTTGTAAATCACACAAGCTCCAGGTATTATTGTAATGATTACGACTGGGAATGTAAACAAGATTACCGGATGATGTTTAGATACATAGTTGGAGATAGATAAGAATAATTCTTACATGAGAAATATATAATTTGATGGAATTTAATTCAAGGTTATTGACCTTTTCCCTTTAAAAATAAATTCAGCTATCATCGTATTTTTAAATCATGCATACATGTCATCCCACTCAGAGAGAATGAGACTGGGGATCAAATACTTTATATTAGAAAGTAGAGACAATTAAACCTCTTGGAGAAGATCCATTAGTGATCATGGCTTGGGAAAACAATATTCAGGGCAGGTGCCTTTTTGCTGTAATTTGAGCTTCAATTTCTATCACTATCAATGGCACAGGGTCGAGATTAGCAGAGTGACTTGTGAAGATGTTATGGATACTGAGAAGAGGAGAAGCGCTTAGCTTCCTTAGATGGTCAGGGGAGACTTCAAAGAGGAGTAATGCTTGACTGGTAGGCAGTCTCCCAAGTGGACAACAGGAAGGGGGAGGTGTTGGAGGCGAGGTGTTGTGAGAAGAGACAGAATGTACAACATCTTAGGCAAGAGAGAATATGGCACAGTAAAAAAAAAAAAAAGAAGAAAGAAAAAGAAAAAAATTAAAATGTTCTCAAGTGGCTAGAGATTAAGGAAGATGTGGTGGAGAGCTGGAAACTGAGTCAAGAGTGATGGCTGGGGATAAAAATGATGGTCCTTCTATGACATATTCAAGAATTTATAACTGATCCTATAGGCAGTGGAATTCCGAAGGATTTGTTAAAGAATAATTTATAAGATTGATATAATCGAAGTTCTCCAAGACTGAGCAAATATGGTACCTTAAGCTTTCGAAACTTCACTGCCTTGCACACCCGCTTCATTTCAACTACAGAAGCCAGGAGAGGCAGACTTAGAAATCAGTTCTTACTCTGACAGGAGCCTAAATGTACCAAGGATGAGACAGTTCGTTAGTCAATGCGTGCCCAGTGGCTTCAGTCATGTCCAACTCTCTGCACCGCTATGGACAACAGCCCACCAGTCTTCTCTTGTCCATAGGATTCTCCAGGAAAGAACACCGCAGTGGGTTGCCATTGCCTGCTCCAAGCCAATGCATGGATCCACTGTATTAAATTTTTAACCTATGCAAATTGCCGTGGTTTCTTTTACCACTGCTTCCCATTTTTAGAGGGTCAATAGTTAATAATCCACGTGTCATGCTTATTTTCATGACATTTTTTCATTCCAAAAACTTCAATGCCTTCCTGGTCCTCCAAGACTGTCTGTTCTGGCTCATGACCTAATTCTGATATTTCATCCACTTTTTGGTGGTTCATCTGATTCCAGCAACCTGGCTCTGATTTGACTCTTTTCTTAGCACAAATAGCCCATAAATTTATCACCTACCTAAATCTACATTCTACATTTTGCTTTGAGCTTCTTATCTAAAGAACATTTCTTGACTTACAAACCTTTTATGCCTCCAGATCCCTGTATAGCGAGAATCTTATCAAGCTCTCTCTTTCCTTGAAGGAGAGCCAAATTTCCCCCTTTCTCTCAGTCATATGGGTCAAACGAAGGAAAAGTCAACATTCAGGTCAAATATCATTAGCAAATCCAGCTTGGGTTTATGTTGAAAACAGAGTGCCTTGATAAAAAGTAATGCCAAAATATACTCTTTTTCTCACAGTTATAAGTAACCTTACATTCCTCAACAGGCCAGCTATAGTGTGCAAGGTCATTCTATATCTCCTTCCACACTTTTATTTGACAGGAAGACTGCAGCATATCTGCTTCCCTGGACACTCATGGAACTCTTGTTACCATTCTCCAGTACCAATAAGTCTGATGCCAAAAGAAGCATGGTGAGATGGGAGCTGCCTGGGCGTGTGATTGCCTTTGAACCTTGTCATCACTTATTAATCATCATGTTCTGCTTGAAACACATTGGACTTTTACCAAATCCCAGTAACCAACATGAAATGAGGCAAAACACACCTTCTTTATTTTTTAACTTATTTTTGTCTCACAGCATCAAAATCAATTCAAAAGGATCTTGCTTTTCTCCTAGAGGATAGAAATCAATTCATGGGTTAGACTTTCCACCTGAGAATATGTTATTCCTTCTTAAAGGAAGGCTATATGTCTCTTATTAAAAGATGACATGTTTGCTTACAAAATCTGGAAAGCAATATTCTAGGGGAGTTGCTTTATGATTTAAAAGTAACAAAATAGCAAAGGAAAAATATCAAAATGGAAAACTTAGGTATACTCTGATCTGGCAATCCAATTTCTAGAAACATATACTACAGTTACACTTACAAATGGGCAAAATAAACTTTATAAGAATATTTCTTTGTAGCATTGTTTATAACAGTAACAAAAAATAATACTCTAAATCCTGATTAACAAGAAGTTGGTTGAATCCATTGTGCTCCATTTCTAAATGGAATAAAATGTAACAATTTAAAAGAATTTTATGAACTATTTTGTGTACTATTAAGAGACATGGCCAAGGTATATTGTTAAGGAAATTGATCCTTATTATTCACAGATTCCACATTTGTGGATTCACCTACTTGGTAAAATCTCTTTGTAACTCTAAAATCAATACTCAAAGAAGCTCTGCATTCATTTGTGGATACGGACAGGGCAGCAAAAAAAAATCTGAGACCCCCTAGTGCACATGTCCAGAGCTGAAGTCAAACAAAGTGATTCTCTGCCTTATTTCATTTCTTATACTGTAAAGAAGTATTTTGGGGGGCCTCTGCTTAGTGCCTCATTCTTTATATTTTTATGCTTTTTGTTGGTGATTTGCCTGTTTAAAATGGCCCCAAGCATAGTGCCCAACGGGCTTCTCCAGGTGGTATGGTGGTAAAGAATCCACCTGCTAAAGCATGAGATGCAAGAGACACAAGTTCGACCCCTGAGTTGGGAAGATCCCCTAGAATAGAAACTGGCAACCAACTCTAGTATTCTGGCCTGGGAAATCCCACTGACAGAGGAGCCTGGCAGACTACAGTCCATGAAGTCACAGAGTCGGACATGACTGAGCAACGGAGCACACATTGTGCCCAAATGCTGGCTGGAATTACCTAGCACAAAAAGGCTTTGATGTGCCCAATCGAGAAAATATATGCCTTCTGGTTACAGTGGCAAGCTCTGCGGAAGGTCATTAATTGACTAAAGAGTATATTTTTGCACTTTGGGGAATTTTATATCAATCGCATGCATTACTGAACCAAAAAAAAATTTTATACAAGAACAACATTTTACTCTCCCTGCTCACAGTGATTTGAAGAGCAGCTTCTGACATGTGGCCAATGCAGCAAAGAGATTACTTAAAGATTATAATTCCCAACATCTGCCTCCGGATCTGTTTTACCCAAGGAGAATAACTCCTGTCTGGGATAGACTGTCATCCCTGGTGCTGTCCATACCCAGTGCTGAAAAGGGTCCCCAGACTACATGCTTTGTTTCTTTCATGGAGAGAGAAGCAAATGTACACTCTTCCAAAATTTCAGTTGGAAAATAGAAAGGGCAGAAAAGGGATTAGAATTTGCTATTTTAGTGAGAATATGTGGCTCTTTATTACCATAGTTTCACAAAAGATTATCTTATGCAAAGTGTTAACATAAGCACCATCACTGAAAATAGTTGCAGGTGTCTTTATAGCAATTTAAATTAAACCAAAACCTTGTATTTTTGGTACAAGATTTGGTACAAATTTGTACATTTTCTTTTTACATTTTTGTATAAACAAATATTTATATACATGTAATGCTCATGATACCATACATTGATTTGCTCAAGTATCATTTCCTAGATGTAATTAGGAACCAGAGAAAAAGATAAGTAATTAAGAGATGAAAATAAACATTTGGTAGAAATTTGGATTCTCTAAATCTGTTTTCATTAATACAAGTCAGGGAGAAAGGGACAGGCCAACAGCATGTATAAATATGGAGTAGGATCTATGATAAGATTTCTCTTTCTCTAGCTTTTTTAGAATGTAACTGAAATCAGGGACATTTGAGTGAAGAGGGTGCTGGTTATAGACTGTTGTAGGCAATTCTAGGAATGAGGGCAGAGGTGACGGGCATCAGTCTCACAGAACCTTGAGAACACTGGCGATCAAGGTCTTTTGAATAATTAGACAGGCTGTTATTGTATCATTGTGGGTGTACAAGGATATAATGTTGTGAAAACCAAATATACTCCTTTCCAATCTGTTTATCATGTGACCTCCCCCTGCCTGAAGTAGCCAATGTCAAAAATTCTTCTGTTAACCAGGAGGACGTAAAGGAGAATGTGGAAACATGATAAATAAATTTTTCTATTGATAATATCTTTGAACTTAATAACAGTAAATTTAGCAAGAGCTTTCCTACAATGAATAGAGATGCAAATCAATTAAAATAGGGGCATTTTTCAAAAGAAACCATTTCTGTAGTGTTGAAAATCGTGGATAGTGCCTACCTTAATTGGATACTTTTTACTTGAACATCCCAGTTACACACTTTGAACAGAGTACAATAAAACCTATGTGTATTTGAGGCCTTAAACAATAAAACAGCTCCCTCACTACATAGCTTCCCCTCACTACCATCACAGTCAGTCACACACACACACACACACACACACACAACACAAACACACATATTTTTAAACTGGATTTTACTTTTGGTTCCTCTGCTTTGGCTTCCTTTTGGTTTTCAGCCCCATTTGGGTTTGTGAGGTTTGCTTGATTGGTGCTTTTCATTCGGGGGGAGCTATGGGGGCTGATTCAAAATATGTGTTTCATTGTTAAACCAGACAAATACCTGCTTCAACATTTACAAGCTGTGTTATTTATCTACTGCTACTGTAAGTAGCTCAGCTGGTAAAGAATATGCCTGCAATGCAGCAGATCCCAGTTCAATTCCTGGGTTGGGAAGATCCACTGGAGAAGGGATAGGCTACCCACTCCAGTATACTGGCCTGGAGAATTCCATGGACTGAATAGTCCACGGGGTCGCAAAGATTCAGACATGACTGAGCAACTTTCACTTTCTCTGTAAGAAATCACCACTAACTTGGTGGTTTGAAACAATACAAATTTTTATCCACATTTCTTGAAGTCAGACCCCAAAATGTGTTCCACTGGGCATGCTTGAAGGTGTGAGTGAGCAGAGCTGCATATTTTCTGGATGCTCCAGGGAAGAATCTGTTCTCCTGTCTTTTTCAGCTTCTCAAAGCCACACACATTCCTTGGCTCATGTCCCTCACCTCCATCCTCAACGCCAGCAGTGTAGCATCTTTAAACCTCTCTCTGACTTTGACCCTCCTACCTCCCTGCTTCACTTACAAGGACTCCTTTGATTAAATCAAGGCCACCTTGATAATCCAGATTAATATTACCATCTCAAAATCCTTACCCACATGTGCAAAGTCCCTCTAGACATGTAAGGTAACATAACCAGATTCTAGAGGTTAGGACATGGACATCTTTGGAGTGAAAAGAGGTCATTATTATGCATACCACACTGGCAGTCACTGGACAAGTTATCTGCTCCTTAAGCCTGCTTTCTCCTCTGCCAACTTAAGGTAATAATAATGTTTATCTCACTAGCTTCCGTTCTTGATTTGGGGAGATTAAAAGAAATCTCCTTAGATTTTCCACACTTTTCGTTTGCCTTTGCCAAACACTCTTCTAAGAAAAATATTTTAGAATCTAAATTTATTTTGAAAGTTTTTGCATACTAATCAAAAAATTAAAGGCCATTGAATGTTTGGAATTTTACTACCTTTTCATGGTATAACACTTCTCACATGAATTTTGTTCATGTTAAATATCTACAAAAGTGGCTCTTATTATGCTAAACGACACTTGTGAGATTGTGTCATTTGGTACAATAGTCACAAGGACTAAAGTTACAGAATAAATACATGTAAGGAATGTGACCCAGGGGAGGAACAAACTTTAGATTTAGACTAAGACAGTCTATAGAGTTCTGTCATGATTAGTAAGAGCATTGAGCGTGCAACTTCACATCTCCAGTATGTAACCAATTGACAAATCACCCTGACAGAGAATCTGACAAAACTCCAGCCTGTATGGAGATGGGACTAAGCCAAATAGTTGTAGGGGATATGAAAACAAGACTGAGGAGCATCTCCTAATGCCTAGATAAGATAACCCAGGGTAAGAAGTGTACAGGGTTATCCAGCAAGACTTTCTGAACTTTTTTTCATAGATGATCAAATCTATACCTATCCTCTTTCTACACATTCACTGTAGTAAATTCAAAACATACAGAAACAGAAGTAGACAGGGACAAGCAAAACAGTGGTTTAATTAGCAACAAGGCAACTTTCAACCACAGATGAGAGTTCATCAATACAATTATTAACCAAAGAATTCTCAGCTGAGTTGGCCAAAAGTTCATTAGGGTTTTTCCATAAGATTGTATGAAAGACTTGAATGAACGTTCTGGCCAACCCAACATAAACTTATCATTTGTTGCTCAATGAAAAATAATTGGAACTCAGATCCGACTCAAGACTTGCCCCACCATTCTGGTCAGGGGAGGTTCCTGGGTCTTATGCTGTGACCTTGAAAGGCATCTTAGCTGGACCCCGGTAAACTTTAAGATATATAACTAGCTTTAATAAAGTAAAAGCTAACATAATTGAAACTCACTTCAGTAAGGGAGAAAGAAATACCATCTTGACAAAGTTTTAAGGTATCAGAAGGGGGATTTTAGAAGTGAGATATTTATAGAGTTTGGATTCTGGTCTCAACTGATTTAAAGCAGGCTCTTCAAAGAAGGGAAGTGATTGGGATCAAAGTTCAAGACTGGGCTGTTCAGGATTGGCAGAGATAGTAAGGGAAGGAAGGGTCTTAGTAAGTACTGAAATACTTTGATAAGAAACCTGTTTGAACAGATGAGCAGCAGACTGTTGTCTCAGGCAAATTGATTTATAAGAATTTCTTGAAGCAAATAGTGAAGTTATTTATTGATTTACAGTCTTATCTCTTCTGGGCTGAAACAAACAGCTAAGTCATGTTGACACAGGTGCTCTCAGTTCTTAGCCCTAGTTATGTCACATTGACGTAGGTGTCATAGTTCTGAGTCATGGGGGCCACCCAGTTAAAGACACGGTTTCCTAACCCCAAGCCCTGCTTGCAGGTATGTGAGATCATATAATTTTGAACAGTGGGATAAGAGTGGAATGGATAAATGTAACTTTAGAGTTGTACTCTTTTTGGGGGGTTGGGGGGAAATACACCTTATAACTTTCAGGATTTTAGGCACCTGACCAGGGTTTGAACCAGGGCACTGGCAGTGAAAGCACCAAGTCATAACCTCAGGACCACCAGGGAATTCCCTAGACTTGGAGAGTTTTCTTTTCTTAAGAAGAAAATAAATGCACCCTCTTTCTTCCCTTTCTTCCTTTCCTTTGCTTGGAAAGTGATAGAAGGATCCAAAGCAGTTACCGTAAACCAGAAGGAAAAAATTTAATGTTGAAGATATATGTGCATGCATGCTCAGTCATGTTCGACTCTTTGTGACCCTATGGACTGTAGCCACCCAGGCTTCTCTGCCCATGGGAATTTTCCAGGCAACAATACTGGAGTTGGTAGACATTTTCTCCTCCAGGGGTTCTTCCCAACACAAGGATTGGGATTGAACCCATATCTCCTGCATTGCATGCCCAGCAGGGAAGCCCAATGTTGAAGATAACAGAAGAAACAATAATAGACCCCTAGGTTCCCATCGAAGAAGCAAGAGAGTTCCAGAAAAACATCTATTTCTGCTTGATTGACTATGCCAAAGCCTTTGACCGTGTGGATCACAATAAACTGTGGAACATTCTGAAAGAGATGGGAATACCAGACCACCTGACCTGCCTCTTGAGAAACCTACATGCAGGTCAGGTAGCAACAGTTAGAACTGGACATGGAACAATAGACTGGTTCCAAATAGGAAAAGGAGTACGTCAAGGCTGTATATTGTCATCCTGCTTATTTAACTTATATGAAGAGTACATCATGAGAAACACTGGACTGGAAGAAAAACAAGCTGGAATCAAGATTGCTTGGAGAAATATCAATAACCTCAGATATGCAGATGACACCACCCTTAAGGCAGAAAGTGAAGAGGAGCTAAAAAGCCTCTTGATGAAAGTGAAAGAGGAGAGTGGAAAAGTTGGCTTAAAGCTCAACATTCAGAAAATGAAGATCATGGCATCCGGTCCCATCACTCCACGGGAAATAGATGGGGAAACAGTGGAAACAGTGTCAGACTTTATTTTGGGGGGCTCCAAAATCACTGCAGATGGTGACTGCAGCCATGAAATTAAAAGATGCTTACTCCTTGGAAGAAAAGTTATGACTAACGTAGATAGTATATTCAAAAGCAGAGACATTACTTTGCCAACAAAGGATCGTCTAGTCAAGGCTATGGTTTTTCCGTAGTCATGTATGGCTGTGAGAGTTGGACTGTGAAGAAAGCTGAGCGCCGAAGAATTGAAGCTTTTGAACTGTGGTGTTGGAGAAGACTCTGGAGAGACCCTTGGACTACAAGGAGATCCAACCAGTCCATTCTGAAGGAGATCAGCCCTGGGATTTCTTTGGAAGGAATGATGCTGAAGCTGAAGCTCCAGTACTTTGGCCACCTCATGAGAAGAGTTAACTCATTGGAAAAGACTGTGATGCTGGGAGGGATTGTGGGCAGGAGGAGAAGGGGACGGCAGAGGAAAAGATGGCTGGATGGCATCATTGACTTGATGGACGTGAATCTGCGTGAGCTCCGGGAGTTAGTGATGGACAGGGAGGCCTGGTGTGGTATGATTCAGGGGGTCGCAAAGAGTCGGACACGACTGAGCGACTGAACTGAACTGAACTGAACTGAGCCTCTCTCACCTGCAGTAACCTCCCATTCATTCCTTAGGTTTACACTTGACCCTTCTACAACTCATACTCTATCTAACTAAAGAAGAGACACTTGAAAACACAAAACAGGTCAGATCATTGCTGGGTATAAACCTTTCCTTTTCACATAAAATAAAATCCAAACTCTCTCCCATGACACACAAAGCGCAATATGATGTGACCCCTGCCTACTTCCATTGTCAACTCTTGCCCATCTCTTCACTTACGGTGCTCCAGTCACGCTGCTGCTGCTGCTGCTAAGTCGCTTCAGTCCTGTCCAACTCTTAGCGACCCCATGGACTGCAGCCTTCCAGGCTCCTCTGCCCATGGGATTTTCCAGGCAAGAGTACTGGAGTGGGTTGCCATTGCCAGTCATACTAGCCTTCTTTAAATTCCTTGATAATCCAAAGGGTACTCCCTTTTCAATTGGCCCTGTGCACCTTATATTTCTTCTACCTAGATTATACCTTCCTCTGATCTTTATTTTCTCTGACTTCATGCCCTGACAATGACCAAAAGCATCCAAACGAGCAACTTTATAGCTCTACCTAATTTGAATCTTGCTTCCCAGGGTAAAACATAATTTGTGGGTGATACACATTACTTCCTCTAAAAACAGCCTCAGGGATAAAAGTTTATAGACTGCTGAGCTGGGAAAGTCACAAAGCAAAAAAAAAAAAAAAAGTGTTAGAAACGAACTAGAATTTGACCTTTTGTTTCACAGTCTAACATTCCCTCTATCTCATCATGGAAGATATCTACTAAAACAAACTTTCAATGTTTAAAGATTTAAAAAGAAATTAAAAGAAGGTTGGTTATCCAGCCTCTAGAATATAATACTACAGATCTTAAGATATAAGCCTGAAAAGCTATGGAAGAATTTTGAAAAACATGGTGAAGGAAATGGCAACCCATTCTAGTATTCTTGTCTGGGAAATCCCATAAACACTGTAGACTGGCAGGCTAGAGTCTACAGGGTCCCAAAGAGTTGGGCACAACTAAGTGACTGAGAGAGAGAGGGAGAAATACATATAAAAGAGTCTTGAGAATAAAGTTACTGCATGTTATTTGTATAAACATTGGGATTTAGTTAACAAACCGTTCAGGCCAAATATCACTGTGGGAGCCCAGAATGTGTAAGCTACATGCAGTGGACACCAAAGTGTTATCTCCTTTCAGTTAATACCCTTATCATCTTTGTGGCAATAGGAGAAAGAACAAAGCAGAAAACATATGTTCTAAACCCAGCAAAGTTAATACTTTAAACTTCATTCAGCAGAAACATGGTAATATTACTTTGGAAATAATGAAAATTACAGTATTTAGATGGAAAGAAAAAAAGAGTGAGAGAATCTGAGTTCATTGTGTGTTTTCTGAGTCAGAAAGATGTGAATTAAAGATACTGTGTTATTGGCAGTAGAATCTATTGTTATTTACATTATGGTGGGAACTTTGTTTCTTCTTATTCCAAGGATTTAACTGTTAAGAGAGTGAGCTACTGACCATTTAGAAAAGAACTGAAAAAGAGGATTAACAAGATCATGTTCTAAGTATAATAATACAGAAAGAGTATGGCCTCCAATCAGCACCTCTACTCTTCCTAAGCTGGGTTTCCTCAGACAAGCTGCTTAATCTAAGTTTCTCCTCTGTGTCTGTGAACAAAAAACTGTCAAGTAATCTCTACTTAATATTAAAAAAAAAAAAAAAGGTACAGTTCCCTAGTAGGTCACCTCAATCATCACCTTTCGGACCTTTGGCAAGTTTCACACTTTGTAAATCAGTTGCAACATCAAGTCCCTGTAACAGCCCAGAGTACTGGGTTGTTTTGTTTTGTTTTTAACTTTTAATTTTATATTGGAGTATGCTGCTGCTGCTGCTAAGTCACTTCAGTCATGTCCAACTCTGTGCAACTGCATAGACGGCAGCCCACCAGGCTCCCCCATCCCTGCGATTCTCCAGGTAAGAACACTGGAGTGGGTTGCCATTTCCTTCTCCAATGCATGAAAGTGAAAAGTGAAAGTGAAGTCACTCAGTCGTGTCCAGCCCTTAACGACCCCATGGACTGCAGTTGATTAGTAATGTTGTGATAGCTTCAGGTGGACAGCAAAAGGACTCAGCCATACATATAGATATATCCATTCTCTTCCAAGCTCCTCTCCCATCCAGGTTGCCACATAAGATTGAACAGAATTCCCTGAGCTATACAATAGGTTCTTGTGATAACTTACAGTGAATGATGTCAGATTCCTGATCTCCAAAGAAGATTTAGCTTCAAGACCAGGGACCAGGCTGATCACTCAAGAGCTTTTGTGTAGCAGAATTCTATTAAAGTATAAAAAGGGACAGAGAAAGCTTCTGACATAGACATCAGAAGAGGGACAGACAGTGCCCCCTTGCTAGTCTAAGCAAGGGAGTTATATACTTTTTAAATTGGTTATTTCAATAAATCAAAAGAATGTCTCAAGGTTGTAAAGATCTTACTAGACCCACTCCCATAATATGGACTTCCCTGGTGGCTCAGAAGGTAAAGCGTCTGCCTACAATGTGGGAGATGCAGGTTCAATCCCTGGGTCAGAAAAACCTCCTGGAGAAGGAAATGGCAACTCACTCCAGTATTCTTGCCTGCAAAATTCCATGGAGGGAGGAACCTGGTAGGCTACAGTCCATGGGGTCACAAAGAGTTGGACATGACTGAATGACTTCACTTTCTTTTTTTCTTTTCCCATAATATACATTTTAAGATGACAGGATTAGTCAGGTTTTCAAGAAGGAGAAACTGTCCTCAAGCAGGATACATTATTGTTATATAATCCTTACTTAAAGGAATGTAGAAAAACAAATTTGTCCTTTCCTCCTCCTTGAGAATTCTAGACCCCTATCTCCTCTTCAAGAGCCCCAGATCCCTTTATCCTCCTTGGGGACCCCAGAATTATCAACCTGCCTAGGAACTGATTCTCTCATTCCACCCCCACCCCCTGCCCTTTTCTTTTAGGAGAATTATGTTGCCAAGGGAAAGGGATGTCATTTTCATTCCATAACTACTTCCTTCTGTGATGGGGCATTGTCCTTAAGTTGTTGAGGCAACATGTTTTCCTAACCCTCATATTGAGGGTCTACGATCCAGGGGCCCCAAGTAATAGTTAGAGAAGGCTGTGGCACTCATAGGAGCCTGGGCGACATTTGTAACTTAAAAGCTTTCAAACAATTAGAAACAAATGCCATTTTACAGTTACAGATGTAAGGCAAAATAGTCATTAAACCAAGTTAAAACATAATCAAAATTAAGAGTCACATAATGTCCATAGTTACATTTAGTCCATCTTAGGATTGTTAGATGTTATCAGATCAAGAAGAGGTGTCACATATGATTGTTGTTGGTGAAGGTATTCACAGACTTAAAGAAAGTCCTTTCCTTGAAGTGGAAAAACCCACAATGGGAAGCCTTCAATTGATAAGGAGGTTGAAAAGCTGAAAGCTGAGTCACACAGCTAATTCTAAGGCTTTAGGATCTATGAATTATCTATGCATAAAAACTGTCTGTCATTGAGATAATCCCATTTTGGGGGAGCAGTTTGAGCCCTCATTAAAGGTATTGGTAAAACTTCAAACCAACTGTCTTGTGTTTCCTGAGTTAGGTTATGCAGATGCCTCTTAATAATGCCATTAGCCTTTTTCTACCTTTCCTGAAGACTGGGGTCTCCAGGAGCAGTGTTTAAGTAATATTCTATTGCTAGAGCTTTCAACACCCCTTGATTTACATCAGCTTTAAAGATGGAGCCATTGTTGCTCTGAACTTTACAGCATAAGATCTCACATCATGAGAAGTCAGTACAGTAAGATTTCACCCATTCCTTAACCTCAGGCTTTAATAGATACTGCTTTTGATGTGAAAACAGGTGAGGGTCCTTGAACTTGATAACAACAGAACAGCATTTTGTGCTCAACCCATAGTTTTCCATCAGCCCACACTCTAGGATTTACATTTTGTTCAATTCAAAACAGCAGGTTCCATATTCATGAAAACAAAGGCCTGGACCTTGTTCAGCATATCCCTCCCCAGAAGGGATGAGGGAGACTCTGGCATGATTAGAAACCCATGAGAAAATAGCACTGGAATCCCCGCTGCAGCTTAAAGGATAACTGAAATAATAGCATTTGGCTCGACTAGACAGTCCCATTACAGTAGTGGATTGGGAGAAAAGTGGACCAGGGACTTCAGTGAGCACAGAGAAAGTTGCCCCAGTGTCCAAAAGGAAAGACGGACTGCCCCTCCACAGTTAATAATACCCAGGGTTCCTCAGGTATTATTAGGATAGGGGCTTGTGTGGGGGCCCTGGGCACCTTTGGTCCCAATTGTCTTGAGAGTCTGACCCCTGGGGCCTACACCTCAGGGGACAGTCTCTTCTCTAGTCCTTTGCAGAGCAGACATGGAGCTGGGGGTGGCTTAGTTGCCTGAGGGCAATCCCTCTTGATATGCCCCTCCTTTCCACAGTAATAGCAAGTCCATCCCTTTTCACCTGGGTCCCTCTGGGTATTTTTCCCAGGCTGTTTCAGAGCAGATCTAACAGCCATTGTTGGGGCTTCAGTCTTTTGCGTGATTTTTTTTTTCTTCCCATTCGCCTCATATTCTCTACCATATCATCTGGGCCTGCTGCAACAGTTTTTCTAAAGACTGATTTGGTCCAAACGCCTGTTTTTGTAACTTACGGCAGATATCTGGAGCTGACTGAGTGAGAAATCTATCTTTTAAAATTATTTCTCCCTCTGTAATTTTGAGATCAACGTCAGTAAACTTGCAGAGCCTCACGTAGTCTATCTCGGAAACTTAGCGTAGTTTAAAGTCAGTGCGCACTTGCTTGAGTCCTTCAAGAATACATCTGGCAAAGTGGTTCTGTTATGGGAACTGCTTGGTTCCCAGTAGGGAGAAGAGTGATTTTGTGCTCCTTCATCTCCCAAAGTAGTAGCTTCCCCCCAAACTCAAGTTTTCAAGTAAAGTAAAACTAGTTCCGTAAAGGCTTCTATGTACTTTTTGGATCCTCTAAATAGTCTTGACAGCAACTGGTACTGTTTGAATTTTTACCAAGACTGAGGCAACCCCTCTGGAAAGGTGACCTGATTCTCAGCCTGTTTAGTTGGGAGCCCCAGATACAGGGGCAACATAAGAGGACAGGAGGGAGCTAAAGTTTTCACACCCAAATCTGCACCCTTAGGACATAAGTCTGGCATGTCTTGCAGAGAGATAAAGAGCAATACATATGGCACTGCTACCCACTTCTCTTGTTTTCTACAAAACCAAACAGGTCTAATTGTAAAACAGTATTATAATTAAGAGACCCTTCAACAGGCCAGCGTTCCCCATCTTCCAAAGGATCCTGTGGCTATTCAGTATCACCGAAGAAGATCAGGCATGTCTTTTTTAAACTCTGGGGATCAAACTTGTCCCAGCTTTTGTTTAAAATACATTTTAAAAGAGTGGTTCTGGAACTGTTAGCTCCCATCTGTAAGAGAGAAAAAAGCAGCATCCACAGCCATGGATGCTTTCCACCAGAGGCATTCTTCCCTGCTCTATGTGGAGGTGTAGAGAGACTTTCCACTGAAGCTTTCTTTGCCTGGTCAGGCTCAGTCTGTCTCTTACTGACACAAGTGCCTTACTCATCCCTCCCGGTTCTACCACCGAAGCTGGTGGAGATGCACCAGGGGTAGACCTGATGGCAACCCAAACTTATTTAGTTCCTTACCACCAGGACCTTCGTTTGATTTCTTATCCTCCTCTGATGCCACCTGGAGTGGAGCAAAGTAGTCTTTTGAAATGTTTCCTAAGCTAGGACTACTAGGGAAGAATCCGTCTTCCCTCTGTCTGTGCAGATTCCTGAGTACAGTCCCGACTGCAGTAGAAATGGTGAGTCATCAAGGGATGAACAACCACCAAAATGTCCATTCTGAGTGTCACCACACTAGTATATGTGATAGCAAAAGAGGTGGTGGACGGTCAGCCAGTGAGGAAAAAGTGATTTTTGTCCTCAAGCTATTAGGGCCAATCTTTCCAGTTCATTTCCACAGATTCCACACAAAGAATATCGAAGGAGGTGAAACAGAAGCCACTGGAGAGCTTTCTCTGGTCTGCTAAGAGCTAGCACTACCAAAGGAAGAAGCCCATTACACTTCCCATCTGACCACATCCTGCAATTCCTGATCTGTGTCCTCTAAAACTTCATGGTCACCAGCAGTGCTTCTAACCACATAGATCAGAGGCCCAGCCAAGACAATGACTCACTTTCAGGTCGCCGGCCCCTGAGGCATGCAGCCAAGAGAGACAACATTGCTGAAGCTAGAGTTCTACTTTGTTTCCAAATGTGCTCCTGTAACTTTCGGCTCCTAGAAAGGCTAGGCGCTTCCATGCATGGGGTCTAAGTAAAAGTATATAGCAACAGCATGGATCAAAAGTCCCTTGAAAGTCTATAATCTGACATATTAGGTTGGTAGTTCTAATTCCCCACGCAATTACAAAATGGTCAAAGAGACCAGGAAAAGATGAACTAGAAAGGAAAGTTCAGTCTACACGCTTCGCCCACTTCTGGCCACTCCCTTTGCAGGGACGGTGGGTGTCTCTTGGCATTGGCAGGTCAGTATAAACCCCAGACAAGGCTCCCCTTTTTGGGGCTGCCTTCAGTCATTACAAGGCGCTGTGAAACCACAGAACAGGGCTCATCATTTGCTTCACACAGGTCATGTCATTCACTCACACAAGCACACCGAAGAGTCAGTAAAGTAAAGCAGAAACGTGTATACTGAGAAAGCAGAGAGGCTAGAGCTCTGAGTATCCTCCTTACCTTGTCCTGAAGATCCTCCAAGAAGATGAGCCCCCAAGATGATAGCTTATGGTGAACGATGTCAGATTTGTGATCTCCAATACAGATTTAGCTTCTGAATCAGGAACTAGGCTTGATCACTCAAGAGCTTTTTTGTAGCTGCTGCTGCTGCTAAGTCATTTCAGCCATGTCTGACTCTATGCAGCCCCACAGACAGCAGCCCACCAGGCTCCCCCATCTCTGGGATTCTCCAGGCAAGAACACTGGAGTGGGTTGCCATTTCCTTCTCCAATGCATGAAAGTAAAAAGTGAAAGTGAAGTCGCTTAGTCGTGTCCAACTCTTAGTGACCCCATGGACTGTAGCCTTCCAGGCTCCTCCATCCATGCGATTTTCCAGGCAAAAGTATTGGAGTGGGTTGCCATTGCCTTCTCCTTTGTGTAGCAGAGTTCTATTAAGTATAAAAAGGGACAGAGAAAGCTTCTGACACAGACGTCAGAAGGGGGACAGGCAGTGCCCCCTCGATAGTCTAAGCAAGGGAGTTATATACTTTCTTAGTTGGTTATTACAATAAATCAAAAGAATGCCTCAAGGTTGTAAAGATTTTACTAGACCCACTCCCATAACTTACATTTTAAAATGACAGGATTAGAACTAACAACAGAAAGATTTTACTAGATCCACTCCCATAATACACATTTTAAAATAACAGGATTAGTCAGAAGGTTTTCAAGAAGGAGAAACTGTCCTCAAGGAGGATACATTGTTGTTATATAATCCTTACTAAGGAATGTAGAAAAAAATGTTGTCCTTTCCTCGTCCTTGGGAATTCCAGACCTTTATCTCCTCCTCGAGAGCCTCAGACCCATTTCTCCTCTTCTGGGACCCCAGACTTCTTATCAAGCTGCCTAGAAATTGACTCTCACTTGTTTGTTATCTATTTTAAATACAGAGGTATAGACCTGCCTATCCCAAACTCCCTAACTATCCTTTACCCCCATCCTTCCCCACTGGGAACCGTAAGTTTGTTCTACAAAAATAGTGGTATGTTATATTATCTTCAACAGGTATTTCTCAATTCTATCTGCCCTTTTTAATTGCCTTATCTCTTTTACATTCATTTAAAATTATTTCACCTTTTATTTATATATATATCACCTAGACAAAACTAACTGACCCTCTCTTATATATGGATAAAGTATAACAAGGTCGCTGAGTTATGAAACACTGGAACGATGAAAATTCATACTATTTTCCTTGGATTAGCTAGACTTAAGGTTAATTATAAAACAAACACACAAATACATATGTTATTAGTTCTGTTTCTTTGGAAAACCATAACTAATAAAAATACATATCAAACGTGTTAGCATAGGGTTTCCTGAAGCCAGCAATACAGGTATTCGATACAAGTCAAAGATCAAATAAACCATAGGCTACTCAGAAGCCATTTTCTTCACTGTTAGCCTATTGAGCATTGTTTCCTGAAGTGATACTTTTGCTGAGGCAGTTTCAATTGGAGCTCTTTCAATTCAGAGAAACAATTTCGCAGACTGCCTTACTGTCAGACTCACATTGACCTGAATTTAATGTACAATAATATTAAAGTCACTACACATTGATACCTACTATGTGTCTGGTCCTTATTAATGATAATCCTGCAAAAAATAAACTGTTACACTCATTTTATAGATGAAGAAATTGCCCAGGCAAGCCCTTTACCTAAAGAGATGTTTCAATCAACACTGAAGTGTAAAGAGTATCAGAATGATAAACTACAAATTAACCACTTAATCAGGAAGCATTCATTGGACATGTTATGTGCATTGAATACATACTATATTGCAACACTGTGAATGTATAAGATGGTCAGCAGACACATATTTTGGAAAGACTTTCTAAAGGCCAAAAAGATATCTTGTCAACTCTCAATTATTTAGGGAAAACAAACAAACAAACAAAAAAAACGGCTCATCAAACCTCCCCTTTCTGTAATCAATTTCAGCTAAGTTATTATTTTTCCAGTTCCTGCCTCACCAAAGACCTCCAGTCTCTTATATCCAGCTGTATCAAGTGAACATCTTGACTGAAAAACACATTAAATCTCAGAATTAACTTGTCCCTGGTTTCTTTCCTTCCCGAACACACCAATTCTAATTGATCAGCCACTGTTCCAAGGTTACTCTTTACATTTCGATACAAGTCAAAGATCAAATAAACCATAGGCTACTCAGAAGTCAGTTTCTTCACTGTTAGTCTATTGAGCATTGTTTCCTGAAATGATTCTTTTGCTGAGGCAGTTTCAATTGGTGCTCTTTCAATTCAGAGAAACAGTTTCACAGACTGCCTTACTGTCAGACCTGAATTCAATGTACAATAATATTAGTCACTACACATTGATACCTACTATGTGTCTGAATTGGACAACTAATTATTGAGCCAAGCCATCATCATCATTCACCAGGAATGCCATAAGAGCCTCCTAATTTGACTTCTTGCTTCTATCTTTGTTCCCCTTCCCCAGAAACCAGAATGATCTTTCAAAGTTTAAATGACGTCCTGTCATCAGACACAACTTAGTGAATGAACAACAATCCCTCCTCCCACTTACGACACTCCTAAACTCCTTATCAGAGCCTACAAGATTTTGAATAAATTAAACCCTGTTTTCCTTTTTGTTACCATCTTTTATCACCCTAAATTGTTCACTATACTTCAGCGACACTGGTTTTATTTCTATCCCTATACATCTTTTATATCTATACCCATTCTCTTTCCTGATTCACTAGTTTCCCTCTCTCTAGAACATTCTTTGCTATCATCCCACTCTTTTACCATCCAGTTCCACCTAAAATGCAATTCTTCACGTAGACCTTCAGTAGAGGCAAAAATTATCAACAAAATGTTAGCAAACCAAATTCAACAATACAATCATCAAGTAGGATTTATCCCAAGATGTAACAACTTTTTAATATCCACAAATCAATGCGATATACCATATTAACAAACGGAAGAATAAAAGTCATATGATCATCTCAATAGATGCAGAAAAAAACTTTCAATAAAATTCAATGTCTATTTATGATTTAAAAAAAAAAGTCTCCAGAAAGCAGTCATAGAGGAAAAATAGCTCAACATAATTAAGGCCATAAATGACAGACCCATAGCTTATATCATACTCAATGGCGAAAAGCCAAAAGGATTTGTTTAAGATCAGGAACAAGACAAGGATGCCCACTTTTGCCACTTTTGTTGCTGTTAAGTCACTCAGTCATGTCTGAGTCTTTGTGAGCCCATGGATTGCAGCACGCCAGGCTTCCCTGTTCTTCACTATCTCCTGGAGTTTGCTCAAACTCATGTTCATTGAGTTGATAATGTCATCCAACAATCTTATTCACCATTTTTAAATCAATATGTTTTTGGAAAGGCTAGCCACAGCAGTCAGGGAAGAAAAAGAAATAAGAGGAATCCACATCAGAAAGGAAGAAGCAAAACTGCCCCTGTTTGCAGATGATATGCTACTATACACAGAAAACCCTAGAGATGCTACCAGAAAACTACTAGAACTCATCAATGAATTCAGTAAAGTTGCAAAGGATACAAAATTAATATCTAGAAATTGGTTGCATTTCTATACACTAATGGATTTGATCCTGGGTTGGGAAGATCCCCTGGAGAAAGGAGAGGCTATACACTTCAGTATTCTGGCCTGGAGAATTTCATGGACTATATAGTGGAGAAATATCAATAACCTCAGATATGCAGATGACATCACCCTTAGGGCAGAAAGTGAAGAACTAAAGAGCACCTTAATGAAAGTGAAAGAGGTGACTGAAAAATTTGGCTTAAAACTCAACGTTCAGAAAACTAAAATCATGACATCTGGCCCCATCATGGCAAATAGATGGGGAAACAGTGAAAACAATGACAGACTTTATTTTGGAGGGCTCCAAAATCAGTGCAGATGGTGACTGCAGCCATGAAATTAAAAGATGCTTACTCCTTGGAAGGAAAGTTATGACCAACCTAGACAGCATATTAAAAAGCAGAGATATTACTTTGCTAACAAAGGTCCATCTAGTCAAAGCTATGGTTTTTCCAGTAGTCATGTATGGATGTGAGAGTTGGACTACAAAGAAAGCTAAGCACCGAAGAATTGATGCTTTTGAACTGTGGTGTTGGAAAAGACTCTTGAGAGTCCCTTGGATAGCAAGGAGATCTAACCAGTCCATCCTAAAGGAGATCAGTCCTGAATATTCATTGGAAAGACTGACACTGAAGCTGAAACTCCAATACATTGACCACCTGATGTGAAGAACTGACTTCTTAGAAAAGACCCTGATGGCAGGAAAGATTGAAGGCAGGAGGAAAAGGGGAGGACAGAGGATGAGATGGTTGGATGGCATCACCGACTCAATGGACATGAGATTGAGTAAACTCCAGGAGTTGGTGATGGACAGGGCCGCCTGGCGTGCTGCAGTCCATGGGGTCGCAAAGAGTCAGACACAACTGAGCGACTGAACTGAACTGATAGACCATGGGGTAGCAAAGAGTCAGCCACAACTGAAGAATTTCACTTTCACTTTTACTTTCTATACGCTAATAACAAAGTATCAGAGAAGTCAAGGAAACAATTCTATTTGCCATCTCATCAAAAAGACTAAAATACCTAGGAATAAACCTTCTAAGGAGGGAAAAGACCCAGACTCTGAAAACTACAAGACACTGATGAAAGAAATTGAAGATGACACAGATAGAAAGATACACTATATTCTTGTATTGGAAGAAGCAATATTGTTAAAATGACCATACTGCCCAAGGCAAACTACAGACTGAATGCAATGTACATCAAAGTACCAATGGCATTTTTCACAGAAGTAGAACAAATAATTTAAAAATCTATATGGAAATACAAAAGACCCCAAAGAGCTAAAACAATCTTAAGAAAGGACAGAGCTGGAGGAGTCATACTTGCTAACTTCAGTTTATAATTACAAAATTATGTAATTATGTAAAATTATGTCTTAGTCAGCTTGGGCTGTCATATAAAAGACCATATATTGTGTGGCTTAAACAAGTGATACCTATTCCTTATATCTTTTGAGGCTGGGAAGTCCAAGATCAAGGTGTCTGCAAAACTGATATCTATAAGAACTCCCATCAAGGCTTTACAGAAGCCTGTTTTCCTGCTGTGTCTTCACATGCTGGGGAAAAGAAGATTGGGGTATCAGTTTTTCTTCTTGTAAGGACACTAATCCCATCATGGGGCCCTACTCTCACAACTATATCAAAACCTAATGATTATTTCCCAAAGGCCTCAATTCCTAACACCATCACTTTGGGGATGCCAACTTCAAGGTGAATCTTGCAAGGGGATGCAAACAGAGGTCTGCAACAAATGGCCTTGACAAAAAGAGGAGAGAAGTAAATATGCATGTTAACATCTAGCTGTATTTTTAAGAGGACAAAGTAACTGCAAAATATAAAACAAAATAAGACACCTTACTTTATATCACTCACTCAATCATGTAAATAAATCCTGCAAAATAATATTGTTTAGATTAATCCCTGCATTAAACAAATAGTTGCAACATTGATCAAAGAACAAAAATTAAACTATCTTTTGGCATTATATAATTAATGAAAAAAGTGTATTCCTTAGATATTTTAATTGAGTAATCACAGAATTAAAATGAATACTTTCAGGAAGACTGATATACAGATGTCTTGAATTAATGCAAGATTAAAGTTTTAAGTTTTTAAACTTTTGAAAGTCTTTTTAAAAACTTAAAAAACACTCTATTTTTAAACAATATTTAGTTGAAGGATCTAGATAACAACAAAGTAAAAGTTAAAACTTTCAATAACTCTGGTATTTACTGTCAAAGTCCTCCAGGATATTTTGGGAGAGAGAAACATATGAGTAGCTCAAAAATGTACATTTTTTCATACATGTAAAATGGCCAAATATTTCCTTCTTGATAAAAAGTTTTTATTTATGGAAAATGAGCTCTAGCCTAAGTATCATTAATTGTGCAATAACAATTATTTCCTGATACTATCTTTAATCATTTCCTCCTAAATCATCTATAAACTTACTCTTCTATAGCATAGTACAGTTCCTAAAGGTCATTTCATAAGGAAAAAAAGTTTCAGTGACAAAAAGGATGAAAATTATATAATTTCTCATTATTACAAAATTCAAAGAAACAAGAGAGAAAAAAAAGTAAGACTGTAAAAACACTCTCTTCTTTGATCCTAAGTAACATGCATGGTTTGTCCTACCCTGTAATTTTGTTTTTTTATCATATAGTTTTTTTGAGGATAATCGAAAAAGCAAGAGAATACCAGAAAAACATCTACTTCTGCTTCTTTGATTATGCCAAAGCCTTTGACTGTGTAGGTCACAACAAACTGTGGAAAATTTTTAAAGAGATGGGAATACCAAACAACCTGACCTGCTTCCTGAGAAATCTGTATGCAGATCAAGAAGCAAGTTAGAACTGGACAAGGAACAACAGATTGGTTCCAGATCGGGAAAGGAGTACATCAAGGCTGTACATTGTCACCCTACTTATTTAACTTATATGCAGAGTACATCATGTGAAATGATGGGCTGCATGAAGCACAAACTGGAATCAAGATTGCTGGGAGAAATATCAATAACCTCAGATATGCTGATGACACCATCCTTATGGCAGAAAGTGAAGAACAAAAGAGCCTCTTGATGAAAGTGAAAGAGGAGAGTGAAAAATTTGGCTTAAAACTCAACATTCAAAAAAACTAAGATCATGCCATCCAGTCCCATCATTTCATGGCAAATAGATGGGGAAACAATGGAAACAGTGAGAGACTTTAATTTGAGGGGCTCCAAAATCACTGCAGATTAATTGCAGCTATGAAATCAAAAGATACTTGCTCCTTGGAAGAAAAGCTATGACCAACCAAGATAGCATATTAAAAAGCAGAGATATTTCTTTGCCAACAAAGGTCTGTCTGGTAAAGCTATGGTTTTCCCAGTAGTCATGTATGGATGTGAGAGTTGAACTATAAAGAAAGCTGAGCACCGAAGAATTGATGCTTTTAAACCATGGTGTTGGAGAAGACTCTTGAAAGTCCCTTGGACTGCAAGAAGATCCAACCAGTCCATCATAATGAAAATTAGTCCTGAATATTCATTGGGAGGACTGATGCTGAAGCTAAAACTCCAATAATTTGGCCACCTGATATGAAGAACTGTCTTCTTGGAAAAGACCCTGATGCTGGGAAAGATTGAAGGCAGAAGGAGAAGGGGGTGACAGAGGATGAAATGGTTGGATGACATCACTGACTCGATGGACATGAGTTTGAGCATGCTCCAGAAGTTGATGGACAGAGAAGCCTGGTGTGCTGCAGTCCATGGGGCTGCAAAGCGTTGGACCTGACTGAGCAACTGAACTGATAGTTTTTATATTAGTTATGAAAATCTAAATTGTTCAATCAAACTTATATATGTGTACATTTTTTCTGTACAATTTGTAAACATGATTTGTAGGCAGTGTCTAGGTAAGGAGAGATTAACACACTTCACTCTATAGCCATAGGAGACAATGGTTAGAGCCAAGAACTGACACTAAGCAAAGGTGAATTTAAGCCAGTCATTGTACTGCCCTCAAAGAGCCATGGATGAACTGGCATGAAGAATAAAAGATGAAGTCAAAGGAAATAGAATTACTGGAAAATGTAAAGGAAGTGAAGGGAAAGGGGATTATTTCATTGCCAAAAAGACTTAGTATCTTAACTCCAAATTTGTTAGTTAATGAGAAGCCAATTGAGCAGTAAATAAATCTCCCATTGTGACACTTCAGTTATGATAAAAGGAGCTACCTGAAAATAAAAATCATGTTTTAAAACAGGTATTTTCTTATTACAATGTGAAGGTCTCAAAAACAATAAATCACGGGTCATACATTCAACAAGCATAAAATCTAGGATGGAAGGCAAAATGTAAGTGACTAAAAAGTGTCTATAATAAAACACATCATGGAAGCAAGAAGACTAGGCAAGATACTGGGCAAAGATGATAATAGCCATATATTTAAGCATTACTATTGCTTATTATTATCAAAAATATAATAATTATCTCATAATGATATGGTTGCAAATTGATAGTTTAATTTATAGTATTTTTAAATTATATTATATATTTATATAATAAAGGTAACATATAATATTAATAATTTATGATGAAAATAGGAGAATCCTCATTTCATTAAAATGAAAGAAGTCATTTCCCTTAAGAGAATTAAATCATTCAATTAATTGTAATTTTTAACATATCAATAAGAATGATTTAAGATTCAAATTTCATTGCATTTCAGAATTATATTATATAAGGCAATATCATTTGACCAAGATTATTACATGGGTAGAGATTTCTTTTTCTTGCATACTGTTTCTAAAATCACAATAACATTGAATTGCCCATATGCTTAGATATTTTAGAGAATACTGAATATACTGTGTTCTTTGCATATAAACATATGCTCATGTCATCCATATGAGAGTATCAGAGTTTCATGTTGGCAAAATCATGGTTTGTGGTTTCTTTATGTTTTTTTTTTTTCAGCTCTCTATTCTTCTGAGGACAAAAATGGCCTTCTGCAAACTAGAATTAGCACTGCTTTCAACATTTTTGGTTTTCTCCAAAAGATAAATGCTATTTAACTCAGTACAGATAGATAGGATTTTAGTACTAAGCGAAACTGCTGCATTTGTTCTCCATGATTTTTCTAATAATAATTGGGCTACTCCATTCTTCCCCAGCTAGAATTTTTAAGTAGATTTAGTGGGAGTTTTTGTACAGCATATAAAATATAATCATAACCTTTAGAATCTAATTTCTCCTTCAACTAATATCTTTAGAGTGGATCATTCAAGATTTTCCCCTCTTAGTTCCTATACTCCTATCTAAATCATTATTTAACACCTCTTAGAGTCCTTTATCTGATCATCATTTCTCAAAATTCTTAAGCATGACAGCCTCCTGAAATACCCACTAAAAAGCCATATACTTAATTTCTGTACAGGGACTGGGTACCATATTATTCTCCTATAAATCGTCAGTTTCATCTTCCCAGGCTTGGAGAGAGCACACACAAGGATGCCATTCACTTACCAAGCCCACATTTATTACAGTGCACTATTTAATATTATTCAGGAAGCAGGACTCTCCTGTCAAAAGACAAAAGTGTCAAATGAAGTCTGTACATTCAGGAGATTTTAAAGCAAAGGCAGCTTTGATTCAGTAGGTATCTCTTTGTACTTAAGAACCTAACCCCAGATGTGTTCATCTGCAAAGCTGTAGAATAGGTGTGATGGAGTTTCACAGATCAACCCAGTGAATATGTGGCAGACACATGGACACACTAACTCCTGTCACTTCAGGATACATCCACTCCTCAGAGAAATGATTTAAGAATAGCAATATCCTGGGACTAGCCACTCAGCAAGCATTTATTGAGTGCCCACTGCAGTCTTCATCACAAGTTAGGCAAAAACTGTCTCTGCAGCACTTATTACTTTGAGGTAACTATTCTTTTCTTCATACATAGGGCTTGATCTGGGGAATAAAGAAGATCCAGGTGGGTCTCCTCCCACATTTACTTTCATGTGAAACAACTCTGAAAAGGGCTCAAGTGCAATTACGTAAAATAAATCTGGCCAAAAAGAAAAAAAAAAAAATGGGAGGAGGGAACTCATAGTTCCACTTCTGCCCTATCTAGATCCAAACTTTTTCATGATTTTTTTCTGTGTAGCTACTGTTTTAAGCAACTAAATATTGTACACGAATACTGGAAAAATGATGCTCTAGTAAGACTGGCCAAGTTAAAGTTATTTAAGCAGACACGATTGACTTTGTGTGCGTTACTAAAAGTTAACAAAATTCAGCAATTAAAAGAGCAGGAAAAGGTCGAGAATTTTGTTTACAGGCTTTTATTAAAGGATAAAGTTTAAATACATCTTATATTATCACCCTACATTAAGAAGTATACCCAAACAAATCAACCCAAAAAAAGGGGGAAAAATGTATCATTCTTAGTATTTGATATATAAAAATTTCCATACCTTATACCAATTTTGGAAAGAAGTGAAAAGTAAACATGAGATTTAAAACTAGTTGGAATTGACTAGGCAGAGAGGTATACAGAGGCTACAGGAAGAGGGCTTTTGGATTTTTTCTACATTATCTCACATTGTGCCTTGCCTTGCACGATCTTTTCACACCTAGAAATATCTTGAAAGTAAATACACAATCTTACAGTATCCATGCATATGGCAAAAGATAGATGGAAAAGTGCCTTTTAAACCCCTGGAAGAAGCAGCAAGGGAGAATAACTATGCAGCAACTTCTATGTAAACCCTTCACTGATGACATCATTAGATCACCTTACCTATTGTTTATCCAAGGCTGACCCACTGATCAAGAAATAGAGCTGGGAAAGAGGAGAGGGAAGAACAGGGGCCAAAGGAGGGACAAAGACAGTGAGTTGTAGAGAGTGGGAAAATTTGTATTTCTTAGCCTGGCTTTCAATGCCTTTAAACAGCAAAACCACAGAATAGAATTCCAATATTTTTTTTTATTTCTTTCTTACTTGAGGCCCTCACCCTAGTCAAAAAAGTCTTCAGTGCACACGCTGTACTTTCTGACATCACCTTTTATATTTCTTTCTTTCCTTGGAATGCTATTCTTTTCTCATGAACCAAAAGTAACTTTCTTCAAGATGGACTTTAGATCCCATCTTTAAGAAAACAGTTCCAGGTGGGCTCTGCTCAACATGATCTCTACCTTGTAGTTCAGTTGTTTCAGTTGTTATTTATTATTCTTTATCTTAAATCTGATTCAGATGAATATGCTGGTGGCTTGAACTCCAAAGGGTTTATCTCAACAGATAAATGAAAAATGGTGGTAAGCAGTGCAAGAAGGGCATAGGGCAGGGATCAGTAAACTACTGCCCTTTTTATAGGAGCACGGTCCTAGACACTCACATACCTTTTGTCTATAGCTGGAGAAGGCAATGGCACCCCACTCCAGTACTCTTGCCTGGAAAATCCCATGGATGGAGGAGCCTGGTAGGCTGCAGTCCATGGGGTCACGAAGAGTCGGACACGACTGAGCGACTTCACTTTCACTTTTCACTTTCATGCATTGGAGAAGGAAATGGCAACCCACTCTAGAGTTCTTGCCTGGAGAGTCCCAGGGATGGGGGAGCCTGGTGGGCTGCCATCTATGGGGTCGCACAGAGTCGGACACGACTGAAGCGATTTAGCAGCAGCAGAAGCAGCCTTGTCTATAACTGCTTTCCACTGCAGTAGCAGAGTTGAGCGGCTCCAAACCTTTATAGGAAAAGCTTGCCCACTCTCAGTTTAGATATATGTTTAATGTAATTGAGGACTCAAGCCTCCTTTAAATTTTACTCCAGCATCCGCAGTAACAAACTTGTATCCTCATGGCTGGTCAAAAAAGCAACCTGGACACATTTAGGCAAGGATATCTCCATGAATAAAGATTACATATTATCTTCCTCCCAGTTGGATTATAACTTGCCAGAGGATAAGAACTATGCTTTATATTTACTTACATTCAGGATATTTTGCATTGTGAAAAGTAAGAAATAGTTTTATCATTCTACAAAAAAATCAGAAGAAAAAACTCAGGGACATTTTTGATACTCTGTCTTCACTTCTCAGAAATAAATTACCCATAAGATAGTATTTTTTTTTTTTACACATTCCTTACTGTGCATAATCTACAAATTCCACTTGGAAAGTAAAAGAAACAGTGCTATTCTAGCATGTCAAATAAAATATAATCATGTCTTCTTATCCTTCCATCATCGTCATTATTATTTTATTATAAAACAAGGATACTTCAAATGCCATTTTATTCTCTTTGCCCTGTATTTTCCTAGTGTGCTTTTCTGTACATAGCAAAAAGGCATTCCAGTGATTTCAAGAAAGTTTGGTTTTATATGATGGATACAGTCTTGGGGTCAGGGAGGAGTGAGAGGCATTAGATCCTAGTTTAAACATACTATGTGTTTAATTATTTCACAATTATCTCATAGACTGCAGTAAGATGAAAAAGTTGAAGCTGGAGCGGAATTTGAATAATGTGGGAATTCCTTTCCCTTTTTTTTTTTAAGTAGAGAAGGGTGCTTTCTCTGTGGGGATAGAGGGGGCCAGGCAGCCCACCTGTCCTCATTCTCCATGCACCCAGCTCCAATGCTGTACCTTCTTGCCCTCATCGTCTTTCACTTTTTAAGGACAAAGCACTCATAAGGTTATAATGTATTTAAGTTAATTATTTTTTAAGCTTTTGGTTTGGCTTTGCTTGGGCGATTGTTTTTTGATAATATGAATATTCACAGGAAAGCAATTCAAGTGCCCATCAACAGTCGATTAGATGGAGAAGATGTGATATATACACACACACACACATACAAGGGAATATTAGCCACAAAAACAGGATGAAATACTGCCACTTGCAGCAACATGGACAGACCTGGAGAATATTATGCTTAGTGAAGCAAGACTAAGATAAATACTGTATGATAGCTCCTATATGTAGACTCTAAAAAGTAATCTAAATGTATGTGTGTGCAAAATAGAAACAGAGTCACAGATACAGGAAACAAACTGTGATAACCAAAGGGTGAGGGGACGGGAGAGGAACAAGTAAGGGGTATGGGATTAACAGATACAAACGAGTATATATAAAATAGATAAGCAACAAGGATATACTGTATAGCACAGGGAATCATGACCATTTTCTTATGTAACTTGTAATGGAGCATAACCTCCAAAACTACTGAAACACTATATTATTCCTGAAACTAATATTCTAAATCAACTATACTTCAATTAAATATATTAATGTATAAAGGTTTTCCATTGAATAACTGTTCTCATGGTGATTATGCAATGTGCAATAAATAACTACACAATCTTTTTTTTTTGTTTGTCCATTTGTGGAAAGAATTAGGCTCAATAAAATATAAAATATATATTAAAAAAGAATATGTATAGAAAACAATCACTGTAGAAACAGATTCATATTTCTTTATCAGTTATCTGTAATGACAACCATTGAAGACTCTTAGATAGAGACTTCTGAACTTTTTTATTTCAAAATTATAACAATATCAGACTAAGAGTTGTGATATTACATGTCTATTTCTAACCAGGTGGAAACATTCGATATTTAGTTCATATTACTCTTATTCTTTGTGGAAAAAAACAAATGGGATACCATCTTTTGTTGTCACAGACTCTACAAAGTTATTAGGAAAGGTAAGAATATACAAATTTTGTAAAAAAAAAAATGACAGTTTATCAACATATACTCTGTGTTCTGATTTTGGAAAGGCTTTCACACTCCTTTGATATGAATTACATGATGAGGATACCTAACTTAAATAGGCATTACAAGTACAAATATAAAAGTTTTCTGCATCCTACATCATGTCTCTGCTTCGCTCTGATAACAGGTAACAATAGCCTTGCCTTGAGCAAGTCATTTAGTTTACTTTGATCCTGACAATGCACAAGAAATACTTTCATCATTGACACTGATTTGTTATGCATTTGATTTTTTGATGAAATAGAGGGAGAAATCCCTCCTTGTTCTATTAGTATGATGGCATAGCACTACAAATTACATGTTTGTTTTCTAGTATAATATAAATGACACTAGAGAAGGCAATTTATTCTAAAACCATAGTATAAACTCCTATATTTTCAAACAGCTGATGTAATCAAGTTGATAAACCATGAACCAGGCTTATTTAAATGAGTTGTCTTTTGGCATATGGAGAGAATTATTTTCTGCTATGAAAATCAAACAAGCTGTTAGTGAATCACAGAAGACAAATATAGAAAACTGCCTTGTGAAACCACATTTCAGGAGAATCCATTGCCCATAGCAATGATAAAAGAACAACTGGAATAACCAGAAAGAAATGTGTCTGTCTTAATAATAGGTTCAAAATATTGTTCTAAACAAATTAAATATTAATCATGCCAATCACATAAATGTTTGAATAACTGAAATATATATAGTACTGCCAAGGCCCCACAAAATTAAAACTGTTTCTAGGAGTAATGGTGAATTAGATTCTTTGCCTGCTTCTGTCATTGAAAAACAACTAAAAATGCTGAATAAAATATTTTTCTAATCTTTGAAAGCACACTAATGAACTAACAAAAGCACCAAGAAATATAAAGAGGTTAAAAAGAAAGTAGAAGCTATTTCTCAGAGAACTAAACAATGCACTGAAGCTTGCTTACAAACAGAGGGAAAGATTTTGTTGACCAAGAGAAATTCAGCTTGAGTTTTCATAGTCTTTGAGGAAATGGATGCCAGAAGAAAAGCCCAAGCAATATCCAAGGCAGAGAGGCTACCAGTAAACTTCCTAATATTCCTGTGAACTCAAAGTTATTATACCTTTGATTTAGGTATAATCTTTAACCCCAAATGTCTACTATGGAATATTTTCAGAAAACTGGCCAAGGGAAAACTTACTGCTGAGACTGAGATAGCATCCACTGGGGGGAATTTGCAACCACAGCGTGTCTTCCCTCAGTTTCCAACCAGTGCAAAAATTTCAACATAGAATTTGATTTAGGGACTACCCTGGTGGTCCAATAGCTAAGACTCCATGCTTCCAATGTAGGGGATCCGAGTTCAATCCCAGGTCAGGGAGTTTATAACACAACTAAGACATGGTGTACCAATAAATGAATAATTTTTTAAAAAAAGAAAGAATTTGATTTAAAGTGGTCATGGATTGGAAATGCCTCAGATTGCTGGAAGGAACAAATGTAAATCATTGCTGGAGGAAAAAAATTATATGAATTCCCAATACTGAAACAAAAAGTTTTCAATAAA
This sequence comes from Ovis canadensis, assembly GCF_042477335.2. Taxonomy (NCBI): domain Eukaryota; kingdom Metazoa; phylum Chordata; class Mammalia; order Artiodactyla; family Bovidae; genus Ovis; species Ovis canadensis. The sequence continues at coordinate 82,211,000 of NC_091254.1, forward strand.
TAGGAGAATACGATTACACAGTAGAAATAGCAAATAGATTCAAGGGATTAGATTTGATAGACAGAGTGCCTGAAGAACTATGGAAGGAGGTTTGTGACATTGTACAGGAGACAGGGATCAAGACCATGCCTAAGAAAAAGAAATGCAAAAAGGCAAAATAGTTGTCTGGGGAGGCTTTACAAAGGCCTTACAACTAAGAAAAGAAGAGAGAAGTGAAAGGAAAAGGAGAAAAGGAAGGATATACCCATCTGAATGCAGAGTTCTAAAGAATAGCAAGGAGGGATAAGAAAGTCTTCCTCAGTGATTGATGCAAAGAAAAAGAGGAAAACAATAAAATGGGAAAGACTAGAGATCTCTTCAAGAAAATGAGACACACCAAGGGAACATTTCATGCAAAGATGGGCACAATAAAGGACAGAAACACTATGGACTTAACAGAGGCAGAATATATTAAGAAGAGGTGGCGAGAATACACAGAAGAACTATACAGAAAAGATCTTCATGACCCAGATAACCACAATGGTGTGATCACTCACCTGGAGCCAGATATCCTGGAGTGCAAAGTCAAGTGGGCCTTAGGAAGCATCACTATGAACCAAGTTAGTGGAGGTGATGGAATTCCAGTTGAGCTGGAATCAAATCCTAAAAGACGATGCTGTGAAAGTGCTGCACCCAATATGTCAGCAAATTTGGAAAACTCAGCAGTGGCCACAGGACTGGAAAAGGTGAGTTTTCATTCCAATCCCAAAGAAATGCAGTGCCAAAAGATGTTCAACTACTGCACAATTGGACTCATCTCACACACTAGCAAAGTAATGCTCAAAATTCTCCAAGGAAGGCTTCAACAGTATGTGAAACAAAAATTTCCAGATGCTCAAGCTGGAATTAGAAAAGGCAGAGGAACCAGAGATCAAATTGCCAACATCTGTTGCATCATATAAAAGCAAGAGAGTTCCAGAAAAGCAACCACTTCTGCTTTACTGACTATGCCAAAACCTTTGACTGTGTGGACCATGACAAACTGTGGAAAACTTTTGAAGAGATGGGAATACCAAATCACCTTACCTGCCTCATGACAAATCTGTACGCATGTCAAGAAGCAAGAGTTAGAACCAGACATGGAACACCAGACTGGTTCCAAATTGAGAAAGAAATACATCAAGGCTGTACATTTTCACCCTGTTTATTTAACTTATATGCAGAGTATCTCATGCAAAATGTCGTCAGGCTGGATGAAGCAAAAGCTGGATTCAAGATTGCCAGGAGAAACATTAATAACCTCAGATATGCAGATGACACCACCCTCATGGAAGAAAAGTGAAGAGGAACTAAAGAGCCTCTTGATAAAAGTGAAAGAGGAGAGTAATAAAGTTGGTTTAAAACTCAACATTCAAAAAACTAAGATCACAGCATCTAGTCTCATCACTTCATGGCAAATAGATGGGGAAACAATGGAAACAGTGACAGACTTCATTTCCTTGAGCTCCAAAATCACTGCAGATGGTGACTGCAGCCATGATATTAAAAGACGCTTGCTCCTTGGAAGAAAAGCCATGACCAACCTAGACAGCATATTAAAAAACAGAGACATTACTTTGGCAACAAAGATCTGTCTAGTCAAATCTATGGTTTTTCCAGTGGTCATATATGCATGTGAGAGTTGGACCATAAAGAAAGTTGAGCGCCGAAGAATTGATGTTTTTGAACTGTGGTGTTGGAGAAGACTCTTGAGAATCTCTTGGACTGCAAGGAGATCAAACCAGTCCATCCTCGGTGAAATCAGTCCTGACTATTCAATGGAAGGACTGATGCTGGAGCTGGAGCTCCAATCCTTTGGCCACCTGATGCAAAGAACTGACTCATTAGAAAAGCTGTGAAAGATTGAGGGCAGGATGAGAAGGGGATGACAGAGGATGAAATGGTTGGATGGCATCACCGGCTCGATGGACATGAGTTTGAGTAGGCCCTGGGAGTTGGTGATGGACAGAGAAGCCTGGCGTACTGCAGTCCATGGGGCCGCAAAGAGTCAGACATGACTGAGGGACTGAATTGAACTGAGGAGCGTTCTGTCAAAAAAGCACAAGGAAACAAAACACCTTGAGGGACAGCAATTTCAGTGCTTCAAAAGTCGTGAGGTGTTGGGATTGTCAGACATAGAATACCACGTAAATAAATGTGCTTTATAAAATTGAAAGAACTAATATCAAGTTTAAGGCAAAAATACAATAAAATGACAAAAAAGAACAAAAAGAAAAAAGCAATTACCAAATATATATGAAACGTAAATACATAGAGTTCTAGAAAATAAAATTAAAACAGACATTAAAAAGTCAATGAATGAGATTAAAGATTAGAATACTTGAGGACAGAAATAGTAAATTCCAATTTGTATAAATTTTTTAAAAAAGCAATCCAGAGGTCACCACAGAAATACAAATATGTGGATATAAACAACAGATTTTAAAATATAAAGACCAAGTCCAATTTATATTCCACTGCAGTTGCATAAAGGGAAAAAAGAAATAAAGCAGAAACAATTTCAAAAGTAATGATAGAAATTTCCATAGAAGTTGAAAATCACCACTGCAGATTCAAGAAGGTCAATGCTTTCCTAATAGGAATAAAAAAAAAAAAAATTCATATCCAGTCACACCATAGTGACAGTGAAAAACACAGACAAAAAGTGAAAATAATAAAACAGCCAAACAGAAAAACACAGACAGCCTAAAAGTGAGGGTATTTAGACTGATAGCTAACTTACTGATAGCAACAGGAAGAATGAGGTGAAATAACATCATCAATGTACTGAAAGAAAATATTCATCAACCTCAAACTAGATACCTTGCAAAAAAATTACAAAGGCTATACCTCAGGAAAAAGGGAAGTGACCCAATATAAAATATTTGAGTCACAAAAAGGAATAAAAAGAAAAATGGTAAACATGTAAGACTAAATAAAAATTCATATTTTATAGCAATAATTATATCCTGATGATTTTTTAAATACATTTATAAAATAATGTATGAGATTTTAAAATAGTATATAAATCCAGAGGATTCATAACAAGGAACAAGCTTTTTTTTAAATTCTCATATCACTTGTGAGGCTAATGATACGGATTAGCTTTAGATTCTGATGAATATAAAAAGCAGCAAGAGTAAGAGAATATGTTTTCTTACTATTCCATAAAGATGTAAATCAGCCAAGATGCCAGCATTTTAGAATAATCTGAAGGGAGTTACTAAAAATACTATTCAAAAGGGATACGTATATTGCATGGGAACCTAAAGGGAGATTTCTGCATCCTGGGCTGTTACCACCTCCACTCCCAATGGGTTGAGAATCCCCAAGGAGAAAAGCCTTCAGAAATGGCTTGAGAGGAACTGTAAAAGTGAATAAGGTGACAAAGTTAGCCAGAGACGACCACACAAAGTAATAAATACGCTGAATGCTTTTCCTCTCCATCATCATTGTGCTGCCAGGGTTTGTCGTTAGCTGAATCCTATCAGGTAACAGGTGGCCAAAAAATACATTGATGTAGTTCCTACATATCAGTCTCTTGATTCAGAGACTCTGATGGAGAAGGCAAGAAAATGGACGTGAAGAGTAAACAGATTTCTAGGATTCATATATGAATAAGTTTCACTGCTGCGTTTTTTGTGTGTTGAGACAATAGGAAGAATGGATAGGTAAAATGTGGTGGATGCAAGCCATGAAATTCTAGGCAGTAATTAGAAGGCAGACAAAATGTACAGTGAGTAACAATGCAAATCTTAAAGTTTTCATGCTGAGTGAAAAAAATACAAAGAAGATGAAGATATCTTGCACAATAACATTTATCTAAGTTAAAAATACATGCATACAGAAACAATCTATAGTCAATAAGACCACATAAAATCAAAAAGATTCTTATGAGGTAAATCATGATGAAAAAATAAGGAAAAAGGAATAAATATGAAAATATGTGCATGGTATAAGAGAAGATCTTTCACACAACCACTGGTAATAATGATAATGTGCCATGAACTGAGGATTATAATTAATTCAGTGAGAAAATATACCTGATTAATCCAAAAAGAACAAGAAAAGAGGAAAACATTATCTTGGAAATTAATATACCTTTGACTGCAACAAACATAAGAGTACATAAAATATTATTAACTGTAAAAGAAGAATACTAAATAATGAGGAAAGTTTTAAAAGTTTTAATTCTCCAGAAAAATGTAAGGACTCTATCATAATATTGATTGAATAATATAACTTCTGGATATACATTAAACATTAATAAAACAAGAGAAACAAATTCATAATCACACTGATAGATTTTGACACATCTAATTATTGATTAAGCAGACATAATAAATCATTAGTAATATGAAAGAGGTAAACACAAGCACTTATAAATGATCTATACACACAAACATAACAATGCACCCTAATATTTCAGAACACATATTAGTCTCAAGTTTACAGAGGGTATTTCTCATTTTGGTAATAATGGCTCTCTTACTGTAGACCAACTCAGACAAAATATAAAAACTATTAGCCCAAATACATTTAAGACACACTAACACAGAAGATTTAATGGGCAAATACCTTGGAGCTTCACTTATTCCCACTTCTATTCTCAACATGTTTTCTGATTTGCTAAAAGCACAACTTTCTGCAATCTTAAGGGGCTATGGAGGTAACAATTAGTGTAACTGGGCTCTCCATGGAGGAAAAATCCTCTAATAAACACTTCAGGCTTTCAGCTGGAACAAATGAAAGGCTACATGCTAGGAGGAGAATTGAACCAGAAATAGAGCAAATCTCATAAGACTGAGGTTCAGTCTAATTTGTTCCCTTCTAGGGGACAAGAAAGCATCCAGAAACTCCTATTACCATGAAAATTTTTCATCCCTCATATTCAACATCACCAAAAAATTACCCAAAGCACCAGGACACAAGACCAAATGATCAAGCACCAATATGAGAAGATAGAAAAACACTTTCTGGTCACCCAGATGTTAGAGTTATCTCAAAAACAAATAATTATTTTGTCTATTAAAGAAAACAAAATAATAATTTGGAAAGTGTTATTTGATAACTGAAAACTATAGAACAAAAATCAACTATGCATTCTTGAACGGATATATAAAAAGTTGACATTAAGCAATATAGGAGGCAGGATGAAGACGTCAGAGTGGGAAGACTTTGAGCTCATCTCCCCCAGTGGAACACATCAAAACTGCAAACAAATGTAGAGCAACTCAATGATCTGAAGACTAACACAACAGCTCTTCTACAACCAAGACTCTAAAGATAGAACAATCTGCAGTCTCATAAGAAGGGAGGAGAAGAAATCTAGTCATGACCCACACCTCTAGCATGTGACCCAGAAGAGGAGGAGGATATTACAGGCTCAAGGATCATCTCTAAGGAGCACAGGGTCCAAGGCCCATATGAGGCATGCCAGCCCTGGGGTCCATCACCAGGAAGAAAAGCTCCCTTAGCTGTTTGAAAACAGAGTGGGGCTTACCACAGGGTGGTAAGAAACTGACATGAGCTCTGAAATAGTGCATGGATGCACTTGCCTGCTCCCTGTCCCAGTGCAGAGGCAGCAGACTGAAATCTGCCTGGTGCCCTGACCAGCCTGCCAGGACTGCTGCGGCACACCACCCCCAGCCGGGACCATGCTCCTGCCCCAGCCCCTCCTCTCTGGCACCTTCGCCATCACATGCACATACACTGAGGGAAGAGGGGAACCAACTTAGAAGTGCAGCTGTAACCCAGCAGGCCCCAAAGAAACCTCAAACCAAGGCAGGAATAGCAATCGCATTCACACATGCATATGCACCAGGAAAAGCAGAGCCAACTCAACAGTGCAGCCCAAGGCCCTCAGGCCCCTGCCATGCCCTCAGTCAAGATGAAGATGCCTACTGCTCTGAAGCAAAGCCCAGTTTCCTCAGGACTCTTCCTCCAGCCCCCAGCCCACCTCCCAGAAGCCTAGAGACTGTCATTGAGCCTGGGAAAAGCCCAGAAACCCACCTGGCCCTGGCTCTAGCCCCCTCTACTCCAGCCCTACCTCCCATCAAGGTGGTGGCTGCCAGAGCACCCTGGGAAATAATGTATCCCCTTCACTTTGGATCCAGCTCCCAAACCAAAGCCAATGGGCACACAAAGACAGCATCGGGACTCTCCTACACAAGGAGACACCTTCAAGACTGGAGTAGGTAACTGCTTTGCCTAATTTCATAGGGGTTTCTTAGGTGGCACTACTGGTAAAGAACCTGTCTGCCAATGAAGGAGAAATAAGAGACGCAGGTTCAATCCCTGGGTCGGGAAAATAAAATAAGCAGACAGGGGAGTATATTCCAAACAACAACAACAAAAAAACAACAAGATAAAACTCCAGAAAAAAGCGAAAACCAACTAATGAAACAGAGATAAATAATTTACCTGATAAAGAGTGCAAAGCCATAGCAAGGAAAATGCTCACTGAACTCAGGAAAGAATAGAGAAACACACCGAAAATGTCAATAAATAACTAGAAAATATTTTTAAAAGAACAAATCAGAGCTGAGGAATGCAATAGAGAAAATTAAAAGTGCACTAGAAGGAGTTAACATTGACTGACACAAAAGAACACCTAAGCAATGTGGAAAAAAGAATAGTGAAAAGTCACCGAATCAGAACAAAAAAGAGAAAAAAGTTTGAAGGAAGATAATCTAGATAATTTAAGGGACCTTGTAGACAACATCAAGCATCCTCAGTTCAGTTCAGTTCACTCGCTCAGTTGTGTCCAACTCTTTGTGACCCCATGAACCGCGGCACACCAGGCCTCCCTATCCATCACAAACTCCGAGAGTTCACTCAAACTCACGTCCATTGCGTCGGTGATGCGATCCAGCCATCTCATCCTCTGTCATCCCCTTCTCCCCCTACCCCTAATCCCTCCCAGCATCAGAGTCTTTTCCAATGAGTCAACTCTTCGCATGAGGTGGCCAAAGTACTGGAGTTTCAGCTTTAGCATCATTCCTTCCAAAGAACACCCAGGACTGATCTCCTCTAGAATGGACTGGTTGGATCTCCTTGCAGTCCAAGGGACTCTCAAGAGTCTTCTCCAACACCACAGTTCAAAAGCATCAACGCTTTGGTGCTCAGCTTTCTTCACAGCCCAACTCTCACATCCATACATGACTACTGGAAAAACCATAGCCTTGATTAGACAGACCTTTGTTGGCAAAGTAATGTCTCTGCTTTTTAATATGCTATCTAGGTTGCATCCTAACATTTGTATTTTAGAGATCCCAGGAGAAGAGAGAAAGGGACAGAAAATTTATTTGATGAAGTTGTGGCTGAAAACTTATCTAACCTTCCTAACAGATCTCCAGGAATAGGAAGCACAGAGAATTCCAAACAAGATAAACCTGAAAAGGATGTCCCTGGTGACTCAGTGGTAAAGATTCTGCCTGCCAATGCAGGAGACAGTTCAATTCCTTGATAGGAGAGGATTCCACATGCCTCAGAGCAACTAAGCCCAGGTGCCACAACTATTGAGCCTGTGCTCTAGAGCCCAGGAACCGCAAATTACTGAAGTCTGCAGACTCTAGATCCCCGTGCTCCACAACAAGAGAATCCCCACAAGGAGAAGCCCACTTACCACATCTAGAGAGTAGTCCCCAGCACCCCCCAGGGCTCACTGCAACTAGAGAAAAGCTTGAGCACGACAACGAAGATGCAGATCAGCCAAAAAAAAAAAGCAATTAAACAAAAAAGATAAACCTGAAGAGTGGAGAAGGAAATGGCAACCTACTCCTGTATTCTTGCCTGGAGAATCCCATGGACATAGGAGCCTGGTGGGCAACAGCCCATGGGGTTGCAAAGAGTCAAACACAACTGAAGCAACTCAGCACACCAAACCTGAAGAGACCCACACCAAAAATACTTAAATTAAAATCTCAAAGGTTAAAAACAGAGTATTTTAAAAACAGCAAGAGAAATACAGAGTCACAAAAACAAGGGAACTCCAGTCAAGCTATCAACTGATTTTTCAGCACACATTTTTCAGACCAAAAAGAAGAGGCATGATATATTGTGCTGAAAAGGAAAAACAAACCACCTAGGACATCTACACAGTACAGCTATCATTCAGAACTGAAGGAGAGATAAAGAGTTGTCCCAACAAACAAAAACTGAAAGAGATCATCACCTCTAAACTGATCTCGCAAGAAATGTTAAGGGTCTCTTTAAGGGGGGCAGAAAGCTATAACAAGAAATTTTAAAATATAGGAAATGAAAAATCTCACTGGTAAAGCGAGTATATAGTAAAGGCAATGAATCGATCAATTAAATAAGCTAGTATAAAAGTTAAAAGACATCTGCCCACTCTTTCGGAACAGGATATTCAACATCATTAATCATCAGTCAGTCAATTCAGTCGCTCAGTCATGTCCGACTCTTTGTGACCCCATGAATCACAGCATACCAGGCCTCCCTGTCCATCACAAACTCCTGGAGGTCACTCAGACTCATGTCCATTGAGTCAGTGATGCCATCCAGCCATCTCATCCTCTGTTGTCCCCTTCTCCTCCTGCCCCTAATCCATCCAGCGTCAGAGTCTTTTCCAATGAGTCAACTCTTCTCATGAGGTAGCCAAAGTACTGGAGTTTCAGCTTTAGCATCATTCCTTCCAAAGAAATCCCAGGGCTGATCTCCTTCAGAATGGACTCGTTGGATCTCCTTGCAGTCCAAGGGACTCTCAAGAGTCTTCTCCAACACCACAGTTCAAAAGCATCAATGCTTCGGAGCTGAGCTTTCTTCACAGTCCAACTCTCACATCCATACGTGACCACTGGAAAAACCATAGCCTTGATTAGATGGACCTTAGTTGGCAAAGTAATGTCTCTGCTTTTCAATATGCTATCTAGGTTGGTCATAACTTTTCTTCCAAGGAGTAAGCGTCTTTTAATTTCATGGCTGCAGTAACCATCTGCAGTGATTTTGGAGCCCCAAAAAATAAAGTCTGACACTGTTTCTACTATTTCCCCATCTATTTGCCATGAAGTGATGGGACCAGATGCCATGATCTTCGTTTTCTGAATGTTGAGCTTTAAGCCAACTTTTCCACTCTCCTCTTTCACTTTCATCAAGAGGCTTTTTAGCTCCTCTTCACTTTCTGCCATAAGGGTGGTGTCATCTGCATATCTGAGGTTATTGATATTTCTTCCAGCAATCTTGATTCCAGCTTGTGCTTCTTCCAGTCCAGCATTTCTCATGAGGTACTCTGCATATAAGTTCAATAAGCAGGGTGAAAATATACAGCCTTGACATACTCCTTTTCCTATTTGGAACCAGTCTGTTGTTCCATGTCCAGTTCTAACTGTTGCTTCCTGACCTGCATATAGGTTTCTCAAGAGGCAGGTCAGGTAGTCTGGTATTCCCATCTCTTTCAGAATTTTCCACAGTTTATTGTGATCCACACAGTCAAAGGCTTTGGCATAGTCAATAAAGCAGAAATAGATTTTTTTCTGGAACTCTCTTGCTTTTTCCATGATCCAGCGAATGTTGGCAATTTGATCTCTGGTTCCTCTGCCTTTTCTGAAACCAGCTTGAACATCTGGAATTTCACAGTTCACATATTGCTGAAGCCTGGCTTGGAGAATTTTGAGTGTTACTTTACTAGCGTGTGAGATGAGTGCGACTGTGCAGTAGTTTGAGCATTCTTTGGCATAGGAATGAAAACTGACCTTTTCCAGTCCTGTGGCCACTGCTGAGTTTTCCAAATTTGCTGGTATATTGAGAGCAGCACTTTCACAGCATCATCTTTCAGGATTTGAATTAGCTCCACTGGCATTTCATCGCCTCCACTAGCTTTGTTCGTAGTGATGCTTTCTAAGGCCCACTTGACTTCACATGCCAGGATGTATGGTAGGTGAGTGATCACACCATCATGATTATCTTGGTTGTGAAGATCTTTTTTGTACAGTTCTTCTGTATATTCTTGCCACCTCTTCTTAATATCTTCTGCTTCTATTAGGTCCATACCATTTCTGCCCTTTATCGAGCCCATTTTTGCATGAAATTTTCCCTTGGTATCTCTAATTTTCTTGAATAGAACTCTGGTCTTTCCCATTCTGTTGTTTTCCTCTGTTTCTTTGGATTGATCGCTGAGGAAGGTTTTCTTATCTCTTCTTGCTATTCTTTGGAACTCTGCATTCAGATGCTTATATCTTTCCTTTACTCCTTTGCTTTTCACTTCCCTTCTTTTCACAGCTATTTGTAAGGCCTCCCCAGACAGCCATTTTGCTTTTTTGCATTTCTTTTCCATGGGAATGGTCTTGATCCCTGTCTCCTGTACAATATCACGAACCTCATACCATACTTCATCAGGCACTCTATTTATCAGATCTAGTCCCTTAAATCTATTTCTCACTTCCACTGTATAATCATACGGGATTTGATTTAGGTCATACCTGAATAGTCTAGTGGTTTTCCGTACTTTCTTCAAGTTAAGTCTGAATTTAGCAATAATGAGTTCATGATCTGAGCCACAGTCAGTTCCTGGTCTTGTTCAAAACCACAATAAATATTACCTCATATGTGTCAGAATAGCTGTTATTAAAAAGAGAAGAAATCACAAAAACTGGCTAGGATGTGCAGAAAAGGGAACACTGGTACATTGTTGGCAGGAATGTAAACTGATAGTAAGTAATGTAAATGTCGCTCAGTCGTGTCTGACTCTTTGCGACCCCATGTACTCTAGCCTACCAGGTTCCTCCGTCCATGGGATTTTCCAGGCAAGAATACTGTAGCCACTATGGAAAGCAGTAAGGAGGTTCCTTAAAAATTAGAAGTAGAACTACCATATGATTCAACAATACTACTCCTAGGTATTTCTGAAGAAAACAAAAATACAAACTCAAAAATATACATTGCCATGTTCATAGCAGCATTATTTACCAGTATGGAAGTATTCATCAACAGATGAATGAATAAAGATGTGAGTGTGGAGATAAATATTCTTTTTTATGACTGAATAATATTATATACAAGTACACAATGATATATTACTGTCACAAAAATAATTAAATTTTACCATCTATGACAAAATGGTTAGACCTGGAAGGTTAGTGATATAAGACAAAGAAAAATAAATATTACATATTTTCATTTATACATGGAATCTAAAAATAAAATTAAAAACAAAAACAGAAATAGCAAAAGAGAAATTCATTCATAAATACAGAGAACCTGCTAGAGTTTACCAGAGGTGAGAGGTTTACAGGGAGGGGAATTAAGAGGTACAAACTAGTAGATATAAAATAAGTTGTGACAATGTAATGTACATCACAGGTAAGACAGAATAGTTTATAACTTTATATAAAGTATAATCTATAAAATATTGAATAACTACATTGTATACCTAAAACTAGTATAATATTGTAAGTCAACTATACTTCAATAAGAAAATAATACTTTAAAAGTAATAAAGTTTAATGGGTGTAAACTTTTTTGTTAACAAAAAACTAGAAACCTGTGAAGGAAAATTAATGAAACTGAAGATAGGTTATAAGACAGTAACACTGAATCTTGAAGAAAAAGTTGAAAATATTAAAAGAAACTTACAAGTCATAGGATAGATAGTCAAAACTTATACCATAATGTAAATGTAACTCCAGGAGAAAAGAGAGTAATGAAAAAGAAACAATATCTGAAGATACAATGGCCAAGAGTGATAAAATTTATCATGGCATAGATCCAAGAAATTTTACAAACCACTATAAAGAAGAAAGAATGCATGGTTATGTAGAAGATCATAATAAATCTGGTGAAAATAAAAGAAAAATGTTTAAAAAAAGCAAAATAAATACCATCTTCAGATGACTTAAAACACTACAAATTGATTTCTCAACCAAAAAAAAGAAGTCAATGTAATGTTATTTTCAATTTTCCAGTAGAAAATAACTGCCAACCTAGTGAAAATATTAATCAAAATTAAGGCAAATAAGAATATTTTCAGAGTAAAAATAACTGAAGACAGATATCATCCATGAAAGGAGTACGTCAAGGCTGTATATTGTCACCCTGCTTATTTAACTTATATGCAGAGTACATCATGAGAAACGCTGGGCTAGAGGAAGCACAAGCTGGAATCAAAATTGCCAGGAGAAATATCAATAACCTCAGATAAGCAGATGACACCACCCTTATGGCAGAAAGTGAAGAGGAACTAAAGAGCCTCTTGATGAAAGTAAGAGAGTGAAAAAGTTGGCTTAAAGCTCAACATTCAGAAAACTAAGATCATGGCGTCCAGTCCCATCACTTCACGGCAAATAGATGGGGAAACAGTGGACACACTGACAGACTTTATTTTTGGGGGGATCCCAAGTCACTGCAGATGGTGACTGCAGCCCTGAAATAAAAAGACACTTGCTCCTTAGAAGAAAATTTATGATGAACCTAGACAGCGTATTAAAAAGCAGAGACATTACTTTGCCAACAAAGATCCATCTAGTCAAGGCTATGGTTTTTCCAATAGTCATGTATGGATGTGAGAGTTGGACCATAAAGAAAGCTGAGGGCCAAAGAATTAAGGCTTTTGAACTGTGGTGTTGGAGAAGACTCTTGAGGATCCCTTGGACTGCAAGGAGATCCAACCAGTCCATCCTAAAGGAAATTGGTCCTGAATAATCATTGTAAGGCCAAATGCTTGAGCTGAAACTTCAATACTTTGGGTACCTGATGCAAAGAACTGACTCATTAGAAAAGACTCTGATGCTGGGAAAGATTGAAGGCAGGAGGAAAAGGGGATGACAGAGGACGAGATGGTTGGATGGCATCACCGATTCAGTGGACATGGGTTTGAGTAAACTCCAGGAGTTGGTGACGGACAGGGAAGCCTGGCATGCTGCAGTCCATGGGGTCGCAAAGAGTTGGACACAACTGAGTGACTGAACTGAACTGAAAGGAATCACTAAATCAGGTTCTCTAGGCAGAAGGAAAATTGTTCAAAGGAAACAGAGAGATGCTAGAAGAAATTTAGAATAAAGAAAAGTGATGCTGAAGCTAAAACTCCAATACTTGGGCCACTTGGACTGGACAGAGTGACTGAACTGAACTGAAATATGTTAGTAAATCTAAATGAATGTAAACAATAATATTGCCATTTGAAAATTTATTTATAATATATTCTTGCTGGTACTTTAAAGCAAGAAGTGTATTAGAAATAAAAAGGGCATTTTACAATATAGAAAGTTATATGTGTTATCATATATATAACATTCATCCAGATGCAGATTTAAAATTATGAATATATATCATGTTCAATAGCATCAAAATATATGACACCCTCAGAAATATATCTATTAATAGGAATGCAAGGTACTTATAGAGAAACTTGAAAAGCATTACTATAAGGCATTAGAAAATTAAATAACCTAGATAATGTACTATAATTGTGGATTGGATGACAATATTATAAAATCTATATTATAGTCAAAGATATTTCCAATCAAGACATTTTAAATCAAAATCATAACTTTGGAGGAAATAGGAGGGATGTGACAAGCTAATTTTATAATGTATCTCGAAGAAGAAAATCTATAAATAGCCACAACATTCTGAAAAATTAGAGAAAGGTAAGAATTGACTTACAACATAACAAAAGTAAACCTTTAGATAACAGCATTTTTGTATTGGTGGAAAAATGGACACATTTGACCATGGAGATCCCAGAAATAAGACAAATTTTTTTTTTTTAATGGCAGACCAGGTATTGCAGATATCTGGGGAAAGAAAGAAACACTGATTAAAGATACCTACGTGGAAGGAAAGTTATGACCAACCTAGAGAGCATATTCAAAAGCAGAGACATTACTTTGCCAACTAAGGTCTGCAAGGCTATGGTTTTTCCAGTGGTCATGTATGCATGTGAGAGTTGGACTGTGAAGAAAGCTGAGCACCAAAGAATTGATGCTTTTGAACTGTGGTGTTGAAGGAGGCTCTTGAGAGTCCCTTGGACTGCAAGGAGATCCAACCAGTCCATTCTGAAGGAGATCAGTCCTGAGTGTTCATTGGAAGGACTGATGCTAAAGCTGAAACTCCAATACTTTGGCCACCTCATGCAAAGAGTCGACTCATTGGAAACGACTCTGATGCTGGGAGGGATTGGGGGCAGGAGGAGAAGGGGACGACGGAGGATGAGATGGCTGGATGGCATCACTGACTCGATGGACGTGAGTCTGAGTGAACTCCGGGAGTCTTTGATGGACAGGGAGGCCTGGCGTGCTGCGATTCATGGGGTCGCAAAGAGTCAGACACAACTGAGCGTCTGAACTGAACGTATCTGGGTATCCTTGTGAGGAATAAATATGAAATTGGACCCCTACCTAACACCATCCACAAATACTGTTTTCAGGTAAATTAAAGCAAAGGTAAAAGTCAAAATTTTGAAAGACAGTGAAGTCCAATCATCATCTCCAGAAAGGGAAGGGCGTCTTAATCCAGGCACTGGTAAGAACAGCAAAAGATAAATAATGAGAAATTTGATAACTAAAGAACTCATCAAAACATCATATACTAAAAAGAAGAGACACAGACTAGAAGTATTTGTGGCACATAAGTACTCAGATACATAAAGAACATCTACACGTAAATAAGAGAAAAATTAACATAATAAAAATAACACAATCCTTACCAACCCAAGTACTGTAAAAGATGAAAAACAACGAGAACCATTTATTAGTGTCGGTAGGAGAAATTATTCTTGACAAAAAGTAAGCAAATTGCAAACAAACCTAAAATATAATTTCATTTATATGAAGTTTCAAAACTTAGAACTTAGGGCTTCCCTCGTGGCTCAGCTGGTAAAGAATCGGCCTGCAATGCAGGAGACCTGGGTTCGATTCCTGGGTTGGGAAGATCCCCTAGAGAAGGGAAAACTATCCACTCCAGTATTCTGGCCTGGAGAATTCCATGGACTATACAGTCCATGGAGTTGCAAAGAGTTGGACACTACTGAGTGACTTTCACTTTCATTTTTCAAAACTTAGAAAACTAGGCCATATGTCAATTAGGGAAATAAACATATCCAGTAAAGCCATAAAAAAAAAAAAAATAAAATAAAACACACAAAGTATAGGGTCATGATTAAAGCACAAGCCAGGTAGTGATTACCTCTGATGGATACACTAGGGAATCTGAAGATAATGGTTTATTCTTTTTTTTTTTTAATTTGGTTCAATACCTCTTAGTTCTTGCTATCTGACATCTGTTTTTAAAATATCCTTTGTAACTATTCAAATAGTAAGCACAATTTTCAAGAAGAGTTTAGATGTGCTCCTAGACTGACTCGAAGTAGCCATAATAGTTTGCCAATAATTTCCCAGAAATGGTACACTGGCTCCACAGCCTAGACAGAATATTTCATAATATTTGGGACTCAGCAATTTCTGGCAACCACAGCCCCTTCCTAAACTTACATGGTGTATTATTGGCAGAAGGTTATAACTGCTAATCAAGAGGAAGTCCTTCTGATGGATCTTGGAATGGCCAATGATTAGTCATGAATTATTATGGATTTTAAAAGAAATTTACTCACAATGGACAAACCTCTCAGCACAGAGAAAATTCTAACAAGGCACCCTAGAAGCCAAACCGATGGGATATTAATGCACTATCTTATGGAGACAGATATGTGAACTGAATTTTATGAACTAAAGGTGCCTTCCTTTTTATCTAGCTTAACAATGATCATAAATTGATTATGCAATATTAAATCTCAAATGAGAAAGAGAAGCAATCCCCTCAGTACTGAAGTTTCTGCACCAGAAGTGGCTGAAGGCTTCCCGTGGAGGGCAGGAAGGAGTTCCTGACAAACTGATTCTACTTCACACCTCTCCTGTCCCCCAAATATTACTTAATAGCCTGCTTCTACCTGAAATTATCATCTCATGTTTCATATCTCTAGAACGGAGACAATCCCTTCAAGAAAAAGTTTATAACATCTCTTCCTGAGAGAAATAAATCATAGAATGAGTCAAGTGAAGAGAAAAAAGAGGAAAGATTCTTTAGTCCAAAATCATCTGACTTCAAGACTAAGGGCAGCAGGGAAACACGAGGCATTTAAGCGGGGAAGGAGTTACCACAAGAGGAAGAGACAAGCAAGGAAAAGTTTATTCCAGCTGGTGAGGCAAATTTCATCTATTTTATCACATTCCAACATTTCGTGAACTTCCCAGATGGCTCAATGGGTAAAGAATCTGCCCACAAAGCAGGAGACACAGGAGACATGGGTTAGATCCCTGGTTCAGGAAGATCCCCTGGAGTAGGGAATGGCAATCCGCTTCAGTATTTGTCTGAAAAATCCCATGGACAGAGGAGCATGGTGGGCTATAGTCCATGAGGTCACAAAGAGTCAGACACAACTGAGTGCACACACACACATTTTATATTATAATAATTCATTAAGACTCTTATAAACTCTGCATTCCCTGAGCTAAAAAGGTTGCCATAATTCACAGGGAGAGGCAAATTATGCTCGTTGTCAACAAAGATGTATGAACTGACTGCCAAAAGCCAGGATTTTGATTGAGGGGGTAAAGGTAATGAGTGGTATTTTCCTAAATATTCTTTATTTAGTTGACCTACAAAGGAATCTTTTTTCTTCTAGATCTACATATTTCCATGAAAACCTTAGTCTATAAATTTATCTAGAAACCAAGAAAGAAAATCAATCCATCTGGATATCTGAATACCCACCTTTAACACGTTATCTATTTCTTGATAATTATTGCATGTGAAAGATGAAATAAACATTCAGTTCAGTTCAGTCACTCAGTCGTGTCAGACTTTTTGTGACCTCATGGACTGCAGCACGCCAGGCTTCCCGGTCCATCACCAACTCCTGGAGCTTGCTCAAATTCATGTCCAATGAGTCGATGATGCCATCTAACCATCTCATCCTCTGTCATCCCCTCCTCCTGCCTTCTCTCTTTCCCATCATCAGTGTCTTTTCCAAGGAGTCAGTTCTTTGCATCAGGTGGCCAAAGTATTGGAGTTTCAGCTTTAGCATCAGTCCTTCCAGTTCAGGATTGATTTCCTTTAGGACTGACTGGTTTGATCTCCTTGCAGTCCAAGGGACTCTCAAGAGTTTTCTCCAACACCACTTTGAAGCATGTAAACTCTACTGCTAATACACAATCAGACACTATAAGGTCTCAGTCTATATGGCAGTCACACATGGCTATGGAGCACTTCCCACACAGCTGGTATAACTGAAAAACTAAGCTTTAAATTTAAATTTGAAAACTAACGCTGAATTTCATTGCTGGAAAAAAATTTAAGTATGCTTAGAATAATTTGAGTATATGAATCTGCATTTTCAACTTTTAAATTTTATGTTACATACAAGTTAAGGATGTCTCATAAAAATTTAGCATCCAAACTGTGATGCAGTTTCAGTACACATTGGATTTCAAAGACCTTGTACAAAAAAAAAGCATGAAATGTCATTATCAATTTTTAAATTGATTACACATTGAAATGATGGTATTTTTTATATTTGGGATCAAATTAAATACATACATATTACTAAAATTTATTCCAATGACTACTTCTTACTTTTTGTGATATGGCTCCAGGAAAAATGTAAATGTCATGTTCACCTCTCATTATATTTCTATATTTCTGTACAGCTGTGAAGGGGAAATTTGGTACTGTAGAATATGTACAAATTTTGACATTGAGTAAAATTTAAGCCTGGGATCCTTCAGTTTATATGTGTATGAACAAATCTCTTAACCTCTCTGAACTTTATTATTTATGTAAATCAAAGTAATAATGTTGAACAAACAAGACTGTTGTAAGGCTGCAATAAAATACCTTATGTAATGGCCTTTAGAGAGTCCCAAAGTACTGGGCAAATGTCAGTTATTTTCGGGTATTTTATTTTTAATCAAGTGTACATTTGAATTGTAAGCTAAATGAAAGTTTAGAGATAATCAACTTTCTGTTTAATCACTGTGAAAAGCAGGGTGGACCCTAAACTGTAAAACTATGCCAAGAAGTTTCCAGAATGCTAACAGCCTATTTTATAACAGAAGTCCAAAGTGCTGATTTCTAAGGCAGAAAAAGTCTCGTTGTTCAATAGTTGAGCCACCCTAGTGGTTGCCTTTAACTATCTAAAGCTATTGCCTGCAACCCACTTTAGTAAATTTGTTTTATTAGTGAGTTGAGGAGAAAAACAGCTGAACAGAGTATAAGGCAATTGAGGACTTCGCTAGGTGCCAAAATGAATCAAGTTCTGTTTTCTTCTCAGAACCAGCACAGGAGAGGAACTGTATGTACAATAAACAAAATTAAATAGTAGTTTCATTCATTTTATTTAACAGATTAATCACCACTGGAAGAGTGGACTGGTAAAATGTTTGTATGTACTGGAAAAATCTGAGAAAAATTTACAAGGCTCTTCTAAATATTAAGACAGAGGTGACTGAAAATAACTGAGCAGCCGGCAAGTTACAGAAAGTCTCACTTTAGAGATGTTATGGGGAGGGAGGTGGGAGGGAGGTGGGAGGGGGGTTCATGTTTGGGAACCCATGTAAGAATTAAAGATTTTAAAATTTAAAAAATAAAAAACTAAAAAAAAATAAAAAAAAAAATAAAAAAAATAAAAGTGATGTGGAAATACACCAGCTCTCTTACATACTGTAATCAATTAATATATGTAAGTCATACTGTCTCTGTTCATCAATGATATGCCAATAAATTGATTTATGTAGCCCTGTTTTGCACTGCAAAACTTTAGTCAACAATGTCAACAACAACAGCATGGGTAAAGGACTTTATTTACAGCAGCTTCCTAGCCAAATGCATTCTACTGCCAATCCCTGAGCTTTGTCCAAAGTCTACAGTGTAGACTGAAATTATTTACTACAGAAAAGGAACTTGCCCTTCTTAGCTTACATTATATCTTATTATGTGTACTCCTTCTTTTGAAGAATGGTTAACTCTTTTCTTATCTGTTGTAAAATTCACAGTTGAATTACCTCTAGAGCAATGACCTTGACTCTTTTTTACCATATTTCTGAATGATTCTGAGGTATAAGTAGATTCAAATTACAAGGTTTCAGCAATAAACTCCCTTGTTCTTTTGGTAGTATTGGAAATATAATTCTTGACCATTCACTTCTAGTTTCCTAGAATACCATAAACCCCTTGCACAGCCAGAGGCTAAGCCACTGTAATTCTTTTCTCTGCCCTTTCTGCTCCTGCTGCTGCTGCTAAGGCGCTTCAGTCATATCCGCATAGACGGCAGCCCACCAGGCTCCCCCGTCCCTGGGATTCTCCAGGCAAGAACACTGGAGTGGATTACCATTTCCTTCTCCAATGCATGAAAGTGAAAGTGAAGGCGCTCAGTTGTGTCCGACTCTTCCCGACCCCCATGGACTGCAGCCTACCAGGCTCCTCTGCCCATGGGATTTTCCAGGCAAGAGTACTGGAGTGGGGTGCCATTGCCTTCTCCAGCCCTTTCAGCTAGTCACCCCTAAATGAACTATCTAAGCACCGATGTTGGTACCTTAGCTAGTTTGCGGTCTAATGAGATCATTCTATGTTAAACACAGCTGGAAACTGTGGCTTTTGAATTCTCTTTCTTTGGAAGCAAGCAACTATGGCGTCGCACAGAGTCGGACACGTCTGAAGCGACTTAGCAGCAGCAGCAACAATGTGAGAAAAAGGAAAAATATTACAAAATTAGTATGATAAATAAAATGGTTCACTTTTTAAAATTACCATGTAGGAAGAAACATATAAGACTTCCCAAGAGTGCTTAAAGCATTTTACATTTGCCTTCATTTTTAACAGTAGTCCAATAGTGAACATTTACTGGACATCATGCCAAGTGCCAAAGATGAGTTATCTTTGATTCTCATAACCATCCTAGAATATAGGTACTATTATTATTATATCAACTTCATGGCTTCTTGGCAATCTAAAGAGATTAAAACCTCACGATTGCTGTGTGGGAGAATCCATTCGTCACTCAGGCACCCAGGATGACAGAGGTTGCACACAGGCATGTGTGTGTGCAGGCATGCTCAATCGATTCAGTCCTGTACAAATCATGGCAACACTATGGACCACCCCCTACCAGGCTCCTCTGTCCATGCGCATCTCCAGGCAAGAATACGGGAGTGGGTTGCCACGCCCTCTTCCAGGGGATCTTCCCAACCCAGAAATCGAACCTGCATCTCTTACATCCCCTGCATTGGCAGGCCGGTTCTTTACCACTAGTGCAATCTGGGAAGCCCTCCATCTTTATATGTGCTTCTAAAATGTTAGTCTTGGAGAAAATAACATAGTGATCCTGCACTGGTTTAAGCTTCCACCTTGAAATGACACATATTTCTACTCAGATTTCATCAGCTAACACAAATTACTTAACCACATCCAACTTTCAAACGAGAGACAAAATGAAATTCTCCCTTGTGCCCAGAATAAAAACTGGAACCATGTAAACAGCCCTAACGAACACCACACACAACTAAAGATATGCTACCTAAGTGATTTTGTTCTGGCCTAGGAGTAATGCGAACAAAATTTAATATTAAACACTTTATGTTTAACCTGTAACTGCATCCCAATTCCTGTAATTTACTGTCATATTCTATACTTTCAATGCACAGATAAACTTCCCTAAGAAATTGCAGTCTATAACTTGGAATCCATGAATAGACATTTATCTTGAAAATCCCTCTTTATTTTTCTCGTTGGATAACTGAACCAGAGACTTGGAAATGCTTGTAATCATCCACATTACTTCAATTTTCTCCTTGAATATTCTTTCCAAATAGATGACTGTTTTTGTTTAGTCACTGTGTCTGACTCTTCGCGACGCTATGGACTGTAGCCCACCAGGCTCCTCTGTCCGTGGGAGTCTCCAGGCACAAACACTTCCTTCTCCATTTCCTTCTCCCCTCTTCCAAACCCAGGGAGCAAACCCATGTCTCCTTGCATCAGCAGGCGGATTCTTTACCACTGAGCCACCAGGGAAGCCAAAAATAGATAATACTCCTTCACAAATGGCCTTCAAATTGGCGTTCTTAGGCTTTACCTAAATTATAATTTTAAAAATTAATCATCTCAGTCCCTCTCCTTAGTTTCTTTACTTCCTTTTTCATACAAGTGTTAAATAAGTAACTTTTTTCTTTCTTTTCTCATCTTTTCTTTCTTTGGAATTATGTGCCACCTAGGAATTGTTGCATAAGGGATGCAGAAATTTCTGTGAGTGATATTCAGGGGTGGTCCTGACTTGACCTTCACATATTAATTTACATTAATAGCTTTAATCCTTTCTATTTTCTACTAAATTTTTATATACTTGTTTAATAATTTCCTGGAGAAGGAAATGGCAACCCACTCCAGTATTCTTGCCTGGAAAATCCCATGGACAGAGGAACCTGGTAGGCTACAGTTCATGGGGTAGCAAAGAGTTGGACACAACTGAGTGACTTCACTTTCTTTCTTTAATAATTTCCTATCCTATATGCTTTAAAAATATTTCACATCCTACAGTGTTTGGTTGGCATTGTGGAATCCTTCTCTCCACATTCTTCCCATGATAAAACCGTAAAATATTTTAAATGTCCTCTGTGATATTTTGTTTATTTATTGAAACCTGAAAGTATATGAACTTAACATTTGGGCAATGACTAGAATGGTTATAGAATAAATAATTCAGAAAATAAATATTAAAATCCTGTGAGGCTAAACTTTTGTTGTCCTGTGTGATGAAAACTCAAAATAGCTTGAGTTATTTTGTATGGTGTCTGATGCAAAAAAAAAAAAAAAAAAAAGGCTCAAAAGGAAAGAGAAATATCAAACAAAAAAAAAAAACCAGAATTAATTATTTTCTATTCTGCTTCTCTCAACCAGTTTCCTTAGCATTTTATTCTGACTACATCTTAATCACCTTATTCTTTTGATTAAAAAATCTGATTTAACAATTTTGGACTGCCTATTGTAGCCTACATACAGATTTTTTTTCCTACTAGAAATGATCTAAAAATTAATGCGGCCATCAGTGCATTTTAAGGATAAAGTTCTTTATTTAATTACATTTTTAAGTGCAACACATTTGTTGCACTATTATCACTAGTCTCAGTTCAGTTCAGTTGCTCAGTCATGTCCTACACTTTGCAACCCCATGAACTGCAGCATGCCAGGCCTCCCAGTCCATTGCCAACTCCCTAACTCATGTCCATCAAACTCACGTCCATCACTTCGGTGATGTCACCCAACCATCTCATCCTCTGTCGTCCCCTTCTCCTCTTGCCTTCAATCTTTCCCAGCCTCAGGGTCTTTTCCAATGAGTCGGTTCTTTGCATCAGGTGGCCAAAGTATTAGAGTTTCAGCTTTGGCATCAGTCCTTCCAGTCAATATTCAGGACTGATTTCCTTTAGGATGGACTGGTTGGATCTCCTTGCAGTCCAAGGGACTCTCAAGAGTCTTCTCCAATACCACATCAATTCTTTGGCGCTCAGCTTTCTTTATAGTCCAGCTCTCGCATGCATACATGACTACTGGAAAAACCATAGCTTTGACTAGACGGAACTTTGTTGGCAAAGTAATGTCTCTGCTTTTTAATATGTTGTCCAGGTTGGTCATAGCTTTTCTTCTAGTTTTAGACTAGTCTAAAAACATGATAAAAGCAACTTATGAAAATTATGTTCCGTATCTTAACTGGAAAGCTGTTCCAGAATATAATAGTGATTTTTCTTTTAACTTTGTCATCAGAAGTAATGTCAAGGTAAATGATTTTATTTTAGTAATTTTATGAATAAAATTAACTGTTTCTGATTAAAATCTGTGGGGCCTGACACTAAATTTCCAGAAAAATTCTAAGCATACAAGTAGATATATATGAAGATATTGAATTTTTAATATTTGTTACTTATGTTCTAAAATATATCTTGGTGTATAGTAACATTAACTTAAAATAACATGATCTACATTAATCCAAAGTTCCAAAGATACAATAATTTTTAAATTTCTCTCCACGTTTCTCAGTTTTTCTTTTTTCCTCTCACCTAAAGTGTCTGGGAACAACATTGGCCCTCTTGAGATTCTTTTTGTGAGACTTAAGAGAGTTTCCATTACATTTTATTAATAAACATGAGTAAAAATGACTAGAGAGACAAGTCCTACACAAAGGCAAAAAAAATTTGGGACTGAGATATATAGCAGTATCTCAAAAAATAAAACTGGGAATATCCAACAAAACATTTCCATCAAAGCATTTATTTCAATATGTTCCATTCTATTCCACTGTGTGAAATGTTTTTCAAAAGAACAAGCACTGTTATCACATAACAGCACCATTCATTATTCTGTGGCAAAGAGTGTACTGACAATTAGAATTACATTATCTCATTCAGCCTTCATGTCAAGCCTGAAGGGTAGGTATTTTTGCCAACATTTAAAATATGACCAGACATCCCTGGTGGTCCAGTAGTTAAGACTCTGCAGTCCCAATGCAGGGGGCCCATGTTCAATCCCTGGTCAGGAAACTGGGTCCACCATGCCTTAGCTAA
Organism: Ovis canadensis; assembly: GCF_042477335.2. Classification (NCBI taxonomy): domain Eukaryota; kingdom Metazoa; phylum Chordata; class Mammalia; order Artiodactyla; family Bovidae; genus Ovis; species Ovis canadensis. The sequence goes on from NC_091254.1 coordinate 82,234,576, forward strand.
GAGTTTGCATGATGCAGATAAGGATCGAAGAGTCTCTGGGCTGCAAGTAAGAACTGGGGAGCCAAATAAATAAATAATATTTTTAAAAATAAATATGGCCAAACTAGGTACGAACAAAAGAAACTTGCCCAAGCTTAAACTTACCAAGACTTCAAATAACTGATGCATTTTATTCAATATGAACTAAGCAGAATTTTTTCTATATAGCTTTGTGTAATCTTTGAAACCTAGTCAATTAAATTTTTTCACACAAAATTAAGTAGGTTTCTGTTTCCAAAATACATTTTCCCTACCTTTGTCCAGTGATTTCATCATTTATGAGGGTGATAACAAGATCATAAGGGTTTGAAGAAATATTCTTAGCAACACTGAAGATGGAGCCACACATTGACTTTTGCAGAACTGAATAGGATTCTACTTTTGTCATCCAGGATTTCCAACATTTACTAATAGTTTAAAAATGTCCTTCAAATGCTTAGTAAGTTTCCCAGAATTCACGTTAGTTCCTATATGAACTATCAGAGTCATGGACCCCTCAGGATATCCTAGGGTGTTAGTGCTGTTGGCTTGAGAGCATACTTGCAAGATGCTATCAGGCAAATGATCGTTCCTATTCATGGCCTTGGATCAGAATCCTAGAACGCCCAGAAAAACAATGCTAACCTCTGTCAACAGAGCTTTAAAATAAAAAGGTAACATACATTTGACACTTGAGTAATTTTTTCTGAGAGTTTGACCAGATATATGATACAGGGAAAGCTGTAATGTATTTCATAACCAACCTTCAGTATAATCAGGAGACTGGCTTTGTATGCTTTGAGTGTATTTACAATTATACCATTATAAAGGGACTGCAAAATTCTACTCGAGGATTTAGATTTAAATAGTTACTAGAGGACAAGTGTAGGAAAATGTCAATATTTTTAAATAGCAAATATATTACCATTATATTCTTTTTGCTTAGCATTCTTAAATATCCTGAAGTACGTGACAGATACAGAGATACTTAGCTACAGAGACACATACATGGACACATTATTTGTTGCCTTTTGACAGTTGTGATACATATATATATATACATAAAATTCTGATAAATTCAGGAACTTTTAAAGCTTCAATTTTTACTTCTGAATTAAATTGATAAGATTGATTGGAGCATCCTAGGGTACCAAAAAATATTCTAGCTCATTCAATTCATCATGGTTAATTAAGTAAGCTACATGAACAAACTCCATGTCTGTATTTAAGTAACCTGAAATAAGACACTCCTCAGGAAGCTCAAAAAATAAATAAATAAAAACAAAGTCTTACTCTCTGCAGGAAAGTAGGTGGAGGCTAGACCTTTAAGAGATTTCACAGAAATCAATAAATAACTGGAATACCTGCTGTAAATACCCATTTGAATATAAAATAGTTTGGGAGTAAGAATGTTTCTTTGTTTAGGATAACCTTCATTTCAGATAGCCCTGAGAGATGACAGGTAGGGAGGCAGACAAAGAAAGAGAAAGAGAAAATGATTACTGTTAAAATTCCCAGAATTCATTTAAAGTAATCTTCAAGGTATAAGGATGATAAAAGTGGACACAAAATTTAACTTGTAACGTTGACAGACTAATATTAGTTCATATCTTCATGACTTATCAGACTATGTGATGTTAAAATTCCTGGAAGAAAAGATATAAGCCTTCCCGAAACTGTGTGTGCTCAGTTGTGTCTGACTCTTTGCGACCCCATGGACTGTAGCCCAACAGACTTCTCTGTCCATGGGATTCTCCAGGCAAGAATACTGGAGTGGGTGGCCATTTCCTTCTCCAGGGGATCTTCCCGACCCAGAGACTGAACCCGTGTCTCCTGCATTGGCAGGCAGATTTTCTGCCACTGCGCCACCTGGGAAGCCAGAGATCCTACCAAAACTAGCATCATCAAAAAACACAATAGAGATGAGAATGAGTCAATAAACTCAGATAGTAATAGAATAACTGTGAAATTGGAGATTTCTAAAGGAAATACATATTGATTTACTTAGTTTTTTTTTTCAAATTAAGTTTATTATGATAAGATACAGGAGAATCTCAACTGCAATTTAACAAAGGTTTTTTACAATCCTAGATAGAATATGTAGTCACACTGACCATCGCCACTGTAACTATAAATTGAGTATTTGTGTGTCCATTTTAGTGTTTAAAAAGCAATCCTCAGTTTTCCATATATAGCTGTATTTCAAATTTGCGGGCATACAAGAACAACTACAAATAATTAACAATTACTTGATAAAATCCAGATTCCAAGCCCTTTCTTTTTCTGAAGCCTCTAATTCAGTAGGGTCTGGGATGGAGACAGAGAATCTACATTTTAAATAAGTATCTACAAAGATTTTTTTAGATGCAGCTAATTTGAGGAACACTGCTTTTCACTTAGCTTCCCTATGAAAGAAATGAGCAGATCTTGAGTTTAAGAGACAGTCAAGACAAATTGAGAGAAAAATATGTATATTTGCCTGATTTGGAAGACAATTTTATCATCTTATACATGAAAGAAAATCACACTTTTTGTTTAATTGCACATGAATATAGGACAAAGGCACTTTTAGACTTGTGTTAACATGGCAACTGTGGCAATGTAGAGATAATCAATGCATTCATTAAAAATAACTCTTGACTAGTGTACACAATCACAGTGTGTATGAAGTCAACATAAAGCATTCAGCCTAGCAACAGGCTCAACGAGGCGACAGAAAAAGCAGACAAGACATGGCTGGGACTCAGAACAATTTAAGAGACCAAATATTTAAGATATATGTATATATTATTCAATATTATTGTTTTATTATAATTATATTAATAGAATTAATGCAATTATTAATTAACATAATAGTGAATATTAATATATTATTTAATATATAATTATATAATGTAATTTAATGTTATTAAAATATTAAAGCAACAAATATTACATTATTATTAATACATATTATTAAATATATGTATGTGTGTATATAGGCAAAAGTAAAGTTCTAGCACAGAATATTAATTTTATGACTAGATCCTCTACTTAATGAAATTTTAAAAACAATAGACACTCATCTTTAATGTAGGCAGGAGCTGTTGTGAAAGGGCCTCCTGAATAAGTGGAGTTGACTTAGAACCTTGACATACAGACAGGTATGTATTAATATGTGGGAGGGGAGGAAAGAGATTACACAGAACTGCATGGTGCCCAGGCCTGGCGAGGGGCCAACATCAGGTGAATGTGTGTTTAACTAGGATAAAAATTCTTAACAGCTTTCATCTTAACTAGAAAGCTCTTTGGAAGAACTCTACAGGATTTCTTAGACATGGCACATTATCTGAACTCCATACTCATTCATTCATTTTAAAAATATAAGCAATAAGTCCTTACATACAGTTTTAATATTATAGATCATTTTATGCCAGCTAATATAAAGCACTCTTATCTTCTTTACATTGTGTGTCTAGTTGTATTTACTTCTTAATTTTTTAAAGAAAATCATTTTGAAAACAAAAACATTTTTGCCTTCTTATACCTCACCCAATATATTATTATATAATTTCAGTCATAATTAAAGTTCAAAAAACTGCAAGACACCAGCCCCCAAAATCCAGAAGTGCATAAAAAAGCACCTTTCTCTACACTGCTCCTTTTATCATAAAAACAGGGTAATATTAATTGCTAGTGGAGGTTTAATTAGCAGATAAATTGTTTCAGTGATCTGACTCAGACATATGGTTTCATGTTGTCTCCTTCACTGAAGTTGGATGATGGCTGAAGGAAAAAAAACTTTCTGTTACTCTCCATGAAGTTGAATGGGCTATTCAATCTGGGTTGGTTTTTTTTTTTTTTTTAAATTCAAAACACTTATCTCCAGTTTGGTGTCATATGGTTTTATTTCTTGTTTTAAACTCATATTAGTTTCAGCTGCAATACAAATTTAGGCAAGGGCTGATGGATCTGCACATAATGTATTCTCTCTCACATTTCAGTAGTATGTACCCCTAACAGAAATAAACAGGAAATGCTTTACCAGTAGCATTGCGATCAGACCCAAGAGGATCAGAGTATATAACAGTTATTACATTGTTAGTATAAGTTATTATATAGTTAATAGTTGTAAGTGCCTATCTGACAGGCATTTATACTTTACGGAAAAAACAAAAGCCACAATAAATGGTAAATGATCTTTGTCATCGTTTCTGAGCACTTGTTTTTATTACCCCCTTCCTGGGAGCTCAGATGATAAAGAATCTGCCTGCCAGTGCAGGAGAGTCAAGAAACGTGGGTTCGATTCCTGGATTGGGAAGATCTCCTGGAGACAGGAATGGCTACTCACTCTAATATTCTTGACAGGAAAATTCCATGAACAGAGGAGTCTGGTGGGCTACTGTCCATGGGGTCACAAAGGGTCGGACATGACTGAGCTACTAACACTTTCACTTTAGACTACAATTACTTCACATTCTGTGAGTGATGAAGTAATCTTTTCTCATAGCTCCTCCATACACTACTGCTTATACTACACATCACAACTATGGTCAATCTAATTTACTCAAGAAGCACATGGAAACAGAGAGAGGAAAGACCCCTTTATGGTATCAGATAAGGCAAATGCATCCTCTTGCCTCCCTGTACCATGTCCCCAGTTCCAACTCTGATTTCAGCCTCAGCTGGGATGGACGGCACCATGTAAGTTCCCACTGATGGTCACCCTTCTCAAGTAGGCTCCATATATTTCTACATTCTGCCCAGAACATTCATCAACACTATGGGGTCCACTTTCCCCACAAGTAAACACAATCTAGAAGTACTGGGTTAATCTCCAGTGACAGCTCCTAACTAGTGATGGATAGGAGCCTGTGGGTAAAGGCTCTTGCCTCCTGCCACTTAGGCTGGTAACTTAGGAAACTCAGGTAGACATTCTATCTACTTCTCAGGACAACCTGGTGGAATCAATCAAATATTGCACAGGCTACAGCAGCTACTTCAGTTACACACCTGCATGCTAACTTTATTACATCCCTATGCAGTCTCACCTGCTCCTTTTCCGCTGCCTCCTGGATCACCTTTTCCATAAACTGCTTGTATCCAGAGCCTTGTCTCAGGTTCCACTTTTAAGGATACACACAACTAAGACAGGTAACTTTGTTTACCACTTGTTCTTGCTTTAGAACAAGGACCCATAAAATTTTTATCTAAAGGTACATATTGTAAAATGATTGTAGTTCATATGGTCTTTGTTGCTGCTACACAATTCTGTCATTTTAGAGTGAAAATAGCCATTGAAAATACACAATGAATGGGCCTGACTGCATTTCAATAAAACTTTATTTATAAAAACTGGTAGTGGGCCTGATTTGGCCTATAACCCATGGATTACTGATTCCTAAGAATCTCTTAACTTCTTCTTGTAATGCATTAGAATATGCTTAGATTTCCCTGAGCTTAAATATCCTGTGAGTGAAAGTGTGAGTTAAAGTGCAAAAGTTGTTCAGTCGTGCTCATCTCTTTGTGACCCCATTGAGTGTAGCCTGCCAGGCTCCTTTGTCCATGGGATTCTCTAGGCAAGAATACAGGAGTGGGTAGCCATTCCCTTCTCCAGGGGATCTTCCCAACCCAGGGATTGAACTCAGGTTTCCTGCACTGCAAGCATATTCTTTATGGTCTGAGACACCAGGGAAGCCCTAAGTATCCTGATGATAATAACTGATGAAATTCTTAATTGCCTTTTGTTAAAATTATTTTGTACAAGGCACTATTCCTAACCGTTGTTTTACATACATCATCATGTTTTATTCCCAAGATTTTTATTTCATGTGTGAAAAAAAATGAATCTCAGGAAAGCTGTGTTAGCCATTCATGCTGTTCCATGTTGCAATTCTCTGCCTTCTAAATACATAATTAGGTGCCATTCCTGGTTCTCTTTCTAGTAAAGTATGGCCATCTAACTATTTCCAGGCAATGCATTATAAGATTTAATTGATGTCAAATGATCCTCTTGAGCTCTTTCTCCCTTTGTGATGATTATTGAGAAGTTCCAGATACTGAGTCTCAGCTTGAGAATGACATGATGCAACAAACACCCAGTGACCATGTAAGAGGGAATACTACAGCTGAAATTTTGGAAGATATGTGTTACCATTTCTTATCTTAGCCATCTTGACTAATAAAGAAACTAAGTAACTTGACAATGACCACAGCTAGTAAGTGGCATAACAAAAGGTTTTCAGACTACAAGGCCTGATTTCTTTCTGCTATACCTCTCTTACTATGTGTAAGTCTTTCCCTGCACATTAAAAAAAAAAAAAATTATTTTTAAACCTGTTTAGGCAACTCCTTCCTGCAATGGATGCCACTGTGATGAGTAAATACCTTTCTTAACTGAATTCAAAGCACAAGAAATGAGGAATATCTGGAAAAAGATGAGCAAAAACACTGATTCCAGGGGGAAAAAGTCAAATTATACACAAAAATTATATGCAGTGTCCTGCCATCTTTTTCCTACTCGGACCCACAGTTCTCACAGAAGAAACATTCTGAGGCATCTGTCCAGTCATGGATACTGACTCCGCGCTGGTAACTATTCCTCAGTTCTCCCCAGTCGGGTTGGGGACTACCCTACTCCGTGACTAGACTATTTCTAATTGACCATAGATAGACCCCTGATTCAAGGTGGGACAATCAGTCCCAGGGAAACTTGAGTTGGGGCTGATCCACTGAAGCCAATCCTTCCACTGCATTGAGCACATGACTTTAAAATTCTGAGACTATGGAGTAGCAGCCTTCATCCTGTCATTGGAACTAAGGTCTTCAGAGAGAAAAGCAGAAGCAGAAATGCAGAAAGGAGTGGAGAGAAAACTACAGAGAGCCTTTAGAGTGTCCGAGGTCTTGGCTCCAGGTCTAGCTGCACTCCTGATGAAAGAATTAGTGAAATATTCTTAAAGTCTGATGAATTATTTACAGTTTACTTAAATTTTTTTCTATTATTTGCAGTCAGAACCCTAAAAATACAACTCCCAATCTACAAGCAGTTTTTCACAATTTCTAAAAATGTAATCTTAATGAATGGATTACATTTTCTAGTAAGAATAAACAGTCTCAATGGCTTCCTCAAAACCACAGATAAAATAATTTAGTTTTAAGTATTTTATACGAGAACCATTCAAAATAAATATCTGATTGCAGAATCTGAGTATAAGTTGAGATATTTTCATCAATTACCTTTAAAATGCTCTTCAAATTATCCTCACGCCCTTCCTCATCAGACTAGTCCTAACACAAGTATATGTTTCCCAAGTCTAGGATCAAAAAATACATACTTCTTAATGCAAACAGAAAACCTGAAAAGTATAAATTTTACTATCATAATTTATCTCTTTTTAATTAGAAAAACAGGAAGAGACAGTGTTTTGGTTTTCAAAATATGGTCAGTCTCTTTGGATTAATCTTTCCAAAACTATGTTTTAAATCACAAAATATTCTTGTTAAAATAAATTATTCAAATTAAACAAATAATCTCATTTTTTACCATGGAAGGAAGTCTATTAAAGTACACAGTAATGTCAGTAGTTAGTAACATGTTTCTATAAATGTATAGACTAGCTCACTTTTCACTATTTGCTATACAAATAGAAAAAAAAAGTTTAGTTTCAAAAAGGAAAGAGATAAAATGTTATTTCAGAAATAAATCATTTAATCCTTTGGCTAAAAACCATAAACATAGGATAAATATGTGGTCTGAATCAAAATTTCCTGAAATTCAGGAGGCTAAACTGAATTAATATTATATTTTGCCTCAGGAGTTGTAGGTGCCTGCCATGGGAAATATATAGATGTATAGCTATATATCTTCTGGACTGTGATATAAAATTTGAGAAAATAAGACATTGTTCACTGCCTCAACATTTACAGAGTGGGACATTTTATCATCGACTTTTTCAGAAATGCTGATGCTTATTTGGTTTATTCTAAAATAACTGAAATTAGAGGTTAAGTATACTTTTATACTATCTCATCATATTAAATCAAATGATGTTGTTTTTATTCTTCTTACTCTTTTATGCCTTTTCATATTTTTAAATTGAGTGCATATAACATTAGAAAAATATTTTAAATAGAACTTTTTCTATAGAAATTTTACTCAAATAATAAAGATTTTCATTATAAGAATATAAGAATTTTTTGCGTATTTTAAAAATCTGTGAGTGATCTGTTTTCATTCAGATATTGGAATATTTACAGTAAGGCAGATCTTGATTTTCTAATGTTCAATTTTCAGTAGAAATTAATTCCTTATTATTATAAAGAAGTTTTAAAATGACATCCCACTGTAAAAGTAGAATTTCTAATTTATAAGCTCATTTTTATAATCACACTTTGCAGAAAATTGTGGACACATTAAACTGCTTACATAAGCTTTTTAAAGAAGTAACTACAAAATGAAAAGTAAAATTTGCAGTGCCATTTGGCTGGCTAATTTATTTAAAATACGATAACTGTAAAACCAGGTAGAAGGTCATAATTATAATTTTTCTCAGTGAAATCTGCAATAGATCTCTCTGCATTTAGAGAATTCAGCATTTTTGCCCATTCTTATAAAGTTAAAAAGAAAAGTAACCAAACAAGACAAACTGCGATTGCTATTCCTTAAGAAGACAGTGTGTAAGACACAAGTATAGTAATAAGTCTTACCATTTCAAAGAGGAGAGGGAATAATTCCTTTTTTACACTAAACATCCAGAAGAGTGGTCCTATTAATTCAAGGTCTCTTACCCTTCCAAAGGAAATCATCTAAAATTTTATGTGGTCGTTTAAATGATTGCTAGGAAATTTATATGGTAGTCATGGGAACAAGTAAAGAAGTCAAGGCAACGTTGATCATTTTAATAGTGTGCAAGTGATCCATCCAATTTGTAAATACCTTGGACCACTCTTCTAGGTCATGAGTGATCTGAAATGGCATTTATGTGAAATTAATGAAAAAAAAAACAAGCTTATTAATAGCCAGAATGCGCTAAAATTTTTTAATTAGTTGGGTTTATTGTAAATACTTAGAGCTTTGGAAACAGCAAAAAAAACACTTCCTCTGTGGCGTTATGCCCACCTTTTAAAAAGGCATGTTTTATCTTTCATGATTGAAAATGAATACATTTGTTCTTTTAACTTTCTGAGTATTTTCCCTGAGTAGCACTTTCTTACAAAATACACTTCTCTGGTTTCATCAATGTTTCTCTGCATATAACTAGTAAAGATATAAATGTGATGCTCCTATGTACCCTGATAGCAGTCATTCGTGGCAGGCACAGATATTTGGGGCCAACCTCACACCTGAACCAGACCCTCAGACCCCCAATCCTGGCATGAAAATGAGGCAGGAGATAGGAGAACTGATCGAGCTTTGAATGGTGGAAAGAGACCCAGCCTCTAGACAAAGCACATTGATGATAACTGGCAATAAATACTATTAAACAGTGAGAGTTCTGGAAACCAACTTGAGCAAAGGGTAATCCTACATGAAGTGGCAACTAGTGGTAAAGAACCCGTCTGCCACTGCAGGAAATGTAAGAGACACGGGTTTGATCCCTGGGTCCAGAAGATCCCCTGGAGCGGGGCATGGCAACCCAGTCCAGTACTCTTGCCTGGAGAATCCCCATGGACAGAGAAGCCTGGTGGGCTACAGTCCATAGGGTCACACAGAAGTCACGCATGACTGAAGTGACTTAGCATGCATACAATCTTACATGCAAGATGTTCTGGGATTCCTGAAAAGAGTAAAGGAGAAAAGGAGCTAGGCATCTCCAGAATTCAAAACAAAGAAAGCAGAAAGAATGAAGTCTAAGAGCAAGAAACTGGATGTTAGCTTCCACTCCAGGGTTCAGGGAGTAACCTCTGAAGGGAGGTGAAGGCCCCAGTCACAGAGGGATGGGAGGGTGAGATATATTATACAAGGGCACTAAGAGTCATGGGAACGAAGCAGAACCCTAGGTATAAGAATAAGAAACTGGGTCATTGTACAGAAAAGTGGACCTGCTATTTATGATTAATTTATGATAACCACAGTAAAAATCTAGGAAGAACATCACATGAAGTGATTCTCCTTTGCCGCTAAACATTCTGAGCCTGAGGCTGCAGATGTAATAGCCACACCTGGGAAAGAAGGCTACAGATGGACGAGAGGGCAGCACTGGATACTAACATGCAAAGGTCCCCTTGCAGCTGCTCTATCTTTTAACCCCTTTAAAACCTGAGCCTAATGCTTTACAGACACTACTCTGGTTTATAGGGAAGATTAAAGAGGTATGTGTAATTAAGGCCCCTCACCCAAAGTAATGGAGAAGGCAATGGCACCCCACTCCAGTACTCTTGCCTGGAAAATCCCATGGACAGAGCCTGGTGGGCTACTGCCTTAAGAGTCTGGCACAACTTAGTGACGCAACAACATTTATACCGTATTCTATGCAACCTGCACCCCAGCCAAGCCAGGATCACTTCCGGTGGGAAGAAGAGTAGTTATATCTACTATTGAAAATATATAAGCATGCTTATAGAACAAACATTTCTACCTTTTGGATATGTATCAAGGCACAAAGATCTGGAACCCAGTATGCTTTCCTTCTCTACAGCTCTCATCAGTCTGGCCAGGGGAAGCCTGAGTAGTGCAGAGGCCTCATGATGTAGAATGCTCACTGTCCACATTGCAGCTCTTCCTTATCTCCTTCCTAGAAAGAGCTGACCGTGGAGGAAGCATCCTAACCACCTCTGATCTGTGTGGCCAAGCTAGGTGGTAGCTACGGATTCAGCATCTCTGAGCCATTTAGAAAGAAGAGCTAGCCATAGGGTAAAGATCAGTAGACCTTTCGGGATTTGCAGCAAGGCTTCTGGGAATCTACCAGAGGTCCAGCTTGATGTTGGCTGCCAAGGACAACTCTATGTCTTGAAAACATAGTTTCTATGAGGTGGTATTGAGTGGGACAGAGGTATCTTTTCTTAATGGCTAACGGCAGCATCTTCAAGCTCTATTTTAGGAGCAGACTCCCTGATCTAACCTAGATTTCAGATTCCCAGTAATCTGTTTATAGCTGCAGCTCAGAGAATGCCCCTATCCTTCCACCCCAACCCAAAGGACATGTCAATTCCAATTTTTAGAAAAAGCCTACATGTTTAAGGAAAAGAAAAATGGAGGCAAGGCTTCTCTGATTCTCTCTCAACAATTCTCTGTGGAAGATACAACAAAAACCCAGCCATAATATTTCCCACTAATTCCAGTCAAGAGATGGAGTCTATTTCCCCACCATTTGACAAGCTCATGAGACTTGTGAGGATATTGTGAGGCCAGAACAGACAGGATTCAAGCAGAGGAATGAACAGGGCTTGCATTGTGGGGTTGGCTCTTTCTTTGCAGCTGGGAACTCCTTTGTCGCCATGTCAACTGGCCCAAGCTGACTTCCTCCAGGATGATATACCAAGTAAGGAAAGGCCCTGCTGCACCAGCTAAGGGCACAGATATGAGGGCTTTCTAGATGGTCCAGCTTCAACCAAGCTGGCCCGATCAAAGCCACTCTGATGACTCACAGAACTGCCAGCCAACAAATGCTGCTGTTTTAAGCCATTTGTGTTTGAGGTGGTTTGTTATGCAACAAAAGCAAGCCGAAATATTCCTTAGCTCCCAGAGCATAGAACTGCAAAATGAAATAGTGTTTAATGAGTTAATTAAGTGGATAAGGTCCTTCAGAGTAGCATGGTTTAATATTTTATCATTTTCTCAGGGAAAAAACATAGGATAAATTCACTTTGTCATAATTACAAGGTCCTTAAGAGCAGCACCGTTTAATATTTTATCATTTCTCAGGGAAAAAATTATAGGATAAATTCATTTTGTTCTAATAAGTAAAATAGATCAAGGATTACATAGCGCATAACTACCTGCCAATATAGTATTTCCATATGTACATTTCACAGTAACTCTCTTTGATGTTCATTAGTATTGTTCAGTTACACAGTGATGAATTGGGGGAGGGGCTACTTGTTTTTTCAAATTACTTCTCTTGGGAAATATTACCTAGAAGAATCATATTTTCCTTGCAATAGGAAAAGGCATTTACTTACTGGATTTTGCTCCTATTTCCTCAGACACAATCATGTAGGTTATGTTGTAGGCAACTCTAAATTTGTGCTGGCACAGGTTTTATTGTGTTTTTCATTAATAACATGGGGCAATGGCTCAGAGAAGACATATGGTTCTCTCCTTCTGAGCAGGAAGAAGAATCAGAGTAGCCTGGACAGTGTGTCTGGCAGTCAGTTATGCAGTTGGATTTTATTATTCAAAATTAGAACATAGGGCCAGTGTTCACAGGATGCGAGCTGTATTCATTATGGTTCATTTTATCCATACCAGGGTTTCTGACCACACCCCCGACTTTACTGTCATGAAATTGTGTGAGCTTGGCACACCCAACTGCCTCTCTAAGATGCTATAAAAACTTACCAGCCACATGGCAGTAGGCTCACTTCCCTTTATATTATTCAACAGAAATGGACCAAAATTAGAAAATTGAGACATTTGTGGGGTTTCTTTTTCCTAGAACATTGATTTATTTAGAACTGTAATCTGAAGACATTCACTTTCAAAATGCTGAGGAAACTGCAAAAAAATTATCACACAGAAATTTCGGGAAGCATCCACATCAATAAAAGTGTCCCTTTCTAGTTATTGACCTAAAATCAAGTAATGATCAATAGTGTATCAATTTCTTCCAACACAACCTTCTTTTGAATTATTAATTCATTAAAGAAATCATTTAAACTGATAAGGTCCACAAAATCCATGATCTTGAGTCTTCAAGGAGAAAATATGCATGATAGTTTTAAGAAAGTTTTAATCTGGTGACAAACAGATGTCACTTTAAGCAAAAATATTACTTAAAAGCAAGTCAATAAGAATCAAATGAATGGGACACATGTTTTAAGTTGAATATATTTTTATATATGATAGGCATACAGACAATAACAATTTCTAGTATCTTTTGGCAACACTACTCATTTTCAAAATGAGGAACTTCTTTTGGTGGGGGAGGGAAAAATCGCTTTGTTTCTTTTTCAAGCTATTTCTCTTGAAAAATACTACCTAAGATAAGCCCCCTCATCTCTTGGAAATAGGGGGAAATAGCTAACAACATTGCTTCTATTTCCAAAGACCCCAAAATCAAACGACATCTGAGGCGAAGACAAAGACTTTTCACAGGTCCACACAAATATTCACTATGAACTGTAAATGTTCTTTCCCACAATTTAGAAAAATAAATTTGTACTTTTGAATTCATTTTCTCAGTCTTGCCTTAATTTTTTATCTTCTTTTAATTGATGTATAGTTGATTACTAACAGTAAGTTAGTCGTAAAACATAGTGACCCAACAATCAAAAATGGTACAAACTAACCCTCACAAGTCCAGTAAGCATCTAAATTATTACACTATTATTGACTGTATTCTTTATGCTGTCTTCTTTATACTTATTTTATAACTGGAAGTTTGTATCTCTTAATCCTCTTCACCTATGTCCCAAACAGTTCACACTCCTGCCCTCTGGCAACCACCAGTTTTCTCTCTGTATATATGTCTATCACTGATTTCTTTTGTTTATTTACTTGTTTTATTTTATTTATTTATTTTTTATTTTACTTTACAATACTGTATTGGTTTTGCCATATTTATTTGTTTTAAAGGATTGCATATTATGATAGTGCTACTGAATTATTTTTAATTTTATCTGATGCAATTACAGTATTGTAGTTACATGGAAGAATAGACCATTTCTAGAACATACACACCATCATATTTAGGGGTGAAATGTTATGATAGTTGCAATTTATTTTCAAACAGTTTGGCAAAATTAACATTGTGTTTATGAGAGAGAGATAGACATAGAAAATGAGAAAACAAATGTAGAAAAATATTAACAATTGGTGATTCTAAGTGATGGCTAGATGCAAATGTACATTAGTTATTGTCCTAACTTTCCAGTTTTCATATAGATTTGAAGTTTTTCAAAATAAGCTGTTGGAAAAACAAGAGAGTAGAGAAGTTTAATCAGGAAACAACAAGTGTAAACAAATGTATTTGTGGAATTTTGCTGTGGGATAGGAGAGAATTAGGACAGTAAACAGAAGGGATAGGAATCAATAAACATTTTTACTTGAAATTTAGAGAAAATTATTCAGGATATTTATACAACAATCTTTAATCTAGATGTAGAAATTGTGCAAGAATTTCTACCTTTGTTGTAACCTTTATTTTACCATGTTCCCATCATTTTTTTCCTTTTATTTAAAAATGTCCTATTATAATAATCAAGACAGTGTGATACCGGCAACAGAATAGAAAAATAGATCAATACACACAATATAGAGCCCAGAAATAGACCCATATAAAGATAATCAACTGATGTTTGACAAACGAGCAAGGGTGATACAGTGAAAAAATTATAATCTTTTCCACACACGGTACTGGAACAACTAGACATTCACATACCAAAAACAAAAAATAGACACAGACCCTACAGCCATCAGAAAAATTAACCCAAACTGGTTCATAGACCTAAACGAAAACACAAAACTAGAAAATTCCAAGATAACAGGAGAAAATGTAGATGATCTTCAATGGGGTGATGACTTCTCAGATACAACATCCAAAGTATAATTCATGGAAGAAATAACTAATAAACTGGACATTAAAAGTTTCTGCTCTGTGAAAGATAATGCCAAGAGAATGAAAAGACAGACCATAGACTGGAAGTACATATTTGTAAAAGACATACCTGATAAAGGGCTATTATCCAAAATACACAAAAATCTGAATAGACACCTTACCAAAGATAATATACGGAAGGCCATTAAGCTGATGAAAGCATGCTCCACATCAGATGTCACCAGGGAAATAGAAATTAAAATGTATGATACCACTACACAACTAAAAGGGTAGCCAAAATCCAGAACCGTGACAATACCGAATGCCAGCAAGAATGTGGAGCAAGAGAAACTCGCATTCTTTGCTGATGGGAAAGCAAATGTAGAGCCAGTTGGAAAGATAATTTGGTAGTTTCTTCTTACTCTTACCATATGATACAGCAATCACATTCCTTTGGTATTTACAGAAAGGAGTTGAAAATTTTGGTCCATAACACAACCTGCACACAGATGTTTACAGCAGCTTTATCATGATTGCAAAAACTAGGATGCAACCAAGATGTCATTCAGTAGGCAAATGGACAACTGAACTGTGGTATATCCAAACAATGGAATATTCAGTTCAGTTTAGTCACTCAGTCATGTCCAACTGTTTGCAACCCCATGAACCACAGCAAGCCAGGCCTCCCTGTCTATCACCAACTCCCGGAGTCCACCCAAACCCATGTCCACTCTGTCAGTGATGCCATTCAACCATCTCATCCTCTGTCGTCCCCTTCTCCTCCTGCCTCCAATCCCTCCCAGCATCAGGGACTTTTCCAATGAGCCAGCTCTCCACATCAGGTGGCCAAAGTATTGGAGTTTCAGCTTCAGCATCAGTCCTTCCAATGAACACCCAGGACTGGTCTCCTTTAGGATGGACTGGTTGGATCTCCTTGCAGTCCAAGGGACTTTCAAGAGTCTTCTCCAACATCACAGTTCAAAAGCATCAATTCTTCAGTGCTCAGCTTTCTTTATATTCCAACTCTCACATCCATATATGACTACTGGAAAAATAATAGCCTTGACTAGACAGACTTTTGTTGACAAAGTAATGTCTCTGCTTTTGAATATGCTATATAGGTTGGTCATAACTTTCCTTCCAAGGAGCAAAAGTCTTTTAATTTCATGGCTGCAGTCACCATCTGCAGTGATTTTGGAGCTGATAAAAATAAAGTCAGCCACTGTTTCCACATCTAATTGCCATGAAGTGATGGGACCAGATGCCATGACCTTAGTTTTCTAAATGTTGAGCTTTAAGCCAACTTTTTCACTCTCCACTTTCACTTTCATCAAGAGGCTCTTTAGTTCTTCTTCACTTTCTGCCATAAGGGCGGTGACATCTGCATATCTGAGGTTATGGATATTTCTCCCAGCAATCTTGATTCCAGCTTGTGCTTCTTCTAGCCCAGCGTTTCTCATGATGTACTCTGCATATAAGTTCAATAAGCAGGGTGACAATATACAGCCTTGACATACTCCTTTTCCTATTTGGAACCAGTCTGTTGTTCCATGTCCAGTTCTAACTCTTGCTTCCTGACCTGCATACAGATTCCTTAAGAGGCAGGTCAGGTGGTCTGGTATTCCCATCTCTTTCAGAATTTTCCACAGTTTATTTTGATCCACACAATCAAAGGCTTTGGCCTAGTCAATAAAGCAAAATAGATGTTTTTCTGGAACTCTCTTGCTTTTTCAATGATCCAGAGGATGTTGGCAACTTGTCTCTGGTTCCTATGCCTTTTCTAAAACCAGCTTGAACAGTGCCAAAAAGAAGTGAGCTATCAAACCACAAAAAGACAAGAAGGAAACTTCGGTGAACATTCTGTTCACTAAGTTGTGTCCGACTCTTTGCAACCCCATGGACTGCAGCATGTCAAGTTTCCCTGTCCTTCACCATCTCCCAAGGTTAGCTCAAATTTGTGTCTGTTACTAAGTGAAATAAGGCCACACACTGTATGACTCCAAGTATAGTGAAATTCTAGAAAAGGCAAAACTATGGAGACAGTAAAAACGTCAGTGGTTACCAGGGGTAAGGGGGAAGGAGGAATGAATACGTGGAACACAGAGGATTTTTATGATAATGAAACTATTATATCTGATAATAGCAATGGTGGATGCGTGTCATTACACACTTGTCAAAACCCACAGGATATATGTAACACCAAGCGTGAATTCTAATGTAAAGTATGGACTTTGGGTGATAATGATGTGTCAGTGTGGCTTCATTCATTGCAACAAATGTACCCCTCTTGGTGCTAGATGTTCACAGTGGGAGAGCTTCTGAGTGTGTGGAGGGTAGAGTGGTACATGGGAACTCTGTCTGTATTTTGTGCTCAAGTTGGTTTTGACATTCAAACTGCTCCAAAAATAAAGTCCATTTAGAAAGAAAAAAATAAATCCAAAATTAGGGCAGGTGTTACTTTTGAGAAATGAAAATAAGAAATAGTTTTAATAACCAGTAGATTCTCTAATGCCACATGCATTATTTAATAAAATATTATTCCATAAGTTTCCATAGTCTTATGTATCTTTTAATCCTCATCAAAAAATGCTTAATTTTTTAATAAACATGAATTTACTAAGTCATATTCACTAAAATCATATTGATGATTTTTGTTTTCTTATAGTATTTTTGTTTAAGCTCTGAGATACTGTTTCAACATACAGAAACAGAAGATATGAAGAAAAGATGGCAAAAATACACAGAAGAACTATACAAAAGAGATCTTCACGACCAATATAATCATGATGGTATGATCACTCACCTAGAGCCAGACATCCTGGAATGTGAAGTCAAGTGGGCCTTAGAAAGCATCACCACGAACAAAGCTAGTGGAGGTGATGAAATTCCAGTGGAGCTATTTCAAAGCCTGAAAGATGATGTTGTGAAAGTGCTGCACTCAATATGCCAGCAAATTTGGAAAACTGAGCATTGGCCACAGGACTGGAAAAGGTCAGTTTTCATTCTAATCCCAAAGAAAGGCAATGCCAAAGAAAGCTCAAACTACTGTACAATTGCATTCATCTCACACCCTAGTGAAGTAATGCTCAAAATTCTCCAAGCCAGGCTTCAGTAATACGTGAACTGTGAACTTACAGATGTGCAAGCTGGTTTTAGAAAAGGCAGAGAAACCAGAGATCAAATTCCCAATATCCGATGGATCATAGAAAAAGCAAGAGAATTCCAGAAAAACATCTATTTTGCTTTACTGACTAGGCCAAAGCCTTTGATTGTGTGGATCACAATAAACTGTGGAAAACTCTGAAAGAGATGGGAATACCAGAACACCTGACCTGCCTCTTGAGAAACCTACATGAAGGTCAGGAAGCAACAGTTAGAACTGGACAAGGAACAACAGACTGGTTCCAAATAGGAAAAGGAGTATGTCAAGGCTGTATATTGTCACCCTGCTTATTGAACTTCTATGCAGAGTACATCATGAGAAACACTGGGCTAGAAGAAGCACAAGCTGGAATCAAGATTGCTGGGAGAAATATCAATAACCTCAGATATGCAGATGTCACCACCCTATGGCAGAAAGTGAAGAACTAAAGAGCCTCTTGATGAAAGTGAAAGTGGAAAGTGAAAAAGTTGGCTTAAAGCTCAACATTCAGAAAACAAAGGTCATGGCATCCAGTCCCATCACTTCATGGGAAATAGATGGGGAAACAGTGGAAACAGTGGCTTTTATTTTGGGGGGCTCCAAAATCACTGCAGATGATGATTGCAGCCATGAAATTAAAAGACGCTTGCTCCTTGGAAGCAAGTTATGACCAACCTAGATAGCATATTCAAAAGCAGAGACATTACTTTGTCAACAAAAGTCCATCTAGTCAAGGCTATGGTTTTTCCAGGGGTCATGTATGGATGTGAGAGTTGGACTATAGAGAAAGCTGAGCACAGGAGAATTGATGCTTTTGAACAGTGATGTTGGAGAAGACTCTTGAGAGTCCCTTGGACTGCAAGGAGATCCAACCAGTCCATCCTAAAGGAAATCAGTCCTGGGTGTTCATTGGAGGGACTGGTGCTGAAGCTGAAACTCCAATACTTTGGCCACCTGATGTGAAGAGCTGACTCATTTGAAAAGACCCTGATGTTAGGAAAGATTGAAGGCAGGAGGAGAAGTGGATGACAGAGGATGAGATGGTTAGATGGCATCACTGACTCAATGAACATGAGTTTGGGTAAACTCCGGGAGTTGGTGATAGACAGGGAGACCTGGCGTGCTGCGGTTCATGGGGTTGCAAAGTGTCAGATACCACTGAGCAACCGAACTGAACTGTTAAAACTCTATTGGAAATATTTTTGATATCTTTTTATCTGTGTAAATTTCTAGGATTAGGATCCTTGTCATTATCTTATTGAACCTCTTCATTATTGGCTAAAGAAAGAATAAACACATTCTCAGTATTCACCAACACAATAAGCATATAATGCTTTTTTAATGAGCCAAATATTTGCAATATAACCTTGTGGTTGTAGGAGCAGTAAACAGATTCGAGAAAAACTGCAGGAGACCAAATACATGAATTAGTATATAAACACTTCAACACAGAGAAATTTACTATGCACAGAATGTATAAGTGAGAAGCCTGATTCAGACTCGTGAATGATGATGCAATCATGATGAATAATGAAACCTATCAAGGTCACAATCACAATAAAGGCAGCTTTCTAGTAACCTCTGGTACCTCCACCCCCTTAGCTAAATTCATCTTCTATATTCTCAATGATAGGAAATCCTAGATTTTATTTTGCATTGTTTTACAGCATTTGTGTTTTCTCTGAAAAGGCTTTTTGAGAAAAGTCTTGGCCCTACCTGAAAGTATTCCTGTCATAGACTTCCAAGGATAAGAAACACTAGTTTCGCTCTTTAGTTATTTCATCAAATGTCAGTTCAGTTCAGTTGCTCAGTCATGTCCGACTCTTTGTGACCCCATGAATCGCAGCACACCAGGCCTCCCTGTCCATCACCAACTCCCGGAGTTCACTCAGACTCATGTCCATTGAGTCAGTGATGCCATCCAGCCATCTCATCCTCTGTCATCCCCTTCTCCTCCTGCCCCCAATCCCGCCCAGCATCAGTCTTTTCCAATGAGTCAACTCTTTGCATGAGGTGGCCAAAGTACTGGAGCTTCAGCTTTAGCATCATTCCTTCCAAAGAAATCCCAGGGCTGATCTCCTTCAGAATGGACTGCTTGGATCTCCTTGCAGTCCAAGGGACTCTCAAGAGTCTTCTCCAACACCACAGTTCAAAAGCATCAATTCTTCAGCGCTCAGCCTTCTTCACAGTCCAACTCTCAAATGTCAGTTTTGCCTAAATTCTGAAGCAAGTGGGCTGCCTTTTAATCAATAAGACAGAATATCTACACTTGACCAATTCCCGTCAGAAAGGCCATGGAGACAATTGCTGCTTCAGATAAGGACAGGCTAGCCATTTTCCCCTCAGATTCTCTAGTTTTCACCTGTTTATCAGGTCAGATTATGAAAAAGAAATACATTGCAGTACACTAACTCTTCCCACACAGAAATGTCTTCTCAGAACAAATGAACACTGAACGTTGAATTTTACCTGAACACTATATAAAATAGTGGTGAACATGGCTTCATTTATTATTGTTTACACATGATAAGAGTTTATTATGAACTTCCATCTCACTTAATAATACACCTGATGTATTTTTCTGGGTTCAGAACCAACACATATTGGCTATTTCCAGTGACTTGGCATCATTTTTTAACTGAGAATTATTCAGTTAAACACTTTTTCTTTTCACTCTGGCTGCCAGAAACATAAGTAATGCTTTCTGATCTTTTCTTCAGTAGCTTTCTCCACTTCCCAACTCTTAACATTCCACTCTAATTTTCATTTTATAAAAATTCACTTCGTCTCTCCAATATTACAAAATGCTTCACATATTTGATGGGAATAAGCCCTGGGCATATTTGCTGAGAAGTTTAACTACGTGGTCATCTGTGGCATTCATGAGAACACACAGGCAAAAAGCCAGATGGAATATCCAAAATGAGGTTCTCAGAGACTAAAAACAAGTCAGACATCCAAGCAACAATGGTCATAAAATGAAATACGAAAAATAACAAATAGGTTTAAGATGCAGTGGGAATATAGAAGGAAAAATGTCTGTGGTTTGATAGAAGCAAAAGAGAAGACCTCACAAAAATGTAAACTTTTAACCTGAGTTTAGAAAAATAGGGGGGTATTCACAGGGTGTTATGTTTGTAGACATAGTAAGACATGAGTCCCAGTAGCTCAGATGGTAAAGAATCTGCCTGCAAGGCAGGAGACCCAGGTTCAATCTTGGGGTCAGGAAGATCTCCTGGAGAAGGAAATGGCAATCTACTCCAGTATTCTTGCCTGGAGAATTCCATGGACAGAGAAGTCTGGCAGGCTACAATCCATGGGGTTGCAAGGAGTCAGACACAACTGAGTGATTAACATACACATGTTTACAATGTATAGTGAGACATGAATCCCAGAGCATAAAAGCAGGACCTATGAAACATAATCATTTTCCTATAACCAAGCCTATCTCCTTATATCCTAGTCCTGTCTTTTAATCTGAGTAGTTTGGTCTCTCTCCTACTAGCCTAGAAAATTTTCATCTGATCTGGGGAGTTCAAGAAAAAACAATGCCTCTGATTTATTTCATATTCTTCTAAATATAATAATGTCTTTTGCCTGGATATGGCCTTTTGAAACTCAAAAGTCAGATATTTGATTCATTTTCCTCCTCCTTGTTATTTTGCTGTGTTGTCCCTTTTCAGAAATAATAGCAAGATGTAACACTGCAAGAAAGAGGGAAACCAGGTACCAGAGTACCTGGGATGGAGTACCATATGGAATAGCATCCCTTACCTTAGATGAACGTAGGAAAAGGATTCTTAGGTATTTTCTACGTCACCTCTTTCACTCTCATTTTATGGAATAAAAATTTGAAGTGAGAAAAGGCAGAATGGTGGTCCCAAGCTCATCCCAGGTATTGGAGTGGGAGACTGCACTTCTTATTGCACTTCTTTTTTTTTTTTTAATTTTATTTTTTTCCATTCATTAGGTTTTCCTTTTTTTTTTTTATTTTAAAATCTTTAATTCTTACATGCATTCCCCAACATGAACCCCCCTCCCACCTCCCTCCCCATAACATCTTTCTGGGTCATCCCCATGCACCAGCCCCAAGCATGCTGCATCCTGCGTCAGACATAGACTGGCGATTCAATTCACATGATAGTATACATGTTAGAATGGCATTCTCCCAAATCATCCCACCCTCTCCCTCTCCCTCTGAGTCCAAAAGTCCGTTATACACATCTGTGTCTCTTTCCCTGTCTTGCATACAGGGTCGTCATTGCCATCTTCCTAAATTCCATATATATGTGTTAGTATACTGTATTGGTGTTTTTCTTTCTGGCTTACTTCACTCTGTATAATCGGCTCCAGTTTCATCCATCTCAACAGAACTGATTCAAATGAATTCTTTTTAACGGCTGAGTAATACTCCATTGTGTATATGTACCACAGCTTTCTTATCCATTCATCTGCTGATGGACATCTACGTTGTTTCCATGTCCTGGCTATTATAAACAGTGCTGCGATGAACATTGGGGTACATGTGTCTCTTTCAATTCTGGTTTCCTCGGTGTGTATGCCCAGAAGTGGGATTGCTGGGTCATAAGGTAGTTCTATTTGCAATTTTTTAAGGAATCTCCACACTGTTCTCCATAGTGGCTGTACTAGTTTGCATTCCCACCAACAGTGTAGGAGGGTTCCCTTTTCTCCACACCCTCTCCAGCATTTATTGCTTGCAGATTTTTGGATCGCAGCCATTCTGACTGGTGTGAAGTGGTACCTCATTGTGGTTTTGATTTGCATTTCTCTAATAATGAGTGATGTTGAGCATCTTTTCATGTGTTTGTTAGCCATCCGTATGTCTTCTTTGGAGAAATGTCTATTTAGTTCTTTGGCCCATTTTTTGATTGGGTCGTTTATTTTTCTGGAGTTGAGCTGCAGAAGTTGCTTGTATATTTTTGAGATTAGTTGCTTGTCAGTTGCTTCATTTGCTATTATTTTCTCCCATTCAGAAGGCTGTCTTTTCACCTTGCTTATATTTTCCTTTGTTGTGCAGAAGCTTTTAATTTTAATTAGATCCCATTTGTTTATTTTTGCTTTTATTTCCAGAATTCTGGGAGGTGGATCATAGAGGATCCTGCTGTTATTTATGTCTGAGAGTGTTTTGCCTATGTTCTCCTCTAGGAGTTTTATAGTTTCTGATCTTACATTTAGATCTTTAATCCATTTTGAGTTTATTTTTGTGTGCGGTGTTAGAAAGTGATCTAGTTTCATTCTTTTACAAGTGGTTGACCAGTTTTCCCAGCACCACTTGTTAAAGAGATTGTCTTTACTCCATTGTATATTCTTGCCTCCTTTGTCAAAGATAAGGTGTCCATATGTGTGTGGATTTATCTGTGGGCTTTCTATTTTGTTCCATTGATCTATATGTCTGTCTTTGTGCCAGTACCATACTGTCTTGATGACTGTGGCTTTGTAGTAGAGCCTGAAGTCAGGCAAGTTGATTCCTCCAGTTCCATTCTTCTTTCTCAAGATTGCTTTGGCTATTCGAGGTTTTTTGTATTTCCCTACAAATCTTGAAATTATTTGTTCTAGTTCTGTGAAAAATGTGGCTGGTAGCTTGATAGGGATTGCATTGAATTTGTAAATTGCTTTGGGTAGTATACTCATTTTCACTATATTGATTCTTCCAATCCATGAACATGGTATATTTCTCCATCTATTAGTGTCCTCTTTGATTTCTTTCATCAGTGTTTTATAGTTTTCTATATATAGGTCTTTAATTTCTTTAGGTAGATATATTCCTAAGTATTTTATTCTTTTTGTTGCAATGGTGAATGGAATTGTTTCCTTAATTTCTTTTTCTACTTTCTCATTATTAGTGTATAGGAATGCAAGGGATTTCTGTGTGTTGATTTTATATCCTGCAACTTTACTATATTCATTGATGAGCCCTAGTAATTTTCTGGTGGAGTCTTTAGGGTTTTCCATGTAGAGGATCATGTCATCTGCAAACAGTGAGAGTTTTACTTCTTCTTTTCCAATTTGGATTCCTTTTATTTCTTTTTCTGCTCTGATTGCTGTGGCCAAAACTTCCAGAACTATGTTGAATAGTAGCGGTGAAAGTGGACACCCTTGTCTTGTTCCTGACTTTAGGGGAAATGCTTTCAATTTTTCACCATTGAGGATAATGTTTGCTGTGGGTTTGTCATAGATAGCTTTTATTATGTTGAGGTATGTTCCTTCTATTCCTGCTTTCTGGAGAGTTTTTATCATAAATGGATGTTGAATTTTGTCAAAGGCCTTCTCTGCATCTATTGAGATAATCATATGGTTTTTATTTTTCAATTTGTTAATGTGGTGAATTACATTGATTGATTTGCGGATATTGAAGAATCCTTGCATCCCTGGGATAAAGCCCACTTGGTCATGGTGTATGATCTTTTTAATGTGTTGTTGGATTCTGATTGCTAGAATTTTGTTGAGGATTTTTGCATCTATGTTCATCAGAGATATTGGCCTGTAGTTTTCTTTTTTTGTGACATCCTTGTCAGGTTTTGGTATTAGGGTGATGGTGGCCTCATAGAATGAGTTTGGAAGTTTACCTTCCTCTGCAATTTTCTGGAAGAGTTTGAGTAGGATAGGTGTTAGCTCTTCTCGAAATTTTTGGTAGAATTCAGCTGTGAAGCCGTCTGGACCTGGGCTTTTGTTTGCTGGAAGATTTCTGATTACAGTATCAATTTCCGTGCTTGTGATGGGTCTGTTAAGATTTTCTATTTCTTCCTGGTTCAGTTTTGGAAAATTGTACTTTTCTAAGAATTTGTCCATTTCTTCCACGTTGTCCATTTTATTGGCATACAACTGCTGATAGTAGTCTTTTATGATCCTTTGTATTTCTGTGTTGTCTGTTGTGATCTCTCCATTTTCATTTCTAATTTTATTGATTTGATTTTTCTCTCTTTGCTTCTTGATGAGTCTGGCTAATGGTTTGTCAATTTTATTTATCCTTTCAAAGAACCAGCTTTTGGCTTTGTTGATTTTTGCTATGGTCTCTTTTGTTTCTTTTGCATTTATTTCTGCCCTAATTTTTAAGATTTCTTTCCTTCTACTAACTCTGGGGTTCTCCAACTCTTCCTTTTCTAGTTGCTTTAGTTTTAGAGTTAGGTTATTTATTTGACTTTTTTCTTGTTTCTTGAGGTATGCCTGTATTGCTATGAACTTTCCTCTTAGCACTGCTTTTATAGTGTCCCACAGGTTTTGGGTTGTTGTGTTTTCATTTTCATTAGTTTCTATGCATATTTTGATTTCTTTTTTGATTTCTTCTGTGATTTGTTGGTTATTCAGAAGTGTGTTGTTCAACCTCCATATGTTGGAATTTTTAATAGTTTTTCTCCTGTAATTGAGATCTAATCTTAATGCATTATGGTCAGAAAAGATGCTTGGAATGATTTCGATTTTTTTGAATTTATCAAGTTTAGATTTATGGCCCAGGATGTGATCTATCCTGGAGAAGGTTCCATGAGCACTTGAAAAAAAGGTGAAATTCGTTGTTTTGGGGTGAAATGTCCTATAGATATCAATTAGGTCTAACTGATCTAATGTATCATTTAAAGTTTGCGTTTCTTTGTTAATTTTCTGTTTAGTTGATCTGTCCATAGGTGTGAGTGGGGTATTAAAGTCTCCCACTATTATTGTGTTATTGTTGATTTCCCCTTTCATACTTGTTAGCATTTGTCTTACATATTGTGGTGCTCCTATATTGGGTGCATATATATTTATAATTGTTATATCTTCTTCTTGGATTGTTCCTTTGATCATTATGTAGTGGCCTTCTTTGTCTCTTTTCACAGCCTTTGTTTTAAAGTCTATTTTATCGGATATGAGTATTGCCACTCCTGCTTTCTTTTGGTCTCTATTCGCATGGTATATCTTTTTCCAGCCCTTCACTTTCAGTCTGTATGTGTCCCTTGTTTTGAGGTGGGTCTCTTGTAAGCAGCATATAGAGGGGTCTTGTTTTTGTATCCATTCTGCCAGTCTTTGTCTTTTGGTTGGGGCGTTCAACCCATTTACGTTTAAGGTGATTATTGATAAGTATGATCCCGTTGCCATTTACTTTATTGTTTTGGGTTCGGGTTTATACACCCTTTTCGTGTTTCCTGTCTAGAGGATATCCTTTAGAATTTGTTGGAGAGCTGGTTTGGTGGTGCTGAATTCTCTCAGCTTTTGCTTGTCTGTAAAGCTTTTGATTTCTCCTTCGTATTTGAATGAGATCCTTGCTGGGTACAGTAATCTGGGCTGTAGGTTATTGTCTTTCATCACTTTAAGTATGTCTTGCCATTCCCTCCTGGCCTGAAGAGTTTCTATTGACAGATCAGCTGTTATCCTTATGGGAATCCCCTTGTGTGTTATTTGTTTTTTTTCCCTTGCTGCTTTTAATATTTGTTCTTTGTGTTTGATCTTTGTTAATTTGATTAATATGTGTCTTGGGGTGTTTCGCCTTGGGTTTATCCTATTTGGGACTCTGTGTTTCTTGGACTTGGGTGATTATTTCCTTCCCCATTTTGGGGAAGTTTTCAACTATTATCTCCTCAAGGATTTTCTCATGATCTTTCTTTCTGTCTTCTTCTTCTGGGACTCCTATAATTCGAATGTTGGAGCGTTTCATATTGTCCTGGAGGTCTCTGAGATTGTCCTCGTTTCTTTTAATTCGTTTTTCTTGTTTCCTCTCTGATTCATTTATTTCTACCATTCTATCTTCTATTTCACTAATCCTATCTTCTGCCTCCGTTATTCTACTATTTGTTGCCTCCAGAGTGTTTCTGATCTCATTTATTGTGTTATTCATTATATTTTGACTCTTTTTTATTTCTTCTAGGTCCTTGTTAAACCTTTCTTGTATCTTCTCAATCCTTGTCTCTAGGCTATTTATCTGTGTTTCCATTTTGATTTCAAGATTTTGGATCATTTTCACTATCAATATTCGGAATTCCTTCTCCGGTAGATTCCCTACTTCTTCCTCTTTTGTTTGGTTTGGTGAGCAACTCTCCTGTTCCTTTACCTGCTGAGTATTCCTCTGTCTCTTCATCTTGGTTATATTGCTGCGTTTGGGGTGGCCTTTTTATATTCTGATAATTTGTGGAATTCTCTTTATTATGGAGCTTCCTCACTTTGGGTGGGGTTCTATCAGTGGCTTGTCAAGGTTTCCTGGTTAGGGAGGCTTGTGTTGGAGTTTTGGTGGGTGGAGCTGGGTTTCTTCTCTCTGGAGTGCAGTGGAGTGACCCGTAATGGGTTATGAGACATCAAAGGTTTTGGGATAATTTTGAGCTGCCTGTATATTGAGGCTCAGGGGAGCGTTCCTGTGTTGCTGGAGAATTTGGGTGGTATGTCTTGTTTTGGAACTTGTTGGCCCTTGGGTGGAGCTTGGTTTCAGTGTAGGTATGAAGGCATTTGATGAGCTCCTATTGCTTAATGTTCCCTGAATTCAAGAGTTCTCTAATGTTTTCAGGCTTTGGGTTTAAGCTTCCTGCTTCTGGTTTTCAGTTTTATTTTTACAGTAGCCTCTAGACTTCTCCATCTATACAGCACTGATGATAAAACATCTAGGTTAAAGATGAAAAGTTTCTCCACATTGAGGGACACTCAGAGAGGTTCACTGAGTTACAAGGAGAAGAGAAGATGGAGGGGGTAGTTAGAGGTAACTGGAATGAGATGCGGTGAGATCAAGAGAGGAGAGAGCAAGCTAGCCAGTAGTCACTTCCTTATGTGCGCTCTATAGTCTGGACCGCTCAGAGGTATTTACAGAGTTATACGGGGAAGAGGAGAGGGAGGAAGTAGACAGAGGTGACCAGGAGGATAAGAGAGAGGAATGAGTAGGAGAGAGACAAATCCTGCCAGTAACCAGTTCCTTAGGTGTTCTCTACCGTCTGGAACACACAGAGATTCACAGAGTTGGATAGAGAAGAGATGGGGGAGAAAAGAGACAGAGGCCACCTGGTGGAGAAAAAGGAGAGGCCAGAGGAGGAGAGAGTGGTCAAGCCAGTAATCTCGCTCTCAGGTAAACTTGGGTAGTGAAGTTTGGGTTTTTTAATGTACAAAATTGACAACAAAAACCTAAGAGCAAAGATTAAAAATCTGGAGTAGAGGTTGGATTTTCAAAGATACAATATTAAAGAAAAGCAGAAGGAAAAAGGAAGAAAGAGAAAAAAAAAGAATTATTAAAAAACAAATAAACAAAAACAAAACAAAACAAAACAAAACACCAACAACCATCCAAAGAGTATATATGGTGTTTGCCTTAAAAAAAAAAAAAAAGTCTTTTTTTTTTTTAAATAGTAATACTAGGTTATAGAAATAAAAATTAGAGGAGAAATAGAAGACTTAACAATTTAAAAAAAGCTCGGAAAAAAATGAAAAAAAAAGCAAAAAGCAAAAAAAAAAAAAACAAAAACAAAGAATGATTTTAAAAATATTAAAAAATTAAAAATATATCTGGCTCTTCTCTGATGTTATGGGCCGTGTGGGCTCACTTCCAAGGTGGTTCCCTCTGTTTAACTTCTTCTGTTTGCTGGTTTTTAGACTCACTAGTTCAGTCGCGCTGTGGGGAGGGGGGATGCTGCAAACATATAGCACTGTCGTGTGCACACAGTATTTCTGCCCCGCTTGACCTGTCCTTTCTCACGGCGCACAAACCGCTCCGGCTCTACGATGCTCAGCCGGGAACCGTCTGGGGGCGGCCCTAGGCTGCGTGCACTTCCCCGGTCCAAGCCGCTCAGGTTCGGCCCTCAGGCAGCCCTCAGAGGCACATATGCGGCTGGGACTGCGCTTTGTGCCCTTCCCAGGTCCGAGTAGCTCAGGAGTTTGGCGAGCGTGATCGCTGCGGCTTGTCACCTTTTCCGCCGCTGCTGCTCAGCTCTCTGGGTGGACCGCTGGCGCACCCCGTGAGGCAGACTGTGACTGTCCAGCACCCCCAGAAGTCTTAGCAAAGGAGCCTGCTTGCAGTTAGGTAAGTAAAGTCTCTCCGGGTCTGCAATTGCCCCTTTCCAGTCCTTACGGCTCTGGCTGCCTGTCCCCTGCAGGGGATGGTCTGCAGCCGGCTTTTTCCGCTCCGTCCTTTGTTCTGTGCTCGGTCCTGGCGGTGTCTTATGTTGGAGCTTTTCGCGTGGTAGCTATCCCACAGTCTGGTTTGCTAGCCCAAGTTAGATCGTTCTGGTTGCGCGTGGGGCGTTCCTGCCCGATTCTTACAAAGCTCTGCAGCCCGTGCCTCCCGCGCGTCCCTGCCCTGCCCCCACTTCCCAATGGCGGATGCAGGCGTCTGTGCTGCTTTTCCGCTGGGGGAGTTACTGGTGGACTTGTAATCTCTTGGTTTTAATTATTTATCTATTTTTCCTTCCTGTTATGTTGCCCTCTGTGTTTCCAAGGCTCGCCACAGACTCGGCAGGGAGAGTGTTTCCTGGTGTTTGGAAACCTCTCTTCTTAAAATTCCCTTCCCGGGACGGGCTTCCCTTCCCGGGACGGAGCTCCCTCCCCACCTCCTTTGTCTCCTTTTTCGTCTTTTATATTCTTTCCTACCTGTTTTTGAAGACAATGGTCTGCTTTTCTGGTTGCCTGATGTCCTCTGCCAGCCTACAGAAGTTGTTTTGTGGAGTTTGCTCGGCTTTGAAATGTTCTTTTGAGGAATTTGTGAGGGAGAACGTGATCTTCCCGTCCTATTCCTCTGCCATCTTTCCCAAATGTCTCTAGACTGCACTTCTGACTCCTGTTTAAACAATGTTCAAGGTCTCCTTAATCTGGAGAACAAATGAATTGCCAAGGGAGTTTGTTAACACGTGCTGATTCTCCTGTTAGAGATTCAAGGATAGAGAGGAAAGCCAGAAACCTACATTTTAAACAAGCATCCTACATTTTAAACTAAAGCAAAGAACCCACCTTCCAAAAAGACTGCCTTAGAGGCTGAACTCAGTAAGGGTAGAGGCCTATTTTTCTTCATCTTTTCTTATCCCCATTGCCTACCGAGCACTTAGTGTATAAGAAATGTCTAATGTTGAACAGATGAGTAAACCGTATTTCTAAAAATACATGCCACCTTTAAACCTTGCTGTTTGTTTCTGCCAAAAACACTGCCCATTTTGTCCTTTACTGGAATATTTTGAATTGTAATGTTTCTGCATTTCATCAAAGATCAAGCTTTTCAATACAAAATGCCAGCAACCTCAACAAAATCCCAGGAAGCAAAAATTCAAGTATTGAAAGAGAATGCTTTGTTTATGTTGTCAATATTTGCCCTTTGAATATGTAAGATGCAATTCCAAACCAAAACCCAACTTACATTTTTGGTATTATGTGATTTATTGTAGAATTATCTTCATTTAAGAGAAAATATAAGAGGGTTCCTTCTGCCCCCATTAAATATCTGACTACTAAATAATTAGTTGTAGATATTTAGGTGTAGAGTCTCGATTTCTCTGTATTTTATACACAAAATATTCTAAAAATCAGAAACTTTATTTCACTATTTTTTTATAGTATGGGATCACTTATGTGGAATATTAAAAAAAAATAGTATAAATGGAACCCACTTACAAAATGGAAATAGAGTCTACAGATGCAGAAAACAATCTCATGGTTACCAAGGGGAGACTGGGAGGAGGGATAAGCCAGGAGACACAATACTATCTAAAAAACACACATTACTATATTAAAAAAAAGATAACCAACAAGGGTCCACTGCACAGCACAGGGAACCCCACTCAGTACTATGCTAAGTTGCTTCAGTCATATCCAATTCTTTGCTACCCCATGGACTATAGCCTGCCAGGCTCCTCTATCCATGGGATTCTCCAGGCAAGAATACTGGCGTGGGTTGCCATTTCCGTCTCCAGGGGATCTTCCCGACCCAGGGATTGAATCCACATCTCTAATGCCTCCTGCATTGGCGGATGGGTTCTTTACCACAAGTGTCACCTGGGAAGTACTCAATACTATGTAATGACCCATATGGGAAAAGCAACTTTTTAAATAAATGAAGACAACTGAGGATGATAATATGACGCAGAGAAAATACATTCATTGGCTTCTTCTAAGCACTATTCTATTCTATAAAATGAGTGACGGTGTTTTAAAATTACATCTGGAAGAAGCTGCCATACATAAATAGCTCATTAGGAAAATATCTTGAGATTGGAATTTTTTCAACGGAGTCACATAATCCACAGAAAAACCAGTGTATCTTCATTTTGTAAAAACAAAGAGAGAGTCTCAGACTAATCGGCCTCTAAGATCTTATCTCCTAAATAGCCATGTTCTGTGTCTCACACCACATGGCCCTTGCCTTCCAACTTTAATTCACATAATCTGGTTATCTGGTTCTGTAAGAATTACAAAAGTCCATTTCACTGGGATAACTGCAGGTGAGTGATATCCAAGACTGAGAAAATGTAGATTATTAGATTTAGCAAAATGTTATAGCATGATTCATATTTGTTGATTGTGAAAATGCTTTGGGGAGATTGAATTAGCAGCAAGAAGACCTTTTAGGAGGCTCAGAGGGAAGAATCTCGGGAGTATAATTTTGGAATGAATTAAGTTATTTGTGGATCTAAATGAGCATGTCTGAAAATTAATATAACAAAAGAAAAGTTGTACATAAGAGCAGAAAGTCAGAACACAAGCCAGATTGGTTTTGACATTTGACAAGCAATTATTACAGTGAAAGTAATCATGAAAACTCAGGATGACTATGTTTCTAGTGATTAATTCTGGCTAGAGTTTAACACAATTATCCAGATACTCAAACAAAGGCAAAAATGCTAATTTTCTCAAAACATATTTTTTTGTGTATTGTTTGGATAATTTCCCTGTATTACTAAATTTTCTCCAGATGGTTCATAATTTTAGTTTAGGAGTAATTGTTTTTTAAAAAACTTCCACCTTTTCTCATAAAGCATCATTCATGGCCTGAGCCCAGAACATAATACTAAAATCATAATTTTTAAAGGTGTTCTACTTCAAGGGTACATCTTCATTTCAATTGGTAATAAGTCTCACATAAATGGAGTGGTTCTAAAATTATTTAAAGTGAATTACAGACTGGCAGAATTGGTACAGAGGGTGAGGCCTTTGGAACAGGCATGAATTACAGCTGAAAGCTCACTGCTTCGGTCATAATTAGCCCTGGTATTTGGGACTATCTAGCTTACCCCACTCCAGTACTCTTGCCTGGAAACTCCCATGGATGGAGCAGCCTGGTAGGCTGCAGTCCATGGGGTCACTAAGAGTCGGACACAACTGAACAACTTCACTTTCACGTTTCACTTTCATGCACTGGAGAAGGAAATGGCAACCCACTCCAGTGTTCTTGCCTGGAGAATCCCAGGGACGGGGGGAGCCTGGTGGGCTGCCATCTATGGGGTTGCACAGAGTCGGACATGACTGAAGTGACTTAGCAACAGCAGCAGCTTAGATAAAGGGCTTCCCTGGTGGCTCTGATGGTAAATAATCCGCCTGCAATGCCAGAGACCTGGGTTCATTTCCTGGGTTGGGAAGATCCCCTGGAGGAAGGCATGGCAACCCACTCCAGTATTCTTGCCTGGAGAATCCCTACGGACAGAAAGCCATGGGGTCACAGAGTCACACACAACTGAGCAACTAAGCATATACCTATAGCTTAGATAAAAGATACCTTATTACAAATTTTGACAGTGACTACATTGGACCAGAAGGTACTAGTAAGTGATGAGACTTCACCATCTAGCTGTTTGGTCACCCACTCTGCAGTGTTCCCTAGTGCTTTGAATGGAAGGCCCTAAGCCCATCCCCTTTCACAGATGGAGACAAAATTGCCATTTTGGGCAGTGAACCAAGTCATTAGGATAGGAGATTACCTTATTCTTCTACATTGTAGCATTCTTTGTACTAAAACAATATAAGGAAAAACAACTGAAGAAAGGGAAAACATCTGTATTGGGTTAATATGCTCCAAAAGAGAATTAGTTACTGAAAGAACATAATATTAATCCATAAGACCTGCTATGAACAAACAAAACTCATATTTTTCACAAAAGTGTATTTATTCACTTCATAAATTAATAAGTATTTAAAGGTAAGTAATGGTGTTGGGGGGAATTCCTTAACCTCAATAGATAATATAGGGAGGGAGGTTCTTTCTCACTCAAAGAACCACAAAAAGGTGATTTATGATGTGTTTTGTTCAATTCCTTCCCCATGAATACTATCTCTGTAAAATGAATCTTCTCTAAGACATGTATTGCCCTTTTATGCTGACGGCATGCATGCATATGCATAAAATGCCACATCTCCAATTAGGATGTGTATATTCAGGAAGAATGACATATCAGGGCTGTCAGACTAAAAGCCCTACAGCTTGGGAGGATTTTCCGTATCATTCATGGGCCTGCCGAGATTATGGGACTATCCTTTCTTATCTCTGATTCCATCTCCTCTCTCTCAAGCTAGATGTTGTATTTTTCAGATGCTTTAGAAATAACGTGACTTGGTGATCTCTAACTAAAATTTCAGTAATGCTTTGTTTGATCCCAGTAAGGTGCACTCCCTGTTGTTTCCAATATGGATTAGTTTCCAACAATTGGCTTTACCTCTTCACGTAAAAAAGTGTGCTGTTAACAGGCTACTGAAGAAGATTGCTTTCTGTGGAAGGAACTCCAGGGGGAAATTTGTATTGAAGGCAAGCACTCGATGGTGTCTACTTGGAAAATCTTAAACATTTTGCAAGTGAAAATGTCACAACATCACTGTGACATATTAGTGATACATGGTTTTAGCAGAATGACACCTAACAGGATAATAATGTGAGAGGTTCGGAAAGACATTGTAAATTTTTGAAATATAAAAGGTGGTGTTTGGGAATACATGGTATTTTCTGAAAATACCAAATCCTCATGTTAGTAACAACGAAGGAAAAGTTAATAGGATAAATGGAGAGATGTTAGTATTGAATTTGAATGTCAGTAGAAACATTATTTGTTTGAGTAGACTGCTTTCAAAAAGTTATGAAAATATTCAAAAGCATGACTCAGATTTCCTCTAGGTTCAACTTACTGGTACTGTATTAAATGATAAGGTCTAAGGTAAGAGACCAGGTATGTTGGTTCTGTAAGCTAATGGCTGAGAAATTACATGCTGTTTTTTTGCAAGCCTGGATGATTCAAGCACCACAGATATAGACACCTCCAAATTCGTCTGAAAGTATTATTCACATTTTATTACCCCGAGAGAGTTAGGTAAGATCTCAGAGCTGGAAGAGACACAGTAGATGATCTGGTCCATTTTTCCTGCTATTTGAGGAATAATTACCATATTTTTTTCTTCAGGCTGAACAATCAATAATGCCGTTCTAATGCTTTCCATTTGGTTCTCTACAATATAGGCTTTAATGTCCTCATCTTGCTGTTAAAAGTTCCTTTTCTCTAGTTTTCTAATCAGCCCTAGTTGATCTTTGTAAAAGGAAAGAGGCAATAACTAGCTAATTGACAAAACACATTTGCTCTCCTTCAAAGCATATTATAGAGAGCAGCTCAGCCTTGAACCACTTAGTCCTTCTGATGATTTCAGGGGAGCAGGAATTTTGATTACTCACAGGGGGAAAACCTAGGAATATGGACAAGAAGGATATTTTCATCAGGCATATTTATTCCACATAAACGTAGGCTGACATTTTTTGCATGCGTGTGCATGCTCAGTCATGTCTGATGCTTTGCAACCACATGGACTATAGCCCGTCAGGCTCCTCTATCCCTGGTATTTTCCAGGCAAGAATACTGGAGTCGGGTGCCATGCCTTCCTCCAGGGAATCTTCCACTTAAGACTGCCTATTTTGTGTATCTGGTAAGTTTTGACAATGTCATTTTAATACCACAAGAACATTTAAAGGCATTAGTTGTTTTTTTTTTTTTAATATCTATTTATGACTGTATCTGCTCTTGGTTGCACCACTCAGGATTTTCATTATGGCATGTAGGTTCAGTAGCCCCACAGCAGGTGGGATGTTAGTTCCCTCATCAGGGATCGAACCTGCATCGCCTGCACTGGAAGGTGAATTCTTCACCACTGGACCACCAGGAAGTCCCAAGGCATTAGTTTTATTAAAAGCTTAGTGAAGCACAATTTGTTAATCCAGACATAGTGTGTTTAGTTTTGTTTGTTGTATAATTGATTCTTGCTTTGTAAATATGCAGGCTTTCTTGCTGGATTGACAGAAGTACAAAAAAGATTAAATGACCTCTCAGAAATAACAGCTCAATTCACATCAGAAACCCAGATTACAACACTTTGCTCTAAGCTCCAGGCTATGAAGCATCCTAAATTCTTAAAAAAAAAAAAAAAATGGTATTTTGTGCATTAAGTGAGAGAGAGCACAGTTTACCCTTGCTGTTACTTAATGCCTTTGCTTTTTTGTTTCTTACAGAAGGATGTGCAGTCACAGAATGAAGTTGGCCTTAAAAAGTTTTTTTTTTAAATGCAGCATTATATCCTAAAATAAAATGTAATGCCTATAATCAAGATGCATATAGATTTTAAAATTCTCACCACACTAAGATGAAGAAACTACTTTCACAAAATCAACTGAGAAAATTCCAATGATTCCATGTCCCCAGAAATAATACCAAAGGATATTATTTCTAAGCCATTTTGAATAAATAATCAGCACTACTTGGGTTTTATAAAAGAAACAGTTAAAAACTGATCATTGCCCTCAAGGAACTTACAATCACCAGTACAAGTCTAGATATGATTAAACTCTAAGTTCTGTTTAAGAGATAAAAGGTCAGTCCTGGCCATTGGAATAACTGGGAATGTTTACTTAAACTTCACATTTAATCTCCATCTCAATGGTTGGGATACATAGGTAGAGAGATAGAGTTGTTCTAGGTGGGGGATGGAAAAGTAAATGTGGGCTGCTTCTGAGACAATAAAATGTATTTATGACAGTGACTAAAATGAAGCTTAGATGCTCATCTGTTCATCAATTTAGCAAATATTTATGGAGATCCTCCTATTCTAGATACTCGGGATATATTTAGCAGTGAAAAGTGAAAGTGAAAGTCACTTGATGGTGTCCAACTTTGTGACCCCATGAACTATACAGTCCATAGAATTCTCCAGGCCAGAATACTGGAGTGGGTAGCCTTTCCCTTCTCCAGGGGATCTTCCTGACCCAGGAATCAAACCAGGGTCTCCTGAATTGCAAGTGGATTCTTTACCAACTGAGCTATCAGGGAAGCCCTAGTTAGTAGTAAGAAACAAACAACAACAATAAAAAAAGGAAGATAAACTGTATCTATTACAGTCCCAGCAGGAAACACACAGAACTTATTTGAACAGGGTGAGAGGGAAGAGCACAATCTAAAGACTCGACAAAGATGTGAGCAGGTTTTAAGGTAATTAGCAAAGGATAATACAATACCCCCAGGCTAATAGATGGGGAAGCAATGGAAACAGTGACAGACTTTATTTTTATGCGCTCCAAAATCACTGCCTATGGTGACTGCAGCCATGAAACTAAAAGACACTTGCTCCTTGGAAGAAAGTTATGACCAACCTAGACAGCATATTAAGAAGCAGAGACATTACTATGTCAACAAAGGTCCATGTAGTCAAAGCTATGGTTTTACCAGTAGTCATATATGGCTTTGAGAGTTAGACTATAAAGAAAGCTGAGCACCTAAGAATTGATGCTTTTGAACTGTGGTGTTTGAGAAGACTCTTGAGAGTCCCTTGGACTGCAAGGAGATCCAACCAGTCCATCCTAAAGGAGATCAGTCCTGGGTGTTCACTGGAAGGACT
The DNA here is from genome assembly GCF_042477335.2 of Ovis canadensis. Classification (NCBI taxonomy): domain Eukaryota; kingdom Metazoa; phylum Chordata; class Mammalia; order Artiodactyla; family Bovidae; genus Ovis; species Ovis canadensis. The sequence continues at coordinate 82,271,212 of NC_091254.1, forward strand.
GATGTTGAAGCTGAAGCTCCAATACTTTAGCCACCTCATGCAAAGAGTTGACTCATTGGAAAAGACCCTGATGCTGGGAGGGATTGGAAGCAGGAGGAGAAGGGGATGACCGAGGATGAGATGGTTGAATGGCATCACCGACTGAATGGACATGAGTTTGAGTAAACTCCAGGAGTTGGTGATAGACAGGGAGGCCCTGTGTGCTGCAGTCCATGGGGTTGCAAAGAGTCGGACACAACTGAGCCACTGAACTGAATAGTCATGGGAAGCAGTTAATATCTCAAGGTTTGAAGGAAGCATGGAAGGGAGCAGTTATCAGAGCCTGGGAAAAGACCCAGGAAAGGGGCTGCCTGACAAGAGGTGTGACTTTCAATAAAGGGTCATTATCAGCCTACAGTGCCAGCTGGGAGTGATTCTGGTGAATAAATACCCCATCTCCTGATCTCAAGTTCTTCCAACTCACTCCCATCAGCTAACTCCGACTAGAAGGCAAAGAAGGCCCCCAGTGCAGTTGGAGCAGGGCCATGCAGGGCTACAAAGTATGGCAAAGAGGCAGAGAGAGGTCTGAAGAGGCAGAAAGGTTCAGCATAGTCTCTCCTTCAGTCAGGGTCTACCAAAGAAAGAGAACCAGTAGGATACACACACCCACCCCCAGAAATGTATATAAATATGCATAATTTATATATCATATAAAAATACATTTATATTTAATTTAAATATATAAATATATGTAATATATTTAAAATATAAATATATGTAGCATATACATATGCATTAAAATACATATTTATAATGAGATCTGTCTCAAGACATTGGTTTTGCAAAACCAAGGGACTGCGAAGTCCAAAATCTACAAAGCAGGCTCGAAACTCTCCAAGAGAAGCTAAAGTCCATAAGTAGAATTTCTTCCATATTTAAGCCTCAGTAGCTCTCTTAAGGATCATCAACTGTTTGGGCCAGGCCCACCTAGATTATAGAGGAGGCTGGTCTCCTTCCTTAAAGTCAGCTAACCATCATAATCGTAATACCTTCGTAGCCACACATTGATTCATGTTTAATTGAATAACCAGGTACTACAGCCTAGCCAAGTTGACCCAAAAAGCTAACCCCCACAGTCTCAATTCTATTGTAGTAAAACAAGACAGAAAACAAAATTTGATACCTTCTAGAAGTGGCAACCCACTCCAGTGTTCTTGCCTGGAGAATCCCAGGGACAGGGGAGCCTGGTGGGCTGCCGTCTATGGGGTCGCACAGAGTCGGACACGACTGAAGTGACTTAGCAGCAGCAGGTGATGATAACTGCTAGGAAAAAGAATAAAGGAGAATATACAGCTAAGGTGTGATGGGAGGTACTATGTTTTAGATAGCGTTTTCCTAGAAATATTTAAGCAACTGGTCTCTGTGCTGAGGCCTAAATAAAGTCAGGAAGTGAGTCCTATGGCTATCAGGGGATATTATTCCAGGAAGAGCCCCAGATAAGTGTTCAAACTTGACCTGTTCAAGGGTTAGTAAAAAAAAATAAAAAGGGAGTTTTGGAGCTGAGGTAACAAAAAAAAAAAAAAAAAGAGTAGGAGAAGATGAGATTATACAGTAGCCTGAGGTCAGATTGGGAAGAGCCTTTTAAGCAAGATAAGAATTTTGGGTTATATTTTGAGTGAAACAGAATGCAGCTAAATCATTTGGCGCTATAAAGTAATATAACATGATTCTGACTATTTTGGATTTTTTTGTTGTTGTTGTTGTTGTTTTCTTGTTATTTTTTAAGAACTGCTGTGGTCTTTGGGTGGGGAAAAGACAACAGACATCAGGGCATGGGAAAGGGGAAATAGATGGGTGCTGATGCTGTAGCCTCCATCCAGATGGACTAAGAGTTGTGGCCGTGGAGACCGTAATATAACTTGAAGGTCGCATCAACATGATTTGCTTTGTAGATGTGACACAAACAAGAAGGAGCGGTGTCAGGAGGCCATAATGTTTGGCTTGAGCAACTGAATAAATGAAATTATTCTGAGATGTAAAAATAAATGATTTATTCAGATAAGATGGAAAAGACTAGGACGGGACACATTTGGGACTGGGAGGATGAGGATTCTGGTGTGGTGGTTTGGAAATGACAGAGTGGTTATCTACTGATCATCCAGTTGGACATGGCGAGTAGGCTGTTAGAGCCTGTGGTGCAGCCAAGAGGTTAGGACTATACATGTCAGCCTGGTAGTTACCAATATAAAGATTCCGGGAAGAATAGGAAAGAACTATCAACAGTTATAACAGGGGAGCTTATGATAAAGGATTAGTGAGTGTTAACAGAGGAAGAAAAGCGTAGACTCTGGTGATTCCTACATTAGCAGCAGGAACAGCTGCCTTATTTACTACTCTGCAAGCACCTTCAGAGAAGAAACTATGCCTTAATCATTTTGGAAGCTTAACACACAGTTAAGCTCCGTCTAATCAAGGCTATGGTTTTTCTAGCAGTCATGTATGGATGTGAGAGTTGGACTATAAAGAAAGCTGAGCACCAAAGAATTGATGCCTTTGAACTATGGTGTTGGAGAAGACTTTTGAGAGTCCCTTGGACTGCAAGGAGATCAACCAGTCCATTCTAAAGGAGATCAGTCCTGGGTGTTCATTGGAGGGACTGATGTTGAAGCTGAGGCTTCAATACTCTGGCCACTTGATGCAAAGAGCTGACTCATTTGAAAAGACCCTGATGCTGGGAAAGATTGAGGGTAGGAGAAGAAGAGGACAATAGAGGATGAGATGGTTGGATGGCATCACTGACTCAATGTACATGAGTTTGGGTGAACTCTGGGAGTTGGTGATGGACAGGGAGGCCTGGTGTGCTATGGTTCATGGTGTCGCAAAAAGTCAGACATGACAGAGAGACGGAACTGAAGTAGCCAACACTGGATGGCCTCTTGGTAACTACAGATTGAATGAATACAGAATGAGTTAAGGGACTGAAGGGCACTGAGTGTCAGGAGCAGAGGCCTGGCATGAGCCAGTCCTTCCCACTGCCCCCAGGAAACTACACAGAACGACAGTCTTCACCACAGATTGCTTGGCAGTTGCTCGACTGACATAAGTGTGGAGTGGAAGAAGCAAGGTCCTTGAAGGTGGACAGGGTTGAATTGCAGCCCCAGCTCTGTTACTTGTTTGCCATGAGACCTTGGCAACGTATTTAGCGTTCAGAAATTGTGGTCTCAATAAAATGTCTGAGCATTAGAGCACAGTGCTTGGCATATAAAAAGCGTTGAGTAAAAATTAATCTTCAGGAGCTCATTAAAAATACCTCGAACTTCATCACTTGTGAATTTTGAATAACATTATTTCATGGGCTACGGAGCCCATGAAACTAGTCACAGCTCTAAATCATGCAGATTTTGCTTTGTTATTTAAGCAAGTCAGAACTCATTTAAATCTGCTCATCTAATTAATATCATTCCAGTGATTCTCAAAGTTCTCATTACTTTTTCCTCAGTGGAGGCCACATTTTGCATATTCAGATAACATTTATTGAGAGCTGACTATATGCTATATAGTGCTCACAGCATGGATACAATGGGACTCAAGTCCCACCTCAGATTCAATTTGTCAACAGCTGCACCTCCAGTTTATAGAATATATTTTTCAGTGGTTACAATAGAACAAATAATTTGCTGGTTAATTTTAGGAAATGACTTTCTACTCCCTTCACCTTTATATAAAAGAGAACTATTCTCATATCACAGAGTTTTAAAAATGTATGCCCTTGAGGAATAGAAAATAAAGTTACATATTGCTGTACTTTATACAATAGGTAAAAACAGGAAGATGCAACAGCTGTCCTCAAGGAGCCAACAGTCTTGTAGAAAGGATAGGACAGGACATGAGATAGCATGTGATACACGTGAGAATTAAGATGCATAAACGAGGCATTGGGTAAATGAATGAACAAATGAGAAAACAAAGTAAATGTTATAATAACTTACAGGTGCATATGATTCATTTCAGCCGAAGTCATCATGGACTGCGCTATGCAGCAATTCCCAACCTTTTTGGCACCAGGGACTGGTACATGGAAGACATTTTTCCACAGACCAGGGTAAAGGGGATTGTTCAGGGATGATTCAAGTGTATTAACATTTATTGTGGTATTTGTTTCTAACCTGATCTGACAGGAGGTACCCATCTGACAGCCGAGAGTGTGGGCACCCCTGCTTTAGAGGACGTTAAGATTTTAGCTAGAACTTCAAGAAAAATTAAACTTTTATAACTTATGACTGAGAAACATTTTAAACAATGAAACTGGAAGCCGTAGTTTACTCTAACGTGGTTAGTATACAGGGAATAAGTCAGGAAATGGGTGGAGATATCACAGACCAAGGTAAAAGTCTGGATTGTATTTAATAGGTAACTTTAAATAAGTATCGATTCAATATTTGCTTTGAAATTAATTGAAAATTCAACTCAAGCTTAAAAAACAGGAAGGAAATTAACAACGTTCCTACCTGGAGGTCGGGCGATTCTGGCTATGGTTAACTCCATGATTCCATCTTGGATCCCTGCTACCCTCCTGGCTCTGCCCTCCTGTCTGCTCCGGCTGTATCCTCAGGCTGGCTGTTAACCCACTACCACTGTTCTGACTTCAAATCCACTCACGACAGCGTCCAGGGCAAAGGCAATGGTCTTTTCAGTACTGACGTTCTCTTAGGAGTAGCGGTTCCAAGTCATTGCAGAGCAGTTCCAAGCAGTTTCAAGTCGCGTCCAGAGAACTCGCTCTCACATCTTATTTGCCAGATTAATTCACCTGCTTTCTGCAGAATTAATTCCCCCCGCCATTAGATCCAAGGCCTTTATTGGCTCAGACCTAGAACCCTGACCAATCTCTAGCAAGGAGGACGAGATTAGTGTGATGAAGTTAGACACCTGGGGCTGCCCGCAGAGTCGAAGTCCGTCACGCAACCGGTCAGCAGCCACACCGGGGTGGGGATACTGGTGGGCTTGGGGGATACTGGTGGGCGTGGGGTAGGGTGGGGGTGGGAGTGAAATAGATATAAAGGAGACTTCATTATTCATCCACTACAGGGAATTATTGAGCTGCTTTATACATAGGAGTCACGTATGCAGATAATTCTACTGAATATTCATTTGATGATGATTCTAAAGATTTACAGAAAAATAAACTAAAAACTCTACTCATAAATATATCGCCAGGGACTTCCCTGATGGTCCAGTGGTTCAGACTCTGAGCTCCCAATGCAGGGGGCACTGCTTCAATCCCTGGTCAGGATAACATGTGCCACAAGAAATGGCTAAAAAGAGAAAAGAACTTTACCTGCATAAATATATCTCCAAAATAACCCTTTAGGTGAATACCTATGTTATCTAAATATTGCTAATAAATAAGTAATTTTTAAAAATAAAACCTTATGAGAAAAACAGTTACATAATATAAAATACAAATGCTCTATTTACAGGAAAAAGCATACTCCACCTTACTTATAAAGCTGTAAATGAAAATGTGCAAAAATATAAGGTTTTCCCTCTAAATTAGACTAAAAAAATAACACCTATTGCTACTAAGGATCTGTGGTGGTTGAAGATTAAAATACTGTGATCCTTGTAGAAAGCAGTTTAGTATTATGTTTTAGGATCTTTATCAATATAATTACACCTACAGGTGTGTGTCTTAAGGAATAATTAAGAATGCAATTAGAGTTGATGCATAAGGACTCCCAGAGCAGTGTTCTGTATAATAGCTAAAACCTGAAATGACCATTAACACCCCCAAACAGGGAAAGGCTGAATAAGGAGTAGTTCACACAATGGAAAACTATGCAGCTTGAAAACTGATTTTGACGATAGAGGAAAATGTTGAATAATAATATTTTTAAAAGCCCTGGGATCTCAACTATATACTTTTTAAGTTAAGCAGTGTTTTGAAGGGGAGAGAGATTTTTAAAAGCATGATGCAAAGTCTCACTACATTCTAACTTACTTTGACTAAGTGCCTGCCAGGAGAAATGATAATAGTCTTTCACCTTGCTGAACATCAGAAGTGAGTGATTTTTTAATACAATCGCAATAGTAACTTTTCTATAGCCCTTCCTTTAACTTTTCAAAATGCACTCTTACAAAGCAAGCAAAGACCTCTCTTGGATTATAAAACAGCAATATTATTAACACAAAAGTATTGAGTCTCCCATGAGCCTGGCATTATTCTCAGTGTGAAATATTTAAGTATTAACAAATTTATTGTTTGCTCATTTGATGTCAGGCTTACTGTCCTTGAATCATGACAGTGGTTATTTAAACTCTCTACAATGTTGATTGTTGGACCAGAGTGATGGCTACAGGACAACTGATTACATTATTCCAGTTTGGGGTATATTTTTAAATTTTCATGATAAAAATTGTAAAACCAAATAATTCACATGGAACCAGTGAAAGCATGTGTAGTCCACAATGTTTAGCTTTCTAAAACTAAAATTCTAAACCTTTCTTAATTATTATATGTACACTTTCCAACTAACAGAGTTTGAAAATATAATCTTTTATTTAAATGCAGAGAAATAATATGCTTGCATGAACATCAACTGTGTTCAAACCACAGATTATTTTAGTTTTATGCATGTATCAAACTTTGTATTAGAAGGAGCCTTTTTTTGACACTGGAAAATAATTTGTATAAAAAAGTTGTGTTTGGTACTTTCTGGTGGTCCAGTGGTTAAGGCTTTGCCTTCCGATGCAGGGGGTGTTGGATCCCTGGTCAGGAAGCTGGGATCCCACATACCTTGCAACCAAAAAATGAAAGAAATAAAAATAAATAAAACAGAAGCAATATTGTAACAAATTTATTAAAGAATTTTTAAATGGCCTACATTTAAAAAAATCTTTTTTAAGAAAGAAAAGTTGTATCATATTAAAAGATTCATCTTTAATAACCTGACATTTTAGGATCAAAATTCTTTCTTGATAAGCAAACTCATTCTATTAGGTCTTTCCTTGTATGCTTTTATTATTAAATTTATCTGCAATTTGACAAGCTATTTGATTTTCCACAGTTAATACACCTTAATTACCATAAAATAATACAATAGAGTTATGTAAACCTTAGAAGTGATCTAAGCTATGAAATAACTGAGGATAAGAACCAATGACTTCTCATCATTGCATTCCTAATTATAGGCTTATAATTAAAACATGCCACATTGACTAGATTTAGTCTACTTTCCACACAGGGAAGGGCTCTTTCCCATCACACTCTTAACTGATGGTTCTATTAGCCTTGATACAAACCCTCCAGTGATAAGGAATAGTAAATATACCCAATATCTACAGCAAAGTACCTGAAACTGGTGGGGTTTTGTTTTGGGGTTTTTTTCCTGCTACACCAGGTCTTCCTTGTAGCATTCGGGATCTCCTATTTTCCTTGCAGCATGCAGGATCTTATGTTGCAGCATATGGGATTTAGTTCCCCAACCAGGGATTGAACCACAGCACCCTGCATTAGGAGCTCAGAGTCTTAGCTACTGAACTACCAGGGAAGTCCCCAAACTGGGTAGTTTAAAACAATAGAAATATATTTTCTGAAAGATCTGGAGGTCAGAAGTGCAAAATCAAGGTGCCAGCAGGGCCAGGCTCCCTCTGAAACCTGGAGGGGATAACTCTTTCTTGCCTCTTCTAGTTTTTGATGAATGTCAGCAACCCTTGGCATGCCTTTGTGCACAGCTGCAGCATTTTATCTCTGCTGCCATCAACGCATAGCCATCTCCCTGTGTGTCTCTGTCTTTATATGTCATTCTTTTTATATGTCCCCGTGTCTTTACATGATATTCTCCTGAGTCTGTGACCAAATTTCCTTCTTCTAAAGACACCACTCATCTCACATTAGGGTCCACCTTAATGACCTCATCTTAACTTGATGATGTTTGCAAAGATCTTACATCCAAATAAGGTTACATTCATGTTCACTGGGTTTTAAGACCTCAAATATCTTTAAGTAAGTAAGTGTTAGTCACTCTTGTCCAACTCTTTATGACCCATGGACTGTTGCCTGCCAGGCTCCTCTGTCCATGGAATTCTCCAAGCAAGAATACTGGAGTGGGTATGCATTCCCTTCTCCAGGGGATTTTCCTAACCAAGGAATCAAACCCGCATCTCCTGCATTGCAGGCAGTCTTTACTGTCTGAGCCACCAGGGAAGCCTTGCATACCTTTGAGTGAATATGAAAGTGAAAGGTGCTTAGTCATGTCTGACTCTCTGGGACTCCATGGACTATACAGTCCATGGAATTCTCCAGGCCAGAATACTGGAGTGGGTAGCCTTTCCCTTCTCCAAGGGATCTTCCCAACCCAGGCATGGAACCTAGGTCTCCCACATTGCAGGCAGATTCTTTACCATCTGAGCTACCATTCCCCCCTCATACATGATACTGAAATACAGACAACTGTAGGAACTAGAGAGTGAGCTGTGGTCACTCCCTTAAATTTTCTGGAATGAGGTTTATCTCACTGTATGTGATTAAAATACTTAATTGTACAACATAGTAACACCTACCAAGGGCTGACCAAGTGCTAGGCGCGTGTTCAGAGCACTGAAGAATAACTCCCTGAGTTCTCACAAAAACTCACTCCTAGTAATATCAGTCCTTAACGAAAGGCCTTTAAATATTTGATAATAGCTGTTATAGTCCTACTAAATCCTTTCTTTTTCAAGGTAAACATTATCCGTCCCTTCAAACATTTTTTATGTTGAATCATTTCTAATCTATCAATCTGAATAATCCTGAGTTGACTGTTCAGAAAATTAGAATTGCTTGCATTACCTGCCTTCTAATTAAAACTTAAATCTAGGTCTACACACATGGGTATGTAGGCATACATATATGTCTACATATATATTTGGAATATATATACTTAGGAAAAGATATATATATACACATATATATTTGCTCAAAGACTCTTGCTTATCCAGAATTTATAAATTTTGTGGCAGGAATTGAATAAATGTATTTTCATAAATTACCCACCAGTAGCACAAAGAGTGGAGAAGGCAACAGCACCCCACTCCAGTACTCTTGCCTGGCAAATCCCATGGATGAAGGAGCCTGGTGGGCTGCAGTCCATGGGGTCGCTAGGAGTTGGACACGACTGAGCGACTTCACTTTCGCTTTTCACTTTCATGCATTGGAGAAGGACATGGCAACCCACTCCAGTGTTCTTGCCTGGAGAATCCCAGGGACGGGGGAGCCTGGTGGGCTGCTGTCTCTGGGGTCGCACGGAGTCGGACATGACTGAAGCGACTTAGCAGCAGCAGCAGCAGCAGCAACACAAAGAGTTGGACATGACTGAAGCAACTTAGCGCACAGAGCTTCAGTTTAGAAGGTTTTATAATACATATTAATAATATGATTATACTTTGAATACTAGGCAATTCTGAATATTTTTAAAGCATTCATAATAACTATCACCTCTTTGTTTACCAACTGGTAAGGAGTTCAAGTATTATAAAATGAACTTGAAGGACCCTAGGGATTATTTTATAGGGTACTGTAATGCCCCATATTAGATCCCATTTCTGTTCACCAGAAATTTCTCAGAGGATTTAGTCAAACAAGAAACTTTTTGCTCTATTTGTAAGTAATGTACTTTTATTTCAAAATGAAATCTAATATGCTGCTTTCTATTTCAGATCTTAAAAAGATTGCTCAAAAGGCTATTAGATCTTCATTCTGATCCGCATATGTGTGTCTGCAATTGGATTAGATAAATTGGAACTTCATGAAAATGAGGTAGAGTTAAACTATTTCATCGTCTGGCTTCTTATTAAGAAGTAATAAAATTTTATCACGGGTCCATGGTGTCCTGGTGCTAGACTAATACTGAAGCCAACTGCAGGCTTTTATCAAAAAATTAAACTTTGACTTACAGCCAAGATTCTGGTTTTCAGCTAAGATACTTTACATCTATGGCAGCTTTGTACTTCATGGATTAATTGTCACAATACATGATTATTGATGCAGAATCCTCTGTAATTTCTTTTGATCTGGTAGTCTTGTGTATTGATAATTGAACCTTTAACATGTTTAATAGTACAAGTAACTAAGTTGTCAGAAATTTGCTCCCTTAAATCCTGACAGCTTTGTCCTCCTAAAGGATGTGAGTACTAAGTCACTTCTGTCATGTCTGACCTCTTTGCCATCCTATGAACTGTAGCCCACCTGGCTCCTCTGTCCATGGGATTCTCCAGGCAAGAATACTGGAGTGGACTGCCATGCCTTCTTCCAGAGGATATTCCAACCAAGGGATTGAACTCGTGTCTCTTACGTCTCCTGCACTGGCGGGCAGGTTCTTTACCACTAGCACCACCTGGGAAGCCCCTGAGGTAAGGATACTCCTTTATTTCCATTTCTCTCAACACATCTGCCTTCTTACCACTAGCAATGGCCCAGATTATCAGTTGCTGGCATCAGGTAAATTCAGTTCTTACTGGCCCAGAGAATGTACTAGTTATATCCCACAGCTAATTAGAATGCAGTCTCTTTGCTAGAGAACAGTTTATTTAGCTCATCAATGAATAAGACTTGGTTTGAATCTTGATTTAAAAATTAAAGGGAAATGGAAACAGGGTGAGAAAGGGGAAAATATTTTCTTCAAAGCAGGAATTTCTGTTAATTAAAAAAAAAAATATGGATTTTATATAAGACTGGTAGGAGGGGCTTTAGGCTAAAACACTAAACCTAGAAAAGTTAAAATTTTCACCTGCATTTCAAGAATCTTACTTATGAAATCTAAAAATACATTATTTTTATAGTCTTTTAATTTTTAAGTATTTTAATATACATAAAAAACACATATGTACTCAACTCCAGGTTCCATCAAATACTAGAAACAAGTTATTTTAAAATCTCAGCATAGTTGTAGATTTGTCAGTGACCTAATTTGAAAACTAGTCAGACTCTAGAAATAGATGGGGCAGGGTAATGTTTTATTGATGAATGTTTCATGAATAACATGCATGATTCAATATTTACATTTAGTTAAATGCTTTTGAACAGTCAAATTTCTGTAATCTGTATTTATGTTAATTGTTTACACAGGATTTATTAAGGAAAAGATATAGTTCTTCATATTAACACAACTTTACCATGAATTTAGAGGCAAAACCATCTTAGGCAGGTGTTAAACACTGAAATATATAAATAACAGATAGTCACTTTTTTTCCTCTTTATTTTCATAATCCAATCTGATCACCACAAGCAGCATAAAAAGACATTTCCATGCTCATTTTCAGAATTGTTCCTAATTTACCTCGACTAATTCAAATGTGAAGCTCCATAATACTTTAGGTCAGTGGTTCTCTCAGTCTGGCTGCAGTTTGGAATAATTCAGAGAAGCTTTCTTTTTTTCCCATTGTCATAGAAATTTTTCTAAAGTTTTTTTTTTTTTTTTTCAGTTGGAGTATAATTGCTTTACAATGTTGTGTTAGTTTCTGCTATATTCCCTTAGTCACATCCCCTCCTACTTGGTCCTTCCTCTCAACACCCCATCCCCATTTCCCACCCACCTAGGTCATCACAGAGCATACTGCAGGTTCCACGAGGCTAGAGAAGCTTTTAAAAACATAGAATATTGTCCCCACCCCCTTGCCAGTTCCCACACACTTATTTATTCAGAATCTCTGGGCATGGGACCCAGGAACCACACATCTTTAAGTCTCCCAGGTGATTCAAATATGTATGTAGGATTGAGAATAATCATTCTTTAGGAGTGTTGATACTGAAAGATTGGAAAGCCACATTAAAAAGTCTGTTCAATTTCCTTAAGAGCCAGATAAAAAGAGAAAATCCATTAATGAAAAGAATTTGTTTCAGAAAGTGAAAGTCGCTCAGTTGTGTCCGACTCTTTGTGACCCCATGGACTATACAGTCCATGGAATTCTCCAGGCCAGAATACTAGAGTGAGCAGTCTTTCCTTTTTCCAGGGGATCTTCCCAAACCTGGGATTGAACTGGGGTCTCCTGCAGGTAGATTCTTCACCAGTTGAGCCACAATTAGTTTCAGAGGTGTGAACAAACTCAGAGATACTGTCTGTATCCTATACTGGCAGAGCTTTGTAAGGGGTACATGGATGCCTCCGAAAAGCTGATGAAAAGTTATAGACCTCTCCACAGAAAAGCAGGCACTGATATGGAAGGTGTTATGTTTGGAGGAGAACCAGAATCTCAAGAGAAAAATCCCTGAACCACAGCAAAGAAAGAAATGTTCTTCTCAGACACAGAAAGGCTAAAATCAAGATGCCCAATTACTGTATGCACTGGGCCTTGCAGGCAGAGATTACAGTGACATATAAAGGTCTGTGAGATAGAAAAACTTTCCCCAATGACATTTACCTGTCTCATTTTAAGAGAATATGTATATATAAGCTTCAATCTTTGCTGAATCTAACATGCTATCCTCCTGATCACCACACCTTATACCCAAAGCGAAGACACATGCATTGCTCATTCTAGTGTAGTGTCCTGCTCTGTTTTCCAAAAAGCTTTACAAATTTCGTCTCTTTCCTTTCCTTTGAATAATATTAGACTGATGAAGCTAAAGTAGACCCCCAAATTTTAAAGTCCTTTAGATTTCAATCTTGGAATACTAAAGGATATATTAGCTGTCTCCTTCAAGATCTTTTGTATAATTTGAATTTTATATCATTCTTTCTCTCCAGAATTTCCACTCAATGCACCCTGATTTTCTTTGACCCAATCTTAGATGATCTCATTCAAATCAAGTTCTTGAAATTTTTCTCAATCCATCTTTTTAAATTACAACCCTAAAAGTGCAACTTAGGTGATAAAATCAGTTCTGAAGCTATTCTAACTATGCTCACTTAGCCTAATAAATCTTAGATTATTCTGTGCTTTCACTAACACAAAATTATTAAACTATTAGGTAGTCTTGAATGAAAGGATTCCTTAGAAGTTTATAGCATTTTGAATCCACTGGACTGTATAAGTAAACCAAGTTATATCAATATGTTGCAAAAGTTAAGGCTATTTCAAGTTTCCTATTCAATCTGTTTTAGGGTCTTTCCATTCAAGCTGTTTTTAGGGGTCTTTCCATTCAAGCCATTATCCTTGATACTATTATTCATAGACAGGCAGCAGACAAGGTTCACATCATGGCATGTGATTACAACACAGGCCACAGGCAGGGATGAAGAACTGATTAGAATACTAGAAAAGTAAAATCCACAAGATAACAATACATGTCTGTGTAACAATATATCTACACAGAAATGTATTGCAGGGGATCAGTGAAAAAGTTCTCCATCAAATAATAGAATATCTAAAGAACATTGAAGGACGGTCTGGCACACAGAGCACAGTGTTTCTATTTCTGTTGTACTTGTAGGTGGCATGTTGGATTGGATATTAAAATATCTGTGTCACTGCACATCATGAAAAACTTCATTTAAATTACAACTAAAATCTGTTCCTCTGGTTACTAGATTTAATCTTATTGAAGCCATTAATACTGGCTAGTCCCCTTAGCTGAGTACTCCTTAAGGACACTTCTGTAAATTTGTATTCATCTTACTTAAAATTAGGCCGCCTACCCTGTAACTGATATAATCTTGATATTATAGTTTACTTTACTCTTCTTAAACTCTATCCACTTCAGCTTTGTAAACAGATATATTTCTTTGTTTGCGTTCTCAGTTGTTCAGTTGTTTCCAACTCTTTGTGACTCTGTAGACTGCAGCCCACCAGGCTCTTTTGTCCATGGGATTCTCCAGGCAAAGAGTACTGGAGAGGATTGTTATTTCCTCCTCCAGGGGATCTTCCTGACCCAGGGATAGAACTCGCATCTCCTGGGTCTCCTGCATTGCAGGTGGATTCCTTACCACTGAGCCACCTGGCTGGAATGTTCGTTTATTCTACACAGTTTCAGATATGGGATATGAGTGGAAGTCCATTGGAACAAAACTATAAAGCTTGTATCATCCCAAAGTTACCCCTAAGGAGCAGAGAAACAATTATACATATAAAATTTCACAAGCTGTGAATGTTCATTAAATATTTAAAGAAGGACAAATTCAGATTCTCTCTCACCAATATATCCAGTGTGTGAGCATGCTCAATAGCTTCAGTCGTGTCTGACGCTTTGCGACCCCATGGACTGTAGCCCACAGGCTCCTCTGTCCATGGGATTCTCCAGGCAAGAATACTGGAGTGGGTAGCCATGCCCTCCTTCAGGGGATAGTCCCCACCCAAGGATCGAACCTGAGTCTCCCATGTCTCCTGCATTGCAGATGGATTCTTTACATACTGAGCTACCTGAGAAGCCCAATATATCCAGAGTAGTTCAAAAGAGCATTTAAGACTTCCATAAAGTGTACCAAGAATTTCTGGAAGACAATTTTACCCGAAACACCATATATCTTTTATTATCCATTTTTCTTTGCTATTCATAATCATCTAAACAATGGTATGATACCAAAATATGAAAGATCATGTAGCTCAGCAATTTGTCACATCTTTTATAATGCTTCTAAACAGAATTTGCCAAATTTTGATCTCATCAGAAATCTAAGCTCAAATTTAAGACTCTTTACTTTCAGCAGATCTCATTTTGATCTTTCTGAGCCCAGTGTGCTACATGGTACACATGAGTCACCACTTTTGCAAGATACAGCCTGCAGTAGGAGTTGCGAGCTCAGCCAACAGACTATAATTACATTATTCAGTGATCTGCAGCATGTGCCTCAAGCAACAGCTCAACACGCCACCAGTGGCCATGAAGGCTGGAAAACAATGAACAAAAGTTAAAGCAGAGAAAAATAAAATCAAACGTAAACATTTCTTTTGCTCAATGGGGTTCAACTTAGAATTAAAGTTGCAACACCCAAAATCACATTCGACTTCAAATTTGGGTAATAGCAAGAATCCAACAGAAAATTACATATTGAAACTATTTGAGGTTGTGGATAGTTGCAGGAATTTTAAACCACTGTCACCTAAGCCAAAAACAGAGCCATTTTAACTCATGGCAACTAGTCTGCCAATTTCAAACTTGAAACGCTAAAATATAAATAATGCCTAAAAGAGGGCAATTTAATAGAAGTAATCAATATTTGATTTATACAAGGAGCATTATCCCCTACCAGCCAATAACTAGATTTCTGAATACAGCCAGGTAAGCATATGCTGTTACCAAAAAGTTATTCATCAGTTTTAAAAATTTATGTAAATTTGGCCAAAATATTTGTTGGGTTTTTCCATAACACCGTACAGAAGAACCCCAATGAACATTTTGCCCAATGCAATACACATACATATACGTGCATATACATACACATATATATTATGCATGTACAGTAATATTATATTACTAATCAAAAGAAATACTCATCTGCTTCAATCAGCCAGCAGCCTAGTAGAACTAATCACATATATACGCATGTTTGTCACTCAGTCGTGTCCAGCTCTTTGGGATCCCATGGAGCCTGCCAGGCTCCTCTGTCCATGGAGTTCTCCAGGCAAGAATACTGGAGTGGGTTGCCATTCTCTCCTCCAGGGGATCTTCTCCAAACAGGGTTCAAACCCAGGTTTCCTACATACCAGGCAGATTCTTTACCAACTCAGCCACCAGGGAAACCCCACATATATACCCATACATATATATGTCGCTAAGTTGTGTCCAACTCTTTGTGACCCCATGGACTGCAGCACTCCAGGCTTCCCTGTCATTCACTATCTCCTGGAGTTTGTTCAAACTTACTTCCATTGCATTGACAATGCCATACAACCATCTCATTATCTGTCACCCTGTTCTCTTTCTGCCCCGAATCTTTCCCAGGGTCTTTTCCAAAGAGCTGGCTCTTCACATTAGGTCTAATAATATTACAATATAAATCAACAGAAATACTCATCTACTTAAATCAGCCAGAAGCCTAGTAGAACTAATTACGTATATCAGTGCAGATTTCAAACATGGGCAAAGGAACAACCTTTGTTTGCAGCATAAAAGAAAACTCTGCCTGGTTGGAACACTGCCATACCACTAAGTGATCTATTGATAACTTGTGGTTCAAAATACCGCCATCATCAGATTCCTTCCTTTGGTAGTACTATACATGCTTTGATGTTAGGATAACATGTACACTTCATGTGCAAGATATAGGGAAAGCAGAAACTGCTCCCTTGATTTAACCAGCAGTTATTTATGAATGTTGAGCTGTGCAAAATTGTGGTTATTTGCAGATCCTTATTAATAACACCTCAGACTATTTCTGCAAAGGCAAATGCACTTTGACATTCAATATTTTTTCTTCTCCATTATTTGAATTCCCTCTGAATAGAAGGAGAAAATAGGTAATTGTACCCATGGTTCAAATAGCAATACAGTTTATTTTAGGACTGTTTTGCGAGTCAATGGGTTCTTTGTCAGCTTCAGTGTTCGAAGAAATAAAATTGCTTCTCTTCCCACAATATAAAATGCCAGAATGGTGTTACTTTCCTCAAGGAGATTGTGCAAAAGATAGTTCTATGATTAAAAATCCGTTAAGTGTTTCAGACTCTACCAATGAAATTTAGTTGCTCTAACAGAAAAAGAAAATCTATAAAACATTAGAAGCAGGGATAGATAACACTGGAAAATTACAGCCTCAGTAACAGTCTAGATAGAATCAGCGCAAAACTAAATGCTTTCCTTTTGTAATATTAGTTTCAATTTAAGTTCCACATGAAGCATTTGGGGGTGTTCATCAAAGAACTGCTTAGTCAAAGTGTTTGGAGGATTATAGACACGATTATCAACAAAGTAAAGCATCTAGGCAGCACCTTGCCCCCCACCATACTTGTGGTCCTTCACCCCTTCACAACCTCCAGGGCTCGATTCCATCCTTATCTGCCTAATGTCTCACAATAGATCTCATCACATACGTTTCTGTCTCTGAAGACACCATTTCTCCAAGTTCTTGTTTGTCTGTCTTCTTCTTCATGAAAACATCCACGACCTGAACTCTGTTCCCAAACAACATGTGGGTGAAATTAAACTTCCAGCTTCTTTCATTCATTTACTCTGTCAAAGGAACTGTGATTAAGATGAAAATTTTCCTTATTCTAATAAAGATATTTATGAATTTAGACTATATAAACTATGTACTTATTACTATAGACATTCTTTTAATGGCTTAATAGCCATCATGAAGGTCTTCCCAGATGGCTCAGTGGTAAAGACTCTGCCTGCCAAGAAGGAGAGGTGGGTTTGATCCCTGGGGTGGGAAGATCCCTGAAGAAGGAAATGGCAACCCACCCCAGTATTCTTGCCTGGGAAATCTCATAGACAATAGGAGCCTGGCAGGCTACAGTCTCTGGGGTGAAAAAGAGCCAGACACAACTTAGTCACTAAACAACAGCAACAAGCCATCATGAAACTACAGTCTGGAGAGAACTGTCATTTTCATCTGTGAATGCTGCCTAGTATTAGCACATGGGAGTCACTCAGAAACTGTTGCTTGAACTTAACTGAATTGCCTCCAATTTAGTCCAAAATTTTGTATCATTGATAAAGAATCTTTGCCCTTGGTAATCGTTAATACTTCTGACAGAGTAAAAATTTTAAGGTTTACTAGATGGTTTGGAAGAATCATTAAGTTAGTTAGTTACCCTGCACTACCCTCTGAAGAACACATGACTTAGCTGCCCTCCATAAGGGATACTTGACATTATACCCCTCGCAGCTTTTAATGCTTCAACAATCTGTTCAATGACTTCAATTTTGAAAACTTATAGTTGAAATTGTTATGTGTTCTCTTTGTCCATTTGCTTAATGCATGCAGTGTATAAGACCTGCAAGTTGCCGACTTTGACTCCAGTCACTCTAAAGGATGACTTTTTACCTACCAGCTCACCCCTCCATTACCATAAATTAATTATGTATATGCCAGTACACCACACAACTAGTATCTAAGTTAGATACTACACACAGACACACACACATGCCCTCTGTATTAGGGTTCTCTGGGAGTTGGTGATGGACAGGGAGGCCTGGTATGCTGTAGTCCATGGGGTTGCAAGGAGTCAGACATGACTGAGCGACTGAACTGAACTGAACTGAGAGAAACACAGCCAACTATATGTGTGTGTATATATATAATATATATATATTATATATATACACACATATATATACAATGCCTTCACAGAAACACTTAGAATCATATTTAACCAAATATCTGGGTACTGTAGCCTAGCCAAGCTGATGGATAAAATTCACTATCACAAACTCAAAATGTTTGGGTTCTCCTATACTGCATTAAAAGATGAAAAAACTTAATTTTATTCATATAACAAAATGCTTCATCAGTCCTCATATAAAACTGCCCCAAATCTCCCTGGTCATCACTGACTGATATGGAGCTCAGGAAAAGAACAATATGTGGCTTTGGTTCCATATCATCATTCTGATGGAAATACCTTTAAAGGCAAACACACGAAGCTTGTAGAATTAAGTTGCTAGCATAAAGACTGTCATATTTTATGATACATACTAGAAGAATCTGCTCTTCTCATAACATTTGTTTCTTAACTAGCTGCAATAAAACTTCTTTATTATAGAGTTCATAAAGCATTTTCACCTCCTAAATTCACTACTTAAAGTAGCCATTAAGTGCCAACAATGTACCCATTTGTAATGCTATTAATAGCAATTATGATGCCAGCTGTA
This sequence comes from Ovis canadensis, assembly GCF_042477335.2. Taxonomy (NCBI): domain Eukaryota; kingdom Metazoa; phylum Chordata; class Mammalia; order Artiodactyla; family Bovidae; genus Ovis; species Ovis canadensis. The sequence continues at coordinate 82,289,916 of NC_091254.1, forward strand.
GCCAGCAAGAGGGTGAGATGCAGTGAAAACGTTATCCTAAAGAACTTATACACTGTAATCTTCTCAGTGATGATAGAATTCTCTGCTCTATATACAGAGCCAGAAAATATACAGCTTTGTCCTTCCAGTTTAATTTATAAAACATGTTTTCTCTGAAGATAGAAAATCTAGGTAGGAAGGATATGTAAGGTGATTCTCACCAACCTCAGCCATTTTCCTCAAATGTACCTCTGATCATGTCAAGCGACTGTTCAAAAAAATCTTTGATAGAGTCTCTCGGTCAGCAAACTATACCAGATCCAGTCTGTGACCTGTTTCTGTGCAGCTTGAGAGCTAAAAATGGGTTTTACATTCTTAAAGTGTTGTTGAAAAAAAATAGCAAAGAAGATATCTGACAGAGAATGCTTGTGAATACAGAGTCTAAAACATTTCCTGTCTAGCCTTTTACAGAAAAAGTTAAGAAGTTTGCCAACTCTTGGTTTAGAAGATGAGGTACAAAACCTATAATGTGATTTTTAAGTCTTTCCACATTCTGAAGATCAGCTGATAGACAAACCATCCTTCAGGTGTTTGCTGTCTTGGTGCCTCCTTCTTTTCCTCTCCTGTTATCTAAATTCAGCTCTCCATCAGGATGATGCCCAAGTTCATCTTCTCCATGAAGCTTTATCGTGCTGCTCGATTTTGTAGTAATCTCTCCTTGGAATTCTTGACAGACATCAGTACTTGCTTTACTCACTGATGATCTTGCTTCTCTTTATACACATGTTTTAATTTAAACTTATCTTCCCAACAAGAATATGATAACTTGACAGTGTTGTGAAGATACATCAGCAAATCTTAAGGAATTTTTAGGTTCCGTAAGTCTGATTTCTTTTTCACTGATAACTAATCACCATTGTTCATGAGCAATTACTATTTACAAGTGTCACCAAAACTACACATAATTTCTTTTTCCATTTAATCCTCACAAAATGTTAGGTGGTAGTATAATTCTTTTATTTTTATACACAGACTGCTATTAAAGAGAATAGAGGGGTTCCATTCTCAGTACACAAGAGAGCACAAAAGCCAGGGTGGAGAGGGAAAGATAGATTGAGAGAAAGTGTACTCTCCTCTCGATTATACAATAGAATTGTTTCTAGAAATAGGAGAATTGGAGTAAGGAAGGAAACTTTATGAAGATTTGGTTGGTGAAAGGCCTTCCCTAGTAGCTCAGTTGGTAAAGAATCTGCCTGCAATGAGGGAGACTCAGGTTCAATCCCTGGTTTGGGAAGATCCCCTGGAGAAGGAAATGGCGACCCACTCCAATATTCTTCCCTGGGGAATTCCATGGACAGAAATAGTAGAATGGGAGTGAGGAAACTTTATGAAGATTTCAGTTCTGTTCAGTTCAGTCACTCAGTCATGTCTGACTCTTGTGACCCCATGAATCGCAGCACGCCAGGCCTCCCTGTCCCTCACCAACTCCCAGAGTTCACTCAGACTCACGTCCATTGAGTCAGTGATGCCATCCAGCCATCTCATCCTCTGTCGTCCCCTTCTCCTCCTGCCCCCAATCCCTCCCAGCATCAGAGTCTTTTCCAATGAGTGAATCTTCGCATGAGGTGGCCAAAGTACTGGAGCTTCAGCTTTAGCATCATTCCTTCCAAAGAAATCCCAGGGTTAATCTCCTTCAGAATGGACTCGTTGGATCTCCTTACAGTCCAAGGGACTCTCAAGAGTCTTCTCCAACACCACAGTTCAAAAGCATCAGTTCTTCGGCGCTCAGCCTTCTTCACAGTCCAACTCTCACATCCATACATGACCACAGGAAAAAGCATAGCCTTGACTAGAAGAACCTTAGTCGGCGAAATAATGTCTCTGCTTTTGAATATACTATCTAGGTTGGTCATAACTTTTCTTCCAAGGAGTAAGCATCTTTTAATTTCATGGCTACAGTCACCATCTGCAGTGATTTTGGAGCCCCCCAAAATAAAGTCTGACACTGTTTCCACTGTTTCCCCATCTATTTCCCATGAAGTGATGGGACCAGATGCCATGATCTTCGTTTTCTGAATATTGAGCTTTAAGCCAACATTTTTACTCTCCTCTTTCACTTTCATCAAGAGGCTTTTTAGTTCCTCTTCACTTTCTGCCTTAAGGGTGGTGCCATCTCAATATCTGAGATTATTGATATTTCTCCTGGCAATCTTGATTCCAGCTTGTGTTTCTTCCAGTCCAGCATTTCTCATGATGTACTCTGCATATAAGTTCAATAAGCAGGGTGACAATACACAGCCTTGACATACTCCTTTTCCTGTTGGGAACCAGTCTGTTGTTCCATGTCCAGTTCTAACTGTTGCTTCCTGACCTGCCTACAGCTTTCTCAAGAGGCAGGTCAGGTGGTCTGGTATTCCCATCTCTTTCAGAATTTTCCACAGTTTATTGTGATCCACACAGTCAAAGGCTTTGGCATAGTCAATAAAGCAAAAATAGATATTTTTCTGGAACTCTCTTGCTTTTTCCATGATCCAGCAGATGTTGGCAATTTGGTCTCTGGTTCCTCTGATTTTTCTAAAACCAGCTTGACCATCAGGGAGTTCACGGTTCATGTATTGCTGAAGCCTGGCTTGGAGAATTTTGAGCATGACTTTACTAGCATGTGAGATGAGTGCATTTGTGCAGTAGTTTGAGCATTCTTTGGCATTGCCTTTCCTTGGAATTGGAACGAAAACTGAACTTTTCCAGTCCTGTGGCCACTGCTCAGTTTTCCAAATTTACTGGCATATTGAGTGCAGCACTTTCACACCATCATCTTTCAGAATTTGAAACAGCTCAACTGGAATTCCATCACCTCCACTAGCTTTGTTCGTAGTGATAGTTTCTAAGGCCCGCTTGACTTCACATTCCAAGATGTCTGGCTCTAGATTAGTGATCACATCATCATGATAATCTGGGTTGTGAAGATCTTTTTTGTACAGTTCTTCCATGTATTCTTGCCACCTCTTCTTAATATCTTCTGCTTCTGTTAGGTCCATACCATTTCTGTCCTTTATCGAGCCCATCTTTGCATGAAATGTTCCCTTGGTATCTCTAATTTTCTTGAAGAGATCTCTAGTCTTTCCCATTCTGTCCTTTTCCTCTAGTTCTTTGCATTGATCGCTGAAGAAGGCTTTCTTATCTCTTCTTGCTATTCTCTGGAACTCTGCATTCAGATGCTTATATCTTTCCTTTTCTCCTTTGCTTTTTGCCTCTCTTCTTTTCACAGCTATTTGTAAGGCCTCCCCAGACAGCCATTTTGCTTTTTTGCATTTCTTTTACATGGGGATGGTCTTGATCCCTGTCTCCTGTACAATGTCATGAACCTCATTCCATAGTTCATCAGGCACTCTATCTATCAGATCTAAGCCCTTAAATCTATTTCTCACTTCCACTGTATAATCATAAGGGATTAGATTTAGGTCATACCTGAATGGTCTAGTGGTTTTCCCTACTTTCTTCAATTTGAGTCTGAATTTGGTAATAAGGAGTTTATGATCTGAGCCACAGTCAGCTCCTGGTCTTGTTTTTGTTGACTGTATAGAGCTTCTCCATCTTTGGCTGCAAGAATATAATCAATCTGATTTCAGTGTTGACCATCTGGTGATGTCCATGTGTAGAGTCTTCTCTTGTGTTGTTGGAAGAGGGTGTTTGCTATGACCAGTGCATTTTCTTAGCAAAACTCTATTAGTCTTTGCCATGCTTCATTCTGCATTCCAAGGCCAAATTTGCCTGTTACTCCAGGTGTTTCTTGACTTCCTACTTTTGCCTTCCAGTCCCCTATAATGAAAAGGACATCTTTTTTAGGTGTTAGTTCTAAAAGGTCTTGTAGGGCTTCATAAAACCATTCAACTTCAGCTTCTTCAGCGTTACTGGTTGGGGCATAGATTTGGATAACTGTGATATTGAATGGTTTGCCTTGGAGATGAACGGAGATCATTCTGTCATTTTTGAGATTGCATCCAAGTGTTGCATTTCGGACTCTTTTGTTGACCATGATGACTACTCCATTTCTTCTGAGGGATTCCTGCCCACATTAGTAGATATAACGGTCATCTGAGTTAAATTCACCCATTCCAGTCCTTTTTAGTTCACTGATTCCTAGAACGTTGACGTTCACCCTTGCCATCTCTTGTTTGACCACTTCCAATTTGCCTTGATTCATGGACCTGACATTCCAGGTTCCTATGCAATATTGCTCTTTACAACATCAGATCTTGCTTCTATCACCATTCCCATCCACAACTGGGTATTGTTTTTGCTTTGGCTCCATCCCTTCATTCTTTCTGGAGTTATTTCTCCACTGATCTCCAGTAGCATATTGGGCACCTACTGACCTGGGGAGTTCCTCTTTTGGTATCCTATCATTTTGCCTTTTCATTCATACTGTTCATGGGGTTCTCAAGGCAAGAATACTGAAGTTGCCCTTCCTGATCTTCAATGTGGGATAGCTCCTCTAGGCCCCTATGAAGATTTGGTTGGTACTTAGCATTTAAAACATTCAGTCAACAAAAATGGAAGTAATTCATGAGCTCTAGATTCTGTGAGGAAGATAAATTTGACCTAAGTCCTTCATGACATTGGATTTAAGTAATATGTTGGATCTGACACCAAAAATGTAGGCAATAAAAGTATAAAGAGATAAATCAAGCCAAGGTGATAGGGATACACATGGCGGCCGGATCCTAATGCTCTCCATCTAGGGACCACCGCGAAGGTCCTTGTTTGGGATCCTGCCTCTAAGGAGTGGAAGCCAGGGCCTCCACTTTCTATCCCTTTCTTCTCCAACCAGTACCGGCAAGGAGTTGTCGCCGGCTTCTGCATCCAGGATGCAGAACTATAAAGCAATTGACAAAATACAAGAGGGAATGTTTTCTGAAGTTACTAAGATGCAGAACCTGAGAGATGGAAACTACCATGCATGTAAACAAGTAAAACAGCATTTTGAAAGCACTGAGCAAGTGAACAATCTGCGAGGGATACAAGCACCGAGACGCCTGAATCCACACCCAAACATTCTCGGACTGCACAAAGCGGTTTTTGACAGAAAATCTTTTTCTCTTGCACTAACATGTGAACTTATGGACATGAATATTTGTGAGGGAGAAGACACTGATTATCAGGAAAAAAAAAAAGCACTATATGTACCAGCTGTGTAAGTCTCTGGATCACATGCCCAGAAATGGAATATTTCCCAGAGATGTAAAACCAGAAGATATATTAATAAAGCAGGATGTCCTGAAATTAGGGGACCTCAGGTCATGCCGGAGCATCTACTCTAAGCAGCCTTACATGGAGCACCTCTCCACCTGCCGGTACCGGGCCCCTGAGTGTCTGCTCACCCATGGCTTCTACAGCTACACGATGGACCTGTGGACCGCGGGCTGCGAGCTCTGCAAGATGGCCAGCCTGCAGCCTCTCTTCCCCAGAGCCAACGAGCTGGTCCAGATCTCAAGGATCCACGACGTCATGGGCACGCCTGCGGAGAAGACCCTCGCCAAGTTCAAACAGTCCAGAGCTATGAGTTTTGATTTTCCTTTTAAAAAGGGATTAGGGATACCTCTACTGACAACCAACCTGTCCCCGCAATGGCTCTCGCTCCTGCACGGAAGTGGTGGCCTCTGAGCCTGACGAGAGAATCACTGCCCACCAGGTCTGCAGCACCCCACCTTCCAGGAGCAGAGGGCTGCTGAGAAGCAAGCTCTGGCCAGGGACAGGCGAAAGCCCCCCCCCCCCCCCCCCCCCCCCGCTGTCTTCTCCAAGCGTCCCCATGGCACCAGAACTACTCAGCAACACCTGGCAGATGGCACAGGAAGGCCGGAAGCAGAAACAGCACCCCCGAGGCCTGAGGAGGACCAGCCCCGGAGACAGGGACCTGGCTACCTGATGGAGCTGCCCAGGCGCCAGCTGTCGGGAGCAGCCAAGCTATCCTCGTACTCCAGCCAGGCACTGCAGTCAGTGTTCGCCCGAAGGTGCCACTGCTGAGACCCCTGAAGTGCGTCGGTGGAGCCCAGAAGGCAGACACGCAGAAGGACGTCAAGCCTGAAACAGTACCGCCTGCCCACGACAGAGCGGAGACGTCGGGGCTACTGAGTGCTGCGGCTCCCTGCTTGGGATGCGCCTGCGCCAGGGAGCAGGGCCGGGGGCTCCAGGGGGCCTGGCTTCCTGTCCCAGGAGAGACCCCTGTCCCCGGACCTGCACCACCACCTTGGCCTGGAGCTGCTGGCTGGAGGCAGCCATGTCCAGAAGGCAGCTTTACTGTGTGTTCCAGGCTAATACATCTGTAAAACCACCTCATTCTAGGGTTTTATTTCATTTTCATAATGTAAGGATTTGGGGCAGGGAATATTTTGTAATTTTTGTATGAATCAGAACAGAGAGATTATACTGTATTATGTATTATTTAGGCTGGTTTCACCAAGGGCTCCACTGGCTTGCAGTCCATCAGCAATAGTGTTTAGCACAGTTCTGCTTCCAGATTATACCCCTGGAGGCCCCTGATTTTATTGAAGAATAAGATGCCAAAAAAATAAAAAAGAGATAAATCAGACTCCATCAAAATTAAAAAGTTCTATGCATCAAAGAACACAATGGACAGAGTGAAAAGGCAACCTATGGAATGGGAGAGAATATTTGCAAATTATATAATCTGATAAATGGTTACTCTGCAGAATATGTAAAGAATGACCAGAACTAAACAGAAAACAAACAACTCAGTTAAAAAGTGGTCAAGAGGCTTGAAGAGACGTTTCCCCAAAACAGATGTACAAAAATGACCAACAAGCACAAGAAAAGTTGCTCAAATCATCTGTTGTTCAAATCATCACACATCCTTAAGGAGATGCAAATCAAAACAACAGTGAGATACTGCTCATTGATGGCTATTGTCCAAAAACAAACAACCAAAAAAATAACAAGTGTCAGCAAGGATGTGGTGAATCTAGAATTCTTGCTCACTCTTGGTAGGAACGTAAACTGATGCAGTCTCTGTAGAAATCAGTATGATAGTTCCTTAACAAATTAAAAACAGAACTACCATATGATACAACAATTCCACTTCTGGTTTATGCCCCAAAATGAATGAAAGCAGTCTCCGAGAGATATGTATACATTGTTTATATCAGCATTTTTCACAATAGCTAAAAGATGGAAGCAGCCCAAGTGTCCATCAATAGATGGATGGATAAACAAAATGTGGTCTATACATGCAATGGAATATAATGCAGCCTTAAAGAGGAAGGAAATTCTGACATATTCTGCAACATGGATGAACTGTGTGGATATTATGTCAAGTGAAATAATCTAGTCACAGAAGGACAGATAAGGTATGATCCCCCTTATGTGATGTATCTGGAGTAGTCAAATCCATAGAGAGACAAAGTAGGATGGTGGTTGGGAGGGGTTGAATAAAGGAAGAAGGAAATTGTTTGCTCACTGTAGGGTTTCAGTTTTGCCAGGTGAAAAATGATTGGAGATTGATTGTACAATAATGTGAAGATACTTTGCAGAACTGAGTGGTACACTTGAAATGATTTGGATGACAAATTTTCTGTTCTGTATATTTTTAATAAAAACAGATTTCATAGAAGTCTTCTATTCTTGTCCTGAAGGACTATTCACCACATTAACAAAACAAAGTGGCTATATGAGATGGTGAAATCATAAGTACAACCTAAAGCTAAGATTTCTAAAATGGGCCATGTGCCCAGGCACCTGAAAAAAGTTAGAATCTGTTTGTTTTTCACACCTGTGGAAAAGCAGAAATGTTCATGTGTTCTCCAGTAAGGTTAAAAAATTGCAGCTTTTAAAAAGTCTTCTTTTCTCCAGCAAACAGTGACTGTGCTCTTGCATGAAAGTATAAACATGATCTCATGATTTAATCATTTCACCTCATTTTTAAAAAATCTTTTGCCTTTTACAATATAATAGAGAAACTATGCAGAAATCCAATTTTTTTTTTTGTTATTGTTCAAGGAATTAACTTAGCGCATGAATGGAAACTAAACAGTAGTTGGCATTTGTCAATTTCCTCCCAGGTGACTTGACAACTGGGACTTGAGCTGCTGCTGGGCATCATTAGTCATTAGGTGTGTCAAATAATTTCACATCATTAGTTAATTCAAATTTCCATGCCACAAAATAATCAGATTATCAAATTGGTGTTCTGTGCAAAACACAAAGGCTTATTGAGATTCAGAAAGGGCTGCATTTCAACTTGAAAAAAAACTTTAGGAAAGTTGGAAAGACAGTTCTACACGTGAAAAGTTAAATAGCAACACAACAGTGAAAATATAAAGAAAACCAAGAAAGGGTGGTCTTAAGGAAGTGAGTGTTTAAATACAGAGATTACCAGTAAAGGGCTGTGGTTTTTGCAGAGACCTCGAAAAGATTTGCAAAGACTTACAAGCGGGGATGTATGAGAACAAATTTCTCAGCTGAGAGTAGTTGGCTCCCCTGAAGATGCTGAGCAAGGCAGGCTTGGCAGTATTTTTGGCTGTCATAGTTGGGCGGGGGAGCGCTACTGGTGTCTCATGGCTAGATGCCAGGGATGCTGCTAAACATCCTATGATGCACAGGATTGTTCCCCACAAAAAAAGAATTCTCTGGCCAAAATGTCAGCAGTGCTAAGGTTGAGAAACCCTGGACTAAAGCTAAGCCGTTTTCATAAAAGGGATTTTACTAAAGTGCTAAAGGATGAAAGAGAAAAGATATGACAGAGGGAAGTAAAGAATCATGAATACAAAGAACTAAAGGGCAGAAGCATTAAGGGGTGCTAAGTGGATCAGTTTAACTTGAGTGAAGGGCTTTATACAGGCGTGGCCAGTCTTTAAATACAGGCTGGAAAGAGCATATGAGATGCGGAGCTCTGCTGTTATGAGATGTGAGACTTTGAACAATCATTTGTCTCCTTGGAGCCTGACTTTTCTTATCTATAAAATGAAGATAACATTTACCTCTTGTATTGGTTGTCAAGGTCAAACCAGATAACATAAAAGTGCCTCCTGTGCCGGAAGGACAATAGGAGAAGATACATAGAAACAGGGAAAAGTCAACCCTTTCAATTATCTACACTGCACAGATTATTGAGTTTCAATTTTCAATTACTAATTGAAATGACTAATTTTCGGTTACTACCACAATCAACCGAAAGCTGATTAGTTAAGCTTTTATTATCTGTTTACATCCTCTCCTTCATTTACTCAACAGATATTGGGTTGGCCAAAGAGTTCCTTTGAGTTTTTCTGTAAGATCTTATGGAAAATCCCAATGCTTTTTTTTTTTTTTTTTTTGACCAACCCAATATTTCTTGTTTTCTTCTTTTCGGGCAATGTTCCCTTTCTTTAATAGAGTCTTCAATCTCTTAGAGAAAAAGATTTTTTTTTTTTTTATGAAAGGAAGTCTTACAAAGACTCTGAATGAATAATATACAGATGACTCCAAACTTGTAACTCATTTCCTTAACAAGAATCAAAAAGGGATCTTAAGTCTGGAGTCTCCTGTGATGATACTTGCAATTTACCCTGATCTCTGCTATTACTGATACATCTGACCCCTTCTTTAATATGACCAAATTTTCTCCATGCAAGCTGAAAACATTTTCTTTTGCCATTTCACCATGTTTGTGTGCTTAGACGTATCTGACTCTTTGCAACCCCATGGACTGTAGCCAGCCAGGCTCCTCTGTCCATGGGATTTTCTAGGCAAGAATACTGGAGTGGGTTGCCATTTCTGCCTCCAGGATTTCTTGCTGACCCAGGAATCAAACTGTGTCTCCTGCTTTGGCAGGCAGATTCTTTCCCACTAGTGCCACTTGGGAAGCCCAATCTTTGTTCTTAAATACATAGAGACTTTCTCACATGCAGAGTGCCTTTGTTAAAATCATTGCCTGATTCAGTGGTATATAGATTGCTCCCATTAACTAGACAAGCATACAATTTTTCATAAATAGCCCTGTGACCACTGTCCATGTGGAGTCCTGAGGCTGCAGTAACAAGCATTGGTTGTCACTTCTAGGGTGACAACCTGGAATGGCTACACTATAGGGTGTAGCCTTGAATGTGGAAAGATAGATGGCAGAGAGAACTTGAGATATCATGAACTGCCTAAAACAGCTCTATGAGGGCACAGAATAGAAAATAGTCAACACTGGCCAAAGCAGGTAGGAAATGATGTCATGGTAAGAACTGAAAGATGAGTAGGTGTGTGCGTGCTAAGTCACTTCAGTTGCAGTTGCATTCAACTCTTTGCAACCCTATGGACTGTAGCCCACAGGCTCCTCTGTCTTTGGGATTCTCCAGGCAAGAATACTGGAGTCAGTTGCCATGCCCTTTTTCAGGAGCTCTACTCTACCCAGGGGTCAAACCTATGTCTCCTCTGGCTCCTGCACTGCAGGCAGATTCTTTACCACTGAGCCACTGGGAAAGTCCAAGTAGGTGCTTGACAGACAGACAAATGAGGGGCAAGTATTCTAAGCAGAATCAACAGCTTGAAGATTAAAGATTTACAGGAGAAAGAAGGCTTGGAATAGGTGGAATGCCACAGGTGGTTCCCCACGGCTGGATCATGAGGGAGGTGGGTAAGTGGAGAGGCCAGAGAGACACAGTGGCCTGATTACAAAAGGCCAGGTGCACCACACACATGGGTTTGGATTTTTGTAAGGTTATGATGAGTTATTAAATAATCTTACAGGAGAAGGTAATATCATATTTGTGCTTTTAAAAAGCCCCTTTGGCTGCAATGTGCAAGATGAACTGGAAAAGGCAAGACCAAAGAATAACTGTTGCAAATATCAGCAGAACCATTTCTTGACTTCCATACTCGAGCTTGTGACCTATGTCTTTAAACAAATTAGATGACAAAAATGGGGTCCCCTGTACACAACATTATCTGGCAAGAGACAATATTTCTTGCTTAGTGTTTTAGTTCAGGGTCCTCCAGAGAAAACGAAGGCCCAGGATTGATAGATGATAGTGAAAGATAGGTAGATGATAGATTTTAAGAAATTTATTTCAATAAATTATTCTAGGAAATTTGCACAAATGATTAAGGAGGCTGGCAAATCAAGAATCTACAGGGTAGGCCAACACGCTGGAGACCCAGAGAAGGGACGGACGGTCCTGGATGTCAAGTCAAAGCCCTTCAGGCTATAGATCCAGGAAAGAGCAACAATGCAGTTCATGTCTAAAGGCCTTCAGGATGGAGACACAGGAAAGAGCCCACGTTGCATTTCAAATTCAAAGGAAGTAGTAGGAATGGAGAAGTGGCTGACAACTTCAAGATATGGGCTTGTTTGGCCAGATATTTCTGAAGCTAATTCTCTGCACTGTGGCTTAGGAATCACGAATAGGAATTTAAATGGAAGAAGAGCCAGACACACAGACACTCACAGTCACAAGCCTTAATAAACTCCCTCTTCCTTTTTTTGACATCAAAGATAGTCTGACAGTTTAGGATGACCTAACCAAGGAGGTGAGTTCCAGAAAAACATCTATTTCTGCCTTATTGACTATGCCAAAGCCTTTGACTGTGTGGATCACAATAAACTGTGGAAAATTCTGAAAGAGATGGGAATCCCAGACCACCTTACCACATCTTGAGAAACCTATATGCAGGTCAAGAAGCAACAGTTAGAACTGGACATGGAACAACAGACTGGTTCCAAATAGGAAAAGGAGTACGTCAAGGCTGTATATTGTCACCCTGCTTATTTAACTTCTATGCAGAGTACATCATGAGAAACGCTGGGCTGGAAGAAGCACAAGCTGGAATCAAGATTGCCAGGAGAAATATCAATAAGCTCAGATATGCAGATGACACACCCTTAAGGCAGAAAGTGAAGAGGAACTAAAAAGCCTCTTGATGAAAGTGAAAGAGGAGAGTGAACAAGTTGGCTTAAAGTTCAACATTCAGAAAATGAAGAACATGGCATCTGGTCCCTTCACTTCATGGGAAATAGATGGGGAAACAGTGGAAACACTGTCAGACTTTATTTTGGGGGGCTCCAAAATCACTGCAGATGGTGACTGCAGCCATGAAATTAAAAGACGCTTACTCCTTGGAATAAAAGTTATGACCAACTTAGATAGTATATCAAAAGCAGAGACATTACTTTGCCAACAAAGGTCCATCTAGTCAAGGCTATGGTTTTTCCTGCGGTCATGTATGGATGTGAGAGTTGGACTGTGAAGAAAGCTGAGACCTGAAGAATTGATGCTTTTGAACTGTGGTATTGGAGAAGACTCCTGAGAGTCCCTTGGACTGCAAGGAGATCCAACGAGTCCATTCTGAAGGAGATCAACCCTGGGATTTCTTTGGAAGGAATGATGCTAAAGCTGAAGCTCCAGTACTTTGGCCACTTCATGCAAAGACTTGACTCATTGGAAAAGACTCTGATGCTGGGAGGGATTGGAGGCAGGAGAAGAAGGGGACAACAGAGAATGAGATGGCTGGATGGCATCACTGACTCGATGGACGTGAGTCTGAGTGAACTCCGGGAGTTGGTGATGGATAGGGAGGCCTGGCGTGCTGCGATTCATGGGGTTGCAAAGAGCTGTACACGACTGATTGACTGAACTGAACTGAACCAAGTAGGTCCGTCTAGTCAAGGCTATGGTTTTTCCTATGGTCATGTATGGATGTGAGAGTTGGACTGTGAAGAAAGCTGAGCACTGAAGAACTGATGATTTTGAACTGTGGTGTTGGAGAAGACTCTTGAGAGTCCCTTGGAATGCAAGGAGATCCAACCAGTCCATTCTAAAGAAGATCGTTCTAAAGAAGATCTTTGGAAGGACTAATGCTAAAGCTGAAACTCCAATACTTCAGCCACCTCATGCGAAGAGTTGACTCATTGGAAAAGACTCTGATGCTGGGAGGGATTGGGGGCAGGAGGAGAAGGGGATGACAGAGGATGAGATGGCTGGATGGCATCACCGACTCGATGGATATGAGTTTCACTGAACTCCGGGAGTTGGCGATGGACAAGGAGGCCTGGCATGCTGCAATTCATGGGGTTGCAAAGAGTCGGACATGACTGAGCAACTGAACTGAACTGAACTGAACCAAATAGGATGTATCTGGGTACCAGTAAATGTGAATTCTTCATTATTCTCTGTACATAGTAATGTGATCACAGGTAAATGATCCTGTTAACTAAGTCAATTTTTTAAAAAATAGATGCTTATTTAAAGCGTGAGTTATTGTTCTCCCAAGGCCTAATTCTCTGCCCACACACAGTAAGTCTTTCTCAAGTAAGTTACTTATGAAATTCTTTCCCATCATTGGTAATTAACTTTTTGGAAAGCCAACCTTAACATGTCCAGTATCGTGTAAAGTCTACATTAATGATTCTCTATTAATGAACAGATATAATCAAAATAAGGCATTAGAGACCATCAAACCTTTCAGATAATTTTTTTTTTAGATTGTTGTCAGTATCCCAGCAAGGATAATAAGAAACTAATGAGGATAGTGACAATAGAAAGAGAAAAAAAATAAAATGGGACCAACAGAAAAGACATTGCAAAGCTCAGATAGAACCTGGTGACTTAACACAAATGGTGGGATGATTACCTTGAAAACAGGAAATAACAAAAACAATGGGTCAAATATGTTTGGGAGAGTTCTACTTTATAAATGCTAACTTCATATTTCCAAAATCTTATCCAGGAGGAAATGTTCAAGCTATAGAATAGAAGCAGCCTAGGATCAATAACTAGAATTTGAAATAAAATATTTTTTAATGAACTTAATATAGAAAAAAGCTACGGATTTGGAAAATCTCTGAAAGATGAGCTAATAGAGAAAAGAATAAACTGGAGATGAAAATAATCTGTCATATCTTTAGGAATAGAGAGCAGAAAATTAGAGAGGGAAGGAGCAATTAAAAACTAGAGCAAGGGACCAAAGGTTGAGGTTGAGAGAAGAAAATTTCACTTGACCTTATTTATACCTCGCTTAAATTGGCCAATCTATCCAAGATGTCACCCCAATTCTCCTCTTATTTACATCAATATTTTTAGAAAATAAACATTTTACCACATGTCCTAGTAGCTGACATCCACTTGAACTTCTACCCATTGCATAGGAGCCATATCACAACCACTCCCTTGAAAGTGCCCTCTAAAATCTCACGGTGTCTGATGGTTAAAATCTAATTGGCTTTCAAATTTTTCTTTTCTTAGTTTATTTCTCTGCATTCTTTGGCACTATAGACCACACCTTTATTTTAAAATATTTCTTAACTTGGTTTATTCAAACCAATAATATCTGGATTTCTAAACACTGGGGCATAGGAATTTCTCAGTCTGTCTTGTTCTTTTAGTTCTTTGACTCTAAATACATTCTCCACGTTTCTTCCAACTCACCTCTCATATTTTTAGCAATGCCTAGGCAGTTTCTCTTATACATGTCAGTTCAATCTATAGACTGTGATGACCTCCAAGTCTCTTTTGTTTCTACTCAGACCTTTCTTATGATCTCTGACCAATAATACTTGATTGCCCATGAGATATGTCCAACTGCTGCTACTGCTAAGTCACTTCAGTCGTATCTGATTCTGTGTGACCCCATAGACGGCAGCCCACCAGGCTCCCCCATCCCTGTGATTCTCCAGGCAAGAACACTGGAGTAGGTTGCCATTTCCTTCTCCAATGCATAAAAGTGAAAAGTGAAAGTGAAGTTGCTCAGTAGTGTCCAACTCCTAGTGACCCCATGGACTACAACCCACCAGGCTCCTCCATCCATGGGGTTCGCCAGGCAAGAGTACTGGAGTGGGGTGCCATTGCCTTCTCCATGTCCAACTGGTGGGCCCATAAACATCTACAAGTTTACATTCTTCAAACATAATGCAAATCCTTCCCCAAATCTGCCATTCTTCCACTATTTCCGGTCTTAAATAAAGGGCCTCCTCTACCCAGTGGTCTAAGCTAGAAACCTGAGAGTCATTTTAGGTTCCTCTATGCTCCAATTAGCATAATGAAACATAGAGTTGGGCATGAATTCTTGACTATCTAAGTCTTTTTTAATTACCCCCTTTTTTTCCATTTCAACTGCCATTACCCTACTTTGACATGGTTCTCTCTCATCTAGAATCCTGCAGTGAGCTACTAACTGATCAATCTATTTCTTATTTTACCTTTTATCTCTGTATCATTCTGTTTCTCCATGTCTTTCTCCAATATGCTCACCCAAAATACATCCACCATACTGATATTTCCAAAAGGTTTCATGTCATAGCACTCACGTACTTGGAAAATTCTCTTCATAACCTATAGAAGCAAATTTCCAACATAAATTCTTCCATGGCTTGGCTTCTGCCTAACTCAAATAATCATACCGCTCAGCCTCGGATCCCTGTACTGTACTTAGTCGCTCAGTCATGCCCGACTCTTTGAGACTGTATTGGCTGTAGCCCACCAGGCTCCTCTGTCCGTAGGGATTTTCCAGGCAAGAATACTGAAGTGGGTTGCCATCCCCTCCTCCAAGGGATCTTCCACCACCCAGAGATCGAACCCAGGTCTCCCGCTTTGCAGGCAGATTCTATACCATCTGAGCCACCAGGGAAGCCCATATATCCAGACAGAATTCCCCTATACCCTGAAATTCCCAGCCAAGCTTCCATTACAAAGCCCTTTCTCTGCATAGAACATTTTCTCCGCGTGTCACAAATCTCTTTTGTGACCCATGTCACCATTCCCTCCTCAGTTCAAATGTTACACTCCTCTAGTACCTACTGCATGCCAAGGACTGTACTCAATGCCAGGACTATAAAAACAGTGTACTCCACATGGTAAATAGCCAATGAATATATTCTCAATGAAACTATAAAACAGAAACTAAAACAGGTTCAAAAACTGAATTCAAAATACAACAAAACACATGACAGAGGAATACGGCTGGTTCTTCCCTTGAGGAGTAGGGGACCAAGAAATGTGGTCTAGGAGAGATGACCACCTTAGAGTTCATGTTCACCAAGTAAATAGAATTGGAAGAAAATTCCACCACAGAAGATTAGCCTGAACCACAAAAAGAGCATGGCATGCAAGAGGAAGTTGCAAATGCTTCTACTGGACTGGTACACAGAAAGTTACACGGAGAGGTGAAAAAGGCCAAGGTTGAATAGAAAGAGATGGAGAGGGAGCATTAAATGATAATGCTGAAAAAAATGGTTGGCTAAAGCCATGGAAGGATGTGGAGACAAGCATCCAATCACTAAGACAATAGGAAAACTGTATGGAAATAGTTTTCAAAGAAGGATGGGGTATGAAGGACGAACCAGAAGATTAGGTCACAGATGATTGTGGGGGCCCTATAAGCAGAAGATGAGCGTGTGAATTCATCAGAAAAGATATGGTGAAGAGGAGAAACAGATGTGAGAACTATTAAAGAAGCAAATATGAATGAACTTACAGTAGACTGTGTGTGGTTTGGGGTGAGGAAGAGGGAAGGAGTCCATGTTGATTCCTGCTTTAATGATTCAGGTGACTTGGTGGGTGTTACTATGACAACTCAATCTTTTTTCAGAAACAAAGTTTTATATTTTACTAGTGTCATTGTTTTTTAATTAACCACCGTTAATAAAGATGAGCATATTTGAACATGTCATTTTCTTGGCTAGCAAACCTAAAGATTCCAACACATAACAGTCTTAGTTAATATTTATCAGTTGTATTATTTTACAAGTTTTCTCCTTGCTGCTAGCAAACACCAGAGGCATATTATTTTTGAATTCATTCTTGAGTCTCCAAGGATTGGATTACTATATTCTACATTTTTGTTTTCAAAAACAAAAATGTGAAACTACTTTCTCTTCTTAAAAAAAATACAAATTTTTAGAATCTGTATTGATTAAATGTCTTTAAATAGCAACTTACCTGTGGTATGTCCCACTGACAAGAAAATCTGTGATTTTGTTGGTCACAATAAAAAATCGTACCCTACCCCTTTCTACAGTGTTGGTTTAATTGCACAACTTGTTCTTTTTCCTTTTCAGTTAACAATGCCAAAAACATATGTGGTGAGTTACCAGCCAAAATAATTGAAATCTGGGATTCTTGGCTGCCAGTAGGGCAACACCAAACCTCAGGAGCTAACAAGAGGTGTCGATGATTCATTAACAAAACATAAAATTGTGAGATGGGTAGCTAAGCATGCAGTAAGAGCCAATTACTGCGATTCATTCCACAAGTTTGCCTTTGGCTGGAACTGCCAGTCAGCAATCTCACCATTGGCTGCCATTCTCAGGAAAGTTGATGCTTGCATATCAGAACATTTGGGCTATTTGCATGGAGGTGAAAGAGGCCAGTGGATTACAAAGTTCCCCTACTTGTCATCACAATATTAATCTAGAGGGAAATTAGGTGAGATCTCTAGTGCAGAAAGTTCTACAATCTTCCATATTAATGACAGACATCTTATGCTTTGAATGGCGGGTTTGTTTAAAGAACTTTCACACCCATTTGATCAGCACAAGTTGTATATTCATAAGTGTATGTACTCCTAAGTAAGTGTTAGAGATGACAAGGAAACTGATACTTAAGAATATTTAATGTCTTGTCTAGAATCCAGTTTCCCTATTCTAGCCCCTGTTCAGTAACCTAAATTAGCATTTCTACACAAGCACTCTAAATTTTGTTAGAACAGTAGCTTGTTTATTAACACATCCCCAGCTTAATAGCTTTTGACATAAAAGGGAACTGCTTTTCAATCACTTCTATTCCCATGAAAAACAATATTTATAATCTGTTAACATTTCATGTCATGTGCTAAAAAAAAAAGAGATCCCAATCCAGTTGCTGTCAGCCACTACTCCAGAAGGTAAAATGGAATACCCCCAGATTGTTGTATTTCATGCCATGTCTGCTGCTTCACAACACAAAGCAAATAGAGAAGATCGATGATTATATACTATGTCAGACAGACAAATGATGCAAATCAGACTAAACAACATCTCCACATATTACTTAGCAGTTCAAATATTTAAATTTCTTTCACACACCTTATTAATTTTCTATTTCCCCCTTTAACTTTGATCTGTAGATTTTACCTATTATAGATATTTTCCATTGAAACTATCTTTATTTTTCTTTATACATTAATGAAACATTTTTTGAGTACCCATTATCTTTCAGACACTGAATATCACTTGAAATGGAGTTAACTGTTATCTTGAGGTCATTGTAAGGTACAAGTTTAATAATGATTACCAAAGAACTCAAATATGCAAATAATTTAATTCCTACTGTTATTTTAATCTCCTGAAGGATGGCATGCCCAAATATGACTCATGTTCTGTTAATAGATTATAAGGATATGCCTGAAAGTTATGTGTCTGTCACAAATTGTCTCCATGGATGAACATTAAAACTGAATGAAGCTCTTGGGAAAAACATCCAAATGAAAAGTGAGAACTCTTGTCAACCATCTGGAACTTTCCTACAGGACGCCAAACATCCAGATTCTTGTTCAAATCTGGATGGGAATTAGCTATCATTTAGTTACAACTTCAACTATTTTTTTCAACATTCAGATGGCTCTTGTAAATATTGATTTCTAGACTGTTATGTATGCCTAAGACAGCATCTCATCAACAATATGAGGGTTTTAGTTTTAGTTTTGATATTTCTGAACAAAAGCAGATTATTAACCAGTTTTGTAGTAACACAATAGGCAAGTGCTAATCCACCTGTAAGGAAAGCTTTCAGCTGAAATTGTCATGTCTGAACTGAAGACTGGGTTTAACTTCTGTAGAAATATAAAAGTAGAAGTTTAGACTGTCCTTTCTACCTTGTTTATAAAATATAAAAAGATTAACATCTCATGTTTATGACCAACACTTGATGAACTTGATTAAACAGAGCTCTCTCATGAAGACATACATTTTTTTCACCTCCTCCCATAAAAAAAAAGTTTGAATGAATTGTTCAACAAATGTACGATGTTGAATGTTGAGTTTCTAAAGTTCTTAAAAAATCAAAAGTTACCCTTAGTTCCACCCATAAAGTTTCTGACAAATGATCTAATCAATATTTGGTATTTAATGTGATTTTTTACCCTGATGTTGGAAAATCCCATGGACGGAGGAGCCCGGTGGGCTGCAGTCCATGAGGTCGCTAAGAGTCGGACACAACTGAGCGACTTCACTTTCACTTTTCACTTTCATGCATTGGAGAAGGAAATGGCAACCCACTCCAGTGTTCTTGCCTGGAGAATCCCAGGGATGGGGGAGCCTGATGGGCTGCCCTCTATGGAGTCACACAGAGTTGGACACGACTGAAGTGACTTAGCAGCAGCAGGTAAGACTCTCCAGTAGAGAAGGTGAGTGTTGAATTTCTTTCTCAAAGAGAATATATTCTATGTTTTCAGTGAGTTTCTTGCACTACTTAAACTGTTTTTTCAAGGTAAATATTGTTATTTTATTTGTATAGTATAGATTTTTAATAAAAGAGGAATATTATCATGAATTTGCAAAGTTAGTATTACCTGCTGCCTTAAAACAAAATGTATGATTCTAAGCAGAAATAAATTTGAACAGTTTTATTTATAAAATTTTATACATGTAGAAAACATATATACCAGAAAAATCTTAATGCTTTGCTGCCATTGGTAAATCTAGAGTTCCTTTTTAATGTATATAATATTCCTTTGAATTTTATATAATTAATGGTGGTTTAGTCACTAAAAAGTCATGTCCAACTCTTGCAACCCCATGGACTGTAGCCTGCCAGGCTTCTCTGTCCATGGGAATCTCCAAGCAAGAAAAAAAATGGACCTGAAGCAGGTTGCCATTTCCTTCTCCAAGCAAATTTCCTGACCCAGGGATTGAACCCAGGTCTCCTGCACTGCAGGCAGATTCTTTACAACTGAGCTAGGAGGGAAACCCATATAACTAATACTGTCATTAATTCAATGGCATGAGTTAATAAATTTAACCAGCTTAAGTGTAGTTTTGAAATTGATATCCTTTTGCTTTAAAGTTTCAAAATGAAATTATTTCTTCTAAAAGAGGTAAACCAGCATGATCCACATGGATGTAAATATTATAGGGAAGTGTTTTCTTGATACTCAATGCAGTTGAAAGAAAGTGAAAGTGTTAGTCACTCAGTCATGTCCTACTCTTTGCGACCCCAGCCAAGATCTTCAGTCCATGGAATTCTACAGGCAAGAATACAAAAGTGTGTAACCATTTCCTTCTCCAGGGGCCTTCCTGACCCAGGGATCAAACCCAGGTCTTCTGCACTGCAGGCAGATTCTTTACCCTCTTTACCCTCTGACCCAGGTTTGGAAGAAGTTGAGTGAGTGAGTGAAAGTCACTCAGTCATGTCCAACTCTTTACAGCCCCATGGACTATACAGTCCATGGAATTCTCCAGGCCAGAATACTGGAATGAGTAGCCTTTCCCTTCTCCAAGGGATCTTCCCAACCCAGGGATCCAACCCAGGGATCCAATTCAGGTATCTCGCATTGCAGGCAGACTCTTCACCAGCTGAGCCACAAGGGAAGCCCAAGAATACTGGAGTGGGTAGCCAATCCATTCTCCAGCAGATCTTCCCAACACAGGAATTAATCCAGGGTCTCCTGCATTGCAGGCAGATCCTTTACCAACTGAGCTATCAGGAAGGCCCTGGAACAGGTTAGGGAAGCCCTGGAACAGGTTAGGGATGTGAACCTACTTTTCAACTGCAAAGTTTTTGAAGTCTAAATATAGATTAAGTATTGTTGATGAAAACGTGGTGGCCAAACTGAGATGAGCAAGATGATCTATGTTCCACTTACCATTTTTAGGTGTTATTGAAAAATTTACATAAATGCAATATTATATACACATATGAGTACCTTGAATTATGTGCTCAAGTCCACCGTTAATTCCCCTTTTTAGCCCAAACATTAAAAAAGCTCACAGATGCTATCAAACTTGCAATGATTGCAAGAAAAATCTCAGATGTGGATTGGGCATTGGCATAAACTTAGCTAGTTGGCATCAGCATTAGTAACAGGTGGCAGAGCAGGCAGTGAAATTGCAAAGGCAGAACAGTTTGCATTTCCTGTGTCATCTCAACCTTTTTTTAGTAAGTAAGTTTAATTTTGGTAATTGGGAGAAAATTTGTTTTTTTAATGGAACTCCCAAAACCCTAAAATATTTATTCATTATTGTTAATATTTAAGTGCACCTAGGTTTTTAACTAATCATTTGAGAAATAGTAATGGTGCCTTTACATATCCTGAAATAGGATACAATTTTTTCACATGCCTCATTGTATTTTTCCCCACTACCAGGCATGGATCTGAGAGCTCAAAGAATAAAATCCAATTATATTAACAACTTCTATTAACTAACTTCAAAGAATAAAATCTAATTATATTAACAATTTCTATCAACTAACTTCCTCATTGTTGCACACTTGATTTTAAAAAGTTTTGCCCCATTTTCACAATGTCCCTAGTACTGATACTTTATTAATCCAAATAATTACCATTGCCAACATCTAAAATATCTACTACATGATGTAAATTTTTACAATTTTCTTAGGGCAATAATATTTCTACTTGGATTATGACTTGCAATGTGTTTTAGATTTATTGTTTATAGTTTATATTCGTACTGAAATTAGAAACACAAGTAGAAAAGTCTTTAGTATTATGTAAGTATGATTAAAAGTAATGCCAATTATTCATAGAGATGTAAGTGTTCCTTTTAATTTTAAGTCTAATAGTAAAGAAAAATAATTAAGTGTTCTGGTAATGAAAAAGGCTAGGTTTTAGATTGAGATAAACTCTGCCTTTTATAATTCACTTCTCTCTAAGTTTTACCTGAGCAAAAGACAGAATAGTTTTTATTTATAAGGCTGTAATGATAATTAAATGATTCTTTCTGAGGGCTATGAGGAAAGGACCTGTTCCAGAACTCTCTCTTTGTCCTGCGGGCGCCCATCTTCCTCCTGTGTCTCTTCATATGGTCTTCCCCCTCCCTGTGCATATCGCTATGTCCAAATTCCCCCTTTATGTGATGACCCAGTCATTTCGGATTAGGATACCCACTACTGATCTCATTTTAACATGATCCTCTCTGGAAAAGACCCTATGGCCAAATAAGGTCACATTCTAAGTCATTGGGCATTAGGACTTCAATATATGAATTTTAGGGATGGACACAATTCAATCCATAACAGACACCAACTAAAAGGAAGTTAACCTTGTTTAAGAGACCAAGAATCCGGACACAGTTATTGAACAGAACTTGGGTTCCCTCACACACCACACAGCAAAGCCAGTTTACTGACACTTGGTTGTGGTGAAGGGAAGTACATGTTTATATGCATGGCACCAAGCAAGGAGAATCCCATGGACAGAGGGGTCTGGTGGGCCACAGTCCATAGGCTGCAACGAGTTGGACACAACTGAAGCGACTTAACACACAGGCAAGGAATACAAGCTTCTTATGTTCAGAAGACTAGAACTCCCCTCTGGTTTTCAGGGAAGGGTTTTAAAGACAACATATAGAGTGAGGCCTGAAGGGTTCGTAACTTTCATCTGATTGGTTTGTGGTGAAACACTGAGGTGATGTTTTAAGAATTCCAATCATTAAGCTTCTGATTTCAACAAGTCTAGGATCTACAGGTGCTTGTGGTCAGATGTAGTCACCAGCCTCCGTCTGAGCTTAGTAACGACTCCAAAGTATCTGTCAGATTATGTATATCTCTTGAGGGGGAACTTTGCTGTTGTTTAGCCACTAAGTCATGTCTGACTCTTTGGCGACCCTATGGACTGTAGCCCACTGGGCTCCTCTGTCCATGGAATTTCCCAGGCAAGAATACAGGAGTGGGTTGCCAGTTCTTTCTCCAGAGGATCTTCCCCACCTTCAACTTCTGAATTGCAGGTGGATTCTTTACTGCTGAGCCACTGTGGACACCCTTGAGGGGGAACTAGGACTCTGTTTTTTATTGAACTATTGTTCGAGCTATGTGGCTTAACTGCTTGTCCTTTGCTTCTGCATTCCCTCACTGCCATAATTAGTAACTGTTTAAGTCTTCTCCTTGGAACTCGGGAAAAGCCAAGGAGACTAAAATCCTTTTTTTTTTTTTTTTTTAAGAAATGAGGATGTTCATGGATTGGAAGAATCAGTATAGTAAAAATGAGTATACTACCCAAAGCAATCTACAGATTCAATGCAATCCCTATCAAGCAACCAGCAGTATTTTTCACAGAGCTAGAACAAATAATTTCACAATTTCTATGGAAATACAAAAAGCCTCGAATAGCCAAAGCAATCTTGAGAAAGAAGAATGGAACTGGAGGAATCAACCTGCCTGACTTCAGGCTCTACTACAAAGCCACAGTCATCAAGACAGTATGGTACTGACACAAAGACAGAAACATAGATCAATGGAACAAAATAGAAAGCCCAGAGACAAATCCACACACCTATGGACACCTTATCTTCAACAAAGGAGGCAAGAATATACAATGGATTAAAGTCAATCTCTTTAACAAGTGGTGCTGGGAAAACTGGTCAACCACTTGTAAAAGAATGAAACTAGATCACTTTCTAACACCACACACAAAAATAAACTCAAAATGGATTAAAGATCTAAACGTAGACCAGAAACTATAAAACTCCTAGAGGAGAACATAGGCAAACCACTCTCCAACATAAATCACAGCAGGATCCTCTATGATCCACCTCCCAGGATACTGGAAATAAAAGCAAAAATAAACAAATGGGATCTAATTAAAATTAAAAGCTTCTGCACAACAAAGGAAAATATAAGCAAGGTGGAAAGATAGACTTCAGAATGGGAGAAAATAATAGCAAACGAAGCAACTGACAAGCAACTAATCTCAAAAATATACAAGCAACTTATGCAGCTCAATTCCAGAAAAATAAACGACCCAATCAAAAAATGGGCCAAAGAACTAAATAGACATTTCTCCAAAGAAGACATACAGATGGCTAACAAACACATGAAAAGATGCTCAACATCACTCATTATCAGAGAAATGCAAATCAAAACCACAATAAGGTACCATTTCACACCAGTCAGAATGGCAGCGATCCAAAAATCTGCAAGCAATAAATGCTGGAGAGGGTGTGGAGAAAAGGGAACCTTCTTACGGTGTTGGTGGGAATGCAAACTAGTACAGCCACTATGGAGAACAGTGTGGCGATTCCTTTAAAAATTGCAAATAGAACTGCCTTATGACCCAGCAATCCCACTGCTGGGCATACACACCAAGGAAACCAGAATTGAAAGAGACACGTGTACCCCAATGTTCATTGCAGCACTGTTTATAATAGCCAGGACATGGAAGCAACCTAGATGTCCATCCGCAGATGAATGGATAAGAAAGCTGTGGTATATATACACAATGGAGTATTACTCAGCCATTAAAAAGAATACATTTGAATCAGTTCTAATGAGGTGGATGAAACTGGAGCCTATTATACAGAGTGAAGTAAGCCAGAAAGAAAAACACCAATACAGTATACTAACACATATATTGGAGAAGGCAATGGCACCCCACTCCAGTACTCTTGCCTGGAAAATCCCATGGGCAGAGGAGCCTGGCAGGCTGCAGTCCATGGGGTTGCAAAGAGTCGGACACGACTGAGCGAATTCACTTTCACTTTTCACTTTCATGCATTGGAGAAGGAAATGGCAACCCACTCCAGTGTTCTTGCCTGGAAAATCCCAGGGACGGGGGAGCCTGGTGGGCTGCCATCTATGGGGTCACACAGAGTTGGGCACGACTGAAGCGACTTAGCAGCAGCAGCAACACATATATATGGAATTTAGAAAGATGGTAATGATAACCCTGTATACGAGAGAGCAAAAGAGACACAGATGTTTAGAACGGACTTTTGGACTCTGTGGGAGAGGGAGAGGGTGGGATGATTTGGGAGAATGGCATTGAAACATGTATACTATCATGTAAGAAAAGAATCGCCAGTCTATGTTCGATACAGAATACAGGATGCTTGGGGCTGGTGCATGGGGATGATCCAGAGAGACGATATGGGGTGGGAGGTGGGAGGGGGGTTCAGGATGGGGAACTCATGTACATCTGTGGCTGATTCATGTCAATGTATGGCAAAACCAATACAGTATTGTAAAGCAAAATAAAGTAAAAATAAAAATTAAAAATAAATAAATGAAGTCATAATTGGATAATAAAATCCTTACAAAAATAAATAAATAAAAGAAATGAGGGACCCAGAAGAGGGCTTTTGTACCTGGGAGGACCCCCACATGGTCCAGCTTAGTTTTAATACCAAGTACAATTTCTATCTGGCTTCTTCCTTCAGCAGGGTTATTTGAGTGCTCAGTTAAAGTTGTATCTCCATCAATTAGGACAAACGGCTGCCCTACTAGAGCTAAACCTCTCTATTGGGGTCACACTGAGGTTTGTCATAATTCATATCTCCCATTTTCCTTTACAAAGTTTTTAATATTTTAATTTTACTATTGTCCTATTTTTCCTTTCTCTGTCCCCTTATAAATCATTTGTATCTACTAAAGTTTGAATTTTCCCACTTTGGAGAATAAAATTAATTTAAAATCAAATGAAATACTAGTATTTAAGCCTTTCATGAACATTTTGGCTCATATCCATGTCATTGGTCTTAGTGACATCCAGTGGCCATGACAAGTCAGTGGCAGGATTTCAGGTCGTTCCAGAAATATATTTATGTATTTTTTATTTAAACTTAGGAAAAAGACCACTGATCATTTTAACATAAGTGTAATAAAACTCTCCCATGTCACTTGTCATTTATAAACTGAACTACCTCATATATCAGAACAATAAAAATTATAAAATTTAGTTTTATTTCATTCTACCTTCATTAATAAATTAATATCTCTTACCACTTAAATAGATGACCAGTCCGAGTCTAATGCATGAGACACGGCACTCATAGCCGATGTACTGGACAACCTAGAGGGATGGGATGGGGAGGGAGGTGGGAGTAGGGTTCATGATGGGGGGGACACTTGTACACCTGTGGCTGATTCATGTTAATGTATGACAAAAACCACCAGAAAATTGTAAAGTAATTAGCCTCCAATTAAAATAAATAAGCTAATTTTGAAAATATTTAATCTACAAGTTATTTTTTAAAGATGGAAACAGTATGGCTTGTACTATTGAGTAATATTTTTTCACTTATCTTTGGTTAGAGTACTGTAGAGGATGAGGTAGTTAGGTAGATTACCAATTCAATGGATGTGAATTTGAGCAAACTCAAGGAGACAGTGGAGGACAGAGGAGCCTGGTGTGGTGTAGCCCATAGGGTCACAAAGAGTGAGACATGATTTACAAACAACTGTTATTTAAATTAAAGTGTACAATTAATGAATGGTATGTGCTAATCTAAACAATCAACATTTTTTCTTTCTAGATTCTTTTGAGCTAATGATTTAAAATATTACATAATTCATTCTAATGAAGGAAATTTGTGCTGAGACACCACTGTTAAGGTCTGACTAGGCCCCAGGTGCTAAATTCAGAGACCGAAGAATCAGACTACAGCTCTAGTTTTTTAAAAGTCTACAAAATCTATGGTACAAAGTTTTGCGCCTTGAGGCAGTTATTTAGTTCTTTAGGCTGAGTTTCTGATAATAATGATGCTGATAGTTATGAGTGTTAAGCTAAGAACCAACTGCAAATAATGATTACCTTGTATATTGTGGTTTAAAAGTCAATCATGCAAATTGGTCATGCAGAAAGCCTAAGGGGAGTCAGAAAGTAGGCCCTTCTATCTTTCTAAATAATAGGAAAGTAATCCATCTCAGGCCCCCTTTTTTATGTAGCACAAGGCTAGGAGCCAGCACCTGATGGAATCAGCCATAGAGGGCTCATTCAATGCATATTTGCAGTGAATAGAACTCAAGAATCTGATACTTATATTTCACTGGGAAACTGATATACATATATGAAATCTTTACAAAGGGCTCGGTTGAGTACATAATTTAATGATAGACTCTAATAGAGTTATAGAAGTTGAGTCGTGGAACAATGGCAGTGGGTTGCAGTAATAAGTAAAAGCTTCAGGCAAAAGGAGTATTCATCCTAACAGAAGCACAAGCATTTGATTATCAAAGAAAAGTATGAAGAAAGGTGAAAAAAAAGAGAGACAATTTAGTTTAAGGCAGGGATGGGAGTAAGACATGGAAGTGGGACACAAGTAGATAGGAATGGTAAGAGAATAATCCTGACCACAGGTGCAGCTTTTTTGAGGGGGAAGTGGGGGGTGCAGGACATTTGAGGGGCCAGTTGTTACATACTTTGACCAAAGGCTGATGAACCTGATCACCAAGAGGAATAAGGAATCATAAAAGATTTTCAGAACTCAATGACATGATGCAAGCAGCATGACAAGAAAAGTAAACTGCTGTTTGAAACAAAGATGCATTGTTTTTCTTGTAAGGTGACAATTCAGTTCAGTTCAGTTGATCAGTTGTGTCCGACTCTTTGTGACCCCATGAATCGCAGCACGCCAGGCCTCCCTGTCCATCACCATCTCCCGGAGTTCACTCTAAACTCATGTCCATCGAGTCAGTGATGCCATCCAACCGTCTCATCCTCTGTCGTCCCCTTCTCCTCCTGCCCCTAATCCCTCCCAGCATCAGAGTCTTTTCCAGTGAGTCAACTCTTCGCATGAGGTGGCCAAAGTATTGGAATTTCAGCTTCAGCATCAGTCCTTCCAATGAACACCCAGGACTGATCTCCTTTAGGATGGACTGGTTGGATCTCCTTGCAGTCCAAGAGACTCTCAAGAGTCTTCTCCAACAACACAGTCCAAAAGCATCAATTCTTTGGTGCTCAGCCTTCTTCACAGTCCAACTCTCACATCCATACATGAACACTGGAAAAACCATAGCCTTGACTAGATGGACCTTTGTTGGCAAAGTAACATCTCTGCTTTTGAATATGCTATCTAGGTTGGTCATAACTTTCCTTCCAAGGAGTAAGCATTAGAGAAAACCAAACATAGGTTCATAAAAGCAAAGATAGTATCTTAAAAAAGGAAGGAAGGATTTAGAGATTCCAAAGCACCAAATGAGCCCAGTGATCAGCAGCTTGTGGAAGGCACAGGTCAACAAACAAGCCAAAAAAAAAAAAAAAAAATCAAGACATTGACTGTGAATGATGCTGCTCCAAATAAATAAACAAGTAAATATAAAGGGAGAGAGGGTAAGAAGGGGAATTTTTTGATAGGAAATTTTTACATTTTCAAAGGAAGAATTCAGTAAGTATGTAGACATGTTAGGGATTTGGGCCAGAGTTGAGACTTTGAGTCAAATGTCTAGTGTGTGTGTGCTCAGTCATGTCCAACTCCTTGAGTCCCCACGGACTGTAGCCCACCAGGCTCCTCTGTCAGTGGGATTTTTCAGACAAGAATACCGCAGTGGGTTGCCATTTCCTTCTCCAGGGGATCTTTCTGACTCAGGTATCAAACCTGCATTTCTTGTGTCTCCTGCATTGGCAGACAGATTCTTTACCAGTAGCACCACCAGGGACACTCATTCATCTAGGCTAGATAGCTATATCCTGCAAAGAGTAATGTAATGTAATGTGAAAGCCAAAGATGAAGCTTGGGCTGGGAAGGTGGTGGACAGAACAGTTAAGTTTAGGAGAAAAAAATATGAAACTGAAATACCCAGAGAACTAGAAACAATAGGATATAGTATCTCAGATGTCAAAAAAAAAAAAAAGTATTTTTTAAGAGAATGGAAAAGTAAGTAGATACAATTACAGCAGAGAAATCGAGGAGAATCAATGCTGAGGACAGGCATTCAGTGCAGTTACAAGAGGAAGAGAGGAGAGATGGAATTTGCCACAACTAGCTTCAGAGAAAGCAATTTCATGGAGTGATTGGATGCCCATTCAAATTGCCAGAAATTTTGAAGGAAAGATGTTAGGAAATTTATGAATTGCACTGAATAAACCCATTTATTCAAAGAACATGATTTATAACATAGATAGAGAGCTGTTAGGAAGAGGAAACAGGATGCACTAAACATTTCACTTTTCTAGAGATGATTAGAGAAGGCGATGGCACCCCACTCCAGCACTCTTGCCTGGAAAATCCCATGGATGGAGGAGCCTGGTAGGCTTCAGTCCATGAGGTCGCTAGGAGTCAGACACGACTGAGCAACTTCACTTTCACTTTTCACTTTCATGCATTGGAGAAGGAAATGGCAACCCACTCCAGTGTCCTTGTCTGGATAATCCCAAGGATGGAGGAGCCTGATGGGCTGCTGTCTCTGGAGTCGCGCAGAATAGGACACGATCGAAGCGACATAGCAGCAGAGGTGATTGAGACAGCATTCAAAGCAGAAGGAAAGGAGTCCAAGCTTGGGAAAGGGGGAAATTAGAAGAGGGCAGGAAAAATGAAAGGGAAAGGAAAGAAAGAGAAGAGTCAAACAAGCTCCTTCAGAAGTATAAAGAGAGGAGAGCCAAGGCACAGCAGACATCTGCTGGAAACATCAGACAATTTTTGAGAGAAGGATATATCTTCTTCAGAGACTTGAGAGGCAGATAAACACCAATAGGTAGGTAGATCAAATTAAAGGTGAGAGATATGATGAAACTGAGATCTTAAAGAAAGAAAGATAGGAAAAAAAAAAAAAAACAAGTCCTGGAACGTTATGAAGAATAATCCAGGGAATGAATAAGGGATAAATAAAAAGGAAGGCTGAGCGGGAGGGCTTGGCCAAGTTAAAATTGTACAGCAGGCTC
Organism: Ovis canadensis; assembly: GCF_042477335.2. NCBI lineage: Eukaryota > Metazoa > Chordata > Mammalia > Artiodactyla > Bovidae > Ovis > Ovis canadensis. The sequence goes on from NC_091254.1 coordinate 82,319,673, forward strand.
TAGCAGGGAGCCAGCTGTATGAAGCCACAGGACTTTCTCTGGGAGCCGTCTGCAGTCTGCAAGCAGAAGGCTCACTATGGAGCCATCCAAGGCTGGAGATGGGGAGGGCACACCACGGAGTCCGAAATGCTGGCAGGAGCACCGAAGCAGCTGACCACTTAGTACATGGTGGGAAAGAGTCAACTTTGGTTTGCTGAGAGAAGTTTGACCTCAGCCAAAAACGACTGGGATGAGTAATGTCTTAATTCCCATAGCAGAAAGCAAGTTTCAACTGTTGCAGAAAAAGGAGACAGAAAATGTTCAGAAGAGATGAATTAGACACTTTTGAGTGAATGGGAGCTATGTTTTATGATAGGAAGTTCCCCTCATGGCTGACATTTCAGGGAGGTGATATTAACTATGAGGTCAAGGGTTCTGATAGTTAAGAACTTGGATGTCATTTTGGATGAGAAAATGAAATGGTGAAGAGGAAGGCCATAAGATGGATTCCAGTGGTTTAGAAAATGAAATTTTTTTTCCCCTCCTTTATATTTTCCCTCCTTTATAGTAGTGGTTCTCAAAGCATGGGCTTCATATTGGCACCATCAGCAGACAAACTGAAAAAAATAATTTCTTGGCCTCCACCTATCTACTGAATCAGAAACTCAGGATAAGATTCAGCAATCCAGGTTTCATTAGTAATAGGTCCTCCAGGTATTGATGCATGTTCAAGTTCGAGAACAGCTGTCTTAAAGAAAAGATCTAGGAAGATAAGATTGGATGACAAGGACTTTATCTATTAAAAAATGGAGTGAGTGAGGCTTGATCAATATTCTAAAACAGTTATATAAACACAGATAATGATAATCAAGCAATAAACACTTCCTTAAACTTGTATTTTACAGGTTTCTTCAAATATATATATATTTCTATACAACAAAGGAAAGACCTATGGATCAGGAGAAAATATTTGCAAACCAAATTTCTGGTAAGAAAGAAAGAAAGTGAAGTTGCTCAGCCGTGTCCAACTCTTTGTGACCCCATGGACTGTAGCCCACCAGGCTCCTCCATCCATGGAATTTTCCAAGCAAGAATACTGGAGTGGATTGCCATTTCCTTCTCCAGGGGATCTTCCTGGCCCAGGGATCAAACCCAGGTCTCCTGCATTGCAGGCAGGCGCTTTACCATCTGACCCACCAGGGAAGCACAAGAGGTTAATATCTAAAATAAACAAGAAACTCCTAGAATTTAATAGTAAAAAACACAGATAGCTGATATAAAAATATGGATAAAGGAATTGAATAGACATTTGTTCAAAGAAGATATAAAAGTGGCTAATAGATATATGAAAAGATGCTTAACATTAGGGAAATGGAAATCAAAACCACAACAGTATCCCATATTGAAACTCTGTACCTGTTCTTCAATGATAACTTTATGAAATGGAATGTTTACCAATGGTTCGTAGAAAATAATTGAAAATTACAAGGAATGCATGTGATGGTTAGCAATGCTACATTTTAACAAGATAGAAAATAACTAGTTTGAAGGGGAAGAGTAAATTATAGGAAAGTATAATTCAAAACATTATAAACATGAGGTTGCTCTGTGATTTTCTAACAGCAACCTGTTAGCAAATACATTCGGAAGAACAATGACAAGTTAGATACATTACAATTTGCTGATAACTACTTTATGAAAAAATATGATTCATTGTTAGATGATTGACATAAAAACAATTTATACTCTTGTTTGAATTTACTTAATTATTTAAATGCCAGACTAAATATGTTCTTTACAGAAATCTTAGTAAAATTATAATTTCATTAGTAATTAGAAACAATGATGCTTATTAATTTCTCTACTGTACACTTAGCTGTATTCTAGCCAATCTTAAAGGAAATCAACCCTGAATATTTATTGGAAGGCCTGTTGCTAAAGCTGAAGCTCTAATACTTTGGCTACCTTATGTGAAGAGCTGACTCACTGGAAAAGACCCTGATGCTGGGAAAAAGTTGAAGGCAAAAGGAGAAGGGGGTAACAGAGGATGAAACAGTTAGATAGCACTCAATGGACATAAATTTGAGCAAACTCCAGGAGACAGTGGAAGACAGTGGAGTCTGGCATGCTGCAGTCCATGGGGTCACAGAGTTGGACATGGTTTAGAGACCAAACAATGAATAACATCGATGGCTGAGGCGGGATCCATGTAACTGACAATGGCTGATGCTTTAGGGTCAGCCTGCACCCAACCAGGAAAAAGTTTATAGATGCCCTCACATTCACCCAAGCCTGTGTATTCAATTTAAATGATTCTTAACTTATGCAATATAAATGCACTGCCAATGAGGTCCCTTAATATATCTGTTGATATTTATCTCAAAAATTTTTTCAAAATTTGCTTGGTTACAAAGGCAATATGTCTTTATTGTCTAAATGCAATCTGTGTGCATTGTAGAAAGTAAGGAAATTCAGATAAACAATAGCAAGAACATAAAAATGCCATATTTCTACCACCCACATATTACCACACGCACTGTTTGGACTAGACCTTAGGGTCAAACTTCCAAGACATTTTGATATCTCACACACACACACATCCCACATGTTTTTTTTTAGTTGCTTAATCTTTACATTTCCATATCAATTTTTCATCTTACCTAATCTACAGTCCATATTCTAATGTCCCCAAATGACCCAGAAATACTCATTACAGTTGGTTTATTTAAACCAGAACAGATATTGGCATCTGTTTTTTAACAGTCCTTGAATCTCTTTTTTAAAAACTAACACACTTCCCCCTTCTGTTATTTTCCTTCTCAGTATTGACTTTTTGAGGAGACCTTGCCAGTTCTCCTGAAGAATATTTCACCTTCTAGATGTACTGTAGAGTAATTTAGCTTGTTCTTTTCTCTTGAATTTGGCTCAAAATGGTTGCTGGATTCAGAATACACCATAGAAGAAGCAGTTCACATCATCACATCAGGAGACGACTGGATGACTCATCATTCAGGACACTGAGATTTGCCACATGATTAACCACATGAATTTACACCATGACAGTCTGATTCCTTCAAGTACAGCTACTTCTCTCCCTTAGGACGTGAAAGTTATCTCTGGTTTTACTTCTGTTTGCGAATCACTCAGTCATGCCTGACTCTTTGCAACCCATGAATTGTAGCCCTCCATGGAATCAAGATTGCCAGGAGAAATATCAATAACCTCAGATATGCAGATGGCACCACCCTTATAGCAGAAAGTGAAGAGGAACTAAAAAGCCTCTTGATGAAAGTGAAAGTGGAGAGTGAAAAAGTTGGCTTAAAGCTCAACATTCAGAAAACGAAGATCATAGCATCCAGTCCCATCACTTCATGGGAAATGGATGGAGAAACAGTGGAAACAGTGTCAGACTTTATTTTGGGGGGCTCCAAAATCACTGCAGATGGTGATTGCAGCCATGAAATTAAAAGATGCTTATTTCTTAGAATGAAAGTTATGACCAACCTAGATAGCATATTAAAAAGCAGAGACATTACTTTGTCGACTAAGGGCCATCTAGTCAAGGCTATGGTTTTTCCAATAGTCATGTATGGATGTGAGAGTTGAACTGTGAAGAAGGCTGAGTGCTGAAGAATTGATGCTTTTGAACTGTGGTGTTGGAGAAGACTCTTGAGAGCCCCTTGGACTACAAGGAGATCAAACCAGTCCATTCTGAAGGAGATCAGCCCTGGGATTTCTTTGGAAGGAATGATGCTAAAGCTGAAACCCCAGTACTTTGGCCACTTCATGCGAATGGTTGACTCATCTGAAAAGACTCTGATGCTGGGAGGGATTGGGGGCAGGAGGAGAAGGGGATGACAGAGGATGAGATGACTGGATGTCATCACTGACTCGATGGATGTGAGTCTGAGTGAACGGGAGTTGGTGATGGACAAGGAGGCCTGGCGTGCTGCAATTCATGGGGTCGCAAAGAGTCTGACACAACTGAGCGACTAACTGAACTGATGGCTCCTCTGCCCATGGAGTTCTCTAAGCAAGAATACTGGAGTGGGTTGCCATTCCCTTCTCCAGGAGATGTTCCCGACCCAGGGACCAAACCCAGGTCTCCTGCATTGAAGGCAGATTCTTTACTGTCTAAGCCACCAGGGAAGCCCTGGTTTTACTTTGGCATTCTTCAAACATCCAGTCTTGGGGCTTCCCAGGTGGCGCTAGTGGTAAAGGAACTGCCTGCAAATGCTGGAGACTCAAGTTTGATCCCTGGGTTGGGAAGACCCTGTGGAGGAGGAAATGTCATCTCATTCCAATATTCTTGCCTGGAAAATTTTGACAGAGAAGCCTGGTGGGCTACATCCATGGGGTCACAAAGAGTCAGATACAACTGAGTAAACACTCACACATCAAACCTAATAGTCTCTACACTAATTGATAATCCTTGCTAGAACTAGAGTTTAATTAGGAGTTGCAAATTGCTGCTGTTTAAATCATTAGAATTCAGAAAGTAAAATTAGGTGAATTATTATTGTTTAACTTACTGAGTTGTTTCAGTGTCAGGTTCTGTGCAATGATCTTTGTAACTACTGAGTCATTTAAACCTCAATCCAATCCTTGGAGATACATAATATTTAGCCCATGGAGCCAATGAGGAAACTGAGACTGTTAGAATGAGACTCTTAAAGAGAAGTTAAATTGTAAGTTCTTGCTAGTGGCTCATTAAAGCCTCAAGGCAGAATCTAAGCCCAATATCTGTCTGACTCCAAAAAATATATGATATTTACCATTAAGTAATATTGCTGCTTCCAACCACAAATGGGCTTTTTGGTTAAAAATTAATTCACTCATTAATAATAATGTTAAAAATGACATCATGAAATATAATAATGTTAAAAATGACATCATGAAATATAATCTTATATTTCCAGGAAACAGTCTTACTCTCGTAGGGAGTTTATGCTATCTCACCTGAGTTCTCTGTGCCCTTAGCACTCAATTTCTGAAATCTTTTTAGTTAAATTTAAAACAGCATTGGAATTTTTTGAAATTTAAAATTGAGGGTTGGGGAGAAGAGAGGAGAGAGGCAATGGTAGAGACTTTGTGAGAAACCTCTCTCTGTCTGCTTGTTTTGCCCAATATAACCGATACGCACCTACAGCAGAAGTGAAGTGAAGTCACTCGGTTGTGTCCGACTCTTGGCAACCCCATGGACTATAGCCCACTAGGCTACTCCATCCATGGGATTTTCCAGGCAAGAATACTGGAGTGGGTTGCCATTTCCTTCTCCAAGGGATCTTCCCAACCCAGGGATGGAACCCCAGTCTCCAGGAGGGCAGGCATACTCCTTACCATCTGAGCCACCCCAGTCCTGCCTATAAGCAGAGAGATCAACCAATAAAAGACCCTGGTGCATTCAAGGAACTGCTAAAAATTCAGGGTTGCTGACAAAAGTCAACAGAAGAGGAGAAAATGCAGTCAGAAGGGTAACACAGGGCTAGATCCTATCTGACCTCCTGAGTGAGATAAAGAACAGTGTAAGAATTTTAAGAAAATCTACATTTCAGCAGAATCATTCTGTCTAAAGTGTTAAGAGGGGAGAGGATGGGGAAGGGCAGAAGCAGAGAGACCATCTGAAACATATTACCATGATGTTGTTTAAAAAATGTTGAAAGCTTTGATCAGGTGTGGTCATGGGGATAACAGAGATGATGGTTGCACATGCATTTCTGGAATCCAGCACTTGGGAGTCATCAACATGTAGATAATATGTAAAGCCCATGTGACTTGAGTAGATCACTTAGGTAGGAAGTGTGACTAGAAAAGAGAAGATGTCCAACCATGCTACCCTGGGATTCTCCAATGCATAAAGATAAAGGAAATGAACAGGAACCAGCAAAAGACAATGAAAACAAGTGGCCATAATGGTAAGAGGAAAACCAGGCAAGTGTGGTGTTAGAAACCAAGTGAAGAAAGTATTTCAAGACATTTTCTCATTAACAAAAACTAACATGATGGGAAATAAGGAAATTATTCTCAAAACTCCTTAGAACAATATTGAAGCATCAGTGATTGAAAATAAGTAACTTGTAGTATGAATGTAAATTTGCACTTAATGTAGCAAAACAGTTTATATAGTAATAATAATAAATGGTACAATCCTTTGGAAACCACGCATAAATTTTAAGAAACTATTACAAAGAGATGATTATGAACTAATTTCTGTCTCTACCCATACAGAGCTACAAATTGATTTGTTTTCTGTCTCAGAAATAAAATTTACTTTTCTTAGCACAGAAACCAAGATGACATTCTTTTACCAGCATGTAAGAACACATTTTAAAGTGATGTGCGCTAGAGAGATGAATTTATCTCAAGTAAGTTTTTATGTATAAGATTAAGTATATACCAAATACGTATGAATTTGTTTTTTATTTTAAAATATTTTCTTCTCACATATCCTCATGGCCTCTCCTGCCCCATGGATCGTCTCCTATTTGCTTCACAGCAGTTGCTCTCACTGCATTTCCAACTTGATCACAGTCACAGGAACAACTATAGTCTAGGAGAACCCGGCTCTTCAAAAACTTCTTGCACTCAAGAGAAACCAAGGAGAATAATATCTGGTTTCCCACATAGTTGCCAAAGGGGCCAAATAATGCAAACTACAAGTGCAAGGGAATTGATATCTCACACAGTGAACTTTGCCCAGTGGGGACAAGAGACAAAAACACATCAGTTCTATAAATTCCCTCTCCTTCTTCGCCAAGGTTCTACCTCAAGGCGGTTTCTCTATGGATCTTACCTGGGGATAACCTGTAAGATATCCCCAACCTCTTGGATCTAATACCCAATGGTCTGAATTGGAGCTGATGTAATAATAATAGAACCAAAGTGCACAATAAATGTAATATGCTTGAATCATCCTGAAATCCTCCCCCCAACCCATCCGTGGAAAAATTGTCTCCCACAGAATCAGTCAAAAATGAATCTCTTTAATCACAGGACACACGAACTTTGGACACTCTGCAGACACCAGAATTCTCTCCTTTTGTCTAGTTTTCTTTACAAAAGCAGTGTCTCTGCACCTTAGCAAAATTGCTTCAATTGCTCAGGGTTTTGTGGAACACAAGCCAGAAAAGTGTTCCGTGGGCCATGTCTACTTAAATCCATTTACACCCACTTGTGATAAATGTCCTCAAAGGCAACACAGTACAAAATATTTGTAAAACAATCTTTCAAGGATATATGTAAAACTAGAGAGGAGAAAATATGGGTGTTTATAAAAAAAAAATGCAGCTCTGTTTATGATTGAAAAACAATTCTAATCACCTAGAACCAGACATCCTGGAATGCGAAGTCAAGTGAGCATTAGGAAGCATCATTATGAACAAAGCTAGTGGAAGTGATGGAATTCCAGTTGAGCTATTTCAAATCCTAAAAGATGATGCTGTTAAAAGTGCTCACTTAATATGCCAGCAAATTTGGAAAACTCAGCAGGGGCCACCAGACTGGGTAAAGGTCAGTTTTCATTCCAATCCCAAAGAAATGGAATGCCAAAAAATGCTCAAACTACCGCACAATTGCACTCATCTCCCATGTTAGCAAAGTAATGCTCAAAATTCTCTACCCCAGGCTTCAGCAGTATGTGAACTTACAGGTGTTCAAGCTAGATTTAGAAAAGGCAGAGGAACCAGAGATCAAACTGCCAACATCCACTGGATCATCGAAAAAGCAAAAGAGTTCCAGAAAAACATCTTTTTGCTTTATTGACTATGCCAAATCTTTGACTGTGTGAATCACAACAAACTGTGGAAAATTCTCAAAGAAATGGGAATACCAGACCACCTTACCTGACTCTTGAGAAATCTGTATGCAGGTCAGGAACCACAGTTAGAACTGGACATGGACAACAGACTGGTTCCAAATTGGGAAAAGAGTACATCAAGGCTGTATATTGTCACGCTGCTTATTTAACTTATGTGCAGAGTACATCATGAGAAACGTTGGGCTGGAAGAAGCACAATCTGGAATCAAGATTGCTGGGAGAAATATCAGTAACCTCAGATTTGCATATGACACTACCCTTATGGCAGAAAGTAAAGAAGAACTAAAGAGCCTCTTGATGAAATTGAAAGAAGACAGTGAAAAAGTTGGCTTAAAGCTCAACATTCACAAAACGAAGATCATGGCATCCAGTCCCATCACTTCATGGCAAATAGATGGGGAAACAGTGGAGACAGTGGCTGACTTTATTTTCGGGGGCTCCAAAGTCACTGAAGATGGTGATTGCAGCCATGAAATTAAGACACTTACTCCTTGGAAGGAAAGTTATGACCAACCTAAACAACATATTAAAAAGCAGAGACATTACTTTGCCAACAAAGGTCTGTCTAGTCAAGGCTATGGTTTTTCTAGTAGTCATGTATGGATGTGAGAGTTGGACTATAAAGAAAGCTGAGCGCTGAAGAATTGATGCTTTTGAACTGTGGTATTGGAAAAGACTCTTGAGAGTCCCTTGGACTGCAAGGAGATCCAACCAGTCCATCCTAAAGGAGATCAGTCCTGGGTGTTCATTGGAAGGACTGATATTGAAGCTGAAATGCCAATATTTTGGCCACCTGATGTGAAGAGCTGACCCATTGGAAAAGACCCTAATGCTGGGAAAGATTGAGGGTAGGAGGAAAAGGGGACGACAGAGGATGAGATGGTTGGATGACATCACTGACTCAATGGACATGAGTTTGGGTAAACTCCAGGAGTTGGTGATGTACAGGGAGGCCTGGCATGCTGTGGTTCATGGGGTCGCAGATTTGGACACAACTGAGCGACTGAACTGAACTGAACTGAAACCCCCATGTAAACAGACGAAGAAATAGAACATTGCCTGTGACTTTCGAAAACACCTAGCATGCACTCTCTCCCATACACCTTTTATTGTAGTTCTTCCTTTTCTATACACTTGTCAGAATGCAACTCTAAACACGTGGTTTATTTAACTCATTTTTTAACTTTATATAAATGAAATTGTATAGCACATCTTTTTTGACTCTGGATTCTTTCAACAATATGTTTATAATAAACATTCATTTTATTCCATATTTTTACCTGTAGCTTAAGTTCATTCATTTTCTTGAATGGTATTCCATTGTAATTATAAACCACAGTTCATGGGCCCACCATATAGTAGATATTCAAATTATTTCTAACTTGGGTGATTATGACTGTTACTATGAGGATTTGTGTATGTGTCTCTAGGAAAAATCTGTTAATACCTCTGCTGAAAAATTTTCTAATATAGAATTTATGAGTAATAAAGAATGAACGCATAAATTCTATACTTAGGATGAGGTGGTTAGATGGCATCACTGATTCAGTGAACGTGTACTTGGGCAAACTCTGAAAGATAGTGAAGGACAGGAAGGCCTAGTATGCTGCAGTCCATGTGTTGCGGAGATTCAGACATGACTTAGCAACCGAACAACAACAAGAACAAACTGGTTTCCAAAATAGTTGTACCAGTTTACACTTTCATCAAAGCTGTATGAAAATTCCTATGGATTCACATTTTTAGCAAAAAAGAAAAAAAAAGTTTGGCTTTTTCTGGCTTTTAAAAATCTTAGCCATTCTGTTAGGATGTAATGGGATTTCACTGTGGTTTCATTTTATGCTTCACTATTACCATTAATCGGAGAAAGCAGTGACACCCCACTCCAGTACTCTTGCCTGGAAAATCCCATGGACGGAGGAGCCTGGTGGGCTGCAGTCCATGGGGTCACTAAGAGTCGGACGACTGAGCAACTTCATTTTCACTTTTCACATTCATGCATTGGAGAGGAAAATGGCAACCCACTCCAGTATCCTTGCCTGGAGAATCCCAGGGACAGGGGATCCTGGTGGGCTGCCGTCTATGGGGTCGCACAGAGTCGGACACGACTGAAGCAACTTAGCAGCAGCAGCAGCATTACTATTAATAAAATAGCACCACATATGTTGTTGAATAGTTATTGCACAATGTGGACATTTTACAAATTGCTTGTTCAAATTTTTGCCCAATTTTCTACCAGATATTTTTTCCTTATTGATTTTTATGAATTGCTTATGAAATCTGGGCCATATATACTTATATAGGTCACAAATATCTTCTGCTATTTGGCTTAATACTCATTTTCTTGAAAGGTTATCTTAAGGGATGCAAGGCTTTACCTTTAATAAAAATTATCAAAATTATCCATTTTTTAAAGCTTTTTCTTTTCTATTGAATAGTATTTTCCTAATCCTCCAGTATAATATTGAAGATAAGTGATTAATAACAAACATCTCGGCTTTGTTTCACTTCCAAAGTGAAAGCTATCAACATTTTACCACTAAGAATGGTGCTGAGTGCAAGAATTGGAGCTTATCATATTCACAGTGTTCCCTTCTAGTCTTAATGTTATAAAAGTGTTTTCATAACTAAATATCTAATATCAAATCTTTTCTGTAGCTATTTTGGCAGCTATGATATTTTTCTCCATTATTTTGTTCATGGGAACTAGAGGGAATAGTGTAGGGAATGTTGACTATTGAACAAACTTTGCATTCCTGAAAAAATATGCAATCAACTTACCACATGGTATAGAGTTAAATATCTTGCTGGATTCAGTTTCTTGGTATTTTAGTTAGAATTGCTGCATCAGTGTTCATGAGTCAAAAGACTGGAATAGACATTATTCAGTAATGTTCCTGTAAGTTTGCTCTCCAAGTTATGTTGAGCTCATCAAAAGAGACAGGGGATATTTTATACTTTTCAAGTCTCTAGAAAAATTTGGTGTTGTTTTTTCTTTTTTTCCCTTAAATGCTGAGAGCTGCCCCCTCTCTGAAAGTCTGCCCTTAAAATTCTGGTCCTCAGCTCAGGGAGATGGGCATGATCTGCCTTTGCATCCCCTTCCCTGTATGAAGCTAAATCTATTCTCTGTTACTTCATCATAACTAGAAGCAGAAGTCAAATTATTCAATAGTTTGATGAGGATTACTTTGAGCATTAAGTCTTTGTCAAGAAAATTATCAATACGTTTTTGGAAAAGAACTTCCTATCATTATGCTTCTATAAAGATAAAAATGATCCATTTCATCAAGGGTCTCAGAATTTCTAGCGCAAGAACAAGCAATTTAATCTAACTTTTGTGGTATTCTGTCTTTCCATTTGTCTTTCTTAAGACAATTTAATGTGCTTTTAATGAACTTTCTAACCCAGAGAGAACCTGGAAATTATTTAGAGATTATAATTTTAAACAATTTTAACTATCTTTTTTTTCTAGATTTTGGATTTTTCCTTAAATCAATTTTGGTAATTTATATGTCCCAGAATTAAATTAGACTCTTCCACTCATCTAGAATTCATGCTTTTAAACTTTGTTTTACAAATTGTAAGATAACACATGCTTTTGAAAACAATATTAGGATTCAAAAATTTTTCTCTAATTTGTTATACCTGTTCTCCCAAATACGCTTCCTGCAATCTCTCTCTATGTTGATTAGATTCATCAGAAATATTATTTTATTCTATATTTTATTCTTTTAAGAAAAATTAACTCTTGGAATTACTCATCATTTAATATATATTTCTATTTTTTTAATTTAATATTTTCCTTATATTTCCCTTACATGGCTTTTCAAAAATTTCTCAGTTCTTCATTTTAGTGCTTAGTTTATTTATTTTCAATCTTTCAATAACACATGGAAAATATTTTCATTATGAATTTACCTCTGAGTGTTACATTAGCACTGCCACATGTTTTGAATAACAGTATCTTGTTATTGACTATATGCCATTATCTGTAATCTAGGTTAAACTCTTAAAAAGTGAAAATAAGGGCTTATTTATAAAGTATACAATTACTGCATCTTTTTTGTTTATCATTTTATTTTTTAATGTGTTGAGTTGAAATTAGAAAGTGTCCACACTATAATTGGAAATATTAATAGCTCTCAGTCTTCGATTATTTAAAATCATAAGCTCAGTTCATTGAACATAAAATATATTTCCAAAATTATATGCCTCTATAGTAATTCTTTATTTATAAAAAGTCAATCCTTAAGGTTTTTATTTTTGCTAATATGATATGCCCTTGACCAAGAAAGCTATATGAATTATCTCACTATTTACATGCCCTATTGTGTTCTATTTGTATTACTGACTGATCATTCAGTATGAGAAATAATTCCTTAATAAGCTAAAGTTGCGTGTCATTGCTATTTGTCCAAGAAATAGATAAAAACTTAAAAATGTTTCACATTCAAATCCAACTCAAGTACTCTATGTGTGTGGGTGTGTGCTAGTCAATTAACCTCCAATTAAAATAAATTAATTAATTAAAAAAAAGAATACTGGAGGGGTTACCATTCACTTCTCCAAGGGATCTTTGAAACCCAAGTTTTGAACCCAGGTATCCTGCATTGCAGGCAGATTCTTTATCATCTGAGCCACCAGGGAAGCCCCGAATACTATATATATCCTTGAAATTTTTTCTTTGAACCAAATAATTGTTTTAATCACTATTATCCCACCTGTTTATACATAACTTCTATCAGTACATTTAACACATGGCATTAATTTTTTATCTTTTTCCTAATAGAGGATAAATTCGTTGAAGAGAAGACTGCTTTATTTGCCTTATTTTTATTTTATTATGCAAAAATAACCTTGAGACGGAAAACAATTACTTTCAAAGAGCATACACTAGACTGAAGGAAAACATACCATATATGTGGCATCCATAGGCCCTTTGGCCCTCCAGTAAAACCAATATAGATTAAGGTCCACAATAAATATGCCCTTTGTCTCATAGGTGATCATTCATAGAGATCTCCACAGCAGTCCTTTGCTGCTGAGACTGCTAATCATTTTACAGTGTCCCTTTTCCCCTTTCATAGCGACCAGATTTTCAAGTGGATTGCATTTCTATCCATTTCATGGCCACGTGCCTAAATCCTGACCAACTGATTGTGAGAAAAAGTGATGTGTGAAACTTCAAGCTTAACCAACAAAAACAAATTATGTTCTCTACATCCGCAGCTAGATCACTGACATAATGGCTGGAGTTGGAACAGACATTTGAAACAAGAAGTGAAAATAATTTTTTGAGGATCTTGAAACAGTAAATGATAAAGGAGCCTGGATCCCTGGCATTCAGAGCCATTTATGTTTGCCCTGAATTCTGTTGTGAAAGAAATAATCTTATTTAAACCACAGTTACTTGGGTACTTCTCACAGATGTTGATAAACTCCTTTAGAAAAATTTGCTCATCCTTGTCCTTTAAAAATTATTGTGTCCTGTTTTACCATTTTTTCCATTTGAAATAAAACTATGTAAAAACAGAAAAGTAAGACATGATGCAGATCAATGTGCAAAATATCATTATGAGAGTGTTTCATGAAATTCTATACAACTTTTCTAAAATATTTAATTCTAAGATAAGATTTTAATAAATGGGAAGTATTTTTAGATTATGAATACATTATCATAAAAATAAAGTATTAAATATTAAGATAATGTGGAAGTTAGCTTTTAAGTTCAGTACAACATCCTGAAATTATATGGTCTTATTTGTTCTTATTAATTTTTTACTCTTAGGGAAGATGCTGTTAGATTTTGTCATTTTACTTTTCATAGAAAAAAATGTATCTGAATCTAGGGAAAGGAAACTGCAAACTAATATAAGTAACATTTCTACAAATGTTTAAGACATCAAAAGACACAACAAAGGGCTAAATGCAATATTTTTAATTAGTTGGAATTAAATCGTGATAAAAAAAATTATTTGCCAGGATTTCTACACTTTTCATTTCATGGCATATACATATATATATATATATATATACACACACACACATATGTATTTATGCTAATAATAATCTGTGTACAGAATATGGATGCAGATGGAAGCAACTGCCTTAGCTAGAGGGACAGCAGAGCTCTTGCCATCCTGAGACTCCACTCATCAATTTGAGCTGGAAAGAATCCTCTCCAGGAACACTCGTAACCCACTTTTTATGTGTTGTGTATCAATAGTTATAAAACTCTGGTTAAGGGGACTAAAGATTAAGTAGTTAGAGAATCACTCTAAAGGCAAATGTAGCTTTAACATGAAAAAAAAGAACCATTGGAAGCCTAGTTTCCATGCACTCTCCCAGAAAAAAGAAACTGAGAAGATTAATTTATAAAATGTTATATTGTATCATCATCCATTAGCATTTATTGAACAACAAGTCCTTGGGGGAATAGGACATGTGACTTTATACTAGAAATGGTTTATTCCCTAAAGATGGTTTTAATTTGTGTAGCTCATATAATCCTGATATTTTGTGACATTTCAAGTATGTAGAAAGTACAACAATTACAATTCTATGTTGACATTTTCATACTTTTTAATGAATTTCTCATAAATTTATTTGAGATGTGCAGGCAATAAATTCAAATTTAGTATGAGCAAATGTCTGCCATTTAAAGAAGCTGGATTACCTAAATTCTTGACTTAAACACCGAGTCAATTTCACAAATTTGAGACATTATCTCCAATAATGAGCTTCTCACTCAATAAAACTGTATTTATAGCTTTAAAAATTTGCAGAGAATGTAAATGTGTACCCAGGCAGGATGACAGCATAGTAATGAAAGGTTCACATCAGATCAAACAAGGCTTTTATCAAACTATTACATAAACATAATTGTCAATTTATAACAAGTAAAAGTAATAATGTAATAATAGGTGCCATTTAATGATGGCTGGTCCTTGACAAATGTTAGCTCATTTACTTTGGTTTTTAAAACAATTTTTCAAGGTTAGTTTCTTCTCCCTCTTCTACAGATACATACTTTTGGAGAGATTAAGAAACTTGCCCAAGCTATTTTACTGAGTTATTAAGTGGCAAGCTAATGTACAATTAGTCCCCTAACTTTATGTCCCAGACATATTGCAGCTCTATCACATCTTCTTGAAATAAAAAAGAATCTGAGCCTGCTTCCCACTAGCTAAAGGAAATTGCATCTAAGTTTTCCTTTGTTCCCCTCAGAGAGATAGCCAAGGGGAAGGCAGTGTTATCATGGCATTTCTGCACAAGTTACCATTAACTGTTCTAAGAGCTCCACCAGAAGAAAGAACAAAACCCTGCTATTCCTAAATTCACCATCATTTCTCTCTCTCATGTTCAGGAGTTTGTTTCCAACCTCAAAAGAAATCCTGTTTTTCTGTCCTGCAAACTCAGTTCTTAATAAGAATAATTTATGGGGATAAAAAGCCAGGAATTCTATCCAACTATAACAGTCAGCCATGTGCACTCCTCTTTTGAGACAGCTGAAACACAACTCAAGTGGCTGAGATGGTGAAGTGAAAATAGAAGGAGAAAGAATATACTAGGTGTCCTTAAATTTTTTTTAACAGTTTAATAATATGATACAGCCATACCACATTCTTCCCAGAAGACAACTAGAGGTTATTTAAACATTGTTATCTAGCCTCTGAGCATGAACATCATGCAGATGGAACAAGATGAATTACCACCACCAGCATGACTCACTCCTAACTGACCACATCCCCATGCAGGAGAGCTAAATAATTTCATCCTAGTCTGATGAGAAATTTACCCTTCACCTAAATGTTAAAAGCCTTTTTGGGATAACCGAAACTTCCATTAAAGGGCAATACAGTTCATTTGTAGAATAAGAAAGGGCTTCCCCAGTGGTTCAGTGGTAAAGACTCTGCCTGCCAATGTGGGAGGCAATGGTTTGATCCCTAGATTTCAAAGATCCCCTGGAGAAGGAAATGGCAACCTACTCTGGTATTCTTGCCTGGGAAATCCCACACACAGAGGAGCCTGGCAAGGTCCATGGGGTCACAAAACAGTCAGATACGACTTAGCAACTAAACAAAAGTAAGGGGAAAAGTCAGTCTATTCTGCATATGTATAGTCAAAGCTATGGTTTTACCAATAGTCATGTATGGATGTGAGAGTTGGACCACAAAGAAAGCTGAGCACCAAAGAATTGATGCTTTTGAACTGTTAGTGTTGGAGAAGACTCTTGAGTGTCCCTTGGACTGCAAGGAGATCAAACCAGTGCATCCTAAAGGAAATCAGTCCTGAATATTCATTGGAAGGACTGATGCTGAAGCTGAAACTCCAATAATTTGGCCACATGATGTGAAGAACTGACTCATTGGAAAAGGCTCTGATGCTGGGAAAGATTGAAGGTGGGAGGAGAAGGGGACAACAGAGGATGAGATGGCTGAATGGCATCACAGACTCAATGGACATGAGTCTGAGCAAGCTCTGGGAGTTGGTTATGGGCAGGGAGGCCTGGGGTCTCAAAGAGTTGGACATGACTGAACAGCTGAACTAACTGAACTGATTCTGTATAATGATTCTGCTTACGAAAATATTCCTGTTCTCAACATGGGGTTACACTATAGCTCCCTCCTTCCTTAAAAAAAAAAAAAGCAAAACAAAAAGTGAGACTGTCCTTGGGAATGGTGCTGTGCGTGCTCTGCTCTAACAAACAAGAGGCGCCATAGATAAGCACACAGACGTGTCTGTTCTCACGCCCTTGGGAATATTGAAAAGGATGAGCAGCCCTAGATTGCATGACAGAGACGAACATCACTCTTTGTGGGTTTTGTTTGTTTATTTTGCTTGTTTGTTACTGTATGAACATCCTCTAAGGAAGCAGCCTTTAATTGCCTTTTTAGGGAGTGAGTACATGTATGAAAGACACAGTGACAGGTTGACACAATGCTCAGTCCCTTTTACGATGCTTTCCTGGGGACAAAGGGAAAAAAAAATCAGGAAGCAGAACAATGAAATGCAAACCTAGAAACTGCCTGATACTCCTTAGTGAGTAAAGGTTGTGGACTAACTGCAGCCATTCTCCAGTGTCTTCGCTGAAGGTAAATGCTAAGTAAACAAAATGCCAAACTGTGTATCTGAAACACATGTGATGCTGTGGTATACTCATAAGAGACACCACAGCAGATGTCTTAAAACACTGTTGTGCTAAAAACAAACAAAAATACAAACAGTAATCCTATATGGAATTACTTAGGGCAGCCTTCCTCCCCCACTCCAGTTATTTAAAGATTACAAAATGCTGGTATGACACATGAGATCTAGGGTCTGAGGTGTTGCCCTATGCACGGGACGAGTCTCCCAAGAAGAGAGATTCACAGAGAGCTATCCAGAAGGTGGGGTGTCCGGGAGGGTTTGAGAACCTGTAGAGGAGTGTAATGAAGGCAAGGTATAGCCACCATGTTCCCACTGCCCTTCAGATGCTTTCCCACGTGGACCCTCGGGGAAGTCCAAGTCGTTAAGAACTTTAGCTCTTCCTTCCTAAATTGTTATTCTGCTGTAGAGAGGCAAGATAGGAAGAGGAGAAATAGGGCACGCTCCATTTGCTTTCCTTTTCAGCTCTCCCGTGGAGAAGAAAGATTGTTAAGTCGAAAAGTCTATTGCCTGGTGTGATGGTTGTTGACTAGCAAGTGGTCAGCTCAGAGAGATGCTGGCGAGAGAGAGGAGGGACCACCAGCTCAGTGCAGGGCGCTGAGCAGTAACATCAGAGATGCAGTGAAACAGCACCTTCCTTCTGCCACACGTTAGAGAAAGCTGTTTTCTGAAGAAAGGCACATGTGAAGAGAGGATGGAAATCCAAGTTGCACTGATTTGCACCAAGGTTATCCAGCAACTAGTTACAACTTCATTATTTCATTTATGCTTTCAACAAAAATGTATTAAGCACCTCTTATAAGCCAGACACTGTAGTTAAAGAAAGAGGACTTGGCAAAATAATCTCTGTTGTATAGACATTAATACTCTAAGTGGAATATAATCAAATAAATAGAAAGTATAATATATACTGTGGTACTGTGCTGTGCTTACTCTCACTCTTGTCCACCTCTTTGAGATGCCATGGATTGTAGCTCACCAGACTCCTTTGTCCATAGGGATTCTGCAGGCAAGACTATTGGAGTGGGTTGTCATGACCTCCTCCAGGGGATCTTCCCAACCCAGAGATCAAACCCAGAATTCCTGTGTGGCAGGCAGTTTCTTTACCATCTGAGCTATCAGAGAAGCCCAAGAATATGAAATGGGTAGCCTATCCCTTCTCCAGGGGATTTTCCCAACCCAGAAATCACACTGGGGTCTCCTGCATTGCAGGCAGACTCTTTACCAGCTGAGCTACCAAGGAAGCCCATATACTATGGCAGATGTAAGTACAGGTTGCATGGTAGCATATCAGAGAGCAGTTTCATTCCACTGGGAGAAACTGACTGACTTAACAGAAGAGAGGATTCCTCAGTCCAGACTTCAAGGAGAAGTGCTATTTATCTGTGCAAAATCTATGAATGGGGCGGGTGAGATGGAGTGAGAGGAGAATGCAAGTTAGGCTGCTCACTATGCCAAGACACGGATGATGGAAGCAGAACTTCAGTCGAGGGCTGAATTTTCTCTTCATGGTGCAACACAGAGTAGGAACAGGAATAAGGAGAGATAACATTAGAGGGCTGGTCAGTGACTGGGTTATGCATGATTGGTAAGCCAGGGCAAGGATACTGACCTATAGTCATTCACGAATGCATGTGTTCAAAAAGGCTACTTTGTAAAAAATAGAGAGAATTAAACCTGAGACAAGACCGGGAGCTGACTGTGGCTCAGATCATGAACTCCTTATTGCCAAATTCAGACTTAAATTGAAGAAAGCAGGGAAAATCATTAGACCATTCAGGTATGACCTAAATCAAATCCCTTATGATTACACAGTGGAAGTGAGAAATAGATTTAAGGGACTAGATCTGATAGATAGAATGCCTGATGAACTATGGATGGAAGTTCATGACATTGTACAGGAGACAGGGATCAAGACCATCCCTATGGAAAAGAAATGCAAAAAAGCAAAATGGCTGTCTGAGGAGGCCTTACAAATAGCTATGAAAAGAAGAGAAGCAAAAAGCAAAGGAGAAAAGGAAAGATATAAGCATCTGAATGCAGAGTTCCAAAGAACAGCAAGGAGAGATAAGATAGCCTTCCTCAGCGATCAATGCAAAGAAATAGAGGAAAACAACAGAATGGGAAAGACTAGAGATCTCTTCAAGAAAATTAGAGAAACCAAGGGAACATTTCATGCAAAGATGGGCTCGATAAAGGACAGAAATGGTATGGACCTAACAGAAGCAGAAGATATTAAGAAGAGGTGGCAAGAATACATAGGAGAACTGTACAAAAAATATCTTCATGACTCAGATACTCACGATGGTGTGATCACTCACCTAGAGCCAGACATCCTGGAATGTGAAGTCAAGTGGGCCTTAGGAAGCATCACTATGAACAAAGCTAGTGGAGGTGATGGAATTCCAGTGGAGCTATTTCAAATATTGAAAGATGATGCTGTGAAAGTGCTACACTCAATATGCCAGCAAATTTGGAAAACTCAGCAGTGGCCACAGGACTAGAAAAGGTCAGTTTTCATTCCAATCCCAAAGAAAGGCAATGCCAAAGAATGCTCAGACTACCACACAATTGCACTCATCTCACATGCTCATGAAGTAATGCTCAAAATTCTCCAAGCCAGGCTTCAGCAATATGTGAACTGTGAACTTCCTGATGTTCAAGGTGGTTTTAGAAAAGGCAGAGGAACCAGAGATCAAATTGCCAACATCTGTTGGATCATGGAAAAAGCAACAGAGTTCCAGAAAAACATCTATTTCTGCTTTATTGACTATGCCAAAACCTTTGACTGTGTGGATCACAATAAACTGTGGAAAATTCTGAAAGAGGTGGGAATACCAGACCACCTGACCTGCCTCTTGAGAAACCTATATGCAAGTCAGGAAGCAACAGTTAGAACTGAACATGAAACAACAGACTGGTTCCAAAGAGGAAAAGGAGTGTGTCAAGGCTATATATTGTCACCCTGCTTATTTAACTTATATGTAGAGTACATCATGAGAAACACTGGGCTGGAAGAAGAACAAGCTGGAATCAAGACTGCCGGGAGAAATATCAATAACCTCAGATATGCAGATGACACCAGCCTTATGGCAGAAAGTGAAGAGTAACTAAAAAGCCTCTTGAACTGTGGTGCTGGAGAAGACTCTAGTGAGTCCCTTGGACTGCAAAGAGATCCAACCAGTCCATCCTAAAGGAGACCAGTCCTGGATATTCACTGGAAGGACTGATGCTGAGGCTGAAACTCCAATACTTTGGCCAACTCATGAGAAGAGTTGACTCATTGGAAAAGACCCTGATGCTGGGAGGGATTGGGGGCAGGAGAAGGGGACAACAGAGGATGAGATGGCTGGATGGCATCACCGACTCAATGCACATGAGTTTGGGTGAACTCTGGGAGCTGGTGATGGACAGGGAGGCCTGGTATGCTGTGATTCATGGGGTCTCAAAGAGTTGGACACGAATGAGTGACTGAACTGAACTGAACTGAAACCTGAGACTAAATCTAAGAAAGAGAATGAAATATGACTATAATCATGAGCCCTAAGAAAATATAAAAACCTGGGGCCAAGGCAATGAGCTCTGGAATGGAGGCAAGTGTACAGATTGGAGAGAGGTTAAAGACATGAAATTAATATGGCTCAGTGGAGTCTTCCCCGGTGGTCCAGTGTTTAGGATTCCTTGCTGCCAATGCAGGGGGCATGGGTTTGATCGCTGGTCAGGGAATGGTGGGATCAAAAACAAAATCTGGTGATCAATTAAATATGGGTAAAAAATACATGGGAGAAAAAAAATCAACCCCTAGATGTACAGTTTTATAGGATACATTGAAGTTGGTAAATTTAATGAAAATGATGCATTTCATTTTGAACATGGGAGTTTCGTGGGTTTGCACTGTCTCCATATGACCGAAAGAAAGCTTACCATGAAAACGAACAAGAGATGGAATACAAAGTCAGCGACAGGACAATATTTGACAACAGAAATTCAGCCCACAACCTCTGCAACAGCTGGTCCAAGAAACCAAATTACGACCTTTACAGTAATTGGTTCAGAACACTCAGGGCTTAGTCAGTGTCAGTTTCTCTATTTATTGCCCCCACTTCCAACTCAGGATGGACCAGAGAAAGCCACGTTCAGGCTCCAGACCAACTACATAAGACGGCCAGCTCTAGCAAACTCACCTTCAGTTTTCCCATGCCAGCACCCTCCAACCAGAACATAACCTGTAGCCTTCTCTGTTTTCCCTCCAAAACGTTTTCCTACACTTTTGCTTGCATTGACTGCCAAACACAAGTAATGGTGGTTGACACCCTTGCTATGGCAAGCTCTGAATGAATAGCCTCTGGCTGTTCTCTTTTGCATGGCTATTTCCACAGCTTTTCTTAGAAGCTCCATCAAGATACAGTATATACCACCTGGTGATGGCTGCTGCTGCTGCTGCTAATTCACTTCAGTCGTGTCTGTCTCTGTGCATCCCCACAGATGGCAGCGAACCAGACTCTTCCGTCCCTGGGATTTTCTAGGGAAGAGTACTGAAGTGGGGTGCCATTGGCTTCTCCGCTGGTGGTGCCAGACCTAAGCATTTGACAAGGAACAGAACCCAGAGAGGCTCCTTATGTCTTGCTGCTCATGGCTTGACAAGTCTGTGATTGGATAAGTCAGAACTAGGTCTGGAGTCCACTGCACTTGAGTTGAGGTCCTTGCCAGTTATTCTGTTTGGTAGGTATACCCAGGTTTTGTCATTGGTTCCAATTTATTTGGCATTCTTAAGTAGAATCAGAACATTCCTTTTTATTCTGTTCTGTGCTTCCATTTTGTGTTGTATTACCTAACAGTATTGTTTGTCATAAGGAAGAGGTAGAAAACAAGCAAAAGATGGCAAGACAGACCCTATAAGCCTGTTGTTTAAGCCAGCTCCGCAGATAGGTTTGTGTTTGTGTTCTCACTGACCAGTGTTCATTTGGATAAACCTTGCTGTGGGACACCAATAAAACCTGACTGGTGCTTCTTATGTTTGATTCTTTATCTTGAGAGTTCATCTTTGGTACTGAAAGTGAAAGTGAAAGTTGCTAAGTTGTGTCCGATTCTTTTGGACCCCGTGGACTATACAGTCCATGAAATTCTCCAGGCCAGAATTCTGGAGTGGGTAACTGTTCCCTTCTCAAGGGGATCGTCCCAACCCAGGGACTGAACCCAGGTCTCCCACATAGCAGGCAGATTCTTTACCAGCTAAGCCATATACCAAGAGCATGTTTTCTCTGGCTGTTCACCTGCCAGGGTACAGATTTTTGTAGTCTGTGCACAGAGGCAGCCAGCCCTCAGATTGGGGACCCAAGACACAAACAGTACCCACATCATTTTCACCTGACCATTGCCAGCTCTCATGAGGTCATCTAAATCCAAATCTTCTCATGGTGAAAACTCCTACAATTTATATATTCTCTCATTACATTCTTAATGCCTTCATCTCTCTCTGTAAATGGCATACCTGTAGCAAGGGTGACTGAGACTTCCATGGCCACTCTGAGAAATATTTGACTTGAACAAAATTGTTTGCTTGAAAAACATCTTTAAAATGCCATTTGTGACCATATAGATGGACCATGGATGGATGGCATTATTCTAAGTGAAATAAGTCAGACACTTATTCCAAGTGAAATAAGTCTTATATATTATTATAATTATATAATATTACATATTATTATATTATATTATGATTATATAATATGTAATTATAATAATTACAATGTAAATTGTAATAATTAATTGAGAAAAACAATTACTGTATCATCTCACTTACATATGGAATCTATAAACAAACAAAAAAACCAAGTTCATAGATAGGGAGAACAGATTTGATGGGTTGCAGAGGTGGGCAATAGTTGGTGGGTAAAAGGGGTGAGAGGGTCAGAAGGTATAAACTTCCAGCTATAAAATGAATAACTCATGGGAATATAATTTAAAGATAATGACTGTAGTTAATAATATATTGTTGCATATTTGAAAGTTGCTAAAAGAGATCTTAAAGGTTTTCCTCACAAGAAAAAAATTTTAATTACGATTAATGTTAACTAGATACATTGTGGTGATTATTTTGCAGTATATACAAATAGAAATCATTATGCTGTTCACCTGAAACTAATATAATATTGTATGTCCATTAAATCTTAATTACGAAAAAGGAATAAGACATCTCAAGTATAGTGAGTAGTATTTTTTAATTGGTATGCAGAAACCTTGAAACAAAATTCTGATTCACAAGTTGCTTCAGTTAAAGATTCTGCAGCAAAAGCTAATGAGGAATTTGACAAACTTCAGCAAGAACAAACTAGACACATTTCCCTAGTGAACCCCTGTGCTCCTCCTCTGGTCGGTTTTCTTTATCTATCCTCTTCCTCCTGTTCTACCAATCTCTCCTCTCTGTCCCTTCATCACTTCCTCTCTCTTCCTCACCCTGTCCAGACCTCCTACATTTCCCAAGGCACTCTCTTAAAGATTCCTACATGCCATTTGCTTCTAAAGATGCTTCTCTTCTATGAGCGAAGTGTTTAGGCAGCTGTGGAATTTAAACCTTAGACCTCAGTTGAGGGAGTAAGTGAAAGTTGCTCAGTCGTGTCTGACTCTTTGTGACCCTGTGGACTATACAGTCCATGGAATTCTCCAGGCCAGAATACTAGAGTGGGTAGCCTTTCCCTTCTCCAGGGGATCTTCCCAACCCAGTGATCAAACCCAGGTCTCCCACATTGCAGGCAGATTCTTTGCCAGCTGAGCCATAAGGGAAGCCCAAGAATACTGGAGTGGTTAGCCGATCCCTTCTCCAGTGGATCTTCCTGACCTAGGAATTGAACTTGGGTCTCCTGCATTGCAGGTGGATTGTTTACCAACTGACCTATCAGGGAAGCCCCAGACCTCAGTTAAGAACTACAATTAAGAATGCATCTAAACCAAGACTGGTAACTATGCATAGAATAATTTATATTTGGGAGGTGGTACCTAGATAAGGGAATGGCTACCCACTCCAGTATTCTTTCCTGGAGAACTCCATGGACAGAGAGCTTGGCTGGATATAACAGGGTTGCAAAGAGCTGGACATGGCTGAGCAACTAACACTGCACTTTCACTTTTCACATACTTACCCAGAATGACCTGACAATATCAACTCTACAACATATTGGTCAGAACCACAGGTGCTAATTTCTGGTTGGCAAAAGCTGATTGAACAACTCAGAATGGGACTTACAGGATATGTTTTTCCAAAAAGCCAACATGGGCTCACTGAGGAAAGCTTGTATCCCTCTTGGTCACACTCTCTGCTCACTAGAAGTACTGCAAGTGGACTTATAGGCTTTATCTTGTGAGAAAGCTGTCCAAGGGAAGGGAGTATAATGAACCCATCTGAGCCTGAGAATTAATCAAGGAAGATCACCCAACAGGGTAGTGCAGGGAAGAGCTATCCATCGTTTGGGTGAGGGTGGGGAGCTGAGGAGGTAATCCATCCTTTATTTTCTTGATGGTTGCAAAGGGAAATCCAAATTGGAACTCTGAATCCCAGGAAAGGCAAAGGGTCCACAGGGAAGGACAGTGTTCCTAGTCTAGTCCACACTCACTAGGAATCTGGGACCTTTGGAGATGGATGCTGTGGGACTGAAGAGCTGAATCCAAGGACAGTCTTGCCTGAATTCCATGCAGAGGGAGTGGGATCCCACTTCCTCCGAAGTTACAAGCAGCTGGGCAAGGCTCTGGATGGGGCTGCCTGGGAGAAGTCTTAAAAATGACAAGAAATCACCATAGCAGAAGAGTTCCCCATGCTTTAGTGTCTGTTTCAAAATCTGGACTTCCCAGGTCAACTGAGAGAAGGCAGGTAACCCCTCTACTTATTTAGTTAATTGCTTGTTTCTTTGTTTAACAAACACATATAGTATTACTATACAGAGAATTTTGCAAGAGCTTTATATTAATTCCTTTAATGTTCACAACTGTTATATGAGGAAGTGCTGTTCTTATACTCATATTTTTAGAGTGAGGCGCAGAGATGTGGAATGCCTTTCCCAAGTCAGACTGCTAGTAATAGAGACAGGATTCAAACTCAGATAGTATGTCCAGATTCCATGCTCTTAACCACAAGTAGATTTATTTACTACTATTATTTTAGGGGGAAAATAAAACCATTGTCAAGAATCATAACTTAATCTTATAAAGCAATTCATACCATGTATATTTCGCTTAATTCTTACAACAACTCTGTGACATGGGTATTTTATTTTCAATTGATAGATGAAGAAACAGGTTCAGTGGAGCATTCAAAGTCAAATAGTTAGAAGGTCACAGTCAGGGCTGAAACACAGGTTGTCTGATGCCAGTCGAAAATTCTTTTCACTGTATCACATTGTAATTTGTTAGAGAGACCTAAAGGAAGTAAGTGAAGAAGTGGCCAAGGAAACACACAATCTCTAAAAAACAAAACAAGCAAACAAAAAAAAAAGATAAAAGTCGTGATTCAGACCTGCCTGATCATTGCTGATTGAACGTCAGTTGCATGATATATCACCATCAGCCCTCACAGTGGAAAATGAGTCAATTGCTATATTACCACAGCTTTTGTCAAAGGCCTCTCAAGGGAACTGGAAGAATTTGCTAAATTCATGTTGCAATCTAGCCCATTATAAGATCTCTACAGTAATTAGACTCAGAACAAGAAATTGCACATAGCCCATCAGCTGGGAAACAGAGACTGGTGTACCATCAAATTCAACACCCTAGACCCTTGTTCCTCATCTCTGTTTTCTCTATAACTTCAGTATGTCAACAACACAAAAACCAAATAACTCTGTGGTTTTCCAAAACATATAGTAACATGGGGACTGCTGAGAAAGAACAATTCTGATAAGAACAGATAAAGATTAGTTCAAATATATGAAATTAGTTTGACTAAACTTGAAAACAATCTCATACATTAATCATAGTTCTTATAAAGCGGTATCATCTTGATGGTCTTGAAAAAGAAGTTTAAAGTCTTAATGACTAAGCACTTCTGCATTCTTATCTTTGTTCAGCATAGATGACTGAAGGCTTTTACTATTAAAATAATCTTATCGTGCTTGTTCTAAACTGGATTTTTCATATTGTAATGTCTTGTTTCTGTTCCCTCCACTGTTTCCTAATTTATTTTCAATGCCCAAAGACATGTTATGTAGACTGGGTGAATGTGGTCATACTGAATTAGTCAAATAATTATGAATTTTTAAATCATTATATTGTATATGTAACCTCTATAAGAAAAATATCTCCTTCATCTAAGGAAGTGTATTAAATGCACTTCGGGAACCACATTAAAAAGATAATAAACAGCACACCATTATGAACGGTAATGAATACTAAAAAGTATTCTAACTGAAAAGTAGAAATAGATAACTAGAGGTTTCTTAACCAAAACAAAGAGAAAAAGGGCACACTTTAGGTTGGACATCTATAATAGCCGATATCAGAAGAAACTAGCTTAGGCAAAGTATAGGCTTTATTTTGCAACAATAAACTCATGAAAACAAAAATGCCCTGAGACTAAGAACCAACTTAACCTTAACTCAGACCCCTGTATGTTCCTCTTTGGTCTCCACCTCTCTGAACTTGTGTTCCATCAACCTCACCTGCCACCATCTAAACAGGCGGGCTCTGCTTCCCAAATCTCAGGATGAAAAACAGCCACTACATGCCACCTCCAAATGTACATTTTCTCTGTTCAAATGAGTAGCCACACTGGACTGACATCTTTTAATCCCAGAGCCATTCTCCCCTCTGGGCTGCATACCAACATGGTAACGTCTTTGCATCCGTGTGAATAGGAAGAACTCGTCCCCAAACAGCAAGAAACATGATGAGTCGTAGATCAAATAGGCATCATCCCACTCTTCAAAGTCTGAAAAGAAAAAAAAAAAAACATAAAAGGCTTCAAAGGCAATCTGGCAAGCATGTTATATTAAAACTAAGAAAAAATATGACTGCACTAAACCACTGGCACACATATTAAAGAAGCTATTTTCAGAGTCAGTCAAACTCTGAAAGCATAGAACTCTGCATACTGGAAAACTGTAGACTCAGTGAAAATGTAGGAAAAGAGGCATCCACTTTTTAAAAAAATGAAATGCCCTATATTCTGCATTCCTTAAAGCCTTTACCTTTTTTCCCATCCCTCTAATCCCCCAACTCTCCTACCCATCTTCAATAAGCCATTTGCCTAAGAAGGACCAATATGCTTTGAGAGAAATTCCAAGGACACAGTGTTCCTTGACTCTAGTAATGTGAAATTCTAATGTGATGGAGAATCATTACTTTCAAAGAAATCCTATCCAAGAGTTAATAATATGTAAATGGGCTCTCAAAGGCACTAGAACATATGCAGAATGAAGGTATACAACACTTAAGCAAAGTTTAGGCTTTCGTGTTTACTTGGAATAAAAAGATAATATTCAAATATGTACCACCAGCTATAATCCTTCCATTCCAGAGGAAAAGAAACTGAATTTCTAAACCCTAGCAGAAAAACTCAAGACATCGTCTGCCAATGACAGTATATATTATTAGAAAGTTTTGACTCTCGGGTCTATCATGTAAAATTTAATAAAGCAGCTATTTGACACCATAATACTTGCAAGGACGTAGTACAGGGAGATGGAAATAGGGTAAAACCTAATAACGTGCAAAGTTCCATAAGAAAAATAAATATTCTAGTGTCAACATGACAGTTAAAATTCAAGGTTGAAGGTACATCCTTGTAATAAGGCAGTGTTACTCATCCATACAAGAGCTGCTCCAAAACAGCTACAATTAGTTTTAGTTTTCAAAAGAGAAAAATATGGAAAAAAATTTTAAGTTGTATGGGACAAAGGCTAAGATAACTTAACTGATAAGTACTCTGTCGCTATAGATAAGAAATTGGAATAAGAAGTTGAGCATCTTAATGCATGAATAGACCTGAGCATCAGTTTTGGTTTTCCGTATAAAGCATGTCAATGATGCTAAGAGCTAAGTGTTTCCTCAAGAGTCAGATGAATTTTAGAGTGAGAGAAATTACCTAGGAAATTCAAGTTCCCTGAGCAAATTACATTTCCAGCATCTAAATAGTGCAAGTATGGTAGAACTTAATTTATTTTCCTTAGAATAATAAAATGATCAGAAAATGTGCCCAGGTTCAATCTGGAGATCAAGTCTACAAAGCATGGAGTAAACAAATTTTGGGGCTTTAAAAATAAGGAAATTAATATACTACAACATTATCAAAACAATAGTGATATATGCCTAGAATAGGGGCAGATTGGTAGGTAATAAAGGCCCAATAGATTAGTATACTTTAATTAATATAGTTTGAATTCTGATCAAATCCATTCTTGTTCAATGCAGTGTACATAGATGGAATTATTTACATTCTTTTTTACTATATATCTCTTAGTTTTTAAAAACATTTTCTGGCTTTATTGAGGTATAGTCGATAAATACAACTGTAGTATATTTAAAGTGCGTGATATGACGATTTGATGTACAGACCCATGTGAAAGGATGCCCGCAATCAAGTCAACATCCATCTCCCAGCATAGTTCCTTTGTTTCCTTTCTCCTTTTTTTCTGGAGAGGGGTGAGAA
This sequence comes from Ovis canadensis, assembly GCF_042477335.2. Taxonomy (NCBI): domain Eukaryota; kingdom Metazoa; phylum Chordata; class Mammalia; order Artiodactyla; family Bovidae; genus Ovis; species Ovis canadensis. Next base: position 82,348,250 of record NC_091254.1, read on the forward strand.
TGTATAACATTTACCATCTTAGCAAATTTCAAGAGTACAATATAGTGTAATTAACTATTGTCACCATGCTATATATTATATCCTAAAAACTTATTTCTCTGCTGGCTGTAAGTTTGTACTCACTTTAAAACCTCTCCCTATTTCTCCATCTCCCAGGCCCTGGTGACAACCATTTTACATTCTGTTTTGACAAGCTGGCCTGTTTTGCTTTGTTTTCTTGTCTTAGATTCCTCATATAAGTGAAACCATGTAGCACCTGTCTTTCTTTCTTGGCCTTTCTTTCTTTTCACTTAGCACAATGACCTCTAGTTTCATCCATTTCATTGCAAATACCAGAATTTCTTTCTTCTTTATGGCTGAATAATATCCCACTGTTTATATACACTGCATTTTCTCTATCCATTCATTTGTCAACAGCTACTCCGGTTGTTTTCTTCCATTGACTATTGTGAACAATGCTGCCCTGACTATAGGAATACAAATATCTCTTTAAGACAGTGATTTTGTTTCCTTTGGATATATACCCATAAGTAGAGCAATTGAATGATAAAGTGATTTTTCTTTTCAATTTCTTGGGAAATCTTTATCTTGTTTTCTATACGGCTGTACTAGTTTATATTCCCACCAGCTGTCTGCAAATCCCTTCTTTTAAAATTGCAAGTGGGAAATTTACCTTAAATGAAAACAAATATAAAAGTACAACTCATAAGTACTCTCGCGATTTGTGACTGCTGAAACTCTGAAGGGATATCAGTAAGTTGCTAACTGAAGGCTCTGGCAGAGGTAAGGCTGTGTGAGAACATAGTGAGAAGATGGCCATCCACAAGCCAAGGAGAGCCCTCAAAAGGGACCAAATCTGTTACAACACTTCATCTTGGACTGCTAGCCTCCAAACTGCAAGAAAGTTAATTTCTGTTGGTTAAGCCACTCAGTCTCTGCTATTTTGTTAGGGCAGCCCTAGCAAATTAATACAGCCATTAAGGTTTTTTTTTAACTTTTTATTTTGTATAGGGGTATAGCCGATTACAATGTTGTGATGATTTCAGGTGAACAGTGAAGGGACTCAGCCATACATATTAATGAATCCATTCTCCCCCGAACTCCCCTCCCATCCAGGCTGCCACATAACATTGAGCAGAGTTTCATGTAATATACAGTATGTCCTTGTTGGTTATCCATTTTAAATACAGCAGTGTGTACACGACCTTCCCAAACTCCCTGTCCCTCCCTCTCCCACCCCAGCAACCAAAACATCATTCTAATACAGTCACTGATTTTTGAGGTGATTTGTTATATAGCACTAGATAACTCAGGCTTCCCTGGTGGCTCTGCAGTAAGAATCTGTCTGCAGTGCAGGAGACACAGGAGATGCAGGTTTGATCCCTGGGTTGGGAAGATCTCCTGAAGCGGGGCATGGCAACCCACTCCAGTATTCTTGCCAAGAGAATCCATAGACAGAGGCGCGAGCCTGGCAGGCTACCATTCAGTGGGTTGCAAAGAGTCAGACACTACTGAAGTGACTTAGCACGCATGCACTGGATAACAAATATGATAATTTTCAACTAGGGTAGTACATGTAAAATTAACAAGATATCCTTGACTTTAGGGGCTTATAAAAAAATAGACTGGATGCTAACAGTTAACTAAGAAATATTACAGTGACAATAAGACTAAACAAATATATAAACATATGATATGATTACTTATGTGCATGTGTTGGGGCAAATAGATTGAGAATCTAGGCTCTTTACAGATAAAGCACTATGAAAGCATGCCATAAAAATGTCTTCAGTAATACGTATTTCAATCATCATCTTTACTTAATGCATGCCAAAAAGTTTATATACTATAATGTAGAAATATAATTTTGAAAATATTCTACTTTAAATGCACGTATGGCAATTATCCAAGAATCATTCAAAACATACATAAATAATATCATACCTTCTTTCTAATATCACTGGAAAAGATATAATCTTCCTATGGGAAATAATATTCAAGATGGGCAATTTTGACATACTGGGATCAGAAATACAGTGGCCAGATCAAAAAATTATGTTTGAAAACAATAGGTTGAGAGATTCACAAATCCAAGAGAGTCAGTTCCTAGTCTAAAGGAATGAGAGCTACCAATCTCAGAAACAGAATTTATATGTATTATCCAGATATATTACAATAGTAATCTCTGCTTTGTGAAGGAAGAAACTATCTCAGAAAGATTAAGTTGCAAGATACCACACAATTAGGAATTATTCACACTAATGCTATTATAAATCATTATTATCACCATCACCATCATCCAGGATGAAGTCAAAATCACATATTTTGCATTTGAATATGGGCTTATTAAGGGCTTCCCAGGTGGTGCTAGTGGTAAAGAACCTGTCTGCCAATGCAGGAGACATAAGAAATAATGATTTGATCCCTGGGTTGGGAAGATCCCCTGGAGGAGAGCATGGCAATCCACTCTAGTATTCTTGCCTGGAGAATCCCATGGACAAAGGAGTTTGGTGTGCTACAGTCCATAGCATCGCACAGGGTTGCACACATCTGAAGCGATACATGCATGGGCTTGTTAATGACAATTTTTTCCATAAAGGATGATATACATAGTCACATTCATTTGTCACATATGTATGTATGCATACTCCAATTATTAAGGGATATGGCCCACAAAATGTTATAGCCCAGTAATATTTCATTGCTTCTTTAAAAAAAAATTATTGGAGGGTAATGGCTTTATAATATTGTGTTGGTTTCTGCCATACATCAACATGAATCAGTCACAGGTGTACATATGAGCCCTTCCTATTGATTCTCCCTGTTATCTTTCATTCCATCCTATCCCTCTAGGTTGTCACAGAGCACGGGGTTGAGCTCCCTGTGTCACACAGCAAATTCCCACTGGTTATCTATTTTCCATATGGTAGTGTTTACGTTTCCATGCTGCTCTCTCCATTTGTCCCACCTACTCCCTCCTCCACTGTGTCAACAAGTCTGTTCTTTATGTCTGTGTCTCCGTTGCTGTTCTGCAAATATGTTCATCAGTACAATCTTTCTAGATTCCATACTCATGTGTTAATATACAATATGTGTTTTTAAAGTAGATCACTAGACTCATCTTCAGGGATGCAAGGAAACAGAATAACCTAAAGTAGCTACTTTCAGGTCAATATTCCTAATCTCCTCTCCCATGCTGATCCCAGACCCAGCCTTTGTGCCTTACAGACAGGTTGACCCAAGTTAGACTAATCAAGGTTCTTTCTACCAGGAACCTTGTTTTCAATGTATCATCTGATTGTATCTGACAGCAGGTGCTAAAAAGAATAAAGGTTATAAATTCTTCTGCTGAGATCCCCAGAACTGCAGTGGTTCTGTATATTCTGAGACTTGGTTGTTCAGCTTTTTGTTCAGTTTTGGCAGGTACCAGCCAATCATTTTTATGAGGGGCTTAGAATCACTCTCTGTGCTTTCATCCAAAGAATATTAAATGGAAATTGGTACAAGAGAGTGGGTTCTGGCAATAAAGTCAGAGAGAAATGTGCACGATTTGGATCCGGTCATCAGGCCAGAAAGCTGTAAAATATCTACAGATATCTCAAGATGGGCAAAAGCAGTCTGTGATTTTCACTGGTGGAACATCCCCTCTTGTTATTGTCTGTGGGCTACTAGGGTTGGATACAGATCTGGGGGAATTTGTACCTTCTGCCACAAATTTAAAGGGGATAAAGAGCCCCAGACCCATGGGTATAATGGTTCATTCTGATAAGATATCACTCTAAAATATTTAATGCTATGTCAAAAATCTTAGGACATAGAGTACAGATTCAGGGCCCTTTTGTTATGAAATAAAATCATCTGATTAATGCCCCCAGAAACAAAATTTGAGGATTAGTTCTGCTATGTTGCAACATCTCGGTCAGTAAAACTTCATCCCCTCTGAGGAAAGAAATGGCCTCCACAGTTGGAGCCTGTAGGAGTGTCCATCGATCCTTAGTTCCTGGGTCATGACACTGAAGCCCTAGTCTGAAAAAAAAATGTTGTAGTCAAAGATCAAATTCTTCCATCCAGCACACTCCATTTCTGGTCATTTATCTTTTCCATTAGAAGAGGAATAGCCTTGTATTACAAGGGGCCTCCCCAATGGCTTAGTGGTAAAGAACCTGCCTGCAATGCAGGAGATGCAAGTTCTGTGCCTGGGTTGGGAGGATCCCCTGGAGAAGGTAATGACAACCTACTCTAGTGTTCTTGCCTGGAGAATTTCATGAATAGAGGAGCTTGGAGGGCTACAGTCCATAGGGTCTCAAAGAGTCAACACGACTGGACAACTGAGCACCCACAAGCCTTGCACACACCCCATGCCACCTGAGCCAGCGCTTCAGTCTGGCTCTTCAGTCTGGCTCAGTCTAGTTTCAGCTGCTCTGTCCAAGTTTGTGAAAACAAGCTTTTTTCATGTCCAAGTCTCTCTTTCCCACTCCCAGACACAGTGAGCTGCTCCCTGTTCAGAAAGAAGACCAGTAGTTTTGGAAATGCAATGTCTGAAAGAGGGGCTTTTAAAATCATCTTTAATCTCTCTCCTGTCTCAGTATCCTCATGGGTAATTCCAAAGAAATTCAGTCCTTCAGCGAATAAGGCTGCACTGAACCTTTTTAATCCTGAACCTTCTGCCAAGAAGACTGTATTTCTGCATTGAGGTTTTTAGGTATTTTGTAGAATCCCTCCAAATCTAACAGTGTGACAGTCATCTGATGAGCTTCAAACAAGAAAAGATGTTCAAGATGCTACCCTTATCCCCACATACTGATTCCCCAACAGGGTCATCATCACTGTGGCAGCCTGCAAAAATTTATGTTGGACAAGGACAAGGATTCTCAAGTTTCTGGTAATTTGGAGGTACGTATTCAAAATATCTGTGCCACACTTCTTTAACACGCTGAATGAAATAAAACTTGCCTCGGATTAGCCACAGGTCACCATAGTAGTTCAGCTGGTAAAGAATCCAGCTGCAATGGGGAAACAAAGGCTCAATTCCTGGGTCAGGAAGACCTCTTGCACAAGGAATAGGCTACCCACTCCAGTATTCTTGTGTTTCCCTGGTGGCTCAGCTGGTAAAGAATTTGCCAGCAATGCAGGAGACCTGGGTTCAATCTCTGGGTTGGGAAGATCTCCTGGAGAAGGAAAAAGCTACCCATTCCAGTATTCTGGCTTGGAGAATTCCTTGGACTGTATGATCCATGGGGGTCACAAAGAGTCAGACACAACTGAGCGACTTTTATATAAGACTGCAGGTAGATCATCCAATATTCCCGCCCACTTGTAGAGCAAATGATAATCCTCAATGCGTAGATGATATTCATGATCCCTTATTATCATGTTCATTGCTCCTTATGCTAAACAAAGTCCAAAATATCAGTACTAGATGACTATGCATGCTAAGTCGCTTCAGTCATGTCTGACTCTCTGCAACCCTATGGACTGTAGCCCGCCAGGCTCTTCGCTCCATGGGATTCTCCAGGCAAGAATACTGGAATGGGTTGCCATGTCCTCCTCTAGGGAATCTTCCTGACCCAGGGATCAAACCCATATCTCTTATGTCTCCTGCTTTGGCAGACAGGTTCTTTAACACTAACGCTCCCTAGGAAGCTCAGATGACTGTGACCATTGGCTGTTATCATGGTTCTTTTTGCTACACCAAGTCTCAGTAAGTCTTAGTCCTCCACAATCGTCTAACATAATTGCACTTAACGGCTTGCAGAGATGCTCCTACACAGTTCTCATCTTCCCCAAAACTCAGGTTCAACCGCGGGGGACTCCCAACTCTTCACCGTAGAAGTCTACCTCCTCCTAAGGAACTATATGAGTGCAGAGGTTGGATTCCCACCACATATAGAAACACATATATATGTGTGTAGGTAGACAGAAAATGTATATGAATCTAGATAGATAAACACTCACACACGTACATACACACACATGCTGATTCTTCTTCTCTGGTTTAACCCCGATTGATAAAATTATTACTTTTTACAGGACAGTCCCTAAAATACTAGTTATTGAGTACAGGGATTCAGGATTCTCTGATTAGGGATATTTGTCACTGTCTCTTTTCAGGAAGAGAATGGGTTTTTATCATAACTTCAGCATCCGGAGGAGGCCTTATAGCAAGCAGGCCAAAGATACCAAACCTTGGTATCTAAGGTTGTTCCCAAATCAGAAAGGACTGTGACAATGGCTTAGTCCCTGGAAGGGTCTCATCTTGAGGCTATTTTGATCATATGTGCCCAGTCACTCAGTTGTGTCTGACTCTTTGTGGCCCCATGGATTGCAGCCGGCCAGGCTCCTTTGTCCATGGAATTCTCCAGGAGTAGGGCATCATTTGATCATAACCTTTGCAAATAAATGAATAAATTCGTAAATAAAATGAGTCTCTCAAGGCAGACTTCACTCCAGTTATCCAGTGACTAACTTAGGTTAGAAATAGGAGAATACAAAGACAGGGAACCCCAAGAGATATAAGACGAAAGAGCGAGAGCACACTTGTGTGGAAGGGGTAGCCAAGAAAGACTGTAGAGGATCATACAATTCATCTTAAAGATTTTATTTTTATCTTAAGGACAATAAGAAATTAAAGCGCTTAAAACAGAGAACTGACATAATCTGAAGTGTTTTATATGACGATTACTTTGGCTGTACTACAGAAAAAGAATTGGTGGGTGGACAAGTATCTTTTCAACAAGACAGGGTGGCTATTTCATTGTTGCAGGCAAATAAGATGATGACTCAGAGGTACACAGAAATGGTCTGAAAAAACGGTGTCAGCAGGACTCAGTGAATGCAACTGACCCTGACATTCCCATCAGTCTTTGCCCCATACACAGTCCTATCTGTAGACACACTGTGCGTCAATCTGGGGTCTTGCATGTTCTGTCTTCCTGATGCAGCCTCTCCTACTTTTCTCTTCCATCAGCCATTCTTTAGCACATCTTTCCCGCAAAGTTACTTGTTCTACTTCTGTGCACTTTGCTGTATAGACCTCTGTTAGGTTTGCATATCACGTACATCCTTTGTCTCCACACCTTCTCCCTGAGGGGAGGAACTGCACTGTACTTGCCCTTTCCCTAGGGTCTATGTCAGACCTCATCACAGTAAATATGAAAGTTTGTTCACCAAATAAAGCAATGAATGCATATCTTAATAGTTTCAGTCAAAGCATGAACTGAAATTTTATTCTGAACTTCTCTGAAACTGACCAAAAGAACTCTTTTCTGTTATTCTGCAAATGAAATGTGCTTTTCATTTCCCCCACAATAAAAGGAGATGGAAAGAAAAAAAAATTATTAAGAGAAACCTTATAACCCTGATAATGAAGAAAATGATTTTCCCTCTTCTGTAGGTCATGAATGTGTGGGAAAGATCAATGAACCAGAAATCAGAACACAAAAGTTCTTGTCTTAATTTTGTAACAATATCAAATTTGTTTTTACTCCCATCTCAGGAAAGTGGGGATCAAGCTTTTCCTGTCTTTCAGTCAAAATCCATTTTCTGTGAAGAAAATATATTAACTTTTAAAAACTTTTTACTTAGAATTCCAAACTTACTTCATTATAAGAAAAAGAAAAATTTGAAACACATGTTAAACCTCATTGAATAACTCAAATGGGGAGCAAAGGCATTAATAATGTTAAATAAAAAGCTACTTCCCTTGGGAAAAATATACATATTTGTTTGTAATATTTCATTCATATGCTCTAATTGGCTTTCCTAGCATTCTAAAGGTAAATTTTAGAATAATTTTTCTATTTGAACTTTAATTTGCAAACTATTGTGTCCTGTTGCACATTTGGATACAATTTGCATAAACAGTATAATTACAATTATCTGCTTTCCCCAAAAGATTAGAAAGGAAAAACTACTAATTAATCTCATTTACATGTGGATAAGGTTAATTGCAAAGACCAATTTTTATTTTCCCTCGCTAAGCTGTAATAAGTGCTGTCATGCTTATTAAGATACAACATAGATATTATACTATGTATCAAATTGAATAATAATTATACTTATGTAGTATCTTTTACTCCCTGTTTTTTTAAAATAACTTTCTTGTTATAGAAGAGCACATTATCTAATTAGTTGGAGGCTTTCTTTCTGCTAGAAAGGTTACAATCTAGCCTTTCTAAAATTTTACCTTTTCATCTCATATAAATACAAGATAAATATTAATGGCCTCCAGTCCTCAAATGACATCTATTTTTATTTACTGCATCAATTATTGCATACTTGCCTCTTTTCAATTCTACTTGGTGATTATTTCCTTAATCCATCCCTTCTGCTTTCACTATTCAGGAATCTTTTTAATTTTTAGGTTCCCAACAAGCATTAATACTTACTAAACTCATTTCTCTGGATTTCTACCTAGGCCTTAAATGTTTCAGAAGCATCTTTCTGAATGTAAATGTAATCCTGTAACTTTTCACATAAAATCTTTCAAAGCCTCCATGTCCTACAAGATAGAGCTCCATAGCATGACATGTAAAATCCTTTACCATTGACACAGGCCTGGGTGTCTAACCTCAGCTCTAGCTGTAATCCCAGGAAGTCAAACCATTTGGAATTCCTGAAACCATGACACCATTTCATAAACCAAAGAAGGTCTATTGCTTCTGAATTTAGTGAGAGCCTCTAGTCTTTCCCTGTAGTTCCTGAAGGTAGTTGAGCATTTTAGAACATTCTAGGAAGGGACAGAAACAATCCAGAAATATGTCTATGGAAGCCATCTCTATTAAATCGCCTAAAGCGATCTCAGAAGAAAGGGACTGAGAATTTCCAAGACTGGTAATTTGTTGTGAATATGTTTTCTCATTGTAGAAACAAATTCATTTTCATATATTAATTTTGGAGTTGTAAACTTGTATTATTTTTTTAAAGATGGCCCTATTCAAAACCTATCCTGGTCTATGACCTTTTTGCTTGGGCATTCTTCCCTCTTCTGTCTAGTTAGAAAACTCCCGATTCTTTGAAGATTCAGCTTAAAATTCACCACTGTTCCCTCACCTTCGGTCATCCAAGAAATAATTGCAAATTTCATCCTCTGTTTCTTCTATTAAAGAATTGATCACATTCCATAATTATATGTTTACCAGTTCATTCTCTCTGTCTCTCAAAGAGGGTATGGAGGACATGTGTGCCAATTTGGACAAAAAAATTGTGTGTCTTCTCTCATAATAACACACCAGTTTCCTTCTGGGGAATTCTCTACCCCATAGGTGTCAATCACAGTCAGATGATAAGTTCTGAGGCTCTGGTTCTCACACTCCCTTACCCAAAGGCTCTTGGAGGCTCCTTGCCCAGTAGGCTTTGTTTTGCCTTCCCACCCCAGCAAGCCTGTTTCCATATGTGCTCCTCTTCACTCATCAGAATCTCACTCCTAGGACTTTCACCTTTGATCTTGGGAACAGCTGGCCTCTTTGAAGTAGCTCCTTCCACTGAGAACCTCTGTAAAGTCTGTGCTCCTGAATCCTCATCCTTTCCCTCTGAGAAGACTGCCAGTGGTTTCCCAATCTACTTGGGCTTCCCTGGAGACTCAAACAGTAAAGAATACATGCAATTCAGGAGACTTGGGTTCCATCCCTGGGGTTGGGAAGATCCCCTGGAAAAGAAATGGCTACCCACTTCAGTATTCTTGCCTGGAGAATTCCATGGACTGAGGAGCCTAGAGGGCTATGAGGTTGGTCTGTGGGGTTGCAAAGAGCCAAACATGTCTGAGCAACTGACGATTTCCCAATCTATATGCCCTTTCTGCAGGAGACTACATTTCCCAGCCTCCCTCATAGTTGGATGTGACTGAAAAATGTTGCCTGCAAAGACCTGACCTAGGTCTTGAGGCAAGAAACTTGCCTCTCTATTCATTCCCTTTTCTCTCCTTTCTAGATGAAACCAGGATACCTGCAGGATTTCTCACTTGCACAGGCCCCTTGGTGGCACTTTTTGATTATTAAAGTTCTTTAGTTGTATTGTTTTACTTGAAAAGTCCTCCAGACCCCCAAAACCCAGCTACACCTATACAAGGCCCAGCTGCTTCAACTGTGGAGAATAAGAAGAACTTGGCTCACCCCAAATCATGACAAACTCTCATTAGAGTCCATTACTTCTAAATTTTATCAGGAAAGGGAGGTTTTAATTTCCTATTACCCCAATAACTTGCTAAAAATTGTTGTCTAATTTTCCAACTATTGGGTTATTAAACACTAGATCAACTGATCAAATTAATATCTTTTTTTTCTTTAATAGAAACCATCAAGTATAAATGTTACCATCAGGTTAATGGTATGATTAATCAATTACTACCTTATTATGTTTAATCAATTATTAATATATTAATCAATATACAAGATTTATATTTTTCAAGTTCTAAGAATATTCTTGTTTTTCTCTAAAACTATTGTTTATAGACTTTAAGTTGTAACTGTTCAAAGTTTCACTGTTTGCTACATTAAAATACTTATCTTTCATAGCCCATATGACTCAGGTTTGTCAGAGCAACAAAACGCTTTGTGGAGGAACATGAATGTTCAATTTTTTCATTTCACATGTTTTGGGAGACTTTCTGAATAATAAAATTAGCCCTGTTGACAGTTCTTAACAAAAGAATATTGAGAGTTGAAAGTTGCCATTAAGAGTTTGATGGAATTAAGACTTAACATAGCAGCCTGGTTACAAATGAGAAATTACCTAAAGATGTTTTTAAATAGTCCTCATGCTTGAGCTCCAGTTCCGGTATTTTTATTTAATTGGCCTCAGGACGAGCCTGAAAATCTGTTTATTTTTAAATCTCTACAGCAATCATAAATGTGGAACTAGGGTTGACAAGCAAAGATTAGAGTGAGGGAGGGATTCTTCATTCTGCTAGAAGTTTCACTGATAGCAAGAATGTCACAGCAGATTACCAATTATGCACACTGAGAATTTAAAATTGGCTTAAAAAAACAGAAATAGTACATGTTTACATATTATAAAAACATAAAAATACATTGAGATCAATAAAAGAAACTAGGGCTTTTTGGAGAAATGGCTGACTTTAGGGTTGGGGCAGGGAATATGCAACCTGATATTAGAGCATTTTCTCATTCCAGAAAGGAAGGAAATTCTCAAAAACAAAATAATGGGAGTATGTTAAAGGGAATCAGAAGCCAAATGAAAGAGCTCCTATTGGCAAATGTTGGAACAACATGAAAGACAGGATAAAGAACACTGCATTTGATTATAACCCAAAGTATTAAGTAAATATCCTTGAGCCTATACTCATATGAATCAAAGAATAGATAAATGGATGGGCAAGAATAGACAAATCTCACACACAGAAGAATTAAAAATAGTTTATGGAGGAGCTGCTCCCTAAAAGGGTGGAGCATGACTCCCTACTCTGGAGATGTGGGCCACTCTTAGGGAACTTGCCTTCAGAGGAAGCCATGTGGGAAGGGGGCAGGGAGGTAACTACGTAGTGGAAAAACCTGGCAAACACCACTGTATACAGGTGCCCAGGGTCAATGTCAGCAGTGGAAAGGCCTGTTGATAGCATGCACTTTCGATATGATGTGCTATGCTCTTCTTTCCAAAACCTCATAACTCCAATCTAACCATGAAAAAAAAATTATTGGACAAACCCAAATCAAGCGTCATACTACCAAATACATGACTGGTAGTTCTCAAAACTATAGAGGTCATAAATACCAACATAAGTCTGAGATATTGCTATAACACAGAGGAGGTTAAGGAGTCATGATGACTAAATGTAATGTGCTATTTTAAACAGGAACATAAGACAGAAAAGGGGCATTAGGGAAAAATTAACAACAATCAAAACCAAAGCATAGAATTCAGGTAATAAAAATACACCAGAGTTAGTTGTTAGTTATGACAGACATGCCATAGTAATATAAGATGTCAGCAATAGTTTCCAAAGGATATAGGGTACAAAGGAACTCTCTATACTATTTTTGCATTTTTTTCTATAAGTATAAAACTACTCTAGAATTAAAACTTTAAATACTAAAAAATACCACACACACACACACACATTGGGGATTTGGGCATGTATGTATACACACTTATTATAAGTTAAGAGAATATAATGAAATGAACATTTCATTATATGAACAATTCTAATGAAAAGAACATTTGAAATTTAGCACATGAACTCATGAAGAATATTAAGCATCAGAATTATAATATCTCAAAATCATAATACATTAGCATTTTGTCTACACAGAGTTACTGGTTCAAAGCTTTCAGTCAAATAAAAAAGAAGAGCAATATGGATTTTCAAATATATCCTGAGGAAGCTAAACCTAAATCCTCATGTAGCCAAGTATTTCCTGTGGTTCAGAGATTTAACTTTAAAGCTGAGAATGTAATCAGGTGATAACCTGCCCCTATACTCTAAAAGTAAGGGGCAAGATTGTCTGTCTGAGACCAGCAAAAGGTTAGAAAAAAGTGGTTTTGCAAACATAAGTTCATCACCCACCTCCAGGCTAATCGAATACTTAGAATTAATCACAGAGATTGAAAAGGCCAGTCATCAAGAAGAACTTAGAAAAGATTAATTAGGAAGGTGCTATTCCTGTCCTCTGGTCAAGCACAGAGAATCCCTGGTGTCAACAGAACAATAAGGGATGTAGATGGAGCTATCTCTGAACTAGGCAAAAAAAATAAAATAAAATTAGGACCTATCGTATAAAGGAAGCACTAATATTAGACTCCAATTAATCCATCAACAGAACCTACCTACCCCTTATTTCTCTGTTCCGGTTACAATCACTACATGACAGATTAATCCTGAACATTGAGGCTTAAAAAAAACATTTTATTAGATTCACAGATTCTGAAGAACTGAAATTCAGTGAGGAAGAGTGAGTCAGGGTGACTTATCTCTATCCTGTGATATCCAGGAACTCAGCAGGAAAGACTGGATGGCTAGAGTGGATGCCTTGGAATCAACTAAAGGCTCGTCTCCCACATCTCCAGGGCCTCTGCTGAGATAAGGCAAAGACAGACAAGGAAAACTAGCTTGGATCTGCAGGTTGCCTCTCCTTGTATTTCACCCCTTCAGCGTGAAACTCCTAAAAACCTGGTCATTTTCCTATACAACCACAGTGCCATTGACACACTCAGGAAAGTTGACACGAATATATTAATAATAAGATCTAAAATGGAGCAATATTCAAAATCCTTTGGTTTTCTCTATGTCCTTTATGTTTGGTCCCATCGAAGATCAACCAAAGACCACACATTGAATTTGGCTGCCAAGTCTCTTTGATATCCTTCAGAGCTGTTTTTCATCTTGGTGACGTATTTTAAGAGTCAGTAAAGTTGAAGCCAGTTGTTTTGTAGAATGACCCTCAGATGAATATGCCTGTGGTTTCCTCATGAATAGATTTAGATGAAATATTTTTGACAAGAATGTCATATCATGATGTTCTTCTTGATACATAACATCAGATAGCAAATATTGTTTGTTTCTTCCATTATTAGTGACAATAAGTTCAGTCACTCGGTAAAGGTGGGATGTGCCATACTTCTTCATTATAAAGGTACTTTTGCACCTCTGTAATTAAGTATATATGACAATTTGGTACTTTAAAACTGTGTACATATTCTGTTTCCCAATAATTTTTCACTGCAAAACTTCAGCATGGATGAAATTTGCCTGGATGATCCTTGCCTGAATCAGTTATTACATTTGGGGCTGCACAATGGTGACTATTTTTTCCAATCTGGTGATTCTCTCCACATACATCAGAATACTTTAGTAAAGAAGAACTTTCCCTTTCCTCCTTCCCTATATCTTTTTTTTTTTTTCCCATGAATGCATCACTAAAGAAGAGCCTCCCTTTCCTTCTTCCCTGTGTCTTTTTCATCATGACTATGGTCTCATGAGTTATTTTTTAGTTCACTGCATTATATTCATTACCATCATGCTTTCAAAGCCCAATTGTTCCAAATGTGGTCAGGGGAAAGCCCTTCAGGCTGGCTTTGATGCATTTTTGGTAGGTCCTCATCAGTCTTAAAGTCCTTCCTTACTTTCTGACTCAAGATGTTCCAGGCTCAAGAATTAATTCCTTCTCCCAAGGCAAGAGAAAATAAAAACAAAAATAAACAAATGGGACCTAATCAAACTTTCAAGCTTTTGTACATAAAAGGAAGCCATTTGAGAAAAAAGAAAAAAAAGTACAGAATGGGAGAAAATATTTGCCAACAACACAGGTGATAAAGTCTTCATTTCCAAAATATACAAACAGCTCATACAACTCAACAATAACAAAAAAACACCCCAACATCCCAATAAAAAAAATGGGCAGAAGACCTAAATAGAATCTCCAAAGTAGACATACAGATGGCCAATAGGCACATGAAAAGATGCTCAACCTTGCTAATTACTAAGGAAATGCAAATCAAAACCACATTGAGGCACCACTTCACACCAGTCAGAATGGCCATCATTAAAAAGTCTGTGAACAGCAAATGCTGGAGAAGGTGTAGAGAAAAAGGAACCCTTCTACATTGTTGCTGGGAATGTAAGGTGGTGTAGCCACTGTGGAAAACAGTATGGAGTTTCCTCAGAAAACTAAAAATAGAGCTACCATGTAATCCATCAATCCTGGGCATATATACAGACAAAATTCTAATTCAAAAAGATACATGCACCCCTATGTTCATAGCAGCACTATTTGAAATAGCCAAGACATGGAAATAACTTACATGTCTCTCAACAGATGAATGGATAAAGGAGATGTGGTGCATGTATGCAATGGAATGGTATTCATCCTTAAAAAGAATGAAAGAGTGCCATTTGCTTCAACATGGATGCAACGAGAGATCATACTGTCAGAAAGAGAAAGGCAAATATCATATGATATCGTTTATATGTGGAATCCAAAATATGACACAATGAATCTATCTATGAAACAGAAACAGAATCCTGGACATAGAGAATAGGCTGGTGTTGCCAAAGGAGAGGGGGTTGAGGGAAGGATGAAATGGGAGGCTGGGGTTAGCAGATGGAAGCTTTTATATATAGAATGGATAAACAGCAAGGCCCTACTGTATAGAACAGACAACTATATTCAATATCTTTAGATAAAGTGAAAGTTGCTCAGTCGTGTCTGACTCTTTGTGACCCCATGGACTATATAGTCCATGGAATTCTCCAGGCCAGAATATTGGAGTGGGTAGCCTTTCCCTTCTCCATGGGATCTTCCCAACCCAGAGACTGAACCCAGGTCTCCCACATTACAGGCAGATTCTTCACCAGCTGAGCCACAAGGGAAACCATGATAAACCATAATGGAAAAGACTATTTTAACAAAAAGAATGTATATACATATTGAAAAACAGAACTGATTTCTTGGAACACACAATAAACCAGCCATTTATCCAAAATGCCTGAGTTTGTTTTAGTAGGAAATCTTAGTTAGAAACTAAGATCTGTGTAGAGCAGAAACCAATACAACACTGTAAAGCAATTATCCTTCAATTAAATATAAATTTTAAAAAAATAATAAAATGAAACCAAGATTGAGTGCTAAGTATGCTGACTGGGGTATCAGTAGTATTCATTGGTATGTCCAGTAGACTATGTTAAGATACATGTTCTTCAAAAAAGAATGATTCATTCTTTTAAGGGGACCAAGTTATTAATTTTAGTTACCAATATATTCATTGCCAACAACAAGCACCAAATCCCAACCTTCACTTTTATTTTATAATTTATATATAACATTATAAAAGTTTATGATGTACAACCTATTGACAATACATTTATATATTGCAATACAATTACCACCTTAGCTTTAGCTAATACCTTTATCATGCCACATAATTATCATTTTTTTACTTGTTTTTTAAATCTACTGTTTTATTACTAAAACAGTAATAAAATGGAAGGGTATGCCATTGACTTGTATTTACCTCTGTCTACTAGACTACCGGTTCTTTGACGGAAGGGTGTTAGTCTTATTCATTATTCCTTCACATATTACTTACTCAATTAGTCAACATATTTTTATTGTCCCTTTTGCATGAGGTGGGGTCAGTTCAGCTCAGTTTAGTTGTTCAGTCATGTCCGACCTTTTGACTCCATGGACTGCAGCATGCCAGGCTTCCCTGACCATCACCAATTTCCACAGCTTGCTCAAACTCATGTCCATCAAGTCAGTGATGCCATCCAACCATCTCATCCTCTGTCACCCCCTTCTCCTCTTGTCCTCAATCTTTCCCAGCATTAGTGTCTTTTCAAATGAATCTGTTTTTTCGCATCAGGTAGGCAAAGTTTTGGAGTTTCAGCATCAGCATCAGTCCTTCCAATAAATATTAAGGACTGATTTCCTTTAGGATGGACTGGTTGGACCTCTTTGCAGTCCAAGAGACTCTAAAGAGGCTTCTCCAACACCATAGTTCAAAAGCATCAATTATTCAGTGCTCTGCTTTCTTTGAATGCTCAAACTGCTGCACAATTGCACTCATCTCACACCCTAGTAAAGTAATACTCAAAATTCTCCAAGCCAGGCTTCAGCAATACATGAACCGTGAACTTCCAGATGTTCAAGCTGGTTTTAGAAAAGGCAGAGGAACCAAAGATCAAATTGCCAACATCCGCTGGATCATGGAAAAAGCAAGACAGTTCCGGAAAAACATCTATTTCTGCTTTCTTGACTATGCCAAAGCCTTTGACTGTGTGGATCACAATAAACTGTGGAAAATTCTGAAAGAGATGGGAATACCAGACCACCTGACCTGCCTCTTGAGAAATCCGTATGCAGGTCAGGAAGCAACAGTTAGAACTGGACAGAGAACAACAGGCTGGTTCCAAATAGGGAAAGGAGTATGTCAAGGCTATATATTGTCACCCTGCTTATTTAACTTATATGCAGAGTATATCAAGAGAAATGCTGGGCTGGATGAAACACAAGCTGGGATCAACATTGCTGGGAGAAATATCAATAACCTCAGATATGCAGATGATACCACTCTTGTGGCAGAAAGTGAAGAGGAACTAAAGAGCCTCTTGATGAAAGTGAAAGAAGACAGTGAAAAACTTGGCTTAAAACTCAACATTCAGAAAACTAAGACCATGGCATCCAGTCCCATCACTTCATGGCAAATAGATGGAGAAACAGTGGAAACAGTGTCAGACTTTATTTTGGGGGGCTCCAAAATCACTGCAGATGGTGACTGCAGCCATGAAATTAAAAGACGCTTATTCCTTGGGAGAAAAGTTATGACCAACCTAGACAGTATATTAAAAAGTGGAGACATTACTTTCTCAACAAAGGTCCGTCTAGTCAAGGCTATGGTTATTCCAGTGGTCATGTATGGATGTGAGAGTTGGACTATAAAGAAAGCTGAGCACAGAAGAATTGATGCTTTTGAACTGTGGTGTTGGAGAAGACTCTTGAGAGTCCCTTGGACTGCAAGGAGATCCAACAAGTCCATCCTAAAGGAAATCAGTCCTGGGTGTTCGTTGGAAGGACTGATGTTGAAGCTGAAACTCCAATATTTTGACCACCTGATGCGAAGAGCTGACTCATTTGAAAAGACCCTGATATTGGGAAAGATTGAAGGCAGGAATAACAGAGGATAAGATGGTTAGATGGCATCACAGACTCAATGGACATGAATTGGGTAAATCCGGGACTTGGTGATGGACAGGGAGGCCTGGCATGCTGTGGTTCATGGGGTTGCAAAGAGTCAGACACAACTGAGCGACTGAAGTGAACAGCTTTCTTTATTGTCCAACTCTCACATCCATACATGACTCCTGGAAAAACCATAGCTTTGACTAGACAGACGTTTGTTGGCAAAGTAATGTTTCTGCTTTTTAATATGCTGTCTAGGTTGGTCATAACTTTTCTTCCAAGGAGCAAGCGTCTTCTAATTTCATGGCTGCAGTCACCATCTGCAGTGATTTTGGAGCCCCCCAAAATAAAGTCTGTCACTGTTTCTCCATCTATTTGCCATAAAGTGATGGGACTGGATGCCAGGATCTTAGTTGTCTGAATGTTGAACTTCAAGCCAACTTTTTCACTCTCCTCTTTCGTTCTTCTTCACTTTCTGCCATAAGGATGGTAGTCTGCATATCTGAGGTTATTGACATTTTTCACAGCAATCCTGATTCCAGTGTGTGCTTCATCCAGCCCAGCATTTCTCATGACATACTCTGCATATAAGTTAAACAAGCAGCGTGACAATATATGGCCTTGACATACTCCTTTCCCTATTTGGAAGCAGACTGCTGTTCCATGTCCAGTTCTAACTGTTGTTTCCTGATCTGCAGACAGATTTCTGAAGAGGCAGGTCAGATGGTCTGATATTCCCATCTCTTTAAGAATTTTCTAGAGCTTCAACAGAGTAACGTTATAAAGAATATCTGAGTTCTGCCAGGTGAGCTGTAAGGAGTTACACCAGGAAAGAGAAGAGGATATAGAGAACACACAGTGAGTGCTCCTGGCCAAAGTGTACCCTGTCCATGAGGATGTGCAGCCCAGAATTCAGTGATGACTGAGTCAGTAAATTTTTCCAAAACTTGGTAGGAATTAAGTAGACACAGTCTGGGTGTGTCTATAAAAGAAATTCACCAAGAGAAGCACATATTTGGAATAATCTTTCAGAAAAGTACTCTTGTAAAAATCATTGATTTTTTTTACATTTTTAAAACGTTTTAAGACCAAAAACATTTTATATTTGGGTATAGTTGATTAACAAGACTACAGTTTGTGGTAGTTTCAGGTGAACAGCAAAAGTTCTCAGCCATATATATATATACATGTATCCATTCTCCCATTGGCCTTTTTAATTTTTTACTGCCTAGTTTTGAAAGTACCGTGAATAATTTTTAAAATAATCCTAGAAAGCAAGTAGATGTATCAAAATACCTCTAACTTAACTCAGTACTTTAATTCTTTTAAATATTGAATAGATACAAAATCTTTTTTATTAAATATGCATAAGGCAAATAATCAACACAAATATCTGGGTACCCATGTCCAATTTAATTAACAAAATTTACCATCACCTTTGAAGCCCTGTGTTTTCCAAAGCAAAGAGTTTAATCACCACATCCCTCAAGGGTAACCATTATTTGGAATGCAATGTTATTATAGAATTATTTTCCTTCACATGTTTGCTTCACTACAGAGTGTGTAACCCTACACTATACATTATTTAATTGTGCATTGCTCAGAACTTCAGACAAGTATAAGCATACTTAGTGCATTTTTCGGCAGCATTATGTACCTGAGAATCAATTAAGTTTTTGCTTCCAGTTGTAATTCATTCATTTTCAATTATCTAGTATTTCATCAGATGAATATGCCACAATTTATTTATCTGTTCTCATGTGAATGGATATTTGGGTTATTTCCAGCATTTTGCTATCTCAAACAGCGCCGGAGTAAACACTTGTGCATGTATCCTGGACAAGAGCTTCTCTGAGACAGGAATGAAATTGCTCAGTCGCTAAAGATGTGCATCTCAAATGAACTAGACAGTGTCAAACTGTTTTCCAAAATGATCTCGCCCATTTACCATTCTACCACCTGTGCCTGTTTGCACTTGCTCCATATTCTCATCAAGGCTTAATATTATTCAATGTTTTTAATTTTTCTGCTGTGGTAAACATGTTGGTATTTTATTGTGGCTTTTCATTTGCATTTCTCTAGCTACTAATAAGATTAAACAAATTGTTCATATGTTATTGACCATTTGGGTTTTCTCTTAAGTGAAGAATTGTTTAAGCATATTACTCAATACTCTTTTAAAGTTTTCTTTTCTTTTTAGCTTATAGGAGGTTTTTATATCTGTTCTGGATACTGATATTTTGTTATTTACATGAATTATACACATATTTGCCCTATTGTGAATTTTCTTTTACCAAACACTTTATATCCCTCATTGAACAGAAGTTTTCAATTTAAATACACTTTTAAAAACCCATTTTTTATTGTTCATGCTTGTTCTGACTTGTTTAAAAAAAAATCCTTTATACTCAATATATTTATAGCCTGAAGGTTTATAAAGAATATCCTGTAAACACTCATAAACTCTTAGATTTAACCCAAAGGTTATAAATATATTGTTTTCAATTATAGAGCTTTATAATTTTGGTTTATGGTGTGAAGTAGGGTCTAATTTTATTTTTTCCCCTTTTATATGATCATTTGTTCAGAAATCAGTTACGGAAAAGCCCATCTTTTATACCCATTCTATAATACCAGCTCAATCATACAAGAAGTTTTACTATCTGAGTAAATCTGTTTCTGAAACTGACAATTCCACTAGTTAATTAATCTATTCCTTTGCAAGACACTGAATTTATTCCTACAACTATGTGACTATTCTTGATATCTGCATAGGCAATCCCTCTACTTTGTTCTTTTTTCATAGTGAGTATACTTGTCCTTATATCCTTCTATGATTCCTTAATTCTGGAATCATATTTGCAAGTTTCACAGAAAAAGTCTATTGAAGTTTTTGTTGGTTTCAAACCAATAATCAAAGTGAATTTGTAGATGAATTTTGAGAAAAATCAACATCTTTATAATGGTCATAGTCTAAACCCCAAATATTATGTCTGTCTATTTACATAGCTTTTCTTTAACGATCTCTACTAACTTTTACATCTTTCTCTAAAAATGTCTCTTGCTCAAATTTGGTTAGATCTATTTCTAACCACTCTGTATTTTTGATGCTATGATAATTGGTTCAGTTCAGTTGCTCATTTTTGTCCGACTCTTTGTGAACCCATTGACTGCAGCGTGCCAGGCTTCCCTGTCCAACACCAATCCCCGGAGCTTGCTCAGACTCATGTCCATCGAGTCAGTGATGCCATCCAAACATCCTCTGTTGTCCCCTTTTCCTCCTGCTTTCAATCTTTCCCAGCATCAAGGTCTTTAAAAATAAGTCAGTTATTTGCATCAGGTGGCCAAAGTATTGGAGTTTTAGCTTCAGCATCAGTCCTTCCAATAAATATTCAGGACTAATCTCCTTTAGGATTGACTAGTTGGATCTCCTTGGAGTCCAAGGGACTCTCAAGAGTCTTCTCCAACACCACAGTTCAAAAGCATCAGTTCTTCAGTGCTCAGATTTCTTTCTTATAATTGGTAACTTTATTTAAACAAATGTTTTCTAAACAATTGCAAGATTGCAGGAATTCTACTTATTTTTATACATTGATTCCATATCTAGCAGATTTATTAAACTCATTATTGTTTTTAATGTATTTGAGTAATTTTTGTAGGTAATCATATTATCTAACTTGAAGGTTTTATTTCTTTTTCTCTGTCCTACACCCTTTATTCTTTTTTGTGCCTTACTGCTAGGATTTCTACACATTTTAAAATAGAAGTGTTGATATTGGATACCAGTGCCTTGGGCAGATGCTTTTAACATGTCACTATTAAGTAAGATATTTGCTGTACATTTTTATACTTATCGTTTGTTGTATTAAAGAAGTTTACTTCTAGTCCTTAGGTTTTTTTCTCCTTTTTGTTTGAAAATTTTCAAACATCAGAAAGGCTGTAAGAATAATACAGTGAATATCCATATATCCTTCGTTTTAAACACATTGAAATACTTATTTTATATTCTATGCCTTATTTCAGGATTTGATGTTTTCAAGCTCAGGGATAAATTTCTACTTGACCTTCACCACATATGTACAGTTCTTTGTGGTCCCAGCTTTATTTGTGGTTGTCTGTCCTACAAAGTACTCACTTACCTTGGGCTCACTCTGGGCTGTGTATCTGGCTTATCTTATTTGGGGAAGGAAAGAAGTCCAAAGTTCAAGGTGTCTGGGTCAGCAAATACCTTTAAGACAAAAACCAACAGGAGTCCTTTTTCCCTGTCTTCCCACATTCATTCAGTTTAGGGCCTCTGAATAGTTTTTACTCATCTGCCGGCTCATTAACTAATTTAAAATGACACTTCTTTATATTTTCACTAGGCATTTTTAGTTGTTCTTAGTGGGAGAATCTGTCAAGATACCCAGATGACGCCTCTCTGAGAAGCACGAACTGGTATATTTTTTATGTGGGCTTCCCAGATGGCTCAGTGATAAAGACTCTTCTTGCAATGCAGGCGAGGTGGGTTCAAACCCTGGGTCAGGAAGATCCCCTAGAGGAGGAAATGGCAACCTACTCCAGTATTCTTGCCTGGAGAATTGCATGTACAGAGGAGCCTGGTGGGCTATAGTCCATGGGGTTGCAAACACTACTGAGCATGCATACATATTCTTTATGTAACACTTGGGTTCACCTACCCACACCAGTCATCCTTAAAGCTAATGTTTCCCCTTTCGTCACTAGGGCTACTAACACAACTAAACATACTTCTTTCCCATCTGCTGCAATCTTTATTAGCTTCACAAATCCTCCTAGTGGTTCATCCCCTGGTCCTGGAACTATAATCCCGCAAGCTGTGCAGCGCAGCCAAAGGGGGGGGGAAATAAAGAGGTTTCAGAGTTAACAAGGCTATTTAAGTAAAAAGCTAAACTCTAGTTTCTAAAGAGGAGCATAGGCTCCCTGTAGTGAAACTAGCAAAAGTGAGCTGTCTAGATACAAAGATTTTCCAATACCTTCACCATATCTCTGTGGAAATTTACTGTTACCGTGTGAGACAGGATATTTTGACACAGGACAACTCATTCTCTTCTGGTTTGAGAGGCTTTGTTGCTCTTAGTTGTTTCATTTTCTATTCATCTGCTGGCTGTGTCTGACTCTTTGTGACTCCATGGACTGCAGCCCGCCAGGTATTAAATATATCTCATAGATGTATATCTATAATTTCCTCAAAGATAATATCCCTCAAAGACACTAACAGAAACATCTCTCATAGGTAATCATTGAACTACCTGTCTCTCTCTCTTAGTCGCTCAGTCGTGTCTGACTCTTTGTGACCCCATGGACTGTATTGCTCCAGACTCCTCTGTCCATGGCATTTCCCAGGGAAGAATACTGGAGTGGGTTGCCATTTCCTTTGACTACATTCAAACCCATAAATAAATATTATTAAGAGAGCTATTGATGATCTATTATGTGTTGAGTGTTTATATAAGTTTCCATGGATTTTTCCAAGGTAATGTTAATAATAAAAAAGCCAACAGTTTAAAGCTTTACTGTTGTATCGTATTTTCCCTTACAACAGTCCTATGAGGTAGATATTATTAGTATATTCTGAGTAATTGTCAAGAGGCTAGAAGGCATTCAACTCTCAGCCCAGACAATATGATGGAGAAATGGTGATAATCAGATGGTTCTTGGAAAAAAATAATTTTGAAGGTGAAAACTGGCTTTAATCACAATCTCCAAACATAAAGCTTAGGTCACAGTTAATTCTATCCTGGCCACTTAGATGCTGGGCCCTGGTGATTAGATCCTCTCTAGACTCTGATTTCAACACTGGTGATAGTCATGTATTTACTCTGGTGAAAATGCCTAAGGAAATAGGCCACTCAGTATTTAGAAAAATAGTTCTCATCCTGACACCTTTGAAAAAACAGCCCTTTAAGACAGAGGACATGTTTTGACATCTGTAAATTCTCTCGGCATCGTTTCTGAACTGTGAGGTGTGGCTGAGGTATTGAGACTTAAGTTTTCACCTAGAAAATGCTTCGTTGAGTCAGTCATTCATACAAAGAGCAAAGCCTTCCTTAAGCAAGGAATTCTGTAAACATAGCTTCAAAATATAGTTGAATCTGATACTTAAGAGACACAATTTGTGAGACACAATTCTTTCAACACACACTATCCACTAGAAAAATGTATCCAACTAAGAAAATACAGATAGTGAATTTTTTTTAAAGGGAGAGAAAGAGAAGAGGAGTAGTGGTCAAGAGTAAGAACAGGTATATAAAAGAGAAAGACGAGAGACAAGGAGAATGGAGACGTTGGCACATGAGTCTTATAACCCACAACCAGGGGCCCGAACTTTCTAGACTGTAAGAAGTCAAAGACTTCTTGAAAGCAAGTCAGGCAGAGCTTAGCTAGATGCTTGGACTCCTATGTTTTTTGTTTTC
Organism: Ovis canadensis; assembly: GCF_042477335.2. NCBI lineage: Eukaryota > Metazoa > Chordata > Mammalia > Artiodactyla > Bovidae > Ovis > Ovis canadensis. Next base: position 82,372,314 of record NC_091254.1, read on the forward strand.
CTTTGGTGGCCAAGATGACTAAACTTCTGTCTTTTCACCTATACTGACTTTCACCCAGTGTATAGGTTGGGACTATACTGACCTTCTGGCCAGTCAGTGTAACAGAAATACCGTTCATTTCTATTATTAAATGTTGCCCATACCTATTCTTGAAAATTATCCTGAGACCCTCAGCTTATTCTCTTTCACTTCTATAGGACCTCAAAGAAACAATTTTGAATGTCAGCCTGACATACTGGAACAAACAGAATCACTGAGACATCCCTTGGAAAAGAGTGATCAAGGAGATCCATCAGACCTGGGTCTGAATCTAACATGACCAAGAAATACACACTTATTGTTTTAAGCTTCTAAGATATTGGTGCTGTTTGTTATAGCAGCCAGGAGCAACTACCCTGAGCAAAACAGCAAATGAATGGCACTGTCAGGTTGGTGGTTTTTGTAAGTCCCTCTGGTAATAGGTGGCGATGGGTCTGAGAATAAAAAGATTGAAGACAGGGAGACCAACTACACTAATGCCGAGGAAGTACAGGCAAGACAGAGGAGCTGAGATGTAAAACTGCTGTTAACGTAAAGCCAGCAAATATTATATTATAGGTTTGTTTTTTTTTTTTTTTAAGGCAGAACTTGAAGATGGGCTGATGTCAGGATTAAGGGGGAGATCAAGAACAACACCATGCATCTTAGTGAGAACCTTGAAGGATTTTGAGAGCATGGAGTGAGAAATGATACTGAACAAGAGGCGGACTTAGTGGATATGAAGTGTTCCATGTGAGACATACTATCACCTTCACTGCGCTTGTCATATCCATTCTTTATTTTGTGATAATTTCATTACAGGGCTGTTTGACTGTAACACTTCATGAGGGTAGGAACCTTATCCATTTTGCATACTGTTCATTTCTATTATTAAGCCATTCTTGGCACAAAGTAGATATGCAACAAATACCTGTGAATGAATGAATGCAATCATGAGTGATGTGACAAGCAGCCAATGGGACATATAAAATTTCAAGGGAATGGTCTGACTTGGAAAGTTAAACTTAGAGCTCTTCAGCTTTAAAAAGGGAGATGGTATCCTGAGTGTGGATGAAGTAGTCCTTGGGAAAAGGAGGGATGGAAAATGCACTGAGTTGAAAAGAGTATGCAGGGTAAATGGGGATGTATTCTTTTGTGGGAGGCTAAGAGGAAGGAAATGGTTCAGAAAATGGGTTAGATTTGGTAAGCGTGTGAGGGGGTCAGTATACTCCAATATAAGATGGGACTGGATTGACTTTAACATGGAGGGAGCACCTATCTTTTTAGCCTAGAGGAAAGGAATTGAAGGAGTCAAGGGATAAATTAGTAAGCGACAAATTAACTTGAAAAGAGATGATATGGATGAGAGATTTATGGGAGGGGTCAGGTCTTGAGAGGGAAGGTCTCCTGGAGGAGGGCATGGCAACCTACTCCAGTATTCTTGCCTGGAGAATCCCCATGGCCAGAGGAGCCTGGCAGGCTACAGTCATCGAATCACAAAGAGCTGGACACGACTGAAGTGACCTCGCGGGCATGTGTACACAGGTCTTGAGAATGGGGCAGGTTTGGACTAGTCATTGTGAAATAGACAAGTCAAAGAGATGGAGAAAACTCACAAGGTTTCTAGACAGCACCAAGGGCAGAGCTCGGATTAGGGACCATGAATTTGTGGGAAGAACATGGGTACAATTCTTCATTAATTCAGCAGTATCTATTCAGCACTTTCCATTCTAAAGCACTGTGCTAAGGGCAGAGACAAAAGTATGTTAATGACTTTAGTTTTGCACTTACAGCGGCCGAGGCACAAACAATCTGTCATTTCAGTGAAAATAAAATGTATTAGCTGGTGGCATGTTGACAAAATTATTGGCCGTGTGAAAATTTTCCTTTTCAGCTTGTTGTTTTATTATGGTGGTACATGCAGGTTCCCTGCTTTATTTCTCAAGTTAAAGCATTGGGTTTGTTCTCTCACTGACCGTCATTAAATAAATCACAGTGAACCCGACAGAGTCTGAAAACAGGGCTGATGAAATCAGGCCATGAGAGAGTCTGCATACTTCTCTGTCCTTCTGTGGCTCCATTTCCTTCCCAAAGCAGAACTGTCTCTTTACCTAGTCCCTTTCCCTCATAGGCTGATGTGCACATAAGCATAATAAATGTGTTAATTTAGCATCACTGTGAGGCCAAGAATTTCCCTTAAAGATATTCTCAGTGTACTTGCCTGTATGGCTGGGAGAAGGTTGAAGTCAGTTTTCTAGAGCCATCAGATTAGACCCCAAAAGTCCTGCCTGCCTAATACATATTTTAGGCCAGAGGTTGCTGACTGGTAAGGATATATAAGCTAGTTCATCGTTTGATTTGTTTTTTCCCCCCAAAATGGAAAGCGCATCATGAAGATGTTAAAGAGTTGACCAAATTCACTGGCTAGCAGAAAGGCTAAGAATCCACGCTTCTTTCACTGGACATAATAAACTGGACAGTGTGCATTTCCCATTGTAGCCTGGAGTATTATTGATTTAATTTCATCAAAATAGTTTGGTTGGTCTCTAAGGGGATGGGAGTTTTTATTCAGAATACCAATGCTGCATACCATTGCCGAAAAAGTATTATGCTAGCCGTTCACTAATGACCTGATTTTCTATATTATTGAGTATTGTTTTGAGAATGCAAAGTGAAATTTCATGTTAACATATGCAATTTGCCAGGAGGCTTTGGGGAAAATTATTGAACTCCAGTGGAGATTTTTTTTGCCCTGCCTAACTTATCTACCTGCTCCATTAGTGAATCAACTTGAATGACCAGTCAATTATTCCAGTGAAAAAGCAGGAAGGTAATAACAGTCAATTAAACTAATTTCTAAATTTGCCTACTTGCTTTTACCAAGGTCATCCAACCAAACAAAAATTCAGAAATATTAATATTCTGTCTCCTTCTTATTAAATCGTCTCTGAGGGCTTAGGAGAAAGGAGTGTTGAACGCCAATCTGGGTTTTATCTTTTAAATCCTCCTCATCTACTTAACTGAATCCACTGTTAGGCTTATTAAAAAAGTGACAGCCTGGGTAACCCAAATAATGCAGGAAAGAATAGGATACTTAAACAGCTGAAGCGACTGCCTTTGATAATATGTTTATCTCTTCAGCACTAAATGATTATTTACACTGTTGGTTTATTCTCTTTCTTGGCATTGGAAGTTGCTTATATTCAATCCATGCATCATCCCCTGACATGGTTCTATCTATGGAAGCAGTGCTCAAGTGTGGGGAATGGAGAAAATCTTTGCAACACATACTTTCCTATGTTCTTTCTCCATTAATATTATATTTAATTATTGAAATTGACACCATTGTAAGTTTAATTTAATTTTAAAGCATATTTGCATTATAAAATATTAATATGTAATTTCTATGCACATTATTTAGATTCTGCCTCCTCCATATCAATCTTCTGAATCCATGTATTTCACTGAATCCTCAAGGACTCTAACTTAGTCCAGGTCACCATTGTTATTTGATTTACAACCCCCTCAAACTTGAACCCCTTCCTCCAATTCATTCATGAAAAGTTCCATCATTCATGCAAAACTTTCTTATTACCTGCTATGTGTTAGATACAAGTTTAAGCACAGATCAGTAAGCAGTCAGAAAAAAAAAAACCCCTGGGAGCTTACAAGGTGATCTTTCTAAACTGCAAATCAGTTTATATCATTCTCTTCCTTGATATATTTCAATGACTTCTCACAACACTAATAATAAATTCAAAACGTGTTAATGTGGTTTGAGGAGTCCTCAGGCACTGGTTCCTATTTATCTCTCTGTTCCCTTGATACAGCAGATTTCCCCATTACAAACAACAAAAGCTGACTCTACCTCAAGTCATCGGCAAGGAGTTTACTGAAACCACAGAATATCTCCTAGAAATGTGGGTGGTTTGAGAACTGGGCATGAAGCTCAGTTTTGAGGAATAATGCCCAAAATCTCACTGCAGGATTGGCCTAATGTAGAAATTTCTGCCACCACTGATAAGCTCCCAGATCTTGAACTGTTCTGGTACCACGTAAGCCTCAGTATCTCAAAACTGCAACCACTACTAAGTCCATGCTAGACATATGTGTGTAACAGAGTGAGAAAGACAGGGGGAGACTGATTTATCTTCCTCTTTCTTTCATCACTGGCTGATGAATTGAAGTCTGGAATGGATATGTCTGACTGGTAGAGACTGGCCTACATACCTGTGCCTTAGCTAGAAGAAATACTGAAGATACAAGCATCTGCCATTTCAGCCCACTTAGGGAAGGGAGTTTTGCTTCCTACCAAGACTAATAAAGTGGGAAAATTCCCTAAACATGAAAACAGGTTTCAGATGATAGATAGATACATGAATAAAATAATGTTCCACATATTCCTCAAATTATAAGCTACACAGACAAATAGAACAGTGGAACCTGAATGAAGACCCTGAAAATGAACCCACACAAATATAGTCAACTACTTTGACAAAGGAGCAAAGGAAATACAATGGAGTAAAGACCATTTTTTCAACAAATGGTAATAGAACAACTGGATATCCACATACAAAAAAAAGAAAAGAAACTAGACACAGACCTTATACTCCCCTCACTGAGATTAACTTAAAATGGTCCAAAGACCGAAGTATAAAACACAAAACTATAAAACCCCAGGAAGACAAAATAGGAGAGAATGGACTTCCCTGGTGGTACAGCAGACATGGGTTTGGGTGGACTCCGGGAGTTGGTGATGGACAGGGAGGCCTGGCATACTGAGGTTCATGGGGTCTCAAAGAGTCGGACACGACTGAGCAACTCAGCTGAACTGGACAGTGGATAAGAACTGGCTTGCCAACGCAGGGTTCCTGGCCCGGGGAAGACTCCATATGCCATGGGACAACTAAAGCCGTGCACTGCAGCTGCTGAGCCCATTTGTTGCAGCTACTGAAGCCCACACACCTGAGCCTGTGCTCCAGGACAAGAGAGGCCACTGCCATGAGATGTCCGTGCACTGCAATGAAGAGTAGCCGCTCGCTCAGTGCAACCAGAGGAAACCTGTGCACAGCAGTGAAGACCCGGCAGAACCACACATAATTAATTACCTTAATTTAATATAAGAAAAAATCTAAACGTCCTTGGGAATGGTGATGACTTTTTAGATAATATGCTAAAGTCATGGTCCAAAAAATAATATAATTGATAAGCTGGACTTCATTAAAATTAAAAACCTCTGCTCCAAAAAAGACAATGTCAGAGTAATAAGACAAGCCACAGAATGCGAGAAAATAGTTGCAAAATATACATCTGATAAAAGACTGTTATGTAAAATATACAAAAACTGTTAAAACTCAACAATAAGTAAACAAACAATCCAATTGAAAAATAGGCCAATGATCTTACTGATACCTAACCAAAAGAAATGCACAAATAAGCATGGAAAAGAGGCTGCATACCATATACGATCAAGGAAATGCAAACTAAAAAAAGTGATACCACTATAGACCTACTTCAATAGCCAAAATCAGGCCAACAACAACAGCAAAGACTGGTGAGGATGTGGAGAAACGGGAACTCTCGTTCGTCACTGGTGAATGCAAAACAGCACAACAGTCAACTCAGAAGACAATTTAGAAGTGTCTAGCAAAACTAAATAAACATGCTCTTACTATATAATCCAGCAATCTTACTCCTTACTATTTACCTAAGGGAACTGAAAACTGAAATCTACACAAAAACCTGCACACAGCAGTTTTGTTTATAATTGCCAAAGCCTGAAACAACCAAGCTGTCCGTCAGTAGGTGAATGATAAATAAACTGTGGCACAACCAGACAATGAGCTAAATAGTAATGCTAAATAGTATTCAGTGCTAAATAGTAATGACCCTATCAAGCCACCAAAAGACATAGAGGAAATTTCCATGCATATTACTAAGGGAAAGAAGTTAATATGAAAAGGCTACACATTGTACATTTACAACTATACGACATTCTGATAAAGGCAAAAGTACGGAGATAGTAAAAAGATCAGCAGTTGCTGGGGACTGTGATGGGGAAAAAAAGGAGCAGGCAGAGCATAGAGGATGTTGCTGCTGGTGCTGCTAAGTTGCTTCAGTCGTGTCCGACTCTGTGCGACCCCATAGACGGTAGCCCACCAGGCTCCCCCGTCCCTGGGATTCTCCAGGCAAGAACACTGGAGTGGGTTGCCATTTCCTTCTCCAATGCATGAAAGGGATAAGTGAAAGTGAAGTCACTGAGTCGTGTCTGACTCTTAGCGACCCCATGGACTGCGGCCCACCAGGCTCCTCCGTCCATGGGACTTTCCAGGCAAGAGTGCTGGAGTGGGGTGCCATTGCCTTCTCTGATAGAGGATGTTAGCGCAGTAAAAATACTCCATATGAAGCCATAATGATGGATGCATGTCATTAAACACTTGTCCAAACCCACAGAATATACTAAATTATGAGTGAACCCTACTGTAAACTATGGCCTTTGGGTGATTATGGTGTGTCAGTGTAGATTCTTCAGTTGTCAAATGTCAATTCCTGTGTGAGGGCAAGGGAATATATGGGAAATTTCTCTACCTTCAATTTTGTTTGTGAACCTAAAACTGATCTAAAAAAAATCTTAATTAAAAAAAAAAAAACTAAGCTACATCCACATTCTAGGCCCATTTCTTCTGGGTTTCCTTTCTTTTTATTGGATCACTCATATGCATGTTTGGAAGTCAGTTTTAACACTGAGTTCTAGGAAGTCTCCTCTGATTCTCCCTAGACACCTTTAGATCAGGGTTACACAAATTATGGTCCAAAGATGAAATCTGGCCCATTGCCTGTTTTTGTAAATATGGCTTTATTTGAACACAGGCACACTTGTTGTTGACATGTTGTATGTGGCTGCTATAACACGGTTGAGCAGTTGAGATGTGGACCATAATGACCGACAAAATGTTAAATATTTACTACCCAGCCCTTTACAGAAAAATACTCAAATACTTCTGTTTTATGCTCCCATGACATTGTATTAACCCTAACATCATTTTTCTCATGTTTTATGTAAAATCCTTACTAGGGCACCAAGCATTAAGGGCAGGAATAGATGTGTCTTGAGAATTACCAAATGTCCAATACGTGCCTAATATGTTCATGTTATGTGAATGAATTTGGAACTTAAAGTGTGGGCCAGCTTCACAGGGGATCAACAATTGGATTGTAAACACCACAAAAATGTCAGCTGGACTGGAACAAGATGGAGAAAATTGATTTTACCAGAACTTGTCTCAAAGAGACTATTTGGAAGAAACACTTAGATAAGCCTTTTGGGCTGAGGAAATGGGACCACTTCTTGCATCTGCAGGTGTTGCTAGGTGGTATCTAAGGAATGTCAGTCCAGTTCTACAGCACTTTCCTTATGCTAAATGTCACAAACCCGGTAGAACACGATTCACTCCCTCCTCCATCCTCCTTTCAGGTAGTACTCAGCTTCTGCCCCAAATGAACATGGAGCTAATATTTGATAAACATAGGCTTGAAGGCCCTCCAAAATCCTAATCTTCCTCAAAGCCCTCACATGTCTCAAACAGATTATAAATCAGTGAATGCAATTTTTCATAAATGAAACAGCAAATATGACCTGTAAGAATCTTAGTTCTGTATCCACAGTCATCAGGATCATGTTGGTTTTAAATTGTGGGTTGAGACTTAGTGGTGTACTAGGAAACGACATTTTGTTGATGAAATAGAGTGAAAAGAATAATATATTAGAAAAAAGCTAAATGCATCTGCAATCAGAGTTCATGACACATTTGTTCAGGTCATACATGTTTAAGTACACTTATGTGTGTACTGAATCAGAATGTATATTTTATACCATGGGTCTTTGTCAAAAACTTTAGAGTTACTGATCTTTTTCTTCCTTTTTAATGTTGGTATAACAGCAGTGTTTATCAAGTTATAGTAACCTGACATGAAGGATACTGTCTAGCTCCAAAGTGTTCTAATAGGGTGAAGTAAGGGCAAAGAAAGGTGAGAAGATACAAACCATGCCCCAACTCCTTTAAGATCAGTCAGGAGTCGAGTGATATGTTGACGGACCAGTGGCAACAACATCACCTAGGAGTCCTGCTAGACCTACTAAATTAGCATCTTCATTTAAATAAAATCTCTAAGTGATTCTTGCTTGTTTGCTTGCTTCGCTTCAGTTGTGTCTGACTCATTGTGATGCTATGGACTGTAGCCCACGAGGCTCCTGTGTCCATGGGATTCTCTAGGCAAGAATACTGGAATAGGTTGCCATGCCCTCCTCCAGGGGATCTTCCCAACCCAGGGATTGAACCTGCATCTCTTATATCTCCTGCATTGGCAGGTGGGTTCTTTACCACTAGCACAACCTGGGCAGCCCCTAAGTGACTCTGTGCAGTGGATGGTGTTACTGTTCTGCTCACATCGCTCAGACACTTTCATTATTTTTGCACACATCAGCTACCAGTTTGCTATTAAACCCAACATTCAGTGCCTCTTCTACTTGCAAGCTGTTAGATCAAACTTTGCCTATGAATCAGGTATACCCAAAAATATTAAGAACATACTTTCCACCTGGGCAACCCTTTGTCAATGATGGACAGGTGAGGGGACTAAATAATACTCCATCACTCCATCCCTTACATCTGAAGTATGAACTATGTTTTTGCCATGATTCTCCTTGAGGACTGAGCCCAGCTTACTTTTTGAATACTTTACTTGGTGTCACAACTCAGGCTGACCTCCTTCCCTGTACTTCTTCAATATTACCATGAGGTTTATGGTAACGTATTCTAATAAATCATTTTCACCTGGATCTTTATCACAGTGCCTGCTATTGCAAAATCCAGCTGAGATATATGGCAAGGTAGAATTCACAAGTAAAAATCTAATAAATAATTTTCCCCTATTTTTGCTCAACCCTGTTATTTATCAAGTGGTAGGATATGTAAAATGTCCTAGATTCACAGTATATTCAGACACAATAAAAGGGGATTTTAAAAAGTTGCTGACAAGCTGACTCACGTTGTTGTACAGTAGAAACCAACACAACATTATAAAGCAATTATCTTCCAATTAAAAATAAATTTTAAAAAAAGAAAAAAAGTTTCTGATCAGGATTTCTTCTTCTTCCTACCAAGATAGAGCAACAGGCACTAAATTTACCCTTCCCTTGATAAATAACAGGGTTGAACAAAAATAGGGGAAAATTATTTATTAGATTTTAACAGGGACTAAATTTACCCTTCCCTTCACATAACTGAGGACTTCCCTGGTGGCTCAGACAGTAAAGTGTCTGTCTACAATGCGGGAGACCTGGGTTTGATCCCTGGGTCAGGAAGATCCCCTGGAGAAGGAAATGGCAATTCACTCCAGACTATTGACTGGAAAATCCCATGGACAGAGGAGCCTGGTAGGCTACAGTCCATGGGGTCGCAAAGAGTCGGACATGACTGAGCGACTTCACTTCATATAACTGAAACAAACAAACAAAAGCAGATACCAATATATGAAATAATGATTTTCAAGGCATTTGACATCAGGTTACAAAGGAGAGTGATCTCCAAGAAAGAACAAAGAGGTGAATCTTGGGACTTCCCCAGTAGTTAAGAATTTTTCTTGCAATGCAGGGGACATAGATCCCATCCCTGCTTCAGTTCAGTTCAGTTCAGTTCAGTCGCTCACTCGTGTCCGACTCTTTGCGACCCCATGAATTGCAGCATGCCAGGCCTCCCTGTCCATCACCAACTCCCGGAGTTCACTCAGACTCATGTCCATCGAGTCAGTGATGCCATCCAGCCATCGCATCCTCGGTCGTCCCCTTCTCCTCCTGCCCCCAATCCCTCCCAGCATCAGAGTCTTTTCCAACGAGTCAACTCTTCGCATGAGGTGGCCAAAGTACTGGAGTTTCAGCTTTAGCATCATTCCCTCCAAAGAAATCCCAGGGTTGATCTCCTTCAGAATGGACTGGTTGGATCTCCTTGCAGTCCAAGGGACTCTCAAGAGTCTTCTCCAACACCACAGTTCCAAAGCATCAATTCTTCAGCGCTCAGCCTTCTTCACAGTCCAACTCTCACATCCACATGTGACCACAGGAAAAACCATAGCCTTTGACTAGACAGACCTTAGTCAGCAAAGTAATGTCCCTGCTTTTGAATATGCTATCTAGGTTGGTCATAACTTTCCTTCCAAGGAGTAAGCGTCTTTTAATTTCATGGCTGCAGTTATCATCTGCGGTGATTTATCCCTGCTTAGGGAACTAAAATCCCACATGCCCCAGAGCGACCAGTCTTAGGCACTGCAACTGCTGAGCCTGAACATTCTGGAGCCCGTGTGCCATAACTCGAGAGTCAATGTGCCACACCTGCGTGACACAAGGAAGATCCCTCGTGGTGCAACTAAGACCTGACCCAGTCAAATAAGTATTTTTTATAAAAGAAAGTGGTGAGTCATGTAACTGCCCCAGTTTCCTAGCTTTGGAAAGGGCTTCCCTGGTGCTCTGTTGGTAAAGAATCCACCTGCCAATGCAGGAGACTTGGGTTCAATCCCTGGGTCGGGAAGATCCCCTGGAGAAGGCAATGGCAACCCACTCCAGTATTCTTGCCTAGGAAATCCCAAGGACAGAGGAGCCTGGTGGGCGACAGTCCATGGGGTCACAAGAGTCGGACACAACTTAGTGACTAAACCACCACCACCCAGGCTGCCTTGCAAGGAGGGGCAACCTCAGCAGAGGTGTATGGGGGGGTCCCTGATAGGAGAGAAGAGACTATCAGAAGGACAAGGCAATTAAAATTTACAAGGAAGATACTGAGAGTGGAGAGCTGCACAGAGAGAGGAAAATGATACCAAATGGCTTTACAGCAAGAATGAAGGGCACTAGAACTGGGGACTGCATGGGTAAATATTTAAGATTTGTTCTTATTACTTAAAAAGGTGATGACAAAAATAGAGGGAATTTTATTATATAGAGAGCTATAGTACATAAAAACATTTTATCATTTCATTTAAATATTAAATCCCTTTAAGTTTCCATGTCTATTTTATTTTTTCAGAAATTGACATCTGCTAGAAATGAGATTCTGTAACACCATTCTGATTTTTGTAATTCTGATCATTTTGTATATCCCCACAAAAAGAGTACAGCTTACTTTCTCTTTGTTTTATTATTACAATGAATTACCACCTCATTTTAAAATTAATATTCTGTTGAACAAAAATAATTTGTCAAAAGTCCCCAAAAGAGGTGATTTAAAAATCTTTGATCTGATTAATGCCCTGCCTGACATTCTTTACACTTTTAAGATATACGGACTTTTTCCTCCAAGAAATCTGCAGCTGGAATGGTTTTCTTCTTAGTATCTATAAATATTTAGAAAGTTCAATTATCATGGTTAAAACGTCTAGAGCTGGCTTATGCTTAATCATTTAAAATATTGATTTGCTTAGATGTTCTTAGATAAAACTTTATCATTACAAGTTGAATTTAATGTTTTTTTCATAATAGACTTTTAACACCAAGGAATAAATGAACCTTTATGTAGATAGGCAGTTTTCTCAGTCTTCTTTCTCTTAACTGAAAGAATTTGTTAACAGAGAAATTTTTGTTCCTAATTTCCCCCAAACTCATAGGAAACATTTAACACAATGAAAATGTTCTAGGACTTCTCCAAGAATTATTCCATATGAAAATAACAGGATGTTCAAATAAAATATTTAATACATAAAATATCTCAACATCTATAAGAATTTATAGTTAATCATACATTAATTGCATGAGTTATATATGCCACAGAATTGTTGCATCATACGTATGAGGTTTTCTCATTTTGTGCCTATTTTCTATAATTTTGCAGGTTTTTTTTTTAAATTAGACATAAAGATTTAATTTTTAAAATTAGTTCATTTACTTTTCTCTCAGAAAGCAGCTTGTTTGTATGCTTAAGTACGCAAAGAACACTATGCAACCAGTCAATCATAAGAGCATAAAAATAAAAACAAAAAAAAATTCTAATCACTTTGATAAGGTAACTTCTATCTGTAATAAAAGGTAAAGTTTAAGAAAAATAGCAAGTACATAGAAATACAATTTCATCAGAACTTTAGAATTTTAGTTCTCCATACATTTCTGAGAAAAAAATAATCAGTCCAAAATTTTTGTTAGCAAAGTGACTTTAGAAGGTTAAAAATGAAGATTTAAATTCAAATGAATTCAAGACATAAAGTCAAAAGCAAATTTGTAATTTCAATTATTATTTTTCAGGATTTAAAAATATAACTAATTAAAATTAAGGGACTAAGTAAAGTCAGATTTAACAGGTAAGAAAATTTGCATTTTACTTAGAGAATTATGTTTCTTTAGTATTATAATTTTTATCATAGAAAGATATTACCTTTTCAAACCCTTCATAATGACATTGGTTTGCGGGACAGTAGTGGAAATGTTTTCGGGTATATAGCATTTCAATTGATCATTTTGCATAAATTCTGATTAAGAAAATTGATAGATACCAATTCCTGCTACTTAGAGTCACTGATGAACAAAATGTAATAGCTGTTATAAAATTTTAGCCATCCTTTTATCTCATGTGCCTTTCTTCACCAGATTCCTTAGCAGGCGTTGTTGCTTACTGGGAAATAAAAACTACAATTTTAGTACCTAGCAGTGGTAGCATTGAAAAGGGCATGGCAAACCATTCCAGTATTCTTGCCTGGAGAATCCCCATGGACAGAGGGGCCAGGTGGGCTGCAGGGCAAGGGGTTGCAAAGAGTTGGACACAACTGAGGGACTGAGCACAGCACAGAACAGTAGTAGTGTTAGTCACACAGTCCTGTCTGACTCCTAGCCCAAGAGCCTCCTCTGTCCTTGGAATTCTCCTGGCAAGAATACTGGAAAGTGAAAGTGAAAGCTGATCAGTCACGTCCTATACTCTTTGTGACCCCACGGACTATACAGTCCATGGAATTCTGCAGGCCAGAATACTGGAGTGAGTAGCCATTCCCTTCTCCAGGGGATCTTCCCAACCCAGGAAAGGAACGTGGGTCTGCTGCATTGCACGTGGATTATATAGCAGCTGAGCTATCAGGGAAGCCCAAGAAAACTGGAATGGGTTGCCATTTCCTCCTCCAGGGGATCTTCCCACCCAGGGATCGAAACTGCATCTTTTGTGTCTCCTGCATTGGCAGGTGCATTCTATACCCCTAGGGCCACCTGGGAAGTTCTTTTCAGTTCAGTTCAGTTCAGTTCAGTTCAGTTCAGTTCAGTTCAGTTCAGTCGCTCAATCGTGTTTGACTCTTTGCGATCCCATGAATCGCAGCACGCCAGGCCTCCTTGTCCATTACCAACTCCCGGAGTTCACTCAGACTCATGTCCATCGAGTCCGCGATGCCATCCAGCCATCTCATCCTCTGTTGTCCCCTTCTCCTCCTGCCCCCAATCCCTCCCAGCATCAGAGTCTTTTCCAACGAGTCAACTCTCCACATGAGATGGCCAAAGTACTGGAGTTTCAGCTTTAACATCATTCCTTCCAAAGAACATCCAGGGCTGATCTCCTTCAGAATGGACTGGTTGGATCTCCTTGCAGTCCAAGGGACTCTCAAGAGTCTTCTCCAACACCACAGTTCAAAAGCTTCAATTCTTCGGTGCTCAGCTTTCTTCACAGTCCAACTCTCACATCCATACATGACTACTGGAAAAATCATAGCCTTGACTAGACGGACCTTAGTCGGCAAAGTAATGTCTCTGCTTTTGAATATGCTATCTAGGTCGGTCATAACTTTCCTTCCAAGGAGAAAGCGTCTTTTAATTTCATGGCTGCAATCACCATCTGCAGTGATTTTGGAGCCCCCCAAAATAAAGTCTGACACTGTTTCCACTGTTTCCCCATCTATTTCCCATGAAGTTCTTTTATCACCTATTATAAAATGGATATTTGGTTAGTTCCTGTGAATATATAATTAGTACCTGTAGATATATATTCTTTAACGTGTAAGTAGGAACAAAGTGCAAAAGGTAATTTTTTAAAAATTTGAAACCATTACTTTATTTAAATATAAAATGAACAGATACCAAGGATTTTATTTAGTTCATTAATTAATGAGTGCCTGTAATATGTTAAAGCAGGTGAAAAGGATAATTTGAAGAACAAAGGAGAATTTGATGTAGATGTTAATGTAGGTAGATATGCAGACATTCAAGAATGTTGGAATGACTCTTCACAGAAGCAAAGCTAAAGGCATAAAACATAATCTTTGACATATAACTTTCTGGGCTTCCCAGGTAGCACTAGCGGTAAAGAACCCCCCTGCCAATGCAGGAGATGTGAGTTCAATCCCTGGGTCAGGAAGATCCCCTGGAGGAGGGCATAGCAACCCACTCAGTATTCTTGCCTGGATAATCCCATGGACAGAGGAGCCTGGCAGGCTACAGTCTGTGGGACTGCAAAGATTCAGACATGACTGAAGCAATTTAGCACAGCATAGCAAATATAACTTTCTATTGGGCAAATATCAATTGTATCTTTAGCGGGAAAATACATTTACATTTCAATGAACAAGAACAATTTGTATTACTATCAGTTTTCAACCACTTAAAGATTTGTAAAATAGCCTCCTAAAGGGCACACAAAGGCACAGGCCTGATTCCATAAGCCCAGCATATCAGCTAGGCAACCAACCAAAGAAAGCTCTTTCAGTTTGAGACATCACAATCTAATTTCTAAAAACCATCCAGAAATTGGGAGATATTGCATATTTAGAGAGGTCAAGGCCTTTCTCCATTGGAGACACACAGACACATGGATACTGGACAATACAGACCATACAGCTTCAGTTTTACAATTTTTGGCAAAGGTCCAAAGTAAATACAGAAACGCAAAAACTCATTCGTTGATCCAGATCTTTAAGAGTTGTTCTCATTATCAGTCTCCAACAATTTCTTAATCGATTTGAGCACAAAAACAGGCAAAAAAATAAATGCAACCAGAGACTTTCACACTAGATTCTTTGTCTTTTCTCATTCAATCAGAGAATATATTTCCATTATCTGTCAGATAGAGTATTAGAAAATCACCATAAAATCAATTTTATAATTATTATCATCATTAATAAGGAATAAATTATTGAACTAGTATACATAGGCACATACTCCCCCTCCCCAAATATACAATTAGTGGAGAGACACCACATGATGAAAGAGTGTCAGCAAATTTTAAATTTTATCTCCACTTGAAACGTTCCCTGGGAACCATGGAAATTATGTACAGGAACTTAATAGTCCATGAGATACACTTCTCCCAAACCTAGCCTTGTCACATGAATCCATTGCATGTTTCTGTGGGCCCTTCAAAATGGTTCAAATATAGTTTTTAAAAATGTACACCTGTGACTCTCATACAGATATAAAATGTTCTATTTAGTTTATTAACAACAGAATTAGGAAGATTTTGAAAACTGGTTTGAAAGAGAATCCAAATTTATTTCTCATCAACAAAGATGAAATTAAATTCCTAATAGGCAAAAAAAAGTTTAATACCTTGTAGAACAATATAATGTAACGTTTGAAATCACCTATTCTATTAGACAGAAATCAATCGTGTCTCTACTGAACAAAGTTTATTTGTATTTCTATGGACAATAATTGTGGTGTTGGAGAAGACTCTTGAGAGTCCCTTGGACTGCAAGGAGATCCAACCAGTCCATTCTGAAGGAGATCAGCCCTGGATGTTCTTTGGAAGGAATGATGCTAAAGCTGAAACTCCAGTACTCTGGCCACCTCATGCGAAGAGTTGACTCATTGGAAAAGACTTTGATGCTGGGAGGGATTGGGGGCAGGAGGAGAAGGGGACGACAGAGGATGAGATGGCTGGATGGCATCACTGACTCGATGGATGTGATTCTGAGTGAACTCCGGGAGTTGGTGATGGACAGGGAGGCCTGGCGTGCTGCGATTCATGGTGTTGCAAAGAGTCAGACACGACTGAGTGACTGAACTGAACTGAACTGATGGACAATAATTATTTGCATTACTGTAAATGTTCTGCAGTTTACGTTTATCAGATAATTTAGCAGACCCTCCAAGTTGCCCTGCTACAAGACATCTCCAAAGAGTCAGCTAGAAAATGCCAGCATTACATTAAAAATTTACCCAGAAATCTTCTGTTGCTCATTTGCAAATCTTTCACAGTTTTTCCCTAACAGAGTCAAAAAGAGAAGACAAAGTATTGATTCATGAAGGAAAAGGTAGCAAAGACAGGTGATGAAAATTCATTAAAATGCTAAGGAAATGCTAAGATAAAGTTGAATAAAACATAGTGTCATGAAAGGGTGCCATGCATCCAGGAACATTGGAAGTCCAGTATAGTTGAAATGTGAGGTTTCTGTAAAGAAAAAAGAACCCTGGAGAGGGTCACTGAAGCCAGATTTTGAAGCAACATTGATACCGCTCTTTTAAAGTAGAAAATAATGTTATAGTTGTTGGGTATTTTTTCCCTCAAAGATGATTCTGCTGTTGCTATAAAGAGTGATGTGAAGTTAGGATCCAATGGAATCAAGGAAAAAAGTGAAGATCTGGAATGATGCCATGTTGGTGGGGATGGAAAAGAAATGTCAACAACAGAGTGCTTTCAGAAACACGATCTGAGAATCTTTTGAATAAAGGGAGTAAATAATTTTTACCCTTGGTTATTTGCCTCTTTAAACTCAGAACTGAGATAGCCTTTTTTCATCCTGGGTTATTGAATTAGCCAATAGTATCACAGATTTGAATTTAGGAAGTCAAATTTGGGTACAAATATATGCACCAGATGACTTGTGTCTGATTTAAATGCCTATGTAAGAAGCTGCCATTAGATAATTTCCAAAAGGGCCTCACTATAGCCTGGAGTAGTTAAGACACAATTAGCATAGTTATACAGAAAAAAATTATTTTACACTCAGAATACATGTACCCAAATTTTAAAAGCAGCACAATACAGATGAACAGATTCCAGAATTGAATCAATACAGTCTTACTCATAATAAGAAAGAAAGATACGACAGTCTTTCATGAATATATAGTAAGATTATGAATTCAGTATCATTTTTCTTCTTTTTTAAATCTTTGTTTTAGAAATTTGGGCTTTTTTTTTTTCTTATAGAATCTTGGGATGCATATTAGAAACTTCACAATTTATGTTGGTTTCTTCTGTAACAATAGCCTGATAGTATAATATACTCCCATCTATTTCTTTAATTTGTCATAAATATGTAAGCTTATATATCAATCTTTAAAAAAATAAGAGGCAACTATCACAACTGTATGCCTTTTTTCAGCAGGTAGAGAATTATGCTCTGACACAAATGACATTTTTCTGCCTCCCCCAGAATATTTTTAACTGAGAACTCATGGGGGAGATTATAGTAATAAAAACACAGCCTAGCAATGAATTTATTATAGTAGATATTTTATTATAAAGATGTTAAGTCAGGAGAAATGGTTTATGATAGTGCTGATTCTTAAAATATGAACAGTTTTCTCCTCCCTGATTTTAGCTAAGTCTGATAAAAAAAGACAAGGAGAACATGGTGAAAATGTAGAGTTATTGCTACTCTTTATTTCTTAGATCTTCAATCAGGAATTTAGTATGTGACTTTGAAATATAGAGCACATTTTATTAAAATAATTTTTATCATTGAACTCTCCCATCACACAGATTCTCTTTGTGATAAGAAAATGAATTTTGATTTTGGCAACTGGCAGTCAGATGTATTAACTGGTTTGTTCTGTATTAATAGATAAACTGACTTTACATTAGAAAGAAAAATTTGTGAGGTTATTTAACTAGCAATCTATATCACAGAGGGCAAATATGTAGTGAGAATTCCACCGCTCACCTAACCTTTTCCATGACAGACATTACTAATCTAGCAACACACTTTTCCTCTAAGGCTGGCAATGACCTCAGAGTCCTCTTCAAATCACTTTGAGTTAGCACGTAATAGAAAAGCTATTTGCCAGCCCTGATTTACTGTTCTAGCAGGAATCAAATAATTTAACTATGAACATTTTATTTTGAATAGTATTAACTCCCACTGTAGTATAGTTTGCTATGTCACTGATGTGGCTAAACTATGGGGAAAAATAAATGGTAGTCAAAACAGCTATAATAAGACATAAAAGTTAACATATAATTATCATAATAACAGCATTCAGTCACATATGTTTCTTGTTATTGATACTTCTTATAATTTTCCAAAGATATGGGTAATTTCTTTCCCAAATATCTGTAAGGGTGGTATTAATAGATTGATATACTTGTACAATGTCAAGCTTTTGTGTAATTAAAGATGCAGAATTGTCAGGCCTACAGGATGTATTTATCATGAAAACTAAATAAGAACAAGAAATCAAAGCACTTTATACACTGTATATATATATCTATATATGATACATATATAAATTGTGTTAGTTATCTTTCTGAACATGTAAATTTACCACAGCAGAGGCCAAGCTTCTGAATCCTTAGATTTCTACAATGATTCTAAACATAAAAATAGCCAAAAAGATAAAATAAGCAAAAGATAAAAGGTTTTCTAGAATGAAGATACCATTTTTGATACTGAATATGAACTGATTCTTGCAACATGGTATGGTGGTAAGAGCAATTCCAATTTTGATTATGTTTACTTTATGGGGTGTTTAAGTATCAGGGTAATTTTAGTTACTCAATAAATATTATCTGGCATTCCTCCTTCTTTCTATGAAAACTAGACCATAAGCTCTTGGAAAGAAAGAAGCATATCTCTATTATGTTCAAATCTTCATACTCAGGATAGGTAAAACTAATCTTGATACAAGACTTGGGGAAGGAATGAACTGCTGATTAGCTCACCTAGCGGAGAATTAAGGAATGATGTCCTGATTGATTGCAATGTCTGTGTTTGCCTGATGCTAATAGTAGAGTTGAGATGGGGTTTTTAATCGGTTTGAAGAGAGGATCAATGCAAGGCACCTGGAAGTCTGGGGACTGTGCATATCCTTGCCAACAAACTTACTGTATTCCTTGAATTTTAATCCTAATAGTGTGCACAATTCATTTGCAAAATTAAGGCTCTCCTTCTGACCCTTAACACTCTTCTGAAAATCTAAAATTAGTTATTATTCTAATTTAGATTTCATTTTCTAAAAGGTTATGATAATTTCATTGATTTTGAATCAAAATTAATATCATACTTTAAAGTGCAGGAAATGGATGATCTTAGATTATTTTGCAAGGCAGTAGTCAAGACACTGGGCTTCCCAGCTGGCTGAATGGTAAAGAATCTGCCTGCAAATGCAGGAGATGCAGGAGACACGGGTTTGATCCCTGGGTCAGGAAGATCTCCTGGAGGAGGAAATGACAACGCACTCCAGTATTCTTGCCTGGAAAATTCCACGGACAGAGGAGCCTGGTGGGCTACAGTCCATAGGGCAGGAAAGAATCACATGACTGAGCACCCGCCCCCCCCCCCCCCACACACACACAGAGGCAAAACATGAGTGTTTCTTCTGTCATGCCAAAGTACTAAACTCTACTGCTGTTTTTAGATATTAAAATTTTCTCCAAAACATATTGAAAGAAATTCAAAAGGTTCAAAATTACCTTAGTTCTCGGTCGAGTTTGTGAGTACATGAAGCAGATGGTGAGTGTTAAGGAGGTCAAGCTAAACACATTAAGCTGATCATTTTAAGTATTCTCAGGTATACTAGTTTCTCAAGTCCTAACTGAGGGCCAATTGTAGTTAAGACCTTTTTCTATGGGCTGGAATAATCAAATTTAACATGCAAACCCAAAAGCTCTGGGTATTTTGAGCCACTAGTCCTTCTAATAAAGTATACAAAGTTACCTTTTAAGTATGACCAGCCCCTGTTTTGATTGCCAATTGCCAATCCATGTGACATAAACTGTAATGGCATATATTGATATTAAATGTTTTATACAAATTAATTAGATTGAAGTGGTATTCCTTCAAGAAATGACAGTAAGACCTAAATTTTTAAGTATGCATGAAATTTAAAAAATGAAGGCATTGATCTCTGTACTTGTTTATTCTTCTTGAGGTCTTCTACTGTTCCACTTTTTCTTCTTATTCAGTTGTTTTCTTAAGAAAACATTTAAGTTCTAAAAGTTCTCAACAGGGCACTAGATGGGAGGCTCCTGAGGACAGAGACACAGCCTGCATTTTCACGATGTCATAACACATTTCTAGCACAATATGTGATATAGACATTCAATAAAGTTTTTGGATAAATGGTTGAATAGATAGCCTATATAGAAGAATCAAAGCAGTAAGAAATTGTGGAGTTGGTGATAGACTAAGGAAGACTACCATGACATTTCCTGGACCTAAAGGACGAATGTCAGAGACAGAATTGCCTGTAAATGTGGGCAAGCAGAGACCCTCTCTGTTCACCTTCCCAAACCACAGGAGCGGCCCTGGGCTTTGATGTGTCTTTAAAAAGATTTTTGAGGTTTCCCTCTAATCCATGGGATGACCAGGGCTGGCATATCCCTTTGGGTAGGGTGACCCAAGACTGGACATGGACACGCATCGGCCCTGACTGCCCCTTTCTCCTATTTGGGGTGCTCGCCCAACTCACACCCACACTCTCTTGCTTGTCCACGTGTGCACATATGCCCGAGGGCACACAGACATGGAGTTGACCAGGTGCTTCTAGTTGTACAAGAACCTGCACCTGTAGGATTATTTTGAGGTTATGACAGCTGATTACATTTACTGGAGATTTGTTCCCCATTTGTTCCCTTTTTTAAAATTATTTTTTAAATTTATTTTTAATTGGAGGATAATTGCTTTAAAATGTTACATGCGTTTCTGCTGTACAAGAGCAGAAAGTGAATCAGCTATATGAACACATATATCCCCTCTCTCTTAAGCCTCCCTCCCCCAACATCCCACCTCTCTAGGTCATCACAGAGCATCACAACACAGCTGAGCTCCCTGAGTTATACAGCAGCTCCCCATTAGCTATCTAATTTACACATGATAGTACATTTATATATAAATACACTGTATATAAAAATATTTTTATATAAATACAAATATTTATTTGTATGAATAAATAAATGTAAATAAACAAATAAATAAATGGAAGGTAAAACATTCAGAAAACAAAGATCATGGCATCCAGTCCCATCACTTCATGGCAAATAGATGGAAAAATAGTGGCAACAGTGGCAGACTTTATTTTGGGGGGCTCCAAAGTCACTGCAGTTGGTGACTGCAGCCATGAAATAAAAGACACTTACACCTTGGAAGAAAAGTTATGACCAACCTAGACAGCATATTAAAAAGCGGACATTATTTTGCCAACAAAGGTCCGTCTAGTCAAGGCCATGTTTTCTCCAGCGGTCATGTATGGATGTGAGAGTTGGACTGTGAAGAAGGCTGAGCACCGAAGAATTGATGCTTCTGAACTGTGGTGTTGGAGAAGACTCTTGAGAGTCCCTTGGACTGCAAGGAGATCCAACCAGTCCATCCTAAAGGAAATCAGCCCTGAATGTACATTGGAAGGACTGATGCTGAAGCTGAAACTCCAATACTTTGGCCGCCTGATGCAAAGAGCTGACTCATTTGAAAAGATCCTGATGCTGGGAAAGACTGAAGGCAGGAGAAGGGGACAACAGAGGATGAGATGGTTGGATGGCATTTCTGACTCAATGGACATGAGTTTGAGTAAACTCCAGGAGTTGGTAATAGACAGGGAAGCCTGGCGTGGTGCAGTCCATGGGGTCACAAAGAGTCGGACACGACTGAGTGACTGAACTGATTTGTTTATAAATACACTACCATGTGTACCATTAAATATATATATATATATATATCAATGCTACTTTCTCAATTCATCCCACCCTTTCCTTCCCTCTCTGTGTCCACAAGTCCTTTCTCTACATCTGTGTCTCTCTTCCGGCCCTGCAAATAGGGTCATCAGTACCTTTTTTCTAGATTCCATACATATACATGTTCCCTGCTAAGAGCCCTGAGAATCTCAGGCTGCAGTTAGTGCTCCACTGCAATTCAAGAGCCTGAGAACAGCTGTCCAGGCAGAGGCAATATGGGGAGCGCTAGGAGCAGGGGTCTTCCTGGGAGGGGCCAGGGACAGGGCTGGCCTGGAACCCAGCTGAGATGCAGGAGAAACTCACAAGGGTGAAGGCCCTTGTGCTCTGGGCTGCAGGCAGAAGTGGCAGGTGTTCTGGGTCTTCTGTGATTCAGTCTCAATCCACTTCATACCTCCCTGTATTCTACTCACTCCCTTTCTTTCAACTTTCTGGGGTCTCCTTTCTGGGATCATCAGAGGGTCACAACCTCAGAAGAAGAAAGGGCAGGAGGAAAAGTCAATGCGTGAAGTAGACCAGTAAGCGCAGAAAGGGGAGTGGGAGGGTGGCTAAGCTTGAATGCAGACACTGACCAAGAGAGGCTGTTTAACTCCTTGCAGCTCCAGCCAAATGGGGGCCTCTTTCTGCCAGGTGTTTGGAATTTTCACGAAAAGCACACATTTTAAATTTCTTTCGTAATATTAATTATTGGCGCTCTTTCAAATTATTTAAAGGCCAACAAAGCACATGTGTGTGCCAACACTGTCCCCAGGACTGCTGTTTTGTGTTGTAGAAACTCACATATTCAAATAGCTGATTTAATTCCTCTGTATTTCCTGAAAGCAGTTCCCTAAGTACCTTCTTGGGCACTCCACGGCCCCAGAAGCTGGGAGGTAGAGATGGAAAGAAGCTACTTTTAGTGACTCAGAGCAATTTACATTTCTTACATGATCAGACTATGGTGCGCATATCTTTAGAGAAGAAAAGTACAAGAGGAACACTGCTTTAATCTCTGGTAGGGAAATGTGCCTCATGATTTTCCTACCTAGCTCTACTTTTCTCACCAGAGTATCTTGAAGGTCCTTGATAGGCTTGACTTTGAGCTGCTTAAATACTGGGGCCTGGCTTTGGTAATGGTCATGGCATGATGCACTCAGTTATTGCCTCTGGGATTTCTGGGGTTTTAAACAAAAATTTATTTATTTTTAATTGAAGGATAATTGCTTTACAAAATTGATTTCTGCCATACATCAACATGAATTAGCTATCAGTTCAGTTCAGTCGCTCAGTCGTGTCCGACTCTTTGCGACCCCATGAATTGCAGCACGCCAGGCCTCCCTGTCCATCACCAACTCCTGGAGTTTGCTGAAACTCACGTCCACTGAGTCGGTGATGCCATCCAGCCATTTCATCCTCTGTCGTCCCCTTCTCCTCTGCCCCCAATCCCTCCCAGCATCAGAGTCTTTTCCAATGAGTCAACTCTTCTCATGAGGCAGCCAAAGTCCTGGAGTTTCAGCTTTAGCATCATTTCCTCCAAAGGACACCCAGGATTGATCTCCTTTAGGATGGACTGGTTGGATCTCCTTGCAGTCCAAGGGACTCTCAAGAGTCTTCTCCAACACCACAGTTCAAAAGCATCAATTCTTCGGCACTCAGCTTTCTTCACAGTCCAACTCTCACAACCATACATGACCACAGGAAAAACCATAGCCTTGACTAGACGGACCTTAGTCAGGAAAGTAATGTCTCTGCTTTTGAATATGCTGTCTAGGTTGCTCATAACTTTTCTTCCAAAGAGTAAGCGTCTTTTAATTTCATGGCTGCAGTCACCATCTGCAGTGATTTGGGAGCCCCCCAAAATAACATTGTTCCCACTGTTTCCGCATCTATTTCCCATGAAGTGATGGGACCAGATGCCATGATCTTAGTTTTCTGAATGTTGAGCTTTAAGACAACTTTTTCAATCTCCACTTTCACTTTCATCAAGAGGCTTTTTATTTCCTCTTCACTTTCTGCCATGACGGTGGTGTCATCTATATATCTGAGGTTATTGATATTTCTCCCGGCAATCTTGATTCCAGCTTGTGCTTCTTCCAGCCCAGTGTTTCTCATGATGTACTCTGCATATAAGTTAAATAAGCAGGGCAATGAAGCATGGCAAAGGCTAATAGAGTTTTGCCAAGAGAATGCACTGGTCATAGTAAATACCCTCTTCCAACAACACAAGAGAAGACTCTACACATGGACATCACCAGATGGTCAACACTGAAATCAGATTGATTATATTCTTTGCAGCCAAAGATGGAGAAGCTCTATACAGTCAGCAAAAACAAGACCAGGAGGTGACTGAGGCTCAGATCATGAACTTCTTATTGCCAAATTCAGACTGAAGCTGAAGAAAGCAGGGAAAACCACTAGACCGTTCAGGTATGACCTAAATCTAATCCCTTATGATTATACAGTGGAAGTGAGAAATAGATTTAAGGGCCTAGATCTGATAGATAGAGTGCCTGATGAACTGTGGACGGAGGTTCGTTACATTGTACGGGAGACAGGGATCAAGACCATCCCCATGGAAAAGAAATGCAAAAAAGCAAAATGGCTGTCTGGGAAGGCCTTACAAATAGCTGTGAAAAGAAAAGAGGCAAAAAGCAAAGGAGAAAAGGAAAGATATAAGCATGTGAATGCAGAGTTCCAGAGAATAGCAAGGAGAGATAAGAAAGGCTTCCTCAGCGATCAATGCAAAGAAATAGAGGAAAACAACAGAATGGGAAAGACTAGAGATCTCTTCAAGAAAATTAGAAATACCAAGGGAACATTTTATGCAAAGATGGGCTCGATAAAGGACAGAAATGGTATGGACCTAACAGAAGCAGAAGATACTAAGAAGAGGTGGCAAAAAGAGGTGAATTAGCTATAGGTGTACATATGTCCCTTCCCTCTTGAACCTCCCTCCCACTTCGCATCCTTCCCCACCCCTCTAGGTTGTTATGGAGCCCCAGTTTAAGTTCTCTGAGTCTTATAACAAATTTCCATTGGCTATCTACGTTACATGTGGTAGTGTATATGCTTAATACAGCTCTCTCCATTCATTCCACCCTCCTTCCTCCCCACCAGCCCTTGTTCCTAAGTCTGTACTCCATGTCTGCATCTCCATTGGTGCCCTGCAAATAGGTTCATCGGTACCATCTCTCTAGATTCCACATATATGCATTAATATATATTGGTTTTTCTGACTTATTTCACTCTGTATAATAGACTGTATGTTCATCCACCTAGTTAGAACTGACTCAAATGCGTTCCTTGGGACTTGTGTTTGCATCAATGGGTAGATGAAGGGTTTATGGAAAGTTGTTTAAAATTTTATAAATATAAGCTATCATTTTCTTCAAATTTTTTAAATTTCTAAGAAATCTCTCAAACTTAACAGAGAGATTTCAGTCTCAACAGAGATGGCTTTAGTTTGCAATAGCCAAAAGTGTTCTGAAAGAGAAAGGGGTGCTTTTGAGTTCTGAATTCTAAGTTCTGAAGGGAGCAAGCTCTGTTGTGTGGTTCATAAGTAATACATTGGAAAGAAAGCAAACTGCATGAAACAAGAGCCTCTTTTCTCATCCCATCAGGGTAAAAATGCTGGGTAATGGGGAACAGAAAAAGCTGGAAGAAGTGAATGGATTGTTGAGTTGCCTTGTGTCCTCTCTGTGGACTGACTGGTAGGACCCCACTGGCAGTAGAGATGTGTATTCTGACTCTCCTATCTGGAGACACTATCATCTGTAATCTGTCTGATATTCCTTATCCTACAATGGAATGGGAGCTGTAAACCTATACACAAAGAATGAAGGGGTAGGGTGATGGAATGGCAGGGAGGTGTGGGAGGGCAATACCACGTTCCTTGTGCAATCAACAAAGGGGGAGAGATTAGTTAAGACAAGGAAATCTGTCACTACTGGTAGTGCGCACACACCAGTGGATCTGCAGAATCCTAGGAGAGCGTGGCCAATCATGAAGCGTGGACCATACAGCCGGGGACTGGGAAAAGACCTGTTTAAAACTCTGAGGATGCCATCCTAGAACGTCACAATGACCAACAAATAGATGATCTGTTTTCACCAATGCCTGGCTGTCTTATCATCTCCACATGCAAAAACATGAACCCTCCCTAGGGAGGGAACTGTGTCTGAGAAGGTTCTTATGCAACTAGATTTATACCTTAAATAGGCAAGATTAAATTTTCTGCTGCTGAATAGAAGACTTAAAATAGAAATTAAGTTCCATTAAAGGAAAATAAAGGAAGTTCCATTCCTTACACCTGAGTTTGTGGCCTGTGAAAATTCATAACCATTACACAAATATGAAAATTTCCATTTGCACTGTAACCAGTTAAAATGAACAATGATTTTGCATGATGGTTAAGTAATCCTTTAAGTCAACTTGAACAGAAACACGCTCTACCCAAAAAGCAGGAAAGAAAAAGAGAACTTTAGAATGTCCGAAGACTTCTTATAATGAATATTTCAACTCAATGCTGTGATGTCCGTATTTCTGTTGAATGGGGAAGTATGTGTGATTCATTAAGCTCTCATTCATTATGAAAAGAGACTACCAAATTATATTCTTTGTAAGTGAAATCATTATGGAAGTAATTTACAAAATACATTAAGCTCTTTCATGATCTTGCTAAAGGAAAAGCCAAATAGTTTTAAACACATTGCAAGGTCATTATCATTTTCCAATCTTAGATCTTACTTCTCATTTGTTATTTTTTGAAATATCTCTTGTACAAATACCCAGATTTGATTACACTTTTGCACAGCACAACTTTTCATGTGTCTAAGGAGAATCATGATTTACCTATGTGTTCATGATTGTAAAATAAAATTCAAGTTTCTTAAATACCATGTTCAAATGTTCTTTTCTTTTCCTCTCAAATTTGTGGAATCTAGTCTTGCCCCTTTGAGACTGTAACGTGATCTGTCATCTCTTCAATTTTTGTAATAAATCATCATTTAGAACTTATAAAAGCAACTTAGAAGCCAGGCAGCATATTACAAGTTTAGAATATGATTGTTTGACCCTCTAGGGGGTTTTAAAATCAGTTATCTACTGAAATTAAGGTAGAAGTCAGAGTCGATGGAATGTCCTTCTGTGTGATGCCCACTCACAATGCTGTTCATTACCCAGAACACACCAGTCCGTACATGTTTGTTACCCAGGAAAAATAGAGCCCTATTCATTATTCATAGAGGTCCTCCTGCACAGTAAAGACATTCATTCTTTAATGGCTCTATGACTAGGGTGTTGTGAAGCCCAAAGATGTTATTTTTGGAAGATAGTTTACCAATTAAAAGCATACGGCACTGGATTGCTTAGTCATGTCCTCAACATTGATTAGCTATAATTGCAGATGAACATCAGGGGAAAACTGAAGGCATATTGCTACGTGCTTTTCTGCTTCCTTCAGACACCTCCCTGGAAACGGACTTCCAACTTTCAACCTCAGACTTTTTCTCCAAGTAACTTAAAAAATACACTAGCTTTGCTCCATCTCAAATATTTAATTATTTCCCTCTGAAATGTAATAAAATGTGTGAAGTTAATATAGAGGCAAGTGTTAGAAATGATTGCTTGGAAGTGAATTCGGGCTATGAAGACAAATAAGACCATATTCTTTTGTAAAAAAAAATGGTGATACTTTAGATGAAATTAAATATATTCTGCTTGTTTGTGGCTGATAAAAAATGAAAGCTGTTGGTCATAAATGTTTTATATAAATTCAGTGGAATTAAGTTTGTTTAGACTTGGACTTACCAATAAATGACATAGATCATGATCAGTGCTATTTTCTTAAGCATAGATCTAAAAATTATTGCTAGTTTGTATTTGCTATGCAGGCTGTAAGCCTAATGATTTATCACTCTTTTCCTTAATGTCTACTGATCTTTTTAAAATGTGACACAGTTTTGGTGTCATGTAGCCATAAACTGCTTAGAAAACTTTGTCCTATGTGGGTAAGAAGAGTACATTTGTGAACATTTTGAAAATCTAAACTAAAAAGAACACTTAATCATAAAATTCTTAATGAAAATATTAGCATTGACAGAGAATATTTTAGAGGATTTTTCTGGACACACCGAGAAGCTGTTTTCCTGATTTGATAGGGAGCGTATTTTACTGCTAAATTCTCCTACTTATTATTCAGAGTAATGACTAAGTTGAGGAAGTAAATTTTCTTTGTACTTCTGATGTCCATGTATATTTATTCCAACCATGAAGGTGAATTGGTAGAGTTTGAAAAGGTCTATAAATAAGAATTATTATTGAAACCATTATCCTTGTAACTTTCAGAGGAGATGATATTTGTTATAAAAGAATCAGATATTTATTTTTTAAGGAATTAGCATGGCTTCTTCAAATGAAGTCACTAAATAACATGATTATAATCTTTGTCAAGGTATCAAGTAAAATGTATCAGTGAAGCTTTGGTATGCTACTGGATTGATACTATTTACTGGTTCTATGAAACTGAGTGATTCTTTGTGGAGTGAAACATATACAGCTTTGCTGTTGACGCCTATCCTCGCTCTCTTGTGACCAATAGTCTTTGTATAGCTTGTAGATGAGATCCCTGTGACTGTACATTAAAGAGAGAAGAGCTAACTGTTCTGCTTGGTCTCAAAAACATTGCTGTAAACCCCTCCACTTGCTTTCCACAGAAAAACTAATACTGCTTTAAGGTGTGATATTCAACAAAGAAGTTTTATTGACTTGAATGTGCTAGTAGATGCAGAAGAACCCATTCAAAATTTTCATTTCCCTTTTTCCCTTCTAGTGTCTACGTTAACTTACACTAAGTTTGAATGAATTTAATCATTATAATTAGGACTTATTAGAAAACTCTCTGAATTAAAAGCTATGAATATACTGATTATTGAATTTTAGAATATTCAGATTGTTTTCCATTATTAAAAGTAACTTGATATCAAAGTATGATCAACCATAAGAAGTTTTAATCACATTAATGTTTTTTAAAATTTCTTTGAGTCTCTTCTGATTCTTATCAACTGAAGGTTTTTTCTAATTTATTTATCTAAGTAACTTTCTGTTTGCTTTCATTTCTTATGTAGAAATATTAGGTTAAAAAAAAGCCCAGTCTGTAAACTATCTTCCTATTCCTTCAGAGCACGGTCCTTCTAAGCTGAAGTTAAAAGAACAGAGATTTCTATGTAGTAAAACAGTTTTAAAAAAGCCTTATTTTATGGGTTTATCATCAGTTTTTTTCCCCAAAACCCAGCCTGACATATTGCTTATTTAATGCTAAAATAATGAATTCTAGTTAACTTAGAGCTTTAAAAATTTGAGAAATCATTTTAATATAGTGAATTAAGGTATTCCATTGGAAAAGACCCTGATGCAGGGAAAGATTAAAGGTAAAAGGAGAAGACAGTGAGTGAGGATGAAAAGGTTGGATGGAATCACTGACTAAATGGACATGAGTTTGAGCAAATTCCTGGAGATAGTGAAGGACAAAGAAGCCTGGAGTGCTGCATTTCATGGGGGTGCAGAGAGTCAGACACGACTTGGTGACTGAACAGCAATAAAGGTATTCCACTGATGAAAGTTAGCAACACAGGGCTAACACAGTCAAGGCTGTGTTGCCATTCATTTGCCTTAAGAAATATCATTATTTATGATGCCAGATGATCTGAAAACGAGGCAAAGCTCCATTCATCTTTCACAAAAGCAGAAGAACTAGGGTAGTAACTGCCAAGATGTATGGTTCCAATAATCTAGGTATGTTGAATTACTGCTTAGTTACAGAATCATCTCTCATAACATTAATATCTGAATTTATAACAAGTAAGACAAGGTTAAATGATCTTTTATGAACTACAAAAAAGCAAGTTTATTAATCTGCAATAGGATTTTCCTCTGTGCCACTCTTCTACATTTATGTATCTGATCTGGAAACACTTCAGAAACACGTGATTTTTAAATAATGATATTATTGAAGGCATCTATTAATATTGTGAGCCATAAAGTCAAAATGAAATGCGATTCCTTATGTATAATAAGCTTTTATAATGATGGTCTAAAATGATGCTTAGCTAGTATTCTATTTGCCAAGATTGTTCCAAGGCAGAGAGTGACTGTAAAACCGATTTTTTTAAACGAAATATTTTATTACTTGATATTTAAATGAATAGTCTAAAATGTATTTCTAGGCATGAAATGGGCTTCCCTGGTGGCTCAGATGGTAAAAAATCTGCCTGTAATGCAGGAGACCTGGGTTCGATCCCAGGGTTGGGAAGATCTGCTGGAGGAAGGCATGGCAATCCACTCCAGTATTCTTGCCTGGAGAATCCCATGGACAGAGGAGCCTGGTGGGCTACAATCCACGGGGTTGCAGAGACGGACATGACTCTGTGACTAAGCACACACATGAAATAGCCTAAGATGCATATCCAGCTATGAAACTCACAATCAGTGGAGAGGAGAGTTCTGGATCACTAATAAATATGAAAAATTCAAAGTGCATGTCAATCATTGTTATGCCTTAACGTATTTTTTGTTTATACCTTCTTGGTGACTGTTATTAACAGTCCAAGAAAATATGAGCAGTGCTTAAGAATACAGGAAATACTTGCATTATGTTTCTAGCATACATATATGACATATATGAAAACTGCTGCTGCTGCTGCTAAGTTGCTTCAGTCGTGTCCGAATCTGTGCAATCCCATAGACCGCAGCCCACCAGGCTCCCGCGTCCCTGGGGTTCTCCAGGCAAGAACACTGGAGTGGGTTGCCATTTCCTTCTCCAATGCATGAAAGGGAAAAGTGAAAGTCAAGTCGCTCAGTTGTGTCCGACTCTTAGCGACCCCGTGGACTGGAGCCCACCAGGCTACTCCACCCATGGGATTTTCCAGGCAAGAGTACTGGAGTGGAGCGCCATTGCCTTCTCCGATATGAAAACTAAATATAATTAAATAATTAGAGCTCTTCCAGTTCCCTTGGCTAAACCCTGACATAACTATTAGGCAAAAATCTGATGAAGCAGATCATAACATTCTCTCCTCAGAAGCTAAGTAGCTCTGGCTTCAGAGCCTTAGACGAATATTGTTAAGATAGGAAAAATCTGCGGTCCCTCTGTGTTTGACTTCCCCTTCAAGATCATTAGCAACCCAGCTGGTTCTCAGTTGCCCTAAAGATATAATTTTAATGGGTTTATATTAGTAGTAGGTAAACTAGTAAGGCTCAGTAAATGTTAAATAGATTACTAAGATTTGGTTTGGTATAAAACTTGATAAGAAAAATGAAACATAATTTCTATTGTTTTTAGTCATTATTTACCCGAGTTCACCTTTCTTTCTCTGTAACTCAGCAACCTTCCTGTTATGCAGGCACCTGGCAGAACTACTGTTGTTAAATTTCTGATGGCTTTTTCATTACAGGCCCTTGTTTTTCAAGAGGCAGGTTAACTAAGCAATTTTGATTTGCATCAAGCTGAGATGTGGAATAGACACTTGAAGTCCATTCTCTTGTTTTCATAAGATTTCATTTGAACTTATTTGTGCTACTTGATCTAAATCCACAAAGAAAGGGGAAAAAAAACTTAAAAATTCATTCATGAATTGGTGCAACTGAGCAAAAGAATAGTAACTTGTGTAACTGCCTTTTTCCCCTTATTCATGGCTTTAAAAAAATTATTCACAATGAAAAACTTCATACCACAACGTTGCTATGTTTTTGTAAGAAATATTAATGCCCATTTGTTTTACATACATGAGATAATGGTAACCCCCTTTACTTTGTAAAACATGGCACAAATATCATCTGTATTTGTTAAAAATTTGAGATATTCATTTTAAAACAATATCTTTCTCATCATAAGTACTTAGATTTACTGTATAAAACTTATAGAATGTAGATAAAGAGGAATATAAAATCAACCTACCAAGGATTTCCCTGGTGATCCAGCGGCTTAAAGCTCAACATTCAGAAAATGAAGATCATAGCATCCGGTCCCATCACTTCATGGGAAATAGATGGGGAAACAGTAGAAACAGTGTCAGACTTTATTTTTGGGGGCTCCAAAATCACTGCAGATGGTGACTGCAGCCATGAAATTAAAAGACGCTTACTCCTTGGAAGAAAAGTTATGAGCAACCTAGATAGCATATTCAAAAGCAGAGACATTACTTTGCCAACTAAGGTCCGTCTAGTCAAGGCTATGGTTTTTCCTGTGGTCAGGTATGGATGTGAGAGTTGGACTGTGAAGAAGGCTGAGCGCTGAAGAATCGATGCTTTGGAACTGTGGTGTTGGAGAAGACTCTTGAGAGTCCCTTGGACTGCAAGGAGATCCAACCAGTCCATTCTGAAGGAGATCAGCCCTGGGATTTCTTTGGAAGGAATGATGCTGAAGCTGAAGCTCCAGTACTTTGGCCACCTCATGAGAAGAGTTGACTCACTGGAAAAGACTCTGATGCTGGGAGGGATTGGGGGCAGGAGGAGAAGGGGACGACCGAGGATGAGATGGCTGGATGGCATCACCGACTCAGTGGACGTGAGTTTCAGCAAACTCCAGGAGTTGGTGATGGACAGGGAGGCCTGGCGTGCTGCGATTCATGGGGTCGCAAAGAGTCGGACACGACTGAGTGACTGAACTGAACTGAACCACTGGCTAAGGCCCTGTGTTCCCTATGCAGAGGGCCTGGGTTCGATCTTTGGTCAGGGAAATAGATTCCGCATGCTGCAACTAAGACCCAGCCCAGCCAAATAAATAATTAAGTAAACAAATATTAAAAAAATAAAATAAAATCAACCTACCTAATGCTATTACATTAAATTTCAATCTCTTTCTATGTCTCATGTTGTATTCTTGCCTGTAGTCTTAGGAGCTTCTTTGGGAAAGCCCATCCCTTTCCACTTCCACATAGAGTTGCCACCCAGCAGTAATCAGTTATACCTGCTGTTTCAATATTCCCTCCACCTACTTCATATACAATTCCATGCAGTATGGCCTCCACTTCATTACTTTACTAGAATGTTTCTGTTGAAGTTTCCAGGAAGCCTATCGTTGTCCAAGTACTATTTTCTCCAACTTCCTTGGCTTTGATGTTCCCTGGGATTTGCTTCATCTTTGAAAAGCTTCTACCTGGAATCCCATGATGGGACCTCATTTGTGTTCACTTCTTATATTTGCAACCAACCCCTATCTGTTGCCTTCACTTCCTTTGCTTTTCCTTTAG
Source organism: Ovis canadensis (assembly GCF_042477335.2). Classification (NCBI taxonomy): domain Eukaryota; kingdom Metazoa; phylum Chordata; class Mammalia; order Artiodactyla; family Bovidae; genus Ovis; species Ovis canadensis. The sequence continues at coordinate 82,405,450 of NC_091254.1, forward strand.
GTTGCTATAGTCATTAATTTGCCTTCATTTGCAAATAAGTGAGTAACCAAATGACAGTGGCATAAACTACAGGATATTTGTGAATTATTTAACAAGAAGTTAAGAGGTTGGCAGCCTTGGGGCTGATTTTGTGACTCAGAACAGGAACCAAGGATCTCAGTTCTTTCCATCCGCTGGTCTGTCATTCCCTGTCCCTTGGCAATGTCTTGTCTCCGACTCACGAGATGGCCAACCAGCTCTAAGAAGACAGGTGCCTGTGTGCCTGCTCTTTGCAACTCCATGGACTGTAGCCCACCAGGTTCCTCTATCCATGGAATTTTCCAAGCAAGAATACTGGAGTGAGTTGCCATTTTCTTCTCCAGGGGATCTTCCTGATCCAGGAATCGAACCCACTTCTCTTGCATCTCCTGCATTGGCAGGCGAGTTGTTTACCACTGTGCCATCTGAGGAGGCAGAGGCAAAAAGACCTCTCTGTTCCCATATTTCTTTCCTTTCATCAGGAAAAATGCTTTTCTCAGAAATCTTTTGCTTATATCTCATTGTGCAACAAGGGGTGTTAGGCCCACCCCTACACTATTTAATGAAAAGGGAAATGTTCATGACTTGTTTCTAGGTTCTTTCTATCCTCCAAGGGATGACCGTTTATGATTCATCCCTTGCTGCTGGCATGATGCCCTGAACACAGTTGGGATTAGGATAGCAAGAAAGAAGAGCCAGTGATCATGGGGTGGATACCTGACAGGGGCAATTCTGTCCACCTGCCAACTGTGGCAGAGATTTAATTTTTTTGTCTCCATATCTCAGTCTCTGAGGCTCCATTCATCTTATGCCCAGAGGGGTTATTGTGAAATAAACAGCTGGGATGTGAATGTGCTGTGTAAACAGGAGTCTTATGTCCTAGTAAATACTACATTTTCCTAATGAGACTTACAATTTTGAAATAATGTTTTAGTAAATTTTTTATTGTATGTATTGAACCAAGGACCAAACCATGCTAATCCTTTCTGCAAAATGTATCTTCGCCTTCCTTCCATTTACTATCTTCCTATTCTGGTCTCAATCACCTGAAATCTTGACCACTGTAACAGAGTTCTGTGTGTTTCTCCTACTGACCTTTCTCTTGCTTCGATGTGCTTGCTTCCTTTGGTTTGAGGTTCTTCATGTTCTAACTTCTTTTTCCTATGACGTACAATATAAACTTTACTGTCAGGGTTCAAGTCTCTCAGCTAAACTCTCTCTCTCTTTTTTTTTTTTTTTCCTATCTAAACCACATGCCAACATCTCCTTAATATGAGTTCTCATCTTCCTAGTCAAGGCTCTTCTATAAACGCCTATGACCTTCAAGGCTCATTCCAATACCTCATCCAGGCTCTGCTGTTGCCCTTAGCTGGAAAGTTTGACTTAATTTCTTACACCACCTCACACAGTGCGACACTATCCAGTGAGTGGACCAAGAAGGTTTGAGAGCACCAGTAAAGCAAGTTACTTAATTCTTTGGTCTGACTGGAATTTATAAGTTCAGTTCAGTTCAGTCACTCAGTCGTGTCTGACTCAGTCGTGTCTGACCCTTTGTGACCCCATGAACTGCAGCACACCAGGCTTCCCTGTCCGTCACCAACTCCCTGAGCTTGCTCAAGCTCATGTCCATCGAGGTGGTGCAATTCAACCATCTCATCCTCTGTTGTCCCCTTCTCCTGCTTTCAATCTTTCCCATCGTCAGGGTCTTTTCCAATGAGTCAGTTATTTGCATCAGGTGGCCAAAGTATTGGAGTTTCAGTATTGGAATTTGTAACCTTAAATTGTTTCACCCTCCTGATGGGATTAAACTAATCTATGTCTGATTAAATTATAATTATTTCCATACTAGCCTTCCTACAAGTCTAGGACCTGTATACAAGAACCTAGGGCTGTATCATTGCATTGAATGCTTATTTAATACTTAATGATTTTTAAATATCTTAAAATACATATACTATGTTTTTACCCCCTCTTCCTTTACTTCAAATGTCCTTTCTATTGCATTATTTGCTATATATTGCAAGAATAATGGTAAATTACAGTGAGTCCCGATGTGTGAGGAGAGAATAAGTTATGTGTGTAATCACTCCCCTCCTCTGGAGTGAAAAATGCCTGCCACCTGACTCTGACAAAAACAGAAGGTTGAAGGTCATGTCAAATATAGAAATAATGACTTGGCTACAGCATTCCCTGATCCTACCCATCTTATCCTTTGTCCACTATGACCCAAGAGTATATTTTGTTTATCCTGATTTCAGACTTTGAGGGAAATAAATTCAAGTCACTTGAGGTCTACCATTAGTACAATATCGTGAAGGCAAAAATTATGCTAAAATTTTAAGAGACAAAAAATGTGACTGAAGTCTTCAGAAAGAAATACTTGTCTATGGGATTTTCAAGAGGGAAAAATTAACTTGTAAAGAAGAGAAACTCATTTTTAAGCATTTTCATGGTTTAAATCAGGTTGGATCTGGAACTTGGGAGTCTTTTTGGTGGAGTAAGAGAGGAGGAATTTATTAAAGACAGGAAGAAGAGGTATCTAACGTGTTGTAATGATGATGAAGATGACTATGACAGTGGTCGTGATAACAAACTGACATAAATTTCATGGTCATTCTGGTCATTAAGAGCTGTCATCTGAAAAATATAGCTTTATAGAGAAGGTCCAAAAAACTGGACGTTACCTTACAGTTATTTCTGCATAATGAGCTGATCTAAACACACACAGACACAAAAGTAAGTAAGCATTATCTTTTTTTTTTTTTTTTTGGTCTTGCATTTACCTGCTAGTAGTTACACAAGCTTTGGGTTTCAACACATGCTTCTGCCCAGCAAAGTTCATTAACATAAGAAAATTGATAAGAATTTTCATTTTTATACCATTTCACAAAACTTGAGTATAAGGCAGGAGGAAAGAAGTGAACTGATTCTCCACTTGAAAATTTTGTTCATTTGGAAGAAAATGCTAAGTTTAGTATGTGAGAGCCTTTAGAGCAAGGGGAGACCTCACTGCCCTCCTCAATATCTTCCTTCATGTACCCCACTGACCCTTGCTCTTTTTTTCTCACCTCTTCCTTGTTCTGCTTCTTCTTTGCTTTCCTATTCATCTACACACTAGAAATCTGAGATAATGATTTTTGATCCAAGATTATGTAACATTTGAAGTTAAAAGGGGGGCATTTTTGAGTCCAGAATCCAAAATTTAAAAAAAAAAAGACATGTCTAATGTATGCTTGCGTTATCTTTAGAAAATAAAAAAAAGTCAAACAGCAATAAGCCCAGTAATTAGAGCAGCGACTGTGCCCTGCTATTCCGGGTTCCCCTCTAATTGTTCATTTCTGCGAGGGCTGTGTCGTGAATTGTTGCTCATATTTAGAGCAACAATTGGCATTGTGTTGTCCTTTATAGCCACAAAAATATAGTTTAATAACGTAAGTTAATGACTTAAAAATACTTTGTCTTTCTAGATGACTTCATTATGGTATTTAGAACTAGCATTTCGGATGAGTACGAAGGATGTGCGGCCAATGAAGAAAAGAGGAACGCTTCCCTTTTATGCCCCTTTTGCTGCCGATTAGAAAGAAATCCAGTCCAGGTTTTGCCTTCGACTCTGCCTCTGAATTTCGGCTGTGCAATGTGTAGCACGTTTCTCTCCCTCCCCTCCTTTCTCCTTCCCTCTAGCCTCCCAGCGTCTGTCTCCAGGATTTCTCTCTTCCTATTTCAGGAGGACTCTCACAAGCTCCCTCAGCCTGTGCGAAGCTGAGGTTTCCCCTGGATCTCGTATATCCCCAACACATACCTCCACGCACACACGTCCCCGAGAACCCCGCGCTCACACCGACACACACTCGCGCGCGCACACCCTCGCGGTCGCCTGTCCATCTCCCTCCCGGGAGAGCCGGCGCGCGTCTCCACCTTCGCCGCACACTCCCGCTAGCCGAGCTCGCCGCGCGCTAGGATTCTTGCGGCTCGGAACTCGGATCGCAGCGCTCAACCCCTATGGTGGTTTTTTGAAACATTTATTTTCCTCTTTTTCCTCGTTTTTATTGCACTGTTTTCGGTCTGGGGGACTAGAGGAGTGAAGCGGCTGCTTTCCCAGCCAGCCCCGGTTGGCTTTGCCATCCTCCATCAGGCTTATAAAAGTTTGCTGAGCGCAGTCCAGAGGGCTGCGCGGCTCGTCCCCTCGGCAGGCGGAAGAGGGTGACGCTGGGCAGCTGCGAGGAGCGCGCCGCCGGCTCTGGCGGGCTTTCGGCTGGAGGGGCCAGGTGAAGAGCGCACGGGTCCCGGGGTTCACCGAGCTGGATTTGCATGTTGCACCATGCCTTCTTGGATCGGGGCTGTGATTCTTCCCCTCTCCGGCCTGCTGCTGTCCCTCCCGGCCCGGGCGGAGGTGAAGGCTCGGAGCTGCGGCGAAGTCCGCCAGGCGTACGGTGCCAAGGGATTCAGCCTGGCGGACATCCCCTACCAGGAGATCGCAGGTAAGCGCGGGCGCGCGGCCCGGGCCGGCTGCAGCCCTCGGCGGCCGCCCGGCTCCCGGGCTGCCGGAAGCCCTCCGCCTCACCCCTGTTGCTGAGTTGTGGTGTTCACTTTCTGCCGGGGGGCTCTCCGGGCCGCCGCGCCTCCGTGCCGGGCGGCGGATGCTCAAGGCGGTTTCTCCAGCGGAGCGGGCGGGGGGAAGGTGTGCGTCTCCGGCTGCCTCATTGTGTGTGCACACGCGGGAGCGCCCTCCTTCCCTCCCTCCCTCCCGCGCCCGGCTCCCGCGCCCTCGCGCTCCTCTTCGTCGTTGGCCCTGGCCGAGCGGGCCGGGGAGCCCGGGACCCCCGGGGGCGGCCGCTGCGCGAGGGCGGCACGCCGAGTCGGGCGCCCACCCCGCGCCGCTCGCTCAGGCAAACTTGGAAGAACTGCGGCCGCAGTTTGCCCAGCGCCACCGTCAGAGTGGCGCCTTCTCCGCTCCCGCCCTCGCGCCGGCGGGGGCGGTGGAGAGACGCGGAGGGCTCCCCGGCCCCTCGCTCCTGCCCTCCGGGAAGGCAGAGCGCCCGGCGCCCGGGCCGGGGGCGGGCGGGCGAGCGGGGCTGGGGGTGGGGGGCTCGGCCTCCGACGTCGGCGGTTCCGGGCGGGTCTGGGGAGTTCGCGGGCTGCCCGTTTCAGATTTGGAGCAGGCTTTGCCTCCCGGCTCCTCAGGGCTCCCCCGATCGCGGTTGGTCACTCCCGGTCCGGGGGACAGCCCTGCCGCCCCGCGCGGCGCTCCGCCCGGAGCGCGGCCTCGCCCGCCCGCTCCGGGGAGCTGAGTCAACTTCAGCGGGTGGCTCGCTAGCGGATGCGTCCTCGGACCTCGCGGGGGTCTCCTCAGACCCCGCGTCCCCCGGCCACGGGTGTTCCTCGCTCGAGAGCCCCCAACCCCCCGGGCCGGGCGCCGGCGTGTGGGGAGCGCTCGGTTTCCGACCACTTGCGCGGTCGCCTGGGTGCATGTTTTCCGGCTCTTAGCTCCAACCGAACCCGAGCATCTCGGGGGCTCTGTGAATGAAACGTGTTGGGGAGAGGTAATCCCCTGGCTGCGGGAGCGCGGAGCTGAGAGAGGCAGAGAGGGGCCAGGGGATGCTGCGAGGGCGCGGGCTGCTCAAACCCGGCAGCCGAGGTCCTCAGTGCCCCTCAGAGGGTCGAGCCAGAACCCTGGATTTCCACCAGCCTCTCTGCGTTTTGCCCAGGAGCTGGTCTCTACTGTGCATTTTGCAGTGATGGTAAAACACCACGGTTTCGATACGTAGTGGGATTGCTGTTTTATGGTTGATGCACAAACTCTACAAGTGAGGGTTTTTACTTATCCCGGAATGAGCACGTTTCTAGAAATGTAGGCACTGGGGGAAAAAAAAAAACAACCCAAAAAACACAACAGCTTATACATCACGCTAACAGCGCGGAGCATTATATTCGGGGAGAGGTTTTCAATTCTGAGCCAGACGTAGGCAGCCTCTGGTGAGTCGGAGGCGGAACCTGTGGTGAATTATAAGACCACTTTTCTCTCTGTCACTTCATCTCGCTTTTCCAGAGCTCCTTAATTTGTTAATCAATGCGTAGAGAGCGACTGCCCCCACAGATCCTAAAGTTTCTTAACTCTCCTTCCCCTTCGTCTACTGTTATTTCATTCTTTTTAATTAATTGATAAGGATCAGCTTTGCCTTTTTTTCCCTCCCTCAATCTCAGGGAAATCAACTTTTTAAAGGTTTAGAATATGGATCACTTTTTTTCTGGGAACTTTTTCTCCTCTAATCTGGGATTTTTCAAACTATGTCTTTTAAGCACACAGGTATTTCCCAACATGATTTCAGAAAAGGTATCTCCAAGAAGAAAATAGTTGACTATTTTTAAATTGCTTCTGTATTAGTTAATGAATTGTGGGGCTTTCAGGAGACTACAGGTCTTTACCACGATGCAAATCTCCTTGATATCAAAGGGAAGGTTTTTAGTGTATATGATTTCTGTAGGCACCACTGACTTTTCTGAAACATTCTCAGTGGTTGAAATAAATCCTTTAGTAGATTTTTAGCTGCAGAGGGATTTTCCCCCCTTTTCTATCCCCACCTTGACAATTACAGGGCCTTTTAATTAGCTATGAATTTCTAAAATGTGTACACTTTCTGTTAAATTATCTTTCTAGGACTAGGGGGACTGTTGACTTAGCATAAAGCTTCCTGTCCTTTGGTACCCTTTGAAATACTCAAGCTATACAGGTCGTTGGGGGTCAGAGGCACATCTGATAGGAAAAACAAATGAGATGAAAGGTACCTGTGTATTAAGGATCAACATTTTTTCAAGGTAAACTTTACTCAATTTACCTATTGCTGTTGGAAGAATCATTTATGTCCTATAATTAAATGAACCCACTTTTCTTCTCCTCCCTAGTTCCTGATACTATTTGCTTTTAATTAGTATATGGCAGTTATCCTTCCCTTCAACTCCTTATCCTTTGCCTTGTTTGGACTTTTAATGGGTTGCTTGTGAAACGGCATGTGCTGTTTAGTCTGCCAGGGAACATGAATTTAAAGGAACTGCTGTTCAGATTTCAGGTTCATGAGAGCTGTTTCTAATTGAAAGATATTTGCAGGTAGCTTGCCTGGTAAAATAACTGAGAAGTAATGAGGACATTATGTCTCATCATGACATTATTAAAGTTTTACTCAGAACTCACAATTGTGAAATAGTGTTGCCCTTTTCTATTCTAGGATAAAAGGGAATTCTTCAAACTCAACAGATGAGGGGCTGTGATGGGTCATATATAAAGTTCGACTCTCAGAGAGTGGTTGGGAAAGAGGAGGCCTTCAAGGGGCAGCTTGTACCATTAATCTTCACTCAGCTCTGATTTTAAACCATCCCAGGCAGATCAGATAGACTATCTGTCCTTGTTTGAAAGACCTCCAAAGGAGTAGACTCTCGAGCTCCTCTCAGCAATCCATTCTGATACTTAGTAATTTTTGTGGTATCCAAACGTTTCCAAATATCTAGTCAAAAACCTTGGAAGTGTGCTTATTTTCTCTTGTTCTGTCTTCTGGAAAGATATTGAGCCATGTATCATCGGGTTCTTTGTTATTCTGATCAAAAGTCAGCGGGAAACATGCAGGTTTTTCTTCCAGCACCAGTAACGTTATCTTGTTTTCCAATCCAAGTCATACTGATGGCTCCAAACTTGTAAAGGAACTCACAGCTGAAAAGAGCATCTGCTTAAAAGGCTAGGCAATTCAGGGGATGTTGGTTTATGCTTATGGAGCCTCTGTTTTATGCTTTGAGCCTTTTTGGCATCATTAATTATAATATGCATGTGTTGCTGACTAGTGGTAATTTATTGGCTCATGTTAATGTTTTTCGATTATCTAATGTAACTTTACTTAACAGTCCCTTATGTACAAATTACTGTGTCCAGCACCTATGTGACAACTCTACTTACTTTGAAAACATTAAATATTGACTGATTGACTTTTTCTAATAACTTAGATACTATCATCCCCATTTTAAAGATGAAAAGACCGAGTAACAGATAATTAACTTGCCTGAGGATGACTCAGCTAGAAAGTGAGGAGCCTAGAATTCAAATGCAGGCACTCTGACCCCAGGCCCTGAAGTACATACACTTAAACTTGCCCACTGCCATGCTGTATTTGTTGAATGAATGCATGTAAAATCAATTCTGTTCTCATCTAATACCTATATAGCCTGGTATTCTCAATCACCATATGCATTCACTCACAGTTCAAGCTGAGAATTTTTCTATTTACTTGCAACATCTACAATTTTTCAAACTCACTTTGAATTTGGGTTTTATGTTCTCTGGAATTGGCTATGCTTCCACCACTAAATTGTCTGTGTATTTGTGCTTTTTCCTGATCATTGTATAGATGTGGTTTTATAAAAGATAGAAAGTAAAAACATGTGTCGGGTGTTTTTTCCAATATACTGGGCCTACTTTCTGAATATTGGGTTAGTCCGAAAAAACTTACTATAGGAAATTATCATGAGGGTAGAAGGAGGAGGAAAGTTTATCTCCAAAAACTAGGGGGGAAAATATAATTAACGCTGTTCTCAATAATTTACTCTGCCAACTTTTTCCTGTGAGTCAGGCTATAGCTAGATATTAAGAAAGCATAAAAATTCTCTCCTGTCTCTTTGATATCAGCTTATCTCAAAAATATGAAAATCTCAAAAATCTAAAGTAAAAAAAAAAGAGAACATTCTCTAATATTCCAGGGATATACTAGTGATTGCTTTAGTCCTTCTTTATCATTTTCAAATTTCAGAATATATAATGCTTCATCTTACCTGGCCTGGGTCCAGCAGTTCCTTCCATTTTTTGGTGGGCTTCCCAGGGAATAAGCCTACCCTTCCTCTGCTCACCAGCAAACCAACTTCTTTAATACATTTGCTGTTAACCCAACTCTTTTTTCAATTTACATGTAGATATCACATTAACATAAATGAAAAAAACAGTGTTTGGTAAGTCTTACTCTTTAAATCTCCTAGTTAGGGATAAATAATTTAATTTCCATTTAACCGCCTCCTTCACAGAGTTCTGATTTCCTAGCGCTCTGTTTCGTTAGATGATGTCTTTAAGATCCTTTCGAAGAACAGTGTGAAGTATAAATGAATTAGTGGAACTTCAAATGGTTTTTTTATGATTTGTCAAGTCGCTAGATTACTGAAAGATTCATATTAATTCCAGGTATCAAAGCAATCTAAAATCTGGGCTATTAGGAGTACCACTTGTTAGACTTTTGATTTGGGAATTAATTTTAGAATCATCCTTGCAAACAGAGTTATCTTAGCTGATTTAATTAGAAGATGATATGTCATCACTGAGAAGAGTTCATTTGAGTTGACTGATACACTTTTTACATAAAACTCACATCTTTTAACTGTGCCACGTCGTAATAGCTTGTGAGCAGAAATGTAGGCCACTATCAAAAGTGGTTTAAAATGTACAGTGAGATATTCTTTAGAATATTGTAGTATAAGCATTGCATTATAATTTATGTGAGAGGGTGACTACTGTTCTGTAGTTATGGGTATTATGAACATTTGACAGAATATAAAATTATTGAGTCTTTTAAAACCAAAGTGACATACCATTCTGTCACAAGATTTTTATAGAAATATGAGTTTAGGATAAAAACGGTAGTAAAGGAATTATTGACAAAATAATTCATTAGCTTAATCTTAATATATTCAGACTCACAAAAGTAAAATCATAAATAAGACTTTTTTGTTCCTCCTTAATCATGTCTCTCTGAAGGCTTCTAGTAAGGCCAGCAAGGTGACTTGGAGTTGTCTTGCCTGTATAAACAGGAAAAATTATTATTTCAAACTGGTGCTTATATCATTTTGCAGACCAAATTCTGCTCTCTTAAATTCTTTAGCTGGTGCATAATGAAACTTTAAATAGTTTTATAGTTTTCTCCAGTATTACTCAGTTTTTTGTGATTTACATGACAGTGGATGATAGTGTACTTGACTCCTTGGGATGGCGTGTTTGTAAATAAAGGATTTCATAGTACTAATTCTTTGGTGAAGGTTTAAAAACTCTAATAATCCTGGATGGACATATTTAAGAGTTTTGAATAACCCAGGATGAAAAATATTTTTAGCCAAATGCACAGTTAGTAACAAAGAAAAGTAGAAATTCGACTCCACATTTACACATTAGCCAGGCTACTGATTACTATTACAACCTATTCTTCATCTCTTTTAGACATTTTTTTCCATTTCTCTAATAAGTAGTTCTTGTTTACCTACTATGTGTAAGTCACTGTGTGGTGCTGGGTGTAGGGGGCCAGGGAATTTTAGTCCCAGCAGGGAAGCGGAAGTTCAGGGCACATTTATCAGTGAATGGGTGAGATGAGTACACGGCACTGGAGTATCTGACTCTGGGAAAGCATTTAATAGGATCCTGTCCTCTGATCACAGGGTTACGGAAATGCCTCCTTGAGGAAGAGTGATGGGCTCCGAAACCTGAATACAGAGTCAGAGAGGGCAGAGGGAACACACATTGTCTGTGATAAGAAGGCCCCGAACCTGGGGAAATGGCCGTTGCAGGGGCAAAGGGTATGAGAGCCTTGGGAGAAGAGCCTGAAGAAGTCAAAGTGTTAGTTGCTCAGTCGTGTCCGACTCTTGGCGATCCTGTGGCTCTGGCCCACCAATCTCCTCTGTCCATGGAATTCTCCAGGCAAGAATACTCTACAGTGGGTTGCTATGCCCTACTCTGAGGGATCTTCCCAACCCAGGGATTGAACCCACATCTCCTGCATTGGCAGGTGTATTCTTTACCATCTGAGCCACCAGGGAAGCCCAGGACTGGGTTGATGACTTGTGATCCAAGATGGCCCAAGCACACTGACCAAACGTTTACTATTTTTGGCGCAGACATGGACCCTTAGTGCTAAAGCCTGTGGGCTAAAGTCAACTGTTTATAGCTCAAAGAAGCAGATTTTAAACTATGTAGAACCTTCCTATTTTGTGTACCTTGGGCCTATAAAAGACTCTAAGCTGCTGCACCCTCAACACCCTGTGGCTGAGCACCATTGCCCAGAGACCTCATCCCCCTTGCCTGGCAGGATCTTTCAGTGCTTCCTCTTCCTTGCAGGGGACTCTCTGGTACCTGTGGAAGTGCTCAGCTCTGAGGGACTTCTTCTTATTGCAACCTGTCCAAGTGCCTCCCAAGTGAGGCTTGTTCTGTCTGCTGCCCTCTCTTGGCCCTGTCTCTTTCCTCGACCAGCATTGTAATCTGTTCAACTCACTACAGTGAATATGGCCTTTAACCCAGAGCAGGGAGAAGCTGTTGAAGAAGTGTTTTAATTAGGAGGGGACATGGTTTTGAGTGTTAGTTTGGTTGCTTTGTAGGGAACTGATTGGAGGAGAGCCAAAGGCAGATACAGGAAGAGGGGAGATGTTTACATGAACCAGTGCGGTGACTGTGGGAATGGCAGGAAGTAGAGGGGTTTAGGAGGTAAAATTGACACCACCCAAACCATTGATCAGTCCACAGTTATTTATTGAGCATCTACTGTGTGTCCGACGGTGAATAAATACTGGGGTGTGTGTGTGAGATAGAGGTTGAAAGACAGAATCATGTGTCTCAGAAATGTTTATCAAATTAACAAGTCTATAAAAATACTTTGACACAGTTCATGTGTACCTTTTACTGACAACAGAACATCATAAAACCAGAAGAGGACTATTAGGAGTTTTAGGGTCACTGAGAGAAAAAGATTTCCCAAATAGAGGTGCATTATTAACTCTCAGAAAGTATCAACATATATGTCATCAGCTGTGTTCATTTTGAAATTCAAGTAAAAAAGGTATTTTTTTATACAGTGTAAAAATGTAAAAATGTACATTAAAAAATTTTTTGCTAAGATGAAAAATGGCTTTCCCTGGTGGCTCAGGGGTAAAGAATCTGTCTGCAATGCAGGAGACCCGGGTTCGATCCCTGGGTCAGGAAGATTCCCTGGAGGAGGGCACTCCCAGGGCAACCCACTCTAGTACTCTTGCCTAGAGAATCCCCATGGACAGAGGAGCCTGGCGGGCTGCAGTCCATAGGGTTGCACTGAAGCGACCAAGCAGCAGCAGCAAGAGGAAGAATATATTAAATTGTTACAGGGGACATATGTGCACCTATGGCTGATTCATGTTGATGTTGACAGAAAACAACAAAATTCTGTAAAGCAATTATCTTTCATTTAAAACATAAATACATTTATTTAAAAAAAATGGTTACTTCATTGCCCAAGATTAAACGACCTGTCTATGGCTTAAGTGCCAAATTACGTGACTGATCGTTAATGATAAGAATCATATCAGGAAGAGATTTCTTTGCCCTTTACCCTGAAAGGAGGAAGTCAAATTTAATTGGGAGTGTTTTGGTCAGGGTTCTCCAGAGGAACAGAACCAAGAATATATACCTCATATGTAAATATATGGGAAATTTATTAGATAGATAGATGGTTAGAGATACAGAAGAGGAGATTTATTATAGGAGTAGGCTCCTGTAGTTACACAGGCGAAGCCCCACAGTATACTGTCTGCAAACTGACTGCCCGTGAAAGCAGGTGGGATAGTTCAGTCTGAATCAAAATTTCCAAGAACCTGGAGCTCTGATGTCCATGGGCAGGAACATGTGGGCATCCTAGCTCCAGAAGAGAGAGAGGATTTACCATTCCTCTGCCACTCTGTTCCATTTAGGAGATCAAGCGATTGATGCCTGCCCACATAGGCCACTCAGACTGCTGAAACAAGTGCTAATCTCTTCCAGAAACACCCTCATAGACACCCTTAGAAATGATGTTTTGCTACTTATCTGGGTGTTCCTTAGGCTGGTTCAGTTGACCTGTAAAATTTACCATCACAGGAACCTTGAAGAATGGCTCACCTTTGACGGAGGGCCATGAAAGAAGCCGTTAGGGTGGGGGTTAAGTGGGCGAGCAAAATAAAGCTTGTGGGGGAGAATCAGAAAGGGATTGATTAAGAGCTTGTGAGAAGCAATGTTGAACAGATAGGGTGGGGTTGGAGTTTTGATGGACCTTGGGCATCCTCGGCTTTATACAGCAGAAAGTACATTATCATCTGAGAGTCGTGGCAATGAAGGGACATGATGAGAGTCTTGTTTTAGGTCAGGCAAGAAGTATAAACAGGATGGAATAGAGAGGGGTCATGAAAAGTTCGGAGATGGAAGGAGGACAGCCAGGGAGTGGTTTTCGGTACCAAAACATGAGCAGCTGAGGGCACAGATGAACATAAGAGGCAGAGAAAAGGGTAAATGATGTCATCAGAGAAGAGGTAAAATTAAAAAGAAAAAAACCTTTAAAAACTGCTCTGCTACTTAGAAGTTCCACTGAAAAGGTTTAAAGAGGACAAGCTGTTGAAACTCTCGCCTGAAATAATCTGTGTCACTTAAGATACTTTTGGCTTCAGGTCACAGAAAATCCTGACTCAACTGGTTCACACAACCAAGGAGAGCCATTATTTTACATGCAAAGAAGTCTCACCATAGAGCAGTTCTGGGGGGAAGGTGGCAAGTGAACAGTATGACCCATTCTCAGGTTCTCCCCATCTTTTGATCCTTCCATCCTCATTCTGTCCATCATCCATGTCAGCTACACGATGAAAACAAGATGCCCGCTGGAGAACCAAGAAGCAAAGCCTCGTGATGATGTACTGAGGCACACAGAGGGACCGTTCCTTCCACGCGCATCTCCACATTGATGAGGCAGTCTGCCCCTGGAAGTCCCCCAGTGTATTTACCCACCCTTCTCATTCCAGAATTGCTTCCTGTGCCCATGCTTGAAAGAGAAAGGAAAAGGACTGTGGCTGTTGATCTGAACTTGTTTAGTTGCTCAATTGTGTCCAACCCTTTGTGACCCCAGGCTCCTCTGTTCATGGGATTCTCCAGGCAAGAATACTGAAATGGTTTGCCATTTCCTCCTCCAGGGGATCTTCCCAACTCAGGGATCAAACCCAGGTCTTCCGCATTGCAGGCAGATTCTTTACTGCTAGCGCCACCTGGGAAGCCTAAATAAATAAATAAAACTAAACTTGAGCCACTGATTATTTTGTATTAATAGTACCAAAGGACTGATAGATATTACATGGCTCTTAATGTGATGAAATTGGTAGTATAAAACACCATTTGTAAAATGGTCTTGTCAAAAGATTGAACATGTACACCTCAATGTTCATAGCAGCACTGTTTACAATAGCTAAGACATGGAAGCAACCTAAATGCCCATCAACAGAGGAATGGAAAAAGAAGGTATATATAATGGAATATTACTCTTTATACCTGCTTGGAAGAGAAAGGAAAAGGACTGTGGCTGTTGATCTGAGCTAGTCACGGTTATACTGTAAGAGGGGCTGATAGCCTTTTGCATTTTCATGGCCACTAAATTGGTTACTTAATCTTTATAATCTTAATAAGAATCCCAAGGAGTTGATGGGTAATGGAGAAACTGAGAGGGATGACTCAGACTACCTGAATTAATTAAGTATTTGGCACTCTTGCTTTAGACCCATTTCTCAACGCTGGCCAGTGGCGAACTGATGCATGCGAAATGATTGGCTCTCTAGAGGGTAGTGTGTGGGGAGACCTGATTTGTAGCATTTGCCAATTTTTGTGGTCTAAATGTGGCCAATTTCCAGCCACTAACAGATTAGCAACCAGCTCACAAAATTCCAGAAAATTTAACAACTGGCTCTTTTGAGTTGGAAAGAACCAGGGCTTATCCTGGAATCATATGAGATATTAAAAAAAAAAAAAAACAAAAAACCTACACTTGGGCTTCATCTTCAGATATTCTGATTTAAGGGGTCTGGGAAGGGTATTCTCCCTCCCTCCCTCCCTCCATCTCCTCCTTTTTAAAATTTCCCAAGGAATTCTGATGTGCGTGTTATCAGGCACCAGAATCACTGGAGGGCTTGCTAAGCTCAAATGCCTGGGCCCTACCCCTCAAGTTTCTGAGTCAGTAGTTCTGGAACAGGGCCTGGAATTTACATCTTTAGCAAGTTTCCGGGTGATGTTGATACTGTCAGTCCAGGCACCATCTTTTGAGGAGTGTCTGGGAGCCACACTCTGAGTGCATTCAGCGTGGTTTTAAACACACTTTTTTTGTTGTTGTTGTTTGGTCAGGGTAGCCAGTTTGATTTGGGCAATGATTTTGCATTGTTTTTCGCCTTGATCTTGGGTAAGAACCCCCATCCAGAAAGCGTCTCTGCTCTAAATTGCACACACACCCTATTTCCTCTGCCTTCTTCCAGATGTCTATATTGGCCACTAGGGGGACCAAGGGAAAGCGAGTGACTGGATTAGTTCGAACCTTAATTACCTGTGCCTGGAGCAGACCGGGTTTCACCCAGCTGACTGAGGCGTTTCTGCATGAGTAAAAGAAAAGCACAACATTGCTTGAAAGGAAGACTGGGAAAGGACAATTTAAGTTTCTTTCGCAGTAGCATCCCTATTATTTTTAGCTAATATGGTCAGCTTTCTGTGAGTAAGTAGGACACATTTTGGGGTCCTTTTTAGAAGATATCTCTGGTCAAGAGTGATTCCAGCCCCACCTCTCTGTCTTTGAGCTGCTTTTCCTGTGCAGATTTAGCCATTTGTTCCTGACTTCCAGATACAAGGAGACTACATTAGAGCTGGTCACTCTTCATTTTATACGCATTTAATTAAAGACGTAGCATAATGCATTCTGGACATGCACACCTGTGTCCTGTAGGCTTTATCGGCTAGTGTGTTTGCTTCTTATTACGTCTCGGATTTCTTGAGAAATTGACTTTCTCTTTTTGTGTCCCCGGCAGAGCTGAGATTAGCAGAGGCCGGTGCTCCTCTGCTGAATTTCTGGGAGCTAGGGGTGTTTCCATTCAAGGTTGCAGTGAAGTGGAGGCCACTCTGTAAAAAAAGCACTCTGAGGTCTTCCAAAAGAGAGATGAGTAATTATTATTTTCTTAATGGGTCAGAATAGCACAAAGTCAGTAGCACTTTTGCAATGAACTTGAAAAAAGAGCAACTATACTTTTGGCTAGTATAGATTTATAAGTGACAGGCCTTAATTTTTGGGGGGGGGATAGTAAGAAAATATTGTCCTTTAGCTGTTTGCTTATCCTATGTTATTCCAAATCTTAACTGGGAGTTTTTAAAACTCAGAAATGATAACATTTGAAATCACTTGATATTTTTTTCTTTTTTTGTAGCAGAAGTTTTAACAAATGATTTTGAGGAGTTTAAGCTATCTTTGACATAATGGGAGCTCTGTTTAGAAAATAATTTTTAATTCTGAAGTATTAATAGCAGTTAATATTCCTGAAATGTAGGGTTTCTGAGAATTCCTATTTGATCTGTTCCAGCCTCTCCAGTTTGTACTGAATTTAGGGAACATAGTTGACTGTTACTTTTACATTATCAAGTGTTAATGTGTGAAAGGCTTTTATTGTGCTTTTACTACTCATTTGATTATGTGGTTATCTTATTCAATATTCTTTCACAGACTTGGGGGTATTCAGACACCAGGAGGTCAAGTACTATGTTAAAAGCTTAGGCCAATCTTTTTATATGACTGCCATAAAGAATATATTCATTTTGCTTACATTACCACATGGCTCTCATAAAAGGTCAATTTCAATTGAATATAATAGGTTGCAAATGGCAACTCTTATGTCATCAATAACAAAATTAATACATATAATCTCTTTTCACTTACCACCTTCTGTTTTTTAGAAAAAATAACTTGAGGATTTCTTAAAATCAGAGATCTTCATGATATGTTTTGTATAATAGACATATCAAAATTGTATAAACATGTTTTTCTATTTTAATCAAGAAACTACATGTAATCACATTTAAATTCCAGTTAAAATAGTACATTAGGTGCAACAGATATTCACAGCAAAAAACCACGAAATTATGCTTTTTCATTTTGTCATATTAATTTAACAAATTATCTTTGAGTCAGTTTCTCAGCCTGGGTTATTGCTGTAAAGATAAATTCAATATTGTGAGAAGGTATATGCCTAAACATAAACTAATTGCTATGATTTAAGAATGGCAATTTATTTTTATCCAGCGTATGCTTAGTAAATTATACAAAGGTTTGCAGTTTAACAGAAGGTTGATTATATGTAAAAATATAGGTTATCATGATCTTAATTCTATGTGGTAACCAAGGTTGCATATTATAACTGGAATAGCAATTTCCTATAACTGAAAAACCTGTCATGCATTTTAAAGTGAGTTTTAACCTTTCTAACCATGAGTTTATCAGGTACAACTCTTGACAAAACCATTGTGATTCCTCTGAAATTTTCAAAAATATCATGTGTACTTGAAAAAAAGAGTTAAAAAAATGCCTTCTATGTTGAAAGGCTTTGAAACAATATTCTTCGGAAAAAAGTGAGCCTCTCTCCAAATTACTATCATCAGGAAAAACAGAAAGATGGAATACAAATAAGCCAGAGTAGGCTTTTCCCAGGTCGACACTCCCTGAAGTGATCTTCATTCTGGGCTACACACAATTCGGATTTTAACCCAATGAAGCATCAGAGAGAACCAGTGTCCTAAGAGAGAAGCCTGGAGGTTTCTGAAGTCCCAGACTGCCCATCCTCTCCTTCTGGAAGGTGCCAGGGACGCCCAGAAGGAGGCTCTGCTGTGTAGCGCCAGCCTGCAGGTGCACCACCTTCGGCCACGTTTCAGCCTGGTTCCTGTGGAATTGATTTTCATGGCTCATGACAGAAGCTGTTTTCAGCCCTTGAAAAGGAAGTGGCTGGGCTGATCCTCACACAAACAGCAAATTGCTCCCTGGCTTTCAGAGCCTTCGAGGTCTGTTACCTTAAGGTCCTAATGGCCTTTTAACAGTGTTTCCAGCTGAGCAGCAGATGTAAAGTATACTGAACATTGAAAGCACTGTTTTTTTTTTCTCCTCTCCCCCAAAAGAATCATTTTTTTTTTTACATTGTACAAATACCATATCCTAGGACCTATTCAGCGGCATGTTAGATTTTTAAAAACTGAACCAGATCTCAGATAAATATATTGTCAGTGCCATACATCTGCCACCTTGGTGGGCCTCATGTCCCATGAGACTGCCCCCTGGGAGCCGAGATTATGTCAGTGTTAGCAGTGGCTCCATTTAGTAATATCTCAGTGTTCTTGCCTGGAGAATCCCAGGGATGGGGAGCCTGGTGGGCTGCCGTCTCTGGGGTCACACAGCGTTGGACACGACTGAAGCAACGCAGCAGCAGCAGCAGCATCAGGGACAAAAATAATTAATGGGGCCCCAGAAAGCCTCGAAAACCCCTTATACTTTCAGTTCATTCCTTTTGATCCTAAAAATGACAGTATATTTCTGGAGGCCATATATTTAATTTTTAAAATTATATCCAGTCTGCCCTTGTTTTCCCTTTCTGTTGTTTTGACGGTGCGTTTTGTCTTCCTGTGGGGCGGGGTGTGAAGGGTTTCTGCAAGGGGCAGCTATGTGCTCCGTGCAAAATGAACTTGAAGACCTTTACACTAAGGTTTGAGCTGAGGGTGGTATTTCAGTCTTGTGGGCTTTGGGGGAAAACATTAAACATCACTGAAAAATACTTCGAAAAACTGGACATTTTCCATTAAAAAAAAAGTTAGAGAAATGGCATGTTTTTTGATTTCTCTTTGGTCCAAGCAGTGGTCACTGGAAAGAGAAAAGAGAAGACAAGAGAAACCAGACTAGAGAAAACCAGCCAGGCTGGTTTTCATCATTCCCCTTTCCAGGGACTCACCTGTTTTACAAGCTTTTGGAGGACCTGTAAGGGAGAATGTGAGTTACCACTATTTTTTCCCCCTAAAGTTGAAAATATGGACACATTGCCACTCTGACTTGAAAAGGCAGGAGATTTCTTTCCTCTGTCTTCCTGTTCCTTTCTGCCTCCTCCTCCTCGTCCTTCATTGGTTCACTCACATGACCCACCTGGTTTTCCTCAGGACCTCCCATGTGCTGGATAACATGATGGGTGAAACATTTCAGTGTGGTTGAGTTTATCAAGTTTAGTTTGATCAGTTTAGCTCTTCTGAGCAACAGTAAATCACGTGAGAAACTTGTTCTGGTTTGGTGCTTAAGCAGAGTCTGTCTTTGACTTCTTGTTTTATTTCTTGGACCTTTTGCTAAACCTCTCTGTGCCTTGGTTTTGTCATCAGTGAACAGGGATATACTTAATAGTTCCTCCGTCTCTGTGTTCTGATTCTACTACATGAATGAACATGTAAGCTCTTAGCATAATGCCTGGCACTTAATAAAGGGTATGTACATGTGTGTCAAACAATGAACGGCAGAAAAGCCAGTCAGTCTCTTCCACAGGCCTGGGGAGTGACAAGGGAGTGATTCTTCCCCAGGAAAGAGAGGGAAGGGGGTAGTTTCCTTGGGCTCTGCCCATCTCCGGGCCCTGCTGACCTGCACAGCTGATGTCTGGGGTTGGTGTGTCAGTGTTCTGATCTTATACAACTTGGGAAGGACCTGGTAGCCTTCTTTTCTGAAGTCTTCACCCTGACATTGGTCATTCTGGCCCCAGAGGCCTCCTAAATCCCTGACCTGGCCTTCACCTGGCCTTTGGCCCTCCTGTAGGCTTGATCACCTCCTGGTTTACCACTCAGCTGCTTTCTGGGCCTCCAAGAGGACTGTGAGGACTTCTGGGCCAGGCCTGTATCCCCCAGGTGTGGGTGCAGGGGTGCAGCCCTTCCTCTGAGTGCCCTCTGCCTCCACGTTTACTCTAAGATCAGCTTTATGTGGCCCACTGGGCAATCTCTTCCTGGGGTCCTAGGCAGAACTGGAGCCAGAAATCTCTCTTTTCTTTGGCTCTCCTCTGTTATACCCAGAGTCCGAGTCCCCAAAACTGAGAGAATAAGACGTCCACAGCAATGTAACAGCATAAAGGGGTTTATTACTAGCTCGAGCTAGGGCCCTGGCTATATCCAACACAGTGGAATAAGGCCAGAGCCCCAAGCTCTGAATCACATTTACTTTTATACAGACGGTTCTTTGTTCCTGTAACAGCATAGCTGATTGGTTAAACCGTACTCGTGCGTGGGACTTTTAACCTCGCATCCCTATCCGGATTGGCTCAGGTCTGGCACGGGTGGGGGGCTACGGGGATTTTTCTGATTGGTCTAGCTACACTGCCTGTGGGAGTTCCCAGTGCCTCAGCTTTTCTCAGGCCTAGCCTGCCCCTTAGAGCCTGTCCTGGCTTCAGTTTGGTCCTAACACCTCTAGATGCAAAGCTCAGAGAGGAGAAACTGGGAGATGTGGGGAGCCATTCGTACTGCTGTTTAGTTGCTAAGTTATGACTGACTTCTGGGACCCTATGGACTGTAGCCCACCAGGCTTTTCTGTCCACGGGATTTCCAAGGCAAGAATACTGGAGTGTGTTGCCATTTCCTCCTTCTGGTGATCTTCCTGACCCAGGGATCGAACCTGTGTCTCCTGCATTGGTGGGTGGATTCTTTACTTCTGAGCCACCTGGGAAGCCTGTGGGGAGCCATTAAATCCTTCCAAGTCCTTTCTTCTCATGACCTCTGGGTCAGTGGGTTTGCTACCCTTTCTCTGCTGGCTGGACCTCAAGCCCTTTGGGTTTGGAGATGTTTGTCTGCTAGAGAGGTCAGGTAACAGATACCCATACACTCTCAGGTGGAAGCTTGTAAGAAAACAGTGGATTAAGGGGCAAACTGAATTGAATTAAGAACTTTCAGAATGTCATCCCCATTACATAAGCAAGATGAACAATTTTCAAAGAATGTCTCAAACACCAAGTGAAATGGAAATAATAGGAATTCCTTGTTTATATTGGAATCTTTGGACCTCCTAGGGGATGGTACCATAGGGGAAAAAAGGACTTAATTCATTGTTTTGTGTTTGCTAATTGATTATTTTAAACTTTTCTTACCTCTTTGAACCCCAGTATCCTTATCTATAAAAAAGGGTAGTAATATAGTGTGGCTCATAATACTTTTTTGTGAGGATTAAGTGACATAATGCATGTGAGCAGCCTGAGAGAGAGAAGTCGTCAGTAAATGTTAGTTCTTTTTTATCCCAGTTCCCTCCTGACACACGTATCATGATGAGGAATCTATTTCTTATTCAGAAGAGGAGAGAGAAAACCTAGTAGGCTGTAATCCCCATTTGGAGACTTAGTCACTTTTAATTTCCTTTTATGATAAGCTTCTAAGAGAGAAGCTTTAATAGCACGTTAAAAGGTGATCCTGAAGTACTGTTAAATGTCAAATAGGAAATCTTTCAAAAACATTTATTTCCCCTTTCTGGTCTTCTACTCAGAAATGGCTCTGAAACTTCTCTTTCAGGCCATTCTGACTGGTTTCTATTGCGCATGCCGCCAGCAGAAGAATATGTAGCTGGTATGTTGCCTTGATTATTTTAATTTGCATAAACCAGTGGTTGTCAAAATCACCCAGGAGGTGTGTTCAAATGCAGGCTGCTGGGTTCCATGCTGGGAGTTTCCCATGTATTAGTTAGCTCTGAGATGGGGCCAGTGCCCAAGTAATGCCGATGGTCCCTGGATCACACTTTGTGATCTCCTGACTTAGAGTTTTAAGTCTTAAACTATCAGAGGTCAATTTTGGTTCTCCAATGGCTTGAGGATAAATTTCAACCCCATCTGTTTGACATTCAGAATCTCAAGCTATCCTCCTAGGGTACTTCTGAGCATCCTTTTAGAAATTTCTGTCTAGTAAAAAGTTTCACTAAATTTCATTTTATTTCTCTGTCTTATTACATTTGCTAATACCTCATAACAAGGCTTATTCATACTGTTGAAAAAAAAAGGCTGACTTAAAACTCAACATTTGAAAAGCTAAGATCATGGCATCCGGTCCCATCACTTCATGGAAACAGGTGGGAAAAAAGTGGAAACAGTGACAGATTTTATTTTCTTGGGCTCCAAAATCACTGCAGATGGTAACTTCAGGCATGAAATTAAAAGGTGCTTTCTCCTTAGATGTGAAGCTATGTCAGACCTAGACAGTGTATTAAAAAGCATAGTCATGTACCATTGTAAAAGTTGGACCATAAAGAAGGCTGAGTGCCAAAGAACTGATGCTTTTGAGCTGTGGTGCTGGAGAAGACTCTTGAAAATCCCTTGGACTGCAAGGAGATCAAACCAGTCTACTCTAGAAGGAAGTCAACCCTGAATATTCATTGAAAAGACTGATGCTGAAGCTCCAATTCTTTGGCCACCTGATGTGAAGAGCCTGATGCTGGGAAAGGTTGAAGGTAGGAGGAGAAGGGGATGACAGAGGATGATACGGTTGGATGGCATCACCGACTCAATGGCCATGAGTTTGAGGAAACTCTGGGAGATGGTGAAGGACAGGAAAACCTGGCATGCTGTAGTCCATGGGGTCACAAAAGAGTTGGATATGACTTAGCCATTGAACAACAACAATAAAACAAGTCTGGGTCTGTTCTCTCCACTTTTCTCCACCAGGGAAAATCCACCTGAGGTCAAATTCTCTGTTGTGAATTTGTTGTAAGCAACCTGATCCCCAGCTTTTCCTCCTTTGATAAGTTTGTGGAACATTTGTGTGTTCATTTGGTAATTATTCAAATTTTGCCTTCTTCTGCCTCTTCTCTGATGCCATTTAAAATGAGCCTGTTACAGACTTGTGGATAGAGGAGGAAGGAGAGGGTGGGGGTGAATTGAGAGGCATGGAAACATATATATTACCATATGTAAAATAGATAGCCAGTGGGAATTTGCTGTATAGGAGTGCTCTGTGACAAACTAGAGGGGTTAGATGGGGTGGGAGGAGGGAGGTGGGTGGGGAGGTTCAAGAGGGAGGGGGCACGGGTTTACCTATGGCTGATTCATGTTGATGTATGGCAGAAACCAATACAACATTGTAAGGCAATTATCCTTCAATTAAAAATACATAAATTAATAAAATAAAATGTCTCTTAATTTGTGTTTCCCAAATTTAGCCACAGGGGCCTCTAGGGGCTTCCTAGGTGGTGCAGTGGTAAAGAAATCTGCCTGCCAAAGGAGGAGACACAAAAGACTCAAGTTCGATCCCCTGGAGGAGGAGATGGCAACCCACTCTAGCATTCTTGCCTGGAAAATTCCATGGACAGAGATTTCCCTGGTGGTCTAGTGGCTAAGACTCTGAGCTCCCAATGCAGGGGACCCAGGTTCATTTCCTTCTCAGGGAACTAAATCCCACATGTTGCAACTAAGACCCAGCACAGCCAAATAAATGAAAAAAAAAAAAAATTCCATGGACAGAGGAGCCTGGCGGACTATAGTCCATGGGGTTACAAAGAGTTAGACACGACTGAGTGACTGAGCACAGTCCCTGGAACATAGTGTTTGAGCCTTGTAGGAAGTCAATAGATAATTGACTATCACCAATTGTAATTATAAAGAGATTTTTCTTTTTGCCTTCCAGACAACTTTTAGTAAGATCAAATTTAAATGGTGTAATATAAAGACACATTCATGTTTTCTCTGAAAGACTGCAGCTGATAAGTTCTGTTAGCTTAGCCAGTGGAAATCAATTTGTAAAAGTATAGACCACCAGAGTTTATTGTGTAGAACATACATTTTGTGGCTTTCATTCTATTTTACAGCATAATATTTCTTCCAATGAAGCACCTGCTATATATATGTCTATCAGATGTTTTTTTTTTTCCTCCAAAACTTGGCATATTTTAGCATCACTGACAGCAATTTTCAAATACCTGAAAAGATTAGAAGACTTAAATACAAAGAGTACCTTAAGTGGCAGTGGTGTTTCCTGGGAGATAAAGAAATTGATAGAGAGGAAAGTTAGTTTAAAAAGTCAGCCCTAAGGATAGAGTCATCAGATTGTCTCACCTTTGAAATGATCTATTTACAATGGAAGCCTTGAATAATAAACTGTGTGGCTGGAATGTTTTTAGGAACCCCTTGTAATTTTGTGAATTCTATTTTAAACTGTTACCTATTTAAGTTCTCTGATGTCAGTTCAAACCAGCACAAATAAAAGTACCAACAGCTGCCTCCCCTTGAGTATGCACAGAATAGTGAAGACAGACATATAGATGATTAATCTCAACATTATGGGGAGATGGAGTGATAAAGTCATGGGGACTGTAAGTGAAGCAGCTGAACATGGGAGGGCAGGTATAGGTAAGCTGTTAGAGGCGGAGGGGAAGAAAGTGTGGGCTCTGAACCAGGGATTTGGAAATGCATTTTTTCTCCACTGCTACAATCTATAGCTTATACAATGTCCTTCCATATAAATGGACGAACCCTA
Organism: Ovis canadensis; assembly: GCF_042477335.2. Classification (NCBI taxonomy): domain Eukaryota; kingdom Metazoa; phylum Chordata; class Mammalia; order Artiodactyla; family Bovidae; genus Ovis; species Ovis canadensis. The sequence continues at coordinate 82,429,772 of NC_091254.1, forward strand.
ATTATATAGTAAATGTGTGTGTGTGTGTGCTCAGTTGTGTCCAACCCTTTGTGACCCCATGGACTGTAGCCCACCAGACTCTTCTGTCCATGGGATTTCCCAAGCAAGAAAAATGGAGTGGGTTGCCATTTCCTCCTCCAGAGGATCTTCCCAACTCAAGTATGGAACCTGCATCTCCTGTGTCTCCTTCATTGGAAGGTGGATTTTTTTTTTTTTTAAACCATTGAGCCAACGGGAATCAGTTCAGTTCAGTTCAGTCACTCAGTCATGTTTGACTCTTTGTGACCCCATGAACTGCAGCACGCCAGGCCTCCCTGTCCATCGCCAACTCCCGCAGTTCACTCAGACTCACATCCGTCGAGTGAGTGATGCCATCCAGCCATCTCATCCTGGGTCGTCCCCTTCTCCTCCTGCCCCCAATCCCTCCCAGCATCAGAGTCTTTTCCAATGAGTCAACTCTTCACATGAGGTGGCCAAAGTACTGGAGTTTCAGCTTTAGCATCATTCCCTCCAAAGAAATCCCAGGGCTGACGGAAATAGGGAAGGTTAAATTCCTCCGTTAAATAAATCATGCCCTGTGAACTCCTTAAGAAATGAGCAACACTGAATATATTTTTTAAATTAAAACACACACGCACACAACTTTTTTTTGGCTTCACTGCATGGCATGTGGGATCCTAGTTCCCTGACCAAGGATTGAACCTGTGCCACCTGCATTGGAAGCCCAGAGTTTTAACCACTGGACTTCCGGGGAAGTCCTAGGCAATGCTGATTTTGAAAAATTCCGTCCATCTTTGTTCAAGCAAATAGAACATGCATCTGTTCTTAGGGAAACTATATAGATTACTCAAGAATGCTATTTAACCCCCAAGTATTTTGGCTTCTATATCTTAATCAACTTTCTAGAGAAGTATTAGGAAAATAACCACATTTATACCATATGACAATACCTGTTTAAAGATGTAGTTTTAAGTGGTGGTAATTCTACTATTTAATATGCAAACCTTCTTTTAGTGATATCAGCATACGATTGTGCCATGCGTTTTAAAGGTTCATAGGCATCATCCTGCTGCTAAGTCGCTTCAGTCGTGTCGACTCTGTGTGACCCCATAGATGGCAGCCCACCAGGCTCCACCGTCCCTGGGATTCTCCAGGCAAGAACACTGGAGTGGGTTGCCATTTCCTTCTCCAATGCATGAAAGTGAAAAGTGAAAGGGAAGTCGCTCAGTCGTGTCTGACTCTTCGAGGCATCATAGCTACCCTGTTAAGCTATGTGTGTGGGGAAAGATATGTGTGAAGTGAAATTCGCTAAGTCATGTCCGACAGTTTGCAACCCCATGGACTATATAGTCCATGGAATTACCTAGGCCAGAATACTGGAGTGGGTAGCCTATCCCTTCTCCAGCTGATCTTCCCGACCCAGGAATCAAACTGGGTTCTCCTGCATTGCAGGTGGATTCTGTACCAGCTGAGCTAGCAGGGAAGCCCTGTGATATGTGTAAGTAGAGACATAAATATTCTGATAATCAAAGATGACACTGATGATGAGGCTTTTTTTTTTTTTTTTTTGGCCATGGAGTGGCTGAAAAGAACAATTCATGCTGTGAATCCCTTTTCCTAACTTTCTTGCATAGATGCTATAGTAAGTGGCTCCAGCTGGAGAAAAGGTGAAACCAAGTGAGCTTTTATGTGCCCTCTGTCATCTGACTGGGCTTACTTTTTGGTTCGTTTCTATGTTTTCTATCAAGTTTGAAACTGTGAACGTTTCCACTCTGATGCCGCTGCACAGTTTGCATATGATGTTTTAAGCAGGTTCTGAAATCATAAAAAGTAGGGAGGATGCCCAGATGACAACGAGCAGAAAAATTCCTCCTTTAAATAAAAGCCTCCCTTCTCATTTGGAAAGCAAAATGTGCTCTCTTAAAAGTAACAGCTGCAAAAAAAAAAAAAAAAGCAGGAAGGCAGAACACACTAATCTAAGTTGTAAAATATGTTTGGGTAGCTGAACAGAGATTTAGCTGTTTCTGAGGGGAAAAAAAAAATCAAAATCTAATTTTAAAATGAAGGTATTTAAAAGCCTGGCACAAGAGAGCCTTATTGATGGAGTTGGTGAGCAGCCCGGATGTGGCCACTTCTCTGCTCTGGCTGGCGGCTCTGCCTGCCTGCTCTTTGCTGCCTGCTCTGTGCTTGTAGCAGGGGCCTTACACTGTAGCCTGCGGTCACATGTATCAGCAGACAGACACCTGTCTTTTTGGAAAGCAATCCGTGATTATAGAAGGGAAAGCCAGAATGAGTTTGTTTTTCTTAACTGACTTTGTTTTTCTTAAAGTTGATTTGGACAAATTGATACTTCTTTCTGAAAACAAGGTTCAAAGTTTTTTTTTTTTTCCTTCTCATGTAGAATTGAAGCTCTGAGCTTATGGATTTCTTTAGGTGTTATATATATTGATTCACAGGGTGCACTGAACTTTTCCTAATAGAATATGGTAGCACTGAAGATGTTTCTTTCAAATGGCCTGATTTCTGAATGGAAGACGTAACAGCACTCTTTCAGAAACATGTCTGTCTTGGGGACCCTGTTTCTTAGATAGTGGATCGGTTCCTGAATCTGGAAAATAGAAGCCTCCTGTTGCTGTTCAGTTGCTAAGTCCTGTTTGACTCTTTGTGATCCCATGGACTGTAGCATACCAGGCTTCCCTGTCCTTCACTATCTCCGAGAGTTTGCTCAAACTCATGTCGATTGAGTTGGTGATGTTATCCAACCATCTCATCCTCTGTTGCCCCTTTCTCCATCTGCCCCCAATCTTTCCCAGTGTCAGAGTCTTTTCCAGTGAATTGTCTCTTCGCATCAGGTAACCAAAGTATTGAAGCTTCAGCATCAGAAGCCTCTATACCTGGCATATATATTTGAGATTGGGGAAAATGATGTGTGTGTGTGTGTGTGTGTGTGTGTATGTGAAGTCACTATTGCCCCAATAAATAATAACACAGTTTTGTTAAAGACTAATATAATGAATCTGATTTGCTAAAGTATACATTTCTGCTCTGATAGACATACCAATTTTGCTTTCTGCTCTCTAAAGGAAGCTTCTCTGTTCATTTCAAGAAATGGAAGACAGCTGCGCTCACCACTATAGCACCATTGCTCGTGGAAAAATGGGATTGACCCTAAGGATGATGTACTTTTATATGGACAAGAGAGATTTGTTTCTTTTTCTTTTTTTTTTAAAGAAGGAATGCATTTAGAGGGATAAATTCTTCCATCTGTTAACTTCTTGCAATATTTTATTTAAACATTTTGGAGCAGTAATCACTTTCTAACTTTTATTGCAAATATAATACATATCTGATGTATTTGATTAATCTCCATTAGTTTATAAGTTCCTGGAAAGCAGGGCCATGTCTGTTGTATCCTAGCATGACCCCCAGTACCTGGGACAAGTAAGACATTCAATACACATATACGGAATGTATCGAATTATAACAATGACCTGGGCTTTCACTTGATTCCTAGAAAACAACCTCTTTGTAGATGTTGACCAACTCGTGTATTCTGTTATGAAGGGCATTCTATACATTACCTGACATATGCTAACTTCCAGCCATTATATTGTCAATCTTCATTTCTTCAGATTTATCAAGCACAAGTGAGGTCAGAATACCTTGCCCTTAATAAGTTTACTCTCTAGAAGGGCATGTGGTACAAAGTGTCATGTAAGTTATTTCCTATTGAGACTGATGTTGAGATATTTCTCCATCACGTAAATTACTAATCTAGGGAGTAAAATTTATATTTAGAGCTAGCCCAGCTGTATATTACACCTTATTATCTTCACCCTAGTTTTTAGGGAGACAGAGAGACCATTCTTGCATTTTACCTATGCATTTACTTCTGGAAAAAATCAGTATTAAAGACCATGACTTTTACAGTGAGTCAAATGGTCGTATTCCACTGATATTTTTGAAAGAATAAAGAAGACTGTCTGCTCTCTTTTCTCTTGCTGTAACAAGAGTATCAAATGATTGACCTTCCCATATAGCTGAAGGTTGCCCTTTAGTGAAATGAAATGGAATGAAGATAAAACTTAGAAATTGTAGTAGCATTGTTAAAAATGGGCTTCATGTTATACCGCTGAGTATATATTTATATAATAACATTGACTGAGCTCCCTCTGTGTCCCACATACAATTATAAACTCTTGTAGGATCTCATATAATCCTTGCAACATCTTCATTATAGGTATTACTATTCACATTTTACAGATGAGGAAACCAAGACACAGACAGTGCAATTAACTTGTCCAAGGCAATAGGTGGGTACAAAGATGAGCCAGGAAGATTCCACAGCTCATGAATTTAACTACTACCAATGTGAACAACGTGATTTTCTTCTTCACATGAGCAGAGTAACATTTTCTAGAATTAAAGTAATTTTCTCAGATATTGGACTATGTAATGGTTTATGCAGTTCTTTCCAAATATTATGAATCACTTAACTTTCCATTGTTAGAGGAGATAAAAAGGAGCAAACAGGACTATCCCTGAGACTTTTCTAGAATCTTTCAGTGAGATCAAGTGATAACTTATTTCTAGTACAGATTTTGAGTCATCATGTGTAAAACTATATTGTTACATAATTATTCTAGCTGTTTCCGAAACACTTTTCTAGGTTTGGACCCCTTTTCTTGCATCTAAATCCTCCTTTTTAGGTTTAAGGAAACACTTATCCTTTTGAGTCAAAAGGAAGAAAGAACTCACCTGCTAGTACAGTAATTAAAAATGTCAGATGCTTGCTTTCCCAGATTCTTTGCATCCAGGGCCAGGTCGTGTGGTCTAGAATGGACCAAGATGTACACATTTTGGTTTTGGTTTAGGAGCTTGTGACACAAAGAAGTAGGGACCATGGAGAACTCATTCTGGGGAAAATCAAAGGCAAGATTTAACAATTATTTTATTATTTATTTGGCCAAACTAGCTTTTGAGTCCTCAGTACTGTTTCTTATGGTACTGCGGGGAAATTATGAAAGCCAGTGTTTGGTTACCCACTCGGCAAGGCAAGAGTGCACTTTGGACACTTGTGAACAGGGGCATCAAAAAGGATTTGGGGAAAATAATATTTCTGGAAATATGGTAGTTATAATAAAAATTAGAATTTATTTCTTTTCATATTCTTCATAGTTTAGTATTGATTTAACTTTGAATTGTGTATTATTACAGTGGGTTGTTAGATGGGGATACACAGCTATCTTCTTCAAGCTCAATGTCAGATACATTTTCCCCTCCCCTTTGATTTGCAAACTCCTCCACTAACAGCAAGTACTGTTTCCAGAGGGCTTCCCTGATAGCTCAGTTGGTGAATCCACCTGCAATGCAAGAGACCCAGGTTCAATTCCTGGGTTGGGAAGATCCTCTGGAGAATGGATAGGCTACCCACTCCAGCATTCCTGGGGTTCCCTTGTGGCTCAGCTGGTAAAGAATATGCCTGCAATGCGGGAGACCTGGGTTCAGTCAGTCCCTGGGCCAGGAAGATCCCCTGGAGAAGGGAAAGGCTACCGACTCCAGTATTCTGGACCTGCAAAGAGTTGGAAACGACTGAGCGAGTTTCACTTTCACTGTTTCCAGAAGAAAAGTGGAGGATCTTACACCTACAGACTTAAGGACCAAGCTGTATTACCATGTTTCCTCTTTCTCAGCTGAAGCCTGTTGACTGTTGGGCAGGCTCTGTTCCTTCTGCAGAGCCAACCCCAGGAGGAATGGGCAGTTAGGGAGGAGAGAGTTCGAGGGGCATGGCCTAGACGTGATAGAAATTTTATGATGGAAAACACTGAGATTTTTCCAAGTAAGTATTCCAGAGAATCATCTATTTTAAAGGTTTTTCTCAAGCTTCCCATTTCTAAGCATTATAGTTCTCAACAATTAATTTTGCAGAGTGATGATAGCATCCACTGTGGTTTGACGAGTCTAGCTTCTATACTGATAATTATTTCTGTTGTATTGATTTGAAATAGCTCGGTTAAGATACAATATCAATGTTGCATTTTAAAGCCTTCTAAGGTATAAGAAGAATGTAGTGTATAAACGCCGCTTCTAGATAAATAAGTTTTATAATTTAAGAAAAAGAAAAAAAGAGCTTTCCTGTTTTTAGGGAAATTGAGTGTAAATCCACCACTCCAAGATTGTCTGAGAACTGTTTGAAGATTTAAGTTCCCCTAGGGCTATGTTTATGCAGTTTCATTTGTTTCATAGGTACTTTGCCCAGGGTTGGACAAACAGATAAGCTTCTTAACTGGTGGATTTAAGTGACTATCTGTTCACTTTTGAGGTGCGAACCTGGGGTTTTGTGAAAAATTGGAAGATAGGCAAGTACTGAGTGGAAAAAGAAGATAAAGATGAAGTGATTTTCATAATTTGGCATCATTCACATTTGCCTTTTTTCCCCCATATATACATATATACACATATATATAGGTATGTATACATGCATCATACACATACTCATGCATGTTATGCACACACACACACACGTGTGTGTATTTTGGCTGTGCTGTGTGGCATGTGAAGTCATTGTTCCCTGATCAGGGATCAAACTCATGCTCCCTGCAGTGGAACCATGAAGTTCTAATCACTTCCCCACCAGGGAAGTCCCATATATTTTTTAATGGAAAGTCGTTAACAAGACTGCCAGTGTTAGAGTTAGGATACATATATTCTGAGTCTAAAATGGTAACATATTGTATGAACAATATATTATAGCTCCTTCCATTCTTTTTCTTGGTTTCTAGAAGTTTCCTTAAGCCCAAAATAATCTTGACCCCTCACTAAAGATAATTGTACCGACAGTGAACTTGGGGACATTGACTTCAAATGTTGCCTTGGTAAAGAACAGGAGGAAGTTTCGAAAGGAAGAATGAGGGGCCCACAGTCCTTTAAAACTTGAACAATTGATATATCATGACAAATTTTTCCAGGTGTTCTTAATTTCTAAAAATGCATGAATTAGTACCATAAAAATATTTAAATGATACCAAAGGATTGATCTCTTCGGGGACAATCATTCTTTTAGGCATTTGTGATGCTTTAGTTGGTGTTTTATGCATATTCAAATATTCATAAGTATATATGTTGACTCAAGTGGTAAGGTACTATATACATCTTTATGCAGGTATTTTTTTCCCATGTAACAGCTTACTTGACACTTTTTTCATTTCAGTGCATAAAGACTTGCCTCTTTTTTTTCTGCCCATCTCACTGGAGGTTGCATTTTTATCCCACTGTACAAACTTGTCTGCTAAGTTGCTTCAGTCATGTCTGACTCTGTGCGACCCCATGGACTGGGGCCTACCAGGCTCCTCTGACCATGAGGATTCTCCAGGCAAGAACAGAGGAGTGGGTTGCCATGCCCTCCTCCAGGAGATCTTTCTGACCCAGGGATTGAACCTGAGTCACTTAGGACTCCTGCACTGGCAGGTGAGTTCTTTACCACTAGTGCCACCTGGGAAGCCGCAGACAGACTTCCCGTACTTTATTTAACTGATTTCCCATTCATGGGCATCTAGGTGGTTTCATTTTTGCTGTTACAAACCATATCATAATGAATGTCCTCACATGTACACATTTTCACATAGAAGGGGTTTATCTCACAAATAAATTCTGGGACGTGGCATTGCTGGGGAAAAAGTCATAGGTATGAACGTTTTGATCAACGTTGCTGCATCACTCTCTCTGTTAGCTTTGCCAGTTTATTCTGATGTAGCAGGAGCACTCAGTCGCCCTGTTGCACAGCCCCAGAGGAGGCTGTGCCACTCGTCACATGGTGGTACATGTGGGTGGAGCTATGGTTTGGGTGCAGCTCTTTCTGGCTCTGCCAGATGCTAGCTCATTGCTCTTGGTAGTTGTTCCGGGTATGGGCTATTCAACTTCAGACGGAGTAGACGGATGGATGGAGCTTTTGGATTTCCTTCCGGCAACATTTAGAATTGTGTACCACTGCAGAAGAAAGTAGTGCAAATAAAAATAAACCAATTAAATATGTGGAGTGAATGGTATCCAAGTGAACCCAATATTCGTTTACCAGTATGCATTTGGATAAGAGCTTCATGAAGGATGCTAAGAAGATAAAGTCATGAAATTATTAGAGGTTTGCTGACATTCTAAATCTAGCCTGCTTCAGTTTAGACACCAAACATATGGCCATAGCTAATTATTTGCTTAATGCTGATGCATTTCAAAACCCTTGTTGTTTCTCTATAAGGGCCTCTGAGACAGTTATAATAAGATATGTGGTTAGAAAGACATGAGATGTAAAGTGAAATTCTGACCTTTACAAAGAACTGCTGTAAACTTTGAAAAAATTGATTTGTTAACAGTAATATTTCTTTTCTCTTTTGTGTGTCTAATGTATAGCAACATAAACACATATATGTGGGTATGTATATGTATGTATATATATTTATCTTTCAAATGTACACACAGATGTGTGATGAAGCCACCTCATACTGGGCCATAAAGACTAATTGTTAACTTTTCAAATATTTTGTGATGCATATTGAGTACTGTAGAGTATTTATACAATAGAAATTGGCAAAATGTAAAAATTGGGCCTCAATTCCCAGAAAGCTGGTTGTTACCAGCATACATATGTATGTATAATTGATACTCTGTCCAAGATGAATCAACCTTCAGAACTAGGACAAGACCATTTGTTTGCCATGTCTGATTTTCAGAAAGCAGGAGAAAGTAGAACTTAGTTCTGTTGTACTTTTCTGAACAAAACCTTCAGTTCAGTTCAGTTCAGTTTAGTCACTCAGTCGTGTCTGACTCTTTGCAACCACATGGACGGCAGCACACTAGGCTTCCCTGTCCGTCACCAACTCCCGGAGTTTACTCAAACTCATATTCATTGAGTCAGTGATGCCATTCAACCATCTCATCCTCTGTCGTCCCCTTCTCCTCTCGCCTTCAATCTTTCCCAGCATCAGGATCTTTTCAAATGAGTCAGTTCTTCACATCAGGTGGCCAAAGTATTGGAGCTTCAGCTTCAACATAAGTCCTTCCAGTGAGTATTCAGGACGGATTTCCTTTTGAATGGACTGATTTCCTTTTGGTTGGATCTCCTTGCAGTCCAAGGGACTCTCAAGAGTCTTCTCCAACACCTCAGTTCAAAAGCATCAATTCTTCGGTGCTCAGCTTTCTTTATACCCCAACTCTCACATCCATACATGACTACTGGAAAAACCATAGCTTTGACTAGACAGAACTTTGTTGGTAAAGGTAGGTCTTTGCTTTTTAATATGCTGTCTAGGTTGTCATAGCTTTTCTTCCAAGGAGTAAGCATCTTTTAATTTCATGGCTGCAGTCACCATCTGCAGTGATTTTGGAGCCCACCCCCCCCCCCCCGAAAAAAAAGTCTGTCACTGTTTCCATTGTTTTCCCATCTATTTGTCATGAAGTGATGGGACTGGATGCCATGATCTTAGTTTTCTGAATGTTGAATTTTAAGCCAACTTTTTCGCTCTCCTCTTTCATGTTTATCAAGAGGCTCTTTAGGGGACTTCCCTCGCGGTCCAGTGCCTAAGAATTGGCCTTCCAATGCAGGGGATGTGGGTTTGATCCCTGGCTGTGGAACTAAAATTGCACATGCTGCTGAGCAACCAAACCTGTGTGCTGCAACCAAGACCCAGTGCAGTCTAAATAAATAAAGAAAGTTAAAAAAAAAAAGAGGCTCTTTAGTTCTTTGCTTTCTGCCATAAGGGTGGTGTCATCTGCATATCTGAGGTTATTGATATTTCTCCTGGCAATCTTGATTCCAGCATGTGCTTCATCCAGCCTGGCATTTCACATGATGTGCTCTGCATATAAGCTAAATAAGCAGGGTGACGATATATAGCCTTGACAGCTTCTTTCCTGATTTGGAGCCAGTCTGTTGTTCCATGTCCAGTTCTAACTGTTGCTTCATGACCTGCATATAGATTTCTCAGGAAGCAGGTCAGGTGGTCTGGTATTCCCATCTCTTGAAGAATTTTCCAGTTTGTTGTGATACACACAGTCAAATGCTTTGGCGTAGTCAACAAAGCAGAAGTAGATATTATTCTGGATTCTGGATTACTAACAAAACCTTAGTAATGCTTTATGGATCACTGTTACTTTTTATATGTACAAATAATGTACATATGTACCATTACAGTTTACTTTTAATTTATGTATAATTTCTGGTTGCTTTTAAATGTTTTTATACCAGTGGAATCTCTTGCAAATAATGCATTATAAACATTTTAAGAGCATGATTTACCAAGATTCATGGTGGGAGGTTAACATTGTAACAAACCGAACGGTTCCCTAATACTTGCTACTGGGAAACAGGACAGAGGATCCTGGCGGGCTTTAGTCCATGGGGTCACAAAGAGTCAGACTGGGGCTGACTATGGAATGAAGGGCTGCTATGGAAAGAAAGACACACTTTAAAGTTGAAAGGATGGTTGGAATTCCTGTGATGCAGTCACTCTTGTATAAATAGAAAGAAGAATGGGAATTAATGCTAGTGGGAGTCATATGAGTTAGTATTTGAATTGCCCCATCCAGCAGAGCCCCAGGTTTCAGTGCTTTGACTGTGAATATAGAAGCTGAGGGCTTTAGGGCATGCAGATGAATAACCTATACAGGTTGTATTGTTAATTTTCCCTCAGTGTTGAAATAGGAAAGAATGACTTTTATCCAGTCAAATACAGGTAATGTTAATAACTTGATCAGAATTTAAGGAGATTAAATGTCAGAGTTAGGGCTCTGCTGGTAAATATCATTTATGGAAGGCAGGAGTAATAGACAGTTGTATATAGCCTTGCGGCTTTTGCCATTCTATAAGTAATAAAATGTGATTTATTATTCTGTACTCTGTCATGTATTACTCAAGAGGCACAAAGAAATGATGACTTAGAAATCCTGCATAAAAATGAACTCAGAAGCTCATGTTTTCTGGATGCAAAAGAGATTATAAGCAGACTCTGACACCTATTTTAGTTTATGACTTACTGATCTATAAAGAAAATAACTTGTAAAACCCAAATTAAACAGGAATAGGGATGGTTTCCTAATAATGAAAGCCAGCTCTGCTCGTTTCTTTTAATATGTCGACTAAAAAGATGCACAGTGTGAGAGCTGCAAGTTAAGTTTGATTTGGGGCAAAATTAGGACTGCAGCCTGGGAGACAACATCTCAGATAGGTCTCGGAGACTGTTCCAAAGAGGCAGTGGTACAAGGTCAATATATAAGATTTTGATGAAAGGGGAGTTCAGTATAATCAAGCACTCACTTTCAAAAGGTGTTCTGCTATTCATGAGGAGCTGATATCACCATGATGGGATTTCGTGCTTTTCTAGATATGAGGAGATACGAGAATTGGGGTCATGAAATCAGCTCCTGAAAATATCTAACTGTCTAAAGACCTGGCCACCAATTTCCCTGGAGCCACACTCTCCACCCTGAATTCCCCTCAGCGGGTGTTGAGGGTCTGCAGCTGCAGCAGCACAGGGTTCAATGTCCTCAGAGGCAGATGGCAAATGCCACAAGCGCCAATTTGTAGTTGACAAATAGTAATATTGTATCAGTAAAATGTAGAAGTTAACATGTTCGTCCTTTGAAAATTTGAAGAAGACCTATTTCACTGGGTCTGGAGGACTTCCCTGGTGACTCAGAGGGTAAAGCGTCTGCCTACAATGTGGGAGACCCTGGGTTGGGAAGATCCCCTGGAGAAGGAAATGGCAACCCAGTCCAGTATTCTTGCCTGGAAAATCCCATGGACGGAGGAGCCTGGTAGGCTACAGTCCATGGGGCCGCAGAGTCGGACACGACTGAGCGACTTCACTTTCACTTTCTGGAGAAATTCAAAGGGCTTCCCTGGTGGTTCAGACCATAAATAATCGGTCTGCAGTGGAGGAGACCGGGGTTTGATCCCTGAGTCAGGAAGATCCCGTGGAGAAGAGAATGGCGACCCAGTGCAGTATTCTTGCCTGGAGAATTCCATGGACAGAGGAACCTGGTGGGCTACAGTCCGTGGGGGTCCCAAAGAGTTGAACATGACTGAATGACTAAAATTTTCACTTTCACTGAGGAATTAGAATTTGTTACAAACTATTTCATTCCAGTTTTAAGAATGAAAATATTTAAGATTGTGATTTTCTCTGAGATGGGAATTTAAGATTGGGTTCATACAGGTCCTTCCAAGAAGAAAAGAGGTCAGGTTGGTTGAAGGCTTTGCAGTTTCTACCTTGAGCTACCTGATCACTCTCATTTGGAGTTTTCAACAGACTTTTTCAACCAGGTGAATTTTTTAATATAGCCTTCCATTCTTCAGGAAGTAATTTATGCCAGATTCCTTCTTCTATCATTTTATTTCTGATAAGTGTTTTTGCAAAATCTCTTTGTACAGGCAGACCTGCCAGTTTGGTTCCAGACCACCTAATAAAGTGAATACCACAATAAAGCAATTCTTACCAACTTTTTAGTTTCCCAGGGCAAATAAAACTTATATTTATGCATATATACACTACTGTGTGTAAATAACTAGTGGGAACCTGCACAGTACAGGAAGCTCAGCTCCATGTTCTGTGGTGACCTAGAAGGGTAGGATGGGGGTGGGGGGAGGGATGCTTGCATACACATAGCTGATTCACTTTGTTCTACAGCAGAAACTAACAACGTTTTAAAGAAAATATACCCCAGTTTATGTCTATACTACATTGTAGTCTGTTAAGTGTGCAACAGCATTGTGTCTGAGAAAGCATTGTACCTACCTTAATTAAAAAACACTTTGTTGCTAAAAATGCTAACCATCATCTGACAATGCCGGATTGCCACAAGCCTTCAATTTGTTAGAAACACAGTATCTGGGAAGTGCAGTGAAGCAAAGCGCAATTGAATGAGGTATGCCTGTATATTTGAAGATTCATATAAACTTAATCTACTCTTCTTTTTCCTAGGCTAATAACTCTAATTCCTACACACTTGTCTTTGATTTTTTTTTTGTTTAAATTTCTAAATGATCTAATGGAAACACTCTGCAGATGTAAAGGACTACAAGAATGTATAATATTTTCAATCACTATATATATTTTTCAATGCCAGACTTGAGAATTTTAGGACTGGAACATTTTGCGTGGTCTTTGGAATCTGGAGAAAGCCAGATCACAGGAAAACAGTATTTACTGTTTTCTTTTAAAAGCCGAATGTGACCTGGACAAGTTAATAGTTTGTTAGATTTTGCACCTAAATTGTCATCAGCTTGTTGAGCCAAGGGTTTTTATATATATGTCTAGGAATAGAGTTTTTATGTAACAGATGAGAAAGAAGAAAACAATGGATGTTCTTAGATTAGTAGGCATTCAGGTGGCGGGGGAAGAACACATTGTCATATCTTTCTCTGTAGAGATATGTGTTGGTAAGTTCATGTTTGTTTGTTTGTTTGTTTTTGTTCTTGTTGATAAGACTGACTGAAATACTGCTTTACTTTATTCAGGCATTCTTTGTAACCTTAGTAACTAGCCCCTTAATTTAGATTGTATTCATTTTGACCTAAAAATAAATGATCTATATTTGCATAGCTTTCTCAGGGCTCATTTTTAGCATGTTATGTATTATAAAAGGTATTTTAAAGTGGGTTATGTGCATTTCGGTAGGGAAAAAGCATCATGAGAGGATTATTTGAACAATACATTCATACATGGTCTTACATACACCGAGAGTCCCTTGGACAATCTATATGTAGTTTATAGAAGATAGACTCCACAGTACCACCTACTCTAAGCTGGTTCTACCCATATATTTGCAAGTGTGTTGACCTGTATCAAATATTGTATTGTTGTTCAGTTGCTCAGTTGTGTCAGACTCTTTGTGATCCCATGGACTGCAACATGCCAGACATCTCTATCCTTCACCATCTCCCGGAGCTTGCTCAAACTCGTGTCTGTTGTGTCAATGATGCCACCCAATCATCTCATCCTCTGTCCCCTTCTCCTCCTGCCTTCAATCTTTCCCAGCTTTAGTGTCTTTTCCAATGGGTCAGCTCTTATACCAAGTTTATATACCAAGTAGAGTTGCAGAGACTAGTCTTGTATTAATTTCTATTTAGAATATTAAAATCTGAATATTAAGCTCCTCAGTCAGTGAGAAAACCTACATAAGAGTGTGCCAGACACTACTTTAGGTTCTGGGGGACAGAGCTCTGAATAGGCAAGCTGGGTTCCTGCCTGCAAGGTATAGTAGGAATGATGAGGGTGGATGTAACGTATCTGGTTACGTGAAGACCAGTTCTAGATGCAAACAGTGGAATGACCCATCTACTAAGCATGTTGGCGATCTTAGTGTCAATGCCGTTTGCTGCAGCCAAGTCAGTCTTACTTGGAAGAACATGAGTATGTAGTTTCTTGGGAATATTTGCTCATTGAAGCCAGAGAGATCTTTTCAAAATGGCAGTCCTCTAGTCCAAGCACAGCAGTGTCTTCCGCTGCTTTTAGGAAGAAGACTTAATTTCTCAGTGTGACTCCCCAAACCCTTGTCTGATGTGCTCCACTGCCAGCACGTTGACCAGAAGTCAGGCTTCCTCCAGGACTCACATGCGCTCTTCTCTGCTTGCCCCCCACCCAACAAATGACCTCCTGTGTATCCTTCAGATTTCAGCCCCGGTTTCATGCTTTTGGAAAGCTTGCCTTGATCTCTTTGTCAAGATCAGGCCCTCTTTCTTCCCCCTTCTGATGTCTTTGGGGTACACTTGTAAGAGTTGTCATAATTCAACTTAGTGGAAAAAAATAGATGATGGTGGTTAAATTGACAAAATGTATAGAATGAGTTAATTATTTAATCATGGAAAGAGAGAAGTAGTGGGTTGAGGATACATTTAGAATGCAACAGTTTACCATAGGAAAAAAATGCTTTTTGCAAGAAATATTATCTTCTGAGTGATGGTGTACTTGATGAATAATTGGAGGCCTGTCAGCAATTTGGAAATAATCCCATAGAGTATTGACTGAGGGTTCTGTCAATGAAAAGATTATATAATTAACTTTTGATTTATTAAGACAGACATGTAAAGCTTATACTTTTACAAATGAGTTTCCTCGTGACATTTACCTCTCATTCTATTAGTTGAAAATTTGAGTATTAGTTTCTACTTTTGTAGTCATCAATGTAATGAATATTGGTTGTCATAAAAGTCTTCCACTGACCTTTTACAGTCCTCGATTACCTTCTAAACAATTAAGGCTTGTGTAATTCTATTATCATGTGTTTCTCACTGCACTTCTCTCTTCCTTCCTCCCTTCTTTTTCTTTTCTGTCTGTCTCTGTTGTCCTCTTTTTCAATTAAATATGTGGAAGACGAGCAGAAGGCCAATATATCGAAGTATATGGTACACATATTCTGATACTGGAGGTGTGAATAAATGTTCAAAGTCCCCATGGCCCCCTGGAATCTCAAGTTTGTTCTCAATTAATGTTTTTCATCAGTTTTCTCTGAGAGTTTTACACATATGAGTACACACAGAATATTATATGCTTATCTTTATAGACATGTAGATAACATTTATAGCATGTCTGGAGATTGGATAGTATACATTATAAATGAGTATGCTTTTTTTTGTTTTGACCATGCTGCATGTGGTATGTGGGATCTTAGTTCCCTGATCAGAGGTCAAACTTGGGCTCCCTGCAGTGGAAGCACAGAGTCCTAGTAACCAGTGGACCACCAGGGAAGTCCCCAGTGTGTTTTTTTCCCCCTAATTCCACTTAACGAAACATTACAACTCATTTTGTTTCTGTACACCTGCAGTATTTTTCCTTCCTCTTCTCCATAAATTACCTTTGAAGTTCAAAATACTTTCAAGTCCACCTTAAAATTCTCATGGAAGCCTTTCCAGAATGACCAGCTACATATATTTGGAGTGTCTATCATATCATCCTCATGCGTCACCTCTTAAAATTTGTGTGTTCATTTCCCTCAAAATGGAGTAAAATCCCAGCGGACATTACTCCCTACCCCCACTCCATGTCTTATATAAATTTGGAGGTTTTAGCGACTCAAAATGAACACTCCCTTTCCTTTGCTTCCATAGTTTCAGACTAAATGAGAAACAGTATAGAGAAGACAGATAAACGGAGATTAAAGTGACAAATGGAGATTAAAGCTGATTGTAAATCTGCATTTAGATCTCAGGTCAAAAGGGCTTGCTGCCAATTCCCAGCAGAATTTAATAGACTTGCCCCTGTCGTTAATGGCGCATCTGGATGACTAGAGGCCTCTGCTGTTTTTTCCCTCTGGGCAGAACGCTGAACAGAAAGTAGATTCATTCAAGGGAAAGGCGAGAGTTTGCACTGCAAGCTGGATTCCTTGTCCATCCGCCACCAGTGGTGACAATACTTCCTCCTTCCCTGGGTAGCTGTGCCCATGGGGTCAAGAGATGCCTGGAGTCTGAACGCCTTAATGCTGCAGGGGAGAGACTTATACTTACACTGTAGACCTTGAATCGCTCTATGTTATCTTCTGTTTTACGCAATTTTTAACTCTGTTAAGTTACATGAAATTGATTAAATGATCAATTTGGTGTGTCTCCCTGTCTCACCTGCTCTCCCCTAAGACAATGAAGGTATTGTCTGGAAAACACTGATTGAGAACTTTCTCCTTCCGAAACAGCTAGGGCTTTAGTTAAAAGCACTTAGAAACCTTTGATATAAACATTGCAATCCAGATAATTCCTAAAGCCGTTGACAAAATGGAAGCTTATGCATCAAATATAGCTTCAGAAAGAAAGAAAGAAGAAAGTGAAGTCGCTCAGTTGAGTCCAGCTGCGACCCCGTGGACTGTAGCCCACCAGGCTCCTCTGTCCATGGGATTCTAAACTCTGACACAGGGATCTGAAAGTGAAGCATATGACCACAAATTGGTTAATACAAGTAAGAATGTAACCATGGTTAGAATTAGTAATGCAGTTACTTCTAATTTTGGTATAACAATTTCCTATGTTTTCGGAGTGCTTTAACATACAAATATTGCCTCCCCAATTAGAGTCTTATCTAAGACTGCATAAAAGACTAAGGGAAAATGTTGTATAGGGAATTAGTGAGATTTTGGGGTTAGACACTGGGGAAATGTAATCACAAGATCACATATTCACAGATTTTGATTGTCTGTTCAAACCTTCCAAATTTAAGCACTTAATCAGGCAAAATATTGAGGAATATTACACATCCTGCTTTCCAACTGCAAGCCTCTTCTGATTAGAGACTAACCTGTCTGCCAACTCTGACATGTTGCAAACAGATGCAGTAATACATTGAAACTCTTTTCATCTCATCAGGGGAAAGACTGTTTTAAAGTTCCTAATGGTTATTTTTCTAAAAATGGTTCATTTAAGACCTTAATTGGGTACATGAAATGGTTTCTTCTGTCATTGATCCTGGTACATGCACATTTGCAACATGTACCCAAGGATCCTTTTGTTTTAAACATTACACGATTTTATGAGGCATAGAAATGAGAAGAGAGCTTCATTCTTTAGAAACTCTGACTAGAGAGCAAAGAGGAAGTCAGCAGACCTCTACCATGATACGAGTGGGAACACAGGATTCAGTTGGTATATTAGTTTGCTAAGGCTTCTATTGCAAAATACTGGACTGGTTGGTGTATGCAGCAGAAGCGTGTTTGCTCACTGTTCTGGAGGCTGAAGTTCATGATCAAGTCTGTTCTGGGCAGATTGGTTTATTTTAAGCCTCTCTCCTTGGCTTGCAGAGGTCCACCTTCTTGCTGTGTCCTCACGTGGCCTTTTTTTTCCCTGTATGCACGCATCCTTGGTGTCTGTGTGTCCACTTCCTCTTATAAGGACACCTTTCATATTGGATCAGGGCCCACCTACTGGCCACATTTTTGCTTAATCACCTTTCTAAAGGACCTGTCTCCAAATCTGATCACATTCTGAGGTCCTAGGGGTTAGAGCTTTAACACATGAGTTTTTCTGGGAGAGGAACAATACAGCCCATAATAGATAGGAACATTTTTAAGTACTTTATAATGACCAAGATGAAAACATTTATTTTTAGCCAAGCAAGAGCCAAGGATGGTCTGGGAAGATGACAAAGTAAGTCCTCAAGTTTCTTCCTGACACCAGAGGTAACTATGCATAAGCTTTCTCATTTTGGGTGGTGAAAAGTCAAATAAACTAACTGGGATCCTTTTTACCATTGATGTATGAGACTGTTATACCCTGAGGTTAGTCAAGAGCTTACAACTTAAAAAATGCATGAAGCTTTGGCTTTTTCAGCAGTGAGTTTATGGATCTTTTTGCATTTAGGCCTTGAATTCAGGGAGTATGCAGGGTGCACACACAGACATTCAGGCTTATGCATACGTTGGGGGTTGGTCATGGAGAAGGAGGTGTCAAGATGAGCTTTCCTAGAATGGATGGAGGAAGAAAACTCTGGTCATGGAAATGCCTGATGCCAAGGCTCCTCTGAAGGGTAATAGATGGAGTGGCAATGGCCACTCATGGAGCTCAGGGCTTGTTGCCAGCTGTTGCATCTTCCGTGGGAGAAGCTGGGATGTGGAGTCGAGGGCTAATGAAAGCCTCACAGCATGGATGGGATTTCTGTCATCGTATAATGGCAATGTCCACTCTGAGACTTCTTGGGCAAGGTTGTTCTTGTGTCTTTCCAGCTTATCATTTTTCCTGCCAGCCTCCCAGGTAGTTTTCAATGAAGACTTTCTATTTTATGTCCCTTATACTCTACTTCATACAAGTCACATCCACATTTCAGCATTTATAAGGAAAAAGATATAGCCAATGCTTCTAAAATACTTATAACCATGCTCATTACATGGTTCTGTGAAGAGAAGAGAAACTGAGTCGGGGAAATTTTTCCCCAAAAGTCTCTCCCTGTGACATAGCCTGTAACCTTATACTGTATGCAACCCTATACAGACTCTAGTTACATAATTTTGGGTTAATAGTTGAGTTATGATCCTTTGCAAAGGTTGTCCCGTAATTTTACTGTAAGCAAAGGAATTCCCAAATAAAATATAGTAACACAACGACAAGAAGGCCTGGTTTTTAGTGCTGGTCTTGCAAGCAATAGCCTGGTGACCGTTAGCACCAGGTTGCTTCATCTCCCTCTGTCTCAGCATCTCATCTATAAAATGATGAAGATAGTATCTGCCAGCCTCATTAACAGTTGTAAGGATCAAGTTAAATAACATCAAGGAAAGTGCTTTATAAACTGTCAGGCACTATACAAATAGCAATGATCTATGCTGGTAGAGAATTGTGAAATTATGCTGGAGGCATTAGAAACTTATAATAAATGCTTTTTACTTTTCAAAAATCTTGTCTATTTAGGCTCAACCAAGGTGTCTTTATTATAATTCAGTCCCTTCATATCCCAGTCTGAGCTTGAACTTGAAATGTTCAGAGATTCCTAGAATATAAATAAGTTCTAGCTATACTTTGGAAACATATATTGACAAAGTCTATGGTTAATTTTTTTTTAATATTTACTTTTTGGATTGTCTTTCACCTTATTTTAAGGAATAATTGTTCAACTGTGGTTTCTGGAAAACTTTTCGTAAGTTTTTGTATATATCTTTCCCAAGTACTGTAAGCTTCCAAAAGTCAGGAATCTTTTATCTCTTCTGTTTTTGTTTCCCCAGCCATTGGTAAGCTCAGTGCCTGGCATTCAACAGAAGCTTGTGGAAGAAATTTGGAGTAGGAAAAGTTTCTTTTATTCACATTAAGGGTTTTTCATGTTTGTGTTTCTAACATAATATTAGAGTTTAGCCCCTCCATGCTGTGCTCTTCACTTTTTAATCACTACTTATTTTGAAAATAAGTTTATATTGTGTTCCAGTGAATTAAATCTTTTCTTTCAGTACTGTAGTTCCTGGGTAGAGTATATTGATATTGTAATAATGCTGTTTCCAATAGTTAGGAAGTTTCATAATGATTCAGTTTCACTGTATGAGTTGAATAGAGACATGTTTTTCAAAAAATGTTTAATTTAAATTGTGGTCTCAATCACATAACATTACATTTTCCATCTTAAACATTTTTAAAGTGTATAGCTCAGTAGCATTAGGTATATGCACATAGTTGTTCAGTAGACTGCTAGAATGTTTTCATCTCGTGAAACTCAAATTCTATGCCTGTTAAACACTAGTTTCCCCTCCTTTTTATGTTCTGTTTTTGTGATTTTGACTACTTCAGATACTTCATAGACAAATATTTTAAAAAAGATATATTGATACATTAGAATTTTTTTGTTTTGGCCATACCATGAGGCATGTGGGATCTTAGTCTCCCAACTAGGTATTGAACCTGCACTCCCTGCTGTGGAAGCACGGAGTCTTAACCAATCGACTATCAGGGAAGTCCTTGATACATTAGTTTTAATTTCTGTTTTTGTTTATGTCAATTAGAGTCATATATGAAATCTGGGTCATGTAACACTAAGTAACATTTTCATTTTGATTTCTACACAACCAAATGAAAACATTTTCTATAATTTGTAAAGCGGTAGATACTTCTCTGAATCAAGCTAGGTTTAAGTAAGAAAAGAAGCAATATATTTTTTAAAAGTGCTTGTTACTAAAGATTGACTTTACTTTTAAAACCCTTTCTTTTCTAAGATGATTGTAGAAACCGTGTTTTCACTTTTGTGGAGAAGAATGGTCTCCCTGCATTTGTGGTTCTAAAACTCAAGTGTGTATCAGAATCACCTGGAGAGCTGCTTGATCCAGAATGCTGGGCCAAAGCTCCAGAGCTGCTGACTCAGTAGGTTAAGAGAGATACTTGAGGATTTGTCTTGTTAACAAGTTTCCTGGTGATGCTGATGATGCTCTGGACCCGAGGACCACACTTTGAGAACTATTGGTCTGTAGCAAAAGTTTCTAAGATACTTTTTAAAGTAGTTGATTGTGGGTTAGTCACTAAGTCATGTCCGACTCTTGTGACCCCGTGGACTGTAGCCCGTGGACAGGCTCCTCTGTCCAGAGGATTTCCCAGATAAGAATACTGGATTGGGTTGCCATTTCCTTCTCCAGGGGATTTTCCCAACTCAGGAACTGAATCCAGGTCGCCTACATTACAGGTGGATTATTACTGACTGAACTATGAGTAGAGAGAGTTTTTTTAAGACCTATCCAGCGGGCTTAGAAGTCATCTTTTTAGGGAATCCTTGTTCCCTTTGCACGTGAAAGGCTCCTTGATATATTGCCATGCAGTAGCCTCTTTAATCTGGTTTCCTTTATTTCCTAAAATTTCCTCAGTTCATTTCATTACAGAGCCATCTTTTAATTAACATCTAAACATTACCTTTTTAGGGACACTCATATTCAGTTGTGTAACTTGAAAAGTGCTTTTTAGAATAAAGAATGAGCAAAGTATAAGGTTTCAATGTGTGATTGAGAGTATAGGGTTATAAAATTCACCGTGAGGCAGGACAGTGGGTTATTCATCTCTCTTTATCTTTAAAATGATTTAACTCTATTTCCTAGTGTAGAGAGGAGAAGAAAGAATTTGCTAAATCTAATGCTATGTTTCTTTAGAGATAGTAAATAAAGGAAATAAAAAACTTTTGTTTCTTGTATTCCAATGTTTGAGGTTTGTAACTGAAAAGTTCTATCATTAAGAGTATCTTAAATGAATTGTTTGATTTGATTATGATCTGTGGTCAATTTCACAATGATAGACACACACAAATTGGCTGAATGTATGAATATTGAAGCAAATGCCTAGCCTGACTGGAAGAATTGAGAGGCATAATGATATCTGCTTGAGCCTGAAATGCACCAGGTGGCCTGCGTTGGAGGTGGTGCTAAGTCAGGGATTGAAAGCATCCCGTGGTTATCCTGTGATTCACCTGAATGCGTCTTTTCACCCCTGTGTCTGGGGTGAGACTTCTTCACATGGTTATCATCCTCCAGAGTCCTCAGACTGTCAGGCAGAAGGATCAGAACAAAACTCTGTCTCGAGGAAGTGTAAAGAAAGTCGCCCACTTCCTGTTCCTGCTGCCAAGAACAGGCCTAGACCAATGTTATTCCTTAGGTAAACTTAGCATCACAGACATCCCATTCCTTGTATGCATGTGATAATCTCCTGTCTATGGGTTTATTTTTTAAACATTTTTTGTTTTTCTTTATCTGAGACAATATAATGGAACTGGCCCAGAGCTCTAAGAATTCCTACAAAGATGCAAAATAAACAAAATGAACAGTGACGCCTAGCATGACATATTGGTTATCCCCCCATGTTTCTCTTTTTGGAATTTACATATCCCATGTGGATGAATGGTGTACATGGGTAGGCACAAAATATGTACTGAAATATATACTGAATTAAAATATATGTAATATATGTGGTGCTAGTGATAAAGAAGCTGCCTGCCAATATAAGAGACGTAAGAGATGCAGGTTTGATCCCTGGGTTGAGAAGTTCCTCTGGAGGAGGTCAGGGCAACCAATTCCAGTATTTTTGCCTGGAGAATCCCATGGACAGGAGCCTGGCAGGCTACAGTTATAGAGTTGCAAAGAGTCAGACACGACTGAAGTGACTTAGCATGCAGGCACGTAATACATGTAGTATTAATATTTTTATATTGTGCTGAATGTCTAACATGATATAACCCATTCATTACTGCACACCAGGTGGGCTCTGTTCGGGAATGCCCAGCAAAGTGTGCTTTACACATGTGACCGAGCAAATTCTCTCAGACAGATGTCATGACCCTCATTTTAACACAGAAGGAGATCCAGAAAGACTGCATAACCTGTCCATGGTCAAAACAGATTTTGAACCAGCATTTGGTCTTCAAATTCCACATCACATTTCCACTTACTAGGTAGAAAGAAGGCCAGAATACAGAAGCCTAGCATGGGGCTTATCTGGAAAAAAGATTGAAGTTTTGAAAGCAGAGAAAAGGTTCCTCTCTAGTTGAAAGGAATTACTAAAATATATAAGGAACAACCCTAAATAATTAGTTGTAATAGCTCAGTATTAAATCTCACCGTACTAACTGCTGATGGTAATTTGTCAAGAAAGCGCTTTAAATGAAAGATCTTCAATATTCAGCTATTTTGAAACCACTGACTTAGAAAATTGTGCTCTTCAGTATATAGACTACAAAAAGAAAAAAAAAAGAATATGAACACCGAATTGAATTTATTCTGTATTTATTTGTTGATGCCAATGCCATCATGATACCTCTAAACTTTATAAAGGGCTTCCCTGATAGCTCAGTTGGTAAAGAATCCCCCTGCAATGCAGGAGACCCTGGTTCGATTCCTGGGTTGGGAAGATCTGCTGGAGAAGGGAAAAAGCTACTCACACCAGTATTCTTAGTAACAAATGTGATTTTCTAAGTGGCTATCAATTGACCCAAGTGGCTAGCTTGCTCCTGTTGTTGTTCAGTTGCCCCATCGCGTCTGACTCTTTGTGACCCCATGGACTGCAGCATGCCAGGCCTCCCTGTCCCTCACCATTTCCTACAAGTTACTTAAAGTTCACTTCATCCTTTGGAGACCAGCCTTTTCTGCCCCTCTCTTTTTCTCACCACAAAAAAGGGGAAGCATCGACTATCATTTCTTGGGGACCCCAAGTGATTCTTCAGTCATCACTCCTCAAGGCAGCTCCCATGGGTTGGACAAAACATTGACCATTTTGTATAGCAGTGACTCTAGAAAGTGGTTGGGGGAAGTTTGCCCACGGAAAGAAAACAGAACAGTGTCAGCGGTCCATGTTCTAGCCTCACTGTGTCCCCAGTCTTCTCATGTCCTGTAGGCTCTCCTGTTGTGTATGACTGTGGTCTTTCCCCCAGGTTTATACTTCCATTTGAAAATGCAAACAATTCAGTGCTTTTCATCTGATGTGATTGATTGTTCTTCAGGCATTAGCTTAGTCCACGTCAGTTAATGAGCTCTCTTGCTCACTGCAGTGGAACCAATTCTGAATTTCCTCTGTGACTTTCTTCACTTTGCCTGGCAAGTGTAATGACAGTGTGGGATTAGAGAGTCTGTGGTTTCTCGTGGGTGGGTACTGGGTGGAAAGGTAGAACGGTGGGTTATATAGAGCCAGTCTAGCTCATTTTTATACACTGATATATGTACAAAAACAGTCACCCTGAGTGAAATAGAATTAACAGGAAGTGATAATATTTACTAAAAAGTTATTTTTGAATTGAGCCTTTACTCTGAACTTTTAATAAACTCTGATGGTGAAAGTTTAAGATAAATTGTTTAATGGGATCAATGTTCAATAAAATGAAGAAGTATTTTTAGATTGTTTTCTCCTAGGACAATCAGATTTTTGAGTTTTTTTTTTTTTTTTTTTTTGAAGAAGCATGAGAGAAACAAAAGTCCCTACTCAGAAGAGGCTTATCTCTTTCCCTTGAGCTAAGGAGATAAAACCCTGACTTTTCTGTGAAAATCATCCTCAGCATGGTGTAGAAGAAGGTTCTTAACTCAGGAGACTCTATCAGAACCATTTTGGGCGATTTTCAAGCCAAAAGCATCATCATCCATTGCCAGATTCTGATAGCCCTCTGAGACCCTATAGAGAAAGGGGCTGGGAGTGTTCTATGAAAAATTCCTCTTATGGTTCTAATTCCCCATCCCGCCCATCTCAGCTGATCTAACTCATGGTTTAGAGTGAAAAATGCTTCCAGTCAATTTTGTCTCTAGACTCTGTCCTTAAATATACTATATGCTGCTGCTAAGTCGCTTCAGTCATGTCCGACTCTGTGAGACCCCATAGACGGCAGCCCACAAGACTTCCCCGCCCCTGGGATTCTCCAGGCAAGAACACTGGAGTGGGTTACCATTTCCTTCTCCAATGTATGAAAGTAAAAAGGGAAAGTGAAGTCGCTCAGTCGTGTCTGACTCTTAGAGACCCCATGGACTGCAGCCTACCAGGCTCCTCGGTCCATGAGATTTTCCAGGCAAGAGTACTGAAGTGGGTTGCCATTGCCTTCTCCTAAATATACTATATACTTATATGTAAATATATCTATATGTAGAGTGCCTGATGAACTATGGAATGAGGTTTGTAACCTTGTACAGGAGACAGGGATCAAGACCATCCCCATGGAAAAGAAATGCAAAAAAGCAAAATGGCTGTCTGGGGAAGCCTTACAAATAGCTGTGAAAAGAGAAGCGAAAAGCCAAGGAGAAAAGGAAAGATATAAGCATCTGAATGCAGAGTTCCAAAGAATAGCAAGAAGAGATAAGAAAGCCTTCTTCAGTGATCAATGCAAAGAAATAGAGGGAAACAACAGAATGGGAAAGACTAGAGATCTCTTCAAGAAAATTAGAGCTACCAAGGGAACATTTCATGCAAAGATGGGCTCGATAAAGGACAGAAATGGTCTGGACCTAACAGAAGCAGAAGATATTAAGAAGAGGTGGCAAGAATACACGGAAGAACTATATCAAAAAGATCTTCACAACCCAGATAAACATGATGATGTGATCACTAATCTAGAGCCAGACATCTTGGAAAGTGAAGTCAAGTGGGCCTTAGAAAGTGTCACTACAAACAAAGCTAGTGGAGGTGATGGAATTCCAGTGAGCTGTTTCAAATCCTGAAAGATGATGCTGTGAAAGTGCTGCACTCAATATGCCAGCAAATTTGGAAAACTCAGCATTGGCCACAGGACTGGAAAAGGTCAGTTTTCATTCCAATTCCAAAGAAGGGAAACGCGAAAGAATGCTCAAACTACCGCACAATTGCACTCATCTCACATGCTAGTAAAGTAATGCTCAAAATTCTCCAAGCCAGGCGTCAGCAATACGTGAACCATGAATGCCCTGATGTTCAAGCTGGTTTTAGAAAAGGCAGAGGAACCAGAGATCAAATTGCCAACATCCGCTGGATCATGGAAAAAGCAAGAGAGTTCCAGAAAAACATCTATTTCTGCTTTATTGACTATGCCAAAGCCTTTGACTGTGTGGATCACAATAAACTGTGGAAAATTCTGAAAGAGATGGGAATACCAGACTACCTAACCTGCCTCTTGAGAAATCTGTATGCTGGTCAGGAAGCAACAGTTAGAACTGGACATGGAACAACAGACTGGTTCCAAATAGGAAAAGGAGTGTGGCAAGGCTGTATATTGTCACCCTGCTTATTGAACTTCTATGCAGAGTACATCATGAGAAACACTGGGCTGAAAGAAACACAAGCTGGAATCAACATTGCTGGGAGAAATATCAATAACCTCAGATATGCAGATGACACCACCCTTATGGCAGAAAGTGAAGAGGAGCTAAAAAGCCTCTTGATGAAAGTGAAAGAGGAGAGCGAAAAAGTTGGCTTAAAGCTCAACATTCGGAAAACCAAGATCATGGCATCTGATCCAATCACTCCATGGGAAATCGATGGGGAAACAGTGGAAACAGTGTCAGACTTTATTTTTTGGGCCCCCAAATCACTGCAGATGGTGACTGCAGCCATGAAATTAAAAGACACTTACTCCTTGGAAGAAAACTTATGACCAACCTAGATAGCATATTCAAAAGCAGAGACATTACTTTGCCGACTAAGGTCCGTCTAGTCAAGGCTACGGTTTTTCCTGTGGTCATATATGGATGTGAGAGCTGGACTGTGAAGAAGGCTGAGCACCGAAGAATTGATGCTTTTGAACTGTGGTGTTGGAGAAGACTCTTGAGAGTCCCTTGGACTGCAAGGAGATTCAACCAATCCATTCTGAAGGAGATCAGCCCTGGGATTTCTTTGGAAGGAATGATGCTAAAGCTGAAGCTCCAGTACTTTGGCCACCTCATGTGAAGTGTTGACTCGTTGGAAAAGACTCTGATGTTGGGAGGGATTGGGGGCAGGAGGAGAAGGGGATGACCGAGGATGAGATGGCTGGATGGCATCACGGACTCGATGGACGTGAGTCTGAGTGAACTCGGGGAGATGGTGATGAACAGGGAGGCCTGGCGTGCTGCGATTCATGGGGTCGCAAAGAGTCGGACACGACTGAGCGACTGAATTGAACACTTATACTTAAATATTTGTATATACTTTTAATATACTTTATATGAATGAATAAATGAAAAAATGCATGCATACCCAGTTGTGTCTGACTCCTTGTGACCCTATGGACAGTAGCCCACCAGGCTCCTCTGCCCATGGGATTTCCCAGGCAAGAATCCTGGAGTGGGTTGCCATTTCCTTCTCCAGGAGAGCTTCCCTACCCTGGAACTGAACCTGTGTCTCCTGCATCTCCCGCATTGTGGACTCTTTACCACTTGAGCCATTGGGAAACCCTAATATACTTTGTGTATATATATATATATATATATATATATATATATATATATATATATATATATAATACTTTATATAAGTATGTATTTGAACTTGAATATACTGACTAGGGAAGTTAATTTTTGCTAGACAGAAATAATTTTATTTTAAACATTAAAATACTTTATGCAGAAAAATTAACTGCTGCCATTCCTGTATCTCTTTCCACGGAGACAATAATTTTAATTTTTTTGGTAATTAACTTTAAAATTTTAGATGTTTTGAATTGATTGCCCACTATGGTGGAAGAGGCTTTGGTACTCTGTTTTTTTCTTAACTTTATCTGTCTCTAGCCCCAAACTAGGAAGATTTTTTTTTTCTTACTGTTGTTTTGCTGATAGAAAATAAGCTAAAATAGAGAGAACAGTGAGATTTTTGATATTAAGGAAAACAAAATGTTAAGAAAGGTCACACTGGGTGGCCTCAATTTTTTCCAGAAAATAAAGGATGGGTTATCTTCCAGGAGTGAGCTGCTGTCATCTGCTATCAGTAATTCATTACAGAGTTTGATAAATAGAAGCACTGATATAGACCAAAGGAAAAGGAACAGTTGATACAAACAGATATGATGTGTGGTTTTGTTGAAGGATGGAATGTTAATTTTCATGATTTGCAGAGAACAAAAGAAAATACTAAAAAGCTGGAAGAGAGAAGTCAGTAGATTAATGCACGTGAGAAGTAATGTGAGTGGTCTTTGTTCAGTTCCACTTGATCATGGGTAATCTCAAATGGTAGGTAATAAAGAACTTTCAGTTCAGTTCAGTTTAATTGCTCAGTTGTGTCTGACTCTTTGCAACCCCATGGACTGCAGCACGCCAGGCTTTCCTGTCCATCACCAACTCTAGGAGCTTACTCAAACTCATGTCCATTGAGTTGGTGATGCCATCCAAGCATCTCATCCTGTCGTCCCCTTCTCCTTCCACCTTCAATTTTCCCGGCATAAGGGTCTTTGCAAATGAGTCAATTCTTCACATCAGGTGGCCAAAGAATTGGAGTTTCAGCTTCAGAATCAATCCTGCCAAAGAATATTTAGGGCTGATTTCCTTTAGGATGGACTGGTTGGATCTCCTTGCTATCCAAGGGACTCTCTAGAGTCTTCTCCAACACCATAGTTCAAAAGCATCAATTCTTCAGCACTCAGCTTTCTTTTTAGTCCAACTCTCACATCCATACATGACTCCTGGAAAAACCATAGCTTTGACTAGATGAACCTTTGTTGGCAAAGTAATGTCTCTGCTTTTTAATTTGATACTTGGTATAACCAACCCAATGGACGTGGGTTTGTGCAAACTCAGGGAGAAAGTGGAGTGCTGCAGTTCATGGGGTCAGAAAGAACTGGACATGACTTAGGGACTGAACAACCATGTCTTCATGTCTCGGCTGGTGGCTTGGTGGTGAAGATCCCTGCCAATGCAGGAATCTCAGGATATGCATTGTTGAATCCCTGGGTTGGGAAGACCTTCTGGAGGAGGAAATGGCAACCCACTCCATTATTCCTGCCAAGATAATCCCATGGATAGAGGAGCCTTGCAGACTATTAATCTCGGGGTTGCAAAGATTTGGACACGACTGAGCGATTGAGCACAGCGTATGTCTTCATATATTTGGATAAATATGACTGCTGCTATTACATTTATCCACTTTCTGATATTTCCTTTCACTTGATTAATATTTAATTGGTATTCCTAATGCCTATAACAAATTGGAGGAAGTCTATAGCTCAACAAATAGATTGCAGAAAGCCCACCTGCAATTTCAGATTCCTTTTGGAAGACATAAAGTAGACAAAATCTCAGAAATGGATAATCAAGAATTGACAATTGTACGCTGATGTTCATATTCTCTGAAGGTAATGCTTTTTGTGTTGAGTGTTCTTAGCTCACTAGCTTTGTGCATTTGAAATAACAAAGTTTAGCTTCTTGCAGATGGCAAATTAAAACATATAGTTTAGTGCTTTTGTTAAGCAAGTAAGTCTGATTTTATGTTTAAAAGGGTATACTTTACAGCAGAAGAAATCAGCAAGACCATTGAGTTGGAGTCACAGAGTAAGTCCCCCAGGGTACAGTCGCAATGCAGTTAGCAATAATTTTAATTGGACACCCAAACTAAGCCAACCTCAAATCATGTGTATGTCTTACAAATAGGGTTTATTATGTCCTTTAAGTTCTTTTAGAGGCTTATGAAGATTTATACCAGTAGTTAGCTGCTTTGTCTGAGCTACAGAGAATATTTAATAGTTTTTATCAGGATTAATGAGCAGAAATGTCTCAACAAATGAAATTCTTTAGTATATTCATTGTAGTCATTTGACATTCTCTTTATTCACTGGCAGTAATGTTAATAATAGGAGACACTTTTTGATATATGGCCCTGTATTTCATATATTTGTCAGATTTCTAGTGAAATCATTATACAATGCATTTGTGTAATTAACACTTTTCTAACCTCAGATTTGTCTAAGAATAATGTAAATGCATAAATCTCATGGCTATTTTAACATATAATGTAATAAAAACATTCACTCCATTTTACTAATAAATACTTGGCAAGTACCTCTTACATGCCAAGTGCTGGAGATGCAAGGCTGAGCAAAACTGAGCTTTGTGGAGCTTATGACATAGAGAAATAAAACACTAATGAAATGAATGTATGAGTATAAATTACAGTAATACTGTCCCAGAGAAGTAGAGGATGGTGCAGTGTCTTTACTGAGGGACATTGTCTGGTCTGGGAAGTGAGGAAAGACTTCCTTGTGAAAGTAAATGTCTGGACTCAGCTGAAGGTTTGAGTAGGTGTTTACTAAAGATGGAATAAGAGGAACCTTTCCAATGAGAAGGAATAGCAGCTTCTGAGGCTCTGAGGCCTCTTTAAGGAAATGAATGGATTCCATGGATTGTACATGGAGAGACTGAAGACCAGTGGGTCAGGTGAGCTATGGTAAGGATTCGGTCTTTATCTTTGGATAGTACATGCTTATTGCAAAGAATTTTGTAGCTGTTATAATATACAGAGAAGAAAATTAAGATCACTGATAATCCCATCACCCATAGCCTCTTAACCTTAATTTTTTTAAATTAAAATTTTATGTATCAATGATACTTCAGTAACTCTAGAAAAAGTTTAAAAGTTATTGATTTGGAAAAAAAATTTCCTTCCAGTTATTTATAGATAAAAATAAATGTGTACACACTGACTCTTCTTGAACTGGTTAAAAGAGATACAATCCTTATTACTATGCCAATTACTAATATTTGGAATAGGAAATAATTTCATAAGCAAAGCAATGATATTTTTGCATACTGTAGCCTTAGTTTGCAAATAAATTGTAAATCATGGTTCTGTTTATATCTTTAACATCCTTTGGCTCAGACGGTAAAGCGTCTACCTGCAATGTGGGAGACCCTGGTTCCCTGGGTCAGGAAAATCCCTTGGAGAAGGAAAATTCCATGGGCAGAGGAGCCTTGTATGCTACAGTCTATGGGTTCACAAAGAGTTGGACACGACTGAGTGACTTCACTTCACTTCACTCTGTTGTTAGAAAATCAATATATATAATTAGTTTTTCCATCAAAATTGAGAAATTATCTTCTGGAGGATGTATATGTATGTGTGCATGTTTGTATGGAACACAAACACAAGTGTGTTTGATGATAAGTAGAGGAAAAGAGCAATAATGACATCCTTTAAAACCCTGATTAAAAAGTTGCAAAGCTTGGGTTGGTTCTTTCTAGGCCATGTCAAAAAGTGTGAAAATTACTACCTTTCAGGACATTTAAAAATTGTTGAAGTATAGATATATCTCCTTTAGTTATCAGTGTAAATGCATACTACATAAATCAAACCTGTATGAGAAAGGTAAAAAACGTTAGGAGACAACAGGTATGTTTGAAGGTACCAAAAGTTGGCAGCTTGGAGAAGGCAGAAAATTGTACACAGAAGACCCATCAGGGAAGCAGACATAGCTCTCAAAATTGTAGGCTCAGAAAACAAAGGACATCTCAAGTCGGTGATTCTATACACAGAGAGGCAGTCCCAACACCGTAGGAGGTCGAACAAAGCTCAGAGGATATTGGAATCTTCTAAATCCTGGTCCTCAAGAGGCTGTTCATGATGCCAGTTACTGATATCTCTTGTAAATACTTTTTTCCCTCCCAAATTGGAGAAGGCTGGCCTTCTGAGCACGTGGGTAGTGGTGGTGAAAGCCGGACTATGTTGATACTTTCTCCCTCTCTTTCTCCCTCCCTGCCTCTCTCCCTCCCTTCCTTTCTTCCTCCTTCCCAATACTTAGTGTTTAGTGATATAAAATAAGCTGAATTATAACTTAATAATATGACCTAAGTAATTAAAAAATCACCATGAGAATGTAAAATAATTCCATGAGGCTATTTTGGCCAAAAGTGAGCCAGTGACATAAAAGGCAGAGGCCTTTGCACACCCTCGGGGGTGGCGGTGGGGGGAGACTGATTCAAGGTCGAGGCTGAACCTCCCAGAAAGCCTTCCCGTCTGGCATCTGTCCTCACCCAGCAAACTAGCCAGTGGCTCTTTCAGCTCTTTTCTCGCTCTTAAAAAAACCAGTGTGTAAGGAAAGGCCTGGTCATTCATCTGTTACTGAGTATGCATCTTTTCATCTTGAAGAACATTATCATCACCTCAACATAATCTAAAGATATGACAGAGGAAATATAGAATTGAGTAATAATTAGGAATGTGGCACATGTTGCTTATATAAAACACATCAAACTATTTTTCAAATATTAAAAGGTGTAATCAAGTCTGCAACACATTTCAGTAATGATATTTCCTGTAACTTTTACCCCTACGCATTATAAGGAAAATGATATCCATATGTTTGATTCACTTGCACAGTTCATTAAAGGGTATATTTAAAGGACTCTTTGATAATGCTTTGAAAGTTTCTTCTCATTTAAAAATAATATATTAAAAAATAATATATTTTTAAGGATATGCTTTTTTAAAAAGTTTTCCTATAATTAGAATTTTGTTCAGATATCCCTGTGGGAAAAACTCTTTAGTGATGGCAAGTGAATACCATCATCATGATTTGGTGTTAAGCAATCTCTTGAATTTATTGCATTTTATTAAACTATCATTAAGTATCATCAATTTTGATTTTAAGTAAAATTTGCAGAAATGCCCTCCTTCATAAAATGCATCTGTAAATTATTTGGAATAAGTTGTTTGGTATCAGAGATTCTCATATGCCCATACTTTGAAGCTGCCAAGTAATACTACTTGTAAAATTGAAATAATTACAAAGGATAATTAGTAGAAACATATTCAAAATAGGACAGTCACATCATTTGAGGCTGATCCTTCTCAAAAAATATTCAGCAGGAAAAACTCTTTAGAAATCTGTGTACTCTCTCTTCATTTCAAGTGTGGATATTTTTAAGGCTGAAGTAATGTGATCAAATAAACTATGAGCAGTATTCTGTATCAACTATAATTTAACACATCTGTCCAGAGGAGTAGTGAATAATGAATTGCATTAATCAATCCAGATAAAAGAGATTTAATTAACATTAATATCTGCTCTAAATCTTTTAAAAAAACTTTTTGTTTTGCTAATCAAGGGTTCTAATCTAGGGATTCTGTGAAGATGATGAAAGAGTATCTTTGGGACAGATTTTATTTCAGACATTTGAGATATTTAGTATATGGATAACATGAAGATTTTCATTGGTTTTCCTAAAAAGAGCCTTCATAAAATTAAAAAAAAAAGTTAGTATTAGCACTATACAATGGCATTTACCTTAAGAACAGTCTTTTATAATAGCATCTGATCACACAATTGTTCTATATGGATTAAAAGTGCTTTGCTGAATTTTAAACAATATGTATATGAAAAATGAAGAATAGACGATTTGATGTCTGATCTCTGTTTTCTGTAGGCTTTTTTTTTCTGTGCACAGAAGCTCAGCACTAAATACCTAGCCTGCTAAGGTGATCGATGGTTCCAGAGGTGATTTCCACAAAGTGTGGTTAAACCACCTGACGGACAAATGTTAATCTTCATACAGCCTGTATAGGACAGTCTGTAACCGCAAGCCAGTTATGCTGATGAAATAAGCAACAGAAGAGCTGTGTTGCTGAGACACTAAAGTGAGAATCTGAACATGGCCTTCTGACTATTTGGATTTTCTTATTTAAAATGGAAAATAAAAAGTGTCAAGGTTGGAGTGATAATCTTCCCAGATAGTGATGTTATATCATTTTGCTCAGATTTGTTTGTACTATGTTGAAACCCTAGTGTAATGAATACCAGTAGCTTTAATAGTGCTCACAGCACAACATCTTCCATACAGAACAACAAGTGACAAGGGGAGGAGCCCTTGCCCGGGCAGCAGAATGCTTGGGTCCCCTTCTATCCCAAGTCATTGAGTCTTTCTTAACGTCAGTATTCCCATGTGTAAAACACCATTACTAATATCTACCCTGAAACTCAAACATTGTTTCAAAATATGAGGAAACATTGAAAGATACCATGAAAATATAAGAATGTCATTAAACTGATTATTTTTAATACACTGACAGCCAAATGGTGAAATAAACATATTTATAAGTATTTTTAGGGAAGGTAATGATCCTCTTTTGGAAATAAAAATGATGTGCACTCTCTGTGTATAGTACATACATATTTACATGCCTGAATTACTAACATCTGGATACAGATAAAAATCTGTATCCATATATCTACTTACAGAGACAAAAACCTATATGTATATGGAAAACTACACTCTGTTGATTAAACTTGTATGCAGAATTCTGCTTTTCAATTTAGGTGAGCAGATTCTACAAACAGAGTCCAGGCAGATTTTATTTGGTACTTTCGAGCCATTTCAAATTGATGTGAATTCCAATCTATATAAAAGGATTTGTTTATGTGGACAGCTTTCATTGCTTTCAGGATCAAGAGGTGAGCAGCACAGTCTGAAAATAAATATTGAAGTTTCTTTTACATTTTCTGAATCTGTCATTTTGGTTGGTCATGCAACACTGGTATTTCATGGAAAAAAATAGCACCTCTTTTGGGAGATATCATTTGGTGTTGTGTGGACTCACAAAGTAAAGAAAGGTTTTCTATTTAGAAGCATCATCATTTGAAAGTGTACTTAGCAAGAAGCTGACTCTAGTAGGGTTTCTGGAGTCAGTACGTGGGTTCATTCATTTTTCTTTCATAGCGTTTGGTCTGGACTCTAAATGAAGCAGGGTGGTCAGTGTAACAGACTTGGCAATCATGCAGAACCAGTTGCCGATTTGATAAGATCCAGGTGCAAATTTGTCAAGTCATCTAAATGCTTCCCCCTAATGAGGAGTATTTCTATGTGACTTATTTTAAACCACAAAAATGAAAAGGGCAGCCAATGGCTGCTGGGTTGAAGTCAAAGGAAAGTAACATAAATGAACAAGAGAACTGAGATAGGATCTTGTACACCCAGCACCATAAATTAGAAGCTATTTCCACAATCTGTCCAGGAGTTCAGAAATAATCTGCGCTGTGCAACCATTAGCTGGTACATTCCTATTTTTCTTTTTAATGGTGAGGGGGAAAATGGAGACAATAAAGCTAGTAAATTGGTTCATTTTAGAGTAATCAAACAATTTGATTGAAATCTCGGTGATAACTATCTCTGTGGCTACTCAGGAAATTGTTTACAAATAATGGTCCGTGATTGTCTAATTTTCAAAGCAGCATAGATTGGTAGAATCTATTCCCACAACCCGTTGCTGGAATTATCATTGCCCAGTCTGACTAAATGCATTTACACCAGACTTCGGTGCGTAGACATACTACCCACTGCTGTGAAAATTAGTATAACTTTGATGAGTCATTTGTTCCAACCTTCAACAGAAATAAAACTTCTGGGAACCACACTGATCTCATAACTTTATCCCCGTACAGGATATGGTCTTAGATTTATAGCTTAGCTGTGAAGAATCGGATTACTTACGTAAACAAAACGTCTTTACGAAAAGTGTGAAGGTTTGCATAAGAGTAGTCTTTATTTTAAACCACGTACCCAGTAGCATGGTCATAATTATGGACGTACTGATTAATGTTTGGTGATGGTGATTTTTAAAATTGTTTATGCATGTTTTTTTTTTACCTGAAATACTAATTGTGGCCAACCATTTGAGTAAAGAAACCAATCAAAGCTTTGAGAAAATTATTGAGAACTTTAACTCAATAGAATTTCAACTCTATTGAGAGAATTAATTAGGAACTACTATTTAAAGTTAGATACATGATGGCTGATATGAATGCTAAAAGTATTACATTGATATAGGTTGAAGCCAGTTAGTCTGACAATGGACTCAGGGATTATAAGCTTTTAGAGTCAAGAGTCTGGCAATTTCTGTTTTATCCATATATTGGTTGCCAGACCTCTGCCTTGGAAATCTGACCTGTGAGGTTGTTATTTGTGTCTTAGTGCTGACGGTATCAGTTGAGTGACCTACCACTGACTCTACTTAGAAAATGCCATTGTCTATCATATGATATCACTTATATGTGGAATCTAGAAAAATGATACAAAACAGAAGTAGACTCACAGACATAGAAAACCTAACAGTTACTGAAGGGGAAAAGTAGGAGATGGATAAATTAGGAAGTTGGATTAATACACTATTGTATATAAAATAGGTAAAAAATAAAATCCTGTTATACAGCACAGGAAACTATTTTTTTTTAAACATTCTCCTTTTATTTATTTTTTGTTTTTTTAGCAGTGGCTCGTAGCATGTGGGATCTTAGTTTCCCAATTGAGGATTGAACCTGTGCCCCCTCCAGTGGAAGCACAGAGTCTTAACCACTGGACTTCCAGGGAAGTCCTGAAACGATTTTTAATATCTTATCATAACCTATAATTAATAAGAATCTGAAAAGGTGTGTCTGTGTGTACAGTCAGTTTGCTGTACACCTGAAACATTAAGTCAATTATGCTTCAGTAAAAAAATTGAAAAAAATACACCACTCTGTGGCAGAATCTAGATTTTGGTGGAGGTTTTGTGTGTGGCAACAGAAGATATAAAAACACCATCTGTACTTTTTCCTCAATTTTGCTGTGAACCTAAAACTGCTCTAAATATAAATGTTATTAATTAAAAAACTGTCATCGTGTCTTGATTTCAATTTGGTTTCCTATATATAACCCTCAACAGACAATTCTTTGATTGGTTTCTTTACCCAAGTGGTACCAACAGTACCATATATACTCAGTGAGTTTCTGAACAAAATATGTTAAGCTAAGTAAAACTGGGCCTTCATAATTTTCATTCTACAGTTCAACCCAGTTGCTAGATAGTTCTGATTCTTGGAGTCTTAGAACAATTTCTTTGTTTTATATATTATATATTTTATATGTTATATGATTCCTTTATATTTTACCTCTTTATCATTAGGCCATGGGAAATTATACTGTTCATTACCTGAACGTTTTAGTGTCTCATGCATTTTATCAGTTCTGTCCACCTGCCATTTCATTTTTGGAATATTAATCCCTATAGGAGAAATATTAAGAATGACCTTATTTTCCATAATTTACCTGTCAAGTTTACATTAGTATGAACAACACCCTAACATCCATGTCACAAACAACATCAGTAAAACGTGGAATTGTATTTCCCATCCAAAGAGATTTCATCTTGTGAAAGACAGTATGTTTTAGTTTATCTCCTGCCCAACATTTGTTAGTAAGATATTGGAAAGAAAGGACAATGGTAATATTTTCAGCGTACTGCAAAAAATACAAAAGTTAAAATGCTGCAAATATTAAATATTGTAATATACTTTTATTAGTTCAATTTAGGAATCCTAATCCTTAAATAGGACTACCCTGGTGACTCAGATGGAATGTGGGTTTGATCCCTGGGTCAGTAGGATCCCCAGAGGAAAATAATGGCTACCCACTCTAGTATTCTTGCCTGGGAAATCCTATGGACAGAGGAGCTACTGTCCATGGGGTTGCAAAGAGTTGGACATAGCTGAATGACTCACACACACACAGACACACAGACACACACACACACATACACACACACACAGAGTTCTTAAATATGACTGACAATACTTAGTGGTGATCACTAAGCTGGAAGGCAGTTTTGTTATTCTAAGGCACTTTGAAGCAAATTTGCCAATAGCTAACTATTAGTTTTATTGTATTTCTGAGTTTATTTTTTGGCTTGCTTGTTGGGGGAAAATGAAAATGGAGATGTCTTGTGCCCTAAAAACGATGCTCTCTAATGGGTGGAGAGCATCCACCCGCTCACGTGAGGCATAACTTCTAGCTCACGTGAGCGCTTCTACGAAGACTCGTGATTTGGTGCCCTGCTCAAGGCAGGGCTCCTCTTTCATGGAAAGTCTCCTCTTTCATGGAAAGTCTTATCCAGAGAAAGATGCTTTTTGAGAGTTGAGGGGAGCGCCGACATTTTGAGGAAAGGAATAGTGTTTTTGGAAGGGACAAACATTTTTGAAGGAACGATACTGAATAAAGTATAGTTTAGTAATATGTTAGAGTGTGTAAGACAACCCACACTCTACATTTTTACAATAATATGATACTCGGAGAAATAGGCTCATAAATATTCATAGTCTTTCCAAGACATGATAAGTATTGCATACCTGTATATTTGGGCTTCCTTGGTGTCTCAGACAATAAACAATCTACCTGCAATGCAGGACACCCAGGTTTGCTCCCTGGGTTGAGAAGATCCTGGAGAAGGGAATGGCAACCACTCCAGTGTTCTTGCCTAGAGAATTCCATGGACAGAAGAACCTGGCAGGCTACAGTCCATGGGGTCACAAAGAGTTGGACACGACTAAGCAACTAATAAACACATACGCACACATACCTGGGTACTTGGGTCAAGCAGAGTAAACATACATAGAATAAATTGTAAGCAATACAATGTATGCAGAGTGAACTGATGTGTCTATAATAGAAGTGAATCCCCACTTTTTTGGCAGTTAATTTACTTTTGGTGATTAAAATGTGTGGTTAATTTAAGTATATAATTACCATAGTTCTACATTTAGAAAAATACTTAGATTTTTTTAAATACCCATATTCATTTTGTATTAAATATATTGTATTTAAATCCTTAGCAGAGGTCTGTTTCTACAGTTCACCATAAACCAGAAGATACTCTAGAAAATAATGTGTACTGGGTTAATAAAGGCTTATTGCCTCACTGACAAGTGAGGTTGGCTAAAGACATATTGTTCTTGGCCTCTCTGTCTAGGTATTCAAAATGCTTAGCCTTTGTATCACAATATTAGAAATATTTAGGAATTTTTTTAAAAAATCAATAATTATATCTCTTTATCTAACTTTTGAAAAATAACTCAATATATTATTTGGGAAACCTTTGGCAGTTCCAGTAAATGAAAATCCAGGAAAAAAATGTACCTTTATAGGAGAGGGTTTTTCTTTTTTTCCAGAAATTAATCTGATATCTATCTTTCTGAGTCAGAAATATGTTACTTGAAGCTTCAGTATATTTTTAAGGGTGTGGAGTACTCAGGCATAAAGTCAGAGTTGAGGGGTTGAGTTTGAGTGGTCTTGAACTTGTCATTAGTAAAAGTAATATAGATTATTTGAGTAAGGAACATCGCACACTCCATGGTTTATATAATTGGAAAATGAAAGTGAAAGTTGCTCAGTTGTGTCTGAATCTTTGCAACCCCATGGACTATACAGTCCACGGAATTCTCCAGGCCAGAATACTGCAGTGGGTAGTCTTTCCCTTCTCCAGGGGATCTTCCCAACCCAGGGATTAAACCCAGGTCTTCAACACTGCAGACAGATTCTTTACCAGCTGAGTCACAAATAAAGCCCATTTATATATAATGGGGACCAGTATTATTTATTGCATTGAGACGCAATCATTCACACCCAATAGCGCACTATTCTTTTTCTTCTTTTGTTTTCCTTTTTTGTCTGTGTCTCCTATTATTTGTTACTTAGGTAATTAGCATGCATAGTTCTCATAACGTAGTCACTCATGAGTTGAGAACGTGAGTTTTTCAGCTTCATTCCCCTCTGGATATCTGACCTAGAAGTGCAGAGGAGACAAAAAGATTGTTCATTTCTTTTGCCATCTTGTTTCTGCCCCTCTCTGAAAGAGTCATGGGTTCCCTAATAATGAACATTTCCCTTGTATACCACAAATGCCTTCCAGTATTTACCACTTAGAAAAATAGCTAAGGAGGAGAATTAAATGATTTTTGCTGTTAACAAATTGAAAGAAAATAATTTTAACCATAAAATTAAATCAATGAAACCAGTTTCAGTGCAAGCCACTGTTTTTTATGTTTGTGGGTAAAGGAGAGCAATGTGGGGTATGATTTCAGCTCTCATGGAAGCTTGGTGCTTAGTGGAGGAACAGATGCAAATAAAGTCAGAAAACATGAGCATTTTAATGGAACAGTGATAACTAAAGTGACTTCCATGTATTCTATATGAATTTTGTTGAATGTGTGAGCTATTTTGGTCCACATGTCATAGTGCTTAAGAATTTGGCTCTAGTGCCTGTGGTCAAGGTTAGACTCCCAGAACTGCCACTCTTGTCTGCTTGGCTAGATTGTTCTGTTGTGATGGTGAAAGCATGTGAAGCCCTTAGCACAGAGCCTGGCACAGAATAGGCCCTCATTGCATTTTCTCTGCTATTAATTTTAGATTGCAATTTCAGGCGGCTATTTTTAAGGGTGCTGTGTGCCAGTGTCACTCGTAGAAAATTTGTAAAACCTAGCTTCATTTCTGGCACAATTACTTTTTTTAAAGTTATAAATTTTATGTAATTAATGGTATCAACCAGAAGAGATCAAGTACTGTTCTTCAGGGTCTCAATTAATCGTGTGAGCAGTGATTCTCCAAGCAGATATTGCATCATACATGTCCAACAGCCTCTTAAAGTATTCAGAATTAATAAAGCAGTGAAGACATTAATCAGGGATGGTATCTAGCTGATTTGCATAAATTAATTAACATCAACAGCTACACCGTGCTGCAGCATAGCCGCACCTGGGAAAACCATCATTCCCAATGAAATGAGGTAGTGAGCCTGCAGAGAGGAGAGGGATTCTATCTCCGAGTAAGCACCAAGGTCACCATTTACATAATGCCAGTGACAACCTGGAGCCAGTTCATTATAATGCATAGCTCTAAAGCAGGGGCACAGCCAGGAAAGTGTAGTGATTGCAAAGCCATTTAGTGATACCATTAATAACTCTTCAGGTGGTTATATTTTAGCAATGTATTGAGGTTCTGTGTCTTAGTGCTGTAATAGTGAAAGTGAGTATTCATATTTATTTAGTTTTGCTTAATTATTTGTAAACTCAGCAAGTTCTTTTTGTGAATTGAGATATAAGAATAGGAGGGAGGGCAGCAGGGGAGAGAATATAGAAACCAACTCTTAGCTCCAAATTTCTAGAAAATCAGAGAAAATCTTTACTTGCTTACATTCTTATTTCCATGTCAAGAGCTCAAACCCATGTCTCTTGCATCTCCTGCATTGGCAGGCAAATTCTTTACCACTTGTGCCACCTGGGAAGTCCCTATGTCAAGATCAACCCTGTTCAGTTGGCAAACATTACCTTATTCTCTGGATAAGGGAATGGCATCCCACTCCAGTATTCTTGCCTGGAGAATCCCATGGACAGAGGAGCCTGGTAGGCTACAGTTCATGGGGTCACAAAGAGTCGGACATGACTTAAGTGATTTAGCACGCATGCATGCACCTTATTCTCAGCTTCACTCATTTCATTCACTGACCCAACAAATGTTACTGCAAGCCACACTAGCCAACTGTTACTGTCTTGGGTGGTGTGATGCAAAACTGAAGAGTCGTGATTTCAAAGAACCCCGAGTCTGCAATTTGGTGCCGTATGTAGACAAATATGGTTTTTCCAGTAGTCATGTATAGATGTGAGAGTTGGACTATAAGGAAAGGTGAGTGCCAAAGAATTGATGCTTTTTAAATTGTGGTGTTAGAGAAGACTCTTGAGAGTCCCTTGGACTGCAAGGAGATCCAACCAGTCCATCCTAAAGGAAATCAGTCCTGAATATTCATTGGAAGGACTGATGCTGAAGCTGAAACTCCAATACTTTGGCCACCTGATGCAAAGAACTGACTTGGAAAAGACCCTGATGCTGGGAAGGATTGAAGGCGGGAGAAGGGGATGACAGAGGATGGTTGTATGGCATCACTGACGCAATGGACATGAGTTTGAGTAAACTCTGGGAGTTGGTGATGGCTAGGGAGGTCTGGCGTGCTGCAGTCCATGGAGTAGCAGAGTCAGACACAACTGAGTGACTGAACTGAACTGAACTGTAGATAAATAATCACAGTTTAACAGTTTATATGGTACATGGTGATAGTTGGAAATGTGTCACTGGTCCTCTTAAAGGGACCTTGAGAAGGTTTCACAGAGAAAGCACAATTTAGAATGACTAGTATATGTCATTCTACAAAGAACTTTCTAGAGAGTGGAAACAGCATGTTACTCTTTATAGTTTCTAGAGGTTTCTTTGTGACTTTGCTAAGCTGAGCTTGGTGTCTTTGTTGATATTAGTTAATTTATGCAGCTTGTATTGGTGAGGGATGAGGAAGGGCAAGGGGAAGCATAGAAGGGGGTATGTTGCCTCTTTCACAGCCCTTGAATAAGCTGCATTCACTTCTCACTGGCAGAGTTGGAGAACTGACTTATTTAACTTTGTTCCTGTCAGCTCCAGGGGTCATGACTTCTTAGAGCTTATGGATAGCTGGGAGATTGTTACAATAATGATTCCTCCTTCCCCAGCACAATTGCAGTCTTAGGGAGAAAAAGATCCCGAGACATTCCATAGGCAGTGAACATCCTTCTTTGGCCAGTTGGGATGGTTCTTCTAGCCACGTCCAAAACCAAGTAGGATCTCCCTTGATGTCTACAAGGGGCAGCCATTTTTGGAGCATCACATTAATATTAATCCTAGGTGACTGCAGCCATGAAATTAAGATGCTTACTCATTGGAAGAAAAGTTATGACCAACCTAGATAACATATTCAAAAGCAGAGACATTACTTTGCCAACAAAGGTCGGTCTAGTCAAGGCTAGTTTTCCAGTGGTCATGTATGGATGTGACAGTTGGACTGTGAAGAAGGCTGAGCGCTGAAGAATTGCTGCTTTTGAACTGTGGTGTTGGAGAAGACTCTTGAGAGTCCCTTGGACGGCAAGGAGATCCAACCTGTCCATTCTGAAGGAGATCAGCCCAAGGATTTCTTTGGAAGGAATGATGCTAAAGCTGAAACTCCAGTACTTTGGCCACCTCATGTGAAGAGCTGACTCATTTGAAAAGACTGATGCTGGGAGGGATTGGGGGCAGGAGGAGAAGAGGACGACAGAGGATGAGATGGCTGGATAGTGTCACTGACTCAGATGGACGTGAGTCTGAGTGAACTCCGGGAGTTGGTGATGGACAAGGAGGCCTGGCGTGCTGTGGTTCCTGGGGTCGCAAAGAGTCGGACATGACTGAGTGACTGAACTGAACTGAACTGAATAGATTGTTCAGTTGACAAGACGGACTAGAGCTTTCTAGGGTAATGAACAACATAATCTTTGCAATTTTAACATCCCTGCCAAGCTTCTTCTTATGAACTTGGTTTAGTCACACAAAAATAAAATAAAATTATTCAGACTTCTGAAAAGAAGATCAAAATTAGGTCACTGTGTATTTTCCTCTGTCTGTGAGTATAGAAAGTGTTAAGCAAAGTGTTATGAAGGCCTGTTTATAGATGGGAATGGGATGTGGGAATGCTGTGGGAACAC
This sequence comes from Ovis canadensis, assembly GCF_042477335.2. NCBI lineage: Eukaryota > Metazoa > Chordata > Mammalia > Artiodactyla > Bovidae > Ovis > Ovis canadensis. Next base: position 82,472,929 of record NC_091254.1, read on the forward strand.
TTTCTTTTCTAGCTAACGGGATGTTACTATTTTAAGTATTAAATTCTAAAATGTGTGGGATCTGGTGTGTTTCCTGCCTGAGATAGTGTGTATTAGTTGACTTCAATCTTTTTGATTGTAAAGATGAAAAAGCACATAGTCCATCTATTTCTGGAATGCCATTCAAGTGATCTGGTTACCCTTTGGCTCTATTTCCTTCTTCAGTGGACTTCCATATGGACTGGAGCCCATTTCTCAGTCTCTTGATGTTCTTTAAGAATAACACTTCATATTCATTGAGGATTTTCAGTTAAGGTAAATGATGGATTTTACATACAAAAAAGGACTCGCAAATATGGAGGAAATTATTGAAAGAGATTACAGAATACACAATGCAAGAGGAGGTGTTTCTTGGGACTTATTCAGAGGAGGGAAAATACTACCATCAGTAAAACTCTGTCATAGGACTTAAATCCAAGATATGACTAAGGGTAATGGGGCTACAAAGCATTAGTCATTGCAACCAGTGTGAGACTAACAAAGAATTCCTGCTGGCATGTCTGATGGCAGTTGACAGTTGGTAGCCTCAACTTTAGGCACTCTTCTCAACTTTCACAACACCCTTCTCACAACTCCTCTAGAAAATCTCTATAGAACCTTTCCCTTTTATCTGGTCTTGCTTTCTATGGCTTTTCTCTGATTCAGAGAATCTCAGGCACCATCCTTAGCCTTCTACATGGAGTTGAGTTTCCTGTTGTTTTGACTGTATTTTGGAGAATATAGGAACTTTTAAAGAATAATTCTGATACTTGTTAAAACAGCAAGACAGATTTTATTAGAGCTACTGTAGTAGAGAGAGCCTTAGGTATAAAACTAAGTTCAACTCCAAGTACAGCAAAGATAGATTGCGATTTATAGCTAATGGGCAGAGTGAGGGGGTTAGTGGATGGAAATTTACTAAGAGGAACTTAATTAGACATCAGGGATGGGTGGCAGATTTCTACTACACTGAGCTCAGCAGGCCAAGGACAAGGCTACTATAGAAGAGGGCTCTAAAGAGACTGACTAAAGCTTGGTCAAGGAGGAGTCTCTGTCATTTCAGAGAGGCTCTGTTCTCTCTGTTTTGGCAACTTACCTTTGTGCTGGCTGGGAACTTCTCACCCCAGCTCTTCATTCCACCCTTAAGCCTCTATTTCTGATCTTGAGATCCTTGAAACCCACAATAAGATCAGTCCCAACTTCCTACTAAAGATCATGGGGTTGAAGTAGACGATGGGGACCAGGATTTAGATAATTTACAGCAGTGGTCCTTAATATGACTGTTCATTAGGAACATCTGGAGACACTTGAATACAACCAGTCAACAAATGCAAAACAATGAAACTCTATCTGGCTTCACAGAAGGCCAATGAAGTGTGAATCCCTGGGGCTGGGTCCAAGCATTAGTATTTCATGTCAAGCTTCTCTTGATTTTGATGAACAGCTTGGGCTGAGGACCAGACCCAGTCAGCATCTGATGGGAATCCCAGTTTGCTGTCATTTTGGGACCCTGACTGGTGGTTATGTTAGAAAGGTTATGAGGAGAAATTGTTCCCAAATTAATGAGGACTCTCTGCTAGATCACGTATTCCTTCTGGGCTTGGGGCTGCTGCTCTGCCAAGTAAAGTCTTAGTTTGTAAACCTATTAGTGACTGTAGCATTAATCACGTCCCTAAACTTTTAGAGGAGGGAGCAGAACATAAAATCCTGTATCTCATGTATATTGTAGGTCATGTGAGCTCATTGATGCATATCATTTAATTTCATCTTCACAACAATCTTGAGAGGCATGATTATTCTTCATTCATTATTATTGGAATTCTTAATTATTATTGGAAGTGTTAAGTGATTTCCTCAAGGTGACAAAGTTAGTGAGGGAGCTGACACCCTCTCTTACTAATGTCCAAAGCCATGAAGATGGAGTATTAAGTCTCTTATTTCTTGTATATAATTTGATTCTAAATGAGTATGCCTTTTTTACATATTTCTTTTTTCTTCTTGTCACGTTATCTTACATTAGGGTCCACAGATGTGTTATGGATGACTTAACAACTTTATTTTTTAAAACTTTTTATATTGCGTTTCATATAGAAAAGCACTCCAGATTTGATTTTAGTTTTCTCATATTTCCTAAATGACTTTATCAAGCAATCTACTTTCCAGATTTGTTTTTATTTTTCTCATATTTTTCTAAATGTGCTTATCAAGCAATCAACTTTCTGCTTCCCATATGCACTGAACTATATTAGAAAATAAAATATTAAAACCAAAGAGCAGAAAGTAGAGATCACTAAAAGATTAAGATAGTCATAAATGCGCTCATTTCCTATATAAATGAGTGGAAGGCTAGTATATTCAGTTCAAACGATGTTTATAATATTAATATAGGATTTATAGCAACCTTCATAGTATATAACAAACTAATGCAGGTGGGTATTGAACAGTCTCTTTTCAATATAGAGTTATTGCATATCTCTATATATGCAATATAAAAACTATATAGTCTTTATTTTATAAAAAGTTGAATGTAGAAACTAACGATCAAGAGTTCAGTATGTGATGAGAAGTGATGATGACAGTAGATGCTGAATTTCAAAGGTTTTGCTATTACAGTGACCTAAATTTTGGGGAGGTGGTTTCTGATGTTTATGAGTGGGAAAATTCTATTTATTAGCCAGTATATAATTAAAATAGGGCCAACTTGGTTTACTCATTGTTAAGCTGGGCTTTGAATATATTCAGACAAATCTTTTATTTAACTGCTTGATGAATCTAATGACATTTTGGCAAAAGATTTCCGAGAGGAAAATGGAATATAATAACTCTAAATTTTAAGAGGAAAAGTAAACAGATTTCGTACTTTATTGTGGGAAATGAAGTTGTTAAATATTTCATATAATTGATCCATCCAAGATTTCACTTCAAATAGGTCCTATCTCCAAGAGAATCATATGAAACTATCTGATATTTTAAAATAACTTCATTTACTTAACATTCTAGGGAAGCTAAATTCACTGAATCATGCGATTAAAAGGAATCTTGTCAAGTCATTTTGTTTATCCGTCTTTTTGAAGTTGCACATCAAAAGTATGCCATACATTTGAGAAGTTATTTGTGATCCAATAGGACTGGGTTCTTAATACATTTTCCACAGTGCATATTTGTTTTTCTTTTTAAATATGATGCCCTCTACCAAACTTGAAGTTTGAAAAGGGCAGGGAGCATGTTCTGTCTTTGCATCCTTAGTGCTTATACTGGAGCTTGCTGCTGCTACTGCTGCTAAATCGGCAGCCCACCAGGCTCCCCCATCCCTGGGATTCTCCAGGCAAGAACATTGGAGTGGGTTGCCGTTTCCTTTTCCAATGCATGAAAGTGAAGTCGCTCAGTCGTGCCCGACTCTTAGCGACCTCATGGACTGCAGCCTACCAGGCTTCTGTGTCCATGGGATTTTCCAGGTAAGAGTACTGGAGTGGGTCACCATTGCCTTCTCCGATACTGGAGCTTAGAAGAGCAATAAATGAAATTGAGACAATCAGTGGAGCTTAGAAACTCGGTAAATCCTTTTGAATTTTGATTTCTCTTTTAAAATATTGCCAGTGAAAAAGATCTTCTCGCTTCCCTTGGTAATCAGTTGTAGAATTTTGCCTATTGTGTAGTGGTCACGTGTGGTTTAGTCACTAAGTTGTGTTTGACTCTGTGACCCCATGCACTATAGCCCGCCAGGCTCCCCACTCCATGGGATTTCCCAGCCAAGAATACTGGAGTGGGTTGCCATTTCTTTCTTCAAAAGTTTACTTATACTTAACCTAACTGTTTATTCTGGATTGCAGAAAAAGAAATATTTGACATTCAGTTTTTAACAGCATGTTATACATATGGCAGCGTGAAAGTGTTAGCCGCTCAGTTGTGTCCACATCTCTGCAACACCATGGATTGTAGACCCCCAGGCTCCAGTCAAGACCCCATGGAATTCTCCAGGCAAGAATACTGGGATGGATAGACATTCGCTTCTCTAGGGGATCTTCCCAACCCAGGGATCAAACCTGGGTCTCCTGCATTGCATGCAGATTCTTTACCGTTTGAGCCACCAGGGAAGCCCCTATATGGCAATAGTGAAAGTGTAGTTAATGGTGTGGGTGGAATTATAGTCATATGTTTGCCTAATCCACTTAAATCTTACTTACATGAGTGATCACGTTCTCTCATTGTTATTTCACAATTATACATTAATATATCATTGTCTGCCTCTTCAAATAATTTATATTTTATGATGAATCAAATGGGAAGTGGGATGAAATTATCCTTGCTTATTAATCTTAACCATACAGGAAGTTTAGGAAGTGGTTATTAGAGTGCAAGGGGAAAAGTTAAAAATATTCAGATTACTTTAAAAAGTGTCTTATAATAAAGAGCTAATTATAAATCGTTCATAATTGTGCATGAAGAGAGACATAGGTGAAGTGTGAAGGGCTCTTTCTATGGCTCTGTTGTATTAACCCAGGAGAGTTTATGATTGTGTATCTGATTGAGGATGGTTTTAGGAATCATTATACAAATGTTATAAAAACCAAACTTAACTTCTGGTCAATTATTAAGAATCCCGAGGCTTTGATACCATAAAATTTTATAATAATGCTTATTTTAATCTAGAAATGTTATTGTTAGACAAAAAGTTGCTTCAGAGCCTAACTTACTCTTTCGTGTCCACAGGGACTAAGAAGTAGTTGGTTCATAATAAATCCTCTGATCCTGGTAGAAATGATTAAACCAAATTTAAATAAATGGATCTATTCAGTTCAGTTCAGTCACTCAATTGTGTCCGACTCTTTGCGACCCCATGAATCGCAGCACGCCAGGCCTCCCTGTCCACCAATTCCTGGAGTTCACTCAGACTCACGTCCATCAAGTCAGTGATGCCATCCAGCCATCTCATCCTCTGTCGTCCTCTTCTCCTCCTGCCCCCGATCCCTCCCAGCATCAGAGTCTTTTTCAATGAGTCAACACTTCACATGAGGTGGCCAAAGTACTGGAGTTTCAGCTTTAGCATCATTCCCTCCAAAGAAATCCCAGGATTGATCTCCTTCAGAATGGACTGGTTGGATCTCTTTGCAGTCCAAGGGACTCTCAAGAGTCTTCTCCAACACCACAGTTCAAAAGCATCAATTCTTCGATGCTCAGCCTTCTTCACAGTCCAACTCTCACATCCATACATGACCACTGGAAAAACCATAGCCTTGACTAGATGGACCTTTGTTGGCAAAGTAATGTCTCTGCTTTTGAATATGTTATCTAGGTTGGTCATAACTTTTCTTCTAAGGAGTAAGCGTCTCTCAATTTCATGGCTGTAGTCACCATCTGCAGTGATTTTGGAGCCCAAAAAGATAAAGTCTGACACTGTTTCCACTGTTTCCCCATCGATTTCCCATGGAGTGATGGGACCAGATGCCATGATCTTCATTTTCTGAATGTTGAGCTTTAAGCCAACTTTTTCACTCTCTTCTTTCACTTTCATCAAGAGGCTTTTTATTTCCTCTTCACTTTCTGCCATAAGGGTGGTGATATCTGCATATCTGAATATATAATTTTTCTTTTGGCCACACCACGGGGCCTGTGGTATCTTAGCTCCTGACCAGAGGTCGAAACTATGCCTCCCGCAGTGGAAGTATGGAGTGGTAACCAGTGTACTTCCAGAGTAATTCCCAACTGGCTCAGATGGTAAAGAATCTGCCTGCAATGTAGGAGACCTGGATTTGATCCCTGGGTTGGGAAGATCCCCTGGAGGAGGCCATGGGAACCCTCTCCAGTATTCTTGCCTGGAGAATCCCATGGACAGAGGAGCATGGTGGGCTACAGTCCATGTGGTCACAAAGAGTTGGACATGGCTGAGTGGCTCAGCACAGCAGCGTGTATATAATTAAATTTCTGAAACTTTGAAACAGCTAAATAAGATGACCCTATAATTTTGATTTATAATTTTAATGTTTCTATATGATATATGATTAAGAAATGTAAACAGCAAATTCCAATACTATGGTTTAGATTCAGTAAATACTGTGTTTTAGATGCAGTTAGTTTCCACTGAGAATATGGATGATCATTGAATAGTCATCTTAAACATTTCCCTGTGGGATTGCTGGTTCATTCATTTAATCAGTCATCCCGTGTTTAATGAGCAAATATTGAGTAGGTACTATTGTGCTTGCTTGCTTGCTTGCTCAGTCACTCAATCATGTCTGACTCTTTGCTACCCCATGGACTGTAACCTACCAGGTTCCTCTGGCCATGGCATTCTCCAGGCAAGAATACCGCAGTTGGTTGCTATTTCCTCCTCCAGGGGAATCTTCCTGACCCAGAGATTGAACCCGCATCTCCTGCATTGGCAGGCGAATCTTTACCAGCTGGCCATATGTGAGCCAAATACTAAACTAGAACAGTGAGTGGATTCAGATATTTTCCTCCCTTCAAAGAGGTATTAATTTTTTTCAGAAGACTATACAGTTTATAAACAAATATTTTTTATTTTCAATATAAACAATGTGTTTTCCCCCAAATATTTAGAGGGTCTGAATGGTGTAGACTATGACTTAAAAAAAAACATAGAGCCAACCAATATTTGAATATGTAACGATCCATTTTCCATAAAGAAACATTTAAAAATAGCCATTTCAGCATTAGACTTGAAATATAAACATAAAGATAATTCATGGTATTGCTAATATTTTGGTTGGTATGAATATACCCATTCATGCTTGTTCTTATTTTTAGATGACTGATTCTAATAAGATTACATATATCAAATCACTTTGAAACCACTCTGTTAATGTATTATAGTGTGCAATATGATATATTTATATATGCATTTTCTTAAATTAATGAAACCTTTAACTTAATAATATAACATATTTTAAACTATAATTGGCATAAGCAATTTATAAAGTATATATGCTTTAGTGTAAGCATCTAGAAAGTATATTACTTGGGAAAATATGTAAGAATATAATAAGCTATAATTATTTTCATGATGCCATAATTTTGGTGTTTTAACTTTTAAAAGGAGGAAAAAAGCCTTGAATGGTTAGACAGTCATGTGGGAATATTATTTATTATTAATGCCACTGTTCCTTAGTGGTTCTTCTGTGAGTGCTATAGACACAGTAATCACAGGTCCAGTTTTGCATGGGACAGTCCTGGTTTATAGGTGTTATGCCAGGTAATTCAGTAAAACTGAGCTTCTGCTTGCACTGTCAGAGTGACCTGATTTGGCTGGTAAATGATTAAAGTCTGCAATCAAAGGGTACATTGTTAAGAAGGGTTATGTGTGAACTCGCTGTGAAAGCTGACAACTCTACTCTAGATTCCTTTGAAGTCTGACGGACAGTTACCATGGTGATTAAGTATTTTACACAGTCTCAGGGAGTCATAGATGTCCCAATCCCCACTTCCGTTTTCCTTGTGAATGGTCATTCAGACTTTGCTTGGACACCATCTGTCACCAACTGGAAATGATCACCTGCCTCTGCTTCTGAGTGGCTCAGCTGGTAAAGAATCCACCTGCAATGTGGGAGACCTGGGTTTGATCCCTGGGTTGGGAAGATCCCCTGGAGAAGGGAATGGCTACCCATTCCACTATTCTAGCTTGGAGAATTCCATGGACTCTATAGCTCATGGGGTTGCAAAGAGTTGGACACAACTGAGCTCTTTTCAATTTCTGCTTCTTCTCTGACCCTTGAATGCTCAGGATGGAGGTATAGCTGCAGAAACCATGTAAACACCACTGCAGCTAATTGTCCTTTCATTGAAGGAACTCCTCCAGGCCTCATCTTCCTTCCACCTACTTCCTTCTACATCCATTTCCCTCAGCTTTGGTTTGACTTCCCTTTATCATTGAAGAATCTACAGATAAAGGTCTATCTCAACAGGATGGGTATAGAATTCAGGGTTCTCTGGAGAGACAACATATTGATATAGATAAATAGATAGATAGATACGAAGAGAGGATTCATTATAGGAATTGGCTCAGGTGCTTATGGAGACTGAGAAGTCCCATAGTATACCATCTGCAAACTGGGGCCCCAGGAAAGCCAGTGGTTTAACCTAGTCCAAATCTGAAGGCATTAGAACCAGGTCTCTGTGGTTTTAGTGCCTGAGTCTGAAGGCTGAGAACCAGGAGCTTGGGATGTCCCAGGGAAGGGGAAGATGGCTGTCTCAGGGCATTTGCCCTTTCTCAGCCTTCTTGTTCTAGTCACATCCTTAAGATTTGGATGCTACCCACCAGGCCTGGGGAAGGTGGATCTCTTCCTCAGTGGAAAAAGAGAGCTTCAAATGCTGATCTTCTCCAGAAACACACTCATAGATATACCCAGAAATAGTGTTTTACCGGCTATCTGGGAGTACCTCAGCCCAATCATGTTGACATATAAGATTAGCCAACATAATGAGCAAAACCAGGGTTGCTCACAAGGGTGCTTTGAAAACATGACGTATCTGTGTCACAGCAGTGGAGTGCCTGCCACTGGCTTGCAGTGGTTGGGGCCTAGATCTTGACTTCTTGCAAGGCTTTCAAGTATCCATGAAGACGTTCTGCTCAATGAAAAACCTATGTATAATATTCTGAGTTTGAAAACTAACTCTGTGTTAAAAAATTATTTTACTAGTGTTTTATTATGCAGTGAATTTTTCAGAAATAACAACTACCATGTAAATTGAGAAAAGGCTATACTTTATTGTGTTCCATATTTTACCAAGCATTATTCATTATTATAAAAAAATCACATGACTGATGGCTAAACTGCTATTAGTACTGGAATAACTCATGTGACACATTTTGTTCATTGGCAGTTGCAGTTGTCCTTTCATTATTTTAATGGTCTTCTTGTGAAGTCTAACCTCAGTCTTGCATATCGAACTACTATTATTTTATTGCAAATAATTGTTACAAACTGCAAAATCCTTTTATATTATAGTTAGAACATTTTGCTGATTAAAAAAATATTTGAGTAGGTAGGTTATATGGTCTATGAGTTTCTTTTCTGGTGTGAAAAAGAATTGTTCAGTCCCAGAGAATTAAGCCCCATGGTATCCTCACTGTCTTAGGAATTCAGATAACACCTTAACCATGGCCGTGAAGCCTTGGCCTCCAGGATCAGATGGGGTGGGGCAATGTCAGCTGGCCCCGGCTGTTTCTATGGAGGAAATTCTGACACCCTTTCTATCTCTGGAAAGCTCTGATTTTCAGATAACTTCTTTTGCAGGGAACGAAATTTGGCTAATTGCATCTTCTACCCATTCATTTTACACTTTCCCCACAGGAACACGCAGAAGAAACCCTTTATTTTCATGGATGGTCCTTTAGATATTTGAATATAGTGACATTGAATGTCTTCTACCAATCTTCCTTCGAATGTTTTTAAGGCTCCAGAACATTTTCAGTCATGGAGGGAGACCATGTTTTCAGATACAGGACAGCATATTTCTGTTATTTCAAGCAAAGACAGCATCACTTACGTATTTATTTTTTCTGGCAGTACCATCATAGTGTTGACAAGCACTGTTATTGAAATCAGCTACGTCCTTCTAAGTCTATAATTATTTTGGCTAAGCTGTGCTTCCGTCACATGTTGTATGGTTAACTTATAATGCTTAGAACTTCATGAAAACCTGTAGAGATCAGTCCCTTTGTAAACAAGTGAAAGTGAAGTTGCTCAGTCGTGTCCAACTCTTTGCGACCCCGTGGACTGTAACCTACCAGGCTCCTCCGTCCATGGGATTCTCCAGGCAAGAATACTGGAGTGGGTTGCCATTTCCTTCTCCAGGGGATCTTCCCGACCCAGGGATTGAACCTGGGTCTCCCGCTTGCAGGCAGACTCTTTAACCTCTGAGCCACCAGGGAAGCCCTATTTGTAAACAAATGATGGGTTAAATAGCAGAAGATGCCATCTTTGACCCATACAAAGTGCTCCCAGTCTAACCCAGAAGGCGAAGGTGGAAATTGTGACAGAATCCAAATCTAAATCTAACTTGTGAATCAGGAACCATTGAAGAATCCACTTTTCTAAAATTCTCACCTGTACACAGGGACAGGACGGTTTCTGGGATAGTCAGAAGAATGATTTTTAGCCTGTGATCTGGGGTAAAAGGAAAGAGAAGCTAAGGAGAAAATGAGTCCCCTCATAGACTGCTTGAAGGAGGTTACATGCAGTACTTGTCAGTAGTAGGTGAGTAATAAACAATTCTTTCAGAAAGTTACTGCAGCTTTAAAGACACCTAAGCATCCTAATTATATAGTCATTTCACATCTATCTCATGTGAAATTGGCAGTACTTCAGAAAGCATTACAAAACCAGATAGCTTCTCTCTCTCTCTCTTTTTTTTTATAGTTTCTTGAAAATAATCATTTCCCTGCTCTGGTAGATTTCAGTTCTTTTCTCTTGTTGAAACTGACTTTTTTATGCTTGTAACTTTTCAGCGTATTTCCTACTTATTTGCTTGTGTCAAAGTGTCAATAGATTCTGAGAATGGGGTGTATTCCCATTCCTGTTTATACTGTGTATGGCCAAAAGTTCTGACCTCTCAGGTCAATTTCCTTTTGTATTGTGAGTTGCGTAACTCTACCTATTATTTCCTATTTTGAGAGTTTAACTGTTTAAGCAAGAAAGACTGGAACTGATTAATTGTCAGTGGCTTAATTATTACCATTGTTATTATTATTTTACAGGCCTACAGCATATTCAGTTTCCTGCTTTTTTTTTCTTTTTTACACTTTTCATTTCATAGGACCTAGTGATTGCTTTGACAAGCCCGCAGCATTCTTCCATCATTAGATATCAATTTCCTTCTCTAATTGGATAACCTGCTTTAAGTTCTTAAGTCAGCATCCCTAAACTGAGCCATTTATTAAAGAGGTGTGCCCTGTGAGTAGCACGGTCAATTAAATGAAGGATAATTTATTTCGTTGAGCACCTTGAAATCTTTAGCTACTTCTGCATTTTTGCAGGAACTCTGTAGTTCCACGTGCTGGTGTGTGGCTTTGTCTTCTCTAAAATCTATTGCACCCAAGTAGATTTACCATACCAGGGGATGGTTTAATGTAATTTTAATGATATCCTCTTTGGCACTATAAACTGTACTGAAAGCCATCTTTGCCATGCAATTAATAATGTAATTTAGTCTATGATGATATTAGGTGATAATGAAAGCAGATATTAGAGACATAACCATTTTCATATTTAATAGAGAAGCAATGTGTTCTAGGTAATGAAGTTAGGAAGCTAACATGCCATGTCAGTAGATGTTAATTGTGTTTTAGAGATTCCTTTTGGGATCTAAGTAAATATGGATTCCAAAATGGCCATATACTTAGCTATCTGTTGGAAGTTTTGACATCATAGCATCTAGAATCATTTATTTGACACAATCCCAAAATAAAACCCATCAAAACCAAACACAAACAGAAATGAAGAACCGATAAAACCGTTGAGGCTTGAAACCCAAGAAAGTAGTGTTTCTTTTCCTTGGATAAGTAAAACCAATCCATTATTTGAACATCAGATAGCTAGCAATGTTGGTATACTTTCTTTTGAAATAAGGTGGGAACATTTTTCATCAGTTTCTCAGCCTTTATGTTGGAATGTGAGAGATCACTTTAAAGTGTGACCACAACATAAAGCACTTGAGATGACCAACATCGTGACTTTCAGCACTTTTGTGTTTTTTAAAAAATGTGCTTGTGCTGAACAATTAATATGTCAAGGCGCTGCAATGTGAATAGAGGAGTTTCTCATCTACTCCAACATAACCTGTGTAAATAATTTCTTGTGTTCACCCTCTATATATTTTTTATTCATATACAAACATACATATAGTAGAATTTTATCCTGTAAGACTTATATAAATGAGATGATACTGCATATGTAATTCTCCAGCTTGCTTTCTCACAAGCACATGTACACTGAGAAGTTCTCTGTGTTGGCACAGACTTCATTTTTTTTAATGGATGCCCAATTTCACATTGTAGGTATGAATCCCCTGCTTAATTTAGATTGCTCTGGATTGTTAGTTTGATGCATTTACATGAAGCAAAGCCATCCCCTGAGTTTGAGCTGTCAGGAGAACTCTATTCTAGTTTTCCTTGTTCTAAAATGTGTCTTTTTATCTTCAGTTCTGTTCTTTCTTTATTTTGGCCAAACAGCACAGCATGTGGGATCTTAGTTCCCTAACTAGGAATTGAACCTATGCCTCTTGCAGTGGAAGTTTAGAGTCTTAACGACTGAACTACCAGGGAAGTCCCTTGTCTTCAGATCTTAAGTCAGCAGAGATAACTTGAAGACAAGATGAATTGCATAGAATCAAAGTGACCAAACTGATGAAATGCATTGCCTTTCTAACCCTGAACATAAATGATAGCAGTTCAAGAGTCTGAGGGGTGAAACATGGTTGCGTTGAGGATTCAGAATAGACGACCAGGCTTGGGATATAAGCTTAGTATCTTACAGTCCCTGCAACACATTCTTGTGTTTTTCATGACACACTATATACAGTTCAGTTCAGTTCAGTTGCTCAGTCGCGTCCAACTCTTTGTGACCCCATGAATTGCAGCACCCCAGGCCTCCCTGTCCATCACCAACTCCCGGAGTTCACTCAGACTCACGTCCATCGAGTTGGTGATGCCATCCAGCCATCTCATCCTCTGTCGTCCCCTTCTCCTCCCGCCCCCAATCCCTCCCAGCATCAGAGTCTTTTCCAATGAGTCAACTCTTCACATGAGGTGGCCAAAGTACTGGAGTTTCAGCTTTAGCATCATTCCTTCCAAAGAACACCCAGGGCTGATCTCCTTTAGAATGGACTGGTTGGATCTCCTTGCAGTCCAAGGGACTCTAAAAAGTCTAAAAGCATTTAATTTAGGTTATCAGTTTGCCTTTGTTATTTTAATTGGACTGCAATTCAGTAGGCCTTGGTTCTTTTGTACCTTTGTGCTAAGTTGCTTCAGTCATTTGAGACTCTTTGCAACCCCTGGACTTGTAGTCTGCCAGCTCCTTTGTCCATGTGATTCTCTAGACAGGAATATTGGAGTGAGTTGCCATGCACTCCTCGGGGAGCTCTTCCCGACCCTGGAATGGAACCTGCATCTCTTCTTTCTCCTGAATTGGCAGGCAGGTTCTTTACTAATAGTGCCACCTGGGAAGCCCACCTGCTAATGCAGGAAATGCAAGACAAGTGGGGTTAATCCCTGGATCAGGAAGATCCCCTGAAGGAGGGCATGGCAACCCACTCCAGTATACTTGCGATCAAAATTTCCTGGACAGAGGAGCCTGGCGGGCTACAGTCCATGGAATTGCACAGAGTCAGGTGTGACTGAGGACACACACAGGCTGGATGTTAAACTGGATGGGCATGACCACATTGGATATTACAAGGCTGCGGAGTGCAAGGAAGACCTCTGGACCTCATTAGATAGGAAATAAGGAGGGAGCGGTGTGTACTGAGAAATGAGAAAGCTGTCATGATGCTGTACAGGAAATCAGGTCATATAAAAAGGTTATCTGGGAATAGACTGTGAACCCAAAGGGTCACATGGCTAACCCAAAGGATCATATGGCTAAACATTTTGAGGGGATAACCTGGTCTGAGGTTGATGGGAACCTAGACTCATGTGTAGTAGTGGTACAAAAAAGACAAGGAAGAGTTTGAGAACATTGAAACTAAAAGTTGAAAACCAGCCTACTGTTAGTTCTGCTGGATGATTAAGGTACTTTCATTTTCTCATTATTTTGAGGAGTAGTGAGAGAGAGGGGACTTCTTTATCCAATATTTATGTCCCTTAAAGTAAAACTCACTAAAATATTTAATATTTTAATATCCAAAATTTAAAATATAACTTTCATACTATAATTTTTATTTAAAATGATTAATTCAATTATTGGCTTCCCTGGTGGCTTCCCAGGTGGCGCTAGTGGTAAAAAACCCGCCTGCCAATGCAAGAGATGGAAGAGACAGGGCTTGTATCCCTAGGTCGGGAAGATCCCGTGGAGAAGGGCATGGCAACCCACTCCAGTATTCTTGCCTAGAAAATCCCATGGAGAGAGGAGTCAGACAGGGCTGAAGTGACTTAGCATGCATGCCTGGTGGCTCAGATGGTAAAGAAACTGCCTGTGATGCAAGAGACCTGGGTTTGATCCCTGGGTTGGGAAAATTCCCTGAAGAAGGGAATGGCAACCTACTCCAGGATTCTTGCCTGAAAAATTCCATGGACAGAGGAACCTGGTGGGCTACAGTCCATGGGATCCAAATAGTTGGACATGACAGACCTACTAACACTTTCACTTTCCTTCAAATGTAATTAAATACCTTTAATACTGTAATTTTTTCTTGCATCGAATTGACTGTAGTCAATATTGTGGAGAAATTGTCTTTAAGTATCATTCTATTTTCTAGGGAAATGATAAAATGTATTCTTGGAAGAGACTAGGTATATAAAATGCCCTTATTGAATGTAATTGCAATGATATTCATTATTGATTTTGCTTTTAAAAGTGATACATTATTAGCTATTACAAATTATAATTATTACCAATGAATAGATAAGGCTTACCTATTCAGTCATTTAATTAGTAATTAAATATATTTCTTCAGAAACATTTGAGAAGCCCTAATATTTCCCTGATCTCAAAGAGCTGCTGATCAGGTGTTTCAGGAGGTTGTTCTTTAAGCTCTAAGTTGTGTCCTATTCTTTTGGGACCCCATGGACTATAGCCTACTAGACCATTCATGGGATTTCCTAGACAAGAATACTGGAGTGGGTCGCCTTTTCTTCCCCCAGGGGATCTTCCTGACCCAGGGATTGAACCTGAGTCTCCTGCGTTTCCTGTATTGGCAGGTGGATTCTTTACCACTGAGCCTGAGAAGCCCTGTTGCCAGGAGGACATATAAATGCATAATAAAATGGTAGGAGTTCAGTTAGGGATGGTGCAAAAAACATGCTCTAGGCATTGAAGGAAAGAACCAGCTAGACTATGTCTATACTCTAAAACCACTGTCTTCATTGGAAAACTGTAACTTTTAAACCAGGTTATTTCTTTAACAATCAGGAAATAATAATTAAAATGAAAAACTGTCACTTTATCCCTTTTTACATGTTACACACATTTCTTGAACATCTCTTTTCAGACTGGCATTCTACTAAAATGTTTTACCTTGTTTTATCAGACTTACAAGTGTTTCCCCAAAAGCAGTAACTCAGAAATCCTAACGATATTTTCTGGAACTCATGGCTTAAATGTTTGTTGCATTGCTCCGTATTTACTTTAATGCACTTGGGTCTTCTGAGAAGGTGTCATATACCTTGTTTTTCGTTTGATTTCTGCAGCTTATACACTAAAATGCTAAAGCTCTCATTATCTGATCTACATTTTAGGACCAAGCTATCTTAGTACTTTGAGCCTCTCTCATTAGCAAGTCAATTTCAACAGCACTTCCAAGTATGTAGACCTGTATTATAAATGTGAAGGGAGGTTTAGAAATGTAATGGGAGAGGTGGTCCCTGTTTTATCCTTTATGTTGCTAAAAATTGGCTGACTTTTAATATCTTCATGGAACAAATGGTTTGTATGTGGTCCTGCATTAAGAAATCAAATTCAGATTTTAACAGTTTCCTTTTTTAAAGCATTTTTTTCCATTAAAAGAATCAGAATTTGCACGTACCATGTCATATAATACTGCCTTAGTATTCAGTCTATTTAAAACTGTTTGATAAGCTCATTGGGTATCTTGATGTTTTCTGAACAGAAGAAGAAAAATAAAATGACAGTTTCTATCAGTAGAAGTTTTGGGAAAATTGTGCTTTGATTAGCTGGATACCCTCCATGCTTCTCTGTATGCTGGTCAGGGTTGTCTTAACTTTTTTGATAACTAGGCTGAACTTTGAACTCTCACAGGAAGTCTGTGATCAATGGAAACCTCACACACCTCCTTTGGTCATCCTGAGCCCTGAGTTTTCATGAGAGACATGCATTTCTGTTTTGTTTCGTTTGTTTGTTTTCTTTCTCTTTTCTTTTTTCTTGAGTTGAATTTATGACAGCTTTTAATTTGGAGGAAAGGAAATGTCTGTGGCATCAGTGCTGACCCTCTCTGCCCCTACATTTACTCTTTTTTTTGGTTTTTATTGATTTTAACAGAAAACTGATGGGATTGTGGTGAATTCTCAACTGGTTTTGTTAAAATTTCCAGCAGAGAGTGCAATGCATGGAGGGGGCTCGAACCTTGATTGAAATCCAACTTCAGATATTTTTTTTCTTGTTCTAAAGTCAGTCTTTTTTCATTTTGGACTTTCCTCTAGCTGTTATTGTACTACGATAAGCCCCGCCACTGTTTCAGCGCACAGCCTGAGATTTCTTTATGATGGTGTGGAGAAGGCAGGAGGAATGATAAATGGCCAGGAAAACCACCGACTCAATGCTTTCTGTCATAGTCATGTCCTCTTCTCCCATCATACATGCCTTCTCTCCAGTGAGTTCAACCGTTATTATGTGGCATTGTCATTTTACAAGGGAGGACTAGCCCAGAAATTTCTGATGGATGCCAAGAAGATGGAGTAGCCCTCTGTATTTTGCAGATGATTGATAGGTTTGGTCTCCTGAGTTGTGGAAAGTGAACTCACAGCGAACAGCCCGTTTGAGGCTCCCCTCCTCCCCACAACCAAATACATTTTAAGAGTCATTCTAGATAGTTGCACCGTTTGTAAATAGATGCGTTTTTCATTTGTAAATATGTGTCTATTTTTACTGATGTCAATTTTTACTTTTGATGTTGGTGAGCTTGTCAACCCCACCCGCCCAAAGGCAGACTCTTAGTTTAAATCTGGGCTTCCCTGGTGGCTCAGATGGTAAAGAATCCACCTGCAATGTGGGAGACCTGGGTTCGATCCCTGTGTCGGGAAGATCCCCTGGCGAAGGGAAAGGCTACCCACTCCAGTATTCTGGCCTAGAGAATTCCATGGACAGAGGAGCCTAGCAGGCTACAGTCCATGGAGTTGCAAAGAGTCGAGCACAACTGAGCGTCTTTCATTTTATTTTAAATCCAGAGGGTGAATGAATAACATGACTAATATGGTTCTTTTCTGCATTCAGTGTCGGATAACTTGATTCAATTAGGAGGAGCATATTTTCTGACTTAGAAAAAAAGATCTGGAGATTCTAGTTAAACACAGCAACTTGAGCAGATGTGTTTCCCTCCGCTAGTTCCCGAACACCTTGCTGAAATGAAAGGAGTGAAAATGCTGGAAACACACTGGAGCAAAGAGAACTGGAGAGGAGATGATGGGTTGAAAATGCCTGGAATTTCTGGGTAAAATAAATTGGAAGGAGGGATTACTAGAGCAGAGAGAGTCGAATCCCTTGTGCTTGTGGAGGAAAGGGCCCATGAGCAGGAACAAATTGATACTTCAGAACCCTGGAAAAGACAGGAATGGGCAATATTAGATATTGGAGAAGCTGGGAGTGAAAAATAGGGCAAAACCAGGAAATTTGTTGGAAGTCTGAGTTGGGTATGTTATAGCTCTCCAGGCCCCCTTCCCCTGTATGTGCAGATAGCAAATGGCTAGTGTGTGCTCTCACTCTTAGTCAGAAATGAGATTTATTCTATGGAGACCAAGAGCTAGAGTGATTCTAGACACTGGAATACTCTTCGCAGCTGAGGGTAGTCTGTGTAATCAGCAGTGAGATCCCTAGCTCTCTCCTGCCATCTTTTTCCAGTAGCATTGGCAGACAATCCTGTCACTCCCAAATGGAATGTGTGTGTGTGTGTGTGTGTGTGTGTGTGTGTGTGTGTGTGTATGCGCCTGTGGGCCTTCAGTCACTCGGGCATGTCTGACTCTTTGTGACCCCCATGGACTGTAGCTCACCAGGCTCCTCTGTCCATGGAATTTTCCAAGTAAGAATATTGGAGTGGGTTGCCATTTTGTACTGCAGGGGATCTTCCCAACCCAGGGATCGAACCCCCCTGTCGCCTGCATTGACAGGTGGATTCTTTAACACTGAACCATCTGAATGAGTGAATCTTTATTTTCTGGAGAAACTAGCTTTAAAGAAAAGATCTATAGATTTTGATACTTGAAGGATCTCAGATGCCTGTCTGCCTACCCTGCAGTGAAATCCATTAGTTGACAAACCACAGCCCTTGCCCACAGTGTTCCCAGTCATTTAAAAATTTCCCCCCTCTTAAATATATCCATAGATCACCAAGTATTTGGAGTACACCCCAACAAGAAAGAAACAGGTTGTACATGGGCAAGAACTACTAAAAAGAAGCTTGGAGAAACTAAATTAATAATCAGTTGAGGAGCAGGAGGAATGATTCAAATAAACAAAAGAGAAAATTAGCATAGGGAAATAAGAGAAGGCATTGTTTCTATGAAAAGGAATGTGCTGCTGTGACATTCAGAACAATTAAAGAACAAGAGAGACCTCGTGAAAATGAAAAAAAATTGAAAGCAGAAATAAATTTAATCAATAGAACAGTATAACCATTAAAGGGAATAATATCCAGGAAAGTATAACAAGTTGACCACATAATCTACAGCTGATAGTGTTTTTGTTAAAAGAGCCAAGTGAAAGGAAATAAATCTTCAAACTGATTAAAAAAATTATTATAGAACTGAAGGACACAGCTTATGCATTCTAATTCATAACCAAATTCATGAAAAAAAAAAAAAAAAAGCCAAGAACATCATCATGAAATTTTACAACTTTAGGCTTGAAGACCAGATCCTAAAGGCTTTTAAATGAGAAAAATATGTGTTGTATACAATAGATTAAGAATGCCAGTGATGGGGATTCCCCTGGTGGTCCAGTGGTTAAGAATCCACCTTGCAATACAGGGGACTCTGGTTCGATCCCTATTCAGGGAACTGAGATCCTACATGCCACAGGGCAACGGAGCCTGCAGGCCTCAAATAGAGAGTCCGTGTGCCACAACAAAAGATCCTACAGGACGCAAGGAAGATCCTGCCTACTGCAACTAAGACCTGATGCAGCCAAGTAAATAAATATGAAATAAATAAGTAGAGATTTCACTAAAAATTAATAAAAATAAAGATTTTCTGTCTGGAATGAACATAGAACTTGAATAAACAAAAACTGTTTTTTAAAAAGAATGCAACTAATACAGGATGCCCCTGCAGCAGTATGGAAAACTAGAAGCAGTAAATGAGAGATCACAGGTCAATAGGTATTTGACAGGTCTAGGGATCAACCAACACAATTTGGAGGAGGAGATATGAGGGTGTCAGACTATGGACTACCTGATATCTTTACCCATAGAATATCTGTATCTTAACCGCTTTTAGTGTTGGAGAGTTTGACAAGGGTCTAAGCAAAAGGGAAAAAAAAGAGAGGTGACAATTAAATCCGAGAAAATAATGAAGTGTAAAAAAAAATCAGTACACTATCTGGCTCATCAGAGAAACTATAGACTCATGATAATGCAAATACTGCACATGACCTTGGGCTTCCCAGGTGGCCCTAATGGTAAAGAGCCTGCCTGCCAATGCAGGAGACATAAGAGGCATGGGTTCCATCCCCGGGTGGGGAAGATCCCCTGGAGGAGGGCATGGCAATCCACTCTGGTATTCTTGCCTGGAGAATCCCATGGACAGGGGAACCTGACGGGCTACAGTCCAAAGCATCGTGAAGAGTCAGACATGACTGAAGGGTCTGTTAGCACAGCACAGAGCACAGTACCTTAACCAAAAGTAGAGTTTTTATATATTCCAGAAAAAAATTGACTCAAGAGCTGTGTATTCATTTGCTTTTACTAAGAATAATAAATCACCAAACATAGTTTTAATTACATTTTAAAGTGATTCCTGTAAATGTGTTAAATTCATTTGAATTTAGCTCTATATTAAAGAAGATACTTCTCAAAGAAAAAGGGCTTTAAATCCTGATAGAACAATACATAATACTAATAAACAATTGGAATCAGGTTTTTTTTTTTTTTTTTTTTGAGAGGAAACAATTTTGTAGCAGGTAGAAATTTCAGAATTTTAAATGGCATTAAATATATGGGGAAGAGGACCACAGAGGATGAGATAGTTGGATGGCATCACCAATTCAATGGACATGAGTTTGAGTAAACTCTGGGAGTTGGTGATAGACAGGGAGGCCTGGCGTGCTACAGTCCAAGGGGTTGCAAGAGTCAGACATGACCGAGTGACTGAACTGAACTGAACTGAAGTATATGAACCAAGAGGAATGGTCTAAGGGAGAATACTGTGACTTTCCATACTGGAAAAATATTTTGGAAAACAATGTACCTATATCTAAACCTGATGATATATTTTTGCTGTCGTGTAATGGTTTGGAACAAAACACTGGATTCAGCTTGGGAAACATTCCACAATATTATTTGATATAGCAATTCATTAATGAGCAGTTTGCTGCTGCTAAGTCGCTTCAGTTGTGCCCGACTCTGTGTGACCCCATAGATAGCAGCCCACCAGGCTCTTCTGTCCATGGGATTCTCTAGGCAAGAATACTGGAGTGGGTTGCCATTTCCTTCTCCAAATGAGCAGTTTATTAAGTTGTTAAACCAAATTCTATAGCTTTCTCTACTGCTCAACTACTAATACTTTGCAGAAGAAATTAGTCTCCATGAACAAATCTTCATGGAAGGAGAAGGAATGATTTTTTTTTTATGACAAGTGAAACATTATATTTTTCTTTGCTCATTCAGCTAATTTCTATTTTAACAACAGCAATTAAAAAAAATGGTGATGATTTCACTTTTTATTCTAATCAGCCTCATGCTGATTATAAGCTAAAGGTTCACTAAAATTTTTTTCTACATTATGCTTGATTGTTAATTTCCAGGTCAGTGTCCAATCTATCAAAGTTTCATGGGGTGATAATTTATGCTTATAATGGACAGTCTATTTAAAACTGTGGTGAGGTCACCCTGTCTAAAGCTTCTGAAGTACCAAGGGCCACTCTCTCACTCACTCAGAATCACATCACATTAGACTTTGCTGATTTCCCATCTTTAATGACTGTGTTTTGTTCAAATAAAACTTCAACCTTCTCACAGCCTAATTTATCACTGGCAGCTCACATTTTATTGCTTGTGTCCTTCGTCCCTGTCTCCTTGTCTCCCTCCCTGCCTCCCTTTCTTCCTTCTTTAATAGTATCCCACAATAAAGGAATGATTTCTCTTTCCTAAGTAATGCCTGTCTCTTTTATTCTTGGATTTGAGAGTGCCAAATTATTTTATGTTGTTTATAGTACAGATTAACTGAAAATTCCTTCCTTGATTCCAGTGTCAAATAAACTATTTTTTTAAACCACAAAGAAATCCGTGTAACATTTCAGCAATAAGCCAACAATAGAATCAGAGAATTTTAGGGTTGAAATGAACCCTGGAAAGTATTTCCTCCATGTCCATCTATTAAAACTAAAGACTATTTTTCTTGAAGAGGGACATTTTCATTTCCCCTGAGAAAATAGTGCCCCAAAGAAGTCACATCACTAAGGTGCTGTCCACAGTGCTCCATGTCTTGAGCAGCTTAAATAACCAGATTCAAGTTGCCTGTAATCTTTTACCTGGAATTGGCAGCCCATGGCAAGTTCTAGTGTGAGACCAATGTTAGCCACTAACTGGGCAGGCTTCTGACGGGTTTACATCTAGTAGAACCAGTGAACTAGTGAAGTCACTCCATCATGTCCAAGTCTTTGCAACCCCATGGACTGCAGCCTACCAGGCTCCTCCATCCATGGAATTTTCCAGGCAAGAGTACTGCAGTGGGTTGCCATTTCCTTCTCTAATAGTAGAACAGTGCTTCTCAAACTCTGTCATGAATGACCAGTCCTTTTTTCCTTCTTCCTTCTTCTCCTCCTCTTCCTTCCAGTCCATTGCAGATTAATTATTTCATAAAATATAATAAAATTAATTTGTCAATGAATTAAAAGTTGCAAGTACATTAGTGTTAGGTTCACTTGGTATTGTCAACTTCTAATAAAAAATTCTGCTTACCCCTAATATTTGTATTTATCTCATTAGGGTCTGGTATAAAGCAGTTCAGTTTCAGTATCAATGCTGTGGTCTCCTAGACGTGATATTGGGTAACAAGTTTACAATTTTTCTTTCTGCTGGAATTGGATAGATCTTAAACTTTGGTCCAGTAATACAAAAGGTTGATCCATCTTTTATATCAGTTTTTGTGACAGTTATTTGATATATTATTTTTGTCATTTTTATGTTAAATTATATAATAATGAAATGATTTTATAATACAGATTTCTTAGTAGGTAGCTCATCAGTAGTTGCCTTATTAATGTTTCCATTATGGTGACCATTATAAACTTAAGAGGTGTGTGATAGCATTATTGAGGGCTTATTAATGTAGACAAACTTATTATATAATGGACAAAATACATGCTATATGTATATCACACACACACACATATGCTTCAACTATCAACTTTTCAGCCTTTATGTTACCAAGGACCTCTTGTTAAAACAGAGCTTTCCTGGTGGCTCAGATGGCAAAGAATCTGCCTGCAATGCGGGAGACCAGGGTTTGGTCCCTGGCTTGGGAAGATTCCCTGGAGAAGGGAATGGCTACCCAGTCCAGTATTCTTGCCTGGAGAATTCTATGGACAGAGGAGCCTGGTGGGCTGCAGTCCAAGGGGTGGCAAACAGTTGGACACGACTGAGCAATCTTGGCTGGCATTTTTTCCTTTCTTCTTTTCCCCTCTTGTTTGTCATCCTCTCTCTCACCTCATTGGTGAGCCTTTCCACCGTGTTGTCAGGGGATTGCTTCAGTGGTCAGTTTTGACCTGTTATTCAAGTCCTATTTTGTATCCAGCCCATGGTTCAGTGGGGTTCATCTCAACTCCCAGATGGATTCAGTTTTTGACTTTAAATCAGAACATTTAGGGCTCAGAAAGTTTCATTTTCTCAACAGAACTGCACATTTGTGGCTATTTATGCTGTTTTACATACATTAAAAGTTTGCTTAGAGAATTCCCTGGTGGTTTCAGTGGTTAGGCATCTGCACTTCCACTGCAGAGAGTGGGGATTCATTCCCTAATCAGGCAACTAAGATGCCACGTGCTGTGCAGGATGGCCAAAAAAGAAAAAAGTTTGCTTATTCACTATGAAGTAGCACGCCAAGTGTTTGGGAACAAAAGATTAACACATGGGTCCCGCAGCCAAGCCAGGGCTTGGAGTTTAGTAGGAGATAAACATGTGAATAACTTGCTAACAGAAACTCTGTTAGAAGTCTCTTCAGGGTACAATGAGGACATAAAAGAGGGAGTAGGTTATTTATGTTGAGCATAAGTCGAGGACTTGACAAGAGTACCGCAGTTAAGCTACGTGAAGGCAGTTCAGTGGTGGAGGATGTGGGTAATCCAGGGAGGGGAGTTTGGGTGTGCAGTGTGTTCTTGGCCAGATAAATGTGAAAAGGTCACTGAGATGTGAAAAATGGGAGATTTGGGTTTTGGAGCTACATGTTCAGGCACCTCAATTTATCCAGCTTTTGCGATGGTTCTAGGATTTTTGCTGTTTGGAAACCCCATATATTAAGAACCAGAAGTGGTACTTAACCTTGAGACTCAATCTGGAACCAGCACAGAACCTGACCTCTCTGAGGTATGTACTTTGAAAACAAATATTGGAAAGACTTGTGTGCAGCCAGTGGGCAATTACAATTTTGTAGACACATAGCTCTGTTTTGAAAGACTTAGGAAGATTTTTGAAGAAATGAGAAGTCCCATGGTTCAGTTCAGTCCAGTCACTCAGTTGTGTCCAACTCTTTGTGACCCCATGGACTGCAGCACACCAGGCCTCCCTGTCTATCACAAACTCCTGGAGTTCACTCAAACTCATGTCCATTGAGTCAGTGGTGCCATCCAGCCATCTCATCCTCTGTCTTCCCCTTCTTCTCCTGCCTTCTATCTTTCCCAGCATCAGGGTCTTTTCAAATGAGTCAGTTCTTCGCATCAGGTGGCCAAAGTATTGGGGTTTCAGCTTGAGAATCAGTCCTTCCAATGAATATTCAGGACTGATTTCCTTTAGGATGGACTGATTGGATCTCCTTGCAGTCCAAGGGACTCTCAAGAGTCTTCTCCAACACCACAGTTCAAAAGCATCAATCCTTCAGTGTTCAGCTTTCTTTATAGTCCAACTCTCACATCCATACTGGAGAAGGAACTGGCAACCCACTCCAGTACTCTTGCCTGGGAAATCCTATGGATGGAGGAGCATGGTAGGCTATAGTCCATGGGGTTGCAAAGAATCGGACACGACTGACCGACTTCACTTTCGCTTTTCACTTTTATGCATTGGAGAAGGAAATGGCAACCCACTCCAGTGTTCTTGCCTGGAGAATCCCAGGGATGGGGGAGCCGGGTGGGCTGCCGTCTATGGGGTCACATAAAGTCAGACACGACTGAAGTTACTTAGCAGCAGCAGCAGCACATTCATACATGACTACTGGAAACACCATAGCCTTGACTAGAAGGACCTTTGTTGGCAAAGTAATGTCTCTGCTTCTGAATATGCTATCTAGGTTGGCCGTAGCTTTTCTTCCAAGGAGCAAGGATCTTTTAATTTCATGGCTGCAGTCACCATCTGCAGTGATTTTGTAGCCCAAGAAAATAAATCCTCTCACTGTTTCCATTGTTTCCTCATCTATTTGCCATGAAATGATGGGACCGAATGCTGTGATCTTAGTTTTTTGAATGTTGAGTTTTAAGACAACTTTTCCACTCTTCTCTTTCCCTTTCATCAAGAGGCTCTTTAGTTCTTCACTTTCTGCCATAAGGGTGGTGTCATCTGCATATCTGAGGTTATTGGTATTTCTCCCAGCAGTCTTGCTTCCAGCTTGTGCTTCATCCAGCTTGGCATTTTGCATGATGTACCCTGCATATAAGTTAACTAAGCAGGGTGACAATATACAGCCTTGACATATTCCTTTCCCGATTTGGGAAAGGAGGAGTCAGAGCCTGACTTAATCAGCAGTGTGGCTGAGAAGAGGGGTGTGGGGAGGTGTCTCCATGGTTACTTGTGTTCGCCATTCAACAAATAGTCATGAAGTCACCAGGTGTGGGGACTTAATGAAGAGCAACACAGACATGGTTTTTGCCTGCTTGGAACATAGAGGGAGGACTCAACCAGCCTCCATATCTCTGCTCAGGTGACTAGGTGGAAACTGACACACGCAGAGTTACAGGAAGTACGAGAAGAGAAAGAAGCTCACGTTTGTAGTTGAAGTTGATGTCTCTGCAGTCGCAGATGATGTTCAGTTTTGGAAAAAAGATGAGTGAGAGTATGTGGAAACTAGTTGGGAAACTCCAAGGTTGAAAGGTCTGGAGGCGTGCTTCTTCTTAGACCTTAATGTGTGTCTGGAACTTTCTGGCATCTTGTGAAAATGCAAATTTGGATGCAGATAGTATAATCGAAAGTGGAGCCTGACTGCTCACTGCTTAAAAGCCAATAAGGGAGCCAGGTTGGTGGAAAGGAAAGTTGACTTTATTTTGTTTGTTGGCAACTGGGGGTGGAGAAGGAGAGGATATCTGTTCAAAGGCCGACTCCCTCCTGCTGACAATCAATGGGCAAGAGCTTTTATGAGCTGAGTGATGGGCCTCTGTGAAGAAAGAGTCGTCTTGAAACTGATCATCAGTGGTCTGACGAGCATCACCTTGATTATTTTAAGTACAGTTAATCTTCAGGTCTGTTTCCTTGAGGCCAGTTCTGAGAATTGTGGCAGCTTGTGTCGTGGCTGTAGTCTCGTTATCCCATAGTTAACTTTGTCCACCTGGTGGGGGTTTCAGTATCTGTAACACAGCTCACAGGATATGACTCAGAATATTATCAGTAGCCTTTGAGAAGGAACCAAAGGTCCTGGGCTATGTTTATTATAATAATACTACATTATTATTACTTGGTCTCCTTTGACCTTTCCTTTGTTTGTGCATATTCTACTTCTCTGATTAAACTTATTCTCTGGCTAGTTTTTCCACAGACAAAAGGCAAACAGAGTGCATAGCAGGCAAGGACCACAGGGTCTTGCTCTTGTTTCAGTAGGACTGGGTGGAGCCTGAGACTCTTCAGTTCTAAAAAGCTCGTGATGCTGATGCTGCTGGTCCATGGCCCATACTGGAAGCAGTAGAACTGTAGTTTTAAAATGGGTTAAATGTTGTTAACGTACTTAAAAGAAATTGGATAGATAACAATGTGCTTTGGGAGAATAGCCACATCATTTCTTTCTGTCGTAGTCTCTCCCTGTCTACACATACACACACACACGCACACACACACACACACACTTAAAGGTTTAGGAGAAACTTATAAACAAACTCTTTAAGAGCAGAACCACTCACAGATTGGGGAATGCCTATATATGTGTATGTACACATTCATTTACAATGAAATTGCTTTTGCAGAAAGTCCATAATCTCCAGGTCATCTGGAAAATATTTCTTTATGTCAAACATGGACAGAACATATTTTGTTGACTTTACTCAGGGTTGTCAGAGGGGAATAATGAACTCGTATTTACAGATAACCATTTCCAAACCACACTTTGTTTTTAAGTGTTGACTTTTCAACTCTAATCCATAAAATCTGAAAGGCAGTAAAGAAGAGAAAACAACATGTCCAGCTAACATTTTTAAGAAATGTGTTCCTGTTTCTTGCCTCAGGAAAAGAAGATAGCAAATGTCATTCGTGGAATAAAAGTATATAATTGCATGTCATATTCTGAACCTGCACTTAGAAGCAGTAGTTGTTATTGGCTTTACACGTTTTGGTTGCCTCACTAGGCAAAACAGTTGAGAAAGAATCTTCAGATTTTTATTTTCTGCATCATAGATAAGAGCACAGACAAGAGTACAGAAAATACTTTTTTCTAACACTCAGAGAATAACAAGAAGGGAGGATTCCTTCTAGGGGTTTTTGATGTGTTGAAATCCAGTCAATGTTTAGATAGTAATGAGGCACTTGACTTAATCTATCTTTTCATAAGCCTTATTCTTAGAGTGGCTGGAGACCATTGTCTTTGCTCTGAGCATTGACATTACTGGGGGGAAATGAGTAAATATCACTCCCTTTTTAAAAAAAGTTAATCCTTTTTTTTTCTCATTGAGAATTGTTGTGTTGTTAAAATTTTTATTCATTTATTTTTGGCTGTACTGGATTTTCACTGCTGCACAGGCTGTTCTCTAGTTGCTGCAAGAAAGCTAGAGAAAACTAGGGTCTACCCTTCATTGTGATGCTCAGGCTTCTCACCCAGTGGCTTCTCCAGGTGGGTGGGTTTCAGTAGCTGCAGCACGTGGGCTCAGTAGTTGTGGCCACATGGGCTTAGTTTCTCTGTGGTATGTGGGATCTTCCCAGACCAGGGATTGAACCCGTGTCCCCTGCATTAGCAGGTGGACTCCTAACCACTGGACCACACAAGGAAATCTTCATTCCCCTTTTCAATGGAAATATTTCTCGGATTTGGATTCCTCTGTTTACTGTGTCTGTAGGATGATGCGGTCTGTGTGACACTTAAGATATTCTAGGGCTAAGACTCTCCTCTCCTTGGTTGGGTTTGTAGATTTATCTCCTCTTGTTCTTTGATTCTGCTCTTATTTAATAGGGAAGAAGAAGTCAGTTGCATGGAGGGTGATAGAGAGGTTTCAGTCTCATTAATAGACCAGAACCTCATTAGGGAGACAGTTATTGTATAATGAAAGGTGCTTAATGTCAGAAGACTTGGATTTGAATTCTGGCTCAGTTTCTGGCCAGTGTAATAACCATTTCAGAGCCTTGTCTCTGTTGTGCCCAAGTCGCGAGATCTCCCAATGACCACCAGGGAGCCGATATCCCATGCAAAAGCAAGAGAGTTTTTATTACCAAGCTCGAGCTGGGGCTCCCACTGATACCGATGCAGCAGCTATAGGGAGGAGACCTGAGCTCTGGGTTACATTGCTTATATAGGGTATTCTCCCATGAAAAATTCAAAAAACAGGAGTCTCCAGGTCTGATTGGTCACCTTCTGGTGAAGGGTTAGGTGTTGAGTTCTGATTGGTTCTCATTTCCCGGGCTTGATTCGAATTTTCCGGGCTGGCCAAGGGTTCTGATTGGTTCTCAGGTGGTCGGGTGAGGTCAGGGGATTTCCAAAGGCTCTTGGATTTCCAAAGGCTCTTTTCCCAGAACCTTACAAAATGGAGTAGCTTAGATTCTTCATCTCCTCAGCATGGAATACTGCATAGGCAAGATGTATTTATGATATAGTAATAGGTGTGCCTGCCAGGAGAAAACATCTTAAGAAAATATCTTAAGAAAATATCTTAAAATATCATAATGAAGTATCTCTGATTGAAAAATACCTAAGTAATACATTGAACAATATGTATTTAATTTTTTTTATTTTTGTGCAGTTTTTACAGATTACTTTCCATTTACAGTTATTACAAAATATTGGCTATATTCTCTATTTTGTAAAAGGATAAGTATTTAAATATCTCATCTAATGGCATTGAAGACAGAATATCTTAAAAAAGAGTCAAATGTGGAAAGATGGTAATGATGACCCTATATGCGAGACAGCAAAAGAGACACAAACGTAAAGAACAGACTTTTGGTCTCTGTGGGAGAAGGCGAGGGTGGGATGACTTGAGAGAATAGCACTGAAACATGTATATTACCATATGTGAAATAGATTGCCAGTCCAGGTTGGATGCATGAGACAGGGTGCTCAGGGCTGCTGCACTGGGATGACCCAGAGTGATGGGATGGGGAGGGAGGTGGGAGGGAGGTTCACGATGGGGGACACATGTTCACTCATGGCTGATTCATGTCAATGTATTGCAAAAACCACTACAATATTGTAAAGTAGTTAACCTCCAATTAAAATAAATTAATTAAAAAAAGAATAAAAGTTTTACAAAAAAAAGAGTCAAATTTATATTTTAAGATTGCTGTCTGAATGTTTAGCATGCAAATTGGTGACAAATTCTCTGATGCAAAAGGTGTAGAGCTGAATGATTGATGGATTCAGGAACAAATAATACAAAATGTTGATAAACTGTGTGAAGTATAAAAACACGTCTTTGTAAATGATCATTTTGACCACAGAATATCATTTTTTTTTTTTTACTTTGTCAATTATAATCCTCCCAAAGTTTTAGGTCTTTTCTTTTTCTAGCATGGTCCCACAAATTTTACTTTCCTGTTCCTTTCTTTCAGGAGACATGCTTTGCTTGGATGCTTCTTAAAAATTATTTAACTAAATATATAAAGACATAAAGCAAATCCACAGCTGCACTAACATGCATAAAGCTTAGAACCACTCTCATTCTACCTTTTGGTATCCTAGAAAAGAAAACACTACCTGGTGTTCCACTAAGGTTAAACTGTGTATGTGTTATATTTTGTATAAGAAAAACAAAATAATTAGCTTGAGTCTAGAGAGATTATTTTGTTTGTTTCTATACTTCTACTAAAAAAATTTGGCTCATACTGAAATGAAATTAACCTGATCCCTAGCTAGAATCTATAAAATATGATGGCAAATATGAGATATGTCTGTGTATTTACCTTAAATTATGAATTAGTATGTAGAAGATTAGGCACTACTGGAAAAATCAGAGATCTCCCTGCGGAATTTCACCAAATAGCTCTGTGCTTCTTGTTGATAATATGGAAATGTAAGAAGTAGATTTTGTATTTAGTTACAGTCATTAGAACTCAGGGCTGCTGATTTTGATTCTGTGTATGGGTGAAAGACCAAGGTAGACTGTGTGTTTTCAAGCATTAGAGGAAATCTTTGTAAGAATTATCTTGGCTAAAATTGCCTATAAAATTTCCTTTCTTGGTGACCTCAATTAAATTTTGGATCCTGGAACTTACTAACTTAAAATAAGTACTGAGGTGTTTGTTTATTACCCTTAATATATTGGGCTCAGGATAACTCAGACAAAGTTTCCCTAGGTTGTGTAGTAAATCTAACTGCCCACAGAGAAAAATTTCTTAATTTCCCATCTGATTCTGATACTCACTACAAACAATACTATTTATGGCAGGTAGACAACATTTGATACTAACATAAGAAAGTAAAAAACCACTCACTAGTCACTGTTGGCAGCTATTTTAAATCACAAATGGATTAAAAGGTTCATTATTATGTAAAAAGTGATTAGTCTTTTCTTTGCAATTTAATTAAAAACAGAATTGGTGACTCTGTAAATATTTCCCTACTTCTGGGTCTGTTGGTCACCAATAATTTAAAAGGTTGAGTTACATACTTAAATTAGTTTTGGCAGCTAATAGGGATTTATGTTATTTCTTAAAGTTCCTTAGATTAGACTTTCTCAGTGGATCTTATCTGATTTAGTAGTAAATGGTAAAAAATGGCTTAAAACATAGAAAGCCTGTCTTCTGGTCTTGATGGAAAGAATGGATTATATTATTGATGTTTTAAGGGTTTCCTTAACTATATCCTTCCAGGCTTTTTTTGGCAGAATAACTCCCAGGAGAAGCAGATGTTTAAATGGTAATAAATTCCCTGAAATTGTGTTCAGTTAGCACTGTTGGGCTTCCCAGGTAACTCAGTGATAAAGAATCCACCTGCCAATACAGGAGACACGGGAGATGCAGGTTTGATCCCTGGGTCAGAAAGATCCCCTGGAGGAGGAAATCCACCCCAGTATTTTTCCATGGAGAACTCCATGGACAGAGAAGCCTGGTGGTCTATAGTCCCACAGGGTTGCAAAAGTCGGACACAGCTGAGCAACTGAATGCACAGTCACATCAAACAGGATCAGTGTGTTTCCTTTTTCCTGGTTACCTTAAACTCAGCAGTTAATGGAATGAACAAATAAAATCTTTATTGCAAAGTTTTCATAACATTGAACTTTGTAAGATAATTAAATTATAAGTAAATCCATTGTTTAGAAAAATTCCAGAGGGCTTAGGTCACATTTTGTTAACATTAAAATGATCTGCTTTACAATTGGAAGTTTGATGAGTCTTGGAAGTTGTATTCTAATGATCTTGATGGTATAGTCACTAAGTTGTGTCTGACTCTTGCAATCCCATGGACTGTAGCTTGCCAGGCTCCTCTGTCCATGGGATTTCCAGGCAAGAGTACTGGAGTGGTTTTCAATTTCTTCAGGATCTTCTTAACGATCTTGCTGCATATAATTAAGATCTAATTAATGATCTTGCTGTATATAATTAAGACCAAAGTTAGTATAAGCATAAAAGAAGATGAAGATTCATAGTGTGTCTTAATATGGGTGCTTTTTGCATTTGGAGTGAAGTCATTCTTCATTTTAGAAAAGGCAGAGGAATCAAGAGATCAAATTGCCAACATTCATTGGATCGTTGAAAAAGCAAGAGTTCCGGAAAAACATCTACTTCTGCTTTATTGACTATGCCAAAGCCTTTGAGAGTGTGGACCACAACAAACTCTGGAAAATTCTTAAAGAGATGGGAATACCAGACCATCTGACCTGCCTCTTGAGAAATCTGTATGCAGGTCAGGAAGCAACAGTTAGAACTGGACATGGAACAACAGACTGGTTCCAAATCAGGAAAGGAGTACATCAAGGCTGTATATTGTCACCCTGCTTATTTAACTTATATTCAGAGTACATCATGAGAAACGCTGGGCTGGATGAAGCACAAGCTGGAATCAAGATTGCCAGGAGAAATACCAATAACCTCAGATATGCGGATAATACCACCCTTATGGCAGAAAGCAAAGAACTAAAGAGCTTCTTGATGAAAGTGAAAGAGGAGAGTGAAAAAGTTGGTTTAAAGCTCAACATTCAGAAAACTAAGATCATGGCATCTGGTCCCATCACTTCATGGCAAATAGATGGGGAACAGTGTAAACAGTGAGAGAATTTATTTTTGGGGGCTCCAAAATCACTGTAGATGGTAACTGCAGTCGTGAAATTAAAAGACACTTGCTCCTTGGAAGAAAAGCTATGGCCAACCTAGACAGCATATTAAAAAGCACAGACATTAGTTTGCCAGCAAAGGTCTGTGTAGTCAAAGCTATGGTTTTTCCAATAGTCATGTATGGATGTGAGAGTTGGACTATAAAGAAAGCTGAGCACCGAAGAATTGACGCTTTTGAACTGTGGTGTTGGAGAAGCCTCTTGAGAGTCCCTTGGACTGCAAGGAGATCCAACCAGTCCATCCTAAAGGAGATCAGTCCTGAATGTTCATTGGAAGGACTGATGCTGAAGCTGAAACTCCAATAGTTTGTCCACCTGATGCAAAGAATAGACTCATTTGAAAAGACCTTGATGCTGGGAAAGACTGAAGGTGGGAGAAGGGGATGATAGAGGATGAGATGGTGGGATGGCATCACTGACTCAATGGACATGAGTTTGAGTAAACTCTGGGAGTCAGCGCTGACTCAATGGACATGAGTTTGAGTAAACTCTGGGAGTCAGTAAACTCTGGGAGTCAGTCAGTCAGACAGAGAGACCTGGCGTGCTGCAGTCCATGGGAGCGCAAAGAGTGGGACATGACTGAGCGACTAAACTGACTAACTGACATTCTTCATTGTACAAGAGTGTCTTGTTCTTTGTAGGGTGGTTCAGCAGCTCAGGTCCCCACTCCCTGGATGGCAGTGGAGCCCACCTTTCATTGTGATCATTAAACTCCTGCATAGATTTCTAGGTACTCCCAGTGGGACTGCTACTTCATTAACTGTAAATTGCTTCTTTATCCTAAGACTTAATTGTTCTTACTTGTCACCCATTATGTTCTCCCTCAGATACCCAGCTCTTTTCTTTCACCCTTGATCCCAATACCATTGCCTCCCCCAAACCTCATTCCAAGCCTTGCTTTAGTGACTCCAAAGATTCTCTTGAATCATTCATTTTTTTTTTCTTTCTCTACTGGCTTCTGTCAACATATAGACAATCTTATTTGTTTAAACGTACATAAATTCAAACAAAACAGTTAGCATTCAAACAAAATTTTGTATTCTAAAACTTTATCTTATTATGCGTCTGTCAGTTTTTTAGATCGTAGATCCTGGGAATTAGCCTTATTTTTTTTTAATATAGATCTCTTAATAAACATAAAGGAGAACTTGCTCTGTTTGTTTTTAGTGGGAAAATGAATGTAACATTAATAACTGTTTGATAAGATTCATATGTTCATTGTATTTCCAGGGTGGCTTACAGACTGCTCTTTGGGGGTTGGAGTTTTTGGTTTCACTCTTATTTGTTATTTTCTAGGATGTGATGTCTGTTAATGATGAGTGGTATATTTTTAACTAATTTCCTTCCTTCCTCTTCTCTCATTTTTTTTCTTTCTTTCTAAATATGCTGCTATGTTACATTTTTTTCAGGTCGCAAGTAGCCTAAGTTTAATTATACACCCACCAATTCTGCATTTTGGAAGGAATTTTATCCTTTCTCACTGGCACTTCCCAAGTTAAAATTTTCTCCTATTATTATTTTTAAATGTGTATTTTTTAAAAAATATTGCCCTTTAGCTCTCTTTCTTAAGAAGCTTGGTGAAGGAGGATTCATCATCAGATTGAGAAAGGTTTGCTATGGAAATAATTTACATGAGAAATACCAGTTGATTTTTATCACCTTTTGAAGCAAATGTATTTGTCTTTCTCTTCTAATATAGGCACATAAATATCTGGATAATTTGCATAATAAATACTTTTCTATTATGGAAGACATTTTAAATCATCTCCTCTAGCCCTATAAGCACTGCTCCTTTCTCAGTTTTCTGCTTTTCATTATTGAAATTTCATGAAGAAAGTTGTAATTTATTTATCCTTTGCATTATTCTGCTGCTTCACAATATGCTGAGACCTAGCTACTTGTTATAGTCAGTTCATTATCTCTTGCAAACTTACATACCATGATAATCATTTCTTCTTTGGAAAGTATTTATAGTAATATTTATCATATACATAGATTATTTAATGTGTATATGTGGTTGACATAATAAGACAGACACTGTGTGCTCACCATCTGAAGGTTAAGAAAAATCATTAGAATCTTAAAAGCATCCGGTATCCTCTCACTGATCACCTTTCTCTCCACTTTTCCACTGAGGCTAACTCTGTACTGAATTTTGTGTAAATTACTCCCATGCTTTTATGTATACGTTTGCTACTTATGTATCTGTGTGCTGCTTGAGTGCTAAGTTGCTTCAGAGGTGTCCAACTCTTTGCGACCCTATGGACTGTAGCCTGCCAGGCTCTTCTGTCCATGAAATTCTCCAGGCAAGAGTACTGGAGTGGGTTGCCATTTCTTCCTCTAGGGGATCTTCCTGACCCAGGGATTGAACCAGTATCCCTTCTGTCTCCTGCGTTGGTAGACAGTTTCTTTACCACTAGCGCCACCTGCAAAGCCTAACTATATATGTATCTGCAAGCAATATTCTGTTAGTTTTGCCTGGTTTTGAAATTTATATCAATATAGTGATATTTAATTATTTTCTTTGAAGACTGTATACTCACTATTATGTTTGTAAGCTTCGTCCATGCTCATGCCTGTAACAGTTATCTCTTCTTGTTCTCTGCTCCGCAGTATTGTTTTGAATGGATAGACCACATTTTATTTATCCAGCATATTGCTGGTTGGCATTAGGGTTATAATTCTTGCATTTTTGATATTACAAACACTGCTTCTGTGGACAGTCTTGTTCAAGTCTCCTGGTTAAAGCATGCAGGGATTATGTATAGAGTTTATGTGTGGGTTAAAATGGCTGCTCATAGGATATGTGTGTGTTTAACCTTGTTAGAAAATGCCAAGTTATTTTCCAAGTGGTCGTACCAATTTGCGCAACATCTAGTACCAGATGTTGTAGTTTAAAAAATTTGCCAAAATAATGGCTATAATGTGTTTGGGCATTATTCATATATACTCTTTGGCAAAATTTTTATGTGTTTAAACATTTTTCTCCCTTCTGGTACCTTTAGAACTGATTTGTAGCAGTTTTAATATATTCTA
Source organism: Ovis canadensis (assembly GCF_042477335.2). Taxonomy (NCBI): domain Eukaryota; kingdom Metazoa; phylum Chordata; class Mammalia; order Artiodactyla; family Bovidae; genus Ovis; species Ovis canadensis. The sequence continues at coordinate 82,507,926 of NC_091254.1, forward strand.
AATGTGAGTCTTTGGTTTGTGTTTTAGGATACAGATATCCCAGTTTGTGGTTTTTCTTTTGACTTTATTTTTGACAAAAAGTATATCCTTAATTTAATATAATTGGGTTCATCAGACTGTTCCTTTTATTTTTTTTTATGTGTATTGATTAAGAAATTCTTCTCTATCATAACTTTATGAGGATATTCAATTGTATCTTTATATGTTGGTTGTGAAGTTGAGATCCATTTAATTTATTTCTGTATAACCAATTTGCATCACTACTTATTGATAGTCCATCTATTCTTAACCTATCTGCAATGCCTGCTCTCTCATAAATAGTTTTCATATATGTTTATGTTTATTTCTGGACTTTACTCTCTTCTTTTAGTCTGTTTATCTGAATGTGTAGGAAAACCAAATTATTTTCATTATTGTATTTGTACATGAAAATCTTGATATTCTATTCACCTTGTTCTTTTGGAATTTCCTAGTTTTTTATGGTCCTTTACTCTTCCATATAGACATTATGAAATCAGTTAATGAAATTGCTTGATGAGATTTGGGTTAGAATTGTCTCCAGTCTCTCAATCTGGGGGAAAGAAATCTTTCTGATACTGAAACTTATTATCTAACAACATACATAATTCACCATTGATTTACATTTTTTAGTCTCCTTCAGTGAATTTTTTTCATAAAAGACTTGAATAAAAAATAGAGTGAATTAAGTCACAAAGAGAAAAACAAATATCATGTAAAATTGTTTATATGTGGAATCTAGAATAATGGTACAGATGAACTTATTTGCAAACCAGAAATAAAGACAAAGATGTAGAGAACCAACTTACAGATACTGAGGAGAAAAGAGTGGGTGGGATGAATTGGGATATGGAGATTAACATATATACACTGCTGCTGCTGCTGCTGCTGCTAAGTCGCTTCAGTCGTGTCCAACTCTGTGCGACACCATAGACGGCAGCCCACCAGGCTCCCCTGTCCCTGGGATTCTCCAGGCAAGAACACTGGAGTGGGTTGCCATTTCCTTCTCCAATGCATGAAAGTGAAAAGTGAAAGTGAAGTCGCTCAGTCGTGTCCAACTCCTAGCGACCCCATGGACTGCAGCCTACCAGGCTCCTCCATCCATGGGATTTCCCAGGCTAGAGTACTGGAGTGGGTTGCCATTGCCTTCTCCATGCTGCTGCTGCTGCTAAGTTGCTTCAGTCATGTCCGACTCTGTGCGACCCCACAGACAGCAGCCCACCAGGCTCCCCCATCCCTGGGATTCTCCAGGCAAGAGCACTGGAGTGGGTTGCCATTTCCTTCTCCATATACTACTATATATAAAATAGATTAACTAATGAGAACCTACTGTAGAGTATAGGGAACTCTACTCAGTGCTTTGTTGTGACTTAAATGGGAAGGAAATTAAAAAAGAGGGGATATATGTATATATACAACTGATTCACTTTGCTGTATAGCAGAAACTAACACACCATAGTAAAGCAACTCGACTCCAATGAAAATTAAAAAAATTAATCCCAACCCTTAAAATCAGTTATACTTCTCTTAATATTTTTAGTTATTCACCTTCAAAGGTTACATTTTATTTTAATGATATTTGGACCCTCCCCCCTCAGTAAAGTAAATCGAATGACCGAAAGTAAATGGGGAATCAGTGGGAGAGTCTTCTCTCTTCACTCTACAGAGCAAATGTTTCTTCCAGCTACTGATGCATTTATCAGGTTGATTATCATCCACATTCCCAGTGCCAGTCATGTGGCTAATTATGCAGAAGGCAGGTGTTTCTTCAGTTAGTAATAATTAGTTGTGTAGGCAGTTATTCTTTCTAACATGTGTGTCATATGCAGGACAGATAGCTCATCATATTGAACATGCTGTCAATAGCAAATACAAAATTTCTAATGTAGCTGATGCTAACTATACATAATTATCTGGCTTATTATCAAAATAATATCCATCACAGCTCTTTGAGGGTTCCCATCCATGGCATTTCTTTTGGGTCTTCCAATAACATTATCAAGGCCAAGAATGAGTTATCCTCATTTTTGAAGAGGAGGAAAGTGAAATCTAAAAGATTAACTAATTTGCTGAAGATGGCATCATTGGTTTCTAGTAGAGGTGAGCATCAACCTCAGGTTTGCTGAACTCAAAGCCAGTATTCCTGCCTCTGTATCGAAGGGGTGGTGGTAGTAGAGATTGTGGGACCATAGGCCAAATAAACCCTCTGACCTTTTTCTTTTTTTTTTTTTTTAATTTTAAAATCTTTAATTCTTACATGCGTTCCCAAACATGAACCCCCCTCCCACCTCCCTCCCCATAACATCTCTAATGTGGCCAGCTATGGTTCTTGCGAGGCTTCCTGCTATCTCGTTGTATACCCAACTAAGTTGTACTTACTTGCCTTCCCAGTTTTTCTGGGCATTTGAGTTTATGACCTCTGCCCTAGAGTAAGCCAGGTGCTCTGTATTGCATGCTTATGTTTTTTTCTTCCTTGAATTCTTCTGATTACTTACCACTAGACAAATCTTTTGGACTGCTGTGCAGCTCTGTTATGAAAAGAGAGATAAATTATTAGCCTCCTAAGAACAGGCATAGAAGACCTGATTCTATGCCTTGAGTGCACTGAGAACCTTGCACCCAATGTGTACTTGCTAAATGCTAATTGATGAAGGGAAACATTTAGATCTTCCTCTGAAGATAAGATCATTAAGTTATCTCTCAAAGTCTAAGTTGGTTATAGTCAGTTCCCATCATGAGGTGCTCAGTTCAACTGATAAAAACTTATCAGCTCATAAAATCAAACCTGCTCTGTGTTTGGCACTGTATGGAATTTTATCAGGAAGGGTTTGGGTTATACTGCTACTACTGGCAGATAAGGTGTATAAAACCAGTGCATTGGAAAGATCTTTGCAGAAGACAGTTTTGACACTCCACATTATTATACTGATGCTACTTTTCCTCCAAGGGTAGATGTTTCTCTTTATCTTCTCCTATTAGGACATCTCTTACAGTCTTTACCAGTGTTTGATACTTGTTCCTCCAGATTTGAATGCCTTCCAGTAGTTCACAGTTTTACTTAGCACCCAAAATTTATCAAGCTGCAATTAAGACAAGCAACTATCGACTAAAATGATGCCCTGTTAACTCCAGAAAGGTAGATCAGTTTCATCCATTTCCACCTTCAAAGTAGGTTTTGCATTCTAAAGAACTGAATTGTTTCTTTAAAGAAAGAGGAATCCTTTATTTGTCAGAAGCTCCGTCGTTTTATTTGGAATTTATTAGAGGACGCTCTATTAGGGAAAAGTGCTGGACAAATCCTTTTTAATGTAAGTCTATGTATTAATCAAAACAGCTGTGTAGGTTACAAGGTAGACTGTAACACCAGGTGGCAACAGAATGTCTTCCTCATTACAATCACTAGCGATGAGTTGCGGAGACCTCCTGTACATAATGGCCTTTCTCGATGGGCATCCCTGCTTGGTGGTGGGGAAAAAGAGTAAGGGCTGTATGAAACCATTTCAGCACCATCCCGAGCTTAATAGTGCTGTCTTTCATTGCCTCTTAACAAGCTGCGCTGGTGCCATAAAATGTTCAAGCTGACAAATGCTGTCAAAGCTCCTTCAATGTAAAGATTTTCTGCTGTATTTAACATGTTCACTTTTATTTTAATGATGCCCAAACACGCATCAGTTGTTGTTTGTTCAACACGCAGTGTGGTCTCTGGAGCCATCCCATTAGCCACAGAGTACAATCACTGTCCTGTTCCAGTGACCATTAATGGCAAAATTCTTCAATTAACAGCTGGGAAGTTGTGCTGACTCTTAACAATTCACTTTCTCCCAGAAGTGAAAGAAAGACCCCTGCTGTGAAGTTGTTGAGTTTGTTTAGTTTGGCTTTCAGAGTATCATATTAGACATGACTTTATCATCAAGACTAAGGTACAAGCTGAGAATGATAGCTCTATGAAGATTTTTGTAAAAAATGAGATGCCCATATGTGGTTCAGGGTTCAAGTTTATACAGTTGTTTAATACTAGTTTACTAGTTCCGCTGTGGTGATAACTGATTAACACAGGCATTGTGCTTATTCTGTGCTCAGCACTGTTCTGAGTACTTATATGTATTTATTTAATTTTGACAACCCACTTATTCATTAGGTGTCAGTGTCCTCATTTCAGATTTTTCAAAAAAAGACTAAGGTACAGGAGATTAAATAATTTTTCTGAGGCCATAGACAGGACATGGAGAAAACTCTGTTGGAACCCAGATATTCTGGTTCCAAAGTTTCTGCACTTAACGAAAATTAATGCATTACATCGACTGAAATGACATCAGACACACTCTTGGCATTGAATGGGAGCACATATACTGAATGCCTGCCTGTCGGGTGGACATGTCTTTTCACAGTTAGCAAAGAGAATAGATTTATTCTCTAAATGTAGTTTAGGATTTACAAAGTTTAGATTACCCTTCTGGTCACATTATCTAAGGCTGAAAATGGAGAACAGTTGAAGCAGGAAGAGTGGACTTTTCTGAGTTCCATTTTCCTTCTCATTATCCTGGGTCTTTCCTCTCCTAAAGCATTACTGCAGTCTGAAACCTCAGATCGTGCTTCGTTTACAGCAGAATTGAATTACCCTTAATAACTCTGGGGCACTTTGGGCTTCCCTGGTGGTTCAGAAGATAAAGTGTCTGCCTACAGTGTGGGAGACCTGGGTTCAATCCTTGGGTCAGGAAGATCCCCTGGAGAAGGAAATGACTATTCCCTCCAGTATTCTTGCCTGGAGAATTCCATGTACAGACGAGCCTGGTGGTCTACAGTCCATGGGGTGGCAGAGAGTCAGACATGACTTGAGGGGCTAACACTTTCACCCCTTTGGAAAGGGAAGGACTCTCTACAGATTCTTTTTGTTTGTCTTTTGCTAGCTTTAATATTAATATTTTATGATATTATGAGGAAGCAATTGATTTTAAGAACTGGGATTCCTGCTTTCTTTTCCTTTTTAAAAATTCTATAAATATAAATCAGCAAGTAACAAAACGAGCGACTCTGCGAAGTTATTACCCCAGTGAGTTGAATATGGGCATTATAATTCAGCAGTAGCTGATGACCGAATGGATCTAAAGAAAGAATGGAAAGGTAGACTTTAAAGATAAATATACAGCGGTAATAATCTCTTCAATAAGGTATGCATGAAATGGAAATTTATGACAGGAAGCCAGACCAGGAAATCGAAAAATTTGGATTTTTCTCTTCATTCTAATCAGTTTCTCAGCTTCCTTTTCTGATTAGTGCCCTAGCTTGTTAGGCTACTCTCCACAGGGTCACAAAGAGTCGGACCCGACTGAGCGACTTCACTTCACTTCGCTTTAAGGCTTCTTTTGGGCTTCCCTGGTGGCTCAGCAGTAAAGAATCTGCGTGCAATGCAAGAGACATGGGAAATGTGAGTTCAATTCCTGTGTTGGAAAGATCCCCTGGAGGAGCAATCCACTGCAGCAATCCACTCCAGTATTCTTGCCTGGAGAATCCCACGGACAGAGGAGCCCAGTGCCTAAAGTCCACGGAGTCACAAAGAGTCGGACGGGCTGAAGCAACTGAGCACGTGCACACACAAGGCTTCTTCCCTGGATCTCTGACATGTTTCTAGTAGACGTTTGGAATCACACTTTGGTTTCCAGGCAGTGATTTCTGCCTGAGCTGAATTTTAGAACACGAAGGTCATTCATTTTTATCCTGGAAGGATGGTTCACATATTTATGTTCTAGGAAGTGGGCTGAGAAGAAAAATTTGCTACTTTATTAATTAGGGCCCTTTAACATTTTGTATTCTCAAGCTTAATCATTTGCTTGTTTGAACTAAAGTCATCTTCCTTAATCACCATCATTAGTGGCGGTCCATGAATGATTACCTCTCGGAATTTTATAAGCATGTTAGAATTTAATGCATTTTACATTCCCCATTAGGGACTAGATATCATTCAGTATTTCACTATTCCAGTATATTTTTAAAAGCGTGATATTAACTGTAGGTCTGTTCGATTTCAGTGGTTGAGGAGAGTCCTGCTCCCCTCATCAGTCCTCAAATTGGTGTGGAGGTGGTGTTGGGAGGGCAAGGAGAGAGCAACGGGGAGACTTAGTGATCTAGAATTGGTGCCATTTAATAGTTTAAACTTACCAGGAGATTTCAAAGAGTTTGCTTCATTAAAAATGAGAACGCTTGCTTTCATCTTGGACTTTTCCAGTGATGAACAGTTTCATTGTCTTTTAGAAATAGCCCATAACACTTTGGAAATCACACATTCAGTAATTCCTAGTTCAAATTTTTAAGAAGACACAGAACGCCTCTATTCCTTTTCTACCTGATAGTCTTTTGACTGTCCGGGGCCATCTTAATATCCCTGATTATTCTCATGACATTGGATCATGCCGCATTTGTTTATTTTCCATACTTTGAAAATCTGTCATGATTGTGATTCTCCTTCTACGTTCCTTATGAAAATGGACACCTATTCCAAAATGAGACACTGGCCTCACCCACACACGCATACCACTTTCTGGTGTACCCAGTGCTGCATAGGGGTTTTGTGTTGTCTAGTTTTATTCTCAGGATGACCCTGGCAGACACGGACCTCTAATGTGTATTCATTTTTGCCCTTCTCCTGAATAGACCAGAGAAGCTCCAGGAAGGCAGCATCCATCCTTGTTTTGTTTTTTTTTTTGTTGTTGTTGTTGTATCCCAACTCCTGGCACAGTGCTTTGTACACAGTGGTGACTTAATTGTTGGATGAATGAACCCTTACTCCTCACCCTGGTGTTGGGGACTGGCAATTGAGTTGTCAGAGTTGGAGTAAGTTTCCGAGCTTGGGAGAGTGTTCACTTTTGCATAAGGCTCAGTCAAAAAGCTTTCAAGTTTGTGTTTGTCTCTATTGTTTGTTTGTTTTAGTTGCTTCTGATTTTTCCTAAAACATGATTGCTTTGTGCATACAGGGCATTCTGATAGTCGGTTTAAGCCCAGGAAAAATCAGAAGGATCTGAGGGATGAGAAAGCACTTAGAATGCAGTGGTAGGAAGGGAAGCAAAGGTCCTGAGGTGGGAGAGGGCTTAGTGCACTCAAGGAAAATTCCACGAGCTGTAGCTGAAGAATGACAGCGGGGATGTTTGGATGAACTTGGAGGCCTACATTCTCATCATGAAATCCTTTTGGACCATGCTGAGGACTTTGAAAGATTTTAGACTGGGTCTCCAGTGGTCGGGGGACAGTGAATTCTAGGGAAATACAATAAGATGTGAGATCCAAAAAGGTGTTGAAAGTAAACTAGGAGAGAGGTGATGGTGGCTCAGTTTAGCAGAGTTTACTGGTTTACAGGTTTACTGCAGGGTGGGATAGGGGATGATGTAGGCACAAAAGAGGAAGTAAGAATGTCACTTACCATGTAATGGCAGGAAGTGAAGAACAAATCCCACTAAATTCTGTTCCTGGAATGATCAGTTATCTTATGTAAATGGACTTTGGGTTTCATGAAATGATATTCCCACTTTCAGGTACAACCATGCAGCAAGTTAGCTTGGAAATACATGCTATGAAAGCCTTTCCCCATTTCCAGTTCTAAATCTTAATAGCTTCCTCCTGCATATGCGTGAAGGAACAATGTTGACACCAGTTGGTCAACGAAGCAGGTTGGATTTTTCCCTTTCATAGCTCTCCCTTACTGTTAATTAATCCATTAGAAATGTAAATATATCTGATATTTTTTGTTCCTTAGTTCTGAGAAGTAGCGACAGCTCTTCTGTACCATTGGCTAGGGTTAACCTGTACACATATAAATTTGCTTAGCTTTTCAAAACAGTGCAAGGTTTTCCAAAGATAAGACAGTTCATTTACATAACTTGGAATAATTTGGCTGGCAAACTCAAGGAGATAGAGCATGTGGATCAAGTTTAACACATTCATTTAGGTTGGCTGCCTCCCATGCATGCGTTCCCTGTGCTTGCAGAGGGTCCCATCTGTTCTGCTCCTCGTCAGAGAGCATCGTAATTTCTGCCTGTGAGCATCGTAATTTCTGACTGCAGACGCCTAGTGCTTCATAACTGGTTTAGGGTGCCCCAGATCCTCACCAGTAACATTGTTAACTAGTACTAATATAATGACATTATTCTAGAACTAGGAGACCTGTTACTAATGTACCCAGAAGACTGCAAAAACCAACACACTTCTTTCTTGTCTTTTTCCCTGTTTGCATCTTGACTTTTTAAAATTTTTTTTAATAACTCAAAGATGCCTTCTCCATTTCCCTCAAACTATTCAGCTCAGCCTTCAAGACCCTTGTCATGACTTCCCAGGACCTCCTGTAGATTTATCCTCCTTTAATCTCCCAGAAGATCTCTCTAGACCAAGGGAGCTAGACTGACATTTCCTCCACAAACCCTGTTTTCACCCTTTGCATCTCTATTCCTTGGGTTCTTTCTGTTTGAAATTACCTTTTGACCCCTCTCACCCCTGCCTGTCACAAATTATACTCATTTCAAATGCCTACCTAATAGGCCATCCTTTGATGTCCCAATAATCTGTCTGTTCCTCTCTTTTGATATTTACCTCTTCCCTCTTGTCCTCACTGGACATCCTAAGGGTTTTATTGCCTCGTCCCTGCATACCCTTCAAATGCTTTCTAGTACCAGCACATTGCCTTACACATAGGATGTTGCCAATTAGAATTTGATGACTTTAATTGAATTTTCAGTATCTAATTATCATCTAACTATAAGCAACAGAAAAAAAATCATTTCAAGGCAGAGTTTTGAAATTATGCAGCCAGAGGCATGCTTTTCTAGTTCCCACTTTCCATCCTGGAAGAGATCAGGCTGCCAGCAAGGCCACTGGAACCTTTAATCTTTGTTGTTCTTTAGTTTTCAGAAGTGACCCAGCCTCTTTCATTTTGCAGTGGAAAATCAATTCAAAGAGGGGAATGTTCCTGCTGAGTGGGCTGGCCAGGGAGGGGCCAAGTTTATCTTCAGCAGAGAAGCCATTAGAGGGCCCAATGGACTTGTTACTTTCCAGGCCAGCTTTTTCTTGGATTACATTGTTTCTCTTTGAATTCTCCAAAACCTGTCAGGTGTTGTCTTCCTCCTCTCCCTTGAGTACCTCCAGTTAATCTAAGATTAGCCTGACAGCCCCTATTTTCCAGGTCTCTGGTTTCATCAATAAAATAGGTTACATCTTTTTTGAGCTCCATTACCTCCTTCCATAACCTTGTTCTCTTGATCCATATTGTGGCTTATTCTTTATTCAGCTTGCCCCATCCATTTTTGGCTATGTTCCCACTTCCTAATTCTCACTCTTGAATGGGACAATTTAATTCAATAATTTCGGGGACTATAGAAGCCTGACAGTCTCCCAGCCTTTTGTGTGGTGTTTTCACCTCGTTGCTCGTCCAGTTGCTACCACTGGCTTTGAGCTCACCAAAAGCATTGCTCAGAATTCCTAACGAATTGCCACCTTTACTTTCAGAGTATCGATGATAGATTTATTTATCATAAAAGCTTATTTTCTAGAAATTTGGGAAAAGTGATAAGGACCCTTACTTATTTAATACTAGAGGTAATGTCTTTAAAGTGAAGTGTACACTGCCTGAGGGATGCATAGGATATCCCATTATATTTATTTTGATATTATGTCTCTTAATTCCTATTTTTATGTCTTAATTTATTTTTAAAATTAATTCTTTTAGAGCATAGTTGCTTTACAATGTTGTACAAGTTTCTACTGTACAGCAAAGTGAATCAGATTATATATATATATATATATATATATATATATATATATTAATATGTAGGCTTTGAAAGAGGTTCTTGGGTCGGGAAGATTCCCTGGAGGAGGCCACAGCAACCTACTCCAGTATTCTTGCCTGAAGAATCCCATGGACAGAAGAGCCTGGCAGGCTACAGACCATAGGGTCACAAAGTGTCAGACTGACTGAAGTGACTTAGTGCACACGCGTGTATGTATATATTCCCTCTTTATTGGATTTCCTTCTCATTTAGATCACTGCAGAGCACGGAGTAAAGTTCCCTGTACTATATGGCAGGTTCTCATTAGTTATCTATTTTATACATGCTTGCTAAGTCACTTCAGTCGTGTCTGACTCTTTGTGATCCTTTAGAATGTAGCCCACCAGGCTCCTCTCTCCATGCGATTCTTGAGGCAGTAATTCCTGACTGGGTTTCCATGCCCTCATCCAGGGGATTTTCCCAACCCAGGGATTAACTGGGCATCTCTTCTGTCTCCTGTATTGGCAGGTGGGTTCTTTACCACTAGCACCACCTCGGAAGCCCTATCTATTCTATATATAATATCAATAGTGTATACATAAATATACATGATATATTGGCAGAGTATTGATTGAATGGGAACATAATTTATAAAAACACATGCAACCAATGTTACATGAAAATGGGTTTAGTGATAAGATATGTGATCAAAATGTTTTGGGACCATTGGTTTTCAGCGCATTGAGTCTGCAGTCAGACCTGGATTCCAGCTCCTTTTTCTGCCCACTTACTGCATGTATAACCTTGGATCTGTTCTTTAGTCTCTTTGGTCTTGAGGTCCTCATCTGCAAATTGACAGGAAGACCATTTTGCAGGGTTGTTGAATGGATTCGGTGGAGTAATGCATGTCAGTAAGTGAGCAAGTTCATGCCATGTAGTGTGTATTTGTTACTGTGGTTATTCAGCTCTGTTTGACAGTATGATTGCTGGTGTTATTTTATTATTTCCTTGTCCTGTATCTCACTGTTTGTAATTGCAGAGGAACTGAACCTACTCTACATGTCAAAAAAGTCTCATACCATACACATTAAAAATGTGAATGATAAAACTTAGAATTTTTAAAACTGCATGCGCACACTCACCCTACCTTAAAATGCACAATAAAAATGGTTACCTAACTTTTGTAAGAAAAGCAAAGTAATCAGTTGGAACTTTGAACAACAGTGAATCCATAATCCATTCAATAGGGCCATTTTGTTGATACACTTAGTTTATGGTGCATTTCCTTTGGTCTTTTAGAAATAAACTCTTTTGGAGAATATTTATGATAAGCCTGCCTTTTATTGAATGCTGCCACATCGTGTATAGTTTTAAGGTGATATTCTGGTACAAGATGCCTTAGGAAATAAAACGCTTAGTATGCATTTATCTGGTATATTGGCTGAGATCTGAGGATATAAGAGAATTCTTTGGTAAGGTAAAGAAAAGTTCACCATAGTTTGCAAGACTGGTTCATGTGGAATTTATAAGAATGGACTGACCAGCATGGCCTTTTAAAATTCCATAGTTAATCTCTTTATTGAAAGCTGCTGGGCTAGTTGATTAAGAAAGCCTTATGGGATGACTGCTTTTAGTGTCATACAAATGAAGCTGAATTGTTGCTAAGTAAACCACTATAGATCAAAGTGCCTTGTGGTCAGAGTCCTGCAGTTAATTTTTTTTTTTTTTTCATTAAGTTTTAAAGAGAAGGTGAAGGGTTGAAGAATGAAACGCACTAAATTTGACATGTATGATGTCCATTTACATCCATGCATTTCTTTAAGCATCTAATCTGAGTGATTGGACAAGGAGGGAAGCAAAGCAGAAATGGATAAATGTAGAGCTATGTCAATTAATACTTGTTTCCCATTTATAATTGCTGGGATCCTTTTTAGCCCTTCTGATATCAGTAGACATACAGACAAGGTTTCAAGGGCTCCCAGGGAAACCGACGAAGTGGATCTGCTGACTGGTCCGTGGCGTGAAGTCCCTGTTGTCATACTCATATCAGCTTTAAATGTACACAGGATTTTTAAATGTTATGATCTTAGAGGTACTAAAGAACAATGTTTTATGTTCTTTGTACACCTCCCACTGAACTGTAGTGGGTGCACCTCATTCTTCCTGATTGCCCACTATCTGAAATCGTATATGAATCCGTTTGAAGGGATCAGATGCGTGTATGAACATATGTTTTGCTGAACTAGGATGACCGTGAAGAAGGAAATAAGGCAAAAGGACTGAAAGGGTGGACTGAAAATGGAAATTGAATCTGCCATACAAATTCCGCAAGTTCTGTGCTGCGATTTTAAATACTTGCTGTGAAAAGTTCAGGCATTGTTATACTGACATTTGTTTCTCGATAGTGGAGAACATTATATAGGTATATATAGTGGTATACTAAATGCAGTTTTGGAAAGGACTCCTCTTTTGCCATGTGCCTTTTAGTGGATATGTGCATTTTTCTAGGGTGACTTGTAAAAAGCCCATTTTATAATGCTCATTTGATGTACTGGTTAAGTAATGATCTTTCAGATTTTAAAATCAACAAATACATGCTAAATGTGTCATTCAAGGTCATAATGAAAACCGATGTTAAACTTAGAAACCAAATTCATAAATCTGGGCACTATTCTCATGCTGTAGCCAGAAACCTGCAGCCTGCCCCATAGAACCAGACCATTACTGATCATAGATTCTTCTAGAGCTGACCAATACCATTAGTCCTTTTCTATAATTTTACCTTATCATCACCATTGTTAACACCTTCAGTCTTTCCATTTGGCTCACTAGTCATAGATTAATGATAGATAAATATTAATTTATTATCCACCCCCCCTTTTTTTCCTGTATAGTGAGTACAAAAGGACCAAGTGACATAGAGAGCAAGTATTACTCCCATGGTGATGTTCTTTCTTCCTGAATGTATAGGGAAGAGAGTTTACAGAAGTATGAGATAAATGAAAAAGAATCCACCTGCAATGTAGGATACCCTGGTTCGATTCCTGGGTCGGGATGATCCAAGGAGAAGGGATAGGCTATCCACTCCAGTACTCTTGAACTTTCCTTGTGGCTCAGCTGGTAAAGAATCCGCCTGCAATGTGGGAGACCTGGGTTTGATCCCTGGTTTGGGAAAATCCCCTGGAGAAGGGAAAGGCTACCCATTCCAGTATTCTGGCCTGGAGAATTTCATGGGCTGTATAGTCCATGAGGTTGCAAAGAGTCAGACATGATTTAGGGAGTTTCACTGACTCAGTTTAGGAAATGGCCTTATTTTGCATTAGACAGGATAACTGACCTATGTGTGGACTTATGTATGCTGACTGGAGAAGAAAATAGCAACCCACTCCAGTATTCTCGCCTGGAGAATCCCAGGGACAGAGGAGCCTGGTGGGCTGCTGACTCTGGGGTCACACAGAGTCGGACACGACTGAAGCGACTTTGCAGCAGCAGCATTTATGCTGACAAAACTGGGTCAGGAAGAATGAATTTCTTCATGCTTCATCATGTTTAAGTTCCATGCTGACATATTATTTAGGAAGTTTTGTTTTCTTGATGCATCTAGATATTGTAGACACGTTAGACATACCTTGTAATGGAATGCATATTCCCACCATAAAAGAAGTGGTAAGAGAAAAGAGTAGCATTGTCTTTAGCATTATCAGTTCAGTTCAGTTCAGTTCAGTTGCTCAGTCGTGTCCGACTCTTTGCGACCCCATGAATCGCAGCACGCCAGGCCTCTCTGTCCATCACCATCTCCCGGAGTTCACTCAGACTCACGTCCATTGAGTCCGTGATGCCATCCAGCCATCTCATCCTCAGTCGTCCCCTTCTCCGCCTGCCCCCAATCTCTCCCAGCATCAGAGTCTTTTCCAGTGAGTCAACTCTTCGCATGAGGTGACCAAAGTACTGGAGCTTCAGCTTTAGCATCATTCCTTCCAAAGAAATCCCAGGGTTGATCTCTTTCAGAATGGACTGATTGGATCTCCTTGCAGTCCAAGGGACCCTCAAGAGTCTTCTCCAACACCACAGTTCAAACGCATCAATTCTTTGGAAAGTGACCTTTCTTTCCTTCTAATCTTAATTAATGTTCCTTATATGAAACACTCATTTTAATTTTTTCCCTTATGCTAATATATTGGAAGTATTTTTTTGCTATATGAACTCAAGCTAATATAAATGAGTGTTAATTAGTAAATCAAATTCATTAGATAAATGAAGGCCATTAGAGAAATATATTCTTTACCAGGTGAGGTCAGGTACTGGTTTAAATGTGAGCAGATAAAAAATGCTGACTTCATTGAAATTTTTTATATTATGGTGTGTTTACTTAATTTTAAGGAAAAAAATTAATTTTAACAACAACCTTATGAGGTAGTATTTATTCTAATTTACAGATGAGATAGGCAGAGTCTAATGAATTAAAACATAATTTGTAATGTAAGTGATTTCATTTTTGGTTTTAAAAGAAAAGAAACCTCCAGTATCTCATTATCTATCACTGATTAAGTATTTTTGGTTAAAGTTTCTAAACAAGTACAGGAACATGCATGTTCATAGCAGCACAGTTCACACTAGCCAAAAGGTGGAAACAACCCAGATGTACATCAGTGGATGAAAGGCTAAACCAATGGTGATATATTCATTCAGTGGAATATTATTTGGCTATACAAAAGAGTGGAGTACCAATACATACTAAAATGTGGATGAACCTTCAAAACATTATGCTATGTGAAAGAAGACAGACACCAAAGGTCACATGTTATGTGATTCCGATTGTATAAACTATGTGGAGTAATAAGTAAATCCATAGAGACAGAAGGAAGATTGGTGGAGTTGCTGAAGATTGTAGGGAGGGGAAATGGGTAGTAGTCTCTTAATGAGCATGAGATTTCCTTTGGGTGATGAAAGTATTTTGAAACTAAACAGATATACTGGATACAATACATGTGACTACACTAAATGTTACTGAATTTTCCACTTTAAAAAGCTTAATTTCACGTTATCTGAGTTTCACCTCAAATTATTTCAGAAAACAATGGGCGTGGCAGTATTCCAATAAAATTTTACTTGCAAACAATTTGTTTTTAAAATAGAGCACTGTGCACTTGATAAGTTAATAATGCAGCATAGAGTCCATAGGGTCACAAAGAGTCAAACATGACTGAAGCAACTTAGTATGCAGAACACATGGGGATTATTTAAGGTTATTTAGATTATAATAATTTATAATTTCTTAAACAAAGTCCCTATCTAACCCTAACCCTAACATTTTGAATGATTGAAATATTATTTGGCTTAGTGAATTCTAGCAATTTACCTTTTACAGACTTTTTTGGTCAAAATTGAATTTGTTGACTTTAAAGCTTTTGAGAAGTCTCCCATTTGGAGGTTCACAGTGTGTATTCCTGTACATTTTCTTGCTATTGTGCATTTAATCCTGATTGGTACTGAGCCAACTTCTTTGCATGAATTATCTAATTTATTCCTGAAAGCAGCTTTATGAAGTATACTATTTCACCTGGTTAATAGCTGAGGAAGCCAAGGTTAATATTCGATTGATCTGCACTGATCCCAAAGCCTGTTCTATAACCATTAAACTAGTTTTTCTCTAATCCAGTGCACCCCATAAAGATGAATTAGTCTCAATAGAGTCAGTGTTGCTACTCTAGCACCAAAAGAAACAAAGTGAAAAATAAGATGTTTCTTCACCGTGGCAAAGTATTTGTTGCTGAGTTTGCTGAAGGAGCCATACTGAAGTTAATTCAGTGGCATGTTTTGTTGGAATATGTTAAAGTCTTATTATATTATAATTAAAACATTAAATATACAAGGGAGTTGGACAAAAATGGTAGAACATAGTACTTGAGACTAGCTTTTAAAATTTACCTGCTTACACTGTATTCAAAAGTATGTTCTTTTATTCAATGCATATTTACAGAGTCCTAATACACTGAATGGGCTTCCCAGTTGGCACTAATGGTAAAGAACCTGCCTGCCAACACAGGAGACTAAGAGATGAGGGTTCGATCCCTAGGTTGGGAAGGTGCCCTGGAAGAGGGCATGTAACCAACTCCAGTATTTTTGCCTGGAGAATCCCATGGACAGAGGAGCCTGGCAGGCTACAGTCCATGGGGTCACAAAGAGTCAGACACAACTGAGCCACTAAGCAGAGCAGTACATGATAAATAAATATTTAATACACAATTAGGTAGTGATGAGAAAACTATAACAAGGTGAGATCTGGAAAATATATGTACGTACTACATATCTGTGCTGCTTGCCGAGCTTTAGACAGTATGCTCAGAGTAAAGCTTGTTGAGAGGAGACTGGCCAGAGGCATGAAGAAAGTGACCAAAGAATTCCTGGGGATGTCTGGAGAAAGCACATTTCTGACAGAGGGAATATCACATTCAAATGGCCTGAGATAGGAGCGTGCTTGGCATTTTTAACAGACTGACATTTGAATGGCATTTTGTCTGCACTGGAGTGAGAGAAGGAGGAATTTGGAAAGATGTACCTACTAGAGCTAAGCAGGTGCCAGATTTTACAAAACCTGCAGGCCTGATAGGACCTTACGATTTTATTCTGAGTGATATAGCAAGCTTTCAGAGTGTTTGAGCAGGAGAGCATCTTAATCAGATTTACATCATAACTGTGATTGCTCTGATTGCTGCATGGAGAGGCAGAGATGGAATAAAGAAAACAATTAGGAAGATCTTGCAGTTGTCTCCAGCAGCATTAACATTACTTGGGACCTCCCTAGAAATGAAGATTCTCAGATACCACCCTAGACCTACTGCAGTGCATCCCCAGGTGAATCTCAAACTTTCAAGCTTGAGAAGAACTGATTTAGACAAGAATTGAGGCTGGCTTGAGATAAGGTTGTCCAGGCAGAGGTGTTATCCAGCGATAGGATACTGGGTATATTTTAAAATTGTGATTTGCTGATGTATTATATGTGGTTGTGAGATAAGAGAAGGGTGAAAAATGTGCCTTGTATTGCAAAAAAGAAAACAGAGTGTCAGAGATTTCTTGGAGGGGTTGGAAATCAAGCATCTAGGTGGAGGTGCTTTTAGATATACATGGAAGAGGTTGGACATGTGTACCTGGAGACTAGAGATAGGGGCTAGTTGGGAATCTATCAGCATAGAGATGGTGTATAAATACATCAGACTAGAAAAGATCACCCAGAGAATGAGTACCTGGAGAAGAGGACGTCCAAGGGCTGAGGTCTGAAACAGTCCTCCACTGGGCTCAGAAAGAAGAGAAATATCAAAAAACCAACGTTTAACAGTGGATTCCACGTGAAGCTATATGATGATAATCAGGAACATTCGGCGTCTTGGTGCTCCTCGCATCAGATAAAGACACCATCAGAAACTTATGAACTGCTCATGAAATCATTGGTTTACTCATTTATTTCCCCCATTACACTCTAAGCCCTTCAAAACGGTGTCAGAATAATGTCGAGCATTGGAAAGGTGTTAAAAAATAAGCCACTGGATAAATGAAGAAGGATCGCCTGTTTTATGTTAGTACATTACTTGGCATTTTTAGGACTCTCAGATTTATGTGATTCCGAATCTCGTCAGGCTCTGGGTCATCTGGTTTTTTGCACATGATTACTCACCTAAGTGCTCTTGGTAACTTGGGTGGAAACCTTTGCTGTTATGTTTAATGTCCCCTGCCAGATTCACTGCTTTGGCATTCCCCCTTTGCTGTTTGGATGTAAATATTCACAATCCTCCCTTTTCTTGCAGTGCTTTCTTATCTGTCTCTGACAAAATTCACATACATTTTTACAAAGAAGGAATATTTTATCCCCTAATAGCTTTTAGTCACAAAGGTATGTTTCTTGATAGATAATCTGAAGAGCAAAAAGTGGAACTCTTGATGTTTTGCAAACAACTGATTTGGGAAATCACATTTACTATATTGTGATCTATTTTTCTAAGAACCAGACAAGAACTTAGAAGCAAGACTCATAAGTCAAACTGTAGCCTTTCATTTGAAGCATATTTGCTTTGATCATTAGAAGATCAACCTGGGGAAGGGAAAGGCTACCCACTCCAGTATTCTGGCTGGGAGAGTTCCATGGACTGTATAGTCCATGGTGTTGCAAACAGCTGGACACGACTGAGCGACTTTCACTTCACTTTCACTTCCTTCCCAGAGGTTTAGGCTTAAGGTCCCAGGTCTGACACAGTTGGTTGCAAGGATCATGGAATGGCAGGGTGGGAGGGGGCTGTGATTAGGAATATAGGATGATATAGGGGTTCATCACTGAGTAGTCAAAGAACTGGAACTCTTAGACTTTGTCAGTATCAGCTTAATATCACGTGAAAGGCAAGTCATAATCAAGTTCTCTTGTTGGTGGGATTTAAAATAGAAGAGCATATTCCAGCATGTACTCTATATTAAATGACCAAGCTTGATTTAGAATAAACAGTTTAAATATATTTGCTTTCATATCACTCACACTGGTTCTGGTTCCCTGAACGCATGCTTAATCGCTCCAGTTGTGTCTGACTCTTCGTGACCCTGTGAACTGTAGCCCGCCAGGCTCCTCTGTTCACGGGATTCTCCAGGAAAGAATACTGGAGTGGGTTGCTATGCCCTCCTCCAGGGGATCTTCTGGACCCAGGGATGGAATCTCTGTCTCCTACATCTCCTACATCGGCAGGCAGGTTCTTTACCACTAGCGCCACCTAGGAAGCCTCGCTGGGAAGAAGGCTGCACTGACTTGTCTGTGTCTGGCTGTTGGTATGTGTGTGGAAATTGGGTGAAGAGTAAGAGGATCTGAGAGGGGAACCTTAAGAGGCAAGTGGGAACTTTCAGGAAAGAGAGGAACCCAAGAGCAACTTAATCCCTCTCTCAGTTCAGTTCAGTTCTTTTCAGTTGCTCAGTCGTGTCCGACTCTTTGCGACCCCGTGAACCACAGCATGCCAGACCTCCCTGTCCATCACCAAGTCCCAGAGTCCACCCAAACCCATGTCCATTGAGTCGGTGATGCCATCCAACAATCTCATCGTCGTCCCCTTCTCTTCCTGCCCTCAATCTTTCCCAGCATCAGGGTCTTTTCAAATGAGTCAGCTCTTCTCATCAGGTGGCCAAAGTATTGGAGTTTCAGCTTCAACATCAGTCCTTCCAATGAACACCCAGGACTGATCTCCTTTAGGATGGACTGGTTGGATCTCCTTGTAGTCCAAGGGACTCTCCAGAGTCTTCTCCAACCTCTGGTTTTTATCAATTAAAACATAAATAATACCAGTTATATTCAACAAATTCAAAGAAACAATTGTTGATCACACAGTTTTTCACACAGTTGTGGATGACGTAGGAGCTATAAAGAGCTGTTCATCGTAAGCCCTGATCTCAGGCTGATTACAGGAAGTAGAAGTGATTGGTTGTCTTCCAAAAATAAGCAACTGGTATTTCTATCTTGATAAATATTAACCTTCTTCTTCCATTTTTCTTTTCCCTTTCTTTTCTCCTTCACAGTTTGAGTTGGCATAAACATTTATTGTTCTCAGGATAAAAGCATTTCCAGGGGATATGCAGCCATTTTCAGCAGAATGGTGTGACTGCTACTTAGAAAGGAATGAGGTGGGTGGCCATACTAAGGCAATAGGGCAGAAACCTACAAGACACAAGGTGAAATGTGATGTGCCATAAACAGAGTGATAGACTCAAGGAAGGGCGCCCATGTTAATCTGGGCAAGTCAGGGAGAGGCAGTCTTTGGATTAGCCGCAAAGGATAAACAGGGTGAGCGTGCAGGTGGCTGGGTCAGATGAGCAGTGAACTGACAACAGGAGATATGGTACCTGGGGTGTGAGTAAGAGACGAGGGTGTCACTGGAGGTCAGTTTAAGGTGGAGTTTTTTCTTCACTCTAGGGACTGACTTGTTAGAAAGTCTTTAAGCAGAGAAGTGATAACGATTAGAACTATAGTCTAAGAAGATAGATGGGGAAGAATTTACAGAATGGAGTCTGGTATGAAAGTTCGAAGAATTGATGCTTTTGAACTGTGGTGTTGGAGAAGACTCTGGAGAGTCCCTTGGAGATCCAACCAGTCCATTCTAAAGGAGATCAACCCTGGGTGTTCTTTGGAAGGAATGATGCTAAAGCTGAAACTCCAGTAGTTTGGCCACCTCATGCAAAGAGTTGACTCATTGGAAAGACTCTGATGCTGGGAGGGATTAGGGGCAGGAGGAGAAGGGGATGACAGAAGATGAGATGGCTGGATGGCATCACCGACCCGATGGACGAGAGTTTGAGTGAACTCCAGGAGTTGGTGATGGACAGGGAGGCCTGGCATGCTGCGATTCATGAGGTCGCAAAGAGTCAGACACGACTGAGTGACTGAACTGAACTGAACTGATGAAAGTTCGAAACAGAGAGATAGTGGTATTGTCCAATCTGGAAGTGATGAGGTCCTGAGTGGTAGGGGGCTGATGGAGGTTATTGAGTGGGATGAAAATACAAAGGACATGGGTAGGGCGGATGGATATATAGAAATATTGGGAAGAATATTGGGACGTGAAAAATAGGACTGAGTAGTGATTGGGGTACAGGTCAACCCAAAGGAAGGGTTCTGGGGCAGGGAACTGAGAAAATCAGGATGTCTTACATAGCACTAAGGATGCCATGAGCAAGAGCTGGTGTGAAGAGAAGGGAGGTGAATTTCATTCTGCACGTGTTCCTGAAGCAGGCACAGGGGGACATGTCCTACAGCCAGCTGCAAAGATAGGCCTGGACTTGGAGGAGTGCAGAGAGGGATTTGGTCCTTATTTGTTGCAAGGTAATAAATGAAACTGGATGATATAGTAGCATCCTTCTAGGTAAATTTATATAATCTTCCAGCTCATTAAAAGAAAGCTCAGAGTTTAACTAAGCAGTATACGGAAATACAACAGGTTTCTTTTTGTCTCCAGTAGAGCAAGGATTCAAGATAATTTCCTTGAATGAGGTTTGTTGCTAGAACTCTGTTGAAAACAGCTTTGCAACTCTAAAGGCAGACTCTTCTGTAAGTGTGAACCATGATCCAGTGAAGAAGGCATTTCCCTTTCAGGCATGACACGTGTTTGATTTCCAAGGGCAAGGCTTTCTCATTTGATTGCCAGCCTCCCTAATTAGGAGGCCTTGAAGATCATTGCCTCAAGGTTGTTCAAGCTGAAAAAGCATTCACAAGCACAAACATATTTTATGTCCAGTCAAAGTCGCTCTAGTTGACTGAACGCCGTTAGTTATCATAGAGACTTACCCGTGAGCTCCAGGCAAACACTGCCAGCAGCGTTGGTATTCAGGACAAAGACAGCCATCAGTGTAAATTCTTGTCTCCTATGCAAGGTGTATCTTTTGATCTTTTCAGAAAGAGCTAGAAAATTGGATGGTATTTGCAGGAGCCTTTCAGCTGAGAAATGTCAATAATGTAATCGTGTTGAGACCAGTACATGGAATTGACTTGTTGGGAGATGGTTACAGGTGCAAGGATGAAATGTATATCTGATTATTATATAGAAATGAGTTTGGGTGGGAGATCCAGGGTCGCCAGGCTACAGCAGGAAGCACCATTAGGAGAATGTGATGAATCTTCTAAGTAGAGTGCTGTTTTTAGAAAACAGAAAGAAATAAGAAAATAAATTTCTCCCTCCTATTTGCATGTGTAGACTATAACCCTGTTTCTTCCATTTGGAGGATAATGTGGTGGCTAGAAAACTCTCTTTCCCTCAAACAGAGTGAATCACCTTGACTGTGTACTGAATTTCTGCAAGCGGAACGAGTGGGGGTTTTACGTTGCTTTTTGGTGATTTATGGATGCTGCGGGTTGTGTCTGCCTACATTGAAAGCAGTATGCAAAATAGACAGCGTCCGTAAATAAAACTGTTCAGTTTTGTAATTGCATCAATGTACTTTTTATTTTACTTCTCCCCCTTCTCTATTAAGTCCTTTGGAATGATAATAAAATGTGTTTCTCATTACCTGCTATTGAATTATCTGTGAATAGAAAGGAGATAAAAAATAATCCAAGAGAATCCTAACAACATCAGCTTGTTTCATGCTTGACTCTGTCTCTCTCGACAGATAATGGTTTTGGCACCACAGTATTCTTTGGACAAAATGAGTATTTTATCTTAAATATGTAAGGAGTTCTATAATTGAACACCACCGTTCTTTGAGTCACACTAGAATTTGAACTTACATAGTTAATGTAATCTGACAATCTCTGAGATGTTACTCACGTATATCTTGGAAGATCTAGGAGCTGACTAGTTGGAAGCGACCTGTGAGTGGCTTTTTCATGGGACACTGGGCACCAGTAAACCTTCTCCTTCCTAGAAAGACTCCCATGATTATAAGCCTCATGGTAATCGTGAACATTTTTTGTGTTAACAATGTACCTGAGACTGCTGTCAATGCTTCTTTGCATTCTCTCATATGGCCTATGAGACGGTCAGTATTATCATCCTATTTTTTTATGCCTGAGAAAAGTGAGGCAGAGAGAAGTTCAGAAGATCCCACAGGTTTTAAGCAGTGGCAGCTTGGCTCCGGAGCCTGCACAGAACTCACCTCAAAGCAGTTAATAATGATTTGAACCACTGATTTTGTCTTGTAGGAATATGCAGTCATCATCCAATACACATTTCTGGAGGTCCTAACACTAACTGATCTGTGTTTTTTCTCAAAAGAGAGAACATTTTAGAAGGTGGATACTTTCTGTTGTTTCTATGACTTCTGGGAAAATAAATTTAACTGTTTATTCATTTTATATCATATGGCTTCAGCAAGTGTGAAGACTTCCTAAGAGCAGAGGTTTTGATTTTTCTGGTTGTTTCTGCCCATCTCTGTGGTTTCCAGTGCATTACCAGGTAACAGATGCTGAATCACTCCCAATGTTTTCTTTGTGAAAATGCAACTGGTTGATTGTAAGACTGTGGATAAAATAAAGTTACATATATGTCTTTGTGTGTATGTGTACATGGACATATGGATGTGCAATTATAATAAATATATATTTGAAAAAATGCTTGGGTGTACAAGCTGTAATAACAGGTTATAAATGAAAATGGTATCACTATGCCTGGAATTTAAATATCATTAAGTATATTTTGAAGTGCTTTTAAAATCTGGAGCATGTTTCTGAGGCATTGGAGACATGAATTTAAAAGTTGATCGCTAATGTGAGTAAACAGCTCATGATAATGCCATGGGTCTGAGAAGAGGTTATCTGGTTTAACTGGAGGAAGGTAGGGTGAGCCAAGGACATGACACCCAGAGAGCCCGTGGGTCTCTCTACTGTATGTCATTGTGTTCAATGCAGAATAGATGCTGGACATTTTGAACACTTGATTTCTTGATGTCTGTGTTTTACTGTCTTGAGTAAATGGTAGGTAATTGAGCAAGAAAAACATTTTAAAACTTTAAACATGTTGTTGGAAGAGAAACCATCAAAATGCAAGCTGTTCTCCTTCCCTGGCTCCTGGATTAAACATAGACATTTTAAACTACTTACCCCGAGTTACTGGGAGAAAAGAAATTTTTTTCAAGAAGAAATTTAGAATCACTGTTATACAGAAATTTTTTTTTCCTTGAGAGAGTTTGAGAGGGAACATCATTCCAGAAGTTACTGTTTCCAGTTTAAAAACATCAGAACAGGATAAAGAGTGTCTCCTACTGAGAAGAAAGTGGAGACCAGGAGGATTACTGAAACCTCCTGAGATCAGGAGGATTAGTGAAAAACCACTTAGAGAATCAGTTTAGTCAAGCCTAAGGGTGTGGTGGGGATTTGGAGACTGGACGGGAACATAGACCCTCTACTCCATGGCAGTCCTAAAGGAAATCAGTCTTTAATATTCGTCGGAAGGACTGATGCTCAAGCTCCAATACTTTGGCCACCTGTCGCAAAGAACTGATTCATTGGGAAAGACTAACGCTGGGAAAGATTGAAGGCAGGAGAAGAAGGGGACGACAGAGGATGAGATGGCTGGATGGCATCACTGATTCGATGGACATGAGTTTGAGCAAGCTCTGGGAGTTGGTGATTGACAGGGAGGCCTGGTGTACTGCAGTCCATGGGGTCGCAAAGGGTCATACACGACTGAGTGACTGAACTGAACTGAAATGACTCCATGTAACCATGGTAGTGGGCAAAAAAAAACCCAAAAAAAACGGGAGTCAGGGGTGCAATACAGGACATGGTTCTTAGGGATCTATATCCTGAGAGTGGATTTGTGAGTGCATGACAAAAAAACAGCCCCCTCAAAGCAGACATACAGAGCACCACAGAATGAGAGGACAGTTCATCATAGCCCCAGGGTCAGTATATTTGAGGCTAGGAGTGCGTATAAAATAACATAATGGATTTATGAAATATGAGACTATTGTTGTACAGTGTATGTATGTGTATCTGAGTAAAAATGGAACCCCTCCACATTAGATATGCAGGAAAATAGAATCTTTTGTTTTCTGTAATTGATATTAATCTCCTCTTGCCCTATTTGGTAGAGATGGTAGAAGTGGGATGGAAGTTTTTTGAACTGATGTATTCACATTGTATCAATCTCCTCCAAAATACCTTTTTTTAATGTCCAAGCACTTTCTACCAGATAATTATCCAGTAAGTTCATAGTTTTACGTCCTATAATAGTTTCTCTGTCTCTTCCCTTCCATACACGGGGGGAGACCTAGAGGTCTCTGGTAGTGCATGTGGAGGTCCTTTGATTATGTCTTGCCCAAGGTGGGGTTAGTGCTCTGGTGCTGGGTTGTGAATGCTGCATCTACTATGGAGGGTTTGATCTAATTGTATCCTCTGAAATCTTGCTTATGCTTTTCTTAAATCTGCAAATTGGGTCCCTGTCTTGCTGACCACCTCTGACTTGGTCACACAGACTCCCTCTGAAATCTGGCTGTGATCTATATTTTTTCATCAACTCAGGTGGCCAATCCTTTAACCCTAGGCTTCAGTGCCCTTGGTTCCCACCAGCGTTCAGACCTCAGACCTCATGGATCCTCCCTTTCTGCTTGCTTGAACTTCTGAAACTTTCCTGACATGCATGGGCCAGAGGAGCCAGGAGGAGTTTTCCTCCTAGAGTTGTAAACATGGAAAATGTCCAAAAGTACATGGCTTCTGTCTGTTCCCACCCCATTTCCAAGGTATTAGGCCAAAGTGAAGAAGATTCTGGCAGCCTGATTCTCCTACCTTTTTCTCTAATTCCTTCCCACAAGCTCCTGTTACAAAAAGCATTTCCTGCTGTGAAGACTTGGCCTCTGACATAGAAACCTCATCCAAGGAAATACGCATCATATCACAGATATTCATGAGCTCCAGATCAGACTTGGGTTGTGGGACAACAGGATATTAAATACATTTTTTTCTTTTCTTAACTTTTTTGGGAATATTTTCCAAACCTTCTACCATGAACAGGTGCTGCATATATTAAGAAAATAAAAAATAGTATTTAAAAGTTCCACAGAACATAACTGAAAAAAAAATCATTTTCCTGCTTATAGAAGTACCTCTTCTACTGTGAAATGTAAGACCGTGCAAATGCTAATAGACTGAGATGGATGAAACATACAGGACCAGCAGTACTGGTTCAGCAGAAAACTTTGGGCATTGAAAATCCGACTTCGGTAAGTGTCCAAGGAGTGCACAGCCTCTAGGTCACTGTTCTTTCAGAGATGTTACCCATCGAAGCAGACAGTCTCCACTGGTAGAATTCTAAGAGAAGACAAAGATCACTCACTTGGAGGAGTGTCTCTGAATGTTGTGTCTACTCTCCACTGTTTTTCTTCCACCTAGAGAATCATTGTTGTTTTTCAGTTGTTGATTTGTGTCCCACTCTTTGTGACCCCATGGACTGCAGCACACCAGGCTTCCCTGTCCTTCACCATCTCCTGGAGTTTGCTCAAACTCATGTCCATTGAGTCAGTGATGCCATCTAACCACCTCATCTTCTGTCGTCCCCTTCTCCTCCTGCCTTCAATCTTTCGCAGCATCAGAATCTCTTTCAATGAGTTGACTCTATGCATCAGGTGGCCAAAGTGTTGGAGCTTCAGCATCAGTCCTTCCAATGAATATTCAGGGAGAATCATACCATGTCTCAATAAGCGATGGATTAGTAGTGATAGAAGAGCCTTGTTTTTGTTAGAAATAAGGTGACTTTCACAACCTCTGTTTGGGGGATGCAGTCGGGGGTGGTACTTGTGGGGATTAGTTAATTCTGTAATATCTCTGCTAATTCCCTTCCATAAACCACTTTGAATAAATAATCAAAGAGAACCTCATGGGCTTGTTATGTCAATTTACTGCATGCCTCCAGCTCTTCTGTACTGCAGGTTACCTCTGCTTAGCTCTTCTGAGAGAGAAATTCTGGAGTTGCCAATGTTTAAGTAGTATGTTTTGGTTCTTCTCAACCAACCCTTTTGCTTTTAAGTTTTCAAATGTTGGATCCAGTATACTATCTGCTTTGGTATTTGTGCCATGAAAGATGTATTACCTGTGGCTGGATCTCTTTGGTCAGCAAGAGCTATAAACCCAACAACAGGGAGAGAAGAAGGATGGAAGGAAGCATTTCTGACTGCATCAGGACCAAATAATGTTATAAGAAAGGTGCTAAAATGTGTTAAATATTGTCAGAATGGTTTTACAAAAAAGCTGTATGATGGAGTTCAGCTGTGCATACTGTTAGGTACTTAATAAATTCCAAGTAAATAGGGGTAGAATTGGATTGACTAAACTGACAGGTCGGAGAAGGCAATGGCACCCCACTCCAGTACTGTTGCCTGGAAAATCCCATGGACAGAGGAGCCTGGTAGGCTGCAGTCCATGGGGTCGCTAAGAGTCGGACACGACTGAGCAACTTGACTTTCACTTTTCACTTTCATGCATTGGAGAAGGAAATGGCAACCCACTCCAGTGTTCTTGCCTGGAGAATCCAAGGGATGAGGGAGCCTGGGGGGCTGCCGTCTGTGGGGTCGCACAGAGTTGGACACGACTGAAGTGACTTAGTAGCAACAGCAGCAGCAGCAGCAAACTGACAGATAATAGGAATTTGGAAGTGACTTTATCAATGTGTAGCCATTCCCTTCTCCAGGGTATCTTCCTGACCCAGGGATCGAACTCAGTTCTCCTGCGTTGCAGGCAGATTCTTTACCTGCTGAACCACTAGGGAAGCCCTACTTTATCAATAGGGTGTGAAGTTTGCAGTCTTATGTAGAAGGGATTTTTCTAATATTCTAACTCACTTTACTAATCTTCAGGAAGCAACCGTGGTACATTTTGTCTTAAATAAATATTTCTCAAGGGAGTACTCAAGTGGCTATTAAATTTTTAAGCGCCCTGCATCTTTTTAAATAAATGCTTTTGCTTAGCAAGTACAAATGCAAGTCTCCAAGATTCCCTCGCCACACTGACTTCTGCCTAACAGAACAAGTATTCATTTTTAGGTGAAAAGAGAGGTCAGGACAGTTAGAAGTCTAAGTAATACTGATGAATGGCTATTTCTTAAGTGGCTGCAAAATTTATTAGCATCTCTACTGAGACATTTTGCAAGTACTAAATGATGTCAGTGGGTTTTGTGCCTTAGTAAATATCACTAATAAAGTTTCCAAAGAGATAACTCTTGTTGAATTAAGAAAAAATAATTTTTGTCTTAATCACCATGTGCAGAAATTAGAATGGAAAGATCAAGTTCATGGAGAATTTATGTCATATAGCTAGAGTAGTGAGAAAAAAAACACCGTGATGCATGGTAAGTCAGTAATTTTTTTAAAAACACTAAAGCAATCTTAATGTTTCCGCATTTCATGAAGGAAATACTGTATTAATAAAACTGCTATTCAGGGTTAATTATTGGTGCTACACATTGCTGTGATATGGCATTTAGTAATGTTTTTCCCCCTTTTTTATTCCATTAGCCAGTGATATGATAGTAAACACTATGAATTAAGTGAATCTTGTTTGAAATAAAAGAAGTACATGTTCCTGAAATTTAAAACAACTTTCCGTATCTCACTTCTCCTTATAGTGGGGTCAGGCACATACAGTGAGGTCAATGACAAGCTCGTCTGTAGTTAACTCTCATTTCTGACCTTATTAATAAATCAGAGACTAGCACATTTGACATCCTGCAGCATGTCTTCCTTCGGAGAAGGCAGTGGCACCCCACTCCAGTACTCTTGCCTGAAAAATCCCATGGATGGAGGAGCCTGGTAGGGCTGCAGTCCATGGGGTCACGAAGAGTTGCACACGACTGAGTGACTTCACTTTCACTTTACACTTTTATGCTTTGGAGAAGGAAATGACAACCCACTCCAGTGTTCTTGCCTGGAGAACCCCAGGGATGGGAGAGCCTGGTGGGCTGCTGTCTCTGGGGTCGCACAGAGTCGGACACGACTGAAGTGACTTGGCGGCAGCAGCAGCACGTCTTCCTTAGGACTTCCTAGAGTCTCCTGAAGTTCAGGCTTTCAAAAGTGAACTTGTCATTTCTCTTCCACTCTCTTTGATGTCCTTCCTTGATACTTATCAGGAAATAAATTCTTCAGATTGTTTAATCTCTGTTACTGGCAACAGAATTCTCCTGGATCATTCCTTCCCATGACTGGTCATGTGTCAAGTTCTATTGATCTGGCTTTGCAGATCCTCTGTCTAATCCTCAATCCCTCATTTCCAAGCCCAGTCGCATTACTTCAATGCTAGTAGTCAAATATTTTGCCTTTTAAAATCAACCACAATACTTTACACACAAGTATGATGATACAGAGAACTGTTTTGTTATAGTATGAATACCCTCATCTTAAGGTACACGTACATGTGCGTGTTTTAATGAAACATAGACTCTAAATTTCAGAGAAACCCTTAACCTAATTATTTTATGAGAACATCTACTTGGCAGTAGTGATCTCTGTTAATGAACAGATGACTATGGTGGCATTGCTTCTGATTTCTTCACCTGGCAGATTCTAACAATTTTTTTTCTTTCTTGGAGAAAGCTGATATTATGTACATGTGATAATATAGAGACTGAATGGCTCTTCTCCTGATTCATTTAGTTCCAGGGAAAAATATGATTCTGTATATAATAAAGACTTAGTATGCTGGGTAAAATATAGGTGGAACATATTATTTATACTTTACCTTCTATCTTCAAGATTTTAGTGTTGTGGCAGTATTTTACAAGCTCAGACTAGGGTTCTGAATCAGGGGACAAGGCAAAAAAACAATCCAAGTTGTGGAGCGAGAGATAACACTATATATCTCTTGTCAAATCGACAACCTGATTTGTCTGCAGCAAAACACAATCTGTGGTTGTGTGGATCCCCTTGTGATTATGCCTCCTTCATGCCTCAGTTTTCCTTTGGTTCACCATTTAGTTAAAGCTTTGTAGTTACAGAATTCTGTAAATTCTATCCTACCTAGAATACCTATCCTGTTCTGGAAAACCCTACCAGGGTTTTATATCCTGGAAAGCCCCCAGCAAAAAACAGAGAAATACTTGAAAGCAAGTAGAAGTGCTAGACAGCACATTTGGATGTGTTGTCATTTGGTGTTAGCAAAACAAAAAACAATCAGCTAAACCTGATGGAGCAGCATGTCATCAACAATGACATTTCCAAACCTGATGTTACAGATAGGGGTTTTATTAGTTAATTAAATGTGTGCAAATTACATGCACTGTTGCGGATAATGTAGAAGAGGGCATGCATGCTTCATTGAAGCTCAATTTCCTTTTTAGAAATTATCACTGAATTAAATCACTTAACTTTCTAAAATCAGCCACCTGTGTTTCTCCAGTCTTTTTATTCTATATTCCTGGGCATTTTTCACTAAAAAGTTTAATTTGTTTACTGCTCAGTAAGTCTTATAATGTTTTGGTGGGAAATGTTAGGGGAAAAAAATTCTTATTCAAACAGAGCAGAATGCCAGTGATCTGTAATCCATGTATTTGAGTGGGTTTGAGATATAGCAGGGACACTGAAAAATTTGAGCAAGAACTTCTGTCATATTGATTTGTAAGCCAAATTTCATTCCCCAATTTTCTACCACTCCCATGACTTTTGCTCTGATTTATGGATTTCTTTTTACTAAAATTAAGTAAATCAAGCATTTATTTAAACTCTTAGTCTGTTTTCTAATTTATACTGTTTGTACCTTTTCCAATTTCTAACTCCCTCACTTCAGCAAATATTCATTCAGCAAATATTTACTGTCTCTAAGATACAGTGGACACCGTTCTTGATGCTGGGAATGTGCTGGTGATTACAAAAGAAACACTGTCCTAACCCTTGGGGAGCTTATTCATTATTTGTACTTTTCAAACTTAAAATTTCATCATCACTAAAAAGCATTTCATTGCTTATTTGAGGTTGCAGTAGTGGAATCTTGTTTTAAAAAGAACTGTACATTCAGAATTTTGCCGCAGAAGCCTGCCTTTTAAACTACTATCAGAAAGAAATTCAGCCCTTCTAAAGAACAGCATTAATTGTGCAACAGTTAACCTGATACTAGTGATTACATATCACAAACAGAAACAAATGCTATCCTCTGTCAATACCCACTGTTTCACTCTTGATCATAATAACTTACATGTTCTCCCAGAAAATTTCCTTTTTTAATATTGCTAGAGGATTGTCTTTTCTATTCATCTTTCCAAGATTGTTCTAGTTCTAATTGTTCTACCATTTGTTGAGAAATAGTTGTTGAAGTCCTCTAACTGTGGTGGCTAAGTTGCGTATTTGGCCTTTCTGTTCTTGTTTTGTGGCTCTGTTGTTTGGTGCATACACAGTTAAGATTGTTATGTCTTCTTGGTAGAGTGACCCTCCTGTAATTATGTAATATCTTACTCTGTCTTTGGTAATTTTCTTTGCTCTGAAGTCTATTCTATGTAATATTAAAATATATACTCCTGCTTTCTTTTGGCAAGATATGATGACAGGAAGTTCTGGCTCCCTATGTGGCCTCTACTGGCACTATGGAGGGAGGGCTGATGGATACTGGTGGAGTGCTTATTCTCTTCTAGATCTCCTCTGGCATCTCCCACTGAGGAATGAAAGGAGTACCTTGCTACTAGTGGGTGAGGGTGAAGGACAGATTTGTCACGTATTCTCCACTGATAACACAGATTAGGCCCTAACAAATCAGTAGTTACATTAAATGTAAACAGTCTAAATATACTAAGTAAAAGACAGAGATTGGTAGAATGGGTTACAGAACATTTCCCAACTTTAATGCTGTCTGCAAGAAAGAATCTACAAATGTAATTATACAGCAATGTTAAAAGTAAAACGATGGAAAAAGATATATGATGCAAACGTTAATCAAGAAGAAGCATGAGTGTCTATATTAAGGAATAAATCCAATAGAAAAAAACATAGCAAAATTTAAATGTGAATGTATCAACCGATGTAGATGTAACATTAAAAAAATTATATTGTGGTTCAAATTACATTTTACTTTTCTAAAGCAGGAATAAAAATGGCTTTGTCTTTATAGTCTATCATTTTTATTGGAATGATATTGATATCATGTAATGTTATTAATGAATAAAATACTAATTGATTATAATCATATT
The DNA here is from genome assembly GCF_042477335.2 of Ovis canadensis. Lineage (NCBI taxonomy): Eukaryota > Metazoa > Chordata > Mammalia > Artiodactyla > Bovidae > Ovis > Ovis canadensis. The sequence continues at coordinate 82,539,304 of NC_091254.1, forward strand.
TGGATGTTCTAGTCTGAGCAGAATTATAAACCCGAAAGTATGCTGATTTTGTTCAGATTTGCTGTTATTTTAATGACATTTTAAGCAATAGTTTAAACGTTTTTTGCCACTTGAGAAAACTGTCAGTATTTTACAAGAAGGAATGAAAATACCAGAACTATAAAAAGAAATGTTCAAAAGCTTCAATCAACCCTTTTGTTAATATTCCTAGCTTTAAAATTATCATCATTAAATCCATATCTATGAAGACAGTGTATTTCAAACAATCAGTATTCTCCATGGCCTGCTGTACCCAAGCTAACTGACAAGTAATTATGCAGATTGTGTCATTATTGTATTTTTTTTAAATGCCAATAGACATTCCCTCCAAGGCAGCAAGAAACTACTTTTCAGATTCACTTAAATGACACACATTATTCTGCCTTTCTCTGGCAGTCCTTCAATCATGCCCAGAGACCTATGGGTAGATACCTTTAAATTGTGGAGGAAACAGGGTACAATATTGCATTCATCATTCTAGACAGTTGTCATCATACTGAAATGAAAATTCTTCTTAAAATTTTAATTACAGGTCCAGAATTAGTATGCTCTTTTGGTTTCTAGATAATAGAAAGATTTTGGACATGAATTTGAGTAAACTCTGGGAGTTGGTGATGGACAGGGAGGCCTGGTGTGCTGCAGTCCATGGGGTTGCAAAGAGTTGGACACAACTGAGCGACTGAACTGAACTGAACTGATATGGCAAACATAAACACCTCCAGATCAGAGTCCCCCTTTTATTCTTTGAGTAAAGCAGACATAAATAATTTCATAATTTGAAGTCATAATGCCTAATTAAAGACAATGATTACATATAGTTATATTGTTTCAGTAAGAGAAAAATAGTGCCAAGGTTTTCTGTTAAAATGATAGAAGATCAAACTCAATAAAGGGATTGATTGTCCAATCATTAGAAACTTAAATGTAGTGAAGTTCTAGGGTTACTCATGTATAACTTCTTCAAGAACCAGGTTTTATTAAATGTGGCTTCTGTTGTTGAGGAAGAGGCTGGTGGGTGATTGGGATAACCTTTGGTTGGGCATCCATACAGCCTGACACAGTTAGTTAATTAGTGTTAGTCAGTCATGTCTTGACTCTTTGTGACCCCATGGACTGTAGCCTGCGAGGCTCCTCTGTCCCTGGAATTCTCCAGGCAAGAATACTGGAGCAGGTAGCCATTCCTTTGTCCAGGGAATCTTCTCAACCCAGGGATCAATCCTGGGTCTCCTGCACTGAAGGCAGATTCTTTATCATCTGAGTCACCAGGGAAGCCCTACAGCCTGACAGAAGCATCAGGCAAATTATCAAGGATTTCATTAAGTGGATCTTACCAGCCAAATCTGGTTAGCTTAGATGATTGGGAACATTTTTAATGTAATAATGAAGGATAATCTTGGTTATTGTTTAATAAAATATTTCACATATAGTTATCCTAAGATTGTTCATTTCCTCTTAAAAATTCAGAATGGCTCAGTGCACGTCAGTGTTTAGAGAGATGGTCTTTATTCCCATTTGTATTGACTTTGATATAGTGAAAAGAGGATCTGTGAAAATAAGAAAATTAGAACACTAATGGATAATAGATGATCTCATAATTTTGATAAACTAGATCTACAGCAATGTGGGTGGTCATAACATCTTTTATTCTATTTTTCCAGGTCTAAGTTGAAATTTAAAATAACTCTTAGAGTCTATATTACCTATTCCAAGGATAACAGAAAATCAGTTTCATGGCTAGAGTGTGTAATGATTCAGGATACATACATACATTAATTGCAGGATAATTGCTTTACAATACTATTTTGGTTTCTGTCATACGTCAACGTGAATTAGCCATAGGTATACGTATGTCCTCTCTTCGCTGGAACCTCCCTCCCTAGGATATATTTAGTTTGAGAAAGAAGCTTGTGGGGAATCGATTGTGAAACATCCTTTGGGTGGGCATCATACAACCTGCCACATACACCAGGCAGATTGCAAAGGATTATATTAAATGGATTTTATCTGCTAAATCTAATTAGCTTAGATTTTGAGCTACGTATTTGTGCAATAATGAGAGAATATTATCTCTTATTGTCAAACTTTATGATTTGGGTGATAGGGAAACAAATTAATGAAAAGTTTTTATCAGTTATGAAGTATAATAAATAGTTTGATGGAAAAGTAACATCTTAAAATTGCAAGTTTTTTATGATTGAATCTATCAATGGATCATTTCATTCTGATTGACTCATTCAACACCTGTGTGAAAACTGAGTGCACAGAATGAACCAGATAACTCTTTGCTCCAGAAAGCTCATATGGTAGATGGGTGGCAGACAGTGAACCAATAAACACATAAAAATATAATCCAATATAAGGTAACAAAGCTAAGAGGGAGACTGCACGGGTGGAGAAAAGTGTGATGCAGTATCACATAGCAATAAGTCCATGAGGAAATCAGAAGCTGATGGGAGCACATTTGTGTATGGGCTACATTGGTCTTACATTGGTAAAGCATTCCATTGTGTTATTTGTTGGCCTGTTTCTGGATTGATGAAAGTAAAGACTTACTTTGGTACTTGGTTAACTTGGATGAGCTTTGCTTTCATTAATTCATTTATTCTTTGTTTTTAAAATTTAAATTTATTATTTTAATTGAGGGATACTTGCTTTTCAGAATTATGTTGGTTTCTGCCAAACATTAACATGAATCAGTCATAGGTATATACATGTATATTTATATATATCCCCTATATCCCCTCTCTCTTGAATCTCCCTCCCACCTTTCATCCTTTCAATTTGCATGTATACCAAACACCTACTGTACATAAAAAGTTTTACGGTAGACATGTAATTTGGACAGAAGCACTGACCTCCAATTGGTAAGATACAATATGTAAATGGTAGTTTGTAGTAATAGGATAGAGCATTTCAGATCCCTTGAGAGATGTCAAGCTTCTCCTCCTTTGGGGGAGATGGTTTATCTACAGTGAGTTTGCTTGCTCTTTCTTTTTCCCCATTCTCTCTGGGTCTTCAGTGTTTGTGAGAAGAAATGCTTGAAAAAATTCTCAGCTGAGTTGCTTGCACGTTGATATTGAGCTTCAGGTTTCAGGAAGTGTAGGTTCACTCTTTGGACTTTCCACCAGTCATTTAATCTCTCTGCACCTCATACTTGGCCACAAAGTGAGGAGTATGGGGTAGATACTGTTTTAGGTCCTTTCCAATGAAGCTGAGTATGCATTCCGTTATTTTAGCCACACACACACACACACACACACACACACACAAAACAGGCACAGATACATTGAAATGTAGATGTGTGATTTTTCATTTTGCGTCTCCTAAACATTTTCCCCCCCTTTTCTTGAATTCGGCCTTTGTCCAACAGAACAATATTCTCTGTTCGGTTTTGGAATCTATTAGAAGAACTTCACTTCAGTTGACGCCTTAGGATATCAGATATATTATTGTTCATAAAATAGATAGAAAGGATGACTAGCAGCCTATATCTGAGAGGTAGGTGATAGAATGTATATAATTGGAAAATCATTCTTGAAGGACACACTGAACTGTGGCTAGTACTTGTGTGCAATTCTGTTGTGACCAGACAGATGGGTGACTATAAAGGAAATATCTTTCTATTCCCTTCTGAGACATATGCAGGGTCGTCCTTCCTTCGTACTGTCGTGGAGCTACGTGCAATTAGCTACAGAATGTTAGCCACCCTGCTGGATGCAGCTCAACATGTCTCTCTGTGGTTTATAATAATATGAAAGTGACATTAAACCTATCAAACAATGGTATTAAGGCAGCATGGCATCACACAAACCCAGCTGTTTGTGCTGGTGATTTTGTTTTTCACCAGAGGAGATTTTGGGGGGAAATTTAATGAATGGACAGGCTTATGTCTACTTTTAATGAAGCCCAAGTTAATGCTTGGGTCTTTTTCTGTCCGTTTAAATGCTGAGGAGCACATTTCACATCATTACAAAATAAACACACTAATACTCAACCTCTGTTCTTCATTCTGAGCCTCTGCTTCCAGTATTAATAGCTTCCTAGTAGGGAATGTTTGACATTGTTGCTAAACTCTAAACAGGGATCTAATTCAGAGGCAAATTAACATCAGTTTATATTTTGACTTTTAATTCCTCTGGCAACTGAAAAACAAACCAAGAAAAACACAAATGACGTAATGAAAAAAATGACCAATGTTGAATCCATGAAGCCATCTCTTGTATGAATGCTCTGTTTTGCTTAGATTAGTATGTCCTCCATGACAATGAACTCTGTGAAAGCAAAATATATAGGTCAGGTTAATATTATTAAAGTGAATGCTAAAACCAGTTCCTAGAAGAATGAGCCATTCAGAAAATTGTATCAAATAAAAACTTATTTTAATTCCATAGTTAATTCCTGGCATGATTTATATCTCTGACTTTAGTTAAAGCTGAGGTCAGGTTTTATGGGTTTATAATAAGGGGACATTAGATAAACATACCATTTGCCTTCATAATATATCCTCTTTCACTATGACCCAATAACAACAAAAAATGTCCAACTTCTGTTTAACAGTTATTTAATCATTGAGCAGTTAAGTTATTGAACATCTCTGACACCCTAAGTCCTGTACAGAGATTTTAAGATGCACAAGATACAGTTGCTGCCCTCGAAGGGTTTAAATCTAATGTAGGGATCTAATGCATCCCTGACGTCTTTAGCATCGTTCTGGTGATGTCATCAAATTCACATGGGGATCTTTTATAAAATAATCTCCTGGTCATACCAGGAGATTCTGATCCAGTGGGTCCAAGTTAAAACTCAGAAATCAGACTTTTCTAGAGGTCCCCTAATGATTTCATTAAATGTTCAGAACTGACATTTTTTTAAAAATTGAAGTTTAACATTTAACATGTAATATTTGATAAATTTAAAGTGTACCTGTTAATTTGATACATTTATATATTGTAATACCATCTGTATCATGTTTCATAATTATTGTTTCTTTCTAATGGTTAGAATACAAAATTGGGAACTTCTGAAATAAGTCAAGTATTTTAGATCTGGAAGAAACTTAGAGAATATATATTCTAACACCTTCCCTGTAATGGAAAGCCTAGAGATTCCAGAGCTGGTGGTAGAACTCTTAGAATTACGAGTCTTGATTAAGAATATTCCCTGTGTTCAAATACAGTTTCCATCTCTGCAGAAGCTGGGAAGTTGATGAGTAATAAGGTCATTAATGTGCTTATTTCTCTACATGTCTGTCCAGGACATCTTCTCCTTCAACAGAGAGTCTTTTCTTGTGCTGGATGTGGAAGTGACCCAAGATACCAGTGAATAAGTACCAGTAGTATTAAGTCATGGAAGAGATGATAAGGGCAAGAAGAAGCTCAGATGAGGTGTAGCTTAAATATATTACTAGTATGGATTTTGCTGCTGTTTGGAAACTTGTAGTTAGTGTCACAACCCTGTAATAATTCAGCCTCTTTTAATCTTACCCACCTTTATTTTAGAAACAGGTTGAATAAAAATAACAAAAAAAGGAGAGATAATGAAATAAAAATATTTAGCAAATTACTACTCTAGTAATTCCTAGATTCCTATCTTCCTCATCAGTTAAGTTTAGACATGGTAAGCCCATTTTTTTGTTTCATTGGTTGTTGTTTAGTCATTTAAGTTGTGACCTCATGAACTGCAGCACACCAGGCTTCCTTGCCCTTCACTATCTCCTGGAGTTTTGTCAGGCTTATGTCCATTGAGTCGGTTATGTCATCCAGTAATCTCATTCTCTGTTGTCCCCTTCTCTTCTTGCCCTAAATTTTTCCCAGCATCAGGTCTTTTTCAGTGAGTTGGCTCTTCTCATCAGGTGGCCAAAGTATTGGAGCTTCAGCTTCAGCATCAGCCCTTCCAATAAATATTCAAGACTGATTTCCTTTAGGATGGACTGGTTGGATCTCCTTGTAGTCCAAGGGGACTCTCAAGAGTCTTCTCCAGCACCACAGTTGGAAAGCATCAATTCTTGCTCAGCCTTCTTTATGGTCCATCTCTCACCTCTGTACATGACTATTGGAAAAAGCCAAAGTGAACATCTTAGTTGCTCAGTAGTGTCCAACTCTTTGCTACCCCATGGACTGTAGCCTGCTAGGCTCCACTGTCCATGCAAATCTCCAGGCAAGAATACTGAAGTGGGTTGCCATGTCTTCCCCAGGGGATCTTCCCAACTCACGGATCAAACCTGGGTCTTCTGCATTGCAGGCAAATTCTTTACAGTCTGAGCTACTAGGAAAAACGATACCTTTGCCTAAACACAGCTTTGTCGGCAAAGTGATGTCTGCTTTTTAACACGCTGTCTAGGTTTGTCATAGCTTTTCTTCCAAGGAGCAAGCATCTTTAAACTTTGTGGTTGCAGTCACCATCTATAGGGATTTTGGAGCCCAAGAAAATGAAATCTTAGTTTTATTGCTATATTAAGCTTAAAATGAAGGTAAGTTTAAGTGTCATTTTCATCATCCCATGAATAAAAAATTATTTTTTTACTCAAAATTAAGCCTGTGTCCAGTGACATGTTATGATGCGTTTAGTCTCTGATTCTATCTTTAACTGCCTTATGTTTGAGGCATGCAGTGGAAGGCAAACAGTGATGATCTAGTCATTGCTAAGCAATCAGTTCTCCCATCAGTCAGCCTCTTTAATTGCCACATGCCCCTTCTTCCTTTGAAACCCATGTTATCCTGGCCTTTGTCAATTAAAAATAGCTCCTCTCTAATATGGCATAAGGCCTAATTAATTATTCATAAATTATTATTTTCCTGATTATTCTTCTGACTCTGATGTAAATGGCACTAAAAGTCTAGGCTATTTCTGGAACGCATAGGAGCAGACAAAACAACGGCTATAAGGGAGGCAAACCAAGGCTGTACTTGTGCGCAGCAGTTTAATAACAATACAAGCTCCGAGGAGGAGAGAGATTTTTCCATTAACTTTGAGCACTGCTTAAAGAACTCGTGTTTCCCAATGTGCAGAAAGAGTATTTCTTTTTTTCCGCAGCTGTACTTAAATATTCAATGGAGTGTTGAGGTTACACACGAGTGGAAGGCTGTCTGAGTGTGCCTGGCTCTTTCTGTGCACTGCCCTCACCAACACATACAAGGGAAAAGGAGAATGTGGGTCACCATAAATCCTCCAGTGTGCTCCTGCCACTGTTTTACAACCACAGGGAAGAATGAGTCTTTCTCATCCTCCCTTCTCCCAGGGCAGCGTCAGAGGACCCTTGACCTGATGGTCATCCTGTCTGTACAGCCTGTACATACATGGAGGGGACCTGACACTTGTCAGGAGCTCTTTGGCAGTCCTGCTTGTTTCCCCTGACCCCTCTTTCATAACAGCTTCCTGTGCCAGAGCCATTTGTTTTAAAACTTCCTTGCAGTGGACAGCAGAAGTTGGAGAGAGTGGGAAGGGGCCAGAAATGTGGGTTTTCCCTCTTTGCTACTTCCCAAGAGTATAACTGATGATTCTAGGAATCTTTCCTGCCCTTGAGAGTGAAAATTAGAACTTCATTAAAAAAAAATGTTTGTATGCGCTGGAATCTGTAATAGGTGGTAGATTATCTCAGAGTATGACTGACTGCATCTCTGACTATTTATGGAAGAGATATACATTTGGGGGGTATGGACTGAGGTTGGTGAGGAGAAGAGGATACAGAAAAAGCCTTTCCTGGTCCTGCTTGCAAATGTTGTCTACACAGGTAGTAAGAACAGAGACCCTTCCCTGGAACACTGGCCTCATCTTGGCTGTTACTGTGAGCTCTAGAGCTAGGAAGAGCCATGGTGTCAAGATAGTGTGGGCTGCTTTCATCGAATTCATGTAACCCAGCCTCTCTTGGACATAATATCTGTAGTATAAAGCATGTAATCACTAAAAAGAATTGAATGAGTATAGTACTGGACATGGGCTTCCCAGGTGGCTCAGTGGTAAAGAATCCACCGGCCAATGCAAGAGAAGCAGGAGCCTCAGGTTCAATTCCTGGGTTGGAAAGATCCCCTGAAGGAGAAAACGGCAACCCACTCCAGTATTCCTGCCTGGTAAATTCCACAGAGGGTGAAAAAGTTGAGAGAGTGAAAAAGTTGGCTTAAAGCTCAACATTCAGAAAACCAAGATCATGGCATCTGGTCCCATCACCTCATGGCAAATAGATGGGGAAACAGTGGCAGACTTTATTTTTGGGGGGCTGCAAAATCACTGCAAATTGTGACTGTTGCCATGAAATAAAAAGATGCTTACTCCTTGGAAGAACATTTATGACTAACCTAGATAGTATGTTAAAAAGCAGAGACATTACTTTGCCAACAAAGGTCTGTCTAGCCAAGGCTATGATTTTTCTAGTAGTCATATATGGATGTGAGAGTCAGACTATAAAGAAAGCTAAGCACCAAAGAATTGATGCTTTTGAACTGTGGTGTTGGAGAAGACTCTTGAGAGTCCCTTGGACTGCAAGGAGATCCAACCAGTCCATCCTAAAGGAAATCAGTCCTGAATGTTTATTGGAAGGACTAATGTTGAAGCTGAAACTCCAATAGTTTGTCCACCTGATGCAAAGAATGGACTCATTTGAAAAGACCTTGATGCTGGGAAAGACTGAAGGTGGGAGAAGGGGATGACTCAATGGACATGAGTTTGAGTAAATTCTGGGAGTAGGTGATGGACAGGGAAGCCTGGCGTGCTGCAGTCCGTGGCGTCGCAAGGAGTTGGACATGACTGTGTAACTGAACTGAACTGAAATTCCATGGACAGAGGAGCTTGGCAGCCTGTGGTCCATGGGATCACACAGAATCGAAGATGACTGAGCGACTGAGCACACACAAGTACTGAACTGAAAATTTTAATTTTAAAAATGCATTCAGGATTGTGTTTGCCAACTTAATGGTGAAATAAAATCAAGATTTACATAATTATCATAAAATAGGGTAATTCTGCTCAAAAGCTGCCTTGGTCTGTATAGATAATACCAGAAGTACTTTATTCCTGTTAGCCCTTTGTTCTGTTTGTCCTTTATATATCATATATTCTGTTATACTATAGGATTCTAGCAGCAATACAGATAACCTTTGACAAAAGAAAACACTTGACCACTTTATGTGTGCATGTTAAGTCACTTCAGTTGTGTCCAACTCTGTGCAATCCTATGAACTCTCTCTGTTGGATTCTTCAGGCAAGAATAGAGGGTGTGTGGACTTCTCTTGTGGCTCAGTGGTAAAGAATCCACTTGAAATGTGAGAGACGCAAGTTCGATCCCTATGTTGGGAAGTTCCCCTGGGCAGATGAGACAGGTTGTAGTCCATGGGGTTACAAAGGAGTCAGGCACAATTTAGCGATTACAGCTTATATATGTATATTATATAAAATATACAGGGTATATATAATATGTATATAATGTGTGTTATTATATAAAATATATATGTATCATATTGTGGCTCTGCTCATTTTAGGCATTTCCAAACACTTCCATGTGCACAATGGTCATTTCCAGCTTCATTTCAATAAATACTTATAAAATAAATAGATCAATGTATTAACAATCATTAAGAATATGAATAAGTGTAAGTGAATGTCTTCAGAAGGATATCTTGTATTAATTTCTTTTTCTTGCTGAATTTTTTTCCACTTAAATAATTTCTGTTCCAACATGTAGCCTTCAAATCAGTTTAATCCTTATAGCTGAGCTAGATGGTCATATACATATATTTACATACACACTCACACACACACAGAAGTCATCTACAAACCTCATTCAGGCTACAACTGCAAAAAAGACAAATGCGTCTTTGTCAGTAGCTCTGAAGTGTCAAAGGACACTTTATGTTGAGAGTCAGGATGGGCTGTAGAAACATCAGAGCTGGAAAGTGAATCTCCCATGACCTCCTTCCTAAGCCAGAATCTATATGAAAGTTCAAGAAGTCAGGAGTGCAAACTTGTGATGACCCACATCACCGAGGGTAGGAGGAAGCTCTGTGTCCTGGCCAAGGTAGATGAGGAAAGAATGTGGAAGTGGTTAGTGTCAGCAAAGGGGCAAGAAGGTAGGGAGGGGTCCTGCACGATTCTTTCTGCTGAACAGCTGTTGGAGTTTACAACTAGCTTTTATGAGCCCTACGGAGATTACTTGGTGGAGGGTCAGTGCAGTGTAAAGGGTCAGGGGTGGAGAGTTCATTGGTCTGGTTTGAGAAAACAGTGATAAAACAAAAGGAATCCATCTCTTTAGAACTCTCTTTGTTAGCAGCAATGTTCGAATATCTCCAGATAAAATTCTGTGAAGCAAGAAAGAAGGTCTTCTGATCATACTGTAGTTCTCTAACTTCAATTTGCTTTGATACAAATAAATTGTTACATGTGTATCTCGTTATTAAGAACTTGATTTGAAGTGGGGCATCCTCACTGCTCTCCTGTCTGAAATAAGAGGTTAAAAAAATATCTATGCTAACTAGAATGGAATGTTTAATAAATAATTTCATCTGGAAACTTTAAGGATGAAGGCTATATAATTTAAAAGGAGCACCTTTGCTACAAAGAAAGCAACAGGCAAAATTGAAAAGTTAATCAAACGAACGTGTATTTTAATTTAAGTAAACTGGTTGCATTTTCATTTGGAATAGCATTTTCAAAGGCATGTTTTTGAAATAACACTGTAGATTAAAACTCAATATTCCTTTTCTGACTTTCATTTGCATTCAAAATCATGGTCTTGCTTTGAACACTGTAAGGTGTTTTAAAAACCTGTAGTGGAATAACTAAGCTTTTGAAATACTATAGTAAACAAAATATAAATATCAAGGTTCTAATAATTATTTCTCCAGGCAAAGGATTGAATATAATTGTATATTTTTGAAATCAGAAATGACCAGAGAAATTAATCTGCAATTTGATGGCTTCCTGCTGCCTACTTGATAAACTTGAAACTCCTTAGTGTGAAATACAGGTACTCGCTTCAGTCAGATATATTAACTTCATCATCTGACTCAATTGTCTGCTCATCGTGTTTCTTCTGCTACAGCTTGTTGCCTATGTTGTTGTTCCCCCAACCCAGGCCAGCCTTGGCATTTCTCCAGCTGGAAACCTGTTTTTAATTTTCAAAGCCCAGTTTCAATGTCACCTGTCTGGTAATGCATCTCTTAAGCCCTCAGTTAGTCCCTCCATCTTTTAGTGTTTGTTTGGCACTTTGTATACAGTGATGCTTTAGTAGTTGGTATATTTCACATTATGCTTTTATAGGTTGCAAATCTTTGTAGAGTGTGGTTCTTACTCCTATAGCATGCATGTGTGTGTGTTAAGGCACTTCAGTCGTGTGCAACTCTTTGTGAGCCTAAGGTCTGTCATCTGCCAGGCTCCTCTGTTCATGGGACTCTCCAGGCAAGAATACTGGAGTTAAGTTGCAATGCCCTCCTCCAGAGGATCGCCCTGATCCAGGAATTGAGTCTCCTGACTCTCCTGTATTACAGGCTGATTCTTTACCACTGAGCCACCGGGGAAGCCCCCACTCCTGCAGAATAAGTCCCCTTTTAATAACAATCATTTTATAATGCCCTCATTATCTTTACATGAAGTCTTTAGATGTATGACTTACCCATCTGTATTATTTTTTAAAATCCATATAATACCTCAACTGTAATGGGAAATAAAATAGAACTGTTTTATATTATACTTAAATCAATGCTAAGTGCTAAAGAGTAATTCTGTTACAAAGTAGAAATGACCCCTACAAATTTTCAACATGTAACCTGGGGAACAGTATCTTCCATATCAAGAAACAGGGACAGGAACTCTGAGCTCTGTTAGCCTGGACTACATCTGAGTAGCTTATCATTTATGCTACAACCTATACAGTAAGTAAAGGATTATGTATGTAACACTACGCTGAGAGTGACCTGAAAATGAGTAATTAAGATGTCATATTATTTTGTATCCCACATGTGTAGTACTTACTAGTTTTAGTCGAGTATGTCTTAAAACACATCAGAAATCTATTAAGAACTTAAAATAAATGGAGGCATGAAAATGAGTGACTAGTTTTCTGAATTTCAATGCATTTATATTTTTTATATATGCACCTATAGCTTTTTCAAAGAAGGAAGGAGTAAATGAAAAATATCAAAATGCACATGTTGAATTGTCATTATTATACACTTATATGTTCTGGAGTTTGTTATATATGTGTATACCCTGAGGTTCAGAGAATGTGGGATCCAATTTTTTTGAGCCATTTTTTTAGTTCCCTAAAAAATGGGATAGGATACCCTTCAAAATGTTATTCGATGCCATAAAACTGTTAAGGATATTTGAATGCATTGTTTTTCTAGTTCAGTTGCCTTTTTTTTCATGTGTTATACCCCCAATTTTTTAAACAGTGGGAAAATACATGTAGCTTTTATTAATCCTATGTATTGCCTATAGATGATGAAAATTTGGTGTCCACTCTTAAATAATGAAACAAAATAGTGTCATAGTTTCTAAAGTTAATAGGACTAAATAATTAAAGAAGCAGTCAAGAAAGTTTGCTTTGGGTTATAGAGTACTTGCCCACCACTTCATGGAAGATAGATGGGGAAATAGTGGAAACAGTGTCGGACTTTATTTTGGGGCGCTCCAAAATCACTGCAGATGGTGACTGTAGTAATGAAACTAAAAGACACTTACTCCTTGGAAGGAAAGTTATGACCAACCTAGACAGCATATTAAAAAGCAGAAATGTTACTTTGCCAACAAAGGTCTGTCTAGTCAAGGCTATGGTTTTTCCAATAGTCATGTATGGATGTGAGAGTTGGACTATAAAGAAAGCTGAGCAGTGAAGAATTGATGCTTTTGAACTGTGGTGTTGGAGAAGACTCTTGAGAGTCCCTTGGACTGCAAGGAGATCCAACCAGTCCATCCTAAAGGAAATCAGTCCTGAATATTCATTGGAAGGACTTATGCTGAAGCTGAAACTCCAATAGTTTGTCCGCCTGATGCAAAGAATGGACTCATTTGAAAAGACCCTGATGCTGGGAAGGATTGAAGGTGGGAGAAGGGGATGGCAGAGGATGAGATGGTTGGATGGCATCACGACTCAACGGACATGAGTTTAGGTAAACTACAGGAGTTGGTGATGGACAGGGAGGCCTGGCGTGCTGCAGTCCATGGGGTCGCAAAGAGTCGGACACAACTGAGCAACTGAACCAAACGGATAGAGTACTTGAACAATTTAAAAAGCTTAATGCAGAGTGTTGGAAGTCTCCTTTTGTTCCTTTCCTAGCAAGCATAGGACTTCCCTGGTGGCTCAGATGGTGAAGGATCAGTCTTCTATGCAGGATACCCAGGTTTAATCCCTGGGTCAGGAAGATTCCCTGAGGAAGGGAATGGCAACCACTCCAGTATTCTTGCCTGGAGAATTCCATGGTCAGAAGAGCCTGGTGGGCTACAGTTCATGGGGTTGCAAAGAGTCAAACTTGACTTAGCAACTCACACTGACTGATTGACTAGTAGGAGTAAGTTAATGTTGAATGGTATTTAAGTGGGAAAGTGTTGGCAGTCAGTATTTACATATCCTTTATGCTTTTGATATCCAGGAGCAAGAATCTCCTGTGTTTATTGCCTAAGTTTATCAACTTTAGCTTAAAAATTGATGATGAGAAAAATGGGGAAAATAGACAAATTTAAATCATAGAAATTATTCCAGCTAATTAAATTAGAAGGATAAAAGTTGTGTGGAAAATCCATTGCAGGAGAGTTATAAAGACTGGTTTCATTAAATACCCAGACATCAATTTTGTAACTGAGCACTGAGGTGCATTGAAAATCAGGGAGTGTTGGGAAAATTGACTTGGGATAAATTTTCAATAGACTGCTTTTTTTTGTATGTTTAGAAATACAGATACCAATATAAGAATATGCAGAGTCATATAAATGTACTTAAATACATCCCAGGGTGATGTGTGAGTGTCATTCAATTATTCCTCATGTTCTCGAAGATCTAGAATATTAAGTGGGATTTTTTTTTTTTTTACTTCTAGGACAATCTTTTTGAACACTTACAAAAAACATTGTGATTTGCCTCAAATGTAGCAAGCCTTAAGGATAGTCAATAACCAAGGATGCTTTTGAAGAAACTCTCAGCTGTGATTAAGAGAAGGGGAACATGAGTATGGCTGTCAAGAAATGTCAGTGGGGAAAATTGTTGATGACATTAGTGCTCTGTTCTCTGTGCTTCCTTACTTTTTCTTTGTCCTCTCCTTGCTTCCTCCTTAGTTTTCTAATTTCATAGTTGAAGAAACTGAAGTCTAATGGATTTCAGTTACTTTCCCAGTGTCATTTCATGGGATTAATTACAGAGGTGGCACCAGACTGAAGACATCCTAATTTCTAATCCCGGGATTTTTTTTTTTCACCGCATCACATTACATTTTTTTTCCCCCTCTGTCCATTTAATCTAGTGATACATACATTTTAGTACTTACTGTTTGTTAATGCTTGCCAGGTAGAAGGTTGTACCGGGGGCTCATCACTTAGAAGGTGTTACTTTCTTAGATATTCTTCAGTGAAAATGCCCGAAATGCTTCAGTTTTAGGGAAACAAAGACATACCTTCCAACTTGAATTTGTTTTAGTGTGTGTGTGTATATATATATATGATATGCATGCATATATATGTGTATATACATTTATATGTATATATAAATATATATTTGATCAGTAGGTATATATTTTAGAACTTTATTTAGTGAAGTCAAGGAAAAGCTTTCACTTTCCATTGTTTGGACAAGCGTTTCAGGCAGTCTTCCAAATGATGTTTTGATTGATTTCTTACTGATGCTGATGTTGACCAGCATCTAACTTGACATCAGCAGGCATGTCTGTTCAGTGAAGTGTAATAGACACTCAACTATAATGTTTTCTAATTAGCTTGAATCCTAGAGATAATATAATGGGCCATTCTTTTTCATTCCTCATTGAATGTTGTGATTAATTATTGATCAAGTATGAATGTTTCAAACTTTTTATTTCAAATTAAGACAAATTAAACTTAAAATTTGACTTTTAGCTTTTTTCAGTTGATTTAAAGTAATTCTTCATGATCTTTAATACAGACATCTTCTCTATTTGGTATTAATGAATCTAGTACCACAGATTCATTTAATGTCTGTATTATTATTAGCTAGCCTGTGATTCTGTGGAAAAGTCACTGGCAATTACATTGTCATAATTTATTAAATAGTGCTAAGGAAAAGAAAAATCTAATCCAATCAATTTTTTTCCAGTATTAAGAACAATTATTTCATAAAGCAAAAAAGTCACAAAATGTGTGAAATTCCAACATATCTTCATTGTTTCACTGTTCTTTGTTAAAGAAAAAAATTGCCAAAATACATAGAAGACTAGGCATAAGAGATAAACAGATGTTTTGCCAAAGTTATATAGCAAGAATATTTGAGAACTGCTCACCATAGATCCTTAGGGAAATTCAATTAAAACAACAGTGAGAAAGCATGACAAACTTACCAGGGTTAGAATTAGAATGATTGACCAATCTATGAATCTTTTGTTTTCTTGAGCTTTGTTTCCAGTAAAATCATCTCCTAAAGACGTAAATGGTGCTGTGTATTTGTATATCTGAAAAATTGCCATTTTGTGCTATTTCTTTTATTAGTATGAATATTATTCATATTTCTTAGAAAATTCAGTTTCTATGTCTAGGACTAGTTAAAAGAAATGGTTAATGAAGCAAGCTTATCTTCAGGATTATTCCATTTCCTTCATTATCTTACCCTTACTCAATCTATCTTTACCCACATAGTGTCTCTATGGGATTCCTCTAATACTAGACTAATGTTGGTGTCATCTTTCCACATCAATTCATAATTGCTTTCTGGATTCATGTGTTGGCAAAGATCTCAAGATTACAGCTCCGATCAATGGGAACAATTGTCATGATCAGATGGTGGTATCTGTCCTGTGACCATCTCACCAGTGTATTTGGTGTATCTGTTTAACATCTTGACAACTAGCTAATCTGAAAAAGAAATCTCTATTAATGTATTGAGAATGGTTGACTGCCAGCTTCTCCTTCCTCTTCCTGTAACCATAGCTTGTGTATAGTTCAACCGTGACCTTCTGAAGGGTATGTGACCTATTTGTTTTTAATGTGTTTTTGGCTAGTGCTGGAAAATTGAATTTCCCCAGTCATGCCACTTTGAGAAAAATCTTCCTGTTGGTCTTGCAGATTTTACCTTAGGTATTGTACAGACTAAGAATACTTTTTGTATAGTACCTGAACACACTCAATAACTTTCCAGTATTTTTCCCTTGGGATTTAATATCTCCTATGATAGTTTATTTAATCATGCCAAATGCTTATAATTTACTCTTTCTGAATGCTCCAATATCATGTCTTCCTTTTGGTTATTTTACTGCTGATATATAAACAATATATGTAATCATTACTCTTAAGAAACTAATGCTGGCAAACAATTGTGTATCTTGGTTTGGTGTTTCCTCTCATTTACAAAAGGCTGGAAGGATAACACGGAAATATCAGTTATCTTATGACATTTCTTAGATTCAGTCATCGACTAACTGAGGGGAAAAAAAGTTAGAGGTTGATTGTCATGTTTAGATGGTGATATCTGTCCCATAAAGTTAATTTATATGAAAAGTACTTTAACACCAAAGCACTCTCTAGGTTCACTTATAGTATTAAAACATTTATAGGCGCTATTCCTTCAGGTAACTTTGAGAGTTCCTAAAAGTGTCTATGATTTGCTTTGGAGACTAAAATGAGATCAGGAGAAAGGAAGTCGGTTGCCTGTGTGATGGGCTGGGGTCTGATTCATGTTTGTTTCAATCCTGAGATGTATGGGGATGTTTTCCTTTTAGATATTTTGCTGTTTATGAGTCTGGATTTGTACAATGAGAATAATGTTGTTTTCATGCCTACTTACAAAACATCTATTATGCAGCCCAGGGATCAAGAAGTAATTTTGACATTCAGGTCTTATTCTTTAAGAAATAGTTTGCAAGTCTGTAGCTGTCATAGATAGTGATTTCTCTGATGGATCTGGGCAAAGTAAATTAAAAACTTTTTGGAAAGAATTCACCATTACTGATGCCATCAAGAATATTTGTGATTCATAGGAAAAGGTCAAAATAGAACATTAATAGGAAGATCCCTTGGAGAAGGGAATGGCAACTCACTCCAGTATTCTTGCCTGGAGAATCCCATGGATGGAGGAGCCTGGTGGGCTACAGTCCATGGGGTCGCAAAGAGTCGGACACCGCTGAGCGGCTTCACTTTCACTTTCACTTTCACAATGGATTACAGAATACTATGAACATAACTTTTATATGCCTGGGGAAACCAAAAAAATCCATGTGACTCACTCTACTGTGATATTTACTTTATTGTGGTGATCTGGAACCGCTCCCACAGTATCTCCTAGTGTACCTACCTAGAAAAATAGAATGATGAAAAAAAAATTATTCTTTAAGACATTGAACTGGTTTGAGTAACTCTGCATATTATGTTAGACTTAATACAAAATTAGCTCTTATTTGTATATTGAGTTTCTGAAGGTTTGAATGGTGAATGAGAGGAAGAGTTGTATATGTCCATGAGCTTTACTGTGACACCAGACAGACAGTGAACAAGCTGGGTGTGTTTTCACTGTGCACTGAGATACCCTTCTGTGGTTTGGAGAGACTGCTGTTTATCAGCATCTGCTCTCCTAAATTTGAATCATATGTTCACCCATTTATTCATTCATAAAATATTTGCTGACCAGGCACAGTGCAAGGCATTAGATATACTGTGTTGAGGTCATTGCCTCCAAGGAGATTCTATTCTACTGGAGAGATCCAGAAAATAAACAAGACATCCAAACTATTATATGAAAAATTGAGAAAAGTATTAAGGAATGCACGGGGAGCTATGATAGATAGGAGTGATACCAAGAGGGAGGAGGGGTCATAGAGACCAAAAGGAATTTGAAGAATATGGAACCAGCTACACAAAGAGCTTGGCCCACGTGGGTAGCTCTTGAGTTTGGCGTGATCCAGAAACTGAGAGCTGGACAAGTGTGGCTAGAGCACTGGGGAGGGGAAGGACGTGAAATGGGAGGGGTTGGCAAGGGCCATATCATTCGGGGTTTCCTAAGCCATGGCCAGGACCTCGGAGTGTGTGCAACAGTAAGGGAGGTCATACTAAGCTTTAAGCAAAGAGTGACTTGATCTGTACTTTGAAAAGCAACTGCTGTGGAAAAATGGATTAAAGGAGCTCCTAAAGAGAAAGTGGAGAAACTTAAACAATCAAGCAGTGCAAATGGCAGTGTGGATAGACAGCTGGACACAATTCCCAATTCATTCATTTTTAACTCAACAATCTGAAAAATACAGAGAAAAGGATGTTTCAGGACACATTTTTCAGTCCATAATCCTTAATGTGGCTCCTCCTCTTTAAACATCTAAAACTTGTTGTGCATTTCTAGTTAACACTTTTTTTGTTTTCCAGTTGTTGCTTCTAAGAGAAATTCCCCTATTTTAATTATAGTTCACATAGTAATAAGTAAAGTATATTTTATGTTAGATTGTCATTTACATAGTTGCCATTTTTGTGGGTGACAGTGGTTGAGTATAGGCTGGTTCATGTGGTTCAACTTAAAAGACTCAGAGTTTGACTGTTCTCATTGAAACATTTGTCTACTGTCAATGTGGTCTCTAGTAAGAGAAATATTCTCCTTCTCTGTGGATAAATAAATGAAGGGTCCAGATGGCATTGCTGTGATGGAAGGTGCATTATGGCTATTCCTCAGTCCGTAGACACATAGAGCACCCTCTCTGGATAATCCAGGATAAAGGGGAAAATGAAATGGCCACCTTATTGAAAAAGTCCACCTTTCCACTGTAGTCAGTCAAATGCTATTATCCTTTTATTACTCTGTAATTTTGAGGGCAAGTTCAGTGAATAACTGTGGAGGCTATTAAGAGCTGTCATGGAAAATTTATCTGTCTTTAAATGGAAGGTAGAAACATTACTGCAGGAGCAGTGCTGCTTCGATACAGATAATTCTCCTCTTTGAGCCCTTTAAAACACTGTTTATTGTTTCTTACTACATCTCCCCAGACTGATCTAACACTCGTAATTGTGATCCTGCCTTTTTTTTTTTTTTCTCTTGTCAGGAATAAAATTTATGGAAGAAGCGTGGCCCGTGGGAGCCAACCCTGTTTCATGTTAGTGTCTGCACTAATAGTACACAGGGAAGGTCAATAGTAACTTACAGAAAACATGATTAAATCCACCCATCTGCCTAACGGGTAGAAGTTCTAGAAAGGGCCTCTGCCATCCTCTGCACTCTAGTCTTACCCTGGGATTATGAGAGTAAAGCTCGAGCTGGTGGATACCATATAATGATAGAAAAAACTGAATATTTCAGAACATCACTGTTTTATTTATCTGTGAATGCTGTGCAAACCTGGTATCTTAAAACAACAGAAATTTGTGCTCTTACAGTTTTGGGTGCCAGAAGTTGAAAATCGAGGTGTCTGTATGGCCATGCTCCCTCCCAAGTCTCTAAGGGAGAATCCTTCCTTGCTTGTTCCAGCTCTAGGCCATGCTTAGCATATGACTGCATCAGTTCACTGTCAGCCTCTGTCTTCACTTGCCTTTTTTCCCTGAGCCTAGTGTATCCTTTCTGTCTCTTATAAGAAGATTCTCCTTGGATTTAGGGCTCTCCTTAATACAGCATTTTCTCAGCTTCATCCTTAACTGAATTTCATCTGCAAAAGCCTTCCAAATAAGATCATATCCTGAGGTTCCTGGTGGATCTGAATTGAGGGGACAGTGTTCCTATCCACTATAGTTACTGACTTGGAACACAAAGCAAAGACATGTGAGTTGGCACTTTTATTTTCTCAGCTGAATTTTATCAACTTTCATCAACAATAACATATTCTCAATGCTTTACTCCAAGAATAAATGGAGTAGAGTTAATTCATAGGATTGTCAGAAGATCAAATTGCCAAAAATCTCTATACATTTTTAGTAAGAGAGTAGAATTCAGCAAAGAAATATTTTCTTTTAATTGTTAAATGTTAAAAATTTGCTCGATTGAACTCATATAAAGGAGACTTTGAAAGAAATTCATTTCCAAATATGATTTGCATTTATGACTTTTTCATTTTACTGGGCTTAAAGTATTTGTTCTTGGACATAGAATTAGGTTCTAGCTTGGGGAATGTTTGCTTTTTATATATTTATATAAAGTTCTAGTCTTTCAGTTCTATTTATATTACCAATTTTTGTTCAGTCTCAGTTCTGGTCGTCATAGTCCTGTACAGTTTCTACTGTAGGATAAGAACTCTGCCAGATACTCATCCATTATTTTACGCATTTTTGCATCACAACAACCCTCTGCTGCTGCTGCTGCTGCTACTAAGTCGCTTCAGTTGTGTCCAACTCTGTGTGACCCCATAGACGGCAGCCCACCAGGCTCCTCCGTCCCTAGGATTCTCCAGGCAAGAACACTGGCGTGGGTTGCCATTTCCTTCTCCAATGCATGAAAGTGAAAAATGAAAGTGAAGTCACTCAGTAGTGTCTGACTCCTAGCGACCCCATGGACTGCAGCCTACCAGGCCCCTCCGTCCATGTGATTTTCCAGGCCAGAGTACTGGAGTGGGTTGCCATTGCCTTCTCCACAAAAATGCTCTGGAGTAGGTATTATTGCCCCTGTTTTACAGATGATGGATTGACGGGCCAATGACTTGCTTAAGGATATACAAAGTGTCAGCAGAATAACTGGTTTTCTAATCCAGGTCTGTCTAGGTCCAGGGTGCAAGCTTTTGACCACCGCCCAATGTTTTGCTGAGAATTACCACCGTGAGTCTGGGAGAAGGTCGGTACATTTATCTGCTGTTAACCCAGTATCACCTGGAGGCTGTGTTCCTGAATCCGAGGTCTTTTGTCGGATGCGGTGTGCTCTGTCAGGGAGCTCACTGGAGTAGAGGGCAATGGTTAGACATAAGGGGGTCATGTCTGTCCAGACTCCTGGCTGGCAGCTTGAACTACTAGCAGCCCATAGTGAGTGAGGGACAGAGATTTCTTTGCCTTGAGACATCTTTCCCCTTTATCTCCTTCTAGAGGCAGTAGCATGGATGCAGAGCATCTTGCCAAGCTTGGTGGTGTTTCCCAGATTGGAAGGTTGCCTTATACTCAATGACATGTCTTGGGAACTCCTTCTCATCAGTTCAATGCCCACAGCCTCCTCTCACCCTCCCTCCCGCCTATCTGCTGTGTCTCCTCCATTTCCCCCTGTATCCCTGCTTGACACATTTTACATGTTTATTCATTCCTTTATTTTCTGCCTTTCACTAGACTGTTAGCTTTATGGAGCAAGAACTTTGTCTTTTTTGCTTCTGTGTGTTCAGTATGTAGGAAAGAGCTTGCTACAAATATGGTAAAATGATGTGATTGAGCGAGTGTGTGAGCATTCCCTGTCATCATGATTAAACTAGTGATTCATGCCTACTTAGTTTTTTCTTTGTTGATTTTGAGGAAATTATAGGACTTCAGTGAGCCCTAAACACTGCTTAAGTGTTGGTATTGCAATATCTATTGAGCAGCAGTATTCTCACTTGGTATAATAATGTGGGTTGAAGGTTATGATTACTTTTGAGCAGGATTCTACATGAGAGCTGAAAAATAAAAATCTGAGGGTGAAAGTAGCAGGAAGACTAGTGGGTAAATGTGTTGGGCACAGCCGTGTGTGTGTGCTTATGTGTGTGCTCAGTTGTGGCCGACTCTTTGCAACCCCATGGACTGTAGCTTGCCAGGCTCCTCTGTCCATGTGATTTCCCAGGCAAGAATACTGGAGTGAGTTGCTATTTCCTTCTCCAGGGGATCTTCCTGACCCAGAGATTGAACCCAGGTCTCCTGTGTCTCCTATTCTTTACCCACTGGACAAGTGGGGAAGCCACTATATACATATACATACATACATACATATATATGTGTGTGTGTGTGTGTGTGTGTGTGTGTGTATATAGGTATTTAATGGCGTCATAAATATATTTACCACAAGCAGCATATATTTATGTCTAACCATTGCTGTGTATAGGGCTTCCCTCCTCATGGCTCATGGGGTTAAGAATCCTCCTGCAATGCAGGAGACACAGGAGACCCCAGTTCGATTCCTGGATCAGGAAGATCCCCGGGAGAAAGAAATGGCTACCCACTCTAGTATTCTTACCTGAAAAATCCCGTGGACAGAGGAGCCTGGTGGGCTGCAGTCCATGGGGTTGCAAAGAGTTGGACATGACTGAGTGACTAAGCACACACACACACACACACACATATAATATATATACATATATACTCTGTATTTATGTATATATTGTGTATATACTGTATATATTTATGCTGCCTTTATGTATGTATATATATGTAGTATGTATTTATTACATATACATTTTAAAATGCATATATATATATCTTTTAATTCCTTATTTTCCCTTTCATGAAAAGAAAATCACCACAGAATAGTGCTAAATTATGTATTGATACCTGGGCTTCCCTGATGGCTCAGATGGTAAATAATTTGCCTGCAATGCAGGAGACCAGGGCTTGATTCCTGGGTCAGGAAGATCCCCTGGAGATGGGAATGGCTACCCACTCTAGTATTCTTGCCTGGAAAATTCCAGCGACAGTGGAGCCTGGTGGGCTATAGTCCACAGAGTTGCAAAGTCGGACACAGCTGAGCAACTAACACACATGTCTACAATCAGAAAAAACAATGGGGATAAATGTCGGAGTCTTTAGATAAAGTCCAGGCTGGGGATATTTATTTAAATTTAATTATTTATTCCTATAAAATATGATTATGCAGTGATTTTCTTGGGAAAAAGACCGAAAAAATGGTGATTTTTGTTTGCTTTTACTATCAGTGATTTTCAAGAGTCCGAGGGGTTGTGTAATTCTAGTGGGAGATTTAACAGAATGGAAGGAGATTCAGGCATTTGTTTTCTCTGCTTGATGCTTGAGTCTCTAGTACAGGACAGGTTAACTTTAAGGAGAGATTGGGAGGTGATGAACAGAGAGGAAAAATAGGACTTATTTGGTTGAGGAGAAGAGAGAGGAGATAGGAGAGGAAAATTCTATTTTTTTTTCTTTTTCCCTTGACTAGAAGACTTGGCTTTCCAAATTGCCTTACAGGATTGAGTGGAGATTATTGATAACCAGTTCTGAGAGCAATAATAGAGTAGGAGGGTCAGAGCATCAGAGGTGGCCGATGGGAGAGAAAGGAGACATTTACTTAGAGTTCAGCTCCGCACCTTTGCTACTGGTGAATTTCTATTCTATTACCACTTCCTCCTTTTCAGTAATGGAACTTACAGAGACAATGAAAAAGGTAATAGAGCCATCAATATAGTATATTCTGGAAACCCAGCTGAGGTGCTAAAGTAGTTCCTAACGCTTACAAAGCACATCATAATGGATCAAGTTCACTGCCTTTCAGAGCAGTCTGGCCAGGAGTGGAAAGAGATTGGCAGTGTGTTCAAGCACAGCTCCAGGAACTTGGTGTGTGGCCTTCATCCCTTCACATTTCCAGAATGGAGGTGGGGGCTGGTCTGCTAAGCTGTGATATATTAATTTTTCCTTCAGAATATTAATTCTTTGCTAACTGGTAATGATATGTGTCTAAATATATTCTTAAAAATAACTTCATCAGTGAAGTGTTTTTTGTTTGCCTTTCTTTGATTGATGAGATTTTTTTTTTCTTGTTAAGCATATTCACTTTGTTCTCTTCTCATGCATATTCAATAACACTCAGGTTACACTAATTTTATTTACTATTTTCTCTGGAAAGTCACTAGAACATCACACTTCTCTCGGTCTCTTTGGGTTCATTTTGTGATCCATTAAATTAAAAATGTCTCATTTCTTTTGAGGGAAGTATCTGCTTTATTATGTGCAGTGTGTTTGATGATTGAGAAAGAACTTTTTTCAACTTTTGTATCACTAAGTTTATTATAATAACACAGGCAAAGTGTGGCTCATTTTAGAGTAGTGTCAATATACCAGAAATAAATCACCATCTCAGTAGGGAGCTGCATAATTTAGAAACAAGAGGACTATGAAATGTTATTAAGAGAGGGACCATCGGCTCCTACAGCTCTAAAAACTATCTTACAAGCTATGACTTTAGTATAAATTTAACTTGTCCTTTTTCAGGGACATAGTGGAGAGATTTTAAATGATACAATTACAACCAGTGTCACTCCATATAACGAATGTCTACCTACATCAGATTGATTGTAAGTCTTGATGACAAATGCCAACTACCTTTGGTCACTAGAGAAAGACAGTTTTTCTCAAGTGTGCTATGGCTTTCAAAAATATAAATCCATTACTGGATTTCACACTAATGTGAAAGTCTTTGAGAAGAAACATCTCTTTGTACAATATAGGTTTTGAATTTGATCTCGGTTGCAGATACAAAGATAAACACACATACATGTGTGTTTGGTTTTATTAAAAAAGAAAACACTTAAGGATAATATAGTTTGCACTGCTTGTAGTTGCTCTTTCTGAATTTCAACTTTTCCTGAGATTCTACCCCCATTAGGGTGGGTTTTCATTTCTTGGGTTGCTTTTTCTTAGCTCTAAGGTTTAATGGCTTATACTAAAAGGCACTTATGTTGCTACTGGCTAGCGTGTTCCATGGGCTACATTCACTCTGGCAGATGAGTTATAGCAGATTCTTTAATATATATATTTTTCTTTTTTCCTATAGATGGACCCTCGTAGTGTTTTGACAGTTAAAAAGGATGGGGGGTTATTGAGAGCCTAGTTGCTCAGCTGCTCAGCTGTATTTTTTGAGCTATATATCAGCAAAATGACCCAGCTCTCTTACAGAAGGTGTTCTGTTGCCAGATGGTGCTCTGCAGGAAAGAGCTTCTTAGTTTTCTTAAATCAGGACTTATGGTAAAATGGAATAACACTCAGATATGGAAGACTTAGGTTTCTCTGAAAGTCTTAGGGTCTCAAATATCTGTCCTTTCTCTGTCTTCATTGCTTCCTATTCAATCACACTGATAACAAAATGTCGACCCTGCTATTCAATAACTGAAGGGCACATTCGGAGCAATTTTCCTTGTTCTGGCTGCCCAACACCCGATTGAAAGTTTCAGCTTCAATCGCACCATTAGCCTGGAAACTGCAGCCAATTGTTACCGATGATCTTTTGGTTACTCTAATTGTTTTTTACTTTATTGAGCTTATTCAGAAATAATGAAACTCCATCCTTCCTTTTCTGAAAAGATAGTTGCATAAAGTGCAGTGGCTGTTTCTTTTATAAACTCATCAACCTTGCCTTAAAGAATGCCCTTAACTATCGATTTTCTGGGCTGCCAAATAGATCTCCTAATTCGCAGAAATACCCCCAATGTAAGATTTTAACAATTTGAAAATTACGAAAGGAAGTCCCAGGGGCCTCCTCCCAGCTTCTGCATAGACTGATGGCTCAGCATCCGTCTCTCTGCTGGAAGTGGTAGAGCTAAATGACCTGGAGAGAAAAATACACATATAAATAGGTGGGTCGTTCTTCCTTATTTTCCAAGTTCTGCAGCTTTTTCAAAGAAACATCTCATTTGGATTGATTCAGACTTATGGACATGGCTGGGGGTAGGGAAGAAGGACAGGGTGGGAAGTATAGAGAGAGAGAAACATATGCATTACCATATGTAAAATAGATAGCCAGTGGGAACTTGCTGTATGATTCAGGGAGCTCAAACCAGGGCTCTGTGACAGCCTAGAGCAGTGAGATGGGGAGGGATGTGGGAGGAGACATAGGTCCACCTATGGCTGATTCATGTTGATATTTCGTAGAAACTAATGCAATACTGTAAAGCAGTTATCCTTCATTTAAAAAATAAATAAATTAAAACAACAACAAACAAACAAAAATCAAAAAAGAAAATGGCACTGTCCAACAACCATACTGAACCATTCTTTACTTCAAGTCTTTCAGTACTTGCTATAAATCCGCATCCACAACAGGGAAGACCAAGATCAAGCTTTGCTAAACCCTTTTGGAAATGTACCTGTGATTAACTGTTATGTTCTTTCATGGTTTAAAATCTAAACCTTTATATTTTAAGCAAAAGTTAACAGGTTTTCGTAATTAAAAGTTGTCTTTGCCTGTCGTCCTAATAGAGAAGTTTCTTGCGGATTAGTGCATATGCTTTTATGCTGCCTTATCACTTACTGCATATTAAACCTTTGTTATAACTTTATGACCCACTTGACAGCATTAAAATTGCCAGAGTATTAACTGTTTTCGTAAACCAACAGGCAGTTTTGACATCTTCTAGAATGGCTAGTTTGCTTGTGATTAATTCCAAAGCTTGAAAATGTATTCAAGATACCAAAAGTTGGATTGGCAAATAGGGACTTGACCCTTTTTTCTCTCCTATTTTTGTCCATCTCTGGGTTCCCTCAATTTTCTTCCTAGAATTTGTCATGTTCATAACTCAGTTGTTAAAGAATCTGCGTGCAGTGCAGGAGACTCTAGTTCAATTCCAGGGTTGGGAAGATCCCCTGGAGAAGGGATAGGCTACCCACTCCAGTGTTCTTGGGCTTTCCTTGTGGCTCAGCTGGTAAAGAATCTGCCTGCAATGCGGGAGATGTGGGTTCAGTCCCTGGGTTGGGAAGATCCCCTGAAGAAGGGAAAGGCTGCCCACTCCAGTATTCTGGCCCGGAGAATTCCATGGACTGTATAGTCCATGGTCTTGCAAAGAGTCAGACACGACTGAGCAACTTTCACTTTCATTCTCACTTAAAGATTTTCTGACCTGAGGGAAAGGCTTACAGACCCCATAATATACTCTTGCCTATGGAAACACTCTTCCCTAATTCATCTATATGCCATTTTCGCTTTGGAAATCACTGGTTTCCAACCCACATTTATGCGACTGCTACTGCTAATGTCTCAAATGGAACCCCTTTCTTTAGTTTTCCAAAATATTGATATTGATCCCCCAGGAATTTGTTCAGAAGTTACCATCTCTATGAAGCTTCATCTCTGCTGCCTTCATTTCTGGTGACTTGACTTCACCAGAAAATACTGGTTTCTCTTTTTTCATTTGTAACTCTTATAGAGCTCATTACATGTGCTCATCAACATGCATTTACACATGAATTTTCCACACTGAGCCAAGAGTTTCCATAAAGAAAGAGCTTTGCCTAACCCAGTTTTGGGTTCCTTATATCTGGCTTTGCACCTCACACACAGAAAAGATTCAGTAGATGCTTCATGGAGGGAACAGGATTGCAATGAACCTTGGAGATTAGCTGGTTAATGTCTTTACTATTTTGTAAGTGAATCGAAAATGTGGCTTATAGAATTCAGTTGGTTATTAGCCCATGGTCATTGTCAGTACCTGATAATTCTCCTTTTGCATTATTGGTTTCTTGCTACCTAAAAATAATAAGAATTAATAAAAAGATGCCCTGTTTGTATAGTGCTTTTTATTTTCAGCATACTTTTATCTTCTTGAAATTGGTGAGGTTGACAGGGCAGGAATTATTTCCCCCATACTATAGATACAGGACAAAAGGCTTAAGTGATTCAATCAAGATCGTAGGTGGAAAGGCAAGTGCTTGAATTAAGGCCTGTCTTCCTCAAACCCTTCATGAGTCCTTCAGTCATCACTGGAAGTTGAATGAACACCCTGGCTTTGTTTCACTATGTGGCATTAGGCAATTTCAGATGTCTGCTTGGAAGAGCATATGTTTTACTTATTTCCCAGCTGAAAGTATAGAATTATATGTTGACCTGTTCCTGGGAAAAAGTGCCTTGGGAAAATTTATTTTCAATGGTTTAGAAGAGGAAGCTCAGACTTTAGATCCAACTTTACATCCTGGGGGTAGAAATTAGTTGGAAGTGAACTTGAGCCTTGCTTATTTCCGGAGCTAAATACACAATCAAAGGTCATGTGAAGTTTTCAAAAAAATTTTTAGTTATAAAATGGGATGCATGTTCATTACTGGTATTTTAGAAAACATAGAAATCTACAAAAGAAGTATATTTACGATATCTCTAATTTATCACTAGGAATCTGCTATTAACATTTTAATATAAACTCTGAACTAGATTGCTTGGGTTTAAATCCTGGCTCTGCAACTTACTAGTTTAAGGGCAAGGGAACAGTTATCTCACCTTTTGAGTTCTGAGTGTACTTAGTTACAAAATGGGAATCATAATATTGGTTACATCAGAAGGTACTTGTGAGCATTAAGTGAATGTATAGCTTAAAGAACTTAAAAGAATACTTAATATGTTCATGTCATATGTACTCATGTAATATTATATCTCTATTCATTTTATTAAAAAATCTGGAACATAACACTGGTGTACAGCTTTTTACCTTACATTTTCTACTTGGTGTATCATAAACATTTTTTTACACCCACTTTATTATTTTAGAGCATGAATTTATGAATTACATTACCCCATTGTTCATTCCTATCGTAATTGGTCTAACCATCCTTAGTTATTTGTTTCTAATCCTTGACAATTATATATTACACTGTAAAGTACAGTATGCTATACATTGTGTGAATGGCCCTGATAATTTCTTTGGGATAGATTCCTGGAAAGAGAATTAATGTTCAAAAGAGTCTAATTCTTTAAAATTTTTCAAATTATTTACCTTTTTAAAAAAGTAGCTTTATTGAGATATAATTTATATATCAAACAATTTACACAACTGAAATGTATAATTCACTGGTAATTAGTATCACTGAATTATACACTTAAAATTATTAAATGGTAAGTATTATATTATGTATATATTACATGTGAGACTTCCCAGGTGGTGCTTGTAGTAAAGAATCCACCTGCCAAATCAGGAGATGCAAGAGACATAGATTTGATCCTTGGGTTGGGAAGATCTCCTAGACTAGGGAATGATAACCCACTCCAGGGTTCTTGTCCGAAGAATCCTATGAACAGAGGAGGCTGACATCCTACTGTCCATGGGCTTGCAAAGAGCTGGACATGACTGAGTGAGCACACACTACATTGTATTACATTACTGTAAAATTATTGTAAAATATGAGTAATATAATATTTACCATTTTCATAATTTTTAAGTGTATAATTCAGTGGTATAAGTTATATCCATGATGTTATGCAAACATCACTGCTATTTCCAAAGCTTTTTCATTACTTCAGACTTTAATCATTAAGCAGTCTCATTCTTTCTTTCCTCTCAGACCCTGGTTGTTTCTACCTTCTGGCTGTATAAATTTACTTATTCTAGATGTTTCACCTAAAATGGAATTATAAATTGTCTTTTTGTGTCTGTCATTTCACTAAGCATGATGCTTTCGAAGTTCATGTTGTGGCGTTTATAAGAACTTCTTTCCTATTTATAGCTGAATAATATGCCATTGTATGTTTATATCATATTTTGTTTATCCATTCATCTGTGGAGGGACATTTGGTTTGTTCCTATCTTTTGAGTATTTTTAATAGTGCTGCAGTGAACCTTGGCATTGAATTATCTGTTCCATGTCCCTGCATGCAGTTCTTTTGGGTATATACCCACGTGGAACTGCTAGGTCATATGGTAATTCTGTGTTTAGTGTTTTGAAGAACCACCAAACTGCTCTTCATAGCAGCGCCACCATTGTACTTTTCTACCATCAATGGATGAGTGTTTCCATTTCTCCACACTGAGGGTGACCCTTGTTATTTCCCTAGTCCTTTTGTTATAATTATCTAAAATGTGTGAAGTGGTATTTCACTGTGGCCTTTACTTACATTTCAGTAATGATTAATGATGTTGGACATCTTTCAAGTGCTTATTCACCATTTGGAAATGTTCTTGGGAGAAATGTCTGTTTGAGTCTCTGCCCATGTTTAAACTAGGTTGTTTATTTTTTTGTTGTTTCATTTATTTGCCTTTTAAGAGATGATTTTCTAAATTTGTGCTTCTAAAGATTTACCATGGAAGAGATAATTTAGGCTCCTTAGATTTTGTATTGTAATCTGTTTTGGTGGTAGTAGAATGACCATTCATTAGAATCTTTTCTTCATATAAAGAGCGTGGTTGTGTGCCAGGCTCTGTGTTGGGTTGCTTGGTACATACATATGTGTCCTGCTTTTAAGGTGTCAGTTTTATCCCCATTGCTGGCTGGAATCCACATTTTTTTTTTCCCCTGCGCAGAAGCTATTTCTTTACCGAAAAGTCCTCTTCAGCTTGGAAGCATGTCCTTTGCCAAGTATAATTATATAGTATTTTGTGACCCTGTACAGTGTGTGAAATGTATATTCTTAGCACAAACTGACAGCGTTCCCTAGCACTGTAAGACACTGCTAAAGTATCTGAAAAGGCTTCTGTGAAACCAAAGGAGAGTTTTAATGCTTTGGATCCAATGTTGATTCTGTCAATAATACATTTATTTTGTGTTTCCTTCCGGCTTGCTTTACTCCAATCCCCATTTCAGCACTTTGAAGCTACATGGAGGTAGTATCTTTCAACATACCTTGAATTAGTCCCCAAAACACGCCAGAGCATAAAGTGATATTGAAATATAACCAGAAGGAAAGATAAACTTGTTAATAGAACCATCCACAAGAAAGCCTGAGTCCACTGAAGCAAACACCTGTATGTTCCTTTTACTTTTAAAAATCTCATCCGCAGTTCTCCCCCATTAAATTTGCTGGCAGGGTTTTCCAGCTAGGAGTCAAATTTGGATCTTGTCTGAGCTTACTGCACCCTAGGCTCAGAATGAGTAATGGTGATCGGAGAAGTGATGTGCTCTTTTTCCCTCCTCTGTGAACCCTACTGGGCTTTCCCGAAACTAACTACCCGACATCCTGTTTTTCTTTACTGTTGTCATCTGGCCATAGCAGGGCAGGAACACTGAGGACAGTAAAGTCTGGGTGATGCTGAAAGTCCTCCAAGTCTGATTCCATCTGTGGGTCTGACCCCATGCCCTGAGCTAGAGTAACAGTCAGGTGAGTTCAAGTGTGTTCTCAAGCAGGACATCGGATCATGTGCTGGTCCCACATACATGGGTGTGAGGATCATAGTCACGGCATTAATTATTGTACTGAGCTTTTTCTACAGGTCGAACCAGGTGCTGTGCTAAATGTCTGCATGCTCCCTCACTCAGTTATGTCTCACTCTTTGCGACCCCATGGACTGGAGCCCGCCAGGCTCCTCTCTCTGTGAGACTTCCCAGGCAAGAATACTGGAGTGGGTACCATTTCCTACTCCAGGGGCTCTTCCTGACCCAGAGATCGAACCTGTGTCTCCCGCATCAGCCTGTGGATTCTTTATCACTGAACCACCTAGGAAGCCCACTGTGCTAAATGCTTGACATGAATTATTTAAATCTCGCATCAACTTCAAGAGGCAGACAATTACTTCTGTGTTTTAAAGACACGGAGTGACTAAGTAATGTTCCCAAGACATGTGCCTTGCAGGTGATGGGGTTGGGATTCTAAACTGACTATGTCTTGACCCTGTACTGAAGAGTTTTCTTAAGAGTGAATACTTTTCAGAAACAGATAAAAACTCGTGGTAACCAGTGTGTGTGTGTGGTGGTGGTGGTGGTGGGGGCGGCGGACAATATAAGGGTGGGGGGAGTAGGAGGTACAAAATCTTGGGTGTAAGATAGGCTGCAAGGATGTATTATGCAGCATGGGAAATATAGCCAATACTTTGTAATGACTATAGATGGAATGTTGGAGAAGGAAATGGCAACCCTCTCTAGTATTCTTGCCTGGAGGATCCCCATGGAATGAGAAGCCTGGCGGGCTACAGTCCGTTAGGTTGCAGAGTCGAACATGACTAAAGCAACTAAGCACACACATCAATGAAGTGTAACCTTTACAACTGTATAAAAATGTTTTAAAAACAGAAAACAAAGGGAGAGTGCTTTGTCTATTGCCACATCAGTTCCCACTGGCCACTGATGGTGTTTCCTGTTGATGATGTTTTTCTGGTGTTGCAATTAATTGCCTCAGGCAAGAAAGAGAAAAAGAAGCTGTTTCTTTAATTGTTACCTGGACCTGTTCCCTCTCCTGACGCCCTCCCCAACCCACGTGAGGCATTACCCTCTTGTCTGCTCTGGGCCTCTTGTTCTTCCTTCTCATCTCATATGTGGAATCTTTGATGCTCAAGAGGAATATCTTTGGTGATGCTTGTTTCGATGGGTAAGCATTCAAGTTCTAGACACCGGGAATGTAGCTGACAAAGTACACGCACTGCTTCTCTTCATCGCTCCCGTTGCATTTTGTAATAGTACTTTTTGTTTATTTTGCACTGATCTGGGAAGATGAGAATTGCAGGATGGAGCTTGGTTAGACTTGTTTGGAACTGAGAGGCTGGTCGGGGGGGCAAACCCTGTACATGGGGGAGCAAGAGGTTGGTTCCTGGTAGTGACTGAAAGAAAACCACCCCCTGCACAGCTCACGTTGCTCCCAGCTCTTTCTTCATAGCACAGTTTTGTGTCAGACTCAAGATCGATTGAATTTATTTAGCTCTTTTTCCTATCTTTTCCCATAGAATTTAAGCATTACAAAGGCAGAGGTATTTATCTGTATAGTGTGTGTCTGCATGTTGTACTTTTACTGTTGTATCTATGGTACCTAGAATAGCACCTGACAAACAGTTGGGGCCCAATATTGTTGAAAACCAGGAGGACTGGCCCACAGAGAGTCCAGTGAGCCACAGAGAGCAGGGCTCATGGTGGTGACGGAAGAGGGTGGAGCCTGGTTACATGGGATCACTTCAGAGTATGCTCCAGATTTAGGATTATATGCAAAGTGCAGTAGAAAGCATTGCATTCAATGTGGAGTGTGATGTAAATTACCACTCTTTATCCCCCAATAGGGAATTACTGCAATTTCTCTCTGTAAATTATGTTAGGTTGCACTTAAAAAAATAATAGCCATATTATTCAAACACTGGCATTTATTCTCTAACACAGTGGATTAGAACCCAAAGAGAAAGAGGGAGTTAGATAGGTTTTACTCTGGCTTTCTACCTGTGTGTTATAGAACTGCAGAGAAATCAACTTCTGCGTGATATTTCTGCCTCTTTTTCAATGAATGGCTTTTTTTCTTTTTAAATGAAAAGGCATGCCATTACAAGCTTTAAAAAAGCATTCATGAGTTTACTGTGTGCGTATATTTGAGATGATCATGCTGTTTCAGTTATTTATTTTTATACCTGCTCTTGGGTTAATCCCCATTAACAAGAAACACTAGTCAAATAGAGCAGTTATTTTGCACATGAATAAATGAACAATAATGTTGTAGGTTGGAGACCATGTATCGGACATTTTGCATATTCTTTGTATTTAATCTGCACAGAATAATCTTTGAGAAAGAGGGCATTATTTTCCCCTTAATAAGATGAGAGTATGAATCACACAGATGGTAAAGAATCTGCCTGCAGTACAGGTGACCTGAGTTCTACCCCTGGGTCGGGAAGATCCCCTGGAGAAGGAAATGGCAACCCACTCCAGTATCCTTGCCTGGAAAATCCCATGGATGAAGGAGCCTGGTGGGCTGCAGTCCATGGGGTCGCAAAGAGTCGGGCACAACTGAGCGACTAACACTTGTATGAATCCCACGTAGATCAACAAACTCACCATCTCTGAGGGCAAGTGCAAGGAAGAGTCTGGATGCAAGGCCAGGTGTCCCTAAAATCCATGAACATTGTAGCTACATCTTCCAGCCTCCATGGAGTGTTAACTTTCTAGAACAGCAGTGCTCATCAGGAGTGCAAGTGTTCTGAAACCCAGGTCTTCTGACGCCTGAGCCATTTCTGCCCTTTTCCACTCTAAGAGGATGCATCAGTTATTGCTTTAATTAATTCTCCAAGTGCTGAGCCAACTTTGTAAGCACCAGGGCAAAACAGGAGGGAGCACTCGGAAACAGACAACAAGTGTCCTGAACCCTCCCGTCCAGATGCACAGTGTGACCTTTCACCTTTCTATTCATAACGAATGATTTTTTAATCTGGGAAACTAGGGCCCTGGAGGGGATGCTGGCCCGAGTCCCTTTTATCGCCAGTCTTCAGTGAAACACAAAGTTAATTGCATCTGATGCACAAAAATGTATTAGATCTGAGAAATGTCAGAGCAAATGGGCGGCCAGGTGAGGGTCTGAATTCACAGTCATGTTCTTAGCACCACACTGTCCTGACTGTAGCCATCATGGATCTTGATTTCCACCTGGGAAGCTCTACAAACCTAGAAGTTTGTATCATCCAGTGGCCAATTCACAGCCTTCAAATGCATGTGGAATGAATCCTTCTCTGGATCTTTTCGGGGGAGGATCACTGCTTCCCATGAAATTTCCTCTCTGAGAAGTAAGTTGAATCTTACTTATTGGGCTTATTTTCCAACATGAAAGAAATAGAGAACTTAATTGCTTCCCACCTCTGTAGCTTCCCAGATGATTTGATTGGACTTTGGAAATTGTGTCCTTAGGAATATATGTATCTTAAAAAATAAGCCAAGGCTTGGAGATCATGGTTTTTTGTTTTTTTTTCAAGGCAGTTGGAGCCTTCTTTATCAGCTTTTTCATGCTAATTGTTCTTTCTCTGTCTCTAGTCTATCCTTTCAGGAGCTACATACATATTCAATTAACTCAACATGAGCTTCTCAGTTGAAAACAAATGTACCTTGAAAAAATTTCCCTTTCATTAAATAGACTTTTGTCTACATATTACTTTCTTACGAAAGATTCTGATACATTATAGAATAAAAAATGCTTTTTTGTCTCCATGGAGTCATCTATAGATATTATGAAGTCATATTTGGGTGTGGTGGGAGAAAAGCATGTTTTTGAGAAGTGGTTGTGATTTCTCTTGTGAGCTAAGAGACAGGATTATTTCCTGTTACCTCAAATGACAAGTTTTGTGGTTCAACAGGTTTCCATTTAGGCTTTTCTGGTCCTTTTTAGCAAGTAAACTTTGTTTTTGTTTTTGAGTACTGTTAAGCTTAACAGTGGAGAAGGCAATGGCACCCCACTCCAGTACACTTGCCTGGAAGATCCCATGGATGGAG
This sequence comes from Ovis canadensis, assembly GCF_042477335.2. Lineage (NCBI taxonomy): Eukaryota > Metazoa > Chordata > Mammalia > Artiodactyla > Bovidae > Ovis > Ovis canadensis. Next base: position 82,574,431 of record NC_091254.1, read on the forward strand.
GAGTCTGGTAGGCTGCAGTCCATGGAGTCATGAAGAGTCAGACATGACTAAGCAATTTCACTTTCACTTTTCACTTTCATGCATTGGAGAAGGAAATGGCAACCCACTCCAGTGTTCTTGCCTGGAGAATCCCAGGGATGGGGGAGCCGGGTGGGCTGCTGTCTATGGGGTTGCACAAAGTCGGACAGGACTGAAGCGACTTAGCAACCTTAACAGACTCTAAACACACACACACAGAATGAAGATTTGACTTCTGGGATTTGATATATTTTGGGGGAGAGTTAGGATGTGCAGAGGGTGTGAGAGAAAAAAAGCAATGAAACTTCATGCATCAAGAAGGACTTATAATGCAGGAAGACCGAGGACGTGGCTCAGGGCACAACAAAATCTGAATTAAGCTTTAACTTATCATAATCGCTACCATTAGAAAAAGTGCCAGGTCTTCCTATTTTTCTAATTCCCTGCATTGGTATAAGGTGAATTATTCCTATTAATTTTTAAAATTAAATTACATTAGAAGAGGCTTCTTGAAAATAGAAATATCATCTTATTACCTCTTGTGTAGAAAAGCTGATTTTTGGTAGATTGCTTGCTTAATTGGCTTCCTTAATCACATTTTTAATCAGCCTAATTTTCTACTGGGCATACTTGTGATCACTACAATGATTAATCATTTTCATGAAAAAAACTGGGGATTCACTGAAATCTTTTGTCAGATGATCTTTCATATGGAGGTAATACAGCTCCCCTTCCCTATGAAACTTTTTTATATAATAAGCAACTTGGGTTTGGAATTGATCAGATTGGTGAGATTCAATAATTGTAACCATTCATTTGTTAATTTTTTAGCAGCGGTAACAGTTCTGACAGTCTTGGTTTCTTTGCAAAATTCAGTTGCATAGAAGGTATAAAGCCCATTCTGGTTAATCACCTCATTTATCGAATAATTAAATGGGAGCATAGCAAGACAAAGAAGAAGCATGGGAAAATGAAGCATCTTTAATGAAAGATGAAAATGAATGAATACTGAGAGAAACCAGTGTTTCTGCTTGATTTTCAGGGTGGGTATGAAGCAAATAGGCAGGAAAGGAAAGCTAGCTAGAGATGCACATCGGTCTTTAACTGTGTCCTGGCTCATTCATTCCTTTGACCTGCTCTTGTCTTGAGCTCTATCTGTACATGTTCCAAGCGCCCTTTTCCTCCCAAACCTAGTGTGTGTCTCTTTCTCCTGGCACACACCACTTTAGTTGGGGAAGCTGAGCTATTGAGGGAAGCTGAGCTATTGAGATCAAATTGCCAACATCTGCTGGATCATGGAAAAAGCAAGAGAGTTCCAGAAAAACATCTACTTCTGCTTTATTGGCTATGCCAAAGCCTTTGACTGTGTGGATCACAATAAACTGTGGAAAATTCTGAAAGAGATGGGAATACCAGACCACCTGACCTGCCTCTTGAGAAATCTGTATGCAGGCCAGGAAGCAACAGTTAGAACTGGACATGGAACAACAGACTGGTTGCAGATAGGAAAAGGAGTACATCAAGGCTGTATATTGTCACCCTGCTTATTTAACTTCTATGCAGAGTACATCATGAGAAACGCTGGACTGGAAGAAACACAAGCTGGAATCAAGATTGCCGGGAGAAATATCAGTAATCTCAGATATGCAGATGACACCACCCTTATGGCAGAAAGTGAAGAGGAAATAAAAAAAGCCTCTTGATGAAAGTGAAAGAGGAGAGCGAGAAAGTTGGCTTAAAGGTCAACATTCAGAAAACGAAGATCATGGCATCTGGTCCCATCACTTCATGGCAAATAGATGGGGAAACAGTGTCAGACTTTGTTTTTTGGGCTCCAAAATCACTGCAGATGGTGACTGCAGCCATGAAATTAAAAGATGCTTACTCCTTGGAAGAAAAGTTATGACCAACCTAGATAGCATATTCAAAAGCAGAGACATTACTTTGCTGACTAAGGTCCATCTAGTCAAGGCTATGGTTTTTCCTGTGGTCAGGTATGGATGTGAGAGTTGGACTGTGAAGAAGGCTGAGCACCAAAGAATTGATGCTTTTGAACTGTGGTGTTGGAGAAGACTCTTGGGAGTCCCTTGGACTACAAGGAGATCCAACCAGTCCATTCTGAAGGAGATCAGCCCTGGAATTTCTTTGGAAGGAATGATGCTAAAGCTGAAGCTCCAGTACTTTGGCCACCTCATGCGAAGCGTTGACGCATTGGAAAAGACTCTGATGCTGGGAGTGATGATGGGCAGGAGGAGAAGGGGACGACAGAGGATGAGATGGCTGGATGGCATCACTGACTCGATGGACGCGAGTCTGAGTGAACTCCGGGAGTTGGTGATGGGCAGGGAGGCCTGGTGTGCTGCGATCATGGGGTCGCAAAGAGTCGGACACGACTGAATGACTGAACTGAACTGAACTGAACTGAGCTATTGAGGGAAGCTGAGACATCATCAGCATGAACAGTAGGTAAGGAGATGAAAAATGTATCAGATACAGCTGTGTTCTGGCCATTGTTTTGAGGAAGTTGCAATACCAGTATTTGCCACTAGGTTGCTTATGGTGTTGGACAGATCATTTCAGAACAGAGACCCTTGGTTCTCTAGTCTTCATAATGAAGGGTTTCCACGGTCTTTTCTAAATAGAACATTCTCAACTTCTGCTGTACTCCGTTTATCCTCTTGGCTGTGAACTCGGGGTGTGGTTTCCCTTGAATGGAGCTGAGAGTGCCAATTTAATTCTAGCCTGGAATCTTCCTCCAAAAGACTCCTTAATCTTAACAGAAAGAACCTTGTTACTTCATAAATGAGTAAACTAGTAATTGATAGAGTTAAGGGAGATACTGACCAGGGTCAAAAAATAGAGGCTTCTTATGTATGTTATCTACTGCTATGAAGCTTATTGCCTTTTGAAATATCACAAATTTATTATTCCCAGAATCCAGAATCCTATTGGAGTAGCTTTTTTGCATGGAGCTCCAGCTTAGAGTTCTTAGAAAGTGAAGACATAAGTTGCAAAACTTCTTGAAGCTTAGGTTCTGAGACTTGAATAGTGTCAATTCTCCTACATTCTTCTGGTCAAAGCAAGAAAAAGGACAGTCTGAATAGAAGACGGGAAATAGAATTCACCACTTGTTGGGAAATATGGCAAGGAGTTTGTGGCTGTATTTAATCTACCACACATGGACTATCATCTCATCCTCCAAGATCCATGCCACATGCTGAGTTAAGACACTTTTTTTTGGCCGGGTCAATATGCAGCCTTAAAATCCTTTTTAACACAGTGCTCCAGGCAGTCACCACAAATCCATCATAACTGCCGCAAGAAATGAAATGTATCTGCCATCTGGACTCTGCAGTGAGCTATTGATGGAGGCTGGGCAGGAAATTCAGAGTCCTAGCTTTCATTCCAGCGTCTTTTCTTTCTCCATCACTCTGTCTCCTCACTTTTGGTCAGTCCTTTAATATATCTCAGATTATTTTTAAAAAGTCACTTATTTCTGTTTCTAAACTTTTTAAAAATATGCATCTTTTGAGGTTCTGAACAATGCCATCATGTGTTATGTGTTTCCTACATAGATTATGGCATAAACCACTGTTTTAAGTGTTATCAATTTGGATACCACCTTAACCAATGATAAAACTTGGATCAGTTCAAATGATGACATCTGGATCAATAATGCAGCAGTGGGATATTATGTGACTCTTGACATGAAACGATGAAAAAGTTACAGTATCTCCCCTGAGCATTCTTGCCAAATCCAATAGTTGAGAAGTGATCAGATAAACACAGATCAGGAGATATTTCACAAAAGAGTTAGTTTGAAATCTTAGAAAGGCATTAATTTATCGCAAAATTCTCCCCCCACCTTCAAAAATAGGTGAAGGACTGTGCTAGATTAAATTAAATGAAAGAGACATTTAAAATTTTAATTCATGATTCTATACTAGATTTGATTTTGAATTTTAAAAAGTTATGAAAGACCTTATTAGGACAATTGGGGATTACATATTAGAGAGTATTTTTATATCAATGTTACATAATTTTGTGTGTGACAATTTGGCAATTATATAGGAGCATGTCCTTATTCCTAAAAAAAAAGGATGATGTATTAATATTTAGAGGGGAAGACTCAAGATATTTCAACTTATTTTCAAATGAATAAGTTGAATGAATGAATGAATATTATATATGAACAAATGAATATTATATATATGTACATGTGTGTATACAGTGCATATATATATATAAACATATACAGATGTTTTTTATTACTGAAGGAGAGAGAAAGCAAATGTGGCAAAAATATTAATTTACAAATGAAAGTGATACATCCATATGTCTTTATCATACTTTTAATTTTTTTGAAGGTTAGAACATTTTTGAATTAAAAGTCACTAACTTGTGTTTTGTGGTTGAGACAATGCCTGACTTTGAGCTATTCTGATAAAGTATCCAGTGTCAACTATATGATTAAATTCTAAAGAATTCAGTTTCAGAATGCTGCATTTCTAAAAGGCACATTTTCTTTACTTATAGACATATGCCAGGAGAAGAATCTCAAGTATAGGCAGCTGTTTGAATATGGTAATTGATAGGAAAAGTTGACCAAGTAGAAAACTGTAATGTGTCATCATAAAAGATGGTGAGATTTGCCTATATGTTCTGTGGGCATCATGGTTCACAGAGTTATATATTATGCCAGAAGCCTAGGATGACAAGGGTTTCATTTCATTCTGCTCATATTCTGTGAATGCCTTTGAGCAAGTCATTTTAAGTTGAGTGGAAACTTGGTCCTCCCATAAAATGGAGAAGCAAATTCTGATTTACATTCTGGATTAATTACCTAAGTGCAAAGTTTTGTAAACATCTAAATGTTCAATCTTGAAGACACATAGAGTATTGCCATGCTGAGGAGCTCAGGTAGCACTTACTGATTCTGCACCTGCTTAGAGATTTCCTTACAGGATTCTGTGTAACGTTTCATCCTTTACCTGTGAGTTACTGTGCTGAGAAATCTACCTGTATTTTGACAAATATGTTTTCCTGCATAGCTCTTAATTTTTTTCTTATATAAGGCTGGGTTTTGAGGAGGAGGTCTAGAGAGAAAAAAGTACCCCTGACTGTGTCATCTGTGAAGGGGTTGTGCCAACTCTCTGTGCTCTAGAAGTGTAGGTGGTTGAAAATCTATGAAATAATTAGCCACTCTAAACTGTGCTTCATAATATCTAAAAATACAGCTCTTCTTAGAGAAGGCTGAGTCTTCTGTAGATTTAGAGGAGAGGAGATTAGCCATGATCTGGGTATAACAGTGTTGGGAATGGTTTGGGTGGATGAAGGAGATCTGAGAAAAGAAGTCTGGCGTACATGTTCATTGTGTGCACAGACATTGCAGGAGGAACTCCTATGCTGACACACTTGTTGTTGTTGTTGTTTAGTTGCTAAGCTGTGTTCGACTCATTGAGACCCCATGGACGGCAGCATGCCAGGCTTCCCTGTTCTTCACTGTTGCCCAGAGTTTGCTCTGATTCATGTCTGTTGAGTCCATGATGCCATCCAACCATCTCATCCTCTGCCTCAGTCTTCTGCTTTTGCCTTCAGTCTTCCCCAGCATCAGGGTCTTTTCCAGTGAATCGGCTCTTTGCATCAGGTGGCCAAAGTATTGAAGTTTCAGCTTCAGCGTCAGTCCTTCCAGTGAATATTCAAGGTTTATTTCCTTTAGGATTAACTGATTTGATCTCCTTGCAGTCCAAGGGACTCGCAAGAGGCTTTTCCAACACCACAGTTCGAAGGCATCAATTCTTTGGTGCTCAGCCTTATTTATGGTCCAACTTGAGATATACTTGGAGTCCTGCCTGTTGGATGAAACTGAGCGATATTGTTGGATAAGAACGGTGAAGGCAGTGCAAAACTCATGGTAAGCAATGCAGATTGTTGAATAGGGGATTGACTGGAGAGTGAGTAAATTTGAAACTAAGTAAGGCATGGCAGTCTGAAATGCAGTACTTGGATGCAATCTCAAAAATGACAGAATGATCTCTGTTCGTTTCCAAGGCAAACCATTCAATATCACAGTAATCCAAGTCTATGCCCCAACCAGTAATGCTGAAGAAGCTAAAGCTGAATGGTTCTGTGAAGACCTACAAGATCTTGTAGAACTAACACTCAAAAAAGATGTCCTTTTCATTATAGGGGACAGGAATGCAAAAGTAGGAAGTCAAGAAACACCTGGAGTAACAGGCAAATTTGGCCTTGGCATGCAGAATGAAGCAGGGCAAAGACTAATAGAGTTTTGCCAAGAAAATGCACTGGTCATAGCAAACACCCTCTTCCAGAAACGCAAGAGAACACTCTACACATGGACATCACCAGATGGTCAACACCGAAATCAGATTGATTATATTCTTTGCAGCCAAAGATGGAGAAGCTCTATACAGTCAACAAAAACAAGACCAGGAGCTGACTGTGGCTCAGATCATGAACTCCTTATTACCAAATTCAGACTCAAATTGAAGAAAGCAGGGAAAACCACTAAACCATTCAGGTATGACCTGAATCAAATCCCTTATGATTATACAGTGGAAGTGAGAAATAGATTAAAGGGCCTAGATCTGATAGAGTGCCTGATGGACTATGGACTGAGGTTCGTGACATTGTACAGGAGACAGGGATCAAGACCATCCCCATGGAAAAGAAATGCAAAAAAGCAAAATGGCTGTCTGGGGAAGCCTTACAAAGAGCTGTGAAAAGAAGAGAAGTGAAAAGCCAAGGAGAAAAGGAAAGATATAAGCATCTGAATGCAGAGTTCCAAAGAATAGCAAGAAGAGATAAGGAAGCCTTCTTCAGTGATCAATGCAAAGAAATAGAGGAAAACAACAGAATGGGAAAGACTAGAGATCATTTCAAGAAAATTAGAGCTACCAAGGGAACATTTCATGCAAAGATGGGCTCGATAAAGGACAGAAATGGTATGGACCTAACAGAAGCAGAAGATATTAAGAAGAGGTTGCAAGAAAACACAGAAGAACTGTACAAAAAAGATCTTCACAACCTGGATAATCACGATGGTGTGATCATTCATCTAGAGCCAGACATCCTGGAATGTGTAGTCAAGTGGGCCTTAGAAAGCATCACTGTGAACAAAGGTAGTGGAGGTGATGGAATTCCAGTAGAGCTATTTCAAATCCTGGAAGATGATGCTGTGAAAGTGCTGCACTCAATATGCCAGCCAATTTGAGAAACTCAGCAGTGGCCACAGGACTGGAAAAGGTCAGTTTTCATTCCAATCCCAAAGAAAGGCAATGCCAAAGAATGCTCAAACTACTGCACAATTGCACTCATCTCACATGCTAGCAAAGTAATGCTCAAAATTCTCCAAGCCAGGCTTCAGCAATACGTGAACCATGAACTTCCAGATGTTCAAGCTGGTTTTAGAAAAGGCAGAGGAACCAGAGATCAAATTGCCAACATCTGCTGGATCATGGAAAAAGCAACAGAGTTCCAGAAAAACATCTATTTCTGCTTTATTGACTATGCCAAAGCCTTTGATTGTGTAGATCACAATAAGCTGTGGAAAATTCTGAAAGAGATGAGAATACCAGACCACCTAACCTGCCTCTTGAGAAATCAGTATGCAGGCCAGGAAGCAACAGTTAGAACTGGACATGGAACAACAGACTGGTTCCAAATAGGAAAAGGAGTGTGGCAAGGCTGTATATTGTCACCCTGCTTATTTAGCTTCTATGCAGAGTACATCATGAGAAACGCTGGACTGGAAGAAACACAAGCTGGATTCAAGATTGCCAGGAGAAATATCAATAACCTCAGATATGCAGATGACACCACCCTTATGGCAGAAAGTGTAGAGGAGCTGAAAAGCCTCTTGATGAAAGTGAAAGAGGAGAGTGAAAAAGTTGGCTTAAAGCTCAACATTCAGAAAATGAAAATCATGGCATCCAGTCCCATCACTTCATGGGAAATAGATAGGGAAACAGTGGAAACACTGTCAGACTTTATTTTTATGGGCTCCAAAATCACTGCAGATGGTGACTGCAGCCCTGAAAATAAAAGGCGCTTACTCCTTGGAAGAAAAGTTATGAGCAACGTAGATAGCATATTGAAAAGCAGAGACGTTACTTTGCCAACAAAAGTCCATCTATTCAAGGCTATGGTTTTTCCTGTGGTCATGTATGGATGTGAGAGTTGGACTGTGAAGAAGGCTGAGGGCTGAAGAATTGATGCTTTTGAACTGTGGTGCTGGAGGAGACTCTTGAGAGTCCCCTTGGACTGCAAGGAGATCCAACCAGTCCATTCTGAAGGAGATCAGCCCTGGGATTTCTTTGGAAGGAATGATGCTAAAGCTGTAACTCCAGTAATTTGGCCACCTCGTGAGAAGCGTTGACTCATTGGAAAAGACTCTGATGCTTGGAGGGATTAGGGGCAGGAGAAGAAGGGGACGACCAAGGATGAGATGGCTGGATGGCATCACAGACTTGATGGACACGAGTCTGAGTGAACTCCGGGAGTTGGTGATGGACAGGGAGGCCTGGTGTGCTGCGATTCATGGGGTCGCAAAGAGTCGGACACGACTGAGCAACTGAACTGAATTGAAGGCATGGCAACATCAGGTAGAGAAAGAGCAGCAGATATCTTTCCCTTGGAAACTTTTTGTGAGGATGAGTATTCAGCTCTGAAATACAGGCTCTATTGAAGCACCATTAGGGAATTTTCAGAGAAGGAGTAAGGTTCTATGGAAGTAGTAGGTGATGAGGGTTATGATATATTAGTAATGTCTGCAGAGGTCAAAGGTAAAACCATAATAGCACACAAGTCATGTATTTGCTGTTCCTGAACTCAAGGGAAGAATAAAACAAAAATTCCAACCTATGTTATGGAAAAAATAATTGGGAACTGGTTTGGAAGAAAACGGATGATTTGGTTTCAGTTTGAGGACCTCCTATTTGAGGACAACACGTTAAGGTACATCTGAGGTCACTGTTGCTAGTTCCTGCCATGGGCTTTGATGCACTTACCAGCGGGTGTTCAGAGCAGAGAGGGTGTAGACACTGGAACTGCTTTGAGGTCAAGTGAATACACAAATAAGCTGCTTGTTTGTTCACACACACACATTTACTTGTAACAATCACTCCCTGTTCCACGTGTCTGTTTAATTCACGTGTTCACCATGATGTACGGTCAGTCAGCTGGCAGCTACATTACTCCACTCATTAGTGATGAGAAAGGACAGAGAGTGTAGCATTCTTATTTAATCCAGAGGAATCTTTAAAGAATTATAAACAAGAATCATTGAAACTTGATGATTATAGCGGGGAGGAATCAGTACTTAATTTTGAGACATTGTGATTGGAACTGGTGCCTCGAACGGAGTTTGGGTTCCATATTTAATTTGTAGGGTCTGTGCCTTGGAATCATACTTCCTCCCACTGGGCCTTGGTTTCTGTAGCTGTAAAAGAAAGTACTGTATAAACTAGGGATGGTGAATGTGTACTCTCTCTTTTACCCTGTGTCCCTGGTAAACAGGGTCTTTGCCTCTGATCTTGGATGAGGTGTACAGGCATAGTACTTGGCTTGTGACCAGAAAATTTTTGTTGTCTTCAGGATGTCAATCACAAAGGAAAAATAATGAACAAGAATAGCCATGACAAATATTTGTTGAGTTTTTGTATGTGCCGGGTCCTGTGCTAAGCACCTTATTTGTAATATGTTATGATATATATAAACTTGTGTGTGTTTTCAATTAAGCAGGAGGATGGTTAAAAGCAAGTGGAATTTTTGGCTCAAACTATGAGATTAGAGAATCGAAATTAATTGGAATCACTTAAGAAAATGGCCAGTGGTGGCAAGAAAAGAAAATAGGGCTCACTTTTTCATTTCTAAAACCTAGTCTAATAGAACATCACTGACCAAATGTTTTACCAAGGGAATTAATGATTTGGTGAATGAGTAATATTGTGTGCCAAGGATTGTTCTCAGCTCATGGATCCAGCTTCTTATTGTCAGATTAAAATCTACTGACCTGTTAATATCTTCATTCTGTAGTATTCAGTTTATTCTCTCCACTAGGAACTTTCAGTTTTGAAAATAAGGCCCAGTTGATGATCCTTCCTCACATTCTTTCAATTCAAATCCATCGATTATAGACTGTACTTCCCTCATCAGCTACATAAGAGGAGGGTTTAGAAAGTGCTTGCATCAGTATACCCATTTGTCATCAGTAAACAATAAAACTCAAATTCATTATCCTCATTCCTTAGAGCTATGGTTTCAGGTGTGTATCAAGTGAAAGAGCAGCTGGTAAAGCTTTTATAAGGTAAAGTCATTATCATGGTTCCCAACAGGAACATCTTGCCTGCATTAGGACTGTACCCTGCTTTAAAGAATATAGGCCAATTATTTAAATAAATTATCCCTAGTTTCACCTGTTAATACTTTGAAAAGAAAGTCAGCTGAAGACAGCATTAGTGAATTCTGACAGTTGGGATACAAATTTATTATGACAAGTTAATTTTCCTTTTAGTTTCTAGGACTTTTATAAAATAAATGGACCTACACAGTGTGTTGAATTAATGGATTTTATTTTTCATCTGAAGGAAGAAAAAAAAAAAAAGCTTATGAAGTACTACCCTAGAACTCCAGGATGTTCATTGAATTTCTGGCTCATAATATAGCTTCTAAAAAAGCAGTTATAACTTTCATCTTAAACTTCTTCCACTGACAAATCTCTCTGGAGTGACACTGGATTCCTTCCTTAGAGAGCATCTCTTTTCTCAGGGGAAATGATACTCAGCAGCATCCAAAATAGTTTTAGCCAAAATTAAACTATGGAAATTGGATGCAACCTAAACTTGCCATGATTGCATCCATATATGTCAATTACGTCTCTCGCCCTTAAGACTTTCCCAACTTCTCTTGCTTCCCATATCACATAAACACCTGTCTGCCATAAAGGCATGTTGCCATCTTCTGTCCCAGGACTCTCCATATGAGGTATGAAGCTATTACATTTTTAGCTAATGTTCTTTCTGGCAGACTAGCTAAGCCCAGTGTTGGCTCCCAATTCTTGATACTTGGTAGCTGAGAGAGATTACTCTAGCTGCTAATATGGTCCTACCTGTGCTGGAGTCTTCATCAAAAGACACCAAGCCTGCTGGGGACGAGGAAGTACTGGGTGTCTCTTCACGATCTGCCTCCCTCATCACTGCCCACACTGTCAAGCCGATGTCCCACACGATGTGGATGAAGGGATTAATGTGACAGTGTCTGTCCACATCCATTTATTCCCAGCACCCAAGGCAGACTCTTCGGCTGCACTGCACGTCAGTTTGATTATCTTAGAGGCTGGAGACATGGAGCAGAGAGTGACATTTTTCAAATGCTGATTGAGAAAGACTCATGTAGTGCAGTCAGACAGAAGTGGGCAGATAAGAGTTTCCCAGAGAGTGGGCGCAGAGCCCACTCTGTGATTATTACTATTATTATTATTCTGCAATCAATGTGATTTCCTAGACACATTCCTAAAAGTTCGTTCTTTAATAGAGTTCTCAAGAGAAATAAAAAACAAAGTGAGCAGCTCTATCTTGCTTCTGAAATAAAGATTGTTGCCAAAGCTTCTATCCATCCGTGTAACTGAAAAGGCACTGTATTCACTTCTCCATTATTCAGGCGTGACCAGATGGAAAAAAAAAAAACCTGCACCCACTACTTTAATATCTTGATATATTCCTTATGTAGAAAGTAAAGGTATATATTATAAGTGGGTAGAACTTAATTTTAGAAGGAGACTGGGTAGCCAGCATCAGTGTCAGTATCCATGTGATGCTTGATTCAGTTGCATTTTCAGTGCCTGGTTGAAAGCTATAGAGCCATCATCTTTTCAACATAACCATAATTTCCAGTCCTGTTTATAGCTGTCAAAGGTACCACTTAAGAACTCTTTCATAAAAAATGCCAAGTCATTAATTGATGTATTTCTGCCTCATAAAGTAGAAACAAATGTCCCCCAGCAGAAATGAGTTTTTCAAACAAAATCGAACATTGTATATATTGTTATAATAAAGCAAAACCTAGCAGGAAGGGTTGGCTAGTAGAGCAACACCACCAGTTAGGTCCTAAATTATTTATTTATTATGTGTGAATCTGAGTGTCACTTTTGACCATCTTTCCATATACCTACAATGGCTAACAAACTGATGCTTAGAAAATAAGCACTAGCTCCTTTTATAAACTGTATCTGGAAACCTGCCTAGATGCTGTAATCTCAGGCATTTAACTGGTTCCTTGATTTCTATATTTATATAAGCATGGAAATGAATTGTGTGGGGATTGGTGGTAGGTGTTAGGTTGTTTATAAGAGGAAAATAAAAGAAAGGATGATTATCAGTGGTAAAATAAATCCAAGTATTGTTCTGGATTTTTTAAGGCAAAAATTATGTATACAGGAAAACCTTAGGTGCTGGATTTGTTTAGTGTGCACTGTGAAGACAAACATGAGTTTTTCTTTATATTTGAGGTGATCCTAGCAAATGTGAAACATCGAATACTTGTTTTGCATTATAAAGAGATGGTTAATGAATATCACACTGCAGTGAGCGTTTCAGGGCTTAATAATCAATATCTGTACTATGGAGCCTGTGCTAATTCTATTTAAGTAAATGACTGTGTGTGAACATCTCAGTGAACTAATTACATTAGCGCTGTTTTAAGTACTGACTATGTACCTAGCACTGTGTGTAGCTGAGATTTGGATCATCAGCAAAAGCAGGTTAATGAGCCTTCTATGTCATTTCATTGCAGATGTACTGAATATATAAGGTTTGGCCTGTCATACAAATTAATAGATATTTACTTAACTTTCATCTCCTGGTTCTTTTATGAAATAGTGCTTTTTACCAGAAGAGATAAGTGTAAAATTGGGAAATTAAAGGATTTTATGCTGTTCTTCATAAATGCAACCATATATGTATTTTGAGGAAATACTGTGATTTCAGTAGTATGTGTGGGGGAATGCAGGGTATTTTCACACATGTTCAAGGATGTAGACTATAGCTAAATTGATAGGTAATTATTTTATAATCTTCATTCTGATCTTGCTCCATCAGTTCGCTCTTTGAGTCTTTTCAAAATAAAAGTTGTTTCAGTTCAGTTCAGTCGCTCAGTCGTGTCTGACTCTGCGACCCCGTGAATCACACCACGCCAGGCCTCCCTGTCCATCACCAACTCCCGGAGTTTACTCAAACTCATGTCCATCGAATCAGTGATGCCATCCAGCCATCTCATCCTCTGTTGTCCCCTTCTCCTCCTGCCCCCAATCCCTCCCAGCATCAAGGTCTTTTCCAATGAGTCAACTCTTCACATGAGGTGGCCAAAGTACTGGAGCTTCAGCTTTAGCATCATTCCTTCCAAAGAACACCCAGGGCTGATCTCCTTTAGGATGGACTGGTTAGATCTCCTTGCAGTCCAAGGGACTCTCAAGAGTCTTCTCCAACACCACAGTTCAAAAGCATCAGTTCTTTGGCGCTCAGCCTTGTTCACAGTCCAACTCTTACATCCATACACAACCACTGGAAAACCATAGCCTCGACTAGACGGACCTTAGTCGGCAAGGTAATGTCTCTGCTTTTGAATATGCTCTCTAGGTTGGTCATAACTTTCCTTCCAAGGAGTAAGCGTGTTTTAATTTCATGGCTACAATCACCATCTGCAGTGATTTTGGAGCCCAAAATAATAAAGTCTGACACTGTTTCCACTGTTTCTCCATCTAATTCCCATGAAGTGATGGGACCAGATGCCATGATCTTAGAAGTAATTAAAAATTGCTAGACTTTGAATAATTTTGTACTTAAATGAAAGGAAAAAATTCCTCTTTTCATAATCTTCAAATATCTTTCCCGCAAAACATGTATACTAAAAAACCTCAAATTAGTTTGGATCTCATTATTTTGAAACTTGTTTTATTTCTGTTTATTGAGACACAAAATAATTTGCTGGAAAACATGCTGATGTTGGCAGTTTCCCATCAAAAAGAATAAACCTTTTCTCTCCAGCAACTCCCACCTCTATTAATTTAAAGGTTCATCAGAGGCCATATTCCTCTTCCTATGCTAATTATAAACCATTTCTTCCAGGAGATGGAGAAGAGGGGCTGGACTAGTGAGTGCTTACTTGGTTTAGGTGACCACATCAACCATGTAATTCCTTTGTGCTTTGTGTTATTCCTATGAAGATTGTTCATGGTACTTTCAATTTCCCAAAACCTACTTATCCTCCACTACTAGCTAAGATGTTTCAACCTCTGGGAAATCTACCCATTGTTCCTATTAAGGGAAGATTATTTTTGCACATTTTTATGTTCCAATATTTCTTTTGCACCTTGCTCTGTTCGTCATGTTTCATTGCAAATGTCTGTTTTGCTGTTTTTCTGCTACAAATGTTAGCTCAGCTATTAAAGAATCCGCCTGCAATGCAGGAGACCCCAGTTTGATTCCTGGGTCAGGAAGATCCCCTGGAGAAGGACATGGCAACCCTCACTAGTATTCTTGCCTGGAGAATCCCCATGGGCACAGGAGCCTGGCAGGCTGCAGTCCATAGCGTCACAAAGAGTCAGACACGACTGAGTAACTAAGGACAGTAGTATAGCAGTCTATTTCTCAGAAATCTAAGGGTGGAGAGGATTTCTGATCTTTATATACCCAAGACTTAAGACAGTGCTTGTCACACTGTGGACATTCAGAAAATGTTCCACAAATAAATGAGCAGTAAATATTCTAGGATAGCCAGAAGTATTTTAGGAAGAGTCCCCTTGTGGGAATGGGGAGGATGCAGAGAAAAAGATTGCAGACAGAGGATTGGACAGGCAGTTACTTCAGAGACCATGAAAGGTTTGCCAAAGTGGTGATGATAGGAATGGAGAGGTGAAGATAGGTGCAGGAATACTTATTTCATAGACTTTTTCTTACAGTTCTTCTCTTTCCCTACTGATAGGATGCTTTGTTCAGATACATTAAAGTTAGTACCACTTTTTGACCCCATATAATGTACACGTACTGAATAACAGATGATGACAAATGTCAAAGGAACAAAAAGTGGAAGTAGAAAATTTAGAGCTTATAACAATAACAAAACAAACAAAAAAACAACCCCACACTGTCATTCCATTTGTGAGAAATAATCATGGTTAACATTTGGTCTATTGTCTCTGAGACATTTGTGTCTAAGGGCTGAGAGGCAATCTATTAGAGTAGTTACCATCACAGGCTTTGAACTCTGCGTTCACACTTTGGCTCTGCTGTCTACTATGTGATTTTTGGTAAAACGTGCTCCATCATTTTCTTGTGCACAGTGAGGGTCATAATAATTATTTCATGAAATTGTCCTGATGATTATGAAAGCTAATGCATTTAATGAGCTAAGCCTAGTTGCTGGCACATAGGATATTTATAAATGTATATGCTGTTCATATTTATGTCGACTATATCAACTTATAAGCATGATTTATATTCTAAACTTTCTTTCTTTTCATCTTATAATCGTCTTCCATAATTGTCAAAACCATCCATTTTAATGATTGTGTAATATTCATTTGTATGTCAAAATCCTCATTTTAATCATATTTTGCTTTAAAAATAAAAGTTTAAAGGTATACTTGTCATTGCATAAATGATTGTGCAAATCTAAGATTGCTTTGCTATGATTAATTTCCAGGAAGGGAGTTACTAGGTCAAAAAGCATGAATATTTTTAATGTTTTTGCATCAAGTAGCAGTTTGCCTTCCAGAACACTGCTCTTTCTGCACAAAATATTATTTTAAAAAACAAAAACCTCAACTGAGTAATTTTAAAGCCCTTATTGGCTGTACTCAATGATTCATAACTCGGGCAATATCCAGTACAGAAGATAGAAAGGAAATCTGAAGAAGTTAACAAAATGAAAGACAAGGAGAACTAAGGAAGAGAAACGTTATGAAAGGATTGGTTATAGCAGTCACTTTCCTTTAGGGGAGGGCAGAGATTGTTTAGACATTACCTAACTAATGCTGATTATGCAATTCCTAATAACTGATTTAAGATTCCACTTCTGGGAGAGCCAAAAGTATAATGATGTCTAGGTTTGGTGATGTGGGTCTTAGCATAAGGGACTCCATTTTGTTCCTCTTTTCTTGTTTTTAATAATACTATAATTTCTTTCCAGTTTGGGTCAATTTAGTAAGTGATAAAAATATATTTTTTTAAACTCACATCTCCAAATTACAGGAGAAAGTAAAAATTGTTAATATTCTTTTAGGTCTTTAGTATTTTTCTTTTTTGTAAGTGAACTGCTTATCTGTATGTATTCTTTCTAACTTTTCCATTGCTGTGTGTATCTTTTTCTGATTGATAATGTGAGAGAAACATAATTATCACTAGATTAATTTTTTTAGTGTGATGGAGTTCAAAATGTCCAAAATGGCTACATTAAGTATTTGATGTATTTAGTTTATCACTATGAAATTAACAATATTGTACAATTCTTGACTTACAGAATAGCAGCTATTAGTGATTTGACCTAATAATTTAAGGCTTTGTGAAACTGTCAAACAGTGGGGTAGACTGCCTCAGACTCATACATGAATTTTGTTATTTGGCTTATGCAAGTCTATTCAACTATTTGCAGCCATACTTTTGGCTTGAAAAATCAGTGTTTCTGAGCACTTATGTCTAAATGATTGGGTGGCATTTCCATTTGACAAAAGATTTTGAATATAGTTGCTAAAATGTAACATGTGATCAGTTTTAATTTTTCAACGAATTGTGAATGTTGTTATCCTAATGTTGCACTGTGAATCACAAATATTTCAACTGGAAGAGATGAAGTAATGCTTTATAAGCATTACTGTTTTGAAGTTTGCTTCTAACTTCCATACATCATCTCATTTAATTCGTCATGACAATAACCCAGTGAGGAGCACTGGGTGGTCCCCTGTTTATATATATATATATATATATATATATATATATATATATAATTTTATTTTGTTCGTTATTTTCGGCTATGTGAGGGCTTATCTAGTTGAGGTGAATGGAGGTTGCTCTCTAGTTGCAGTGCCCGAGCTGTACATTGCAGTAGCTTCTCTTGCTTCAGAGCATGGGCTTTAGGGCATGTGGTTTTCAGTAGTTGTGGCACCAGGGCTTAGCTGCCCCAAGGCATGTGAAATCTTCCAGGACTAGGGATCGAACCAGTGTCCCCTGCATTATAAGGTGAAACACCAGGGAAGCCCCAGTTCCCTGTTATTATAGAAGTGAAGGTTGAAGCTCAGACAGGTTAAAGAACACCACACTGACTGAAAACCCTGGTCTTCAGATTTTGAATCTAGTACTTTTTTTTTTTCTCCCCTCTTCCTTGATCATTGAATCACTTGACCTGGAAATATGTGCCTTCTTCACTTTTGTTAGAAAAAATAGAACCACTGGGATTCTAGTCCTAGTGAGAAGTGATAATGGGAAGCTCCCAAGTGCCATTGCACTGTTTTTGTTGTGTCTGTCTTCTTTTAAGAACATATGTTTTGGAATTTGCTGTATAAATGCTAGTTTGAGCTGTACAATGAAAAGTGAAAAGCAGTGGCATGAGAGCATGTTTATCTTACTTAATGTGTATGGCATTCGGGAGGGCTTGTTTCACTTTCACTTGATTTCACAGTTTGTTTGTTTGTTTTTTAGCAATATAGCCTTGGGATAATGTCAAGTTACTCATAAAGAAGGGATGTTAATGAATATCCATGGAAAGTACTCTCCTTCTCATTCATTTCTGGTGCCTTTCTTTTCACTAACTAAATTCTATAGCCATCTCGGGAGCTCCACGTGATACTGAATCAGTTTCTCGTCACTAGCTCCACTTCTTTCTTCGAGCTCTCATACCCTGAAACCGATATGCAGAGGACCAGTGCACTTGTGGTAGAATGTATTTCTTCAGGGAGTCACTGTTCCAGTCTGGGTTTTTCTGTGCTGAATTATTTCCTTCATGAAATAAGTTAAATGGGGTGGGAGGGAGCAGTATGGTAGGATCTCAGTATTCCTTGAAAAATTGTAAAGAAAAATTGAAAATTTAAACAAAGTTGAAGAGAGAAAGCATGGCTAAGCTGTGACTGGGCTATTATTATAAACTTGTTCAGGGGCATGTTGTTAAACATATAGCCAGTGAAGAAATAATGCTTGCAAGAACAGGTTGGAACTGAGATGGTTTTAAATTAAGTATCATTCTCTTTCTGTATGTGTGTGTACACACACACACACACACACACACACACACATATATGTCTTCTATTCTCTAATTATATTCTGGATTTTTGGCATGAAAAAAATCCCACCTTCTCTTTCAGAAGCCTGTTGGAAGAGACCAATTTCTCTGATGGCCATTCATTTCTTATTCAACTATTCACTTTTACCTGCTGATTTATAGAATTTTGATTAGCTTTTACACATTATAAAAATAGGTATTTTATTTGCAAAACACAATTCTATTGTACATAGAAATAAAACTGTTCAAAATATGCCTGATTGTCAGAGGATATCCAAATTTCTGTTTTATTTTTAATTAGCAGTACAACAGAGCAAAAATATTTAAAAATTTAAAGATGTAAAGCTATATATGTTTTAGTAAATCTAATCATAGGATAGCACTTCCAGAAGTCTGTGGAGAAATATTTGACCTTTTTTTTACATAAAGTCAACATCTGAGTGAAAATGAGGCCAGAAGAATGTGCATATATGGTCTCTGTGAAATTATTTGGGAGCAAGGTCACCAAATTAAAAAGGACGGATTCAGTTCTAATGACTTTGAGTGAAGGATTTTGGGCTTTTATGGCTCAATTTCATAGATAAAGGTATTTGAACAATAACATTTTCTTATATCGAGAACATTTACTGTAGTTAGAGAAGATATTAATGCCAAGTAACACAAAAAGGTAGTGTATGCATCCTAGCCTTTCTGTTTTGGCTGCCATTTTGAAATCTGTTCCCTTATCCACTTTGCCATTGTGGAACTCGTTGTTCAGTCCCTTAGTCATGTCTGACTCTGTGACCCCATGGACTGCAGCATGCCAGGCTTCCCTGTCCTTCACCATCTCTCAGAGCTTGCTTAAATTCATGTCCATCGAATCAGTGATACTATCCAACCATCTCATCCTCTGTCACCCCCTTCTCCTCTTGCCCTCAATCTTTCCCAGCATCAGAGTCTCTTCCAGTGAGCTGGCTCTTCTCATCAGGTGACCAAAGTATTGGAGCTTCAGTTTCAGCATCAGTCCTTTCAATGAATATTCAGGGTTGATTTCCTTTAGGATTGACTGGTTGGATCCCCTTATAGTCCAAGGGACTCTCAAGAGTCTTCTCCCCAGCACCACAATAGGAAAGCATCAATTCTTTGGTACTCCGCCTTGTTTATGGTCCAACTGTCTCATCTGTACATGACTACTGGAAACACCATAGCTTTGACTATTGTGGAGCTCAGTGCTTGGAATATTTATTGAAGTGAGAGTTTATGTGAAAACTAATGAATACATGCATTTTTGCATTTGCCTTTCAACTGATACATAGCATGACACCTTCTATAAGGATTTCATCCAAGCCTTTGATATGAAATTTTCCATTAGCAACAGTTCTCTGAGGCTACCTGCCTCCTGGTGGGGAATTGTTCCTTCATGACAGCTGCCTTGCTTTGATGAAGATGTTCCTTTTATTGTGTTTCTGTGCCTTACTTGTTAAGAATAGTAAGAGCTGAGTTTGCAGATGACACTAAGTTTTATGTTAAACATTCAAAATTACAGTAAGCAAAAATAAATACAAACACTACTGAAACTGTCAAGCACCTCTACCCTCCTGTGCATATGATGTTGGGAGGGAAAGAAAATTGTGGACATGTTTTACGAAGAAAAGCGTAATTGCTTAATTAAAGGCAAATAGAATAAAGTTACATCAGACTCATTGAATAGTGCTCAGTAATACTTCTGTAGAATGCATGCAATGGAAGAATACTACATTCGCCCAAGATTACTATTGTCAAAAAACATATTAATAGTTATAGATCTGGAGAATAACATTCTAGAAAGATTAACATGTAGGTAGCGCTAAGAGCATTGTCAAATATAACCTGAGTTACTCATCCCTGTTAAAATTATTCATCCTGCTCTTTTATAAATATATGTATTCAAATAAAAACCATGTCCTGGTTGTTTATCTGATTCCAGATTAGTTGTGGTGGTCAAGGAAGGCTTTTGAGGAGGTGTTGTTTGAATTGAGTCCTAATGGGACCACAGGGAAGCAGGCATCCGTGTCAAGACTGGGAGAATGGCCTTTGAAGCTGAAGGAATCAAAAATACAAAAACTTCAGAGGGACTGAGCTTAGTATGGGGATGAAGGACGGTAAAGAAGAGTGGCCTTGAGATGAGGTTGAAGCAGGCGTCAGGGTTTGCTGGACCTTGAAGACCAATATAAGGCCTTTAGATTTTTAATTACAAAGAGAATCCATTGGAATGTTTAAAACAGGAAAATGACATCTGTTGATCAGTGTAGACAGTCATCTTTTTTGTGTGTGTGGAGAATGGAATATGGGGAGAAAAGAGGGAGAGAGACTTTTACAGTGATTTGAGCAAAAGATGCTGGCTTGTTTATTTATCCTTTCAAGAAAAATCCAGTGAACTCCTACTACATGGTAGGACACAATAGTTTGTCCTGGGGAGGCCAGGGTTGTTAAGAGAGGTGAGAACTCTACTTTCAGAAAACTTTACCTCTAGTGAAAATTGAAGGTAGTGTCAAGCCCTGTGAAGACAATAAAATAAGGTAACGCAGTGGAGGAAGTGTGTTTACTTAAATAGAGTGTCATGGCCATGATGGAGGCTGAATGATAAGAGGTCAGGCATGAAAGAGTCTTGAGAACAGTGTTCCAAATACAGGAAAGAGCAAGTGCTGGGGCACTGAGAGGAAATGAGTGTGGCATGAAAACATCGTTTTGGCTGGAGGGACCACATGAGAAGTTATCACAGTGCCCTCCCACCCCCAAAGTCAGCTGAGGCCTCATCGTTTAGAATTAGTAGTCAGTTTTTTGTGAGACTTTTGGGCAAGTGGGCACGGAGACAGAGAATGAGATGAAGACTGA
Organism: Ovis canadensis; assembly: GCF_042477335.2. Taxonomy (NCBI): domain Eukaryota; kingdom Metazoa; phylum Chordata; class Mammalia; order Artiodactyla; family Bovidae; genus Ovis; species Ovis canadensis. The sequence goes on from NC_091254.1 coordinate 82,595,587, forward strand.
AGAAGAGTTTAGGGTGCTGTGACAACTATTTATGTCTTTTCTGGGACAAGTATAGGATTGCTGCTGCTAAGTCGCTTTAGTCGTGTCCGACTCTGTGCGACCCCATAGACGGCAGCACACCAGGCCCCCCTGTCCCTGGGATTCTCCAGGCAAGAATACTGGAGTGGGTTGCCATTTCCTTCTCCAATGCATGAAAGTGAAGAGTGAAAGTGAAGTCGCTTAGTCCTGTCCGACTCTTCGTGACCCCATGGACTGCAGCCTACCAGGCTCCTCCATCCATGGGATTTTCCAGGCAAGATTACTGGAGTGGGGTGCCATTGCCTTCTCCAAAGTATAGAATTATCCACTGGTTTTAAGCCCCACACTCCTCTTGTGTCATTTACTATTTGAGAAGCAATTGATTCATGAACACTCTTGTTAGCTCTTTCCTATTAGTTTATTAAAAATGATGGTGCTGGCTTTTAACATCCTTGTCATTTAGTTGTTTTAAGAAACTATTGGTCATGATACTTGTCAGGAATTTGATTTTCTGCTCACCACTTTGTAAATTCCAAAAAGATGACCACGTAGGGGGAAATAGAAATTTCCTTGTTCTTAAAAGAACAAAATGAGCCATATACACAGGGAATATTTCTCCCACTGTTTAAAGCAGGATTGCTGTTAAAGTGGTGTATAATACAACATTTACTTTACTCTGAAAATCCCTAGTGCACAGATGCATTTGAAATGACCCCAGTGTCTACTTTGTTCCAGTTCGCATTGTCTTTAATGAGAGCTGTGGAAAACTTGAAAGACTGAAATGGCTGTTTTGGCTTTTATTTGAACATGTCATTGTTCCAACCAGAAAGTAAAACTTATTGGAAAGGAAAGTTATTTTTCATTAGCTTGAAGACCTGTTCCAGAACTGTTATGAAAGTGGATGTTAAGTGGGGTCTTGTGCCATTTACTTCGTATGCACCGTGGGGGATTGATTTCCTCAGCCCAACTAATAGAATATTTTTTCCACCAATCTTGGTGCAAATGCATTATATAGTTGCAATTTTCAACATTACATTTTAATAGAATTTTGGGTCTCTGTTACCAATAAAGTTAAATATAATCACAAATGAAAAACCTTTGCTGAAATAGTTACCTTGTCACCTTTCAAAAAGGGGAGACCTTTGTAATCCTCCTGTTTCCTGTTACTGCTTTGCCTCAGTAAAGGAAAACATACACATTTATTGAATCAGATTGATACTTCTTCCCCAGATTCATTCTGCCTCAAGAAGAACAAGATTTTTTTCCTTCACATGGGAAAAAAAAAACCTGTAAGCAACACCCTCAAAATATGAAATAAACCACAAATTTCATTACTTGAGATTTTTCATTTAGAGAAGTGATCATAATGATATACTGTGTTCATGAGTGAGATTTTTTCTCTTTAAGCTCTTAATGTATAGTTTGCCTTTAAAATTAAGTTGCCTACTTTCCTAAATCAAACACAGATTAAACTACCACATAATTACTTCCTGAATCTTTTTTTTTTTTGCCATTGCAGGGATATGGCATATGTTTAACATGGTTGATCTTATTGTTTTAATTTTAAGAGATACAATGAGAGAATACTTAATAAAGTAAAAAATTACCTTTAGTCTATTAGGATAGTGTAAGATATGTTTCCTTTCAGCCTTTTCTTCTGTGAACTTTTTAATAAAAGAAGTTTTTGGAGATGAGTGAGCGCATACAGACACGCGAAGTCACTAAGTCGTGTCCGACTGTGCAAGTCCGTGGATTGTAGCCCACCAGGCTCCTCTGTCCATGGGATTTCCCAGGCAAGAATACAGGAGTGAGTTGCCATGCCCTTCTCCACATATAAGAAGTTTATGAAAGTGCGTGAATGGATACCAGCATTTCGTTAGAACAAAAGATAGACCATAAAGCTGGCAGAATATTCATACTTAAGGCGATAATTATCTAAGGTGATAAAACATATTTTATGATAGCATAATATCCCTGCAGGACTTCCTGGTGGTTCGGATGGTAAAGCATCTGCCTACAATGTGGGAGACCCAGGTTTGATCCCTGGGTCTGGAAGATCCTCTGGAGAAGGAAATGGCAACCCACTCGAGGAGCCTACCAGACTCCTCCGTCCTTGGGGTTGCAAAGAGTTGGACATGACTGAGCAGCTAAACTTAATATCTCTGTACTGAGCTAACTGTCCAAAATATAGCCCAAAATTAAAAAAATAAAAAGAGTACTCAAAGGCATTCTTAGTAAAAAACTATCTCCCCTTGACTTGAAAGATCTAGTTAGCATGAGAGAGAATGTGATCATACAAATTAAATGAAGGGCTTAAAAAGCACAGAGTAGAGATTTAATTAAAGACTGTTTCCCATAGAAATTGGTATTTAAAAGACCGAGTAGGTTGTCTGGGATGTGTTTTGTCTTATTGTTGGGGGTCACTGCTGAGCACTGATTAAAAGCTCAAGACATGGTGCTTACATCCACCCAGCTCCTCATTTCTTACCTGCCTGGTGTGGGGAAAATCACATAACCTCTTTAAGAGTTTTGGGTTTTTCATCTGTAAAACAGCCAGTAGTAGTTCCTGCCTCCTACGATCTGGTAAGGATTCACTGAGATAATGCATACTTTGTAGGTTTCTGGGACATTGAAAAATTAATAATAATAACCATTCAATAAGACTGAATCCTTTCCTGTATGGCCAGTTATATCTAACCACATAGTTTTGAATATATTGGAGAATATATTTCTAAGCAGGACAGAAACTTGGAAAACTAAAAATATCTGAGGATCCCATGTTTGTAAAAGAAAAAAAAATGAAACGTCCTTGAATATTGAGTAATAATCTTCTTATTGCTTAATATTGGAAGGATGACTCAGAAACACTGAACTTCAGAAACTACTCCATCCTATTTGCCTCCAGAAATTGCATAAAGTGAAAATGTTTTGGTTATTCCATGAAGGAGTAGCTTGAATTTTAAGCAATATGTACATTCAGTTGTTTCCAAATTTACAGAAACTTTTGTTTTTTTAATAGGGTGTTGCTAAGTTATTGTGGTTGGACTTGATCATATCTCTGGCAATGATTTCTTCTTGAGTGTTCTTTTCTCTTCCCAGACAATTTTATCATTTCCACCACATTGGCATCAACAGACTTCTGATATATCCTTGACTCATGCAGGTGTGGTCATTTCCTCTTCTGACCTTACAAAGTAATGAGAGCCGCTGGTGTGCCCTTTCCACTAAATCAAAAGAAAGTGCTTCAGGGTATGATATCTCATTAATCGAGACGGGTAATGGCAGACTTGGGACAGTTTATGTAGCAGACAAACAAAGCACCTGCTCATATTAAAGGGATGGATGACTCATGACCATATGGATGCTTAAGACAGAGTCGAACTTTGACAACTGGTAGCAACCACCCGCTTCACCAGCTGGGATGTTGTGTCTGCCTTTTTCTTCTCACACAGCTGTGTGTCTTCTTTTTACCCTGTATGTTCTAAGGATTTCTGTGTGTTGCATGCTGAGTTCCCTGAGAGGCAAGTTGGCTTGCAGGAAGTCTGTCCTGAGAGTAACACACGTTGGGAAACAGTATCGGAGAGAGGAAACTTTGAACTTTCTACAGCTGATGCAGGGGCCTCAGCTGGTCTCAGCTCTGAGCTGCCTGCAACTGAAATGTCCCTTTGGAGACATTTTGAATATATTGGAGATTTGGAGCCCCCCCCCCCGCAGATTTGGGCCAGGGGCCCATGTCTTGGTATCCCTGCCTGGACTGTTTATTGGATGCAGGCTGCTCCAGAGTTAGAGCTTCAAGCGTGGGCAGAGCAGCTCCCTTTAGCGAAGGTCAGATCCTAGAGAGAGGTTCGATGGTCAGTTGTTGGACTTAGGAATCCCTGATAGTGAAGGAATCCTTCCCATCCACTCCTTCATCCTGATGGGAGACTAGGGGACACACTGCCATACCTACCCCACCATGCAGCCTGAGGGTTTGTCTCCAGTCAGGTCTTAAATTTCAATCTAATTCAAAAATCCTGAAAATTTAATTCTAATAGTAAAAATGATAAAGACACTATCATTATCATTGAGTTTAAGGTACAAGTAATACAAAGGTTAATTTGTTCTTCTGCCCATGTGCTCTATTCTCGTCAGACATGCCTGACTCTTTGCAACCCCATGAACCTTAGCCCATCAGGCTCCTCTCTCCATGGCATTTTTCCAGCAAGAATACTGCAGGGGGTTGCCATGTCTTCCTCCAGGGGATCTTCCCGACCTAGGGATGAAACCCACATCTCCTGCGTTGCAGTTGGATTCTTGATCACTGAGCCACCGGGGAAGCCCTCTTTTGTCCATATGAAGTGAAGCGTTAGTCACTTAATCATGTCCGGCTCTTTGTGACTCCATGAACTGAAGTCTGCCAGGCTCCTCTGTCCACGGAATTCTCCAGACAGGAATACTGGAGTAGGCTGCCATTCCCTCTTCTGTCCGCAAGTATAGGAAAATAATGTCTGGGATAGAGCGTTTTAGTCTTATTAGTCAAACATTTGCATTGAATTATTTTATTCCTGTTTAGCTTTGCTTCTGAAGCTTAAAATGAAGAAGGCTTGACTTCTATGTCATCATGTTTCATGGGAGATGGCGTGGAAACAGGACTCCATGCACAGAACCATGAAGTGATTGCAAACATTGGGCCGATCTCCAGGGAAACACTGTCCTTTTTCCATGCCTGGAGGACTGTTTGGCACAATGCCTTCTGAATCTTGTGCCTCCATTCCCCAAAACACAGCCGAACCTGCTCCCAGGATGGAGTGTTGGGATGTATTTGCTACTTTCAGGGCTGGAACGAGAGTAGGGCAAGTGAGGCACTCAGCTTGGGTGCCAAATTGAATGAGTATCAAAAGAAAAATATTACAATGCAGTATTTTTAAAAAATTAAAATTAAGGCAAACATTTATATGATGATAAATGTGGCTCCATGGGTAAATACTCCGCCTGCAAAGTGGGAGACCCAGGTTCAATCCCTGGGACAGGAAGATCCTTTGGAGAACGGCATGGCTACCTACTCCAGTATTCTTGCCTGGAGAATTCCATGGTCAGGTGAGCCTGGCAGGCTACATGGGGTCACAGAGAGTCAGGCACGACTGAAGTGACTGAACACTCAGATCATTATTACTTCTTTTCCCTTTTGCTTCAGCTTCTACCATGGCTTGGCTGGGTACTGGCTGCTTGAATTCCACCTTAGAAAGAATCTGATAAACCTGCTCTCCATCCCATGGGCCTGATTGAATAAGCAATTCCGTAAATGCCCCAAATGAAATCAATGCAGATATTCCTTAGCAATTCTAAGAACATAATAGAAGGAATATATTTAAATGTATGAGCTCAGTGTACACATATCACAACAGCCTGAGGCAGACTGCTGGGAGCTGGGAGCTGGCATCCTGGCTGCAGATGCTGGAGATAAGAAGAGGATTGCAGGATTAAACAGGTTTCACCAGATAATCAATTTCGGGACACAGCCAGTGGTCAAATCCCAGCGTCACTGAAATGTTTAAAAGCTGAGACTCAATTCTGGGGTCAAAGGTGAGTTGGAAGAGCAGAAGGGCTGCAGGCCCTAGTTCTCCCAGAGGAGTGTGTGTTGTGAAAGTGCTCTTGCGTTTTCTCCTTTCTTGTGACTGATTTCACTCACTGCTAACTTAAAAACTGCCAACCTCTATCCATCCGTTCCCTGTGGAATAAATTCTGAATTTCTCAATAAGGCACCTGAGGCCCTTCGAGCAATCTGGCTGTTGTGTCTCCTCCTAACCTCACCTTGACAAAACTTTACCAAAAGTCACAAATAGGAACAGCTTTTGCTGCAGTCACACACCCGACCCCAACCTCTACTCCCCAGACTTAAAAGAGGCCTGCCCTGCATCCCCTCACATTTTTTGATTTATTCTCTGACTTCATCTAGAGAATAATTATTCCCAAGGCAAGATCACATTACATATCACTTCCTCTTTGAAGCCTTTACTGTCTCTTCCTGAGGTTGGGTTAAAAACAGAAACTTCTTCCTCACTTTGAACCCATTGTATTGACACAGAATGATATGTTTACGTGTTTTTCTCCAAGTAGGCTTTTACTTGTTATTGAGTAATGCAATTTACTCATGAAAATGATTGTAACAGAAACTGTTCGTATAATATTGTGTTGACCAAAGAGTTCATTCAGCTTTTTTCATAAAATGTAACAGAAAAATCTGCATGAACTTACTTTCTGGACAACCCAATACTTCCTATAGGCTAGACATTGTGAAAGAGCTTTACATAAGATATTGTGTGTGATCTCAGTACATTTCATACTATCACATGATCATTTCTTACTGTAAAATTTCATATTATTGCATTTTATCGATGAATAAATCAAGACTTGAGAAGCCTTCAATTCTTCAGGAAGCTGTGTTCATCTTTGCGTCCCCAGCTCCTAGCACAGCTAGCCTTAGAGGCACACATGGCACATCTGTAAGTGAAAAATGAATGTGTGGATGGCTGTGACCAGCCAGATCCTTTGTTCATTTTGTGATACATACACCAGTACATTATTGTTGTTGTTTTAGTATCCAAGTCCTGTCTGACTCTTTGTGATCCCATAAACTTATGCCCACCAGGCTCCTCTGTCCATGGGATTTCCTAGGCAGGAATTGTGGAGTGGGTTGCTATCTCCTACCCCGGGGGATCGTCCTGACCCAAGGACTGAATTCTGGTCTCCTGCATTGCAGTCAGATTCTTCATCATTGTGCCATCTGGGAAGCCCACACAGGTACATACACGTGCACAGTTGAGTTCATTTTATTTTAATAAAGATTCTGCAGTTGATAATCCCTGTGAGTAAAACATAAAACATTTTAGAGAAAACGTAATACGTTTTCTTTTGCAAAATCATTATTCACATTGTAGTAATTTTAGTAGCATTCTAGTGGAATTTAACTCAAATATAGCTAAACAAAATTAGCAAGGTCAAGATTTCCTACCATCCTTGTTTTGGGAACTTTTGGGAACTCTGACAACTTTATTATAAATTGAGGACCCAAAATTTTTTTGTGTGTCAAGATTTTATTTCCATTATTTCAACCAGGTAAAAAGGCTGTATTTAGCAATTAAATTGTGTACAATTCTATTGAGGATTTATGTGTTATATAATAAGGTAGTAATCACCCAGTCAGTGAGACTTTACAAACAGTTTAGGGTGATATGATGGAAAAAAAAGGGCTTCCTTACTTTATAGAAAGCAGATATGAAAGTGTGGACGTATTAAAGAGAGAATGTTGCCTGCCTAGGAGCATCAAGCAAACAGCAATATACCTCCTGCAGTTACAGTTTATCCAAAGAGTTCGGCTTTTCTTTCCATCACTCAGGGATGAAAATCTGTATTTTCTCCACTATAATATCTGCTGAAAATGTTTCCTGTTTGAAGATTAAAAACTTCCCCACTCTGGAGGTAGATTTTTTTTTTTAATTTCCTGGCCTTAGAAGATGGAGGAAAACTACCGCTGTGTCATGAATATCATCCATAGTTTTTTACTTGCTACTTAGATTCTTAAATATAGTCTGCATTAGCACCTCTGAGATTCACCTCTGATATTACATCATTATTAGACCATCTCTTCCAGCGTCTTCCCTCCTGTTCTTTTGAGATTTCCAAGGAATTTCCTAGGGAGGAGAATGTTACCAGGTATTTCTCCAGCATGAATTCTGCCCACCAACACCTGCCCCTCCTCCACACACTAAGTTTTATAGCATAAGCTTCTGTGCATTCTTAGTTTGAACACATACTTGAAATACTAGAGAGAAAAAAAATACCATTGTGAAAATCATACTCTAATTCCATTCTACTCATTTTACAGATGGTAAAACTGAGGCCCAGAGGCACACTCTTGGTTGCTAGTGGCCCTGGAACCAGTCATTTTGTAACAGGAACCTTTGAGCATCGAGTAGGTGTCTTCTCCCTTCAGACCAGAATCCTTCCACTAAAGCTAACCATCTTGTGTATGGTGGCAGGGCTGTTCACTAAATGCTGAAGTGACTGGAATCTCAGGCATTACCATTATATAGATTAAAAAAAAAGGGGAATGAAAGAGACACATGTACCTCAATGTTCATCGCAGCACTGTTTATAATAGCCAGGACATGGAAGCAACCTAGATGTCCATCAGCAGATGAATGGATAAGAAAGCTATGGTACATATACACAATGAAGTATTACTCAGCCATTAAAAAGAATACATTTGAATCAGTTCTAATGAAGTGGATGAAACTGGAGCCGGTTATAGAGTGAAGTAAGCCAGAAAGAAAAACACCAATTCAGTATACTAACACATATATATGGAATTTAGAAAGATGGTAATGATAACCCTGTATGCGAGACAGCAAAAGAGACACAGATGTATAGAACAGTCTTTTGGACTCTGTGGGAGAGGGAAAAGGTGAGATGATTTGGGAGAATGGCATTGAAACAAGTATAATATCATATAGGAAATGAATCGCCAGTCTAGGTTTGATGAATGATACTGGATGCTTGGGGCTGGTGCACTGGGATGACCCAGAGGGATGGTGCAGGGAGTGGGGAGGGAGGGGGGTTCAGGATGGGGAGCACGTGTATACCTGTGGCTGATTCATGTTGATGTATGGCAAAACCAATACAATATTGTAAAGTACTAAAAACCTCCAATTGAAATAAATTTATATTAAAAAAACGGAATGAAATGTTTGTTAAAGTGACCTTAAGTATTTTATTCTGCATTTGAATCAACTGAAATTCTCCTGAAGGTAATTTCAGTACCTCTCAGGGGCTGCAATCCTCATATATATTTCTGTTTATTTCATGCAATACTTTCTATCTCTCAGAGCCTCCTCGAAACGAAACAAAAAAATCTATCCTTTAGGAGATTTTCGTTCTTTTATTTACTCCATCAGTTTCATCTTCACCTCCGGTTGTGAACAGTTTTCCTACTCAAAGTGAAAACTTGATATTAGCACGTGGATTCATAATGTGGACCAGCGGTGAGGGATGAGAGTGTTGTCTGGGAGGCTTGTTGAGGGATTCCCCAATGATAGGCAGATGTTTCAACTCCTGATATTGCTTACATCTTTCCTTTCGCTCCCCATCTCTAGATGCACTGCCAATCCGTGTAACTGGTGGGTTAACTAGGCAGATGATTATAACACTTGTTATTCGCGGAAATCAGAATAGCCCTTGAGCATTCAAGAATAAGCATCTCCTTTATTGATTACTATGTTAAGCAATGGGGCATGCAATTACTTTGTCGTTGAATTCTGCCCCTCTTGCTCCCCCATATATATTTTTTTTCTTCTGGTCTCCAATATACTGTAAGTTTATGTGGGCAAGGCAGGCAAGTGCATCTCCTGAGGACTGGTAGACAGACAGTCTGTGTCATGACCCATACAAAAGCAATGACCAACAGGAGCATCTTTGAGCTGGGACTGTGTGTGCTCAGGAATCTGGGTACCTGTGAAAAGAACTGCCGGACAGTACGCATGATCCTTAGGCTCAGGATTTGATCAATAGGTAGAAAGTCCAGGGGAGCTTTTTCTTCCTAGCAATACTGGATTGCTAGTTTGCTAATAAATATTCCTTACTCTACCGTGCCTTGGGCAAAAGGTTGCCGTCAAGAATGCTGTGACAGTTTTACTGGAGTACTTAATTGTCACCTGAAGAATTCTTTTGGGGAAGGAAAAGACTTGAAGTAGAAAAATAAGCAAAGAAATAATTAAGGAAGAGGTGGATGATTGATAAAATAATAATCAATGCCTTTCTTAGTCACATGCCATGTAAACGGAACGATAGTTTTTTTTTAACAAGTCTTGATTGAGAATGTTTTTCCCTAACATAGAACAGGAAGCAGAATGTGGAATACATAATTAGAAATAGAGTACAATTTTGTCTTTGCTATTATTATACTCTGCACCAGTAGCATAATATTAGTTTTGAAAGTGAAAAGAGAAAGAAAAGAAGTTGGGAAACGACTTAACTGAATGGAAGGTACCATTTTTATGTGTGTATGTGTTTTTTTTTTTTAATTGAAATTTAGTTGCTTTACAGTGTTGTATTAGTTTCTGTTGCACATCAGAGTGAATCAGCTATTATACATATGTATCCTCTTTGTCATGCCAGAACACTGAGTTGAGTTTCCTGTGCTACACAGTAGGTTCTCATTAGTTATCTACTTTATACGTAGTCCATTCCAATCTCCCAATTCATCCCACCCCTCCTTTTCCCCCTTGGTGTCCATGTGTTTGTTCTCTACTTCTATGTCTTTATGTTTGATTTGCAAATTGGTCCATCTGTACCATTTACTGTGACATTTTCAGAGTTAACTCTGTGAGCTGTGCTTGAGGAAAGAAAAGGGGGAATGAGTTTGGATGATCCATCAGCAGGAAGCGGTAAGAGAAATGACTTAGCAGATGGCAAGATGGAGAGTCAACAACGTAGTGAGTAGACCCTGCAGATCTGAGGCAGAGGAGGAGAATGAGGGGTAAATAGAAGCAAGGGACAGTTGCCTTACTGACCTCAGAATTTGCTTGGCAGAAGTTAGTAATCATAACACCAAACATGACTTGGATACCATAAAATCCTACTTGTTTGTGTTTTATATCTCAAAAATCCTGGAAACTGCTTCTTGAAAGAAGTTTAGATATTTATACAATTTTCTGTTTATATGGCAAAGCTATGAAATTACCAAACTATTCTACATTTGAAACTAAGGAGAAATGGTTTATTCCTTCATGAAGTGATACTGACAGGAAACAGTTTGTCACTGTTCTACAAGTTAAAAAAACTCAGCTGACCTCATTCGGACTGGCCATAATGGACACAAATATTAGAAGGCTGGTACTTAGGAAATTACACCTAGATGTGCCACTTGTCTTTTGTGTTCAAACTTCTACCATTAAGTGTTTTGGGAACAGTATAATTTTTTTTTTTCCTTTTTATCAAGAAAGGAGTATCTTTCCTACTGTAACATTTTGAATCTAGGAAATTCTGTTGATTTTTTGCCAAAACAAGCAGTATTTTGACTATCATGATCTTGAAATATTAATATTTTTGATGCTAGACTAAACACATTTTTTATTATTACGCTAACTTAACATTTCTTATGAAGCACTTGTATTGATCCTAGAATCAAGTTCTACGCAATGCATGATTTATACCCTTAAGGAATTCATGTCTATTTTAAGCCAAGTTGAAAAGAGAGATCCATTATCAAAAAGGACACATTTACCTAAAAAGTGCTGGGGAAATAAGGTTTGTCCTCGTAAGGTCTCCATAAAGTCCTTATTCATTTTTAAACTTGAGTAACTAAAATGATAAATATTTAAATATCATATCTATATATCACAGATAAAAGCAAATTAAGATGGAAGATAGTTTTATGCAATAGCATGATAAGTGAAAGCTAAGTAAAAATTAAGTCAGGAGAATAAAATCCAGCTTAATTCAAAAAGCCACTTATAATTTGCTATTATATACACAATACACATTCTTAAAGTCTTAAAATCTTACATATGCTTTATGAAAGCCATCTTTATGGAATTACCTTAAAGTGATCAGTACATGCTTTGAATCTGGATATTAAGGATTTAGAGTGAAGAATAAAAATTTAGATTGAGAAAAAAATGGTCAGTGTTGGCTTTGAAAGTAAGCCTTGGCAAAGTTTATTGAAGTATTTATCCCAGTACCTGGCAAATAATAGATGGTTAGGATATAAAGTGTTACTTTTCTTCCTGGAAGTAAGACATCTTAAACTTGCTATTCTGGAATGCTAGTGGTATTGTGATAATAAAAAAGGCTAGAGATGAGAAAGTCATGTATTATTATTGTAAGTCTGTTTAATGGATCATGGGGGTCCAGTGAAGTTCAGTGTTCTTTCACCAAAAATGTATCCATAAAAAGTTACATAAATATATATATATAATAGCTTTTATGTAAACTTTTAAATATATATACATATACATATATATGAATACCCCTGTCAAATCTAGAATCCTTAGATGGGATCTATAATCAGATTGACTCAGAATGTGATGAGATGTTTTTCCAAATTTAATTCAACTAAATAATTATTGAGCATACCCTGCCAATCTTTAATAAAGACAGATTACCTACAGTGGATTATATATATGTATTGCCTTCAGAAAGTCCAGATTCTACTGTGTGAGCATGAGGTGGCAGTCAGTGAGAATTATTGACAGACCCATGCATGAATCTATCTCCAGCCAGATCTCTGCTGGGAACCTTAATAAAGGTGTAAGTTAAATGCATTGGTACAATGGAACATAGAGGATCAGGCTGTGGGGAGATGCTTTTGAGCTGGGCCATGAAAGTGTGAAGCCAGTAAACAAAGGATAAACCAGAATCCAAGTCGCACCGAGAGAGAATTTCAAGTTTGGTGGTTTTGTATGCTGCTATATAAAAACAAAATATCTTCAAAAGTTCAGTCTTGCTGAAGCATTTTAATGTGTGCTTCTAGTGAATGAAGCTCTAAGAATGTGTAGTTTAAAGTGAAATGGCGGTACTAATGCCCCAAATAGCTCCCTTGCTAAAAGATATATTAATTTACTACCTAGCAGGAACAAGCAGTAAGTAAAAGCAAAGCGCAGCTTGCCTATGTTTTTTGAAGACAAAATGAGGTAGAAAATTAAAGATATTTATCTCCATTATTTCTCCTTTAAATTTCTTGTTAACTAATCTGCAACCCAAAGAGAGTGATAAAGCATTGTTGCAATTCTGAGGGTAAGAAGGGCAAAGACAGAGGGAGCTTTGGTGGAGATTTTGGTAGGGAGAAAACCAAAACTCTCAAAGTTTGTCTATGGAACTTGTTCTTTTTTCACTTAAAATGTAACTATCTCTTTTTACCAAAACACTCTACTGAGAGCCTACAGAAGAATTTCCATATTTAAGTAAATTCTCTACTTTGGCCACCTGATGCGGAGAGCTGACTCATTTGAAAAGACCCTGATGCTGGGAAAGGTTGAAGGCAGGGGAAGAAGGGGATGACAGAGGATGAGATGGTTGGATGGCTTCACCGACACAATGGACATGGGTTTGGGTGGACTCTGGGAGTTGGTGATGGACAGGGAGGCCTGGTGTGCTGCAGTTCATGGGGTCACTAAGAGTTGGACACGACTGAGCGACTGAACTGAACTGAACTGAAACTGTTAATGTGGGCCTCCCAGGTGGTGCTAGTGGTCAAGAATCTGCCTGCCAATATAGGAGACATGAGAACCAGGTTCAATCCCTGGGTCAGGAAGATCCCCTGGAGGAGGGCATGGCAACCAGCTCCGGTATTGTTGTCTGGAGAGTCCCATGAACAGAAGAGCCTGCCGGTCTACAGTCCATGGAGTTGCAAAGAGTTGGACACGACTGAAGCGACTTAGCATGTATGCATTGTTACTGTGGCATTCAGGTTTTTTTTTTTTTTTTTTTTTGAATAGTGAATAAGCTGATGTATTTGAAAAGGTGATGTACCATGAAAATGTTGTGGAACTGGAATCTCTGTGAGATCTGATTTGTTGAGTTGTGGAGGGAAGTTGGTAGTCCTGGGGCAAAGTCATAGGGAGATTTCTGATCAGTTTGCCTTCGCTGCTCCAGGCCCTCAAAAGGTATTTACTGAAATCCAATAAACTCTGGAGGCCCCAATAAAACCGCTGAAGTTATACATTAAAAGGTGTGAAAGGAGGCAGTGGGGAAGACCATAGCCTTTGGAATTAGACAGATTTGGTATTGAAAATTAGCCAATTTATCTGACTTCTAGAACCATTTATCTGACTCACCTGTGCCTCTCTTAGTTGATATAAAATCTTAAATAAATATGCCATATACTGTGCTCATGATGGACAAATGTGGAACTACAAGTCTAGAATAAATTTTATTTAGCTGTAAGTGAAATATAAAAATGGAGATACTATCAAAATTATAGTACTGAACCAAGGAGAGAGGCATAGAGCTTTCCCAGGGGCTGCTGGGCTATAATGGTTTTTTGGGGATCTGAGGGAATGGACATAGTTTTAAGACGTTATTGTTGTTGTTTAGTCGCTAAGTCATGTCCAACTCTTTGCAACTCCTTGGACTGTAGTTTACAAGGCTTCCCTGTCCATGGGATTTTCCAGGCAAGAATACTGGAGTGGGTTGCCATCTTCTTCTTCAGGGGATCTTCCCGACCCAGGGATAGAACTCATGTCTCCTGCATTGGCAGGCAAGTCCTTACCACTGAGCCACCTGGGACGTGCTCATATAGTCTTTGCCATATATCTCAGAGATAGATGGTAAATAGGAGACATGAACCTGTACGAAAGAATGTGTGATTTAATGTTCAACGGAAGGCACAAATACCAAGAAAAGTGTCTCCCAAGCAGAGAGATGGATTCAAACTGATACAATGAGTTAATACCTTATCAAAATGATAGAAGTTGAGTTGTATTCCTAGTGATGTGATCTTGGGCTACTTATTATACCTCAGTTTCCCTGTGTATTAAATGGGGTAATATGTATTATAGGAAGCTATGGGTTAAACACAGAGGCCTCAATCATGATCGGCTTTCACTCTGCTTGATGTAGTGAGGCATGGAGGGAGAACCCTGGCTCTCAAAGTGGCATTGAGGTATTGTATCGCTTACTGGCTTTGCCTGTGCCCATGTCTTTGCTCTCATCGAGCCACACAAACACAAGGCCACAGGGCAGATCTGTAGAAATGAAAATTAATGTTTTTTTGTTTCTGCCCAATTCAGCATGGCACAGGCTAGAGTCTGATATTGTGCCTGAAGCCTCCCTATCGTCCCAGAAGAATCTCAGCTTGGGAGATCCAAATGACAGGGCATACATAGGAGACTGGCAGAATTTTGATGGAGAAAGAAAGGTAATGAAGAATTACGGGGAAGGGGATCAGACGTTTTCCCTTTTATGAGGAAAAGGCTGTGAAGAATAGACCCCATTGTTGATTCCAGACAGAGAAGATCATCCTTTAAAGTTGAAAAGGGTAAACAAATGGGCAAGAATGGACTGTGTGCCCTGACTAATTGGGGAGAGAAACTCTGCATAGAATTTTTTAGTTAGCTTGATTCTGTTAATGTATGTTCAGTTGTGGGAGTGAAAGTCAAGGGAACATAATCTTCCTGTGGGCTGAGTCTATGCAGTTTGAGGCTGTAGGTAACATAGTTTATCCCCAAGTCTGATTTTACTGATAGGTTTAATGACTAAAATCAGTTTTTCCAATCGGGAGTTGCTGGATTCGCTTGTTTATAAATCAGTGACATGTGCAAAGTAAGATTTGAATGAAATATTGGTTAGTGGCATATACATTTTATTTCCTATGTCATTAATGTAAATTTTATCAAAAATTTTTTATTAGTTCTGTGTTTACTTTGGCTGCTTTGCTGAATACTTCTAACAGCTTTGATATATCGGGTACCAGAAGGAAAAGTCTTACTCTTCCCCAGATAACAGAGAAATTTCATTTTACTTTCCTGTGATCCCATCAACAAGAGACGAGAAGTGAAACTCCTCTCTTAAGCCATCTGTTCCTACCCTCAATCTTTCCCAGCATCAGGATCTTTTCCAGTGAGTTGGCTTTCTGCATCTGGTGGCCAAAGTATTGGAGCTTCAGCTTCAGCATCAGACCTTCCAATGCAAATTCAGAGTTGATTTTTTTTAGGATTGACTGGTTTGATCGCCTTGCTGTCCAAGGGACTCTCAAGAGTCTTCTCCAGCACCACAGTTCGAAAGCATCCATTCTTTTTTTTTTTTCCTAATGAAGTGAAACAATTACAATGAACTAAAACTGTACAGTCAAGGTTCTACATGCAAGGATCCAATGGGGAAATTTTCAACTGACATGTTTCTCAGATATGTAGATTTCCTTTTCAGATTACCAGCAGCAGGGTTTGTTTGTAGAAGGATGGCATAGAGTGGTGCCTCCAGGATCAAGACTTGTTGCCTCACTGATACCATCTGCCAATAGTGTTCCCAGAAATCCACGTTGTAGGGTGATCACACTCCCAGAGAATCCTTAACTACTCTTCTGCCATAATGTACATTCTATTGCTTAAGTAAATCCCCATGATCAAGACCAACTGAAGAAATTTGCATGAATGTAACATAGAAGCCAGCAGCTGACTAGGTCAATTTCATAACAAAAATAGAAGAGAGGCCTTAACCCTGAATAATCGAGGAAACTCACTGAAAGGCAGAATGCTCTGGACTGCATACAGAGGGAAAATATCTTTTTGAATAAGACATTGAAACCATCTGCACATCAATTGTCATTGGTAGAAGTGAAAAACAAGACTTTGGAATGTATTTTTAGTTGTATAGACAGTAAATCAGGCATTTTCTTGTTCTCGACAGATCTCTTTCCAGACCACACTGAGTCCATTGTATACCATCCCAGCACCATATGATAGTAAGACTGTAATCCACATTGCTACATATCTAAATTTTTTTCAAATGTTTGAATGTTTTCTCTGACAAGCAATACTGGGCATTAGGATGTTAGTAGCAAAAGGAAAGATGTAGGTTTTGAAGGTTTAACCTATAAATGTCATTCAGTTGCTAAGTTGTGGCCACCTCATTTTGACCCCATGGGTTGTAGCATGCCAGGCTCCTCTGTCCTTCACTGTATTCTGGAGTTGGCTCAAATTCATGCCTGTTGAGTTGGTAATGCTATCTAACCACCTCATCCTCTGCCCCTTCTTCTTTTGCTTTCAATCTTTCTGAACATCAAGTTCTTTTCCAAAGAGTCAGCTCTTTGCATCAGGTGGCCAAAGTCTTACAGTTTCAGCTTCAGCATCAGTCCTTCCAATGAATATTCAGAGTTGATTTTCTTTAGGTTTGACTGGTTTGATCTCCTTGCAGTCCTACAGACTCTTCAAGAGTCTTCTCCAGCACCACAATTCGAAAGCATCAGTTCTTCAGTTCTCAGCCTTTTTCATGGTTCAACACTCACATCTGTACTACACTATTGGAAAAACCATTGCTTTGACTATATAGATCTTTGTTGGCAAAGTGCTATCTCTGCTATTAACCTGTAAACAAAGGTTCAAAAAAATCTGTATTTCAGACTTCTTTGTACCGGTATAAATACCTTTTCATTCCATATATAATCAGGGTGGGCTTTCTTTGTGTTCTGTACCCTAAGTAGATCACAACCATGAAAATAAGTCCTCTGCCTCCAAAAGCTTGCTGCCTACCTATTGGGGATAATGGACACATTTACAGATTGGTATTAGTATAATTCTGTGCTGCAAAGGTTTATGTTCCAGTACAGAACAACATACTTTGTGTTAAAGAAGTTTGGAGTAGGGAGACTACCAGTTCAGAGTTCAGATCTGAAATACATTCAATACAAGGCTTTTGTAGAAAATAGGTCCCTTTTCATTATATGCTTCTGGTTGGTACCTTCTCTCCACTATTTCCTTGCCAGGGTCCTTGTGAGAGTTGTTAACCTCTCTAAGCCTCAGTTTCATCATCTGTGGTATTGGTGATAATGGCACAGTATCATTCATAGGTTATTGTAAAGCATTCATGAATTAATGCTTCTGTAATGCTCCATACACTGCCTGGTAGAGGCCACCAACAATAGCCACATGTTATTTTATGTATATTGCAATGTAGTATAACAAGTGTTGGCTGAGTTATTAAATAATCCGGGCTCTAGTGTTATGGCCAGATGATCTCTGGGAACCTAGTAGTCAAAGCAAAGCCAAGGAGTTTCATATAAAAAGCTTTCCCATAATCAGTTTTCTATGATCAAGGTCTTATTCACAGATGTTGTTTCTTCAGTCACTTGACTATTTCATACTTTCTAAAACTCCCTGTCACAGACTGGGAAAGTACAAATCTGAGTTGTGTTACCTCCTGAGTTTCTCTTACTTGATCTACTTGTGCAGAGAGATGTTAGCGGAGAAGTACATGGAAGTGACGATTTTCATCTGTGGGTTTTATTGTTATGGTTATTATTTTTTTTTTTTACATTTTTCTTGCAAGGGAAGAACCAAGTAGGAAAGGCATTACAAAGCAGAAGCTATTTACTCCTGGATAGGCCCTTGCTAAGCACCCAGGCGTCTGCTTGATATCATGCATGTATGCTCAGGTCACTTCAGTCATGTCGGAGTCTTTGCAACCCTGTGGACTATAGCCCGCCAGGTCCTCTGTCCATGGGGTTCTTCAGATAAGAATACTGCAGTGGGTTGCTATTTCTACTCCAGGGGATCTTCCTAACCCAGGGTTCGAACCCACATCTCTTACCTCTCCTGCGTTGGCAGGTGGTTTCTTTACCACGAGCATCACCTGGGAAGCCCAAGGCTGCTTGATATCAGGTAAGATATTAAAAAAGATCATCCACCAGGCCTAGGGGCCTTTCAGTTTGGCTGAAGAGCTAGATAGAAATGTGGCATTTTGAGGAAGTCAATAGACACAAGTTATGGATGCTGGGAATAAACATTTCTGTTGAGAAGAAGGAGCAGGAATGGATGAATTAGCTCTAGGACATCTAACTAGGGAGACAGGGTGGTTTCCTGCTGTATGCAATGATCTGGATTTCAGACAGGATGGGGTGGGCATTTGAACAGCAAGAACATAGTAAATACATGAATTCAGCTTGGTTTTAAGGATGGGAAGGAGAAAAGGTTCTTAATGGAGACAAAGGAAAGATGACTGCTGGACTCCGATATCAGCCTGAGAAGGAGTACATTCAATCTGAGCAGTGAGAAAGACCCACCAGAGGCTCCACAGCAGAGAAAAGACAAATGAAAAGGGGTTTAGGAAGATTATTCTGGCAGCATAACCAGAAGGACTCTGAGCAAGGAAGCCAGTTAAACGGTTATTGCAGCAAGACTGCATTAAAGTGATGGGATCCCAAGCTGGTGGTGGGAGGAGGGGGGGATTGCTGGTAGACTTGGAAAAGATTGTGATTTAAAAGATTTTGTGTGCTTTGAAGATTACATATAAAGCTGGGGTAGGTGTCTGTTCCTTAACATGATGATCTCTTTACAGGATGAAATTTTTTATCACCCTTCTTGCCTTACCAACCCTCCCCATAGAAAACTACACAGATAAGTTCCAAACAAGCCTGAGTTTTACAAGAATATATTTGTTTGTTAGTCAGTGCCAAGAACTTCCATCAGTACATCAGTTTTTCCAGGGTTGTTAGGATCCATGATTGCTGGGAATATGTAGTGTCTCCTGTCCCCAAACATATTACGCATAGATCAGATATACAGTGATTTTCTGAGAAAAGTATGACTCATGAAGACAATTGTGTGTTACCAAAGTCTGACTTTTTTTTTGTGGATGGTTACCTACCAAGTATATGTACATATATATTTTGATTTTTGAAAACATTAAAAAAATCTACCATTCTTTATCCCCTATGTCTATGTAAAGATTAGATATTGATTTGTAATGTTACATTTTCATATCAATTTTCACTACTAGTTACATCATCTTGTGCTTGCTTTTTGAAGGTTGCTTTAAGAGGTTTCTATGAAAGAAGTGGAAACCTTTATCTTAACATCTGTTTATACAGAGCATGATGAACAGTATTTAAACACTGCTTGCTACTTAGAGAAGCTAACTCCTAACCACAATCTTCTTAAGAGTTCAACTGCTTATCATGAGATTACTTGTCTTTTTTTTTTTTTTTTGCTTTGCCCATATTACATAAAGGAGCCAACACTAGTATATAAAATCAATTTTTATAATGAGAAACCACGTAAGGATCTTACTCAATGTTCCCAACTTTAATGATATGAATCATGTTTCAGAATCATCTGTGGAATAAACTGTCCAAATATGGTTTTTCTGCCTGGCCTTTGCTGTCATGAGACTATTTTGAGAAGCTGATTGGACAAATGATAGCAAAATAAGTCTATGAACAGGAGTCTGGCTAGACAAACAAGGTTAGTTAGGTAATGAATTCTCACTGAATTTATTTAAGCCCATTTCGTTAAGCACCTACTAGGTGTAAGGCACAGTGCTTGTCATTGGGTGATAAAAAGGTGAATGATTTCAGTCTTTAGGGAACATACAGCCTGTCAAGGCACCCAGGCATATTGCCAGTTTACTTAATGGAAGTCAGACTTAAGGATATAGCAGTGCATACTGTTAAAATGAGGATGAAAAGCTCCAGTGATAGGATTGGAGGAGATCATGGCTATACCAGACTGAGGTTACTCAAACACATGGTGTTTTCAGGGTTTGGGATAAGACATTCTAGAGATTGTTGCTGTTGTTCAGTCACTAAGTCTTGTCTGACTCTTTGCAACCCCATGGACTGCAGCACACAAGGCTTCCCTGTCCTTCACCATCTCCCAGAGTTTACTCAAACTCATGTCCATTGAATCGATGATACCATCCAAACATCTCATCCTCTGTCATCCCCCTCTCCTCCTGCCTTCAATCTTTCCCAGCATCAGGGTCTTTCCCAATGAGTCAGCTCTTCACATCAGGTGGCCACTAGAAAGAGATGGTGAGATTGAAAGCTAGGAGTGTAGATTTTAATAGATTGGACCTAAAATGGAATAGTCTGAATAATGATCTAAGGAATTTGAACTTGATTCTGAAGACATTAGGGAAGTATCGATGGTGTCTGATCGAGGCAGCTACATTATAATATCAATGCTGTAAATCACTGCTTTGTGAAAATAGAAACCACTTAGAATAGCCATACTCCATATGTATATGCTTGGAAGGGACTGTGGGATTTAATTTTCATTCAGTGACCATATATATAAAATCTGTTTTTTTCTCTATGTTATTTTCTAGATTTTCAAATTTCTTTCAAATAGAAACATTATTAGTGAATCCATTTATTTTCAGTTGTTAAACATGTTATCAAAAATACTGCTTAAAGGATTCACAACATGAAGTCTCCAATAAAAAGTAAAACTGCAATCTTTTTTCTTTTCTCTTGTGAATAGGTGTTGAGTAGCAGTGATGACAAGGGAACTAGTGTGCTTTCCAATATCCAAGGTTCATTTTATTAACAGCATAGAAATTGAAAAATTAACCCATCATCATAAACACAGGCATGCCATGCCTGTAATATACCCAAAGCAATGTATCTTCATAGCAATTCTTTTAGAATGTCTTTTAGAACAGAAGTTCTCATAAAATTTTAATCCACAGCTTTGAATTTCACCTTTTGGTTCTTACAGCCAACATAATTATTTCCTTTTAATACTTTTTAAACCTTATACATATGATATGCAGTCTGTTATACATGCATTTGATTATTTACAAACATGTCTAGCCTTTTTAATATTCTAATATCTTTTAAGAAAAAAATATAATTCAAGAAAAGAATTTCATGCATTTATTTCACTAAGTGTAGAGCTTAGCTTCTTTTAAATTTAGAAACAAGAGGACATGTAATCTTTCGTCCTCAAAATATATCACTTATTTTTATAAAAGACACCAACTCTTTATGTGACTAGGAGTTGGTCTTTGCCTATTTGTGAGTTTAAAGCAAACATTTTTGCTATAATAAACCTTCTTGTTATTTCAATTATATTTCCTCATAGAGTGTAGAAGGTACTAGAGAAATGGGGGGAAAATACACCGTATGGGTGTTTAGGTTAGTAAAAATTTATATGTTTTTTTCCCCTTTAATATCCAGTCTATGTTGAGGTAATAGTGAATATAATATCATTATTTTACGGAGTAGAGTAGTTACCTGCATGTAACCTCATTTTCTCTAATGGGAGGTTAGAGATGAAGAGTATCTCCTCCCTCCTAAGGCTGTCATGCTCAGGCCTGGTAAATACCATTTCCTTGCATGCTGTGCATATTAAACGAAGATTGCAATTCTAGTAAAATGTAGTATTGGACACATCTAAGTCAACTCCACAGTTTTCAAAGAGCAGTAATTCAAATTAGTATTAAAGATGCTCCAGGTTTCCAGAAATGTAGAGTCTGCCAACTCTTCACTGTCGTCTCCCATCTGCAGAGTGAATTATTGCCTTAGTCACATCCCCGCCGTCCCTACTGTCCATAGCTGTTGTACCACTTTTTAACTTTTTAATCAACTCTGTGCATTTCGGTATCCTATTCTGGCTTGTGAACCTGTTATTTTTTCTTTCCTTTTTTTTAATTTTTTAGATTATGAAAATGTGATTACATATTTACAGGAGACTTGGAAAATACAGAACAAAATTACATATATAGTTCTACTATATATCACAATTATTTTTTAAGTAGATGAAGTAAGAGTTTTGGTTGGAGTTTCAGTGTCAATCTCAAAAATTAACCAAATAACTATACAGAGAAGTAGAAGGATACAGTGGACCTGAAAAGCACTATGAACCAATTCAACATAATTATGATTTCTACAATTTTCACACAACAGTAGGATACAAATTCTATCCAAGTTCCCATTGACTTTTAACTAGGAGACCCTGGAACATAAGACCAGGTGCAAAACATTCATGGTCTTAAGGTATTGAAATCATACAGAGTCTGTTTTCTTATCACTGTACCATTATATTAGAGATACATATCCAAAGATATTTGAAAAGTAGCCCACATATTGACTTGTGAACTTGTTAATGAAGTCCTATTCCTCTTCCCCTGCACCTGGCATATGACCATAGACTCAGTAGATTTTAACTAAATGCTGTTGGAATGAATGATAGGCTACAAAACAATGAACGTTAGTTGGTTTTATTTGATAAACCCTTATTTAAAACATGAATTTGGTAGTTATGCAAGAAACTCCTCAGGAAAGACTTGTTCTTTATTTCCACTGAGGGCGGAGTCAGGGGAAGGAAGCCTTCCCAGGCAGAGATGGGAAGGAATAGAAGATCATCCAAAAGAATATGGACAGATAGTATTTTAGTAATCATGTTAAAATAATAGAAAATATATGGAGTTTAAAGGAATCTTCTTGTTTGATGTTTAGAATTATGTTGTACAAGTTGTATTAATACATCCTAAAGGTTTATGGGCGATACTGTCTACCTACCATCAAGATGAAGCTATTTGGATGTTGTAGCTAGTTTGAAATGCATCTTCCATAGTCTGTACCAGCTGTTTTTTTTTTCACTCAAAAATGCTCAAAGATGTTGTGATCAGAACCCCAGTTTACATGGCCTACTCCCAAATTTCTTTTCCTGGCTTCTTTTTTTTTTTAACTTTTTATTTTTACTTTATTTTACTTTATAATGCTGTTTTGGTTTTGCCATACATTGACATGAATCCACCACGGGTGTACATGCGATCCCAATCATGAACCCCCCTTCCACCTCCCTCCCCACAACATCCCTCTGGGTCATCCCCGTGCACCAGCCCCAAGCATGCTGTATCCTGCATCAGACCAGAAAATTCAGCATGCCACTTGGCTTGCTGCCGCTCTGAGTCACCTTTGTTAGATCATTTGAATGCTTACTCAGTAATATTACTGTCACAATTGTTTTACAATGACTCTGGATAAGAAGGTATCAGAAGCTTCTAGAATCACTAGTTAAGTGTTTTACAGTCAAGTTGGACTTTTATGATCCATTACAATCTCCTTTGTACACATGAAGGAGCAGAAGTAACCCATCTGATGGGAATAGATACGGCATCATGACTACAACCCAACTTTCCTGATTTTCCTCAGATATTTTTCTCCATGTCTCCAAAAGCTGACCTCTCAAAGACTGTTCAGAGTACATTTTTCTACTGAAGTAAAATAGTGACTGAAAGATAATATAAAAATTCCTTCTTGCTACTTGATTGAGTGTTTATTTTTCCTTTAAGAATCTGGACTTGACAAGGAATAATTTTGATGGCCCAATTTTGTTTTTTTAGCTTGTTGAATTTTATTTAACTATCATTTTTCTTGTTTGATAAGGTTCTGATTTATGAGTGAAGAGAGTTCTTTTTTAAATTAATTTGGTGCCCATTAGCAGAAACATAGAGCATTTTCCTACTATTTTGAAGATGCTTGCTGTGTATCAGCTTCTCTGCGGTGCACTTTATATGCATTATGTCAGTTAATTCTTACAGTAGATCCAATGTATTATTGTTATTATCATTTTACAAAACAAGAAGTAGACTTTGAGAAGCTAGATGTGTGCCCTGTATCACAGAGTAAGCAAAAGGTAAGTGGGAGCCCGAATCTAGAATCCAGTCATATTAGCAAAAATCCTGGCTGAAGGATGCTTTACCATTTGAGACACCAGTGACACTTGATTCCAGCTACCATTAAGTGATTCATGATATTCACAAATTCTTATACTGTTGGCAAAGAAGGTTTTTAGCCTTTTTCCCAAACAGTGCAAAGTGAAGTCGCTTAGTTGTGTCCGACTCTTTCTCACCCCATGGACTGTCGCCTACCAGACTCCTCCGTCCATGGGATTTTCCAGGCAAGAGTACTGGAGCAGGTTGCCATTTCCTTCTCCAGAAGTTCTTCCCGACCCAGGGATCGAACCCAGGTCTCCCGCATTGTAGGCAGATGCTTTACCGTCTGAGCCACCAGGGAATTTTTGCACCAAATTTGGCTAAATAGATGACTGGGATTGGCTTAACAGATCAGACCAATCTGATTCCTTCTGTCTATTCTGAATATTTTTCTCCAAAGTTCCAGGATAAGGAAATGGATCCCTTTCCTAGGTAGAGGGGAGCACATTACTCTGATGAAGACACTATGAGTGGCCCTATTCCCCAAATGATTTTTATATTAAGTTTTCGAAACTCAAATTTAAAGTTATTATGAAAAACTTAAAATCTTCAATCTGAGAAGCATACGTGAAATGTTATCATGTAGTCAGATTTATCAGTCCTCTGTCTCAGTAACCTGGGTGTGATTGATTATACAGGTCTCTGTATATATTATCAGGATGCCTTGCAAGAATTTGGTATCTGATTGCTGTTTTTCATTGTTTTTTTATGAATGTCTCATTATCATCAAACTAGATTATTTCAGAGTTAAGTCTATTAGCCTTGGCATTAATGAACTAATCCAAAAATAGATCTAGTCATGCATTTGTGTGCTTCTAGTCATAAAGAATATACATAACTGAGATAAAACGGAGATGAAGGCTTTTTGCTTTAATCTGGTACATGGTTCTGTATGTGGTGCTGAGGCAACCATTCTCATTTTTTCCCCTCTGTCTCTGTTAACCTTGTATATGATGCTTTTTGCTATAATAAACTTTCTTATAGTATATGTGGTAGGCTTAATTAATGATAAATTGATATCTATGTGAATTTGAGTTTCTTACAAAATCACAATATAGGTCAAGGTTCTCTTGTGGAGGATGCTGTATTTTTCTATATGAAAATCACCATGAGCATTACCTCACAGTCCAGCCATTCCACTTCTGGTTGTTTACCAAAGAATTTTGTTGTTTAGTTGCTCAGTTGTGTCTGACTCTTTGCCACCCCATGGTCTATAACCTGCCAGGATCCTCTGTCCATGGGATTTCCCAGGCAAGAATACTGGAGTAGGTTGCTATATTTTTCTATATGAAAATCATCATGATCAGTACCTCACAATCCAGCCATTCCACTTCTGGTTACTTACCCAGAGAAAATGAAAAGACTAATTTGAAAAGATATATACACCCATGTTCATCACAGTATTAGCCAAGCTATGGAAAAAATCTAATTGCCCATCAGTGGGTGAATGGATAAAGATGAGGTGCTGTCTTATCAAAGTATAATGAAGTACTGCTTAGTCCTAAAAAAAGATGAAATCCTGCCATTTGTGACAACACAGATAGATCCTGAGAAACATGGATTTTACCTGTGCTAAGTGAAGTAAGTCAGAAAAAGTGAAAGTCGCTCAGTTGTGTCTAACTCTTGCGACCCCATGGACTATACAGTCTATGGAATTCTCTAGGCCAGAACACTGGAGTGAGTAGCCCTTCCCTTCTCCAGGGGATCATCCCAACCCAGGAGCCACAGGAAAGCCCAAGAATACTGGAGTGGGTAGCTTATACTTTCTCCAGCGGATCTTCCCAACCAAGGATTTGAACGACCTGCATTGCAGGTGGATCCTTTACCAACTGAGGTATCAGGGAAGCCCAAGTCAAAGAAATAAAGACAAATATATATGATTTCATTCACTGGTAGAACAGTAAAACCAAATAAAACAGATACTGATCAGTGGTTACTGCAGAGGAATGGGGTGTGGTAAGGACAAAATCAGTAAAGGGGATCAACTGTTTGGTGTCAGATAGAACCTAATATCTGGTGGTGAGCCCTCTACAGTGTATACAGAAAACTATACCATGAAACATACAAAATGTTATAATGCAACATTACCTCAATAAAAAAGATATAAAAGAGAAAACAATGCTATGGCAAGACTAGTTATAAAACAAAACATAGTGAAAAGATTAATAAATAAGAAGTAAAAATTAAAAAAAAATCACCATGTTCTAAAGAACACACAGAGCTATTATTCATACCTTTGAGCAAGAATCTTAAAGAAGACTTAACTCTCTAGATAGTCACTGTCAGGCAAGAATAAGTACAGGGATATAATATAATTTTGAGACGTGTATTGGAGCTTGACTTGATTCTGTTCTCTATATGTAAATAGAATTGTTTTATTATATGTGAAGCAGTGTTTTTAATGAGTTTCTTCTGTTCTGTCCAGTGGTAAATATCTTGTCTGAGATTCAAGAAGAATCTCTTTTTATCAAGTTCAAGCTCCAGGAGAGATTCTGGTGTTCAGGCTCCCAGGTATTTAGCAACATGATCAAACTTAGGCTTCTCAGCATGTTCTTCATTCATTACTAATCTGCTTCTCCATTCAGTGAGCAGTATTGAGTTCCTACTATATACAGAAAAGTACAAAGCTGTAAGCCAGAACTCTTGTCTTCAAGGAACTGAAGGCATAGTAATGTGCAAAGACACAGAGATACTGTAGTTCTATGATAAATACTCATAGCCTCGAACAGAGCCAGACACAGAAGAGGCACTTGGTAAATGTTTGTGAAAGGAACAGATTGAGTACAATAAAGAAGCCCAGGTGGGCAGGTCGTGCTGAAGGCACAGGTGTGCTGGATTCCCTACTCCTTTATGAAAGGGCCTCAAGTGAAGAATATAGAAAGAGTAGAAATAGGAGGAAGGACATGGGTAGGTGGGGGGTTATAGACAATTTGGTGTTTCTGGGACATAATGTATGGATCATGTGTGGACCAGAATGAAGGTATGCAAGGCAGGTGAGCACCTTGTCATGGAGGTTCTAGTGGTCAGATGTTGAGGTGTTAAATGCCTTCAGAGGTATTGACTGAGACAGTCTCCAAATTCAAATTCTTTCTTCTGCACTCTACTGATGCATGTATTAACACCCCCCTGTAAGTAAGAAGGGGCTTCCCTTGTGGCTCAGCTGGTAAAGAATCCACTTACAATGTTGGAGACCTGGGTTCGATCCCTGGGTTGGGAAGATCCCCTGGAGAAGGGAAAGGCTACCCACTCCAGTATTCTGGCCTGGAGAATTCCATGGAGTGTATAGTTCACGGGGTTGCAAGGAGTCAGACATGACTGAGTGACTTTCACTTCACATTCACTTAAGTAAGAAGAGTCAACTGAATGTGGAGACCACACGGAATTGATGGAACTTTCTACCAATTGCAAAGAATGTCCCTTCCCTTCCCAGTCCTGCTGGACTGTCTCCACTTAATCGTGCTCAGCTTTCATCACGGTTCTCTCGTAGTCACTGTTTATTTTCTCTATCACTTGAGTTTTGCCTCACTTCCCATTAGTAGCTTCTCTGACTTATGTTTGTTCTTTTTAACACCAGAGTTAAATATTTACAGATGACAAACCAGAGAAAAATAACATAAAGTTCACAATTTCAGAGAGCATACCACTCACAAGTCAGCCTTTTATTCATTTCTTTTTTTTTTTCCTTTAGCAAAACCCCATTTCCTGTGTAATTTTATCAGCTATTTTTAAATTATATGAGACCCCTCATCTGTGATTCCTCAGTATGTCTGTGTTCAAGTTGCTCAGTTGCATCAGACTCTTTGAGACTCCATGGACTGTAGCTTACAGAGCTCCTCTGTCCAAGAGATTTCTCAGGCAAGAATACTAGAGTGGGTTGCAGTTTCTTACTCCAGGGGATCTTTCTGACCCAGGGATCTAGCCCATGTCTCCTGCATTCGCAGACAAATTCTTTACCATTGAGCCACCTAGGAAGCTGTGATGCCAAGGCGCTTTATGTTAATTTGAAGTTGGACTATTGGTGTACATTCTTATTTACAAACAAGGAAAATGGATGTCGTTCAATTAACACAAACCTAGAAAATCTCACTCTATGACTTGGTGCTGCCAGAACCTTCCATTCCCATACAGTGCACCATGGTGGGGCGGGGGGGTGGGGGGAGAGGAGGGGTGGTGGTCCTGATAAAACTGTTTCTTACTGATGCTTCTGCATGTTGGACAGAAGTGGTACCTTTTTCACCTTGTGCATTCCCCTGGGGCATGGTTACCTTTGTGGAGGATTGAGAAGCTGTTGGGAGCCCATCATTTCCCACTTTTAGTAGCTCTGTTTCATTAAATATTGTGCAAGATAAGGATGGGTGCTTATTAAAGCATTTGCTTATGAAGGACCTTGTAAACCATGATAACAAGTTGGCATTTTATTTTAAGGATGGTAGAAAGCCATTGACATCTTTGGAAGAGTGAAAATAATCAGATTTGTGGTGGAGAATGACAAAGATCCAGCTGCAATGAAGAGACTGGGCTGGAGGCAGGTTAACATGAAGGTGTGGAGGAGACCAATGAAAAAGGCTGTTACCGTAAACTAAGCATTCAACTAGTGGAATGCACTCTAGAGTTCTGTAAGTTATTTAAGAGGAATAACTGCTAGGAGTGAATGAGTGAATGAGTCATTGGATGAGAGGCTAAAGAGAGAGAGTAGAATTGTCTAATTGAAGGACTGGGCATGGAGATTTCACTGAGATAGAGAACATGTGGAGAGGATCAAGTTGGGAACAGGAAATGAGTTTACTTTTTCTGACTAATATTTTACATTACTCACAAAATAGGTGCATCTATTTTTTTTTAAATTTTTTTAATTTTTATTTTTACTGTATTTTACTTTACAATACTGTATTGGTTTTGCCATACATTGACGTGAATCCACCACGGGTGTACATGCGATCCCAAACATGAACCTCCCTCCCTACAACATCCCTCTGGGTCATCCCCGTGCATCAGCCCCAAGCATTCTGTATCCTGCATCAGACATAGACTGGTGATTCGATTCTTACATGATAGTATACGTTTCAATGCCATTCTCCCGAATCATCTCACCCTCTCCCTCTCCCTCTGAGTCCAAAAGTCTGCTATACACATCTGTGTCTTTTTTGCTGTCTTGCATACAGTGTCATCATTGCCATCTTTCTAAATTCCATATATATGTGTTAGTATACTGTATTGGTGTTTTTCTTTCTGGCTTACTTCACTCTGTATAATCAGCTCCAGTTTCATCCATCTCATCAGAACTGATTCAAATGTATTCTTTTTAATGGCTGAGTAATACTCCATTGTGTATATGTACCACAGCTTTCTTATCCATTCATCTGCTGATGGACATCTAGGTTGTTTCCATGTTCTAGCTATTACAAACAGTGCTGCGATGAACATTGATGAACATTGGGGTACATGTGTCTCTTTCCATTCTGGTTTCCTCGGTGTGTATGCCCAGCAGTGGGATTGCTGGGTCATATGGCAGTTCTATTTGGAATTTTTTAAGGAATCTCCACACTGTTTTCCATAGTGGCTGTACTAGTTTGCATTCCCACCAACAGTGTAGGAGGGTTCCCTTTTCTCCACACCCTCTCCAGCATTTATTGCTTGCAGATTTTTGGATCGCAGACATTCTGACTGGTGTGAAATGGTACCTCATTGTGGTTTTGATTTGCATTTCTCTGATAATGAGTGATGCTGAGCATCTTTCCATGTGTTTGTTAGCCATCCGTATGTCTTCTTTGGAGAAATGTCTATTTAGTTCTTTGGCCCATTTTTTGATTGGGTCGTTTATTTTTCTGGAATTGAGTTGCATAAGTTCCTTGTATATTTTTGAGATTAGTTGTCAGTTGTTTCATTTGCTATTATTTTCTCCCATTCAGAAGGCTTTTTCACCTTGCTTATATTTTCCTTTGTTGTGCAGAAGCTTTTAATTTTAATTAGATCCCATTTGTTTATTTTTGCTTTTATTTCCAGAATTCTGGGAGGTGGATCATAGAGGATCCTGCTGTGATTTATGTCTGAGAGTGTTTTGCCTATGTTCTCCTCTAGGAGTTTTATAGTTTCTGATCTTACATTTAGATCTTTAATCCATTTTGAGTTTATTTTCGTGTGCGGTGTTAGAAAGTGATCTAGTTTCATTCTTTTACAAGTGGTTGACCAGTTTTCCCAGCACCACTTGTTAAAGAGATTGTCTTTACTCCATTGTATATTCTTGCCTCCTTTGTCAAAGATAAGGTGTCCATAGGTGTGTGGATTTATCTCTGGGCTTTCTATTTTGTTCCATTGATCTATATGTCTGTCTTTGTGCCAGTACCATACTGTCTTGATGACTGTGGCTTTGTAGTAGAGCCTGAAGTCAGGCAAGTTGATTCCTCCCGTTCCATTCTTCTTTCTCCAGATTGCTTGGGCTATTCGAGGTTTTTTGTATTTCCCTACAAATCTTGAAATTATTTGTTCTAGTTCTGTGAAAAATATCACTGGTAGCCTGATAGGGATTGCATTGAATTTGTAAATTGCTTTGGGTAGTATACTCATTTTCACTATATTGATTCTTCCAATCCATGAACATGGTATATTTCTCCATCTATTAGTGTCCTCTTTGATTTCTTTCATCGGTGTTTTATAGTTTTCTATATATAGGTCTTTAGTTTCTTTAGGTAGATATATTCCTAAGTATTTTATTCTTTTCATTGCAATGGTGAATGGAATTGTTTCCTTAATTTCTTTTTCTACTTTCTCATTATTCGTGTATAGGAATGCAAGGGATTTCTGTGTGTTGATTTTATATCCTGCAACTTTACTATATTCATTGATTAGCTCTAGTAATTTTCTGGTGGAGTCATTAGGATTTTCTATGTAGAGGATCATGTGGTCTGCAAACAGTGAGAGTTTTACTTCTTCTTGTCCAATTTGGATTCCTTTTATTTCTTTTTCTGCTCTGATTGCTGTGGCCAAAACTTGCAGAACTATGTTGAATAGTAGTGGTGAAAGTGGGCACCCTTGTCTTGTTCCTGACTTTAGGGGAAATGCTTTCAATTTTTCACCATTGAGGATAATGTTTGCTGTGGGTTTGTCATATATAGCTTTGATTATGTTGAGGTATGTTCCTTCTATTCCTGCTTTCTGGAGAGTTTTTATCATAAATGGATGTTGAATTTTGTCAAAGGCCTTATCTACATCTATTGAGATAATCATATGGTTTTTATTTTTCAATTTGTAATGTGGTGTATTACATTGATTGATTTGTAGATATTGAAGAATCCTTGCATCCCTGGGATAAAGCCCACTTGGTCATGGTGTATGATCTTTTTAATGTGTTGTTGGATTCTGATTGCTAGAATTTTATTGAGGATTTTTGCATCTATGTTCATCAGTGATATTGGCCTGTAGTTTTCTTTTTTTTGTAGTATCTTTGTCAGGTTTTGGTATTAGGGTGATGGTTGCTTCATAGAATGAGTTTGGAAGTTTACCTTCCTCTGCAATTTTCTGGATGAGTTTGAGTAGGATAGGGGTTAGCTGTTGTCAAAATTTTTGGTAGAATTCAGCTGCGAAGCCGTCTGGACCTGGGCTTTTGTTTGCTGGAAGATTTCTGATTACAATTTCAATTTCCGTGCTTGTGATGGGTCTGTTAAGATTTTCTATTTCTTCCTGGTTCAGTTTTGGAATATTGTACGTTTCTAAGAATTTGTCCATTTCTTCCAGGTTGTCCGTTTTATTGACATATAATTGCTGATAGTAGTCTCTTATGATCCTTTGTATGTCTGTGTTGTCTGTTGTGATCTCTCCATTTTCATTTCTAATTTTATTGATTTGATTTTTCTCTCTTTGCTTCTTGATGAGTCTGGCTAATGGTTTGTCAATTTTATTTATCCTTTCAAAGAACCAGCTTTTGGCTTTGTTGATTTTTGCTATGGTCTCTTTTGTTTCTTTTGCATTTATTTCTGCCCTAATTTTTAAGATTTCTTTCCTTCTACTAACTCTGGGGTTCTCCAATTCTTCCTTTTCTAGTTGCTTTAGGTGTAGAGTTAGGTTATTTATTTGACTTTTTTCTTGTTTCTTGAGGTATGCCTGTATTGCTATGAACTTTCCTCTTAGCACTGCTTTTATAGTGTCCCACAGGTTTTGGGTTGTTGTGTTTTCATTTTCATTAGTTTCTATGCATATTTTGATTTCTTTTTTGATTTCTTCTGTGATTTGTTGGTTATTCAGAAGTGTGTTGTTCAACCTCCATATGTTGGAATTTTTAATAGTTTTTCTTCTGTAGTTGAGATCTAATCTTAATGCATTATGGTCAGAAAAGATGGTTGGAATGATTTTGATTTTTTAAAATTTATCAAGTTTAGATTTATGGCCTAGGATGTGATCTATCCTGGAGAAGGTTCCATGAGCACTTGAGAAAAAGGTGAAATTCATTGTTTTGGGGTGAAATGTCCTATAGATATCAATTAGGTCTAACTGGTCTAATGTATCATTTTAAGTTTGCGTTTCTTTGTTAATTTTCTGTTTAGTTGATCTGTCCATAGGTGTGAGTGGGGTATTAAAGTCTCCCACTATTATTGTGTTATTGTTGATTTCCCCTTTCATTCTTGTTAGCATTTGTCTTACATATTGTGGTGCTCCTATATTGGGTGCATATATATTTATAATTGTTATATCTTCTTCTTGGATTTATCCTTTGATCATTATGTAGTGGCCTTCTTTATCTCTTTTCACAGCCTTTGTTTTAAAGTCTATTTTATCGGATATGAGTATTGCCACTCCTGCTTTCTTTTGGTCTCTATTTGCATGGAATATCTTTTCCCAGCCCTTCACTTTCAGTCTGTATGTGTCCCTTGTTTTGAGGTGGGTCTCTTGTAAGCAGCATATAGAGGGGTCTTGTTTTTGTATCCATTCAGCCAATCTTTGTCTTTTGGTTGGGGCATTCAACCCATTTACATTTAAGGTAATTATTGATAAGTATGATCCCGTTACCATTTACTTTATTGTTTTGGGTTTGGGTTTATATACCCTTTTTGTGTTTCCTGTCTAGAGAATATCTTTTAGAATTTGTTGGAGAGCTGGTTTGGTGGTGCTGAATTCTCTCAGCTTTTGCTTGTCTATAAAGCTTTTGATTTCTCCTTCGTATTTGAATGAGATCCTTGCTGGGTACAGTAATCTGGGCTGTAGGTTATTTTCTTTCATCAGTTTAAGTATGTCTTGTCATTCCCTCCTGGCCTGAAGAGTTTCTGTTGAAAGATCAGCTGTTATCCTTATGGGAATCCCCTTGTGTGTTATTTGTTGTTTTTCCCTTGTTGCTTTTAATATTTGTTCTTTGTGTTTGATCTTTGTTTATTTGATTAATATGTGTCTTGGGGTGTTTCACCTTGGATTTATCCTATTTGGAACTGTCTGTGTTTCTTGGACTTGGGTGATTATTTCCTTCCCCATTTTAGGGAAGTTTTCAACTATTATCTCCTCTAGGATTTTCTCATGGTCTTTCTTCTTGTCTTCTTATGGGACTCCTATAATTTGAATGTTGGAGCGTTTCATGTTGTCCTGGAGGTCTCTGAGATTGTCCTCATTTCTTTTAATTCGTTTTTCTTGTTTCCTCTCTGATTCATTCATTTCTACCATTCAATCTTCTATTTCACTAATCCTATCTTCTGCCTCCATTATTCTACTATTTGTTGCCTCCAGAGTGTTTCTGATCTCATTTATTGCATTATTCATTATATTTTGACTCTTTTTTATTTCTTCCAGGTCCTTGTTAAACCTTTCTTGCATCTTCTCAATCCTTGTCTCTAGGCTATTTATCTGTGATTCCATTTTGATTTCAAGATTTTGGATCGGTGCATCTATTTAATATGTGCCAAGTGTTTAGATTTTTCTGCAGCTAAAAAGTGTATTTCGCATCTTTTTTCCCCCCTTAACATTTTGACCGTGTTGCATTTGGGAATCTTAGTTCCCTGAGCAGGTATCGAACCCAAGCCCTCTCTGCAGTGGAAGTGTGGAGTCTTAACCAGCTGGGCCACCAAGGAAGTCCCAAGTATTGCACGTCTTTGAGATGAGAAAGCATCTGCTCTCTGCCTAGCTCCCCATCTAGATCTTTCCCCACTGCAATCGTATAGATGACATGCTAAAGCCTTTAAGCCAAATGTGGCCTGTTCCCTGGTTATGTAGAGCCCACAAGTTAATAATGATTTCTAAGTTTTTAAATGGATGGGTGAAAATTTGAAAAAGAATATTTTCCACCAAGTAGAAATTATCTGAAAATAAAATTCAGTTTCCATACAATTTTTAAAAACACCACAATACCCAATTATTTCTATACTGTATATGGCTACTTTTGTGTTTTTTCAACCCCAGAGTTCAGTAGTTGCAACAGGGACCTTAGAAATCACAAGCCTTAACATTTTTACCACTTGGTTATTTACAGAAAAGTATGATGATCCCTGGACTAAATGATTGTTTCATTCTCAAATTTGATGATTCTAAATTAAAAAAAAAAACTTTAAAAAATGTAGCAGCATCCTAGTTGGGGGATCATGTACTTCTAGTTGGGTTTTCATTTTTTTTTAAATTATTTATTTTATTATTATTATTATTATTTTTTAATTTTAAAATCTTTAATTCTTACATGCATTCCCAAACATGAACCCCCCTCCCACCCCCCTCCCCAAAACATCTCTCTGGGTCATCCCCATGCACCAGCCCCAAGCATGCGGCATCCTGCATCAGACATAGACTGGCGATTCAATTCACATGATAGTATACATGTTAGAATGTCATTCTCCCAAATCATCCCACCCTCTCCCTCTCCCTCTGAGTCCAAAAGTCCGTTATACACATCTGTGTCTCTTTCCCTGTCTTGCATACAGGGTCGTCATTGCCATCTTCCTAAATTCCATATATATGTGTTAGTATACTTTGATAACTGTGCCAGCCACCAGATGTTCCAATGTAAAACTTATTAATGCATTTAATTAGTATTGACTTTGCTCAGTATTTATGGACCAGAGCAACATGGAAGTGTATTTCAGAGAAGGTAAAGAAGAGCTAGGAAAAAAATAGAGATGGCATCTTAGCTGGGTTTATCTTTACGCCAACATTAAAAAAAATAATGGCAAATGCTTTCTCTGGGCAGCTTCAAGTTGCAATATCATTAGCAATACAGCAGTATTTCATGTTACAGTCAACTTTATTAGAATGTGTTAGGTATTGAGATGATGCTATGTGCTACATGGTAGCTGTTAGAGCTGAAATTGGTTTGCAGTCATGCTTCAACCTATTTGCTTTTAGAAAAAAATAACTTTATCTAACCAACCATAGTAATAACTATTTTTCAAGTTGCATTGCATACCATTTTCAGAATTATAAGTAAGGCCTGATACTGCAAGGCAGAGTTTTCTGCTGCATACAAAGCATGGCACTTATGTGTATACTTCTTCAATTTGTTGAAAGTGATATAAGATATTAGAAAGCACATCAGATATTGGTTCCTTTCCTTCATCTGTTCCCTCAGCCAATTAACAATGCATGATCTAATCAATTTTGCCATTTGATTTAATAACTCTTAAATCAACTGACATCTGTTCAAAAACATGGTGTCTTTTGTTTCAGAGCTTCTTTAAGAGTCACTGCTGTCATATTTCAGAGAAGGCAATGGCAACCCACTCCAGTACTCTTGCCTGTAAAATCCCATGGGCAGAGGAGCCTGGTAGGCTGCAGTCCATGGGGTTGTGAAGAGTCGGATACAACTGAGCGACTTCACTTTCACTTTTCACTTTCATGCATTGGAGAAGGAAATGGCAACCCACTCCAGTGTTCTTGCCTGGAGAATCCCAGGGACGGGGGAGCCTGGTGGGCTGCTGTCAATGGGGTCGCACAGAGTCGGACACGACTGAGGCAACTTAGCAGCAGCAGCTGTCATATTTATACGTGTGACATAATTCTAAGGTGTCTATGGCTGTTGAGATTACCGACCATGAAATAGTCTCAAGTGAAAGTTTTACAAACCCTTTTAGAAGAAATTTTTTCCTCTACTTCTGTAATAGACGTGTAACAGATCTTTGTTCCATTGTTTTGATTCTTTTAGTCTTACTACTTCATATTGAAATTCCAGGTAACATCAGAGCAACTAAGACATATTTATAGGTCTTCAAAAAGAACATGCTGCTGCTGCTGCTGCTAAGTCGCTTCAGTCGTGTCCGACTCTGTGCAACCCCATGGACGGCAGCCCACCAGGCTCCCCCGTCCCTGGGATTATCCAGGCAAGAGTACTGGAGTGGGATGCCATTGCCTTCTCTGCAAAAAGAAAATGGATTAAAGTAAATATTGAAAACCATTCATACAGATGAACTAACTTCGATTTTCCTCCCAAACCCTTGCCATTTATATGTGTGTGCTTACGTGCTCAGTCATATCAGACTCTTTGTGACCCCATGGACTTCAGCTCCCCAGGCTCCTCTGTTCATGGAATTTTACAAGCAAGAATACTGGAGTGGGTTGCCATTTCTTTCTCCAGGGAATTTTCACTACCCAGGGATCGAACCAGCATCTCCTATGTTAGCAGGCTGATTCTTTGCTATTGAGTCACCTGGGAAGGGTATGTTTGTTTATCTATTGTTTATTTTTGTTGTTTGTTATTGTTTAGTTGCTAAGCCATCTGAGATTTCCAGTGGTAAAGAATTCACCTATCAATGCAGATTGCTCAGGTGTGATCCCTGGGTTGAAAAGATCCCCTGGGGAAGGAAATGGCCACCTACTTCAGTATTCTTCCCATCTAAGCCCCTTGTTTTGAGCCCCAAAGAACTGGTGCTTTTGAACTGTGGTGTTGGGGAAGACTCTTGAGAATCCCTTGGACTGCAAGGAGATCCAACCAGTCCATTCTGAAGGAGATCAGCTCTGGGTGTTCTTTGGAGGGAATGATGCTAAAGCTGAAACTCCAGTACTTTGGCCACCTTATGCAAAGAGTTGACTCACTGGAAAAGACTCTGATGCTGGGAGGGATTGGGGGCAGGAGGAAAAGGGGATGACAGAGGATGAGATGGCTGGATGGCATCACCGACTCGATGGATGTGACTTTGAGTGAACTCTGGGAGTTGGTGATGTACAGGGAGGCCTGGCGTGCTGTAATTCATGGGGTAGCAGAGAGTTGGACACGACTGAGTGACTGAACTGAAATGAACTGAAGCCCCTTGCTAATTTCCCTAATCCCCATAATGTGCCAACCTTTCACCAGCATGGGATATATTTCTAAATGTTAGTTTTATGTGCTTATTTTATGTCCCCATGTGTATCATGGTTGTTTTGATATGTGAATCCTGAATAGTAAACTCTATTGGCATAGCCTGAATAAATTCATCCTTAAACTCTGTGTATAAGTATCCAAGCCAACAAGAGAAGGCCATTTCCTGGACACTCCAGCCTCAGATATTGCTTGGTTTCTGAGAATTATTAAATAATGCTGATGTCAGGGACCTAGGTCATTCCTAAATTGTAGTCTCTGGTCCTAAAATCTACACAGTTCTCCTTCCTCTCCCTCCACTCTCATACGACATGCTCTCATCTTTGACCATTGCTTTCCACTCCAAGTATGCTTTTCACGGTCTTCCCAGATTTACGATATGACAGAAAATTGAAATCAAGATATTGAGTGAGAGATTCAAGAATCAGTCGTTAGACTTCAGGGAGTGCCTACTATGTACTGTGTGATTTGCATGTGTTATAGTTAAAACTGACTTACATCTCAGAACTGCCTTCAAAGTATGATTATTTCCAAATGAGGGAGACAAAATTCATGGGAGTTGATTTGTTGACTACTTAGCCCATCTGCGTAAGTAGTCTGGGTGTAAAGCCTGTGATATTTTTTTCAAAGCCACTTGCCTGTCTCCTCAAGGGAGAAAGTGTATACAGAGAAGAACAGAGAGCTAAAGATTATGTCTTGGAGAAATCTGTCCTTAAAAGGTAGACTCGAAAGGGAGCCAGGAAAGGCAACTAAAGGAGGCAAAAATTCCATGGGAAGCGGGGCTTCTGAGAGAAAAGAGCTGTCGAGTGGTTGACTTGGGGCTGTGAGGTAGAGCCTGGGAGAGGAGCTAGTCACTGGCCTAACTGGCACATTTCCTCGTGTCTCTTTTCTACACTTGTCCTCTTTGTGTGCCAGTCATCTCCCTGGGTGACCTGATGCTCTCTGCAAGGGACTAGGGACACCTTCTCAAGTATCAAGCATCTTCCGTGTCTCTCAATTCTGTGTCATGAACTTGTTCCTTGCGGAGGGTTGCATTTCAGAAAGAAAGAACCGTGTAACATAAACTTCTCTTTGTTTTTTTGGCCAATTCACTGAAGGTAACATCCGGGTTTTTGTCTAGATAGCCTTCCTTTGAAGTTGATGTGTTTAGGTGCTGTCTTGAAGACCCACGACTATTCTATTTACTGTGTTTCCTGTGGCAACCTTGTGTGAGGAGTAGAGAATTTTAACAAGTTTCTTGATTTTTCTCTGCATCTGGAGATTAATGTGCTAGTAAAAACTTTATGAGCCCTTAATCATTCATAGCAAACCTATAGGATCCTCTGAAGCTAAAAGCTTCAGCATTCATAATTAAGAGACAGTGGGATAGGACCATGTAAACATGGAAATGGCCTCCCAGAAAACGTGAACATTTTCTTTATTTTTTTCCTTTATCTTTTATATTTCAGCTTACTAGGTGGCGCTATCCACCTGCCAGTGCAGGAGACATAAGAGACACAGATTTGATCCTTGGGTTGGGAAGACCCCCTGGAAAAGGAAATGGCAACCCACTCCAGTATTCTTGCCTGGGAAATCCCATGGATGCAGGAGCCTGGTTGGCTAGTCCGTGGGGTTGCAAGAGTCAGATATGACTTAGTGACTAAACTACAACAGCAACGGTTTGGTTAATGTGGAACTAGAGGCTTACAGTGTAAACATTTATAATATTTTCAAAACAACTTATTTTTCTTCCTGGGTTCCACAGCACATACATTTCTCCTGAAGTCTCTTATGACAACATACTATTTATTATAAAATTATGTTCATTTGTCTTATTCTCAAGAAACAATACATTTTATGTCTAAAAATATATGCCATCTAGTCACAGTGGAGTTATTCCAAAGGGTCCATGACTTGACACTTGCTGTCACTATATTTGTAGGCTAATTTGGGGTAAATGAATTTGGGCTGAAACCATTAAGTAAAATGATCCTTTTCTAAGTTAGTTTAAGTGGTGGATTTTATTGATAATTTCAAGCAAAGTTTTTCATATGTATTTTAAGGAAATACTTGATATAAATGATCTTTTGAAAGAAAAAGGAGTATTACTTGGTGTTTAGTTATAAAAAACAAAAAAAAATTATTTGGCTTACTTCTTTCCCTAATACTGGATTGTAACTGAAACAATTATGACAAGATTTATTGACTGCTCAAGTGAAAACGAATGACTATAAAAAATAGAGTTGTCACTGCAGTCCAACCCAAGGGTCTCCATGCACTACTGCTTGATTACACAGATGAGTTGAGGGAAATTACTGGTCCTTGGGTTCTCTAAGCTGTCATTGTCAGTTTGTCTTACTTTTAACATAAAATAAATGTACAGTGTGTTTTTTTGAGATTTTGTATGTACTCTGTTTTCTCCTAATTCTTCATTTAGGTGCTGTCTTTGTTATTACCTTAAGATATTCTGACACAGTTAAGGCACAATCTTTTTAATTATAAAATTAGTGCTGTTAGTTTTTTCAGTCTATCAGGATATAATCACATTGTATTCCAGGTAAATGGTATTCCATGCAGTTGTACTATGTGATATCTGAATTTGGGCTTACATGACCAAGACTATGGCTTGGGAGACGTAAACCACACAGATTTTCTACATCAATAATGTTTATTCAGGATTCAAGGAAACCTCAAGACTGACTCTGTTCTTTGGCTTCTGATGTGTATTCACCATTACCTGCTTCATCGTCTTTCGTCTCCACATCAGGGTTAGAATAACTTCAGGGAGTCGCTGGTGGCACCTGTCTTACATGGCAAGTCTACTTGGCTTCTTTACAAAATGCTGTCTTTGCTTCTTACTCGTTAGTATTGTTCTGCCCAGTTTCTAGCTATGAACTGTTGTCACTGTGATGGATTTCCTGACCTTGAGAGAGAGACTGTGGCAGCCAAGTTGATGTCATACTGCATTTTGTGTCTCTGTTTTTTGACTGGATAAATGTCCCTTAATTACTGCTGGTTCTTCAACCTTAGGAAAAACTCTGGCAGTATTATCAGTTTTTATATTTGACAGCTTTGAAATAGAGAGCCTTTGGCCATAATGTCTTAAGTTAAAAGTTTTAATTCATATGCTTTTCCGTTAATTTTATATAATAGTTAAGTTAAAAATTACACAAACACATTTACTTAATAAAGAGCATTGCATTTGCTATTATATTTAATGATAATGATAATTATGCAAAAGCCACCAACTTATCCCCATGACCAAGTGCTATAGTACAGCATTAATATATGTAAATATTAAGAAGGGTGTTCATTTTCATCAATGAAAAGGGAAACTCTTGATTTATTTTAAAAATATAATGAAAAGTATAATTATCTAGCAGTAAAAAATAATGCCATTCCTTTGAAAGAATATGGCCCAAATCCTCCACAATTTGGAGCAAAATCACATCAATCATGTTTTTATGTTGATCATATAAACAGAATAATTAATATTATCTCTCTTCTTGTGATATGCTCCTTTCTTTAGCAATTCATCATTAGTGTGCTATCCCTTATGTAAACTCAGATTTGAGTAACATGGTTTAAAAATATTTTATGTGTATCTTGCACACCAACTCATTTATACTGGCTTTATTATAATGTGTACATGAATATATGATTCATATGGACCATTTTATACAATGAGTTCTCCGTCAGTTGTTCAATTCCACCTCCCTCCCTTCCCCCATTATCCTTAAAACTTAATCTAGCATGAATTAAGGAGTAGATAGTAAACACTTTCTGAAGGAATCTGGCAGTGACAAATTCAAAGGATTTTTTTTGTGTGTGTGGTCTTCAAATATCTCTTATCTGAAAGATATAATACTAGTAAGTTAGGTTTTATTTTTACTATACCCACATAGTTGGTTACAGCTTAATAACTTGTAGGAACTAAATTCTAGCTCTAGCTCTGCCATTAAGGAAATGCAGCTCAGATGTGAGC
The DNA here is from genome assembly GCF_042477335.2 of Ovis canadensis. Classification (NCBI taxonomy): domain Eukaryota; kingdom Metazoa; phylum Chordata; class Mammalia; order Artiodactyla; family Bovidae; genus Ovis; species Ovis canadensis. Next base: position 82,637,016 of record NC_091254.1, read on the forward strand.
ATAACCAACTCAGCATCTTCATTTTCCAAACCTGACTGTTTGCCGGCCATCATCTAGAAAGGCTTTTCAGAACATGGATTTCTAGGCCCCACCCTTAATGTACTTGGACTGTAATCTTCAGAGTCCTGCCAGAGAGCGGGTAATTGTCAAACTCTCTTTCTCCTATGCAGGCAGACAAAAGGCTAGCATTTAGAAACCAATGTTTAGCCTGAAGCCAGATTAAGTGAAGCTTGTTTATTAGACAAAAGCTTCCCTTTCTTAGTCTTAAAATAGTCAAGCTTTTTATTTTGCTTACATCCATGTCTGTCCTTGATCCTTGGTAAAACTTTGAAAAATATCAGGAGCTGATGTGTTTTATGTCTGAAGAAGTGATACCAATTGTCACCAGTTACCCTTGGAAACTGGACTTTGAGTCTTGTACATATGCCCTGGGAAGCTCATTGCAAGCCAGCTTTACTCTGCTGCTGTTGAACCATATAATACATCTGTGATATCTTTTTTAAAGCTTTGCTTACTGAGGAAAGAGCTATACACTTTGCTCAAACTATATTCAGTGATAGTTTGCCTACTGAACATCTTCAAGAATTATTTACATTTCCTTCTAAAAATTTCCATTGCTCTTTTTCTGAAGTTTAAGAATCAGAAAAAAGAAGTTTAAAAAGTTAAATTTAAAATATCTTATAGCAGCTAGATACTAGCCAGTGGGAATTTGCTGTGTGACTCAGGAGCTCAAAGTGGTGCCCTGTAACAAGCTAGAGGAGTGGGATGGGGTGGGAGGTGAGAAGGAGGTTCAAGAGGGAGGGGACATGTATATACCAGTGGCTGATTCATGTTGCTGTATGGCAGAAACCAGCACAATATTGCAAGGCAATTATCCTCTGATTAAAATAATTTTAAAAATGTACTTCTAGAAAATAAAAGTTTTTCTTCTGAACTTTTAGGTGCAAAAAATATTTCCTCCTTTTATTACAAATGCATTTATTAAGCTTGTGAAGGAATTTGATCCTTTTATGACAGCTTTAAAATTCACTGATTTCTTGGCCTTCCCTGGTGGTCCACTGGTTAAGAACCTGCCTGCCAATGCAGAAGAACAGGTTCATTCCTGATCCAGGAACTAAAATCCCACTTGCTGTGAGGCAACTAAGCCTGTGGAGCCCTTGCACTCTAGAGTACATGCTCTGTAGCCAGAGAGGAGAAGCCGTCACATTGAGAAGCCTGCTCACTGCAACTAGAGAGAGCCTAGGACCAGCAACAAAGACCTAGCACAGCCAGAAATAAATAAAATATAATAAAAGTCACTGGTTTCCAAAAGGTTACCTACATACTGCTAAGCTGTTTAACTATGCCACATAATAGATTCAGTCTACATTGTCTTTTAAAATTATATACGAAAATTTGAAAACTATGGGGAAATCTCAAAGATAGAATAATTTAAGCCATACATTTCATATCTGAAGTCACTGAGGCCTAGAGGGGTTTGGTGATCTGCCTTAAATCACACTTGTTTAAAATCTAGGTCTCTTTATTGCTGGTCTAAATGTTCCTGAGCCAACTTGCTCAGCTCTGATACAATAATGATTTTTTTGTTTTTTGTTTTTAAGTAACCTTATGTTGTATTTTTCATGGCCTGTTTTATCTTCTCTTTCACATTTTCCAACTCTACATGATCTCATCTGTACATTCCCAAGCCTGGGGCACTCATTTGGGTATAGATGTTTGTAGATGAACTGAGATGGATAAACAAGAAGGAATGTAGGAAATGCATGTGACGTCACACCATACATCAAGCACGTTACATATAATCCAACCCACAAGCCATGCCATCTTATGTAATCTCGATGGAAGGAAAGAAGAAAACTCAGGATAAATGCCTTAACAGCTGTCAGTGTTAAGCAATCCTTTCAAGCTGTGAGAGCCTTCATTTGCCTTCAAGAGTTGTGACATATGGTCAAAAATAGTTTGAAGATTTATTGTGTCATCTCTTTTGGATGAGATTCAAAATATACTTTAAGAGCGATTCCATCCCTCATCATCCTTGAAAATATCCTTCAGAACTCATGGAGCATATAGAAAGCAGACGGAGAATGATGAAGTTCAGATGCCTCAAAGTGACAGACTCTAATCAGCATTGCCAACCTATCACAGAAAATTATGAGAAAAAAATGCAAATTTTCTACTGACACTTCACTTTTAAACACTGACATCTCATTGACCTAAAGAGGCCATTGGTATAGATAAGACTTTTGATCTATTTTCCTCTACTGTCATATTTCGGTAGGATTGGATGGCAGTTTTTACAATTATATTTTCAAGAGGCGGTCATTCTTTTCAATTTTAAGACTTTAACCTTAGAGATGAAAAAGCTAAGAAACTCAAGGGTGCCACTGGATTCTAAGTTCTGTAAAGACTAATGAAAAAGATCTCTCTCCACTTAAATTTTATAAAGATTGAAAAACTAACGGATAATAAAGAAATGCTGAATACAAAACCTGAAAGAGCAAAACAACTTCTTGTATAAACATTACAGTAAAGAGGTCACCTAACTTTGTTAACTCTCCTGGGTGCAAACGAACATCATCAAGCCTACTGTGTATAAGAAGAAAAGATTCAAAGAATAAGATGCCACAAAGCAGAATTCATGGGTCCTGACGGTGCCTGGATTTCACTCCTGACTTCTCCTTCCCTTCTCCCTGCCCTCTGCCCTGTTTCTGCTCTACTTTCCTATTTGCCTCCTAAGGTTTCAAAATATTGCTAAACACATTTCTAAAGCCTTCCTGACTTACGATGGTTTGTGTATAAATCATTTTATTGAAGAATTAGGGCAATTTTTTTTTTCTGAAGTAGAATAAATTGTGCTTCTATTTCAGAAGCTTATGGAAAATACACTGTGCTTCAACCCAAATATTAGGTTGCATAAATCACTCTGGCCATCACATTCGGGGGCACCTTTCAGATTAGAAATTAAATTGCATTCTTATAATCTATTATTATTTTAGACAAATCCCTGATTATCTCCTACTTGAAATGTTTCATTAGGTAGCCACAGCATCAGACCCCTGCCCTGGAACTTATTTGAGAAGGAAAAAGAAATAATGTCTGTAGAGATCTGTTTAATAGAAGTTCGCTGAAATGGCTACCACATTTCATCTAGTAGACGAGAAGACCAGATGGGCAGACATAGGTTAATTAAATCTGGCAGGAGCTGGATATTGGTTCTAGATTCAATTTGAATGTAAAGTACCCTTGCTAGGGTGATCCAGTTACCAGATCTGCTTAACATTAAAGGGTTCTGGTGCAGCTCAGATCGCTGCAATGTTTGCGAGTTATGATTTGGTTTTTGACAGTCTTTTATCTGCGTTCATTGTAAATGTCTCATTAGTAATTTTTGGCATGCTTCTCCATACCAATGTTGAGCTTTGTCAATTGAAATAGAGACCATGTTAGGACCTGAATGATAACAACTCTAATTAACCTGAACCAGACTGTGGAACAACTCTTGAAATAATGTCGCCTTGTAAATAAACCGCTACCCTTTTTTTTTTTCCCCCTTTTGCTCTAATAGGCTGAGAGACCATCATCCAAAGATGGTCTTCTAGCAATCCTCAGACATCTGAGATTTTTGTTTGCTAACTCAAGGCTTCTGTGTTTACTTCTTTTCTTTCCCATTCTTCACATGTCTGCTTAAGTGTCACCATCCCTGTTCACCTCGTATAAAATGCTTTTTTGCTCTACTTTCTGCCTTAGTCTTTTCTTTCCACCACAAAGGTAATGCAATAGGGAGTTATTTTTTGGAATGTTTACTTACATTTTTTAGTTTTAATTGGAGGATAATTGCTTTACAATATTGTATTAGTTTCTGCTGTATAACAATGTGAATCAGCTGTAAGTACAGGTTTATCCCTTCCCTCCTGAAACTCCCTCCCATAGTCTCCCACATCCCTGTAGGTCATCACAGAGCACCAGGCTGAGCTCCCTGTGTTGTACAGCAGCTTCCCACTAGGGTACAGCACTTCCCATCCCAGGATTGGGAAGATCCACTGGAGTAGGAAATGGCAACCTACTCCAGTATTCTTCCCTGGGAAATTCCACAGGCAGAGGAGCATGACTGGCTACAGCCCATGGAGTTGCAAAGAGTCAGACATGACTGAGCAGCTGAGCCACACACATCAGTTTTACACATGTTAATGAACATATCTCAGTGCTACTTTCTCAGTTCATCCCACTGTATTCCCCTCTGTGTCCACAAGTGCATTCTCTACAGCTTACTCAGCTGATATGTGAGGGATATGTAAGGGCAAACACCATGTTTACAGTCTGTGAAGAATTGTATTTCTAGCAACTGACTTTGACCTTGACATGTGGTAAAGACTGAGACAATAATTATGGAATGAGACTCAGTGGATGAGTCTAAGGACTGAGATCAACTATTAATATGTTGCTTATGTTCAGTTCAGTTAAGTTCAGTTCAGTTGCTCAGTCATGTCGGACTCTTTGCCACCCCATGAATCACAGCACGCCAGGCCTCCCTGTCCATCACCAACTCTCGGAGTTCACTCAGATTCACGTCCATCGAGTTGGTGATGCCATCCAGCCATGTCATCCTCTGTCGTCCCCTTCTCCTCCTGCCCCCAATCCCTCCCAGCATCAGAGTCTTTTCCAATGAGTCAACTCTTCGCATGAGGTGGCCAAAGTACTGGAGATTCAGCTTTAGCATCATTCCTCCCAAAGAAATTCCAGGGCTGATCTCCTTCAGAATGGACTGGTTGGATCTCCTTGCAGTCCAAGGGACTCTCAAGAGTCTTCTCTTCTCTCAAGAGTTCAAAAGCATCAATTCTTCGGTGCTCAGCCTTCTTCACAGTCCAACTCTCACATCCATACATGACCACAGGAAAAACCATAGCCTGGACTAGATGGACCTTAGTCGGCAAAGTAATGTCTCTGCTTTTGAATATACTATCTAGGTTGGTCATAACTTTTCTTCCTAGGAGTAAGTGTCTTTTAATTTCATGGCTGCACTCACCATCTGCAGTGATTTTGGCACCCCCCAAAATAAAGTCTGGCACTGTTTCCACTGTTTCCCCATCTATTTCCCATGGAGTGATGGGACTGGATGCCATGATCTTCGTTTTCTGAATGTTGAGCTTTAAGCATTTTTTACAATTGTGCAGTTTGGTTTTTTATTAGTTGTCTTTGATAAGTATGATTTTTTATTTAATAAAAATTTTTTTGAATATCTAGCTCGATTCTCTGGGGGAGTATTAAAGAGTTGGGTATAGTCCTTTTTTCCCAAAGAGTTCATAATCTAGTGGAGGATTGGGCATGTATACAGGAAAGTGGATGAAGATTCAGAAGGACAAAATAGCTATTGGTCGATTGTAGAGTTAAACTCGAGCTTTAACTCTCATGTGCTGATAAAGTAATACTGTGAATCTGGCAACAGTAAGTTTTTTGTCTCATCCGTTTAATTTTTTTTTAATATTAATTGAACTCTAATGCTGGGTGACCCTCTGCTGCTGCTGCTGTTGCTGCTTAGTCGCTTCAGTCATGTCCGACTCTGTGCGACCCCACACATGGCAGCCCATCAGGCTCCCCCATCCCTGGGATTCTCCAGGCAAGAACACTGGAGTGGGTTGCCATTTCTTTCTCCAATGCATGAAAGTGAAAAGTGAAAGTGAATTCACTGAGTCGTGTCCAACTCTCAGCGACCCCATGGACTGCAGCCCACCAGGCTCCTCCATCCATGGGATTTTCCAGGCAAGAGTACTGGAGTGGGGTGCCATTGCCTTCTCCAGGGTCACCCTCTAAGTAAGTCCAAATCTGCCTTAAAATATCATTCTCACAATAAATGCTGGAAAGTGATTATCATTAACATTTTACTGATGACAAAAGTGAAGTCAAAGAAGTAAAATCATTTTCCCAATGTTAAACAGCTGGCAAGTGCAGCATCGGCATTCAATCCATGTTTTCCAACTCCAAGTCTAGAGTACTTTCTCATATACTTGTGTACTCAATCAAAATGTCCTCAAACCCTTTTCTCTTTCTGCTTAAGAATTTGAACTTTGGTTAATTCTCTACTTTTGATCTCCTGATAAGCTGTTAATGTAGTGCACCAGCTCAATTACTAAGCAGTTATTGCTTCTACCATGACCCCTGACTGTAAACAGCATATGTACTGGGACGAATTATATATGAATTAAAAATACCTAATGCACTTGCCATAATGTCGGGTTTCCTTGAGTATGATAGAAAGTGAAAATGTTAACTCAGTCTGACTCTTTGCAACTTCGCGGACTGTAGCCCATCAGACTCCTCTGACCATGGGATTTTCCAAGCAAGAATACTGAAGTGGTTTGCCATTCCCTTCTCAAAGGGATGTTCCTGACCCAGGCATCAAATCCGGTTTTCCCGCAGAGCAGGCAGATTATTTACTGTCTGAGTTGACATGTCCCATGAGAAGTACCCTGGAAGCTATGCTAATGGTATTGATACAGTAGATATGGTTTTCCACTGGGCTTGACTTCCATGTCCACTGATACACATCCTGTCTCCTTGCACCTGAGCAACTGTGTGACTTGCTATAGAGGGTCTCCAGAAGAATGATGGTTGCTGTCCAGCTGGCAAGCTGTGATTCCTGCTGTATAACCTTATGCATGATTAATAGCAGCTATGGCTCATAATTATCTTCTGAGACTGAATGTTTAGTTGAGCCCCCAAACTGTTAAAGAAGGACTATAGCAAGTAAAACTTTTAAGCGTATTTCCACATACATGACAAATGTCTTTGACAATTAGTCTTGATTTATAATGGCCTTTGGCCTATATTGAATGAATTTGGGTTATTGAATTTTAAGATATTGTTTGTGTTAGTACACCTACATTAATCAAGTTTATGCTTTAAAATAAGAAATTTCATCTGTTTATCCCTGTGCTCTAAATGAGACTTTGGAATATTATCTTTCATGAAAAATTACAGATTCATTGAGGTAAAACATCCCCATAGAGCCTGAAGATTTAATTTGCCTGTATATCTTATTGTAATAAGCAAAATGCATTTCTGGCTTGGGGACTGAATTTTGAGAGGAGTAAGTTTCTTTTTAAAGATTTAATTAGCTTTCCATAATACTAGTACTTTAAAAAAATACAGAGTGTTGTTCTTATTCACAGGAGTCAGAAAAAACAGCCACAGGTGTGATGTTCGGGTTTAAGAGGGGAGCGTGCGTAATACACAGGTCAACTGAAGAGTGTCTTTAAGTTAAACCAACAGAAGTATTAATATCTAAAGTAAACTAACCGAGACAGTTTCTAATTAATGCAGTTGGACTATGCAAAGATAGGGCAGGATGATTAGATTAAATAAAAATAAGAGTTTGGCTTGGTTGTTGTAAATTGTCAAGGAAAACCACTTTAACATTTAAGCACCTCAATATTTCATTGCAAATGACACTAATTAGACCATTTTTTTAGTTCTTGCTTTCTCAGAGGGCAGAGTTCTTAGGCTTCTTTTTTCATTTAAAGCTTGTTACTTCTGTGACTAATCCCCAGGGTAATTAAGATCATTTTAAAAGTTATCGAAGAAAATATAAAAATGGCTGGTTTGGGCACTATGCAGTTTTACCTCAGACCTTACTAAAAAAACAAATAATGTAATAATGTAACTAGAACTTTGGTATTCATTTTTATTCTATTTTTTTCTTGCTTTGCCTTATTTTTTAATTTATCATGTAGTTAAAGAAATTGACTTATTGGTTTACAAGTCTGTGAATTTTAGTTGTATAGATTTGAGTAATCACTAAAACATTCAGGATATAGAACAAGAAAAGTTTTCTGTTGGATATGTGACTTTAGAAAAAATTTCCCAGTCTGCTCCTGGTCCTTTGATTCTCTAAGGAGTGTCTTTCAAGGAATAAAAGGTTTTCCATTTTTTTCTCTTACAGATCATGAGGTTGGTATTATATTAATGTCTCTTCCTAACCCCAAGTCATAAAGATTTGTTCTATGTGTTGTAGAAGTTTTATCATTTTGCATTTTATTTAGATCTATGATCCACTTTAAGGTGTGAAGTTTGTGTTGAGGTTATTTATTTATTTATGGCATGTGACTGTTCAGCTATTCTTACAACATTCGCTGAAAAGACCCCTTTCTCCTTTTAATTGCTTAAGTACCTTTGTAAAAAATACAAAGGCCATCATGGGGTGAGTTTATTTCCGGGTTCACTGTTCTGTTCTGTTGGTTAATGTGTATATATCCTTCTACCAATTCCACACAGTTTTGATTGCTGTAGTTTGTAGTAGGTCTTAAGGATGGATAATGTAATTGCTCCAACTGCATTCTTCTTTTCTGAGATATTTTACTAATTCTAGGCTCTTTGACTTTTCATGTAAATTTTATTTTATTTTAAAAAAATGTTATTATTATTTTTGCCACACTGAATGGCATTTGGGACCTTAAGTTCTCTGATCAGAAATTGAACCTGTGCTCCCTATAGTGGGAGCAGAGACTCTTAGCAGTGGACCACCAGGGAAGTCTCTCTATGTAAATTTTAAAATAGGCTTATCTCTATCTGTTGGAGAAGAGAATCCTGCAGAGGTTTAATGGGAATTGTATTAAATCTTTTGGTAATTCAAAGGAATTGAGATCTTTACTATGGAAGTTTTCTGATGGTGTATGTGATATATCTCTCCATTTAGCTGGTCTTCTGTGATTTCTTTCATTAATTGTTTTAATTTTCAGCAAAGCATCTGCCTGCAATGCGGGAGACCCAGGTTCGATCCCTGGGTCAGGAAGATCCCCTGGAGAAGGAAATGGCAACCCACTCCAGTATTCTTGCCTGGAGAGCCCCATGGAGAGAGGAGCCTGGTAGGCCACAGTCAGAGGGGTTGCAAAGAGTCAGACACGACTGAGCTACTTCACTTACTCACTCACTCAGCAGATTTTGTATATGTTTTATTTTCTACCTAAATATTTTAGTTTTTGGAGCTATTGTAAAACATACTCTTAAAAATAGATTTTGAATTGCACATTTCCAGGATATAAAAATATGGTTAATTTTGTTTGTTGATATTGTATGCTGTGGCCTTGTTAAACACAATTGTTAATTCTAAAAAAAAAAACAAAAAACAAAATTTCTGTGTTCTTTTCTTGGTGTTTTCTATGTAGACAATTATATAGCAAATAAGGACAGATTTATTTCTTCCTCTTCAGTTCTATATGCTTCTTATTTATTTTCCTTCACATTGCACTGGCTAAGGTTATTTAGGACAGTGTTCTGTCTTTTTCCATAAAGATGGTAGATGTAGGGGGTTTTTTTAGATGCCTTTATTAGTCTAAGGAAGTTCTCTTCTATTTCCAGCTTTCTGAGAGAATTTTTGGACAAATTTTCTATAAAATTGGTTTTATTCTTCTTTAAATGTTTGGTGGAATTTGTCAGTGAAACTATCTGGACCTGCAGATTTCTTTTCAAAACTTTTGTCCCAGAGTTAATTTCTTTAATAGTTATGGGGTCATGAATGCCCTCTGTTTCATTTTCAGTCAGTTTTTTTTTTTTTTTTTTAGTTTGTGTGTTTTGAAGATTTAATCAATTTCATCTAGATTACTAGAATAATGTACACAGTTATATATATATAGCCTCATTATCCTTTTAATGCCGCTAAGATCTGTAGTGATATTTTCTTTTTCATTGATGATATTGGTAATTTGTGTCTTCTCTCTTATATCTCTGTAGATATTTATTAATTTTATTGATCTTTTAAAATCAATATTTTGGTTTTGTTGACATTCTCTTTTCTTTTGCTTTTTTCAATTCCATTCACTTGTTGTTTTATTTTTCATCTCTTATATTCTTCTATTTTCTTGCCTTGTGTTTATTTGCCTTTATTTCCGATTACTGAAATTGGGAATTTGGGGACTTTTTTCTCATTAAAGCATTTATTACCTCCTATACTTTAGATACATTTCACAACTTTAACATACTGTATTTTCATTAGTTTAAAATATTTTCTAATTTCCCTTGGAATTTTTCTCTTTGACTCACAGATTATTTAGAAGTATATTGTTAACTTCCAAGTGTTTGAGGGGAATTTTCTCTTAATTTTCTGTTAATGATTTCTACTTTAATTCAATTATGTTCTGAGAACATACTGTATGTGATTTTAATTATTTGTTATTTGTTGTTATTCAGTTGCTAAGTTGTGTCCGACTCTTTTTGACCCCATAGACTGCAGTGAACCAGGCTCCCCTGTCCTTCGTTATTTCCTGAAGGTTGCTCAGATTCATGTCCACTGAGTTGGTGATGGTATCTAGCCATCTCATCTTCTGCTACTCCCTTTTCCTTTTGCCTTTACTCTTTCCCAACATCAAGATCTTTCCCAGTGAGTCGGCTCTTCCCATCAGGTGGCCAAAGTATTAGAGCTTCAACTGCAGCATCAGTCCTTCTAATGAATATTCAGGGTTGACTTCCTGTAGCTTTCTCATTATTTGATTTATAACCCAGGATGTGGTCTATCCTGGGGAATGTTTGAAGGGCATTTGAGTAGAATGTATATTCTAACATTGTTGGATTGAATAACCTATAAATGTCAATTAGATCCAACTGATTGATGATGATTTCTAGTTCTTCTCAATTCTTGTTGACTTTCTATAGATTCTATTCTTGAAAGAAGAGTGGTGAACACATCAACACCATAGATTTGGCCATTTCTCTTTTGTAGATTTGTCTATTTCACTTTTCAGTATTGTTCTGGGCCTTTTATTTAGCTCTGTTTTTTGTTACATACTCAGGATGATTATGACTTCTTGCTGACTTGACCTTTATCATTATGTTAATAAAATGGTGTCTTTTTAATATTTTTCCTGTACAGTTGGGATTTTTGCTGTTCTTTATGTACTGAGTAATTTTGGATTCTATCCTGGACATTTTGAGTATTATATGAAGCCTTGAATCTTGTTTAAATTCTTGTGAAAGTATTGACTTTTTTTTTTATTTTCATGGTATGTTAAGCTGGTTTAGGTTTAGGACATGTTTTGAACCTACTTTTAGTGGGTTGTGGTAGTTCCAATATCAGTTCAGTTTTAAAGTCATTTCATTATTTACATCTGTCCTATGTGTGTACCACCTATTGGCTAGCTTGAGACTTGTGCGGTGATCTGTTAATTCAGTTCTGAAAGTTTTGGTCACGCTGAATAGGATCAAATCTACATGTGCATAGTTGGAGGTGAGCTCAGGTGTTTATAAAAAAACTTTATGAGATCAGTTTCCTGAACTCTGCTTTCCATTATTTCCCCAGAATTTTCCCGTCGGCTGACACTTGTCTTTCCTCCATCCAGAGTGATGAGTCTATAGTTACCTCCATTGCCGTGTGCTCTCACAACTGGTCCTGCATTGGGCCCACTTTTAAGAGGAAGGAGAGAAACAAGCACAGATTGGTCCTGGCCTCCTGTAAGACAGTTACTCTCCCTCAGAGTTTTGGCTCCTACAAAGTCCCATTGCTGCTGGCTGTGGCTGTCATGACTGGTTACTGTGGGCTGAGGTGAAGAGTGGAGGATGGGGGCAAATGGAATGTTTTTGCAGTCTCTCTATTTAGAGTATCCTTTTCAGATTCTTGGGCTAAACTAGAGGGCTTCTCCTGGAACTGTTTCTGGCTGTTCCCGATACCCACTGCTAGTGTGTTGACTTCAGGCCAAGGTATCCCAGAAGGAACAGAAATGGCACACTCACCATTGGGTTGGTGGTATTTCGAATCTTGGTCTCCTCCACTCTGCCTGAAACTGTTTACTTTTCCGAGTTCTCAGAAAACTGCTCTTTGCTTTCCTGTCCAGTGGCATTCAGTGAGAGGCATGGTGGTAGCTGTATACTTCTTTTTTACCCTGGTCTGGAATTTTTTACTGCATTCTTTAAACAGTTTCCCATCAAGATGCTATTGTGCAGCCAGTGTGATTTAAATTAATCTATATCAAAGACTATGATGATTGAGACATGTCAGTATACAAAAGCATTAACATCTTTATTTAATAAATCTAACGTAGCATTGGAAAAGGGCTTCCCTGATAGCTCAGTTGGTAAAGAATCCGCCTGCAGTGCAGGAGACCCCAGTTCAATTTCTGGGTCAGGGAGATCCCCTGGAGAAGAGATAGGTTACCCACTCCAGTAATCTTGGGCTTCCCTGGTGGCTCAGCTGGTAAAGAATCTGCCTGCAATGCGGGAGACCTGGGTTCAGTCCCTGGGTTGGGAAGATCCTCTGGAGAAGGGAAAGGCTACCCACTCCAAAGGAGTCGGACACGACTAAGAGCATTGGAAAATCAATGTGGCAGTTGTTTGCATTTCTTATAGACTATTCCAAATTATTGATTTACTTAAACTAAATTTTTATAGGACTGTAGAGTAAAACTCCAACTTTTCTGCTGAATGAAGCTGTATAAACAGTGCCTTAATTATGTTTCATCTGCTTCTCAGTATTCTACCTATGAGTCAATATGATTCAATGGGAAATAAGAAAACCTTGTATCTGCAAAACCCTATGAAAGGTGATGAGCTTTGAGTTGGTTCCACATTCAGATAGTTTGCTTTCAAACCAAATATGCAAAAAGAGGCAATGATCTATATGACTTTTACTAGGGAAAGTAACCTGTTGAACTGTTTCTTTCACCATGTTCAACAGAGTACTTAGGAAGAAAGAGATTAATTCATTTTTAATGCTAGGAAAATACAGTCATTAAAAAGCAGATAATATAAAATGCCAGAAATGCTTTTAACATTACAAGAAGTGCACTTCTTTCTTAAATAGCTTGCTACTTTTGGAGATCTGGATATGCTGAGGTATTAAATATTAAAATAGAGGTTGCTTTTTAAAATGCAGTGTTTCTTATCAGAAAAAAAAATACAGTTTGAACAAGCATTTCTGTTGTATAATTCATGATGTTGCTAATAAGATAGTCGAGAAGAATTATTTTGTTATACTTTTGAGAATGACTGGATTATTTTTTACAAGGGAACATTCCCTTGTTCACATCCTCTTAAATATATATGAGTACTGTTAAATTGTATGGGATAGTCACCTGGCAGATTTTGTCAGATTAATGGGTTTTATTGTAAAATCCATGTTTTATTGTGAAATCCAACCAAACAGGAATATTGATGTGAATTTTGCCATATTGAACATTATCATAAATCAACTATACATTCTAAATCTTTGATGTCATAGGAAAATAAATGTTGAAAGGATGTCCCTCAGAACGCTTAAACTCCATGGATTTTAGGGATAGAAATGAATATGATTTGTTTTTCCTTTGATATATATGAACAACTAAACAGTACAGATATAGGTGTTGGTCTTAAAAGGAATGCTCCTGTCTTTGGTTTCTCCTCATGTGCATTCATTCACCCCTTGGTAAGTGTTAGTTACTCAGTCATGTGTGACTGAGACCCCAAGGAGTATAACTCACCAGGCTCCTCTGCCCATGGATTTCTCCAGACAAGAATACTGGAGTTGGTAGCCAATCCCTTCCCAAAGGGGGTCTTCCGAATCCAGGGACTGAACCCAGGTCTCCTGCATTGTAGGTGGATTCTTTACTTTCTGAGCCACCAGGGAAGCCCATTCATTGGGATGTTAATACCTAAGGTAACAACAAGCAATGGGTTTTGAGCAAGTTCTTTAAAGTAATTATCCAGCGCTTTCGTGTTCTGTGTGCTCCATCAGTTCAGAAGAAAACCCAGTTCATATAAAAGCCATCCATAGGTTTTAGCTACAATATACTTGAGTTATTATGGTAGATTAAGTCTTTGATACGCAAGTGTTGATTCCTGAAGTGCTTTTTCACGCTATTTTCACCTCTACACTGTATAACTTTATCATGTTGAAAATAGAAAAAATTTGTCAAGGTGTGTTGATTAGTGCCTGCCTTTATCATATTGTGTCCTTCAAACTAGTTTTCCAATATTAAACAAGTTTTGTATATAAAAAGGGCTTCCCTGTGATTCAGATGGTAAAGAATCTGCCTACAATGCAGAAAAAAAAATTAAGCTACAGATTTTCACATTAACATAATTTACAATCCACTTGGGTTTCTAAATGAACTGAAATCAATGTTCTTTATTGCAGTGTATCTGTAAGAACCATATCTAAATATGTTTAGATATTCTGAGCAAAATTTTGGTGAATAACATCTCGCTTTTTCTCCCAACCAGCTATATTTTTGTGGAATCTGTGACCCATCCCCAAATGGTTTCATGTTTAACATTACTTGCATTAAAAAAAAAAGCTTTTTATTTTAGAAAAACAAAAATGGTATTTTAGACCATCTCAGATTTAAAAATATTAGTTTAATCTTCTTTGAGAAGAAACCCCAAAGTTTTTGTATGCTCACAGAATTAGACAGTTTTGATTAATTTAATGTTCTAATTATTTTAATTCTTAAGGAATGCTAACTAGTTTTTCCTTGAACAGGAAAAGTAAAGATCTCTGTCTCCTTGGTAAGTATTTAGTGCCATATTCACAAATTAGACCATTACTCTGAAATTTTTATCTTACAATTACACTCTGGTTTTGGCTGATAATGACATATGCTTATGATGTTTAAACAAGTTTACATGTTTCCAAGGAAAGCAAAAGAGCATGGTTAGGTTAGTAAGTTTCTAAAACTTATTAGAGAAACATCAAAACCCAGTTAACTCAACTATCATAAGCAAACTATGCACAAGGAAATTATTTACTTTTAAAAAAAAAGGATATAATCAGAGGAACATTTGGAAATTCGCATATAATTTATAGGAGTGAGAGTCTCTACCCTTTTCAGGGCAATTCTTATGTATTAAGCTGGGAATAGAAGTACACATAAAACCTGACTTATTTTTTGTGTAGAATTCTTTTTCTCCAAGGGTGCTGAGTTTTTGAGAGTTCCTTTAATTACTTCATTCTTAACTATTTGTTTCTTATGCAGAGAGTAAGTACAGTCTGAACAGCAGGTGTTCTTTTTAATATGAGAAAAAATGTATGAAGCCTTTTAATCTTAACATGCTACTGTATATGAGGAGCTTGTTTAGAATTATTAATATATAAGATATGTAAAGGCGCTTTGATAGTCTATGTATATGTGCATTCTTTTCTTATTACAGGTTTTGAAATGGAGACTTTCAGAAGAGTTAGAGCTCATGTATTTAATATTTGGGGGGATGTTTATTATGTGCTGGCCATTGGAAATGATTAGGCCTGGCCCAGAGACTATTTCTATTATTGGAGAAGGAAATGGCAACCCACTCCAGTGTTCTTGCCTGGAGAATACCAGGGACAGGGGAGCCTGGTGGGCTGCCATCTATGGGGTCACACAGAGTTGGACACAACTGAAGTGACTTAACAGAGACTGTTTCACTTCTTAGAGAAAGTTTAGCCTAGCAGTTATAGACCCAAACTTTAAATATGTTTGATGCATAGACTCATTGTAAATCTGTAATTTTTTGGCATTTTTCTGGTCTCCAGTAATAAAAGTCAGTAAAACATGACCCAGGCCATGAAGGCATTTATTCTTTAGTTCTTTTTAGTTGTAATATGGAGTTTAACATGCAAAGTGTGCTGGAAAAAGAAAGCATTATTTACTCAGTCATGTCTGATTCTTTGCCACACTGTGGAATATAGCTATTCAGGCTCCTCTGTCCATGAAATTCTCCAGGCAAGAATACTTCCAGGAAAGGGAGTGGGTTGTTGTTCCCTTCTCCAGGGTACCTTCCCAACCCGGGGATCGAACCTGGTCTCCTACATTGCAGGCAAATTCTTTACCATCTGAGCCACCAGGGAAGAATTAAATATTCTTAAGAGGACATTTTTAATAGATGATACCCTGAGATCCCCATTTACAAATCAGTCTGAGATAGAATAGGATGATTCATTCTGTCAGGATTGCACTGGCATGAATATAGTTACTGAACAAATCTTAAAACAATTATGATTGAATAAATTATTTAGGTGAGACCCAGTTATTCAAAATAATTCTCTCCCTCCTTCGAAGTGTTTATCTGAATCTTACGGATCTACAAGACATTAAGGAGAATTTCAGAGTGGGATCACCTATTATTGCTATCGAGGGACATGGTGGTAGAGGGGTGTGATAGAAATGTAAGGAAGATGCTGCTAGAAAAATATAGGAAAGTGTGTTGCATCAGTATGGCATGGCCAGTCAGAACATGGAATGTCTCCACGAAGTGTACTTGAGATATGGAGGCAAACTTAATGAAACCTATCAAAATTGAAAGCCTCTACCTGTTCTACTTTTGCTTTAAAAGACAAATAACTTGGGAAATTCTTCCAAGTCTCCTAAATCCTAAGTATGTTGGACCTTTTAAGACACAGGGGGACATAAAAAAGTTCTATAGCTGGCTGTGTAGATAAAATCAGAAAGGGAAATTTTTCCTGCCAGGATTGGAGCTTAAGCTGTTTGAATGAGGGCACTGTAAAGAATTATTTGCCTAGAGGCTAGTTGACCCAGCTGACATCTAGACTTTGAAAGATAGACCTTTCAGCCTGAATAAAGCTACATTTTGTTTAACAGGAGACCACCTGCGTGGAAAGAGAGTGGGATGGTATTATATGTCAAGAACTGTCATAAATTCGAAAGATGTGACTTCGGTAGCCAGGAAATCCAAAAAAGGATTCAAGCACCAGGATCCAAAAATTGTCTGCTCAGACTTGATTGGTGAACTAAGTTTGGCCATTGTGAGTAGGGAGAAGGGCAGAGTTTTGAGCTTGGAAATAAACACACAAACACAAACCTGGACTAAGTCATGTCAGACAAGATAAACCTAATTATTTACAGGGAAAGCATAACAGTGGAGTTGTGTGTGGCCACAAAAGACACAAGTAGGAACTGAGAAGTTAAAAATCAGTAGGCAAAGGACTTTCTAACAGTTTAAGAAGTTCAAAGTGGGACACAGAATCTCATGAGTCAGTGAGTTCCTTGTTGCTAGAATTTAAACCATTGCTTCACTAGGAGACTGAGGAGAGATGATTAGTGCTAAAAAGTAGAGGATTTAATTTAATACATATTTATTAATCATCTGCTTTGTGTTCTGAGCTACATACCTTTAGCATCCTTTGCCTTCAGCAATTATGTGGTTTGGGGATCCTTATAAGAGAGGATTCAGGTGGAAGACTGAAAATTGAGTGTTCAGTTATCATATTGTGTTATATTCTGGATGAAAACAATGATTTATTTCCCACAGAGAGTGAGAGAAGCAGCCTGAGCCAAATTTCTTTCGTTTAATTCATTCTGGAAACAGAAACAAATGAGACATGTATATAAAGGTGGGGGGCGGACTCTATGAAGTCATTACTAAGAAATGAAATTTGCAACAAAAGCAAGATAAGAGTTACATTTTAGAAATATTGATAAGTGAATGTCAAATCATACATTTCTTATGAGACAGTTTGGTTACTTTGGCAACGTAGACATTTTTCCTCATTTCTGATAAGCAGTATTTCTTTCATTTCCACCTGTGGCCTTTGCCACTTTGTCTCTAAGGGACATTATTGCTTAGATGAAAACTAATTAACATTTTAAATTATAATATATGCAGTAGATTTAGAGGGCATTTGTTTCTTCAGTGTTACTCTCAATGCAACATGGAAAGACTTCATGGTGATTTCTTTACATACACTTTCAGGGTATAGTTTTGAAATATTTAAGTAAGTATAACAATGCTTTTTATCTTGATATCTTGTCTGTTCTTAGTGGCTAATGTTACTTAAATGTAAGCTAGATACTATAAACTAGGGTTTTGCAACACAATTATTACTTTTTGCTGTCAAGCTATTGATATATTTTACTGTCAGGTTTATAAAATAGGTATAGGGCGAGAACATGTGATTTAAAAAAATAACAGCTTTATTGGATGTCATTTACATACAGTAAATTCAACCATTTGAAAGTATATGGTTCTATGGTTCTAAGATTTTTTTATTATATTCACAAAGTTGTCCATTGATCACCACGTGATCAACAAATGTTGACGTACTTCTAGAACATTTTTACTACCATCAAATAAAACCTCATTCCTGGGCGTATATTGAGAGAAAACTATAATTCAAAAAGATACAGGTACACCAGTGTTCATTGTAGCACTAGTCACAATAGCCAGGACATGGGAGCAACCTAGAGGAATGGACAAGAAAGATGTGGTGCATATATACAATGGGATATTACTCAGCCGTAGAAACAAATGAAATAATGCCATATGCAGCAACATGGACTCACCTTAGATTTTGTCATACTGAGTGAAGTAACTCAGACAAAATAAATATCATATGAAACCACTTACATGTGGAATCTAAAAGAAGAGTACAAATGAACTTATCTACAAAACAGAAATAGAGTTGCAGATGTAGAGAACAAATTATGGTTACCAGGGAGTAAGGTGGGTGGGGGAGGATAAATTACAAGATTGAGGTTAATGTATACATACTGCTGTATATAAAATAGATAACTAATAAGGACCTACTGTATATCACAGGGAACTATACTCTGTAGTGACCTATATGGGAAAAGTGTCTAAAAATGATTATATATCTATATATGCATAAGTGATTCATTCTACTGTACATCTGAAACTAACATTGTAAATCAACTATAATCCAATAAAAAAAAAATAAGACACCCCATACCCACTGGCAATCACTCCCATTGCCCTCTCCCTCAACACCTGTCAGCCACTAATATGTTTTCTTTCTCTGTGATCTAAATTCCCTTCATCGAAATGCTGTTTTTCTTTTATTTGGTATAATATGTTCGAGGTTCATGCATGCTGTTGCACATATATGAATTTTATTCCTTTTATTGCTGAATAATATTCCAGTGCATGGCTACTTAATTTGCTTCTCTGTTCATCCATTGATAGACATTGGGTTGTCTCCACTCTTTGCCTATTATGAATAAAGCTGGCATAAACACTACTTTACAAGTTTTTGTGTGAAATATACACTTAAGAATGACATTGCTGGGTCATACGAGAACTGTATGTTTAACATTTGAGAAACTGCCAAACTTTCCCAAAGTCACTGTGCCATTTCATTTCCATCAGCAATGTATAAATGTTTCAATTTTCCGTATCTTTGCCAATACTTGTTATTATTTGTCCTTTTGAAGATAGTCATCCTAGTGGTTACAGAGTGGAAGAGTTAGTTGCTCAGTTGTGTCCAACTGTTTGCAACCTCATGGACTGTAGCCCACCGGACTCCTGTGTCCATGGGATTTCCCAGGCAAGAATACTGAAATGGGTTGCCATTCCCTTCTCCAGGGGATCTTCCCACCCAGGAATTGAACTCGTGTCTCTTGCATTGCAGGCAGATTCTTTACCATCTGAGCCACCAGGGAAGCCATCAGGAAAATGGTTATAAAGTAGTACTGAATTGCAGTTTTGGTTTTCATTTCTATGATGGTTAATGTTGTTGAATATCATTTCATGTGCTTACTCACCATTTGTATATCTTTTTTGGAGAAATATATATTCCTATCCTTTTAACATTTTTTAATTAGGGGATTTTCTTTTTCATTTTTGAGGTGTGAGAATTATTTATATACTTTAAATGGAAGCCCCCTAAAGAGAAATATGGTTTGCAATATTTTTTTTTCCCTTTCTGTTGGTTGTTTGTTTGCTTTCTGGGTGATGTTCTTTCGTGTACAAAATTTTAAAATTTTGATGGCATCTTTGATTTATTTTTCTTTTGTCACTTGTGTTTTTGGAGTTATATTTAAGAAATTATTGCCTAATCAAGAATCACGAATATCTACTCTTTTTTTCTTCAAAGATTTTTATATTTTCAGTTCTTAAATTTAGGTCTCAACTCTTATAGCTATATGATTTGAGATAAATATATATTGTGTGAGGCAAGAGGCCAACTTCATTCTTCTGTATCTGGATATCCAGTTTTGCTAGCACAATTTGTTGAAAAACTGCCTTTTCCCCATTGGATGGCCTTGGCACCCTTGTCAAAAATCAATTTGCCATAAATAGAAGGATTTATGTATGGATTCTCAATTCAGTTCCATTCTTCTCTATTCTTGTGCTTAGGCTGATACCAAGTTATCTTGATTACTTGATTACTGAAGTTTTGTAATAAGACTTGAAATTGCAAAATGTGAATCCTCCAACTTTGGTCTTTTTCAAGGTCATTTCAGTTATTTAGATTCCCTTACATTTCTCTATGAATTTTAGAATCAGCTTGCCCGTTCTAAGTGCAGCTGGGATTTTGATACCTCTTGGGTTGAATCCATAGATTAATATGGGGAGCATTGCCATCTTAATATTCCTTTAATTTCTTTCAACAGTGTTTTGTAATTTTCAATGTAAATGCATTACACTTTTGTTACACTTAACCCTAAGTATTTTATTCATTTTGAGGTTTTTGTAAAAAGAACTCTTTCTTTTATTTCATTTTCAAATTGTCCATTCAGTTCAGTTCAGTTCGGACACTCAGTCATGTCCGACTCTTTGTGATCCCATGAACCGCAGCACGCCAGGCCTCCTGTCCATCACCAGCTCCTGGAGTTTACCCAAACTCATGTCCATTGAGTTGGTGATGCCATCTAACTATTTCATCCTCTGGCGTCCCCTTCTCCTCCTGCCCTGAATCTTTCCCATCATCAGGGTCTTTTCAAATGAGTCAGCTCTTCGCATCAGGTGGCCAACGTTTTGGAGTTTCAGCTTCAACATCAGTCCTTCCAATGAACACCCAGGACTGATCTCCTTTAGGATGGACTGGTTGGATCTCCTTGCAGTCCAGGGGACTCTCAAGAGTCTTCTCCAACACCACAGTTCAAAGCATCAATTCTTCGGTGCTCAGCTTTCTTTATAGTCCAACTCTCACATCCATATATGACTACTGGAGAAACCATAGCCTTGACTAGATGGACCTTTGTTTAGAAATAGTGTTTTTTGTGTGTCTACAACCTTCCTCATTTTTTAGTGCTCTTTTTTAATGGATTACTTAGGATTTTCAATATATAAGATCATACATCTGCAAATAGAGTTATCTTTATTTCTTCCTTTCCATCTCAATGCCTTGTATTCCTTTCCCTTGTTTGATTGCCCCATGAGAGTGTGGTTTTAAAATATTTAATTCACAAATGTAAGATGCTAAATAATTGGTCATATTCTCCTACATTCTACTATAATTAATTTGAAAAATCCATTCATGGAAGATCCTAGCAGATAACACAGTGCAATTTATATGAATCAAATAAAATGTAATCTATATTTTTAAGACATGAATTTAATAAATATTTAAAAATTGACATGTATTAGTTTCCTTGATTCATAAGCCTATATTAATGGCTGGGAAATCACTTTCTTATAAAACAAAATTTTTATACAAACCCAACCCAAAACAAAATAAAAAACAAAATGATATTAGATTAGAAGGAAAAGAGACTTATTGCATCCAACTGTTAGTTTTGGAGGGGTCCAAGAAATTATTTGAGAAACTTGCCGGTGTTTCGAAAATCATACTTTCCCAGGTGTGGTTTTGAAATACAGGTCTTTCTTGACTTAACATGGGGTTATGTCCCGTAGTAAACCCATAGTAATAAATAAACCCACAATAAATTGAAAACATCTTAAGCCAAAAATGTATGTATTTAATACATCTAACCTTCCAAATGTCATAGTTTACCCTAGCCCACCTTAAATATCTCAGAACTCTTCTATTAGCCTAAAGTTGGGTAATGCCTATTTATGATAAAGTATTGACTATCTCACGTAATTAAGTGAATACTGTCACCCGACAGGGAAAACAAAGTGGTTATCTGGAGAGAGTGGTTATAAGCCTATTGGTTATTTATCTCCGTAATGGCATGGCTGACGGGTAGCCATGGATACTGAGCTGAGTCACCTTAAATAAATACAATCTACACTTACCGGGAGTTTGATCCTTGGCAGTTTGCACACTTCTAGTTCTACTCCTTGTTTATGGCCAGTGGCCATTGTAATTGGTGTTATATCTTGACCATCATCCTCACCTAACCTGGAAGTGCTGTTATGAGGGATGAAGGAGGTGATTATGCAAGACAGTTAGTATAGGCCTGCTAGTTCAGTTCAGTTCAGTTCAGTCACTCAGTCATGTCCAACTCTCTGTGACTGCATGAATTGCAGCACGCCAGGCCTCCCTGTCCATCACCATCTCCCAGAGTTCACTCAAACTCATGTCCATCGAGTCTGTGATGCCACCCAGCCATCTCATCCTCTGTCGTCCCCTTCTCCTCCTGCCCCTGATCCCTCCCAGCATCAGAGTCTTTTCCAATGAGGCAACTCTTCGCATGAGGTGGCCAAAGTACTGAAGCTTCAGCTTTAGCATCATTCCTTCCAAGGAACACTCAGGGCTGATCTCCTTTAGAATGGACCAGTTGGATCTCCTTGCAGTCCAAGGGACTCTCAAGAGACTTCTCCAACACCACAGTTCAAATGCATCAATTCTTCAGTGCTCAGTTTTCTTCACAGTCCAACTCTCACGTCCATACATGACCACTGGAAAAACCATATCCTTGACTAAACGGACCTTTGTTGCCAAAGTAATGTTTCTGTTTTTGAATATACTATCTAGGTTGGTCATAACTTTCCTTCTAAGGAGTAAGCGTCTTTTAATTTCATGGCTGCAGTCATAATCTGTAGATTTTGGAGCCCCCCAAAATAAAGTCTGACACTGTTTCCACTGTTTCCCCATCTATTTCCCACAAAGTGATGGGACCAGATGCCATGATCTTCGTTTTCTGAATGTTGAGCTTTAAGCCAACTTTTTCACTCTCCATGTTATCTGCATATCTGAGGTTATTGATATTTCTCCCGGCAATCTTGATTCCAGCTTGTGCTTCTTCCAGCCCAGCGTTTCTCATGATGTACTCTGCATAGAAGTTAAATAAGCAGGGTGACAATATACAGCCTTGACATTCTCCTTTTCCTATTTGGTAATATTGTGTCATTACAAATTTATTAATATTCTTGTGCCTCCCAAGGCACACATTTAAGAGACTCTTAATTAGTTTAAAGGGGAAGGCAGTAGAGAGGATAAAAGTCAGAAGAGATGATTAAGAATTAAGAGTGTCAGTGTGGGGCACCCCGATTTAAGTGTGGAAGAGTTTGTGAGACTAGAGAAGACTTGAGACAGGAACCATGGGGTTACTACCAGTTTTGCAAGGCAGAGGGGTGTAGAAGAGATAGGAAGTTCAGGGAAAACAAAGTTCTTGGTTTATGACCATTTACACTGATCATTTACCTTCCCTGTTCAAACGCTTTTTGTTTCTTTGCTTTTAGCACATCATTTGTATTTAAACACAATGGTGTCATCCAAAGAAAAGTAGCAGAGGCATTTAAAAATCAGATGCATTTCTTTCTCTATTTTCTAGAAACAGACAGTAAGATGTGAAATCAATATATACCAGGGGAAGCAACAGTAGTCATTTAAGAAGCTTATCAGAATCAAATTTTAATTTAAATTAAATTTAAATATTGAACCTGTTTTATTTATTGAAGATTTCAAGGCAAAGATCTACAGTCTGTCGTTTCCACTTTATCTTATTGAGAAAGATTTTTCAAAGTAAGAAGTATAAATACATATTGCTTTTTCTGTATCCATGGTTTGAAGTTGGTCTAGTAGTGTTCTCTCTTAACAAGGTTTAACTAATGCTAATTCAAGGTTTTAAGTGCTGGGTTTTATATTAAACACTTCATAGAGAAAGACAACCACTTATAGTGGGAGAGTATGCATACTTTGGAGACAGACTGTCTGGCTCTGCCACTTACAAACTCTGTGACCTCGGGCAACTTACTTAAACTCTCTGTGCCTCAGCATCTTCATCTGTAAAACTTGCTGGCCATTTAGAACCTACTCTCTGTCTTTATGAGGACTGAATAAGGTAACAGTTTAAAACACTTAGAAGTGGCACTGAGGACATATTATATCAGCAGTTTGTGTGAAATATGCTAAATACAAGATGGGATTTATTAGGAAGACAAGTTAGAATTATCTTTTTTTTTTCCCGTTTTGATTTGAACATTGCTCAGCAATTTGCGAATGATTGACACCAGCCCAAACTGAATTTCTGTTCAACGTGCTTTTGGTGTGTTAATCCAAGAAGGGCTCTAAAGGCTCAGGAAAGGTTGACACTGATGCCATCATGCTGTTCGAACATGACTCTCTGTGGTAGATTCTGTCTGTGTCTCTTTTATGAGTAAAAGATTAAAACAACAAAAATCTAGGTTTTTCTCATGTTGGATGAAAGGGTAATATTTCACTTTTCACACTGGATCAGATAGTAGCCTAGAGCATCTACATTCATATTGTGCTCTGATTGCTCCCGTGCCAGCTAAAGTTACACCGTTTTCTTTATCATTATGTGATGAGACTTGTCACCCTGCTTTATGAACAGCAAATTCTTAGCTCAGGGAACAGCCAGGGGCAGGTCATAAAATAAAGGATTATGGAGCAAAGATATTAGTAAAATAGAAGCATCAGCACTTCTTACTGTATTTAACTCAAAGACGATGAGGTCTGCCTGGGGAGCTAATACTACTTAACTGCTTTTGGGCGAAAAGCCAGAAGGAAATTGTATTTCAAAGAGAGAAGGTCTGGCATTCCATATGCTGTGTAATCCTGGTCAGTTAACAGAGATGTATGGCCATTTAACACAGAAAATAAAAGACTAAAATGAAACTTTTATGTTAAGGAACATAATGTTGACACAGTTAGAGGCTGAAGGGCAATTGATAACATATCAGGTCCTTAAATTTTTCAAGTGAAAATTGTTGGGTCACAGAGCCAGCAACTCTGCAGAACAAGTCTCATATGAACCTAATTTGAGCTTGGCATTCCCTGAGCCAGAGAGCCAGTAATGACGATCATGACAAATGGGTGAACCAAAGGTCACTGCAGAAATCTCTTTAGTGTCCCAGAGAGACAGGGCGATCCATAGGGAATGCTGGATCTAGTTCAAGTCCAAGTCTGTCCTGAATAAAAGGAACTGAAAGGTGATGGTCAAGCTAAACAATGTTCTTAGATATGTTGGGATAGACTGCACTAGAAAGAAGGATGTCACCCCTTTCTGTATCACTGTTGCTTCCTTGGGTTGGTGAAAAGCTGACACCAGTTGCCCTAGTTGGCTGTGGCTTTAGGAGAGCTCTACACCTCCTAAACCATGAATCCTATCTGCTGGCTGCCATGGTTTTCTAATTTTGACAGTGTGTCCTTGTTCTATTCAGCTTGTGCAGTTGCTGATCAAATGATGCCCAGCCTTGGGTTTGGTGTGACTTGCTCAGCCTCTGCTTCTTTTCTTCTAGTCACTCTGGCTGCTCTGTCATCCTCTAGAGCTCTCAGGGTGCTCCCTATTAAGTAACATACTGTGGCTGCTCTTTAAATTGAGGGTGAACCACTTTAGGTTTCTTGGATGTACCTACAAACACTTGAGGATGCGTTTTTAAGTGTCTTATTTTCCCTTTTACTTGTAGAAATGTACATGCCACATTCTTCATGGCCTTGATCTGTTCATTGCTTTGAATTCCATTGCCAGCAAGAGCCTATACCTTAAAAACTTTATCACAGCCTTTTTTTTTTTCTCCCTCAAAATGTGTGTGTGTCTGTTTAAGCTGGGTTATTTCTCAGCATTCTAAAATCAGTATTAGAATTTAGGGCAGATGATTTAAATGCCTGGGCTTCCCTGGTGACCCAGCAGTAAAGAATCTGCTTACAATGCAGGAGTACAGGAAATGTGGGTTCGATCCCTGGGTCGGGAAGATCCCCTGAAGGAGGGCATGGCTACCCACTTCAGTATTCTTGCTGGGAGAGTCCCATGTACAGAGGAGCCCAATGGGCTAAAGTCCATGGGTTTGCAAAGAGTTTGAATGACTGAAATGACTTAGCAAGCATGCACAATTTAAATATCTAAGTATAAAGACCTGTGTTTCATTTTGTTTTTTATTCATTCTTCTATTTATTCATTCAGCATTTGTTTATGGATCTTCAAATATATTAAATATAAGGAGACAAAAGTTAACATGATACTGTCCATAATCCTTCAGTTTTTTATTCTCTCTCTCTTTCTCTCATTTCAATGACAGAGGCAGGTACAGTATCTAACAATGTCACTTACGAGCAAATTCAGATGAGTATCCCAAGTGATTCTGATAGATTCCTTAATGATGTGACCTACTGGTTTGAATATAAGAAATGTTGACTTACACATCTGTTGTTATTATTTTTTAAAAAAATATTTTTATGTAAGGTAAAGTGTCACACAGTCCTGTCTGACTCTTTGAGACCCCATGGATTGTAGCTCACCAGGCTCCTCTGCCCATGGAATTTTTCAGGCAAGAATACTGGGATGGCGTGCCATTTCCTCCTCTAGGGCATCTTCCTGATCCAGGGATCGAACTTGTGTCTCTTGCCTCTCCTGCATTGGCAGGCAGATTCTCTACCATCTGAGCATCATTTAAATTTTATTAAAACTTGTTTTTTTTTTAATTAAAAAAAATTTTTTTTTTTTACAGAATTGTTATTTCATCAGAGCTCCAAACTAAAGTAAAAGTTCCTATTGTGGCAAAGTCATAGGTTGGCCTTGGCTGCCATAGGAGTTTCCATCTTCCATATTTATATTCATTTAATGAGAAAGGACTGATGTCCTGGCTTCTGGACCTGAGCAAAGACAGGGTGAGTTAGGGTGCCTGTCCTCTTGGATCAAAGTCAGTCAAGTAATATGCCACAGGATTTAACATTAAGCCTTGGGCTGGGAATGGAGTGAGCTTCTCCTGGGGGCAAGAGACTTTATTGACCTCTCTCCCCTCCCTCTCTCTTTCCTCTCCTTAACCCTTCCTATCCTTCCCCATTTTTCTATTCCCCTGGTCCTGGAAGCAGGAATCTGGTCAAAGGGCCCTCAGCCTGAGCTGAGGATTGGAGACTGATCACCTCCTTTTGGCAGAGAACTCAAATTCTGGTTCTGGTCTGGTCTGATTTCTGGTAGGGCCTAGTTCCAGTCCTCCCTTCTCTGGAGGCCCAGGGAAAAGTCCCATAACGCCTGGACATTTGTAGGTGGCAGGAGACGTTTGTAAGGCCACCCCTTTGCTCCCCCTCTCCCGCCTCCTCCCTCTTCTTTCAACCTGGCTTCCTTTCCTCCCTTGAAATCTTTGATGTTAGTACTTGGATTCTTGTATTTAAGGGCTTCCCTGGTGGTACAGAGGTTAAAGCATCTGCCTGCAATGTGGGAGACCTGGGTTCAATCCCTGGGTCAGGAAGATCCCCTAGAGAAGGAAATGGCAACCCCCTCCAGTATTCTTGCCTAGAGAATCCCATGGATGGAGGAGCTTGGTGGGCTACAGTCCACGGGTTGCAAAGAGTTGGACAGGACTGAGTGACTTCACTCACTCTCCTGGGGGAAGGGAGGGGGAATGAGTCAGCACCTCAAGGACAGTTTGGATACTTTCAGGAAATGGCCTTAGGAAGGTAGATACTGGGTAGATAACATGCAGATTTCTGACTTTTAGTAGCACAAGTGGTTCTAGGGCCTAGTGTTTTGGCCCTACCCCATGGACTGTCCATGAAATTCAAGGCTCAGAGTCCTTTGGGCTTGTCATTCTCTCCTCTTTTTTTGATGTTACATCCTCTTACATCTTGGAATTCTTTGGCAAGCCCACCACAAGCCCATGAGACAGAAGATGCAAGCCATTCTGGGCTGGTATTTGGTATAATTAATACTAGAAAGGGCTTCCCTGGTAGCTTGGACAGTAAAGCGTCTGCCTACAATGCAGGAGACCGGGGTTCAATCCCGAGGTTGAGAAGATCCCCTGGACAAGGAAATGGCAATCCACTGCAGTATTCATGCCTGGAAAATCCCATGGACCGAGGAGCCTGGTGGGCTACAGTCCATGGGGTCGCAAAGAGTCGGACACGACTGAGCGACTTCTCTTCTTCACTTCTCTTTTCACTTCTTCAGTACTAGAAAAGCTTTAGCAAACAGTCCAAGCTCTTGTTCAACTGAGGTAAAAGAATTTGGGCAAGGAACACAAAACACAAAGGAGCGCTCACACACACAAGCCCACAGGCTGAGGGGCAAAGAGAACAAAGAAGCAGTATATTTAGGGCAGAAGTAAAATTTACACACTCAGAGGAGAAGAGTGCCAAAACACTTGACAGGAGCACTCAGCAAGGTTGTCGATCCCCGATCCCCCCTTTTATCTTATTTTTAGTCCTTTGAATGGGTGGAGGTCTTTTTTTGTTTGTTTTTTTTCCGAGGTACAGTTTCTTTACAATATTATACAACAGTCTTTCTGATTGGGGTGGAATATTCACCAAGGAGAGGGTTGAGGTGTGGCCTGGATTGCCTCCTGTTGCATCAGTTTCTGGTCCTGAGCCCTTATTTGTCTTCTGAAGTCACTTTCCATAGGTTTAAGAGCTGTTTTCCCTGACGCTTTCCCTTACTGGTTGAGCACCACACATGGAAGGTCCTACAGGGCCATCATCAGCAACCTGTGCATTTTCATTGCACATGCTCCATGTTTTATGCTCAGAGTTTCCTGCTCAGATGCTACCACATTTCTCTTTTAGATGCCATTCCTCTATGTGTCCCTGGTGGCTCAGAGGTTAAAGCATCTGCCTCCAATGTGGGAGACCCAGGTTCAGTCCCTTGGTCAGGAAGATCCCCTGGAGAAGGATATGGTAACCCAGTGCAGTATTCTTGCCTGGAGAATCCCATGGATGGAGAAGCCTGGTAGGCTACAGTCCACGGGGTTGCAAAAAGTCAGACACGACTGAGCGACTTCACCTTCACCTTCACCTCTATGTGTCACGGCCTCCTTAAGTGCAAAGCAAGGATGTGGCCTTGCCTTCTGCCTAATGCCTATATGTGAGGAGGCCTAGGGCTCCCCTGCCCTGACTTTCCTGCCTCATAAGTAACGAGGCCATGAGGAACTGGCTGGAGAGGAGTTAGGGGACTCAGTGATTGATCTGATGGTGGGGGCTAGGATTCGAAAGAACCTGGTCAAGAACAAGAATATAGAACACTAAGTTTGGAGAAAGAGAGAGAGTAAAGCTTGTGGCCAGTGAATAAACTCAGGGCTTCATACCTTGGGATAAGGGAACATTTGAAGAAAGTCAAGGATAGCCGGTTTCACCAGGACCAGCAGGGAGAATATTTCACTTTGTGCTTCTGTGAAGTAGTGAGAAAACTCATTTCTACATGAAAAGCAACCAAACTATAAAAAATAATTGCATATTACTTAATATTCCATGGGCATATATCTATTTTGCCTCCTCAGAGCTCATCCCCAATGTTAACTCATATGTTTTATTTGGAATAAAATGTAGATTAGCCGATGCATGCTGGAAATATTTTTTAAAGTTTTTAAACAGCTCTGTTTAAACATCATTTTTCCATAATGAAAATCTTGTTCCCGCATGGTGAAAGGGTTCCATATAATCACTTTCAAAAGAGCATAGGAAGTGTTAAGTTTAAAAATAGAAAACAAGCAGTAAGAACATTTAGTTTGCAATAGCATTTTGGCTGTTTTCTCCTAATATGGTTGCCCAATCCCCTCCCACAGGAAAGCCTCCTACAAAATGTCACACCCAAGGAACTAATCCGTGCAGATGTGTTAGAAATGACACCTGAGAACGGCGATTACCTCGCTCGAGACTGTGATGTGTTCTCCTATTAATGAGAGCCTCCCATTAGTTTTTGTACATTCTCTATGCTATTTAAGATGCCAGAGTCCTTTTCTTAAATGAAGACTTCATTCTGCATATTTCTCAATTTTCTGCCTGTGTTCAGTGAATTATTAGGAATACAATGAAATCCACTCTACATTGCTTTCCGTGATGGGTATGTTGTTTAATTAGAGAGTATTGCTAAGCCTGAAAATGTAAAGATAATTGGAGCTGGCTTTTCCGGTCATAGAGGGTAGTTTCTGAAATACATAAATCCAAACTTCTGTGCAGTAATTTGATGCAGACTCCTCTCAAGAGAAATAGCTCCCTAAGGAATAATCAACCCTAAGAACTATACACAATAGAAAATCTCTCATCTTAAATAAGGCGGAGAACCAGGAGTGGTGAGGGAAATTCCTTCCCTGAAGGAATCAGGGCTTGAGGTCCCATAGGATTATTTATGAGATGGAAACTGTTTGCAAAATTTTTGTGTGAAGTCTCCTCTGAATTTTTTAACTGTCAAAGTTGACATGAAAAATGAGTGGTTCTTTGCTTTTATTTTAAATTTTGCATGACCTTATCCATTTGGAAATGTGTGTGTTGGACTACAGCACTGATATAGTGCCTACCAAATATTAAACTGAAAGATGTGGCAGAAAAATTAAGAAGCAGCACTTCCAGAGAAGAGTTTAAACATTTGCAGACACATTCATTGTAGATGGGGCAAAAAGTTGCCTAGCAGGTAGAAGATATTTTCATAATCAAAACATTGTTTGACTTCACTTCAGCGTGGCCTCAGCATGGTAGCTCATTTATTGTTTCTAGTTATATATTCATGTATTGTATCTCTTTTCATATGCACCCATTTGACCAGGGGACAACTTAGTCTCAGAGAAAGTTATTATTGCTGCGTGACAGGACTGGAACTCAAGTCCCTATAGCAGGTATGACAAAGAACCAGAGGACCCAAATCTCTGTTGTTAAACACAAGTTTATTTGTTGTTCACACAAGGGATACTGAGGGTCTGGGTGCCTCTTTAGGGCAGAGTTCTCTGTGAAGGGCTATCGAGTCAATATTTTAAACATTTGACCAAGGGGCAAAAACTAAGTATTTTTATTGAATGAGTAAGAGTCATTGTCATATTTTGCATTTCAAAATGTGGAGATCATTTTTAACTAATGAGCCATATGAAAATATGCTGCAAGAGGGATTTTTGCCCCGGATCAGAGTTCACTGACCCTGCTCTTGGAGGACACATCTCCCTGTTCTGGCTCAGCATCCCAGGCCGCTTCTATCTTATGACCTTCCTATAAGAGCTCGTTGCTTTGCAGTCACTATGACAGTGAACAAACGGGCTGCAGATTCAAGCACCAACAATTAAATGCTTCCATCCAGAAATGGCACACATCACTTCCACTCTGATTGCATTGTCACATGGGGATATTTAATTTAATAGAGATGGGCAAATAACCTCCCATGTGCCAGGAAGTAGAGGCCAAATGGATATTGATAAATAATGGTAATGCCTGTTATAGCTGCTTTGTGTGTTTATTAGTATCAGACCCTAATTCTGGAGGCTATAGCAATGGAATCTTGTTAAATCTTCCCGATGAAAGAAGGGTCTAAGAATTTTAGGGCTTGAGTGCTAAAGCAAGTGATACAAGCTCACATCTCAATCAGAATTAGCAAATCAAATGCTAATAAGTTCAATGACTATGTGTTATGTATCATGTTTTAAAACAGAACCAGTTATAGAACAGTTGTTACATTTTTGGGAGACAATGGTGACATTTTCATTTTTAAGATAATATGAGAAATGGTATATAATCACTCCTAATTTTTCAGAAACAGGATTAACCCTTTAGATTATCTTTTGAATATAGTGGTCTCCAGGGAAGTTTCCTATTTGCATTTTTGACAGGTGGAATTTTCAAGGGAACCCAAGTTATAAAACTTTCAATTTTACTTATCCTTTAAAATATAAACAAAATAAAAATGAAAAGATATATCATCAAGGAACTGCAGAATTTTGAATAGGAAAGAGAAAATGCTCGATGTGAAAAAAATGATACTTTTAACTTTAAAGTTCTGTTGTGTTAAAAATTGAAGATATAGAAAGTGGTAAAAGCAAGGGAAGCTGTTATTTAAATATACAGCTTAAGAGTTGCTTTTGCCCTTATAAGTTGGGGTTCAGTTTGGATTCCAGATATTGAACTGGACATACTTTGACTGGGTGTCTTGTGTTTCTGTCTAACAACTTCATGCGCTATAGATTTGAATTGGTAAAGGGACCTTACTTTAAAGATTTTATGTAGAGCCACTTCTCATTATGGATGATACTCCTGTAATATAAAGTCACCACCAACACTGAATTAGTGACTATGAAGCCATTCATTGCTCCTAAGAGAAGTAGAGGGTTGGGTATCTGTGACCCTTTGGTCACAACATTTTTGTCAGCCGTTCAGTAAATAACCTTGTTTTATATTTCTATTCGAAGACAGCATCTCTCTCCACTATTGCTGTTACTCTAGCCCTTTCTAGAACAGCCTTACATACAGATGGATCCCAGAATGTCCTCTTCCTTTTTCTGAATGCCGTCTATCATTGATTCATTAACACTGACCTCAGCACAACAACTCTTAACTCCTGCCTGAAGGAAACTGATCTCACACAAGTATTTTCTCAGAATGGCCCATCACCGTTTTCTCGCACTTAGGACTACTAGACGGCACTTCAGCACTACCTTTTAAACAGTGAAATCACCAATAATAACCAAAGATGCAAAAAACATGGCACTGAACAGATGTGGAAAGGACCCTTGTTAGAGAATGAGAGCTGCTTACAACAGGAAGGCAGATCATCACCTCATTCAATCTCAATTCAGAAGATGCGCATCAGGGGGCTGAATTTTTTCCCCACTCAGCTCACATCCACAGATGATGGTGAACCTGCCATGATTATTGCTTTTGAGACTACAACTATATTTTAGCAATTAGGTAAATTCACAAAATCTGTGAATAATGAGGAGTCATTGCATTTAATGCCTGAACTGGCAAATGAAAACAAATAATAGAGTACCTTTAGGAAAAATGGACAATTAAGTGGGTAACAAGGTAAATGACCGTGAAGTGAAGTGAAGTCG
Organism: Ovis canadensis; assembly: GCF_042477335.2. NCBI lineage: Eukaryota > Metazoa > Chordata > Mammalia > Artiodactyla > Bovidae > Ovis > Ovis canadensis. The sequence goes on from NC_091254.1 coordinate 82,669,815, forward strand.
CTCAGTCGTGTCCGACTCTTTGCGACCCCATGACTGTAGCCTACTACGCTCCTCTGTCCATGGGATTCTCCAGGCAAGAGTACTGGAGTGGGTTGCCATTGCCTTCTCCAGAGGATCTTCCTGGCCCAGCGATCAAACTCAGGTCTCCCACACTGTAGGCAGACGCTTTACCGCCTGAGCCACCAGGGAAGTCCAAATGACCACAGTATCCCACAAATAATAATGCTCCCTGTCAGAGCTGGGTGCTTAATACAAACTGTTGAATTACATGCTCATTTTAACTCAACAATTCTGTAAAGTCAATGTTATTTTCTTCCTTGGCCCAAGGTCTCACATCTTCAGAGTAGGAGAGAATTCCTATCCATGTCAGGGAATAGACAAGGTAGGGTCCTTTATCATAAGAGGTATACTAGTAATAGTTATGCTCTGCCTCTAAATAAATATCTTATGGTAATTTGATGTTACCCACAGAATTTAGTTTTAGGAAGAGCTATTGAAGAAATCACATACCAAATTTCAACTTTCATTAGTGGTGATAGTAGTGCTCTTATAGCTGGGACTTCACTATTCCATGTTGCTTTCTCTTAGGTCTTTGTTACAGACTTTGGGTTGCTAAGTATTCCTGGTTGCATATGGCACACATGAAGCTATAATCTTCTGTCAGTGCATTGGAGTGATTTCCACAGTGACTGGATTTATTTCACAAAGAGAGGATTAAGGGTTCAGGTAGAGTCTAAGCCACAGGAATCAGAAAAATATTGAAAAATGGAGTCTGTTTTCATGCAGATGTGCAGGTAATCATTGAAAGGGGAGGAGATTCCATATAAAGAAGGAGACGCTTAGGTTAAATTGTCTAAATTGTCTGACATTTTCACTCATTTTAAGCTTGACTTATAGTTTATCCTCGTCTTTTTCTGCCTAATGTTTCAGTCCTTCCCTCTTGGTTCCTACAAAATCCACCCCCTGTCTGTAAAAGGAAATCATGAAACCACTTTTCTGGTTGTGATTCCAAATAGTGACTTTTGCTTTCTATACTCTTAGAAGTAGTCTTTTGCTTTCTAATTTGCTGTTTGGGGTGGAGTAGCTACAGTTTCCTTCTTTAGAACTGAAAATATTATAACTTATTTAGATGTCAAGTAGGGACTATTATATAAGAGTGTGTGTGCTCAATCGCTCAGTTGTGTACGACTCTATGCAACCCCATGGACTATAGCTCGTTGGGCTCCTCCAGGCAATAATACTGGAGTGGATTGCTATTTCCTCCTCCAGGGGATCTTCTTGACCCAGGGATCAAACCCATGTCTCTTGAGTCTCCTGCATTTGCAGGCAGATTCTTTTCCACAAGCAACACCAGGAAAACCCCAGTAAGAGAGCTGGTATCAAAACTGGATAACATTTCAGCATGTCCTTACTGAAAATCATGATGAGCTTTTACAGCTTTTAAGGTCCACACAGGGCTTCCCTTGTGGCTATGCTGGTAAAGAATCTACTTGCAATGTGGGAGACTTGGGTTCGATCCCTGGGTTGGGAAGATCCCTTGCTGAAGGAAAAGGCTACCCACTTCGGTATTCTGACCTGGAGAATTCCATGGACTTTATAGTCCATGGGGTTGCAAAGAGTTGGACATGACTGAGCGACTTTCACTTCACTTCAAGGTATACACAAACAGTGTTTCACCCCATCTCCAAATTATTCTCTGCCATATTACTGAGAAAATGTGCTAATCTATTCATCGCAATATTCCCCCACATTTTTAAATCAAAGTTAACATTTTACATTTTCTATCCTGATAATTTCTGGAGAAGGAAATGGCAACCCACTGCAGTGTTCTTGCCTAGAAAATGCCATGGACAGAGGAGCCTTGGCAGGTTACATACATGAGGTTGCAAAGAATTAGAAATGATTTAGCTACTGAGCACACAGTCCTGAAAATAAAGCAACTAAGAGTTAAGAAGCAAGTAATCTTAATATTTTCTCTTGCTCTGTACACAATAAACAAATAGAAATAGTCTTTTTAATTATTCATATTATATTATTAAAAATTTAATCCTTTTGTGCCTGTCCCAAGCATGGAAAAGAATTTCCAGTGTCTACTAATGTATGTTCCCAAGTTAAGCAGGTTATCTACAAATATGTGCATTTAATGTTTGAGCTTATACTTAAGTGTTAAAGCCATCATTGTGGCCTATTACTCAGTTCCTATTGTAAAAGCAGGATATAAATCCAAACTTTTTCTGGGGAAAAACTGATAGTATATTTTTCTGCCAACAGTAGAGGACTTAGTGACTTTCAAAATATTTCTTAATCCTGTGTTGAAATAGTAAGAGGTAATTTGCTCTGATTATTAGCTTTAGTAGTAATCATTAATCTTCTAGTAATTATTCAAGTAATAATAATTGTTTGGATTCTCTTTGACATTCATTAAGTTTGTTGAGTAGGTGTGAAATAGTCATTCTCCATTTCAAAAATGTGTGTAATATGGTGTTGGTTTAATGATTCTTAAGCACTGGACTTTTGAAAGAAGCATCTGTTTTATTTTTTGTTTAATAATTAATTGCTCTGCTTTTGGAGTCAGCTTGCTTATACTGTATTTATTCACAGATCATGCAGGGCTATGTGTTTACTTTGCCCCTGCAATCTGTGATAGTGAGCAATGACTTCTGTAATTTGTCACTTTGAATGTTGCCTGGCGTCAATTTCCCAGACATTCATTTCACAACCACCACTTTCATTTTGAGGCTGATAGTTTCTTAGTTCATTTCTTCAAAGTAATGTCAAATGGTAACAAACTAATCAGTTATTATAGCCGCTTTCCAAATGAATAAGGAATGAAGGGGATTGTGGACAAAACTAACAGTAAAATAAGATTTGATTTTTAGTCCTTAAGACTTCAGCTTTATTGTCAAAGTGTGATTGTCTCAACATTGACTTGATTTCACTTTTACTAGCTCCTCTGGACATATGTGGAGCAAATAGTACCGTATTTTATACAAATGATAAAACTAGGAAGATACATAGTCTTGAGCGGGTCAGCTGAATCATGAAGAAAAGCCAGAAGGAAGTCCAAAGTATGTTTAATTGAATTTTGTAGCATCAACTGTTTTCTACCGTATGCTTATTGGATTTTCTTGCCTCTGTATTAAGCAGACAGCTTATGTATCAGAACACATTATTTTCCTGGCTGGCCCAGTAGACCAGCTGTACTTGGATATGTTGTGGAAGTAATGCACTTGAATAGTATCACAGAACAAATGAAATTCACCCCAACTGTCGTCAGTTTTCTTGCAGGCTGTAAATGCTGTTTTTGTTGTTATTGTTCAGTTGTTCAATCATATCCTGCTCTTTGTGACCCCATGGACTGCAGCACACCAGGATTCCCTGTCCTTCACTGTCTCCTGGCGTTTGCTCAGTCCTATGTCCGTTGAGTTGATGATGCCACTCAACCATCACATCCTCTGTCACACACTTCTTCTCCTGCCCTCAATCTTCCCCAGCATCAGGGTCTTATCCAATGCGATGGCTGTTCACATCAGGTGACCAAATTATTAGAGCTTTGGCTTCAGCAGCCGTCTTTCTAGTGAGCACTGTTTTGGTTTCAGGCTGTTTTGCTCCATAGACTGTGCTATTATTTTAAATAGCACAGCTGAGAGAAACAGTGTTTGATCACCAATTTGAAAGTTTCCTGAGAGCTGCAAAGACCAACCAGGCGTAGGTCACTTTGAAATCAATGACTTTTAATGTTCCATGAGAATTTATGGAATGGTCCTCATGCCTCGGGAGCTCAAGTCCTCAGACTGTTCTGACCCATCAGAGCAGCCCAGACAGGTGCCCCCTGCAGCTCCTTTCACAGAACAGCCCTTGGCTGTGCCCTTCTGACCTGCCTTCTCCTCTCAATGCATTATAGCCCCTTAGGAGTTCTGGACCTTTATTATTTCCTCAAGTAAATGTTTGCTAATTTTATTAAACTAGAGAATATTGGTGGAGCATAATCATTTAATATGTTCCCCCTCCCACTTATTTCATTTAATTCATTCCTTTGCTGCTACACAAGTGGAGGGATTTAAACAGAAGATGCCAGCACCATAAGAATTTCAAGGCCCATTCATCTTCAGTTTTTAACTCTGTCTTGCAGCCTTGGTGAAGTTTTTATAAGACTCTGAACTCACGTTTGTGTGTGTGTGTGTGTGTGCGCGCCTCTTAGTCTTTATGTACACTGCTATCTCTGTGTGCAATGCCTCAGAAGATCTTATGACTACCTTCTATTCACATCAAGAAAATATTAAATGTGACCTTTTAGAGGATGACTTTTTAAAAACCATATTTCCCTATCCCATTTTATTCATAGCATTCTGCGTATAGCATTGTATGCTACAACCTTATCCTACTTCATTAAAAAAGTAATGTTAGCTGTGGCCTAAAATAATTCCTTGGCCTTGATTCAGCCTCATTATTTGCAGTAGTTCTGGCATGTAAAGGAGTTAGTGAATGCTGACCCAGGACTCCTATGGGGAAATACAGGGGAAATACAGACTCCAGTCAGTCTCTTCTCTCAACGTTTTCAGTAACCAACTAATACACAGAGCTGTGTTCTGTGTGTTTAAAGAGACCCTTCAGTTCAGTCATTCACTTTGAACGCACAGCCAATAGCACTCTAACTCATGTCTGAATGAAGCTTACCTAGCAAACATTTTCTCTCTAAGGCGCATCCCAGCCTTCTTGTGCTTAAGGACCCTGGACAACTGTACTTAAACACGGCACTTGAGTGTGATGTTAAAGAGCCATATCATCAACAAAACAGTGCAAAAATGCAAGAAAACAAAATGTACTAAATAGAACCCGAAAAGGACAGTTGTTTATAGTATGAGAACTGAAAAAAGGCAGGGAGTAGCCTTGTTCCAACTCAAGCTGGAAACAAACACATCGGTTGACTCATATTTAGGGCTGCTCTGTGGATGTCTGTTTAAAGACTGAAAGTGGCAGGGGTATTGATTTGTGGATGGCAGATACATGTTAGTGATTAGGTGAATTTGCAAATGCAGGATCCGCAAATGATGAAGATTAACTGACTGCTTTCTATGATAAAATAGCCCCATTATTTCTATTCCTAAGATTTGGGTCATGTGTTTACTCCCCTTTATCTCATTTTCCTTCCCCTCTTGTTACTGGATACAGTTATTGCCATCTAAGCTATTTTTGCCCCCTGTGGCCAGTAGGCTTTGCTATAGTCAGTTTCTTCAGGGATGGGATGGGAGAAACCTGTTTATTGGCTGTGGTTCAGTACATTTGCTTACTTGCAGGGCTCAAAACCCAGCCTGGAGCCTGGAGAGAGCCATCATTAATGGGGTTAGATAAAGGTTAGGAGCTCTCAGTTAAGCCTCCAGAATGTGTTCTAAATGAGTTCATTCATTTTGAGGATTTGCAAGATTGTGTAGTTGGTAGATTGTTGGAAAGACTTTCAGCTAGCCAGTAAGAAAGCATCTGTTTTCTCTTGGGAAATATTGCCCTTGCTTTATTTCAGTAGGAAAAACTAAGAGTTTACTGTGAAGGTAGCTATTAGGAGATTACTCAGAGCATCATTAAACTGATGTGTCTAGAAGCAAGGAAGAGGTAAAAGGTGACTGTTCTATGTGAGGCTGGCTTCCTCATGTGATTGTCCTTCCCCTTTGGGAAGGTTAGGCATTTTGAGAGGCAACAACAGCCCTTCCAGACCACCAGTGCATTTTTAAGCTTTAATTTTTGAAATGGTAACCCAGAGGTCTTATAATTGAGGCTCTAAACAGACAATTAATGGTTCTATGCTGCTGTTAAGTCATTTCAGTCATGTCCAACTCTGTGCGACCCCATAGATGGCAGCCCACCAGGCTCCCCCTTCCCTGGGATTTTCCAGGCAAGAACACTGGAGTGGGTTGCCATTTCCTTCTCCAATGCATGAAAGTGAAAAGTGAAAGTGAAGTCGCTCAGTCATGTCCGACTCTTCAGGATCCCATTGACTGCAGCCTACCAGGCTCCTCTGTCCACGGGATTTTCCAGGCAAGAGTACTGGAGTGGGTTGCCATTGCAAACCATTTTATAAGCATTGTGGTTTCTGTTTAAATACCCTGGCTCTAACTTTCTCTCAATTCAGACTATAAAAAATGTACTTTTAAAAGTTTAGAGTGTATTCAGGACTCCAAACCAGGGCTGATTGGTTTATGTCCCTCTGTGAAGTACCTTAAGAAGGATAAAGAGTGAAACAGGAAGGTGGGAAACAGAGATTCTAAGAGCACCTCTGCCATTATTTACTTGGAAGCCTTGACCCAAACTTTCAGATCTTTCTAGATCATGTCGAAAAGGTCAGGTTATAGTCTATTTCTTTTTCCTCTTTTTTTCTCTGTTGATTGTTCCTCATTTTGGTGACTTTTTTTTTTTTTTAACTTCTTGTTACACATCAGAACTGAGATATCATACATCAAATCTTTAAAAGTTTTAATCAAAGAAGATGGAAAACCCAATTCCTTCTTCCACCAAAACCAGGAAGATACTTCATATTATTATGAAATTCCTTTAAAATAGCGATTAAGAGCCTTCCCTGGTGGTCCACTTGTTAGGACTTCACCTTCCGGTGCAGGGCCAAAGGGTTCCATCTCTGGTTGGGTTGCTAAGATCTCACATGCCTCACGGCCGAAAAATAAAAGAAATGATATTGTAACAAATTCAATAAAGACTTTAAAAATGATCCACGTCAAAAAACATAGCTATTAAAGATTTATAGCTCAACTCAGTAAATACTTTTATTCCAATAAGCAGCTTCAGTCAGTGGAACTTCAATATTATGAACAATATATAAGTGTTATAGATATCATGTAACTATATTATAGGTGATTTTTTTGGCCTTTTTTTTTTTTTCGTTTGTTTCTGTTAGCCAATACCGACAAGTGTCAGAAGAGTATAAACTATTCCTAAAATGAGTTGCTTTATATTCTTAAAAGATTGTTTTAGTTTTCTGTTCTGGCACATAGAATGTTTTTAGGACTAAGTAGAAAAATGATCACTTCTCATTTTTGGTGGAGTTAATCAAAATCTGAAATGTTTTTCTGCTTAATAAACACATTGATTAAATTGCTTCTCTCTACCAAGTGCTATCTTTCCCATTAAGCACATGAAAAAGATGTCCTTTGCAAGTTAAAAATCTAAGAAATTTAGTAGAAAAGACTGTAAAGCAAAATATAATATTCATTCATTCAACAAATGTGGATTGAGTGGCTATGTGCCAGGCACTGTTTGTACCAGCTAGGAATATAGCTTCTGACTTAAAAGTTTATATTCTAGTAGGAGAATAGAGAAAATAAACAAATAAACTGAGTCTTGTAGATTTGTCATTTGACTATAAATACTCTAAGGAAAAATAAACAGTATAAGGGGATAAAGAGTGATGGGAGGTGTGACTTTAGAAGGGACAGTTAGTTAGTGATAATCCCATGGACAGAGGAGCCTGGCGGGCTACAGTCCATAGGATGGCAAAGAGTCAGACACGACTGAGTAACTGTGCATGCAAGCATGCAGAGAGTATCCCAGACAGGAAAATAGGGATTACCTGGGAGTAAGGAAATGTATTTTGTTGTTTAGACTCAGGCAGTCAGGGATGGCCTCACAGATGGGTGACGTATGGGCAGAAAACAGGGAAATGGAGAACAAGTCCTTTATTCAGTACATAGCAGAAGAGCATTCCAGGCATAGGGAGTCCAGAGCACAAAGTACCCAAGGTGGATGGGAACATCATAGGCCTGGTTGGTCAATAACGGGGAGGTTGATGTGGCCAAAAGAAATATGCAGGGGAATGTAATACAAAGTGAAGTCGGAGGAAAGCAGAAGCTGAAATCACATTGGGCCACAAAGGCTAAATTTCCTTCTGAGTGAGATGGAATGGCTTTGAAAGTTCTTAATGAAGGACAGAAGTGATTTGCCTAACTCAACTGAGCAGATATTGTCTGCAGAGTGGGCAGTGTAGGAGCAGTGACAGAGGGGTGGAGAGTTTATCCCGTTCCTGAAGGTAGGGAAGAAGTGTATTCTTAGACGTCGATGGAAAGTGTGGAGGCAAGACATTCCAAGTTGCGGGGCAGCTGTCCTAAGGGGAAGAAAGGCCTGATGTTTTAGCATGGAGTGTGAGGCCTGGCTCCGGCCTGTGTGGAGGCTGGAAAAAGTACATGTATGTCACTCTGAGAGTTTAGGCTTCAGTCTGAGAATGTGATGGAGCCCTGAGACTTGAAAGCAAGGGGACTGCATGGGGACCTGTAGGAAGATGGCTCCCCTGGCGAGATGGAGATTGACGATGGTGGAGCAAGCCTGGGATGCAGGAGGGTGGCAATGGTCCTGGTGGACACAGCCCCTGCCAGTTGGGGTTGATGGAAGAGGGAAAACCAACATGTGCATTTAGAAGGCGTTGGTCAAAATAATTTGAGCGAGAACCTTAAGGGTAAAAGAACATCACCATAGTAAGTTCATTGGAACTGCGCAGCTTCGAAAGTGAAAATACATTAATGGCCATAATTTACCTGGCAACAAATCATGTAATGACATGTTAAAAGCTGTTCCAAAGTGAAGTCTGTTCTCCATTTAGTATAAATTCCAAATCAGTCTTTAAAACTATGTATCAAAGCTGGCTTACCTTGCCTGATATTGTTCCAGGCTCCTGTGTCCATGGAATTCTCCAAGCAAAAAGACTGGAATGGGTAGCCATTCCCTTCTCCAGGGGATCTTCCTGACCCAGGGTTCAAACCTGGGTCTCTTCCATTGCAGGTGGATTCTTTACCATCTGAGCCACCTGGGAAGCCCAAATATAACAATATAAATATAATAATATATAATAATATAATGCCTTCCAGTGATGCTCTCAGAATGCTCTGGTAGAGTATTTGCTTATTCATAGTGATAATTATTTTCTCAAAGCTTCTGTCTAAATATCTATGGAAACACCCAGGCAACTTGCCTCAAACATGAAGCTCATGTTGTATTTCATGGGCACCTTTGGAGTAAAGGTTTAGCACCATTTAGTCAGTGTATTTTGAACAGCAAAGGTAGTGAAAGACATGCAGGTGCTCGTCATTGAGAAAAAGAGAATCTCCAATATTCATGAAATGCTTGAATAGCATTTTAATTTGCCTTAGGAAATTGCCTACTTTGATATTCATTTTTACTTTGCATAATAGTTATGACAGCTCTGGTTGGTTTCCGATTCTTAGGAGCCTGTGCAGATGCAGAATTCTCAGCACACAAGTTTTTTTCTGTTGAATCATAAGTTGAATTCCTTTCATGAGAAGGTAATTTACACTTTAAGACCTCTTTGTGTTAATAAAATGGATTCTTTTGAAAATCGTTTCTTTTTGGGTCTCCTGAAATAAAAAATTCTGTCTCCTCTCTACTAATTTTTTTTCTTCCCCTCAAACCTATTTTGGCATCATTTTGGTTAGGAGAAGGAAGAACATACTAGTTATTTCTGAGGTTATGTGGTTACCCTAAGTGGATCAATTTTAGGAGGAAATTAAATTTGTAGCTAAATGGTAGGTTGTCTTAACAAAATTGTTATTATCCAGCTGTTAACATGCTGGAAAGATTTCCCATATATGAAAAAGCAGGTGTCTATAATATCAGACATATATCATAGATCTAGGAAAGTGAGCTAACTATTTTAAGGCTTATTTGAAAATCAAATTTAGAAAGCCATAACAGTGCAAAGTGTCCATTTAGCTTGAGTAAATTAGCTCTATTAGATGCCCATGGCTGATGTGGAAGGCTTAACTTTTTAGCTATTATTTTTGAGAAAACTAAACCATCAGAATAGACCAGGTGAAAAACTTGATTCTTGAGGATGGTGGTGACTCTTCTTTTCCTTGGTTCTCGCCTCAATGGAGACTGGATTGGGAATAAAGACAGACAAGGTGAACACTGTGTGTTCAAGACAGACAAGGTGAACACTGGCCTCCTTTCTAATACGGCTAAGCCTTTTAGTCTATAGTTTACTCTCCTCAATAGAAGAACTCTCGCCACCTAATCCCAGTTCCCAGATACCCCTGGGATCATAAGCCAACCAGAATTCCAGGAAAACATCTGCTTCTGCTTCATTGGCTACACTAAACCCTTTGATTGTGTGGATCACAGCAAACTGTAGAAAATTCTTTAAGAGATGGGAATACCAGACCACCTTACCTGCCTTCTGAGAAACCTGCATGTGGGTCAAGAAGCAAGAGTTAGAAAAGGACATGAAACAGAGGACTGGTTCCAAATTGGGAAAGAAGTAAGTCAAGGCTGCATATTGTCACCCTGCTTATTTAACATATATGCAGAGTACATCGTGCTAAATGCGGGCTGGAAGAAGCACAAGCTGGAATCAAGATTGCCAGGGGAAATATCAATAACCTCAGATATGCAGATGATACCACCCTTATGGCAGAAAGTGAAGAGGAACTAAAGAGCCTCTTGATGAAAGTGAAAGTGGAGAGTGAAAAAGTTGGCTTAAACCACAACATTCAGAAAGCTAAGATCATGCCATCACTTCACGGCAAATAAATGGGGAAACAATGGAAACAGTGAGAGACTTTATTTTTGGGGGCTCCAAAATCACTGCAGATGGTGATTGCAGCCATAAAATTAAAAGACACTTGCTCCTTGGAAGAAAAGCTATAACTTACCTAGACAGCATATTAAAAAGCAGAGACATTAGTTTGCCAACAAAGTCCATCTATTCAAAGCTATGGTTTTTCCAGTAGTCGTGTGTGGATGTGAGAGTTGGACCATGAAGAAGGCTGAGTGCTGAAGAATTGATGCTTTGAACTGTGGTGTTGGAGAAGACTCTTGAGAGTACCTTGAACTACAAGATCAAATCAGTCAGTCCTAAAGCGCATAAACCCTGAATATTCATTGAAAGGACTGATGCTGAAGGTGAAGCTCCAATACTTTGGCCACCTGAGCTGGAGAGCTGACTCAGTAGAAAGATCCTGCTGCTGGGAAGGATTGAAACCAGGAGGAGAAGGGGACGACAAATGAGATGGTTGGACGGCATCACTGACTCAATGGACATGTGTTTGAGCAAGCTCCTGGAGATAATGAATTACCAGGAAGCCTGGCATACTGGAGTCCATGGGGTGGCAAAGAGTTGGACATGACTAAGTGACTGAACATCAATGTTTACCCTTGAGCTTTTGTCTTCTGCCTTTTTTCAATTGTATGAGCAATCCCACTTCTGGGCATACACACCGAGGAAACCAGAATTGAAAGAGACACATGTACCCCAATGTTCATCGCAGCACTGTTTATAATAGCCAGGACATGGAAACAACCTAGATGTCCATCAGCAGATGAATGGATAAGAAAGCTGTGGTACATATACACAATGGAGTATTACTCAGCCATTAAAAAGAATTCATTTGAATCAGTTCTGATGAGATGGATGAAACTGGAGCCGATTATACAGAGTGAAGTAAGCCAGAAAGAAAAACACCAATACAGTATACTAACACATATATATGGAATTTAGGAAGATGGCAATGACGACCCTGTATGCAAGACAGGGAAAGAGACACAGATGTGTATAACGGACTTTTGGACTCAGAGGGAGAGGGAGAGGGTGGGATGATTTGGGAGAATGACATTCTAACATGTATACTATCATGTGAATTGAATCGCCAGTCTATGTCTGACGCAGGATGCAGCATGCTTGGGGCTGGTGCATGGGGATGACCCAGAAAGATGTTCTGGGGAGGGAGGTGGGAGGGGGGTTCATGTTTGGGAATGCATGTAAGAATTAAAGATTTTAAAATTTAAAAAATAAAAAACTAAAATTAAAAAAAAATAAAATAAAATAAAATATATACAACATGCTGCTGCGATTTAGCCCCTAAGTCCTGTCCAACTCTTTGCGACCCCATGGACTGTAGTCCACCAGATTCCTCTGACCATGGGATTTCCCAGGGAAGAATACTGGAGTGGGTTGCCATTTCCTTCTCCAAGAGACCTTCCCGGCTCAGGGATCAAACCTGTATTCCTCCTTGCCTGGCAGCTTCTTTACCACTGAGCCACCTCGGGAGCCTGTGCATGCATCATAAGCCTAGCCAAATCTAATTAGTGTCTGTTGCTCTGAAAATGTATTGGCCTTTTATCATTGTGATCTTACCATGCCTCCATTCTAGATTATACTTCTGTGGCCACTGGTTAGTAAATGTTGGTATTTACAAAATGAGTTTTATCATGTCTGCTTTGGTGTGTTCATTCAATTGCAGCAGAGAGATTCTAAGGTAAAAGTCCAGTTTTGGAATTTAGGAGATTACTCAGTAACTCCTCTTGCCCTTTGTAGTCTCCTGAGTCACTTAAAGGGCACAGTTGTGTGGTTTTCATAATGCCAGACTTATCTGATTGAATTTCCACTCTATGCCATCTTAATGTTTTTATAGTCCTTCAGTAAAGTCTTTTGATACATTAAGAATCTGTCTTACTGATGATTTTCCCAAACACCAGGGGTATGAAATTCCATGAAAAGAATCAGGAATGTATCCCTTGCTGATTGACAACACACTCATCATTCAAATCAAACCACAGAGACTTGCATTCTTTGAGTAAATTGTTGCAAGGTCTGTGTGCCAAGAGGGAAGCCGGTGATGCTCTGTTGGTTAGAGAGACTTTGTACACTGAATCACAGAATTAAAAAAGGGTCAACTATCAATGGTCTCAAGGTGTTTTGCCTTTTGTTAAAGAACTTCCCAAAGCAAAATAAGGCCCACAGTTGCTTCATAACCTTATCGAACAAGAATAAGTGGACTCTAAATGTCTTATGATAAGAGTCCACATGAAGCCAACAGTTACTTGATAGAAATAAGTTTCAAGGCAGGAAGGTGAACACACCATGAGTATAATTTATCTTTTTGGTACCCATATGTAGATTTTTGCAGTGGTCACTGGAACTGTTCACAAATACACCAATTCTCCTCTTTATTAACTGGTGGTAGGATTTCATTTCATTCTTTTCAAGTCTGTCTTCCCTGGTGGCTCAGAGGTTAAAGCGTCTGCTTCCAATGCAGGAGACCCGGGTTTGATCCCTGGGTCAGGAAGATCCCCTGGAGAAGAAAATGGTAACCCACTCCAGTATTCTTGCCTGGAGAATCCCATGGACGGAGAAGCCTGCTAGGCTACAGTCCACGGGGTCGCAAAGAGTTGGACACGACTGAGCGACTTCACTTACACACTCACTTTCTTATGTGACTTATTTCTCTATGACATGTGAGTGGAAGTGAATTTTCTTGAGTTTTATGAGCCAGAGTATGATTTGGTTTGAGAAAGGATATGCAAGTATGAATTCTTGAGCGGCTATGAGGGGTAGCGCCCCATACCAACCCATATTGGACATATATTCTCAGTAAGAAATAGACCTTTGGGGCTGTTTGTAATCTGAAAATTACAGATAAAATCCTGTTGCTATTTTTTAACAGCTTTTTAAAAAAGATTTAATATCTGTTTATTTTTCTATTGTTGATAAAGCAATAATACTAGCACCTTGGTTGTCGGTAAGGTAAAATCTTACATTTGTACAGCTCTTCATATTTTTAAAGGCTATTTTTACAAATGCTTCCTCATTAGTTCACTCAGATTCTATGAGGTAAAAACAACCCATATTATACCATTAAATAGCTTTTAAAAATTGCATAAAGTAACACATGCTACCAAAGAATGGTGAAGTATATTTTTATAATGTATTTAATACTAAAAAAAAAAAATGTATCTAGCAACTTCTTTTGGAGACGGTTTGAAGTTTGGGTCTGTTTCCATTCATTATTGCATTTAGGAAAAAAACACTTAAAATATGTGGTCTTAACTCTCAAGTACCTGTATAGAGGATATAAACACACAAACAGTCACATATAGGGGGTTTCCCTAGTGGCTCAGGCAGTAAAGAATCTGCAATGTGGTTGACCCAGGTCAATCCAAGGGTCCGGAAGATCCCCTGGAGAAAGGGATTGGCTTCCCAGTCTAGTAGCCATTCTCTTGCCTGGAGAGTTTCATGGACAGAGGATCCTGGTGTCTACAGTCCATGGTAGTCATATGTAAATATTACATATATATATTATTCTCTCTATATATATATTATGTAAAACTCACTATTAAGTTCAGTTCAGTCACTCAGTTGTGTCTGGCTCTTTGTGACCCCATGGACTGCAGCACAATAGGCCTCCCTGTCCATCACCACCTCCCAGAGTTTATTCAAACTCATGTCCATTGAGTTGGTGATGCCATTCAACCATCTCATTCTCTGTAATCCCCTTTTCCTCCTGCCTTCAATCTTTCCCAGCATCAGGGTCTTTTCCAATGGGTCAGTTCTTCGCATCAGGTGGCCAAAGTATTGGAGCTTCAGCTTCAGCATCAATCTTTCCAGTGAATATTCAGAACTGATTTCCTTTAGGATGGACTGGTTGGATCTCCTTGCAGTCCAAGGGACTGTCAAGAGTCTTCTCCAACCCCACAGTTAAAAGCATCAATTCTTCGGCACTCAGCTTTCTTTATAGTTCAACTCTCACATCCATACCTGACTACTGGAAGGAAAACAATAGCCTTGACTAGGTGGACCTTTGCTGGCAAAGTAACATCTCTGCTTTTTAATATGCTGTCTAGGTTGTTCATAACTTTTCTTCCAAGGAGTAAGAATCTTTTAATTTCATGGCTGAAGTCAGCATCTGCAGTGATTTTGGAGCCCCCCAAAATAAAGTTAGCCACTGTTTCTACTGTTTCCCCATCTATTTGCTGTGAAGTGATAGGACCAGATGCCATGATCTTAGTTTTCTGAATGTTCAGCTTTAACTCAACTTATTCACTCTCCTCTTTCACTTTCATCAAGAGGCTCTTTAGTTCTTCTTTGCTATTAGGGAAGCACAAATGAAGTACTTGAAATCTCAGATGATGACATACTTTTAGAAAAATCGTATAGAAGTCACTCTAAGCTGAAAGCATCCATATGGGAAACCAAGGAAAAGACTCACGAGTAGAGCTCAGATAGCAGTTGAGTTGTATCCTAAACAAATCTCAAGGTATTTTTTTTTTAACTAGTTCCATCCAAATCCATCCAGAGATCAACAGCTTGACTTACCTTCAACATTGGCAAAAGCTCATTAAGAACCCTGTTACTGAAGAAATATACCATTGAAAAAGTCATCAGCAGCAGTTTTGCAATCTTAAAAGTCTTAACGTGTTTTAGAAGTCCAGCCAGCATCTGCAGTGGACAGAAGTAGAGCTAGGGCTTCACATCAAAGGAGAAATCTTCCCAACTCTGATGCTCTCAACCCTCTCCAGATGGGTAGTGTTCTGCATCACACACCCACTTTTCCGTGTTTTATTAGCAACCTTATGTCTTATGCTTAACATCAAATATAAGAGCAAAGACCCGAATAAGGAAGACCGTGACCTCAATCTATTCATCAAATCTGGTCCTGGAGTCAAAACATTCTGGAACGTGCAGGGAGAAGCACCCAGGTTAGTGAATTGCCACGTGTCCAATTACCACGAGCATTTGGCCGGGAAGTGGAGCACTGGTAATTAGAGACATCCTGGGTACATCTTTCAAGGGACAGTTATAGGCTGTCAACACCAGTAAAAGGTTTCTGAACAAACCCAGAGAATGACAGGAAGAATTGGTGTTGGGAAATAAGAAAACATTTAGCTACAGAAGTAGGAAGAAAAAATGCTTTCAGGATAAAATGATCTTGGATGTGTTGTCATGTGCAAAACAAAGTAAAGGCAAGTAGATGTTTATTTTGCATTGTTATACTTCCTTATATTCTCAGAACAGGGGGAGGAGAGGGAACTGATATACTGAATGGAGGAACTGGTAACTTACCTTCTTCTAAGCCCCTCTAAATCCAGCAGGCTTAGCAGAATAGGAGGGTCATTACCTTTAGAAGATCAGTCAGGACTTATGCAGTGGAGCCAAAGCCACCCATTAGTAGGAGGGACTTCTGAATAAATCTTCTATAGCAGGCAGTGCATAGCTTTCCTTCACATGCACAGTGAAATGTGGATTTTAAATGAAAAGCACTTTGAGCTCACCTGTTGTTATCTTTAGCTGCTTTCATAGGTAGAGAGAATCACTATGTACTATTGTCACTAAACTCTAAAGGGAAATAAGAGTTTTAATAAGGCAGCAAGAATCATCTGTTTCTTTTCCTACCATGCCTTGAATTTTAGAAACATTTTCATTCATCAAAAGTATGATGGAGTCACTAAAGAAGACTCTATAGAGTCTTTGAATGAACAAAATGTAAGATAATAATATTATTCCCTGTTCCACATTTAATTTCCACGGCACTTGGAAGCAATGTGTTTTCAAGGCTCACTCTCCTTTCAGGCAACTTGATGATAAGATATACTAAATTTTCATATCCTCTACTTGGAACAATTAATCTCTTTTAGATTGTAATGGCTTTGGATTTAATCTTGAAGTTCACAACTGTAATTTTCAGATGATGTGAATCACTCTGTAGAGGTTTTGTTAGTCATTTGTTTGGAATTAGAGTATTTTCCATTCACCATAATTAATTCATTCATATTTGGCATGGTTTGTATTTTTGTGTTCTTTATGTTTTATTTTGGAGAATTAATTGGTAGAAAAATTAACTCCAACTCAACTTCAGTGGATGTTGTTATTTTTCAGTTATATCAGCCTGGAATTCAATTAAAAAGCAACCATTTCATAAGTTTGTTCCAAGCATCAACACAGTGTGGTTTTTCACCAATTTTTATACTTGATCAAGAGCCCTTGATAACTCAGATGAGGGAATAAAAGCCTTTCTTTGGATAGAGTGATAAGGAACGGCAGGAAAACACGTTAAAGTTAGGTCAGATTCATCCCTAAAAAGACATAAGTCAGCAACGTTCATATACTCAATTCTTAAAAATCAGTAGGTATTTTCATCTTTTAACAAATGCTTAGTTTTCAGTAATACTTCAATTGAAAGTGAAAGTGAAGTCACTCAGTTGTGTCCGACTCCTCGTGACCCCATGGACTGCAGCCTACCAGGTTCCTCTGTCCTTGGGATTTTCCAGGCAAGAGTACTGGAGTGGGGTGCCATTAAGGGTGCTTTTATTTCCTGGTGTTTTTTCCAGCTTTATTGAGGTATAAGTGACAAATAAAAATTGTACATATTTCAGGTGTATAATAAGATGATTATATATGTTTATATATATATATATATATAGTGACGTGTGTGTGTGTGTGTATGTGTATAGTGACATGATTACCACAAGCAAGTTAACATGTCCATCACCTCACATGTTTACCATTGTGTGTGTGGAGAATACTTAGAGATGTGTGGCAGAAGTATAGGATGTTGTCTGCTACATTCAGGTAGTAGATTCATGGCTTTCAATTTTTCACTTTATTTATACTTTTATTGGTGTATAGTTGACTTATATAGATTTATGGGGTTTTGAATGTCAAATCCTTTCAGTTATCAAACCACTTTTAAGTTCTGTCCGGGATACACTGACTCTTTTAAGGGAGTTGAAGGACACATGAGCCCACAGATCCCTGAGCTTTATGCCTGTGGGAGGGAGAATGGTGATGATTCAGTGCTACTTCCTCTCTGAAGACTTCCCTAGGCAATTTTTATGATGACGTTGTATCTTCTCTTTTGGAGGCTTCTTGGCTTTTTCATTCCCTTCCTGTGGCTACTGTCTGGTTTATACATCAGTGTTTCTTTGGAGCACAAGTTGGCCATCATCTAGATCTGCCACCCCCTCTTGCTTCTTCCTGGCATTTCGGATCTGTTGCTCACCCCACTGCTGACCACCTTGAGGAAAACTCTAGCTTCTCTTCTTAAAAAGGGAGCCTTTTGGCCCCCTGATGGTGACATAATCTAATGTTTGTGTGTAATCAAAAACTTCCCTAACAGTTATCGTTGTAAACATTGAGTTTCCGCTCAGTGAACTGTACAATAATGGCTGGCTGAGGGGAGCTCGAGCTCCATGTGGACTCCCTGAGGCTGATAATTGAACTTCGTTGAGCCTCAGTTTCTTCATCTGCAAATGGAGAATACACTAGGACCTTTTTCACAGATTCTCACAGAATCTCACTGTGATGCTTTACAAGATAAAAGATTGTCTTTTGAGTAGTAAGAGAAATTATGTTTATAATGGAGCATTGTATTGGTTGGTCATGAAGCATGGGGTATCACTTTAAAATAAAACAGTTTATTAGGCTTAAGCAAGGTCGGCAGACTACGCATGCAGGGCCCCCTGTGCGTGCTCAGTCACAGTCATGTCTGACTCTTTGTGACCCCATGGACTGCAGCCCTCTGTCAATGGGATTCTCCAGGCAAGAATACTGGAGTGGATTGCCATTTCCTTCTCCAGGTGATCTTCCTGATCCAGGTCAAACCCACATTTCTTGAGTCTCCTGCATCAACAGGAGGATTCTTTACCACTAGTGCCTCCTGGGAAGCCCCCTGTAGGAGTAAATAAAACTGTATTGGAACATGGCTGCACTCATTTGATTATGTGCTATGCATGGCTGTGTTCATGTAGGCTCCAATGGCAGAGCCATATGGTTGTGATAGAGATCTTATGTTCCATGACACCTACAATATTAACTGTCTGGCCTTTTGTAAAGTTTACTGATCTCTGATTTAAAAAGATTACCAAGAAAAGTATAACTTCCTCGATATTCTTCTAAATTCTTACTTCCCACATTTTAATATATATATTAAATTATATAATAGGTTTTGGACTTGATATATTTAACCATTATGACTTTAATGAACATTTAAAACCTTTCTATATGATACCTTGGATCTGCACACATGCACATTCATACACACACACACACATACACACACACACACACACACACACACCTAGACACACAGCAAAGCATTTTCCTGTAAAAGTAGGGCAGTTTATACACATTGTCAATGTAAAACGTGCTTAAACTACATTGTGCTAGTTCAAGGACAAGATATAAACACTAAATAAAACTTTAATCTTCAACCTCAAAATGACTTTCTAATAATAGTGTCTTAGTTGATGGAGGGAAAAAAATCAAATGGAAACACTTTAATTTCTACTTAAGCAGATTATTTTTCTGGTCTGATTATGAAAGTTAAAAGAATACATGCACCAAAGTGCATCTTAATATCATAGTAAATGTTTTAGTTTAATTGCATTCTGGTCTGATGAACTCTGAGGGAATGGCTTTCACTTCATAGTGAAAGAGATATCTAACAGTGTCTAGATTGAAGGGCTTGCCAACCTGAGTCAAATTGTAATTAAAATAAAAATCTAAAAGTGATATCTATAAGTCACTTTACTTTCCTTGGGAAATACAGAAAACATGTGAAAATTCAAAGTCTTTAAAAGAACTAAAGTTTTATTCTTTAATTGAGACATAACTTACCAGCTTAAACTAAAGAAATGTATTGAATTGAATTTTGTAATGAGACAGTGTAACCATCCTCTGCAAGACATTTTTGACATCTTAATTTTCTTGCCTATTCTGTTGAAAGAATCAGCTCTTCATTCATCATAAAGCTTTTACTAAACTTTAGTATGTAAACTTATGATGGATGATTAAGACACACCAGGCCAACTGGGAAGGATCTAGTTTTCATTTTAAAGAACTGTAAAAAGCTTTGACTTGCAGCTGTTAGAAGCAAGTTAAAATATTATCAGAATACCAGCAACTTGGAGAGTGCAGCTGATATATTACTGGTGACTGTGTAAAATTATGGCATTGTCCAATCCAGGAAGCAGATGGCCCATCTCCCTTGATTTTAGGAGTGCTGGTCGACTACAAATTTTACTTGCTGCCCCAGGCTTGTTCTTTACCATTAGCTTGTGAGTTATAGATTTCTTAAAGTCTTTGCCAGGTGACAGATTGACCTGTTAAGAAGTCACTTTCTCAAAAAAATTCATTAATGCCCTTTAATCAAAAGACCAGTTGTAAGTGAATAACATTTTAATAAGTACTAGTCTTGCTTTGAAGAAATCAGTAAGTACTCTCACAAGCCAATTTGCTGAAATAAGCTTTTAAGACACTTGAGAATTTTAAAAGAAATATGAACATTTTTGAAAAAATCTTTTAAGAAATCAACTGAAGATACTAAGGTTCTTTGTGTTTTAGTCATTTTATGTGCTTATGTGCTTTTCTATAATTTTTTGTAAATGATTAGTTTGTGTGTAATATATACGAAAGGCTTCACTTGTGGGTCAGTGGTAAAGAATCTGCCTGTAGTGCAGGAGACTTGTGCAGGAGATGCGAGTTTGATCCCTGGGTCATAAAGATCCCCTGGAGAAGGAAATGACAACCTACTCCAGTATTCCTCTCTGGAAAATTCCATGGACAGAGGAGCCTGGCAGCCTATAGTCCATAGGGTTGCAAAGAGTTGGACATGACTTAGCAAGTAAACAATAACAATACACCTGAAGAAAAAGTCATAAATCTTCAGTATCTTTCATACCAGATGACTTATATGGATAAAACAGCACGGAGACAAGGTGAGGTCACTATATCCAGGGCAGGCACCCACGTGATGCAGCGTCAGCTATGGCTTGTTGCTGTTCAGTTGTCCAGTCATGTCCGACTCTTTGTGACCCTATGGACTGCAGCACACCAGGCCTCCCTGTCCCTCACCATCTCCCGGAGTTTGCCCAAGTTCATGTTCATTGAATCGGTGATGCCTAAGCTATGACTTAGGAACCAATGAAATGGACCTGTGTTTTATCTATATAGTGTGAAGGTCACACAAAGTAATCTCTACCCTATCTTTAACATCTTAAATATTAGAATTTTAACAATCTGATTGTGATTTTAATAGACATGAGTATGTGTTCACATATATATGTAAAATATATAACATATATGTGTATGCGGTTAAAAATATTCAAATCCTAAATGTTGAGAGTTATTCTCAATTTTGGTGGGAATTTATAGTACTGTAAGCCTGAGAGGCAGTAGCTCAAGTAGCCCTGAGAGAACTACTCTGAGGAGGTGGTGAAGGAGCCAGATAATACAGAGTTTTGCAACAAAGGACAAGTAGTCTGAATGTCAAAAGATTATTTTAAATTAAAGAAAACCAGATACCCCAAGTTAAGGAATTTAGTGCTTTTCTATGTATGGGAAGATGCAAGAGTCTAGACGCACTGAAAATCGTTCCTTTGACATGCATCTCTCCTATTTGTTGCCAGGATCCTGTGTTTTCACCTCCTGAGTTCCCTCAGATCTTACCAGCTCACCATCCGCAGTGGCTGCAATTGCTGATGGCTGTGACATCTTTTGTTTACTGATATGGCAGGAAATCTTCCATTTCTCATATATTAGATTTTGTATTGGAGGAACACTTCCATGTAAGACTTGAAATTTCAGGAAATTTAAGAAGATCTTTTAGCTGAATACAAAGCCCTAGGGAAAACATTCATCTATAAGGCATTTCGTCAAACAGATTTTCAGAATTTGCGGAGTCTCTTTTGTGAGTTCTAAATGAGAGTGATGCCTCATTCCCTTTCAAAGAGAGATAAAGGAGTCAAACAATCAACTCAAGAGAGCGCTTTTATTTTTAGGATGGAAATAGATGTACTGAATAGAGTTACCTTGATGCTAGTAGATCAGTATACTTGGTAAAGCTACTCAGTATACGAATTCCATCCGCTTCAATGAGACAACCATTCTGCTTTCGAGCAGTACACTACTTTGGACTTATTTAATGTTTCAGAGCTTTCTTGCCTTGTGTTGGCAGGTGTCTAGGTACACCAGTGGACTGTGTTGCAGGCTGATAAGCTATTGCCTTTTCAGTTGTTACTTCTACTTTGAACTCTCTGCCACACCTGCCTTATTTCTGCAGGAGGGAGCCCCGTGGGCCTCCATGGTTCTTAATACAGCACAGCCACTCCTGAAACATGGTAATAGATTATGACAAATACTAAGATAATATATGGCAATGTGGTTTCATGAGGTGGTTGGTGGCACAACAGTTTTTAATGTGATACTCATTAAATTCTTCAGTGGTATTGGGCTCGTTGCCCAGTTACATGTTAAAAAGAATAATGACATATATGAGAATGTGTTTTCAGGCAGCTGTTGATGGTGAGCTAACTCTAAAAGTTAGGAAGAGAGCAGAACATACAATTTATTTGATCACCTGTCAGGTTTTTGGAATAGAGTTTCTTTTTTCATTGTTTTAATTTCTTACTCTGTACTTGATGCCTAATGATGTTGTTATTGTTCAGTCCCTCAGTCCTGCCCAACTCTTTGCGATGGACTGCCGCACGCCAGGCTTCCCTATCGTTCACTATCTCCCAGAGTTTGCTCAAACTCATGTCCATTGAGTCAGTGATGCCATTCAATGATCTCATCCTCTGTTGCCTACTTCTCCTCCTGCCCTCAATCTTTCCGAGCATCAGAGTCTTTTCCAATGAGTTGGCTCTTTGCATCAGGTGGCTAAAATGTTGGAGCTTCAGCTTGAGCATCGGTCCTTCCGATGAATATTCAGGGTTGATTTCCTTAAGGATTGACTGGCTTGATCTCCTTGCTGTCCAAGGACTCCCAAGAGTCTTCTCCAGCACCAGAATTCAAAAATATAAATTCTTTAACGCCGAACCTTCTTTATGGTCTAACTCTCACATTCACATAGCTATTGAAAAAAATCATAGCTTTGTTAATATGGATCTTTGTTGGCAAAGTGTTGTCTCTGCTTTTTAATACGCTGTTTAGGTTTGTCGTAGCTTTTCTTCCAAGGAATAAGCATCTTTTAATTTCATGGCTGCAGTCACTTTCCATAATGATTTTGGAGCCCAAGAAAATGAAATCTGCCACTGTTTCCACTTTTTCCTCATCTATTTGCCATGTTATGGGACCATCTATTTGAAATGATAGGACTGGATTCCCTGATCTTAGTTTTTTGAATGTTGAGATGCCCATAGAATTACTAGATTTTGTTTAAGTCTCTTTTATCTTTAACTTTCCCTTATTTTAATTAATTAATTTATATATATATTTGTTTGAGGATCAAGTTCTTTAATCCTTTGATAATGATACCACTTCTACAATCAGGCATGTCACTAAATTCGAAAAGGAAGGAAGGACTGAGAATATTTTTAGGACTGGCATAAGAAGAAGGAGGACTTTATTTCTTCAATGGAATATTCCCTCAAGTATTTTGCCTAACTGGAACTGGATATATGTATATATATATCTTTTTTTATTTTTAAAATATTGAATAGTTTATTTTTGGAATCTTTATAAAATTGTCAATGGTTACTTTCCATTTAGTTATTTATACAATATGGCTGTGTTCTCCATATTGTACAATACATCCTTGAGCTTATCTTACACCCGATAGTTTGAACCTCCCACTCATCCACCCCTACCTCACCTCTCTGATCCTCCCCACTGGTAGCAACTAGTTGTTCTATGTATCTGTATTTTTTTAAATTAACATTTCTTTTAAAATAAACCTCAATTAAGTCCTTATGTCCTATTTAATTTTATTTTTAGTTTATATTTTAGAAAAAAGTTTTGAAAGACTTTAGAATGAACCAAAATAATTGCTGGTGTCCACACTGGAGAGCTAGGCAGGATCTACGCATGTCCCCTGAGTTATCTGAATCTATGGGATCTCTGGTCCTATCATTGTATATGAGCTATTTTACAGTTCTGTATGCTGAAGGTAATTGATAACAAAGCAAGTGATTGCTGACAATAGGCATACAAATTCATTTTGTCCTATGGAAATATAGTTGATTTTCAGCTTCCACTTCTACTCCTAACCCTCTTCCTAGAATAAGCCAGGTTTGTGGTTTATTTAAAATTCATTTCCACATTGATTTTTGCTAGTATTTGTATAGTTCTTTTGAATTAACTTTTGAACCATTTATAATATCTTATTTACTGGTTCTCTCATTAATTAATTAGTTAAATATGATCCTTGACAAGTGTTTGTCTTACATTAGTTGGAATCATGATTAACCCTCTTTTAAGAGTTATTCTTTGACAATGTTCTCTTTGTGGTATAAATTTTAGATGTGTGGATTGCATATTTGTTGTACTCTGGTAGTGCTAGATAAATGACAAGAATCTGGCTTTCAGAAAGACCATGTTGTAGGGAGAGGAATGCTAAATCATTAAAAGGAAATCTGTGGATGTAGGTAGTATGGATACTTAAGTTCTCACCCATTCCTTTCCTGTGTTCTGCAAAAAGGCTGAAATCTGGAGGCATTTCTTGGCTATCAAATTTGAATTAGCAGCTCTGAGACAAATCTATGCTTTGCCATGAAAAGAGGTGAAATCCAAAATATGAGTTAGCTTAGAAAGGGAGAAACTGGTGGTTCACATCTGAATTGCTGTTTGGAAGAACATTCCAGTGATTTCTTTTAGCATCAGGGTTGAAGGAAGAGAAAGGGACAAGGGTTTTGATATTGAGAAGGTTATCACTGTCATGCCATCTATGACTTTGGGTCAAGGAGGAAAAGAAAAAAAATATATGTGTGTATGTATAAAATATCATTGTATACCAAATAGTTGCACACTTTCCTATAGGTATTCTATTTCATCTTCCCTGCAAGATTGTAATTTGCAGTATTGTTTCATGCCTGATTTTACATCTCACATGGCTCCTAATTTGGAGCACATGCCAACTTTGAATCCAGCAGTGATTCAAACTCATGCCTTCATGATTTCAAAGACCAAAGTCTTAATGCTGATTCGCTGAAACGATTTGAGCTCATGTATCTTTTCTTTGTTTTTGTTTGTTTCTCATAGGAATGAACTCCTGAAAAATTTCCACTTTGTCTCATTGACAGCTTTTCCTTAAATCTATACCAGGATCCCTGTGTCCCCAGAGATCATGTGGGCTTCAGGATTTGGGGGGTTGGGGGTTGCAAACTGAATCAAATGTGGATTAAGTCTGAGCAACCTGGGCAAAAATAGTGTGAGAACCCAAAAGAGTTGTAGAGAGAGACAGGCCCTTCTGTGAGACTTGAGTGGAGAGGTGGTGGTCACAAATGAGAAAACATTCAAGGGAGTACAAACCAGTTTCATTTGAATTCTTAACTCCCTACAGATGAGCTGTATGAGCTTGGGCTTTATTCCCTTCATCTAGTAAAAATGAAAGATAAAAATATTCAACTCTTTTCGGGCAAAGAGTGACTGAAATAACTCATGACAAAGCTAATGGGTAACTTCGAGCTGCCTTACTTTTGTCTTGGACCCAGAATCTCCACCCGCCCCCTTAACCACAAATCACCAGAAATAGGCATGCAATCAGGGGAAAAAATAGCATGCTTGCTAAGTGAAGACAGTTTCAAGAAGGGGTGGGCCTTGGCAGTATGTTGCTTCACCTCTACAGTAAGTAAATCGGTGTAATAAAACCTACCTTGAAGTGTAGCTTGAAGACAGTGAAAGGAGCTTGCAGGGGGTGAAGAAGACAGTGTATTATTTCCTTTGTTTATTGGATCATTATTCATTATTATTATAGTCATTGTAATGCTGTCTCATTTCCTCACTTCTGGTGTCAAACTCTCCCTGCAAAACATAGCCTTGAAGAAGCTGACTTTGGTCTACTCCTTAACATGGAGAATAACACCCATGCTTGCTGGTCTTATACTTGTACATATTGTACATATGTTTACTCAAGTCACTTTAGTCATCCAAATGCCATTCTTAATTTGAATCCAATATTATTTTTTAGCTTTTGAGACACTTTTTTAAAGAGGGACACACTGTAAACGCAAAGGTTATCTTAGAGAAAGAGAAGCCGTCATGCTTGAAGCTGGAAGATAGCATGAGCTTGGCTACATGTGGACTTCTGTGAAATGGATGCCTTTATGAGCTTTCAAGCAACAGAACCTGGTGTCTTTAATTCTTTCTCACACTGTGAAGTGTCAATCCAGTACTGAATATGGTTGTGCTCATTGCCATGTACTGATGAAATTTTAGTTGTAGTCTTAAAAGAGGTTGTAATTCAGCAGAAGACTTTCATTAGAAGAAGAAATGAGCAATTCAAGACCTCTTTTCCCATAAATGACACAGACCCTTCTTAATAGTTGATAGCTCAGTTGGTAAAGAATCCGCCTGCAATGAGGGGGACTCTGGTTCTATTCCTGAGTCAGGAAGATCCACTGGAGAAGGGATAGGCTACTCACTCCAGTATTCTTGGGCTTCCCTTGTGGCTCAGCTGGTAAAAAATCCACCTGCAATGCAGGAGACCTGCGTTTGACCCCTGGGTTGGGAAGATCCCCTAGAGAAGGGAAAGGCTACCCATTCCAGTATTCTGGCTTGAGGAATTCCTCGGACTGTGTAGTCCACGGGGTCACAAAGAGTCGGACAGGATTGACTGACTTTGACTTCACTT
Source organism: Ovis canadensis (assembly GCF_042477335.2). NCBI lineage: Eukaryota > Metazoa > Chordata > Mammalia > Artiodactyla > Bovidae > Ovis > Ovis canadensis. The sequence continues at coordinate 82,696,166 of NC_091254.1, forward strand.
CACTTCATATCTGATTGTTGGCTTGAATGAAAGCTGTTGTCTTCCCAGCAGGATTTACAGATGACGCCTATGGAAGTTGCAAGCCTGGCTAGATTCCACAACTCCTTGTAGATACCCTGTCTCTCTCTCATGGCAGGGCAGTCGTGAAAAGCAAAATTAATTTGTAGGGAGAACAAAGAAGAGTTTACTGGGAATCCCAAGAGGATGTGTGCTTCCAACCTTGTAAATTACAGCCATTTGCACAGCGAGGTGATGAAACAAATTCTTGCTCTACCATTTGCTCTCCACAGTGTGTTGGGCAAAGTGTCAGCAACATACTCCCCAAGAGATAGCTAAAGATTCCTTCATGAAATGTGCTATCAAAAATCCATTTTCTAAGAGTCTGTGTTGGAAAAGAAAATGAAACAGAGTGTCGGCAAAACAAATAGCTTCTGGGAGATTGTCTGGAAAAACTGTCAGATGTTCTTCTAATAGGTTTGTACAGGTTCACTCAACCTCTGACTCCCTGCCTTATCTCTGGGAATTTCTCCAGGAACTTGGAAGGATTATGCAGTGTAAAGGATTGAAATCTCTGGGCACTTTAAATGAGAAACTGATTTTCATCTGTTTGGGAGGAATTCTTTTTCTCCATCTACCTCAATGCACTCAGCAGAAGGACACCTGAGAGGATGGTTGAGCTGGAGGACAATCAATGGGATTTTCAAACTAGAGCACAAGGCTGATTTTCTCTAGAAAATCCAAGGCAGTTAATTATTTGGAAGTGCCAGAGGGACCTCTTGTAACTGGAAACACTCAAATACGTGACTGAAAGAATGAATGGATGAATGAACAGATGTTGTAGATAGATGAATGAAAAAACAACCAGTGTTTTTAGCTCAGTGGCTCACACTCTCTACACACAATTATTTATTTTTCTTCAATATCTTCTGGCTAGATAAAGAATGTAAAATATTGTAGGATATTAGAGTTTAAAAGTCAATTATTTTCATTTAGTCTAGTGTTCTTCTAGGGCAGATATCTCCTCTAGAACATTCTTGGAAAATGACCAAGAGATATCCATCCATGAGTGTGAGTTTGCTACAAAATGTTCATCCTGCACAACTTTGTAATGTCCTATCAAGTTCTTTGATAGGTAACCAAAATATTCTGTTTACAATTAAATAGGCCTAGAATCTAACTGCATCTTACTATAAACATGAAGTATTATTGTGCAATATTAATATACTCTGAATTTTCTAGGAATATGATGTAAATCCAAGATACAATTCTGTTTGTCTCATTTGGAGATTTTTACCAAGAGCTGTTATTTTTTTTAAGAAAATCTTATCAGTGGGAGCCATACCATTTGTAATACTTGATGTACCTGTCTAATGTACTGCTATTAGTCTGTGTCTGTAGCGTTATATTTGTAGTAATAGTATTTGTAGCTCAAATATCTAACTACTTTTTTGCCTCAGGCTCAGCCATGGCCCAAGATGATGTATCAATACTTTAAAATTTTCTTCTTTAGATTACATTTGGTGTATTCTATTCATTTAAAATTTATGTGTATGGGCAGTTATGCTACCAATAGATTTCTGTAAAGGAATGTAAATAGAAGTTCAAATTAATTACTTACATAAAGGAAGTTTGAATTTCAATCCACTTGAAAATCACTAGTACAGACTTTGTATTTGTGACAGTTACCAGGGCCTTCAGCAACTTTGCTTCCTTCTCCTAGGTATTCTATGATTGAACAATGTTTCTCTTAATTTATTGCTTCTGGGTGACTTAATGTTCTTATATTCTACAGGAAACTAAAATACAAAGTCCATTACTTGCATTCTAACTACTTGAAGTCCATTATTTCCATGAGTGCATCAATTTTAATTTTATTTATTTGATGAACCAAAATGTATTGGGTTCCCTTATGGAGCTGGTACTGGGGTAGGCAGTAGAGGTGCCATTGATGAAAAAACAGTCCTATCCCTCAAGCAGGTTGTGTCCCTGAGAAGGACATGGATGGACAGACTGGTCATTGCAGAGCAATGTAAGGCAGGGCCATATGCATAGGTGATGGGAGAGCAGGAAGTGGAGTGATGGCTTCTCCCACACTCAAGAGTCAGGCAAGTCTCAGAAGAAGAGGTGTTTAAGATGACATCTGATGGAAGGAAAGGGATGGAAGGCAGAGGGAGCTGCAGAAGAGAGGCTCATAATTTCCTTTTAGAGAGAATAGCATTGTCAAGGTCCAGAGTATAATCGAGCATGATAATTTCGTGCTCCCAATAGTTCTCTTTGGCGCAGGACTTAAGGAGGAAGGTGGCAAGAGATGAATGGAAATATAGACTGTTCCATAAATAATGACAATTCAGAGGCATTGGAATGAATGGTATAATAAATGAACAGACCAAAAAGTAATGCAGTTCTGTGGGACATGTTAGATTAATTTCAACTATGATGATCATGTAGCTTTCTTAGGAGAGATATTATTTAAACTCAGGGCCGAGTTCAAGAATTTAGGAGTGTGAACCCCAAAAATTTATCACCCAAAGAACCATCATGAAGTCCTGGGAGGACAAACTCAGTAACCCCAATCAAATAACTTATGCATGTGTTATAAACTGTGCTAAATTGGACCTTTATCTTCAGTGTGTGGGGATGCATAGACATAGATGAAAGTTACATCTTGAAGCAATGTCTGCCCTCCAAAGATTCATCATCCCTCTCTAGCCTTTTCATCAAAACTAAGGCCTGATTTGAGCTAATTTTCCATTAATGTCTTACCCTGCAAGAGTCAATCTGATAAATGAAGTATTTCCTTATTAAGTGATATTGATTTAATTAATTTAATCAGTTATTTAGCCTATTAGGATTTTAAGTGCTGGGTAAAAACAACAGTACATGTGGTTTTCATCTCCATTATAGGATAAAGGGAGCTATTGATGCTGCCTCTTTTGAGGGCAGTTTGAGAAATATATCACAAAAAAAGAGACTATGAAGAGGAAAAAGGCTGAGGCTATGAAGAGGAAAAGAAGCTGTGACTATACCTAGTATTGAGTGTTTACTCCTATTGAGATCTATTTTCAGTTAAAAATAAGGTATTTCTTTAAAGCAGTATGTAAAGGCATTTTAAAATTGCCTTTAGGTGATATATTCTTTAAAATTCAATTTGGCTGAGTAATATTCCACTGTATATATGTACCACAGCTTCTTTTTTTTTTTTTTTAGTTTTTTATTTTTTTAATTTTAAAATCTTTAATTCTTACATGCGTTCCCAAACATGAACCCCCCTTCCACCTCCCTCCCCATAACATCTCTGTGGGTCATCCCCATGCACCAGCCCCAAGCAGGCTGTATCCTGCGTCAGACATAGACTGGCGATTCAATTCTTACATGATAGTATACATGTTAGAATGCCATTCTCCCAAATCATCCCACCCTCTCCCTCTCTCTATCTGTCAATGGACATCTAGGTTGCTTCCTTGTCCTGGCTATCGTAAATAGTGCTGCAATGAATATTGGGGTACATGTGTCTTTTTAAATTACAGTTTTATACAGAGTGAAGTAAGTCAGAGGAAAAAACAAATATATATCAGTGCATATATATGGAATCTAGGAAATGGTATTGATAAGCCTATTTGCAGGGCACGAACAGAGATGCAGGAGTAGAAAATGAACTTGCGGACACCGTGGGGAAAGGAAATGGTGGAATGAATTGAGAAGTTGCGTTGACATATATACACTGCTGCTGCTGCTGCTGCTGCTGCTGCTGCTGCTGCTAAGTCGCTTCTCATGTCCGACTCTGTACGACCCCATAGATGGCAGCCCACCAGGCTCCGCCGTCCCTGGGATTCTCCAGGCAAGAATACTGAAATGGGTTGCCGTTTCCTTCTCCAATACATGAGAGTGAAGTTGCTCAGTCGTGTCCGACTCTTCGTGACCCCATGGACTGCAGCCTACCAGGCCTCTCCATCCATGGGATTTTCCACACTACCATGTGTAAAATAAAGAGCTAGTGGTTAGCTGCTATATAACAGAGGGAGCCCAACCTGGTGCTCTGTGATGATCTAGAGGGGTGGGATGGGAGGGTTGGCTGAGAGAGAAGCTTAAGAGGGAAGGGATATATGTATACTTATAGCTGATTTGTATTGTTGTACGGCAGACACCAACACAGCAATGTAAAGCAATTATCCTCTAATTAAAAAAGAATCAATTTGGCCTTTCATTTCTCCTTTTAATATATAGGGATATGTGCTTCAATTTCAGGAGAGTTTTTGTTCCTTTCTCTTCTGAGAGTCTATATAGTTCTTTTGGTTTAAAACCATAACTGAGCTTTAATCACAAAGTTTGAATGATAATGCTTGACTGTACTGCTCTCACCTGAACACTGGCATTTTAAAGCCTTTGGTTGAAAAGGATGATGGAATTTATCATAGCACTTCAAGTGGTGTCATTTTAAAATCTCTGTCCCCATATACAAATTTTGGAAAGAGACCTCTTGCCCTTTATTAATTGCAAAAGTGATGCCAGGGGAAAAGGACTGTCTCCTTTTTGTAGGCCTCCCATCACTCACCTGTGAAATAGTGACTGAGTGATATTTACCTATGGGCATCCATCTTAAGTGATTAGTGGGGATTAAAGTAATTATTATAAATTAATGGCTGTATGACTTCTAAAAGGTTAGATATTATGGAGTTTCATTGGCAGGAAGGCAGACACTTAAAGAAATATACACTTATAGACTGTAGCATAGATCTTCCAACATTTCTAGCCACTTTGCCTTTTTATTACTTTACTCTATATGATATGATGAGTGTTGCAATCTTGGTTTTACAGATGTCTACTAAAATTGCAGTATTTTATGGGAAAGAAAAATAATTTTTCGTACAGGCTTACATGCAGTTCAGTTCGATTAGGTTCTTAATCACTCACCTAGCCTCGGCCTCTTTTCTGAATTGTTCTGCCCTAGTTTACAGCCATTGGACAGTAATTTACTTTGAACAGTAAATCCTAATTCTCTATTAAGTTGTCATATAATTTAGTAAGAATGCTGATCTGTGGTTATCAGGGTCAAAAACAAGCACTTTGTAAACTGGTTTATTGTATATCACCACAGGATCACCAAATTCAATTGTAAAAATTACTAACTTTGCATGAGCAAAAGTGGCTGTGGGATTACAGATGCAATAAACTTGAAATTGATCATCATCTGTGGGTGAATTTGTAGGCAGCAGTTGGTTTGATTTATGCAATATGGGTTACAGAACAAGAGAGATATAAGTCAGCATCTCTGGTCAGTTGACATGTAGAAGGTCACTGGGAACTTGTGAATTACTGTTGGCCTGGATTTGGTGAGCAGTGTTGGAGCAGTATAATGCGATTTTTACCAAGCATGCCCATAGAAATGCCACTCAGGCTGTAGAATTGTAGATGTCTTTGAACATTTTAATATGAAGTTTTTTTGCAATGTCTAAGATAACATGGCAAATAAACTGTGAGTGGGCATGAAATTGATAGCATGTTTATAAATCTCTCTTAAACATCTCTGTTCTCAGTTCAGTTCAGTGGCTCAGCTGTGTTCAACTCTCTGTGACCCCATGGACTGCAGCATGCCAGGCCTCCCTGTCCATCACCAATTCGTGGAGGTTGTTAAAACTCATGTCCATCAAGTCGGTGATGCCATCCAGCCATCTCATCTTCTGTTGTCCCCTTCTCCTCCTGCCTTCAGTCTTTCCCAGCATCAGGGTCTTTTCCAGTGAGTCAGTTCTTCACATCAGGTGGCCAAAGTATTGGAGCTTGAGCTTGAGCATCAGTCATTTCAATGAGTATTCAGGATTGAGTTCATTTAGCAATTATGGTTCTCTCTTATAGATCCCAAGATAATGTATTTACAAAACACAGTAGAAAATAAGACTGTATAAATTCTTTTAGGAAGCATGGCAAAGATGTCTTATTCATCTCTCTGTATACTTCCAAGGAGGACATCTTGATACTGAAGAAGAAAACATGCATAATATCAGTTCAACCTATCTATCTAAAGAAGCATTGGCTAATTATGATTTCACAAGTATGCATTAGTAAGTGGGCTTTCTTTTTGCTTTTTTTTTTTATTGCTTCAACATAGTATTGAACTCTGACTTCCAAATTCTTGCCTACATGAACTATAAGAAATAACACTGTTAATTACAGCCCATTCTGTATATACTGTATAGAATAGTAGCACAACTTTTTTAATGGGTTTATTTTCTTTCTCTTTTTATTTTTTAAATTAAAAAAAATGTATTGGACTAGAGCTGCTTCACAAGGCTATTTTTCACTGTACAACAAAATGAATCAGCCATATGTATACATATATCCCTCATTTTTGGATTTCCTTCCCGTTTACCACAGAGCATTAGGTAGAGTTCCCTGTGCCATATATAGGTTCTCATTAGTTATTTATATTGGAAGCTTTTATAAGAAACACTTACTCTTAATTCATTTGATGAGCTCTGAAATACCCTATTTTCTTTTAAACATGAATTCTTGTGGACTTGTGCTAAATGAATTCAGGTCCTGTTTGAAAGATATGCAAGCTGAGGTGAAGTGAGAGAAACAGGTGAAACCTTTCCTTGGATGTTCCTGCTTGCTATTGAAACATGAAAGATAGGCAGGATTTCTGCTGCTTTGAGTGAGCAAAAACAGCTGTGGGATTGCAGATGCAATAAACTTGAAATTGATCATCATCTGTGGGTGAATTTGTAGGCAGCAGTTGGTTTGATTATGTAGGCAAGTTACAATGAAAGAGTTTCTGTCAGTAACGCTGTGCTTGGAGTCTGGGAGGTGAGTGAATGGTGAGAATTATGTGCTTTTTTAGATCTTATGCCTATTGGTAAGGTGGTCTTAATACATAGATGCATCTTTCCATGCTGGACTCCAAGCTTCTTAAGCACTCTCTTCTTATCCTTTGGCACTGGGCATAGTACTTAACCTGTTAATTGTTTGTTGTAAATGGTAATTGAATAAGTGAATGAATGGATGAATGACTGAAAAAAACAAAAGAGTCAAACGCACTCACCATTTATTACAGAACGCCCCATGTGCTAAAAGCTATGCTGCTGCTGCTGCTACTGCTAAGTCGTTTCAGTTGTGTCCAACTCTGTGCAGCTCCATAGACGGCAGCCCACCAGGCTCCCCCGTCCCTCCGATTCTCCAGGTGAGAATACTGGAGTGGGTTGCCATTTCCTTCTCCAACTCAGGAAAGTGAAAAGTGAAAGTGAAGTCGCTCAGTCCTGTCCGACTCCTAGAGACCCCACGGACTGCAGCCTACCAGGCTCCTCTGTCCATGGGATTTTCCAGGCAAGAGTACTGGAGTGAGTTGCCATGGCCTTCTCTGTAAAGCTATGCTAGGGCAATGAGTACCGCAAAGGTAAATAAGACAGGCTCATAATGACTGGTTTGGGATTTAACAACAGTGGGCATGAGCAGATGACTATGGGATAGTGAGCCTTAGGTTTTTATAACAGCACCATAGACGAACAGCTTCCTTCTCAACTCTGCTATTCCCTGTGTCCTGGAATAGCAGCCACTATCTGGGAATGAAAATTGCGAAATGTGGGTCAGTTACATTATCCCTGCTTGTGACTCATGGTGACTTTTCCTTTAAGCACACAGTTTAGCCAAGGTCCCCATTCCTGAAATAGCTACTCTATTTCACCCTTTCTCACCTCTTTGGGAAATTCTTTACTGTATGTTAGTAGCTAGAGATGGCTGGGGAGAATCAGTTTTCTTTTGAGGCAAATAGGTATTTGGCCGTAAGATCCCAATTGTGAGTTGTAGAAATGGCAGATTCCATTGGTCTAGGATCATTTTCATTGAATTTGAGGACCTGAGGAATTGAAGTGAAAAGTGAAACTGTTAGTCCCTTAGTCATGTCCTACTCTGCGACCCCAAGGACTATAGTCCACCAGGCTCCTCTGTCCATGGAATTTTCCAGGCAAAATTACTGGAATGGGTAGCCATTCCCATCTCCAGGGGATCTTCCCAACCCAAGGATGGACCCCAGGTCTCCTGCACTGCAGGTGAATTCTTTACTGTCTGAGCCACCAGGGAAGCTCAAGTAATTGAAAGAAGCAGTCAACAACACACGATACTTGAGCTTCATGCCATGGTGCAACCAGAAGTGGCCCATTCCAGCCAATGCGAGTGCACTTAATTTTGCAGGAATTTTGTGAACCTGTTGTTAAGTGCAGTCTTTATTTAAAAACCACATTGTATATATGATTGACTAAGTGGGAGAATTTGGGTTTTCAAACACAGCTTGGTACAAGAGCTCAAATGGCATCAGTAATCTGCTATTTTCCTCTTTTTAGAGCCTCCATATGGCTCTTGGAAATTCCAAGCTCACATGCTCCCTGTCTTAGTCAGTTTGGACTGCTATACCAAAGTACTGAGTTGCTTGGCATGTATCAATTAATTTAGTCACTTGTATAAAAAGGAGTTTTCATTTTTATTTTTAACTTTGTTTTTTGGTATTTAACTCATTTTACATAGAACTATTTCAAATGTAGGTATAAAAAATACTGAAAGCTGTGAAAAACAAAAATCACATTGTATAAATTTACAATTAAATTAATTATATTAAAAATAAGGTAATAAATTCTCAAAACTCATCCCTTTCTAATCATTTTATTAGTAGTTACATTCTTGATATCTTTGTATCTGTAAGGAAGAAGTGTTATGTGATGGTTGGAAATTCAGGGGCATCATTTTGATAACTAGAAATCAGTCATGGTGAGAGTATTTATACCATGGACATTACCAAACTGTAAATTAGGACTCCCTTTCGAAACCTAGAGTTGCTTGTTAAACAGTTATGAAAACAACACTGACCCTGTATATCTTTGATACTGGGATTGATGGGCACTGAGAAGGGATAAAAGAATAAGCAATGATTCTCAGTGTTGTGTATAACCTACATGTATATGTATTTTTGCATATACACACAGAGAGGTTTATTTTTAGGAACTGGCTCAAGAGATGTGATTGTGGGGCTGGCAGTTCTGAAATCTGTAGGGTAGTCAGGCAGACTGAAAACTCAGAGTTGATGCTTCAGTCTTAAGGCAGAATTTCTTCTTCTCAAGGAAACCTCAATTTTTGCCCATGAGGGCTTTCAATCGATTGGATGAGGCCCACCCACAGTATGGAGAGTAATCTCCTCTACTTAAAATCACACATCTTAACCACATCTACAAAATACCTTCACAGCAACACCTAGATTAATGTTTTGTTAAATTACTGGGTACCATAGCCTAGCCACATTGACACAAAACTGTAATTTTCAGTGACACTCCTAGACTAGAAGAAATACTATTTTACTTCTTGTTAAAACTCAAACAATTAAAATGCATTCATATCCTAAAGAAATGAGTAGCCATATGAAAATCCAATACATAGAAAATGTAAGAAAAAAGATAGGTGTACATCTAACTGAGAGTGGGCATAAAGGCCTGGGGAGTCCAGAACCTTGACTTGGCTTTTTGGTTATCTTGTTCTCAGACACTTACAGATTATAACTGAAGTTTTCCATACTTAGATAACTTTCCGTTTGATTTTGAAATGCAGAAATAATGAGATCAAGATTTCTTTACTGGACTTCCTTCTTAGAGAACAATCTAGAGACTAAAAAATTAACTTTTGGATGTTGATGAGATTTCATTATCAATGTGACGACTTTCTGTATTAATATTTTATATTGAGACTACAACCTGGTGAGTTTAATACACAGAGGCATAAGAAAGGAAAGGTCCCCTTGGAAGATTGCTGAGCTGATCAGACTGGCTGTGTATCTGAAGGTGCGTCTCTTGGGGTAGCATGCTCATTAATTCTCCACTGTCCATCTTTCCCCAATTCAATTTTGGTGCCCCTCCCAGTGGGGTACTGCCTTTTGATCATTTCTCACTCTAATGTTTTTCTGATTCTGTTAATACTTCAACAACAAAATACAGGGATATGATTAGAAGAGGCTCAAAAGACTCAAGACACAGCGCAATAATTCACCTCTTACCTAGATGCCAAAAACTTTCACTGTTATTAAGTACCCTTCTGCCTATGGATTTAGGATCATTAACTATGAAACTCTGATTCATCCATTAGCTTTGAGATTCCATTTTATATTTGCTTCTCATTAACTTTTTGTCAAAATGTTGTAGTAAGTTGAGTGGCTGTTTTGTGGTGTACTTTGAATCATGGAATTACCTCGTCATTCAGATTTGCTATTGTCCCTGTGAAATTTAACCACAATTTTGTTGAGCTGTTGCCTATGCAGAAGAAAACTTGCCAGCAATTCAATTATTTTCTGAAATCTTTCTATTCTTTACTTTCTTTAAATACTGGAAAAGATTATGCTATGTATTCCTGTGTGTATACACCTTTGTGTATCTTTTACAAATACTGACAATCATTTGTATTAGGACAGTGCTTTCATTAATTGTTTCAAAGTCTTACATGTATGAATTTAAAAAGATGTAGTTATTTTAAGACAAGGAGAAACTCCTTCTATTTAAATCCATCTATTCAGTTTCAGTTCAGTTGCTCAGTCATGTCTGACTCTTTGTGACCCATGGACTACAGCCCTCCAGGCTTCCCTGTCCATCACCAACTCCTGCAGCTTGCTCAAACTCACGTTCGTAGAGTCAGTGATGCTATCCAACTATCTCATCCTGTCATCCCCTTCTCCTCCTCCTTTCAATTTTCCAAGCATCAGGGTCTTTTCCAGTGAGTCAGTTCTTTGCATCTGGTGGCCAAAGGATTGGAGTTTCAGCTTCAGCATCAGTCCTTCCAATGAATATCTAGGACTGATTTCCCTTAGGATGGACTGGCTGGATCTCCTTGCAGTCCAAGGACTCAAGAGTCTTCTCCAACACTACAGTTCAGAGCATTAATTGTTTAGCACTCAGTTTTCTTTATAGTCCAACTCTCACATCCATACATGATTACTGGGAAAGCCATAGTTTTGACTAGATGGACCTTTGTTGGCAAAGTAATGTCTGTACTTTTTAATATGCCGTCTAGGTTGGTCATAGCTTTTCTTCCAAGGTGCAAGCGTCTTTTAATTACATGGCTGCAATCACCATCTGCAGTGATTTTGGAGCCCAAGAAAATAAAGTCTCTCACTGTTTCCATTGTTTCCCCACCTATTTGCCATGAAGTGATGGGATTGGATGCCATGATCTTTGTTTCTTGAATATTGAGTGTTAAGCCAGCTTTTTCACTCTCCTCTTTCACCTTCATCAAGAGGCTCTTTAGTTCCTCTTTGCTTTCTGCCATAAGGATGGTGTCATCTGCATATCTGAGGTTACTGATATTTCTCCCAGCAAGCTTGATTCCAGCTTGTGCTTTATCCAGCTTAGCATTTCACACGAAGTACTGTGCAGATAAGTAAATAAGCAGGGTGACAATATATATATATATACCCATGGACAGTATGGAACAATCAAACTATTGACAAGGTTAATAATTTTTATTATATATCGAGTCAAGGTAAGATGTGAGAAAAAGCAAAGATAGCTTTTCCTACTCCAGCTGCTACATATTCTCTGAGATCATCCTGATTCAAGCACTGCCCGCTCTCTGTCCCACAGACTCCTTACTCTTTGCTAATTTTGACCACATTTCTATTCTTTGCCCTAACTTCAGCCCCAGATCATCAGCTTTTCTGAAACAAAAAATGCAAGGGAATGATAAAGGCCAGAAACATTGGCACAAGATCCATGAAGGTGGGATCTTTACAACTTAGAGCATTATGTTTAAAATCTTATTTAAGCAATTCTTGGAACAGATTTAAACAACTCATGGATGCCACTCAAAGAATTATTTTTACAACATGCAGAGTGAAGATTTTATAACTAAGGGAACTGGTAGTCAAAGTCTTTATCAGGAAGTCAAAAACATGAAGGAGGACACAATTGTAGCTTCTTTGAGTGATAAGATCCACTGAAGTAGAACATGAATTTCTCACATCTTGTGTAAAAGTTTAAAATTTCTGATCATGGCACTGAATAACTTTGTGAAAGAAAAGCAGCCCTCAAGACATGAAAGGATCATTCATAATAACCTTTCACACTGAAAAATGTTAAAGAAGTGCTTATTTAGAGGTCTGGGGAATTTGAATTTAAAGAAATGAACTGGAACATAGATTTGAAAAATACTGCTTTTCTAAATTCTGCCGCTTCTGATTAGCTCATAGAGGAACTTTATAATACTAAAAACAGTCCAGGACTATTAACTCCAATTTAAATTTTCTTAGCTATCAGAAACTCAGCTAAAAGTTCACTTACTCTTAACTTTCCTAAACCTGTTTCCTTCGATTCTTTGCTCTAGTCAACTTACCAGGCACCAGATGAATAAAATGAATGGTTATTTGAAGTGACATATCAAATGATGAGGAGACTCTATCTGGGTAGCAGACACAGCTAATTGACTGCGGGGATTCTAATAGTTCAAGGATGAGAGAACTTTGGCATAGAACATATGCTCCGAAGAGGGCCAAGTCTAAGACAAATATCGCACTCTAATCAAATGGAATTTATAGATTCAGACGTTGAAGTGCTCTGCTTTGTGAGCTCTTGCCATCTTCTTTGTATTTTTGAGTTTTTTAAAATTTCCTACCTATTTTTTAAAAATAATCTTCAGCTTGCTTTTATTCTGTTTTCTTTTTTTAATTGGAAAATAATTGCTCTATAATGTTGCGTTGGTTTCTGCCATACAACTGTGCAAACCAGTCATAACTATATATATAGTCCCTCCCTTGTGAGCCTCCCTGCCTCCTACGTGCCTTCTAGGAAGTGTCAGGGTAGTAATTTCCCTCCACACTCCCAAGCTCTATGAAACCAAGTGTTTGGCTGTCTGTAGTCTGTGAAATGTGACTCATTCGGTGCATTGCATTTTTGTTGTTTGTTTATTTGGGATGGGCATTCTGAGGCCCCCATGTGTCACCTCCGAGGGCAATGAGTCTCCGGTCACTGACCCATAGAGGCCGGCGTCTGTGGTTAATGAGGTCCTCCTGCCTCCTGCTCTTTCCCACTGTGCCACTCACCAGGTCTATTCCTGGAGGCTTTCAGACGCTGGGCCCTCCCTGGAGGGAGCTCCATCTGGCAAGCGTCACATTTCTGCTGTCATCTCAGCATCTTGGAGTGAAAACAAACTCCTGGGCTGGCATTCATGGAAAGACTTTGTAAAGAAAGGGTGACATGTAGTTGAAAGGAGTGTGTAGAGGGAGGAACAGCCCCATCTCTTCTGTCTTGGAAAACAGATGACAATTTATGGTGTGAGTGTATGTCCCAGAGCCTTTGCTCATCCTCTGTCTTCCGGTGGAACTCCTTTCTTTCACATTTACCATTCTCCTTATTTATTTTAGTTATAATAAAATTCCAGCTTAAATTTCTTCTGTGTGTGTGTGTGTGTGTATGTGTGTGTGTGTGTGTTTGATTTTTATTGGAGTGTAGTTGATTTACAATGGTGTGTCAGTTCCAGGTGTGAAATGAGCAAAGTGAATCAGTCATACATATACATATATCTGCTCTTTTTAGATTCTCTTCCAATATAGGTCATTAATGAGTATTGAGTAGAATTCTCTGTCTTATACAGTATGGCCTTATAGTGTATATATAGCAGCCTCCACCTTCCAGTTTATCTCTACCTCACCTCTTAGCCCTTGGTAACCATTAGCCTTCTGCATCTGTAACTCTATTTCTGTTTTATAGATAAGTTCATTTGTACCTCTTTTTTTTTTAATTCCACATGTAGGCACTATCATATGATACTTGTCTTTCTCTGACTTCACTCAGTATGACAATTCTAGGTCCATCCTTTCCACTGCAGATATCATTACTTCATTCTTTTTTATGGCTGAGTAATACCAATATTTATTTTAGAGCTAATGACGGTTTCTGTAAACATTCAGGGACTTGGGAATTCACTAGCATGAACTTCAGATACCCTAAGGAAACAAGCACATGTATAAACTGATTGCCTGACCTTGCGTCTAATCTTCCTGGATGTGAACCTATCATCATGATTTGCACAGAGGAGATTTTCAATACACGTTTGATATGTCAAGGCACAGTCATCAAAGTTTCAACCTTACATTTTCTGCCATTATTTTCTCTTATCCTGACCTTCCAGAACCATCTATTTAGTATCTTTATTATTAGTGATCTTGGAGGTGCCTGGTGGTGCTCCAGTTGAGCTAAATGTTGTGTCTAGTTATGGAATAGGTAACATATAGAGAACCTAAGGGGATCTGAGAAAGGAGAGTGGGTGGGAAACTCTAAAAGAACAACAGATATTTTTCACCTTCATAAATTGCAACTTGGGAAGAAACCCATTATTAATAGAAATACTGTAAGTGTCAGGAAGTATGTAAGCTGAGAAAAGTTTCATATTCTTGCTCTTAGGAGAAATTGTGAGAGTTAATTCTTTATCCAGCCAAGTAGCTGTCATGTCTGATTTCAGAAAGTCAGTACTTTAGGTGTTACAGGCCTTATGGTCTCTTTCATAACTACTCTTCTCTTCTAACCCTACAATGCCGTAAACAAGGTATGAATGAGTGGGTGGGACTGTTATCCAATAAAACTTTATTTATGGACAGTTAAATTGGGATTTCATAAAGTATCACATAGCACATAATATCATTTTTTTAATTCTTTAAAAAATAATTTTTCTTACAGGTCTTATCAATACAGATGGCAGGTTGGATTTGGCCCAGAGGCTATGTTTGACCCTGTTCTAGGGTCAAAACCGAAACAGATTAACATACTCGCTCAAAACAAAATTAGCCAATTGTCCTAAGTCTTATTGGCCATTTAAAGTCATCAGTTGTTTTCACAGTTATCAGTGGCCTCAGATGAGGGGGAGAGAGGGGCTATTAAGAATTTAATTCCTCCACAACCTTCTTCTCCAGTGATGTGTTAGGAAGGAAGCAAGGCTTAGTCTCAATGGACTGCGTGTTTCATGACCTCTGGTTGTTTGTTTGGGGACATCGTCGTGGTCTCTTCCTAGGTTCTCTAACAGGCACTTTGCATAAAAGATTCACTCTTCCTGTAGCATGATTCTTCATCATTCTGGTGATTTCCACATATCTTCACTTTTTCTAATTTATCTATCTCTGTCTTTCCATCTCTTTAGTTTTTTTTTTTTTTCTTCTTTTTCTCTGCCAGGAACAAAGGAGGAGACATCAGTTACCTTCTTAAGGACACTACAATTCATTAAAAAAAAAAAAACTCACCCTGCTTTGCATTAGTAAATCAACTTCCTACATATATCTTCATGGCCCTATACACACACACAGAAGTAATAGGTTTGGTTTAAATTTAGCCCGCTAAGAAGTACCTTTCTCTTTTTATTTATCACCTGAGATAAAATACTGATTTTCTTGGAGCGATTGGCAGCTAGAAGACCACCAATCCATTCTAATTTCATGCATGTAGATCCATGGCGTTTCTTTCACAAATGTTACCCTCAGGTCATGAAATGTTTATTTTCTTTTGGTCAGTTTTTCACCACAAGTCCCATGCCTTTTGTTGTAAACTCACTTGTAATGATTCAGAAATAGAATGCAGTCCCAATGTACTACTAAATCCTGAGAAATGGATGGTTCAATTGTGCATATTATAGTCAAAATGGAATAGAGTTTTTTTTTTTTTTCCAGTAGTTTAAAACAGGTTAGAGAAACGAACATTCTGCAAAGTTGTTAATCTTAAATATCTATTTGATCTGGAAACAGTGTTCTCATCAGTTAGTTTTGGTATTTAAAAAAGAAAATTAGTGATTTGTGGACCATTTGCCACACTTGTTCCTTCCCAGTCTCTTCAACTATAGATCTATGCTTCTTAATGGGATGTGAGTATCAGAAGCAACTGGGTAAAAATTTCAAAATTTTCATGTTCTATCCCGCCCCCTTTTGGAATGATTTGCCCCTTCAAATCTGAGCCCATCAGGAACACACCTGCGTCGAATGAGTAATCACTCAATGCAGCAAGTGAGAATACACTGTAGAGAACCTCAAGATTTCTCAGTTAGAGGGACTTTGCAGGCATGTAAGCCTAGTCGCTTCAGTTGTACTCAACTCTTTGAGACCCTATGAACTGTAGCCCCCAGGCTGCTCTGTCTATGAGATTCTCCAGGCAAGAATACTAGAGTGGGTTCCATGCCCTCCTCCAGGTGTTCTTCCTGACCCAGGGATCAAACCCACGCCTCTTGTGTCTTCTGCATTGGCAAGCCGGTTCCTGGAAAGCCCAAGAGGGACTTTAACAGATTCTTTTATAGAATTTGATTTTGGTGGATGATGTGGGGGAAGTGCTCCAAGAAGCAGCACTCCACCCTAGATCGGATGCTCTCAAAGGTTCAGGTAGTTCCATAGTAAGGTATCTCAACCAATGTGACCAGCAAGGGGGATGACTGTGGTGAAGATCAGTCAATAAAAGGATAAATGTAAAAGTACAGATGCTCATCTTGCCAGTGAGAGGAGATGTTTGGTACTTTTGGATGGCACAATCACCTTGTTTTTGTCTGTGTTTAGACAAAATTTTTACATGGCCTTGCTTTGCCTCATGTCATCATAGTGTCAGAATGATCTTGTCTGAGATGGGTGTTCTGTGAGCTTGTTTACATGTAATAGACTATGGTGACTTGGCCGTGAGTGCTAGGCTGGACTCTGAATGTCCAGAGCAGTTTGTTTTGTCTTTACGCATATGTACTCCCTGCCCCCCTTTCTGGTATAACTTTTTCATAACATACTGTGAAGCTTTTATTAGAAGATATTTGAAATGTACAGAAAAGTAATGATAGTAATATAATAAGTGAAAGTGAAGTAGCTCAACCGTGTCCAACTCTTTGTGACCCCATGGACTGTAGCCTACCAGGCTTCTCCATCCATGGAATTTTCCAGGTAAGAATACTGGAGTGGGTTGCCATTTCCTTCTCCAAGTAATATAATAAACACCATGTAAATATCTAGCAACTTATGAAATAAAAGATTACAGATAAAAGTATCTGGGCATTTCTCTCAAATCCTAATTCCTCCTGGGAGGAAACTGTTATCTTGAAATTGATGTTTATCATTCTCAATACACTGCATGTTTCTTCCTTTTTAAAAAAGATATTCATAATGTTTTATGGTCTCCTTCCCTTTCAGGAGTTATGTAAGTTCTAACTTTAATGCAGACCTGTGATCCTTTTTTTATTCTGGGGTTGTTTTAAGTAGGCATGAAAGCATCCAACTTCATGAAGAACCATGAGACAGGCACCCTATACTTCACACGGGGCATAATTTTATATAAGTACTGTTAAAAATTATAAATGAATTTTAATCACCACATCAAGTACTCTGTTCGTTTGGTTTCTCCATGCCCTATACTGATTTTAATCACAGGAGCAATTTGTTGGTTTTATTTAGCAAAATGTTGGGTGGATTTTCCTTCTTCCCTCCACTGGCTCTCTTAAACATTTTTGACACTAACGGAGCTGAATCAATTGGAAATTCACATTTTGTGCAATAACAGACCGTTTTAATTTCATGAAGCAAGCAAGGGTTTGGCTTCCACTTGCGAGTAGCACTGAAGAAAGCAATATTGTCAAAGGAAGCAGCCCAGTATATTCAGAGATAAATCTGCCGAATTAAACCCAAGACTTTCATTAGCTCTTACTTTACATTTCCCTACAACATAAGCATTAATTAAACCCATCGGCGCCTTTCCCCTTGCAGGAGACATTTCTCTCTGACAAGGAATGTCAACCAAGGGAAACGCGTGGCATAGGAGATCTGCCAGTAAAATCACACTTGCTTTCACAGGGAGGAAGGCTGATGCATTCTGACGGTTGGACGGGCAGGCGCAGAACTCAGCAAATGATTGCCATCTTTTCTTGCCCCCGCCGTCTAACAGTCTATGGTGGTGGGCTGACTGTTTCTTGCCTCACTAGAGGTTTCTAAAGATAAGCACACTTATAACTGTGTTGCATCTCTTGTCACCTGTTGTTACTCGGTACATTTCAAATAAAAGCAGGGGCCTTGTGGTCTTCTGAGGTCTTTAACATACCTTTGCTTATGTGACAGGGGCTGGAACTAAATGTCAGGTCTCTTAGTCACTTTCGGTGCTATGACAGAAATATCATAAACTGCTGCTGCTGCTAAGTTGCTTCAGTCGTGTCCTACTCTGTGTGATCCCATACACGGCAGCCCACCAGGCTCCCCCGTCTCTGGGATTCTCCAGGCAAGAACACTGAAGTGGGTTGCCATTTCCTTCTCCAATCCATGAAAGTGAGAAGTGAAAGTGAAGTCGCTCAGTCACGTCTGACTCTTTGTGATCTGTAGCCTACCAGACTCCTCTGTCCATGGGATTTCCCAGCAAGAGTACTGGAGCGGGTTGCCATTTCCTTCTGGCTGATAAATAGCAAACATTTGCTTCTCATATTTCCAGAGGCTGGATAGTTTAAGATCACATCACTGGTAGATTCAGTGTCTGGTAAGGGTCTACTCCCTGATTCAAGACCCCATCTTTTGGCTCTGTTCCAATGTGCCAGAAAGGGCAAGCTTGGTCTCTTGGGGGACTCTTCTCTAGGTCTTGAGTGTGGGTACCAATCCCATTCATGACCTAAATACTTCCCGAAGGCCCCATTTCCTAACATTGTTGCCCTGGGGCTTAGGGTTCAACACATGAATTTATTGGGCAGGACAGAGACTATCAGACTGTGGGCTTGGGTTCAACTTGAGTCTGGAGTATTTGGAATGGTAGGCACTGCAAGGCCCAGACGAAAGTCCATGGAGAAGGCTGAGGGGCTGGTGAAACAGGGACCCTAGTATTTAAGGGAAATGCCAGAAAAACAAACACCCTGAAGCCCTGACCGACCATTCTGTGCTGACATTCCCTTCCTTCTTGCAGGAGAACACTTGAGAATCTGTCCTCAAGAATACACGTGCTGCACCACGGAAATGGAAGACAAGCTCAGTCAACAGAGCAAACTGGAGTTTGAAAACCTGGTGGAGGAGACGAGCCACTTCGTGCGCACCACGTTCGTGTCCAGGCACAAGAAGTTTGACGGTAGGCGGCAGCTTTTCCTTCTCCTCATGCTGGCTGTGCTTTCCGAGGCGAGATTCTTGATCCTATATCGAAAACATTTTATTTAAGTGGAAGCTTTTCTTTCCTTCTTAAACATTTATACCTGTGTCTATTTTTAGGAAAGCCATGAGCACTCTTCACAGTTTGTACAGCTTGGAAAAACCTGAGTTAACAAAGAGCTGTGTGGCATTTTCAGTTTGCCTGTGAGATTTATTTGGAATGATTTTGGCTTACATTTTCATTATTAGAGTGATTCTAAGTCAGCTTTTGTCACACCATAGCGCGTCTTCAGTTTCCATCTAGGGATATGCCCTGAAGTCATTAAATGTCATTTAAAATTATTTGAAATAGAACATCACTTTTTTTTTTTAATTTTTTTTATTTTAGTTTTTTATTTTTTAAATTTTAAAATCTTTAATTCTTACATGCATTCCCAAACATGAACCCCCCTCCCACCTCCCTCCCCATAACATCTTTCTGGGTCATCCCCATGCACCAGCCCCAAGCATGCTGCATCCTGCGTCAGACATAGACTGGCGATTCAATTCACATGATAGTATACATGTTAGAATGTCATTCTCCCAAATCATCCCACCCTCTCCCTCTCCCTCTGAGTCCAAAAGTCCGTTATACACATCTGTGTCCCTTTCCCTGTCTTGCATACAGGGTCGTCATTGCCATCTTCCTAAATTCCATATATATGTGTTAGTATACTGTATTGGTGTTTTTCTTTCTGGCTTACTTCACTCTGTATAATCGGCTCCAGTTTCATCCATCTCATCAGAACTGATTCAAATGAATTCTTTTTAACGGCTGAGTAATACTCCATTGTGTATATATATAAGAATGTCACTTTTAACAGGACAGACTTGTTTTAAGTGCCAGTTGATGTGGACTCCTTTATTTTAGAATGTGCCTTTCCTGTAATGTAAGTAACTGCATTTTATATTGTAGTTGAAATTGTCTGGCAGAAGGTTTTGACCCTTTATTGATTTCCTGGTTATAAGCAATTGACTTCATTTCTATATTCTGTTTGTTAAATAAACATTTTGTATTAGAAAGCACAACGAGCAAAAATAACTATGACTAGGATTCATTGTTGGATTTTCCCCTTGGAGCCTCAGAAAGATTTTCAAAAGCAATCTGACTTTTATCCACTGAATGAATAATGATAACGATAAAGATAATATTCTTGGGTAGTGAGGTGTTGTCAGTGCTCTGTGAAATGAATGCCCCTTCCTATGGCTCCTTGTAAACCAGACTTTCAAATTGTAGGGACCCTTTCTTGTGTGCCTCGGTCTTAGGAAACTGCCCGACAGAAACAGAACAGCCATTCATTTCCTCCATCCTTTCCAATCAATGCACAACAAAGCTGGTTCAGAAAAATCTTGCTAAGTTTGTCTTTTTCTTTTCTTTCCCTCTCTGTAGTAGATAAAATGTTCTTCTTGGTGGCTGCTTTAAATTGGCTGCGTCGATGTCTCTTAGATTAGTCCTCCAGGTTCTAAAATCAAGATTATGTGACATTTTCTGTGTAAGTGAAAGGGACTTACATTGTTGCAAGTATATTTCAGCATTTTCATGCTCTTCCTCTTTCTCTCTGTGTTCAACTGTATGTATGGATGTATATAAAAGTAACTCTTTATTTAGATATGATGCTGTGACTATTGTTCCCTTGAGTGCAACTAGCGAGGACTTGGGAGTTGGCCTTGATTTATAGATTATAAATCCAGTGACTTTTAGGAGCCCTGAAGGGGCTCTGTTCTTGAGGAACTATAATGTATAGTATTACTTCAAATTGAAGCAAATTGAGATGTGTTATCCTGTGTTACAGAAAGCAGGGGAGGGTGACCTGCTGCTCTGACTTTGACCTGTATCTTTAGAAAACAGCTCTTAGTGCTTTTATAAAGTCATGCTCCAAAATTAAGTAGGAATAATCCCAGGGCAGTATTCACCTTGTGCATGCGTGCAAGCTCAGTCACTTTAGTTGTGTCCCACTCTTTGCCACCCTATGGACTATAGCCCGCCAGACAATTCTGTCCATGGGATTCTCTAGGCAAGAATACTAGAATAGGTTGCCATGCCTCCTGCAGGAGATCTTCCTGACCCAGGGATCAAACCTGTGTCTCAGGCAGGTTCTTTACCGCTGAACCACTGAGGAAGCCCATGTTACATAATATATATTCCTTTAAATAAAAATATTAGACTTAAGGTAGATTTTGGGGGTATCGATTTTTTTTTAAAATAATAAGTAAAGCTGTTCAACAAGACTGAGTCAGGTACTTCCTGTATTCATCTATCAATGACTTTCAATATCTTTGGATTTATAATTATTAAACCCAGATGTGTTTCTCCTATAAAAAAAGCCACTCATTCTTTCTTGCTTTCTCTCTGTCTCTCTGTGTCTTTCTCTTTCCAGGTATGTTCTAAATTGTTCTAATGTATTTAAGGGTCTTATGTCAGTCGGTTTGACAGGACATTGATTTTGCTAAGATTTGATCTGACATGGGGTGATGAATTCTTTAACAACAGTGCGTTTCATTGTAGTTGCATTAGGCTGGGATGGGAGAGAACTTAAGGAAGCTTTCAGCTATTTTATTTTTCCAAAATATAAATGGGATCTGGTGAGCTTAGTTTCTGAAGAGTTGTCTTAATAAATTATAAAAATTAGTCAGCATTATAATTTCTGCCCTTTGAGCAATTTTATGAAGGTCATCCGTGCAATTGTATGATATATCTTTTTATCCCACAAAAGCGATCCTGCTAAGTCACCTTTCAGGAATGCTGGTACATTCATGAGGGCAGTTTTCCATTTGTTCCCTTACCTTTTTTTTTTTTTTTTTTTCATATTCCTGGATGAACCTGATGGTGCTTTGAGGGGCTTTATTTTTAGTAGCTTCCTATTCCGAGTCATTTTGCGTGATTGCTGGAGTCTCTTGATCCAAAGTGTTCATTTTGCATCTCTGCCTCTGGTCCCACTTTCTCAGAGATCTTGATTTTTCATTGGATTTTAGGCATCTTTGTTGGTTATGTGTTCTTTATTATATGAAAGAGGACTGTATCATATGAGAAGGTGGCCACTTACCTTCCTATTTTCAATAAGTACAGCAACAATTTAAATTGCACCTAATATATGTGATTCAGTCCAAACGCTATTCAGAGCGGCTAGATTCAATCACAGTTAATCATTAGTCTACAGTCTAGTCATTATGCTAGAAATGTTTTTATTCCATTTAGCTTGTCATTTTGTGGTAGAGGTGACTTTTAAAATTTGAAATTCAGAAACATTTAACAGAATACAACATTACATTGTCATATTCTTTCCCATTTTCTATTAATATCTTTGGTAATATTTAGTAGATATTGTATAAAATTATAAATATTCATTGCCTGGTTGGAGGCTAAACCTGAATGAATCTGAATTTTCCCCAGTTTCCTTAAAGGGCCCAGCTTTGCTCCCTAGCTCCATTAGCTGAAAATGTATTGCTGTGAAGCAGTGAATAGAAAGAAAGGGTAGCTGTGAGGCAATGAATTGAAAAAGTATATAAAACCAATTGCAGAAAATTTCGCTCTTTAGCAGTGAATTTCCTTATAAACGAGTAGATTTTTTTCCCCTTTTTTAAACATAGAGTTGAAATATGATGAATGTATGTACAAGTTTATATCCTTGGCACTAGCACTCTTCCAAGTGCTTTACATGGGTTTTATTTGTTTGCTTGTTCTCCCTTTTCTGGCCAAATCTCCACATCTGCTTGGCATTACACATCCCTGCAAACCCCTCACCTGTTGGCCAGAACCTGGCCACTGCTGATTCTCAAAGACACAGGGATGCTCTCAGTTTGCTCTGTAGCCAAGCCTAGGTTTTCCAGTACACTCCAGTGGTTAAAATCACGGATGAAGGTCCAGCCAGGTACACCTGGAAGAATGATCACAACTCTATTCCCTGACTTACGGCCTTTCTCACTTTTGCCAAGTACCCCAGATAGCCAGAAATATACAAACAAATGGATCATATAAAAATACAGATAAAGAAAGTGACATCTTTGTGTACCCACTCATTTTCCTAGCATTTTGGTGTTTAGTAACTGCCTGACCTGTCAGATTGACATCTGTGTCCAAATCCCAGTGGCTGTCTTGCTTCAAATTTGTAAAGATCCTAGGAAAATGGAGAGCAACCAAATACTCAGATAATAGGAATGGTAATAATAGGCAACATCGGGCCATGTTCCTCGCCCATTACAGACGTTAACCTGTTTACCAGCAGTGAGCTGCAGTGCAGAGCCACAGACTCTCAGTGGCAAAGTCAGCATCCTGTCCCAGGCTGAGCCCTCCTGGGTTCTTGCTCTTAGTCACAACCACCCCATAATCTCTCTCTTGTTTTCTATCCCCAAATGTGCTGAGATTTCACCATCAGCAGCATCTTTTCCTCTATCTCCCACCGCCAGGTACTCCCAGTAATTGTGGGAAAGAGGTGGAAATATCTTACAGAGAAATGTGGAAAGAGATTAAAAACAAATCCTTAAAGAAAGAAAATAAAATTACTCACCTAAATATAGTCCAGCCCCCAAGGAACTTGGAACCTGGAGAGAGTAAATGACGTGCCAAGTTTCCACCAAGAATGATGAAACCAAGACTGTAAGCTGATGCTCTTGACTTACATCAGACTTAGAAACAGTAATATGATAGCAAGTCGATATTTGGCTGAAATTCTAACTCAGCTTTTATTTGTTTTCAGTGGACGCTGGCTAAAAATTACTGATATTCTTTCAACAAGGAAATTGTGATATTGGTGGCTAAAGAATCTAGCCATATTTTTGGAAAAGACAGCATCAGTGTTTAATTGAATATTGTCCCTAAATTAAAGGGACATGAGTATTTTGTGCAAAAGAAAAGTTATTAAATCAATGAAGGCATGTTATTTATTCTCCTCACCTCATGAAGCCTTGGTAGCTTCTATCCTGATGTAAGTACAAGCACCCTATTCTCCAGAGTCATATATGGAATATGGATTATTCAGAAACAGAAAAATTTAGTTGAAGGGATATATTACTTTGGCAGTTTTTTCTTTGTATTTATTTGAGCTGGTATTTATTCATCTGAATCTCAATATAAGGTTTTTTGTTTAGTGTGTTCTTGGTCTTATTATTTTACTTTGCTTCTTGGTTTTTATTTATGTATTTTTATGATATACATTTGTCCAGAGATCTTGGCAGCGAGTACATTTTTAAAAGAAAAAGAAAAAAAAAGTTAAGCAGTAATTTCCATCCTCCCAAAGAACTTATTCCATGGTAACACCCTCAGAATTCTCATTGTGACTGAATGCGGAAATAATTTATACATGGCGCCATAATATTTTTACGCTGCAAATCTGCTTGTGTTTTCTTTTTAAATATCATTTCTCATCTATATGCTATAGAGATGACAATAATGTAATGATATCTTTAAAATATGGCCTAATTTTCTCACAGAATATACTTATTTGAAAAGCAAAAATCCCTGAGTAGTTTTCCTTATGGTAGCAGAGTCTTCTAAATTTCCTGTTACATGGGTGCTGTGTGTGTGTGTGTGTGTGTGTGTGTGTGAGATTTCGATTTGGAAATATTTATTCAGAACTTATTGTATAAAGACATCTAGCTAAGGGTCTAGTATATACAAAGATGACTAATAATGACAAAAATATGGTCAGTCCATCACAGAATTTACCTTGTTGGGGGTCTAGACATCTGTATAAAGCTAACTGTAAGGGAGCCAGAATTGACTCTGCCATATAGTGGAAGTCCAGAGAAAACTGGAAGGAGTCAAGTATTTTATTGAGACACTAGAGAAGAAAATCAAAAATATAAGTGATTAGTGCTTGCTATGACAGGGCTTCCCCAGTGGCTCAGTGGTAAAGAACCTGCCTGCCATTGCAGAGACATGGGTTTAATCTCTGAGTTGCGAAGATCCTGTGAAGTAGGAACTGGCCACCCACTCCAATCTTCTTGCTTTGGAAATCTCATGGACAGAGAAACCTGGAGGGCTGCAGTCCATGTGGTCGCAGAGGAGTCAGACAGAACTGAGTGACTAAACAAGTGGAGACTTTTAGAAGATGGAACACACTGGACCCTTAAAGAATGCCTTAAGGTTGTGAAGGTTAAAGAGGTGCCAGGAGGCGGGTGGCAGGAGGAAGTATAGGCATCAATCTTGTTTGCATAGTCCACAAAGTCCTTGGGACATGCCAACATAATTACAATTGATCCCTCAACAGTGTTAATTTATCGACATTTGGCACACATTCATGATGTAAATAATCTGTAGAAACATTTTTGTTCCTGTATCAGTCTGCCGTTGTTTTGTAACAACCAACCACAGCATTTCAGGGCATACGTAAGATGCTTCTCTTTTTCCTTGAATGTATCTTTGGATAGCTAGAGTTTGGCTGTTTCAAGCCTTTGCTCAACGAGGCTGCCTCTAAACTATGGATTTGGTCTGGTCAGTTCTAGACATTTTCTTTTTGGAAGTAGCTCTCTACCTACATGCTTCTCATGGTGGAGTCTGGAGACTGTATTACACAAGTAGAAGCATGATGCCCCTTAAAGCCTAACTTAGAATTGGCAGTTTGTTGTCTCAGCTCCTGTTGGCCAAAACAGACTGAATACCACTGATGGGCAGTGAGTGTTTAACCCCGAAGAAGATGGAGGTGAGGAAAGGAGTAAATATTTCTACATCCTAACCCCACAGTCCTGGACTGACTTCTTCTTGCTATTCCTTAAGTAATGTTTTCCCTTTCATGTTGACTTGTGATATATGTATTTTTGGCAGGGTGGGGAGGGAGGCAGATTTTTCTAGTAATTCAAGAGCAATGATTATTTTCCAAATAAGGCGCAGTTAGTCAAACGCACCTGTTACAGACTACCTCTCATATCTTAGCACATTAACAAACATACTTAGGACACACACATACCACTTTCTTGATATTATTCAAGAATACACAGATTTGATATTTCCATTTCTTATGTTACTACCCCCCTTGATTATTGACCAGAATAACACATTAACTGTAACTTCCTGAGGGTTGTCATGTTAATCAGCATATGATATAGTTACCCAAATGCCTCCTTGAACATTGCTGGGCCAGTACATCAGCGATATATGGGCTTCCCTGATGGCTCAGCAGTAAAGAGTCTGCCTGCAATGCAGGAGAGCTAGGAGATGTAAATTCCGTCCCTGGGTTGGTAAGATCCTGTAGAGGAGGGCGTGGCAACCCACTCCAGTATTCTAGATTGGAAAATCCCATGGACAGTGGAGCCTGGTGGGCTATAGTCTGTGGGGTCACAAAGCATTTTACGTATCAGCGATATGTATTTCATCTGGATGACACTCCTCTGGAAGTCAGAATGTGCTGAACTGGGTTTTAGAAATTAGAGAAATGGTCTCTCTGGCGTTAGAAAGTAATCTGACAGTTTTCGCAAAGGGCAACCCTTCCAAAAACAAGAATCAACTAATCAGGGATTGGTTTTGCCACAATTAGTAAACAGATTTATAAATCGCAAATGCCTTCCTTGTGAGGCAATAATGGTCCTTGCATGGTTGAAGACTCTTTCAATGGAGGGCAGATCTTTGTGTAAGTGTAATCTCCCTCCCTTCTTCCTTTCTTCCTTCCTTTCTCTCTCTGTCTCTTTTTCTTCTCTTTGGACAGATCTTTCAAAACTAACAAAATACTGCTGATCAGTAGCTTTGTGTCTTTTGTGATGAATTCCCAATCATTTTCTAATTCTTACTCCACTACCACATACCTCAGAGTAACTGAAAACATTAAGCTCCCAGTGTAGTTGTAATATTATCATCTTATTATCATCAATTCCCTTGCATGGCGGCTTTGCTGAGCAGCTGTTTCACAGACAAGCCAAGTTCTTTTAAGAATTTCTCTATCAGAGAAACCAGCCTATCAGAAGGGTTCTTGGTCATGAATGTTAATGAGCAGACAAGTATCACTTCCCTGACAGTGGCTCACTAATCCTTTGAGTAAGCATGACTAAATTATAAGAGAAATTTTATTTCAGTTAAATTGATCTGCCACTGGATAGACAAACAGATTTTCTTATTTTACTGAAAATCAAGAAAAATATTTAATGGTGATATAAATTAGAGTTTGGTGGAAACATTTTGGTCCTCAGACCTGGGAATGCAGTAGCTCAGTGTAGACTGGTTCAATTGTGTGGTATGTATAAAGTTGATGGAAACTTCATTGTCTCCTGTTAGGTGTGATGTGCAATGGGGAACAGTGTAAATCCTAACTCTTCAGCTGGAATTTTGTATGAAGAAGCTCTTGACCTTTCTCAAGCGGTGTGGAATTAGAATAAAAAGTGGGCTTTCTTCATTCACTGAGATGATATCCCTTCAGTTCAGTCGCTCAGTCATGTCTGACTCTTTGCGACCCCATGAATCACAGCACGCCAGGCCTCCCTGTCCATCACCAACTCCCAGAGTTCAACTCAGACTCACGTCCATCAAGTCAGTGATGCCATCCAGCCATCTCATCCTCTGTCATCCCCTTCTCCTCCTGCCCCTAATCCCTCCCAGCGTCAGAGTCTTTTCCATTGAGTCAACTCTTCTCATGAGGTGGCCAAAGTACTGGAGTTTCAGCTTTAGCATTATTCCTTCCAAAGAAATCCCAGGGCTGATCTCCTTCAAAATAGATTGGTTGGATCTCCTTGCAGTCCAAGGGACTCCCAAGAGTCTTCTCCAACACCACAGATCAAAAGCATCAATTCTTCAGTGCTCAGCTTTCTTCACAGTCCCAACTCTCACATCCATACATGACCACTGGAAAAACCATAGCCTTGACGGATCTTAGTTGGCAAAGTAATGTCTCTGCTTTTGAATATGCTATCTAGGGTTGGTCATAACTTTTCTTCCAAGGAGTAAGTGTCTTTTAATATCATGGCTGCAGTCACCATCTGCAGTGATTTGGGAGCCCAAAAAAATAAAGTCTGACACTGTTTCCACTGTTTCCCCATCTGTTTCCCATAAAGTAATGGGACCAGATGCCATGATCTTCGTTTTCTGAATGTTGAGCTTTAAGCCAACTTTTCCACTCTCCACTTTCACTTTCATCAAGAGGATTTTTAGTTCCTCTTCACTTTCTGCCATAAGGGTGGTGTCATCTGCATATCTGAGGTTATTGATATTTCTCCCAGCAATCTTGATTCCAGCTTGTGCTTCGTCCAGCCAGCGTTTCTCATGATGTACTCTTCATATAAGTTAAATAAGCAGGGTGACAAAATACAGCCTTGACGTACTCCTTTTCCTATTTGGAACCAGTCTGTTGTTCCATGTCCAGTTCTACCTGTTGCTTCCTGACCTGCATATAGGTTTCTCAAGAGGCAGGTCAGGTGGTCTGGTATTCCCATGCCTTTCAGAATTTTCCACAGTTTGTGGTGATCCAGCCAGTCAAAGGCTTTGGCATAGTCAATAAAGCAGAAATAGGTATTTTTCTGGAACTCTTTAGCTTTTTTGATGATCCAGCGGATGTTGGCAATTTGATCTCTGGTTCCTCTGCCTTTTCTGAAACCAGCTTGAACATCTGGAAGTTCACGGTTCACGTATTGCTGAAGCCTGACTTGGAGAATTTTGAGCATTACTTTACTAGCGTGTGAGATGGGACAATATAAGACCTCCCTTTTCCAAGCAAATTACATGATAAATGAACAAGAAAAATGTTTGTATGCTTTAAGATTCAAAAGCAAACTATGCAGGCGAATCTTTATTTCAACTGGCATACCCTGTCCTGATGGAATCCCTGAGGTGGACAGATAGAAGGAACAAGATGGACATAAAAATCATCATGGTTGAAACTGGTTGGTGAATCCATGGGGCTTTCTTATAATGTTCTCACTTTTGAGTGATCTTCAAATGTCTGTAATTAATATTTTTTTAAAGAGAGAACTGACTTAAGGAGGACTTAATGCAGGACTGAAGATTTCCAAACTGTGAATTCATTCTGAATGCAGAACAGTGTCAGTGGATATCGCCATTCTTATGTCTTGCCAATTCAACAATGGTAAATTTTTAATATTTTTAAATGTTTTAAATAGTAAATTCAACATGCCATTTTCAAATTGCAGAGATGAACACTACTTATAGGTCTTTTAACTCAGATCAGGGCCACTTAGCTTCTGCTTCCACCCAACATTTTATTATTGTGTTGCTAGAACTGGCATCTCTAGTTTATCTGCAAGAACAGGCCTGTGAAAATGAGGCTCAGTCCTTAGATGTTCCTATTAAGTGTGATTCAAAATGTCAAACTCTTGGTTAGAAAATATATGGACACCAAGACAAGCAGATCATTCTAACACAAACTTTGGCAAGATTCGGAAGAAAACGTAAAGTATAGGTTATAAATGCATTATAAATAATATTTCTATATCATTAGGTAGTCTTCCAATGTCTCTTGGTTGAAGCACAACCATCATGAGCTCTATGTGTTTGGCCTTTTAGCAAATCCAAAGGAAAAGACAGCATGTTTAAACAATTAATTCCATGTGATTCCCTTTATTCCATTAAAAAGGGGGAGAATCCTAATCTCACATGAAGAGGTAGATTTAGCTAATAAGCTTGCATGATTCCTGACACTCAGAGAAATTGTAGGAAAAAATCACCCATTACAGTTTCAGAATTTTTCATTTATTATTCTTTCAAATGGTTTTTTAATATTCATTAAATAGTCAAACATTATTCTTCAGATGATTATATATAGTAATATGTGATCTTCATACAGTATCCTCCCTACCTAGTGGTTTAATTGAATCCAAACAACTTGAAAATGAAAGACAAACTTTGAAGGAAGATAGCAGGAAATTGGGCCTCCAAGGCTTTTCCATGTTGGAAGAAACTGTACTTCTCCACCTATTTTTTATATGAAAATTTCTTTGCATATTTTCTGCTTTTGAAAGAACAGTGTGTAGTCACTACAAGTTTTGGTTCTCTTGCCGTCTTATCTTCTTCCCTTCGGTGCTTATGAAGTTGACACCTTATCACTTTCACTTATTTAGTGTTCTTTTAATAGTATTCTTGAAAAAAAAAAAGTATGATCTATTCCCTGTTGAAGTCTAAGCTCTTTAAGTATAGAGATTAGGTCTCCTATTTCTATTTTATCTTCCTAGACTTGACTTAATACGGAACATATTTAACAATACTGCAGTGTTGTTTGACTGTGGCACCAACCTGCACAGACCCAAGGGCACAGACCAGTCAGATGAATTACTTAAGCTCCTATAATAAATGCGACAGAAGAAAATAGGAAGCCTTGAATTTTAGTTATCTATTAACTCTGAGGGTCCATAAACCTGGAAGTCATATTTGATTCCAGCAGTATTTATTCCAGTGGATTTAATAGAACTAATTTTAAATTCCCAGAATGAAGGTGATCTTTATTTGGAGTGGAAAGAGAACCTTAGCTCAAAAAGTGGGATGAGTGTACTTATACACACCTACACACAGAGGTTTATACATGTGAGTAAGGAGGGATTAAGAGACACAAGTCTCTCAAAGGACCAGTTAACACAGAGATTTTTGTGCTCAAACTCTGGAAATTTTTTTAAAACATTTTTCAAACATTAAAACATTTTTTTTCTTTATTGGACTGTTTTGATGTTTTTCATTAAAAGTCAAATTACCCTATAAGTAAGGATATATTTCTGAGCTCTCTATTTGTCTGTCCTTAAGCCCTTGCTACAATGCCTTGATTACTGTCACTTCATAGTAATTTTGTAAGCTATGTTAGTCCTCTTCCAATTTCAAACAGTGCAGTTTGTGATTCTGTGCTGCCTTTGGGATATAGAAATCTTCATTTTGTGTAAGCATCTCACATCTCTGGGTCAGCAGCCTTTGAGTATCACTGGGTAAGTGGAGTTGAGAGATCAGTTATCAGGATGTAGGGCTGAGGCAGATAAGCTTTTCAATCTTTGCTCTGTCCTGTTAAGGCCAGTTTAAGGGCTGCCAATAAAAGGTCCACAATATGTAAGGTGGGATTCAAGCATCTATTGACCAAATGGTGTTTTTTCTTTTTTTATACCTTATTCAAGTTTCTCTTTTTTCCTTCTGATTTTGACACTGAATTGCACTCCAGATCTACAACTCATGTAATGTTTCGCAGGCCAAATTATACTGCAGTTAATTTTTTTATATATATTTGTGAACTACTAATTTTCTGTTTCCTCTTTTATTTTCTAGTTTATAGGATCTAACAAATACTTATTTTTCACAATCTAGAAAATGCATTTCAATTTTTTTTCTCTATTTTTTTGTGGTTTATAGGATGTTTTCTGAAGCCAAGTATATAATTTATTTCTAATAGCATTTTTAAATTTTAAAGTATTATATGCTTTTTATAGAAAACTTGGAGAATTTAACTTAAGGCATTAAAAAAGTTAAAGTTACTTTAAATTTTGGCTTACTTGTGGAAAAAATCTGATCTCTGAGGACACTGAGTTTTGATTTCTCATGAGAGTTTATTCAAATAACTTCTAAAAAATAAAGTAATTTGTAACTCTTATTTCCTGTGTTTAATAGTTTATAATATAAAAGGAAAAGCAAAACCCAGTCCCTGTAGGAGGGAGGGAGGGATTTCCTGTTTTGGGGGAATAATATTTCCCTACCCTTTATAGCATTTACAATAAAATATTGGATCACTTTTATTAATACTATAATTGGGTTGGTGTTCTTTACTGAGAGTGTAATCAAAATTATGACAACATAGTTCTGAAGATTTGTGGGATATAATAAATTATGATGTATGTTAAAGAAAAGGTCAAAGAAGTAAGTAGGATGAATCTTCTTCACAAAGTAATGAGTTAAGGAAAACAATTCCAAGAAAAAAAGAAAATCTATCACTGCTTCCACTTTTCCCCCTTCTATTTGCTGCAAAGTCATGGGATCGGATGCCATGATCTTAGTTTTCCATAAGGAGCTGACAGTCCCATGGAACCACATAGGCAAGCATCTAAGTAGCAATAACACAGACTGGTGCCATGTGTGAAAATACGGATAAAGTAGAGAATGAAATTACTCCATTAAGGGGAGACTATAAACAATTCTGAAAAGATTGAATGAAAACTCTCTTGGAAGTTGGGAAGGAGTTGGGCATCAGTTTGGAAGGATGTGGAAATGTGAGGGAAGGTGTGGAGGTGGGGAATCTGGCGACAGGTTTAATTCTGTTGGTGAACAAAGGGTGCGTGAATGAAAGAGAAGCTGGATTGGTAAGGTCCTTGTGTATGCTAAAAAAGTGGGAA
This sequence comes from Ovis canadensis, assembly GCF_042477335.2. Lineage (NCBI taxonomy): Eukaryota > Metazoa > Chordata > Mammalia > Artiodactyla > Bovidae > Ovis > Ovis canadensis. The sequence continues at coordinate 82,728,507 of NC_091254.1, forward strand.
AATGCTTCTATTCTCTGAAAATCAATGGGTTTTCTTGTTTATTTTCATTTTCATAATTGAGTTGACTGTTGATCTTGAATTTCTGTCGGCAAAAGTTAAAATCCCTGTTGAACAACAACTTACAAAGTTTACACTGTGTGGTTTGTTCTGTTTAATTAATGGCTGACAACAGGCATGTGGATTAGAGAACAAAATGAATTCAGTTGATTCCTTAGATCCTTCAGTGTTAGGGCCTGTATCATAATATTTGCAAATAAACAGTAAACCTCCAGGCCTCTGTGATTGAGTTTCTTTCACGTGTAGTGTGTGTATGAGAATGCTTTACAAGAGGACTGGTAAAATGTTGGTTCCACCTCAAAGTACAAAGTTTTAACAATGGGGAATGGTAGGTTTAAGCGTAAACTGTTCTTCCAGTATTTTACTTTCAGGTTCCTCATGACAGTGAATGTGCGTTACTGTTGTTTGTTGTCGTTTCCAAGTCATGTTCGACTCTTTGCAGCCCCATGGACTATAGCTCACCCGACTCCTCTGTCCATGGGATTTTCCAGGCAAGAATACTGGAGTGGGGTGCCATTCCTGCCACTGCCCCCAAGACATCTTCCCAACCCAGGGATTAAAATTGTGTCTCCTGCATTGCGGGTGTGTTCTTTACTACTGAGCCACCAGGGCAGCCTAAAAAAATATGAAACACTTCACAAATTTGTGTGTCATCTTTGCTAAGTCACAAAAATTGTTAAATGGTTCATCTGATTTTAAAATGAGCATTACCTTTCATAAGGCCCTTCTGTATACACCATACCTCAACCTATGAAATAACTTGTCTTGTGGAAATTTTCTCACAGTTGTGTCAGATGCCAATTTCAAAAGCTAATTGGTATTCGAACTTGTTAAATTTCATGTTGTTATATTTCATGAATTGTTACATTTCTGTTTCAAATATCTAACGTAAAGTTTCCCCCCAGCAATATTACATGCAAGCATGTTGGATAATGACCCTGCAACAAGTATTCCAGTCAGCAACTGTGGTAGGCTCATAACTAATGATAATTGCCCTCTTCATGTAATGAGGTAAATTTTCTCAGTAACAATTTAGTATGCAACTGACTTAGTATATAGATCACTGGGGATGGATGAATACAAATATCTCTGTGCACTCAAATCCTTCCCATCATTGAAAACCCCGGAGCCTCAGGAGCTCTGTTAAGAAGTCTACAGTATGTAAAGATATGCATATTTACTTATTGCCCATTTATATAGTGCTTATTAAGTTACTATTGGTTTTTCAGAGTTGCTTTTTAGCAACCTTAAATCCTCACTTAAAGTGTGTAATTCTTAAAGGCAACGGAAATCTCCGTTGGTTCACATTATTAGAAATGGACTGATCCACAATAGCGTGGTGTGTTCTTGGCTGGTTGCCAATGGTGAATGAAGGCTGCGTCACTGGATGACTAATGGTATCTCTTATCCCCAGGTTCACTCACTGTGGTTACTATTGAACCAAGTCTGTTCGTGTAGAGTTCTTTAAAGAGGCCAAGACATTAAGATTCCTTAGCATAAACATCACCCGAGCATCACCTGCACAGCTAAATGGATTTCTTGCCAATGAGTAATGCTGTTCCTTCACTACACAGTCGACACAGAAAATGCCAGGACTTGATTCAGGGAATGCAGCTCTCTTCTGACTAAGGTTCTTCATTAAGGACGCTTTGTTGGATGAATCCATTTCTGCTCTGTTCCATTCCTCATTTGAATGAAATACGTTCTAAAGGTCATCAGTTTTAGGCAAAGTTAAAGACGAGATTTGTTTTGTAAAAACAAAAAACAAATCAACAATATGTTTTTCTTCTTTATGAGAATTTTGTTCAATAGCATAGGACAATGATTTCATGGGAGCTTAATAAAAGCTACCTAGATAATAGAGCCCATGGACTGTAGCCTATCAGGCTCCTCCCTCCATGGGATTTTCCAGGCAAGAGTGCTGGAGTGGATTGCCATTTCCTTCTCCAAGGGGATCTTCCTGACCCAGGAATCGAACCCTGGTCTCCCACATTGCGGGCAGATGCTTTACCTTCTGAGCCACCAGGGAAGGTCAGATAATAGAGCAGAAATTTAGCTGTTTTTCTTGCTAATGTAAAACCCTAAATGTGGCTTTATTCTCTTCTCTCATTGCCCATTAGCTTCATTTTAAATCATCTTTCTTAGTATTTGAACAATAATTAAGGGACAGATCATTGTTTTCACATATCTTAACCTTACAGACAATGTCTCTTTAATATAAATAATATATTGAAACAAAGCATCAGTGGCCTTTAGAAAGGCTAATTAGCTTGAGCAGTGGTGACTACTAGTGTTTTTTTCCCCACAATTTTTTTTTTGGCATCTAAACAAACTTGAGCACACAGAATAAACTACCATGCTAGATATTCAATGATCCAAATTAAGTGATGAAGACCTTTCTTTTTACTAGGTGATCAGATACTAAATTTAAAGAATATAATTAATTTCTCCCATTGGAATACTGGGGTCTGAGAAATAGAGGATGTTTTTTCAAAGTACTAAGAGTAAAGAAAAATGTGTTCACACATTTATATCAATAATTGCATATTATACTGTATTCAGTAACCCATTGTGTTTTTTTTTTCCCCAACTGTAATGCTTATGTCCCAATATTGTTTTCTTTTCCATTTCCTCCAGGAAACAAAAGTAAACTAGATCCTGAGTTAGACTTTGTGTTTCACATTAGCTAACAGAACTGGTATTGGGAAATAGGGCCAAATGTGCAAGAGCTGAAAGGTTTTCTTTTTGAGTATTTGTTTGCAAAACAAGCCCAGGATAATGGAGTATCATTTGTGGGAAGCTGAGCCATGCTGGGTGCTCATTAGATAACTTAGAAAGACTCTCTTATTTGCACCCCTCCCTCCTCCTTGTAGATAGTTGAATGTGTTTCAATTAAAATCTCCATTTACTTCCAGCTGGTAATGTTAGCATCCATTCCACCAATAAAGAGTAAAGGTCACAGCCTCCTGCCCGAACAGATATTTAAAGAAAATGTGCCATTTGCCTCCTTTGTGTCGGGACCTTTGAGCCACCCAGAGCAAACTTGGGGAGCAGATTCTGGAGGGTCAGATTGCAGGGGGACTTTTTCCTTATTTACTGAGGCAGCTTTGGTATCTGCTGGTCCAGATGCTACAGCTGCTGTTGCTTTGTGGCTTGGGATCCAGCAGCAGCTGTTGTTCTTTGCTAGAGCGTGCTGCTGACATTCCAAATTTAATAGTCTGAGACCTTAGTCGTTGGAAGCTACGCTGAAAGTTAATTTGCTGAATCCAAGTTTATTTTCCTACCTAAACCGCCATTTGTGATAGAGCCTTTTCCCCACGATGCACAGTAAAGTGAGGAAAGGACTTCTTTACTGTCCTTAGCAGGCTGAAAGGCAAGAGAAAGCAGTGATTCCAGAGCAGAGCGTAGGCTGGGTATCCGTGTGACTTGACTATGTTCTGCCTGTCAGATATCTGAACCCAGGCCCTGCTGCTTCCTACCTTCATAGCAGTAGGCAACCTGATGGATCTCAAACAATTAGGACAATAATTTCTACCTTATGGAGTGTTACAATGAGAAAGTAAACATAAAGCACCTTTGCTAATGCCTGATCCATAGTTATAGTTTAGCCTTTTTTGAAATTATATTTTATTAGACTATGGTAGCTTTATGATTTTGTGTTAGTTTCTGCTATGCAGCAAAGTGAATCAACTATATATATATATGTATCCTCTCTTATTTGGATTTCCTTTCCATTTAGGCCACCACAGAGCATTGAGTAGAGTTCCCTGTGTGTAGAGTAGGTCTTCATTAGTTATCTGTTTTATACACAGTGTCAATAGAGCATATTATATAGTATCAATAGTACATATTTTTTGTTCATGAGCCATATAACGTTTATGAGATTTTTCTGATAAATGAAAAGCTGTACATTCCCTTGCTTCTTTTTTGAGACAGAATTAATGTTCTTGCTCAATAAATATGAACATTCCCATACATTCAACTAATTATAGCTGATATTTATTCAGTTATATCTTGTGCCTTGACACGCCACATTTTACATCTCATATAGCTTTCACAGGAACTTCCCTGGTGGCTTAGACAGTAAAAGCATCTGCCTACAATATGGGGAGACCTGGGTTCGATCCCTGGATCGGGAAGATCCCAGAAATGGCAACCCACTCCAGTACTCTTGCCTTGAAAATCCCATGGATGGATAAACCTGGTAGGGGTTGCCAAGAGTCGGGCATGAGTCAGACACAACTGAGCGACTTCACTTTCACTTAGCCTTCACAACAATCTAACGAGGTAGGTGATATTACTACTATTACTCCTATTTTCTAGCTGAATAAGTTCTTGCATAGAGACTTAAGTAATTTGCCTGAGTTTGCATAGCTTGTAAGAGTCAGAGCTGGGATTGAATCCAGCCCAAACCCTTTACCAAGCCATAGTTTCTCCCAGAAGGAAAGCAAATCAAATTACCTTGAAATGAAGTATTTGAACTCTGTTTCTGGAGTGAAAGTTTATATATGAATAATGGGAAGTTAAGGTAACACTGCTATTGCTTTATGGCTTTTTCCATTCCCTGGACTCTAGATAGTTGGTAGATGAATTTATTTTATTCTATTCTACTTTATATTCTATTTTATTATATTTTCAGTGGCAATCATTATTTCATGACTAATGCTTTGACATTCTTTTTTTCAAAATTATTTGTTTTTTATTCAGTTGGTTGTTCTATTTAGTTGTTAGTTTAGTTATTATTTAGTGGTTTTGTATGGTTACTTTACACTGCTATACAGCAAACTTAGTAGCCATACATATACTATCCCCCCTTTTTGGATTTCCTTTCCATTTAGGTCTCCAGAGAGTATCAAGAGGAGTCCCCTGTGCTATACAGTAGGTTCTCATTAGTTATCTATTTTATGCATAGGTATTACTATGTGTATATACGTCAATCCCAATAGTATATATATATCAATCCTAACCTCCCAGTTCATCCCCCTACCCTTCCCCCTTGGTATGCAGACGTTTGTTCTCTATGTTCGTGTCTCTACTTCTGCTTTGCAAATATGATTATTTTTACCACTTTTCTAGATTCCACATATATGCATTAAAATACAATATTTGTTTTTCTTTCTGACTTACTTCACTCTGTATAACAGTCTCTGGGTTTATCCACATCTCTCCAAATGACATAATTTTGTCCCTTTTTATTGTAGAATTTTATTCAAATATATATATATATATATATATATACACACACACACATACACCACATCTTCTTTCTCTATTCCCCTAATGATGGACATTTAGGTTGCCTCCTTACCCTAGCTATTGTAAATCTATGCTTTGGTATTCTCACTTGGACATATCTGGGTATGATTCAGTTAACTATAAAAAGGCATGGAAGGTTTACACTCAACATGTCTATACCAAGATGGACCTCGTTGTAAGTGCTGCCAGTACAACATGGCAGGAGCATAGAGAGAAACAGTATTTAGAAAGTATAGTTACCAGCAAGTATACCAGAAAGTGTAGTTACCAGGATACCAAGTATACCAAGTATACCAGAAGGTATAGTTACCAGTTTGGCCAAATAATCTACCTTTCTACAAAGTTACCAGGATTTTCTATAGACAGTAGAGTGCCATCACTGGGAATTTAGGCACAAGTAATTCTTCAGCACTCAGCTTTCTTCACAGTCCAACTCTCACATCCATATATAACCAATGGAAAAACCATAGCCTTGACTAGAAGGACCTTTGTTGGCAAAGTAATGTCTCTGCTTCTTAATATGCTGTCTAGGTTGGTCATAACTTTCCTTCCAAGGAGTAAGCATCTTTTAATTTTATAGATGCAGTAACCATCTGCAATGATTTTTGAGCCCCCCAAAATAAAGTCTGACAGTTTCCACTGTTTCCCCATCTATTTCCCAAGAAGTATGGATGTGAGAGTTGGACTGTGAAGAAGGCTGAGCACCGAAGAATTGATGCTTTTGAACTGTGGTGTTGGAGAAGACTCTGGGAAGTCCCTTGGACTGAAGGAGATCCAAACAGTCCATTCTAAAGGAGATCAGTCCTGGGTGTTCTTTGGAAGGAATGATGCTAAAACTGAAATTCCAATACTTTGGCCACCTCATGCGAAGAGTTGACTCATTGAAAAAGACTCTGATGCTGGGAGGGATTGGGGGCAGGAGAAGGGGATGACAGAGGATGAGATGGTTGGATGGCATCACCAACTCGATGGACATGAGTCTGAGTTAACTCTGGGAGTTGGTGATGAATAGGGAAGCGTGGTGTGCTGTGATTCATGGGGTCACAAAGAATCGGACACGACTGAGTGACTGAATTGAATATGTCTAGCCATGCAGAGATACCAGTTGACCCTTGGGAAATGCCAGTCCTGGGTACAGTGACAGGATCCCTGTTTAAGAGCTTAAGTCTAAAGCTTGGTCTAAGAAAAACTACAAAGATTAAATCTCAGACCCAGTTAACAAGACCCATTTTCAACCAGAACTGGTGCCTCAAATTCTAATCCAAATAGTAGCAAGTATGTCATTAGATCTAGAAATTCCTGTGTCCTTCATTGCTAATGTCAAGGGCTCCTGTCTAGAGATGGGAGGCTGAGGACCAAAGAGAGACCAATTCTGCCAGCAGAAAAGGGCACATGTTGCCTATTCCGAGGAAATCATTGACACTCCAACAGCATGGAGTTATAAAAGTTATATTGAATTGTATGAAACATTAAAGACAAGATTTTTTAAATGCAAAATTTTGTTATATATTTCCTACTTTAGCCCATGAAAGAAATCATATAGTTTGTGATAATGTCACTGTTTTAATGTAAGGGTTAAAATATAGTAGTCATCTCTTTTCCAAGACGTGTACGTTCCAAGATGCTCAGTATATGCTTGAAACTGAAGACAGTACCAAATCCTATGTATACTGGTTCTTTTTTGTGTATACATATACATGCATCCCTATGATAGAGTTTGTAAATTAGGAACAGTAAGAGAATATCCGAATTGCCAGTATCACTACTCTTTCATGTTAGAGTATTATTAAGTAAAATAAGCTTCCTTGAATACAAGCACTTGTAAAACTATGGCAGATAGATGGCTTCTAAGAGACTAGTGGGTGCGATTCTGATGGACAAATAGATGAATCACGTTGCAAGCTGAACAGTGAAAGATTTTATCACACTACTTTGAATGACATACAAATTAAAGCTTATGAATTATTTCTGGAATTTTCCACTAAATGTTTTTGGACCTCAAATAGCTGAAACTAAGAAAAGCAAAACCATGGATAAGGGGGTACTATTGGCATCACTGACTCGATGGACGTGAGTCTGAGTGAACTCTGGGAGTTGGTGATGGACAGGGAGGCCTGGCATGCTGCGATTCATGGGGTTGCAAAGAGTCGGACATGACTGAGCGACTGAACTGAACTGAACTGAACTAAACTGTAGTTAAAGTTTCTAAAGATTCTATAAAACCTAAAAATATGTACTTAAAAAAAATATACTCTTGGTTTCACTTATACTTCTTTTTTTTAATTCCTAGTTAGCAGTTGTGTAAACTCCCAATAAACTCAAAGAAGTGAATGACTGTTTATACACACACACACACACATACATATAGTATATTTGATCATATATAATAGTAACTCATAACTCATGATGGTGTTTTGTTTGGGGGATGAAAACAACCTCTGGGAGCAAGACTGAGAAAAAGACATATCAGTGTATATCCTTTCTACCTCTTTTTTTTTTTTTTTTAATTGAGGTTGCCCTTGTATTCTTTTTTTTTTTTTAATTTTTATTTTTACTTTATTTTACTTTACAATACTGTGTTGGTTTTGCCATACATTGACATGAATGCTGATTTTATATATATATAAAATAATGCTTGATTTTATATACATATGTATGTATATGTGTGTATATATATATATAAATTCTGTGTATGTGCTTAGTTGCTCTGTCACGTCCAACTCTTTTCCACCCCATGGACAGTAGCCCACCAGTCTCCTCTTTCCATGGGATTGTCCAGTCAAGAATTCTGGAGTGGATTTCCATTTCCTCCTCCAGGAGAGCTTCCCAACCCAGGGATTGAACCCCTGTCTCAAAGTCTCCTGCATTGCAGATGGATTCTTTTCCACTGAGCCACAGGGGAAGCTGCATATATAGGGATTACCTTTCCAAAAAGGTAAGAACAAACAAATTCACTGATGCTAAGGAGAATCATTAATCTTCAAATTCACTACTTAACAAGATGTTGAAATCAGCTTCTGAAAGCCTTTTGTTTTTCTACTCTCCACTCTCATTTCAAAGTAACCATGTTCATGTCAAAGTCAATGATGAAACGACTTTTAAGTTCAGTGAAACATGTTTTTTTTTCCTCCTCTGAAGAGCACTTTTTACCTTCTAAGAAGTGAATGATTTTGACATTTGGATATTGTACTGTTTCTTTTTTAAGCATGTTTTGTCATATGAATTAATTCCAGGAAAAGGCCAATTCATTGTTTAAAGATTTTACACAACCAAATAAGGTGTTAACTAGGAGCTGTGTCTTGGGAATTTCTCGTCACTCCACACCCCTTATTAATAATGTAAGTCTATTCATTAACCCTGTACTGTTGCTTTTAATATTTTGAAATTTTTTACCCTTTCCTGTGTTATTTTCTACCTTTTCTTGAGCCATTCCTAAACTGAAATTTAATAAAATCAAGAAAGGCAAATCTTACATCAGGATATAGCATTTGCATCATAAGGTAGCATTTTTTATCAGTTGCTTTTCCTTCTTCAACTTTGTCAACATGTTGATGTCATTGTCATTCTCCTGCATGTCCCTTTCCTTATAGTCACTTCTTATTTCCCACGTGTCCCCAGTCTCATAGACCATGTGCATAACTTCAGCACCATTAGCTTCCTAGATCTATGTCTCCATGTCTCCATTCCTCTTTCTGTTGTCAAAGGGAAAGAGCAACACTGAATGTAACATTGTGCAATTTAAGACTTCAGTTATATACCTGCTCCAGTCTGGCTGGTACTGGTCCCTCTGCAATTTTGGAAATGAAAAGCTTGTATGGAAACCTCTGAAGGAATTAAAATGGGTAATGGTTCATTGTTTATATGGGAGCATTTTAACAAGAAGCTCCCTCAGGGATAAAAATATATATATCCTTTGAATTAATAAATTTAAGCTTCTCATTCAGCTCTTTTCGTTTTCTAATAATTGAGAGTATCTTGAGCTGGCCTTTGTTAGGAAGTGTGTGATTTCTTGATTTTTAAGGACATCATTACTCTAATGGTCTTTGAAAAGGCTATTGAGGTTTTCTTTGATCTGGGGACTCTGAGAACCTTTATAGGTATAGGATCATTAAAAACACATCTGGTCAGTGCAGTTGCTTCAAAGATTTGGAAGAGAAGAGGAAAAAATTGTGAGGTTGAATCACCTCCAAAAAATAGATACCTTCATGGCTGACTTAGGAGCAGAGCCAACAGTAAGCAGACATCCTATCAGACATAAGGCAGTACTGTCTGCATTTAAGAGATCAGAGAGATGGAGAAGTAGAGATATGCTGTAGAATTTTTATTTCTCCTTGAAATAAATGAACTGTTATACGCCACTGATTGCTGCAAAGGTGGTTACTGCCTGAATATTATTCAATAACTGATGTAAAGTCTTACTTTCTCAAAGTTAAGTCCTCAAATCTTATCTTAATTAAATGTGCTGTGTATTGTCAATATGCCTTATAGAAACTTCGCAAATGTGTTTCATCTCTGTTAAAAGTGATAATGTTCAACTGGTGCATTTCTAGGATGCATTTATTAAATCATCCCATTTGTGGAACACCCCTCCTTCATATCAGAGATACATATTTAAGATGACACTAACCAAATTAATAACTTAGTTGTCACAGTGAAAATAGTCTTGTTAACAGATAACTACAATAAACACACCACCTGCACTATAGTAGACATGTAAACAGTATTCTGGAAGCAAAGAAGATGACGTGACTGCCTTTATTGGTAGAGTCAAGAGAGTTCTTGGCAGAGCTGATGGACTGTATTCAATTTTAGCAGAACAGGAATTTATTGCATGAAGGAGCAAATGGTTATTCTAACCTTGGGAAAGGGGAAAACATATGCAATGTTTGAAAATATATTTGACCCCTGTGACTTTTTGTGAGAAATAAAATAATCTCATTAGACTATTGGTCTATTGGAAAATAAAATAGAAAATATTGAACTGTATTAACCCTGAAATTTCTTCCAGGTCTGAGCAGTTCATGATTCTATATGATTCTATTGAATCATTAATTTTAGAGTTCAGTTTTCACCTAAAAATGGATAATCTTTCTCCAAGAATATATGCAGGAGCACTTCAGCCTTCATCACTTGGTTACGTTGAAGGACGACTGTGGGGTCTGATCATTGCAATTCCGTTTTCCTTTAATATTGTTGTGACAGGTATTGTATAATTAGACTGGAAAATTCTTGAGAAATTACTTTATCCAAGGCATGAATTTCTTACTCTTTTTTTAGAATAGAGATTTATATTCCAGCAAATTTCTTTTGAGGTGAACTTGAAATACCAGTTAAATCACACCCTATTTTTTTATCAGAAAAAAACCCTGAAATTTTAGATTGGTCAAGTTATTTTATTTTAGAAGCACAAGAATTAGGCTATTTAGATGTAATTTAAGTCATTCTATAAAACTTGGTGGTTCACCTTGCTTAGAGATACACTCTGGTCCAATATACCAAGACCCGCTGTTTGTTTAACAGCCAATAAAAGATGACTCCAAAACAGACATAGCTCATAGGGATCTCCCACAGGGAGCTAAGTATGCTGATAAAGCAGTAGGGAAATAAATGCCTCCAAGTGCTATTCATATTAATATCTGGGATGTTTTAGTTCATCAATAGTAGAACAAACATTAGAAACTTCTTATGAGCAAAAGGAACATAAATAAGAAGACAGTACTATTTGAAGACATCTTTCAGGACTGCATCTTATAAACTCTGAAAGAATTTAGAGCTTCCTTCCAAAGAGGTTGCTTGCACTGATCACCTAATAGGCTGTGCACATTTTTCATTTCACTTTTAGAAGTACTGTTTGTGCTTTGTTGTAATCATTTGATTAATATGAATCTTATTAACTGGGAAAACATAATATCTTTCTGTTTAAGAGTTGAGTCTGGGCATGAGTTTGACCCAACAAAGAATTTTGTGCTTGATAGTAATTAAAATTAACTAGTGAACAAATCTCTCCCTTTGAGTTGTTGATGGTGGGGTTGAAGGCAAGGGAAGGGAAGAATCCATGAGACTCTATGTTCCACACAAATACAATGAGATATAAAGTAGGGAAAGATTAGAAAGAAGACAGTTACTTAAAGCTGGAGCCCTAGAAGCCAAAGCAATCAATAAAATAGAGGAGCTCAAAAATTGAGAAGTATCTGCTGCTAACCCATGAACAACCTTACACCAAATCTCTACACTTAATGTAACCCGAGTGTGCCTCCATCTTTCTTTCTAAAGAGGATCATTCATTTATGTTCAATAATATACTACTTTTGTTAAAAAATATTGATTTTATTGTTATTTCAAAAAACAAATATTTCTACTCCTTCGTTAACTGATTACTCTCACCTTTGGGCATAAATTGGCTTGCACATATGTTTCTGTCTTTTCGTTTTGAATTTGAATTCCAGGAATTTTTTGAGAAAGAACAATTAAGTTGATATCCATTTATCCCAGACTAGTTTTCAAGATAACTGCTGGATTTAAAATTTGGCAGGATAAGGAAAAGACCTCTTGCCAGGTCTGTGTCTAATCCTGATGTGTATTTATAGAGCATACTTTAGTGTCTGAGGGGAGCCTCAGGCCAGACTTTTTCCTAAGATCCCAAAGTTAGTTTTGTTTTATATATTTTTGATACCTTCATTTACACACAGTGGGTTTGGAATCTACCCTGATTGCAGATGTGAATGTTATAATATGACTCTCTATTGCTAAAGATAAATAAGATTGTAATTAAGTGTAGGATCATTAATGATATAGAATATTTCTCAACATTAACAAAGAAGGTTAAGGCAATATAGTAAAAAGAGCATCCACTTTCATTCATAAATCATTTAGCTCAAGCACTTATTTGGCTTGAGGCTTTAAGAAGTCATTTCACTTATCAGAGCCTCAATATTCACATTTGATATATTGGGTTAATTATAATACAAATAAATCAATTCATATTTATGACATTAAATAGAGCTTCTTCAGCCTTTCCCTTTCTTTAAGCATTCAAAAGTAATGAGATGGGAATTAAAGGAAAAAGACAGAAATCCTCATCCGCTCTCTATGGACAGCAAGAGTTGGAAATGACCAGGAGCTACTGAACATCATGATGGTGTGATCACTCACCTAGAGCCAGACATCCTGGAATATGAAGTCAAGTGGGCCTTAGGAAGCATCACTAGGAACAAAGCTAGTCGAGGTGATGGAATTCCAGTTGAGCTATTTCAAATCCTAAAAGATAATGCTGTGAAAGTGCTGCACTCAACATGTCAGCAAATTTGGAAAACTCAGCAGTGGCCACAGGACTGGAAAAGGTCAGTTTTCGTTCCAGGATCAAAGAAAGGCAATGCCAAAGAATGCTCAAACTACCGCGCAATTGCAGTCATCTCACAAGCTAGTAAAGCAATGCTCAAAATTCTCCAAGCCAGGCTTCAGCAATATGTGAACCGTGAACTTCCAGATGTTCAAACTGGTTTTATTTTTTTTATTTATTATTTTTTTAATTTTAAAATCTTTAATTCTTACATGCGTTCCCAAACATGGTTTTAGAAAAGGCAGAGGAACCAGAGATCAAATTGCCAACATCTGCTGGGTCATTGAAAAAGCAAGAGAGTTCCAGAAAAACATCTATTTCTGCTTTATTGACTATGCCAAAGCCTCTGACTGTGTGGATCACAATAAACTGTGGAAAATTCTGAAAGAGATGAGAATACCAGACCACCTGACCTGCCTCTTTAGAAATCTGTATGCAGATCAGGAAGCAACATGTAGAACCGGACGTGGAACAGCAGACTGGTTCTGAATAGGAAAAGGAATACGTCAAGGCTGTATTTTGTCACCCTGCTTATTGAACTTCTATGCAGAGTGCATCATGAGAAACTCTGGGCTGGAAGAAGCACAAGCTGGAATCAAGATTGCCAGGAGAAATATCAATAACCTCAGATATGCAGATGATACCACCCTTTTGGCAGAAAGCAAAGAAAAACTACAGAGCTTCTTGATGAAAGTGAAAGAGGAGAGGGAAAAGTTTGGCTTAAATCTCAACATTCAGAAAACTAACATCATGGCATCCAGTCCCATCACTTCATGGCAAATAGATGGGGTAACAGTGGGAACAGTGGCTAACTTAATTTTTCTGGGCTTCAAAAATCACTGCACATGGTGATTGCAGCCATAAAATTAAAAGAGGCTTACTCCTTGGAAGAAAGTTATGACCACTCTAGAGAGCATATTAAAAAGCAGAGACATTACTTTGTCAACAAAGGTCCGTATAGTCAAGGCTATGGTTTTTCCAGTAGTCATGTATGGATGTGAGAGTTGGACTATAAAGGAAGTTGAGGGCCAAAGAATTGATGCTTTTGAACTGTGGTGTTGGAGAAGACTCTTGAGAGTCCCGTGGACTCCAACGAGATCCAACCAGTCCATCCTAAAGGAGATCAGTCCTGGGTATTCATTGGAAGGACTGATGTTGAAGCTGAATTTCCAATACTTTGGCCACCTGATGTGAAAGACTGACTCATTTGAACAGACCCTGATGCTGGGAAAGCTTGAAGGCAGGAGGAGAAGGGGACGACAGAGGATGACATGGTTGGATGGCATCACCGATTCAATGGACATAAATTTGGATAAACTCTGGGAGTTGGTGATGGACAGGGAGGCACAGCATGCTGTGGTTCATGGGGTTGCAAAGAATCGGACATGCCTGTGCGACTGAACTGAACTGAACTGCACATTAAAAGAGATGGGAATACCAGACCACCTTACCTGCCTGCTAAGAAACCTGTATGGAAATCAAGAAGCAACAATTAGAATTGGACATGGAACAACGGACTGGTTCAAAATTGGGAAAGAAGTATATCAAGACTATATATTGTCACCCTGCCTATTTATCTTATATGCAGAGTACATCATGCAAAATGCAGGCTGAATAAAGCTCAAGCTGGGATCAAGATTGCCAGGAGAAATACCAGTAACCTCACATATGCAGATGACACCAACCTAATGGCAGAAAGTGAAGAGGAACCAAAGGGCCTCTTGATGAAAGTGAAAGAGGAGAGTGAAAAAGCTGGCTTAGAACTCAGCAGTCAAAAAACTAAGATCATGGCATCAGGTCCCATTACTTCATGGCAAATAGATGGGGAAACAATGAAAACAGTGAGAGACTTTAGTTTCTTGGGCTCCAAAATCATTGCAGATGGTGACTACAGCCATGAAATTCAAAGGTGCTTACTCCTTGGAAGGAAAGATATGACAAACCTAGACAGCATATTATAAAGCAGAGACATTACTTTGCCAACAAAGGTCCGTCTAGTCAAGGCTATGGTTTTTCCAGGGGTCATGTATGGATGTGAGAGTTGGACTATAAAGAAAGCTGAGCGCCAAACAATTGATCCTTTTGTGGTGTTGGAGAAGACTCTTGAGAGTCCCTTGGACTGCAAGGAGATCCAACCAGTCCATCCTAAGGTAGATCAGTCCTGGGTGTTCATTGGAAGGACTGATGTTGAAGCTGAAGCTCCAACACTTAGGCCACCTGATGCGAAGAGCCGACTCGTTATAAAAGACCCTGATACTGGGAAAGATTGACTCTGTAGGAGAAGGAGATGACAAAGAATGAGATGGTTCGATGACATCACTGACTCAATGGATCTGAATTTGAGTAGTCTTGTGGAGATGGTGGCAGGGAAAACTGTGTGCTGCAGTCCATGGGGTCACAAAGAGTCGGACAGAGGTGAGCAACTGAACATCAACAACATTATCCATGGTTATAAGTCATTATATTGGATTAAAGAAATTTGCTTCCCTGTAATCTCTGAATAATAATTATATAACTTAGGGGAATTATAAATTAAAGGCTAGCATTCAGGAATTTTCCAACTCTGGTAAAATTAACTCAGTGGTAACAAGAAGAGGAAAGTGAGAAAAAGCTGTTTTTTGGATATATATTATGATCTTTGCACATTTTTTGAGCATAATATGCCTCACAATTTCAAGAATATATGGGATGGTAACAATTCAAATTAATTATAAAAATATCTCTTATTCGGGTTTTTTATGACAATAAAGTGGACATTTATGTAAATTCCAATGTTTGTATTAGTTTTAAAATATAAAATATCTGTGTATTCATTGGTTATGATAAAGGGTTCAAGTGATATTGATTGAATTAGTTACTATATATTTTTGATCCTTGGTTGTCACTAAAAGAATTATTTCCTTAAACATGCTGTGTTATTTAATGTCAGCAGATATGGTGATGGTGCTGTTCAAATGTCAAATAACTGCCTGAGGTCTTGGGGAACATTAGCTTTTCATGCATATTTAAGTTTTTAGTGCACTTCAACACATCAAAAAGGAAAATCTTGCCATTAAACCATATCATCTTGGACTCTCTTATATTCAACAGCAGAACTTTCCAGTATGATGTGAGACATAGATATATATTTTTAAAGTGCATTCCCTATTAATTAACCTAAGTAAGTTTAAATGTATATGAGTAAAATTTCCCTTTTTTCACTGTGGAGATCTTAATTTGAATTACTTGTATTATCATTACATAATTATTATCAATAACCACTAACAAGTACCTACTATGCATTAAATTGAAATTTACTTGTCAATACATGGAAAGAGCCCCATGTTACAGCAGAAATTTTTCTGTGTCATACAGTTACTTTGTTGACTTAGCAAATGCAATTGCAATGGCTGTGCCATTATAGTCGTACAATCATTTATATGACTATGCATGATGAGAGTGAGGTGAAGGAAAGGAAGAATATTCTAGGCAGTAAGCTCTGTGTTAGAAAAGTGTGTCACCTTCAGAGTAGGTGAAGTAGAACTGAATGAGTGGATATTATAGCTAATAAGATTTCTACATGGGGCTTCCCAGGTGGCTCATCAGTAAAAAAAATCTGCTTGCCAATGCAGGAGCCTCAGAAGATATAGGTTCAGTCTCTGAGCTGGGAAGATCCCCTGGAGGAGGAAACGGCAGCCCACCCAGTATTTTTGCCTAGGAAATCCCATGGATGGGGGAGCCTTGTGGACTACTAACCCATGGGATCTCAAGAGTTGGACATGACTAAGGGAATGAGGCACGCACACAGAAGATTTCTACATATGAAAAAGAACATTTTTATACTTACAACTGCCTCTTGAAATTGTGAATTTGTGAATACTGGACACAATTACAAAGAAACTTGATTTTTTTTTTCTTTCAGGTAGGTAGTAAAGCAGTCATTTTCAAATAATTTCCAATAGGAAACAATTCTTTCATTTGAAATATTATACAAAACTCTAATACATAAAGTGAAGAGAAATGAGGCCATAAATAAAAGTGCAGTTTATGATGAAAATGAAAGCTACTTATTCATAAATCAGTTGTTGGCTTGATGAGAGTCCTGATGTTGGTCTCCAGCATGTCAAAATCTGGGGTTTGACATTTTTCAGTGTGCATGGTGTTTGTTTCATTGCACACTTAAATTTAAGATTGGGACATATGAATCAAGCATGAAGTTCTGTGTGTGTGTGTGTGTGTGTGTGTGTGTGTGTGCGCACTTGATCGTTTCTGACTGTGTGACTCCATGGACAGTATCCTCCAGGCTTCTCTGTTCATGGGATTTTCCAGGAAAGTATACTGGAGTGGGTTGCCATTTCCTTCTCCAGGGGATCTTCCTGACCCAGGGATAGAATCCATCGACTGCATTGCAGGAAGATTGTTAACCACTGTGCCACCTGGGAAGCCCATTTGAAGTCCTGTAATACAGTTGTAATATTAGCATTGGAGAGAAAAACGCTGCTCTGTGTTAAATGCGAAAGTCAACATGGGAACATAATTTACCTCTGGTTTGTGAGGAGTGGCTACTGACTGCAGAGGAGCCTGAAGATCTTTCTGGGGTAATCACAGCGTATATGGGTGAGCTAGGCTTCCATGGTGGCTGAAACGATAAAGAATCCTTCTGCAATGTGGGAGAACTGGGTTCAATCTCTAGTTTGGAAAGACCCCCTGGAGGAGGGCATGGCAATCTACTCCAGTATTCTTGTCTGGAGAATCCCCATGGACAGAGGAACCTGGCAGGCTACAGTCCATGGGGTGGCAAAGAGTTGGACAGGACTGAGAGACTAAGCACACATCTATCTCTATGTAGTTATGGATATGGTTGTTATACAGTTATCAAATACCTAATATTTAAAAATTTTAATGCAGTAAAATATGCAAAAGTACAATCTCTTTCAAGACTATGAAGTGAAACTGTTAGTCGTTCAGTCCTTTCCGACTCTTTGTGACGCCATGAATTGCAGCCCACCAGATTCCTCTGTCCGTGGAATTCTTCAGGCAAGAATACTAGAGAGGTTAGCTTTGTCTTCTCCAGGGGATCTTCCTGACCCAGGGATTGAACCCGGGTCTCCTTCATTGCAGGCAGATTCTTTACTGTCTGAGCAACCAGGAAAGCCCTCCAAAATGTTCCATTTTAGAATGAACATGGCAGCAGTTTAGTTCTGAGTTGTCTTCGCTCCCCAGGGATTTAACTCGAATCTCTTATGTACATTGGTAGGAGGGCTGTTTACCACTAACACCTCCTAGGAAGCCTATAATGATGTGCTTTCAGGATCACTGTCCACCCGAACCCTAAAAATAGCTGATCTAAAGTTAAGCTCACCACTGCCACCTTTCTCCAACATCTTTCTCCCAAGCTCAGTTCTCCCCACCACACACACACACACACACACTCTTCTTATTGTTGTTGCCCATTTTACTGATTAGCTATCCATAAAGGAGAATTAAATTTAAAATGTTTTGATCCTTAGTAAATTTGCATGGAGGGAAATCTTGTTTTCATTATCTGAGTTGAAATTGGTTCAATTAAGGTTTTAATATACCAGAAAATCAATATTAAGAATTTGTTTTATATAATTTTATGCCTCTTACAAATTTATAACTTCCAGAAATCCACTGACTTTCCAATGAATGTTTCAAGATGTGGTATGTTGCAGTTGGTATTCGAATCTGCATTGACAAAATAAGCATATAGGACAGCATTTAGAAATTTAGATTTTTTAAAAGAACTAAAATTGTGTTTTAATCTAAAGAAAGCCTTGTAAAATTGAGCTTATTGATCAAAACAAATTATTTTTTAAGTTAGACTCATCAAGTGGCATACATTTTGTGGATTAAGTGATAATGCTTCATCAGTAGTTTTTTCACTACCTTTGCTTATATTAGGTATTTTATTAATATTTCAGATAGCACAGGGAACAGATATTTTGAGTGATAATATAATTACTGTAGAGCCAACCAGCAGATGATTCTTTGTATTCACAAATTAAACTATAGAAAGTTATATTCACCCGTGGCGGATTCATGTTGATGTATGGCAAAACCAATACAATATTGCAAAGTAATTAGCCTCCAATTAAAATAAATAAATTTTAATTAAAAAAATAAAATAAAAAAAGAAAGTTAGATTCATTGGTCTCATTTTGTCTTACTTAAATATATGTAATACCCAGTTTTATTTTATGATCCAGTTTTGCTTTCTTTATAACCCTGCAAAGTTGACATACCATTGTCATTTGGCAATCAGAATAGTTGAAACTTCAAGCTGCCACTGGGCCAAAATCTTAATCAGACTCTACATCTAGAGCTCTTTCACTGGCTTAAAACTGCTGCAGATATTTTCTGCTTTTCTTTGTGAATGTGGTCTAGGGTCGATTAAATGAGGCTGGAGAGATTATCCGTAGACTTTTCAGAAGTCCCTTAAGGGGTTCTCTGTGTATTTTTGAGGGATTTGATGGGAGAATGATGACTCTTATGCATCTGTAGTGCTTTTTCTAACTTGCGGAGTATTGCTTAACTCATGATTCGGAACTGTTATGAATGTGCTCTTTGGTATCAAAAATCTAGGGGACTCTAGGAGAATAAAAATAAATGAGAACGTGGGGATGGCACTCACACGAAGTTCTTAAAATGTGATTTCAGGATCATCAGCATCAGTATCCCTAGGTAACTTATTAACAATGCCAGTTCTTGAGTCCTACCCCAGACCTTCTCAGTCAGATATCCTGGAGGTGCATGCATGCATGTTAAATTGCTTCAGTCCTGTCTGACTCTTTAAGGCCCCATGAACTGTGTAGCCTTCCAGGCTCCTCTCTTCGTGGGATTCTCTATGCAAGAAAACTGGCGTGGGTTGCCATACCTTCTTTCAAGGGATCTTCCTGACCCAGAGATTGAACCCACATCTCTTATGCCTCCTCCAGTGGCAGGTGGGTTCTTTATCACTGGAACCACCTAGGAAGCCCACTCTGGAAATAAGTCTCAATAATCTATGATTTAACACACCCTTCTCATGCTATTGATATAGGTGCCAGTTTGAGAGCCACTGCTATGTGCTCTTAGGCTTCAAAGGGTATTTAGAAACATACTGTTATTTCATAGAGAAATAAAAAGTATAGAAAGATAAATTCTAAGAGATGGTAATTCAGATTGGTTTGTGAAGATTGGTTGAATAGATATCTTTTTTCATTCTTTTTTAAATTGAAGGATAATTGCTTCACAGTATTTGGTTCTTTTCTGTCAAACCTCAACATGAATCAACCCTAGGTATACATATATCCCTTCCCTTTCGAACCTCCCTCCCATCTCCTTCCCCATCAACCCCTATAGGTTGATACAGAGCCCCTGTTTAAGTTTCCTGAACCATACAGCAAATTCTTATTGGCTATCTATTTTACATATGGTACTGTAAGTTTCTATGTTACTCTTTCCATACATCTCACCCTCTCCTCCCCTCTCCCCATGTCCATAAGTCTATTCTCTATGTCTGTTGGTCCACTGCTGCTCTGAAAATAAAATCTTCAGTGCCATTTTTCTAGATTCCATATATGTGCATTAGAATACAATATTTATCTTTCTCTTTCTGGTTCTAGGTTCATCCACCTCATCAGAACTGAGTCAAATATGTTCCCTTTTCTTAAAATTTATTTCTTTATTGAAGGATAATTGCTTTTCAGAATTTTTTTTTTTTTCTGTCAAACTCAACATGAATCAGCCATCAGTTCAGTTCAGTTCAGTTCAGTCACTCAGTCATGTTCGACTCTTTGGGACCCCATGAATTGCAGCACGCCAGGCCTCCCTGTGCATCACCAACTTCCGGAGTTCTCTCAGACTCATGTCCATCAAGTCAGTGATGCCATCCAGCCATCTCATCCTCTGTCGTCCCCTTCTCCTCCTGCCCCCAATCCCTCCCGGCATCAGAGTCTTTTCCAATGAGTCAACTCTTCACATGAGGTGGCTAAAGTACTGGAGTTTCAGCTTTAGCATCATTCCTTCCAAAGAAATCCCAGGGCTGATCTCCTTCAGAATGGACTGGTTGGATCTCCTTGCAGTCCAAGGGACTCTCAAGAGTCTTCTCCAAAACTACAGTTCAAAAGCATCAATTCTTCAGTGCTCAACCTTCTTCACAGTCCAATTCTCACATCCATACATGACCACAGGAAAAACCATAGCCTTGACTAGACAGACCTTAGTTGGCAAAGTAATGTCTCTGCTTTTGAATATGTTATCTAGGTTGGTCATAACTTTTCTTCCAAGGAGTAAGCGATAGGTATACATATATCTTCTCCCTTTTGAACCTCCCTATCCCATTGTTCCTTTTTATGGCTGAGTAATATTCCATTGTGTATATGTATCACAACTTCTTTATAC
Source organism: Ovis canadensis (assembly GCF_042477335.2). NCBI lineage: Eukaryota > Metazoa > Chordata > Mammalia > Artiodactyla > Bovidae > Ovis > Ovis canadensis. The sequence continues at coordinate 82,749,544 of NC_091254.1, forward strand.
ATTCATTTGTCAATGGGCATCTAGGTTGCTTCCATGTTCTGGGTATTGTTAATAGTCCTTCAATGAACAATGGGATACATGTGTCTTTGTCAACCCTGGGTTCCTCAGGATATATGCCTAGGAGTGGGATTGCCGGGTCATATGGTTGTTTTATTCCTAGTTTTTTTAAGGAATCTGCATTCCGTAGTGGCTGTATCAATTTACATTCCCACCAGCAGTGCAAGAGCATTCCCTATTTTGCACACCCTCTCCAGCATTTATTGTTTGTAGACTTTTTGATGATGTCTATTCTGACTAGTGTGAGTTGATATCTCATTGTGGTTTTGATTTGCATTTATGTAATAATGAGTGATGTTGAGCATCTTTTTATGTGTTTGTTAGCCAACTGTATGCCTTCTTTGGAGAAATGTCCATTTAGGTCTGTTTCTCACTTTTATTTGGGTTGTTTGTTTTTCTGGCATTGAGTTGTATGAGCTGCTTGTATATTTTGGAAATTAATCCTTTGTCAGTTGTTTCACTTGCTATTATTTTCTCCCACTCTGAGGGTGTCTTTTCACCTTGCTTATAGTTTCCTTTGTTGTGAAAAAGCCTTTAAGTTTAATCAGTTTCCACTTGTTTACTTTTGTTTTTATTTCTGTTACCTTAGAAGATGGGTCATAGAGGATCTTGCTTTGATTTATGTCAAGTGTTCTGCCTATGTTTCATCTTAGAGTTTTATAGATTCTTGTATTATATTTTGGTTTTTAATCCATTTTGAGTTTATCTTTGTGTATGGTGTTAGTAAGTGTTCTAATTTCATTCTTTTGCATGTTAGCTGTCCAGTTTTCCCAGCCATTTATTGAAGAGACTGTCTTTGCCCCATTGTATATTCTTGCCTTCTTTGTCAAAAATAAGGTACCCATAGGTGCACGGGTTTACTTCTGGGCTTTCTCTTTTATCCCGTTGGTCTATACTTCTGTTTTTGTGCCAGTACCATACTATCTTGATGACTGTAGCTTTGTAGTATAATCTGAAGTCAGGAAGATAGATTCCTCCAGCTCCCTTCTTTTTTCTCAAGACTACTTTGGCTATTCAGGGTCTTTTGTGTTTCCATATGAATTGTGAACTTTTTTTTTCTAGTTCTGTGAAAAATGCCATTGGTAATTTGTTAGGGATCTCATTGAATCTGTAGATTGCATATGGTAGTATAGTCATTTTCATAATATTGACTCATCCTACCAAGGAACATGGAATATCCTTCTATCTGTTTATGTCATCTTTGATTTTTTTCATCAGTGTCTTATAATTTTCTGTGTACAGTTCTTTTGTTTCCTTAGGTAAGTTTATTCCCAGATATTTAATTCTTTGTGTTGCAATGATGAATGGGATTGATTCCTTAATTTCTCTTTCTGATATGCTCTATCACATTGAATGATTTGTGTATATTGAAGAATTCCTGCATCGCTGGAATAAACCCAACTTGATCATGATGTATGAGCTTTTTGATGTGTTGCTGAATTCTGTTTGCTTAAATTTTGTTGAGGAATTTTGCATCTATTTTCATCAGTGATATTGGCCTGTAGTTTGTGTGTGTGTATATGTGTGTGTGTGTGTGTGTGTATGTGTGTTGTCTTTGTCTGGTTTTGGTGTCAGGGTGATGGTGCCTCGTAGAATGAATTTGGAAATGTTCCTTCCTCTGCAATTTTTTGAAAGAGTTTTAGGAGAATAGGCATTAGCTCTTTTCTAAATGTTTGATAGAATTCTCCTGTGAAGCCATCTGGTCATGGATGTATGTTTTCTGGGAGATCTTTGATCATAGCTTCAATTTCAGTGCTTGTAATTGGATTGTTCATAATTTCTATTTCTTCCTAGTTCAGGTTTGGAAGATTGAACTTTTCTAAGAATCTGTCCATTTCTTCCAGGTTATCCATTTTATTGCCATATAGTTGGTCGTGGTGGTGGTTTAGTTGCTAAGTTGTGTCCAACTCTTGCAACCCCATGGACTATAGCCCTCCAGGTTCCTCTGTCCATGGAATTTTCCAGGCAAGAATACTGGAATGGATTGCCATTTCCTTCTCCAGGGGATCTTCCCTACCCAGGAATCAAACCTGGGTCTCCTGCATTGCAGGCAGATTCTTTACCAACTAAGCTACAATGGAAGCCATAGTTGGTCATAATAGTCTGTTTTCTGGAGAAGGCAATGGCAGCCCACTCCAGTACTCTTACTTGGAAAATTCCATGGACGGAGGGGCCTGGTGGGCTGCAGTCCATGGGGTCGCTAAGAGTTGGACACGACTGAGCGTCTTTACTTTCACTTTTCACTTTCATGCATTGGAGACAGAAATGGCAACCCACTCCAGTGTTCTTGCCTGGAGAATCCCAGGCACTGGGGAGCCTGGTGGGCCACCGTCTATGGGGTCGCACAGCGTCAGACACGACTGAAGCAACTTAGCAGCAGCAGCAGCAATCTCTTATCATCCTTTGTATTTCTGCATTGTCTGTTATAACCCCTCCTTTTGCATTTCTAATTTTGTTGATTTGATTCTTCTCTCTTTACTTCTTGATGAGCCTGGGTAAAGGCTTGTCAATTTTATCTTCTCAAAGAATCAGCTTTTAGTTTTATTAATCTTTACCATTGTTTCTTTCATTTCTTTTTCATTTATTTCTGCTCTGATCATTATGATTTCTTTCCTTCTGCTAATTTTGGGGGATTTTTGGTTCTTTTTTTCAGTTGCTTTAGGTGTAAAGTTACGTTGTCTATTCAATGTTTTTCTTGCTTCTTGAGGTAGGATTGTATTGCTATAAACTTCCCTCGTAGAACTGCTTTTGCTGCATCTTGTACGTCTTGAGTTGTCATGTTTTCATTGGCATTAGTTTGTAGAAATTTTTTGATTTCACTTCTGATTTCTTCAGTAACCTGTGGGTATTTAGAAACGTGTTCTTTAATATCCATTTGTGTTTCTTACAGTTTTTTTCTTGTAATTGATATCAAGTCTCATTGTGTTGTGATCAAATAAGATGCCTGATACGATTTTGACTGGAAAAGGTCAGTTTTCATTTCAATCCCAAAGAAAAGAAATGCCAAAGAATGCTTAAACTACTGCGCAATTTGCACTCATCTCACACACTAGTAAAGTAATGCTTAACATTCTCCAAGCCAGGCTTCAGCAATACGTGAACCGTGAAATTCCTGATGTTCAAGCTCGTTTTAGAAAAGGCAGAGGAACCAGAGATCAAATTGCCAACATCCGCTGGATCATTGAAAAAGCAAGAGAGTTCCAGAAAAACGTCTATTTTTTGCTTTTTTGACTATGCCAAAGCCTTTGACTGTGTGGATCACAATCAGTTCAGTTCAGTTCATTTCAGTTGATCAGTCGTGTCTGACTCTTTGTGACCCCATAAACATGGATCACAATAAACTGTGGAAAATTCTGAAAGAGATGGGAATACCAGACCACCTGACCTGCCTCTTGAGAAACCTGTATGCAGGTCAGGAAGCAACAGTTAGAACTGGACATGGAACAACAGACTGGTTCCAAATAGGAAAAGGAGTACGGCAAGGCTGTATATTGTCACCCTGCTTATGGGTTTGGGTGGACTCCAGGAGTTGGTTATGGACAGGGAGGCCTGGTGTGCTGTGATTCAGGGGGTCGCAAAGAGTCGGACACGACTGAGCGACTGACCTGAACTGAACTGAGGTTTGATTTGTGACCCAAGATGTGGCCAATCCTGGAGAATGTTCCATGTGCACTTGAGAAGAAGATGTATTCTTTAGGATGGAATGTCCTGAAGAGACAATTGAGACAATTCAGATCACTCTCATCTAATGTATCATTTAAGACTTGTGTTTCCTTATTAATTTTCTGTTTTGGTGATCTGCCCATTGGTGTTAAAGTCTTCTACTATTATTGTGTTACTGTCAATTTCTCCTTTTATGTCTGTTAGTGATTTTCTTATGTACTGAGGTGATCCTATGTTGGGTGCATAGATATTTACAATTGTTATATCTTCCTCTTGGATTGATCCCTTGATCATGTGTAGTGTCCTTCCTTATCTCTTGTAATCTTCTTTATTTTAAGGTCTGTTTTGTCTGATATGAGGATTGTGACTCCAACTTTCTTCTGTTTCCCATTTGCATGGAATCTATTTTTCCATCCTCTCACTTTCAGTCTATATGTGTCTTTAGGTCTGAGGTGGGTTTCTTGTAGACAGCAAATATATGGCTCTTGTTTTTGTATACATTCAGCCAGTCTGTGTCTTTTGGTTGGAGTGTTTATTCCATTTACATTTAAAGTAATTATTGATATATATGTTCCTATTGCCATTTTCTTAATTGTTTAGTGTTGATTTTGTAGATCTTTATCCTTCTTTTTGTATTTCTTGACTATATAAATCCCTTTAACATTTGTTGTAAAGCTGGTTTGGTGGTACTGAATTCTCTTAACTTTTGCTTGTCTGAAAAGCTTTTTATTTCTCCATCAATTTTGAATGAGATCCTTGCCAGGTACAGTAATCTTGGTTGTAGATTTTTCCCTTTTATTACTTTAAATACATCCTGCCATTCCTTTCTGTCCTGCAGAGTTTCTGCTAAAAGATCAGCTGTTAAATGTATGGGGTTTCCCTTGTATGTTACTTGTTGCTTTTCCCTTGTTGCTTTTAATATTCTTTCTTTGTGTTTAGTTTTTGTTAGTTTGATTAGTATGTGTCTTGGCCTGTTTCTCCTTGGGTGTATCCTGTGTGGGAATCTTTGTGCCTCTTGGACTTGATTGAATATTTTCTTTTCCATGTTGGGTAAATTCTCACCTAAAATCTCTCCAAAAATTTTCTCAAAATTTTTTTCTTCTTCTTCTGAAACCCCTATAATTTGCATGTTGATGCATTTGATATGGTCTCGGAGGTCTCTGAGACTATCTGCGGTTCTTTTCATTCTTTTTACTTTATTTTGCTCTTCAGAAATTATTTCCACCATTTTATCTTACAGCTCACTGATTCATTCTTCTGCTTCAGATATTCTTCTATTAGTTCCATCTATAGTTATTTTTAATTTCAGTAATTGTGTGTTCTTTGTCTCTGTATGTTTATTCTTTAATTCTTCTAGGTTTTTGTTAATTGATTCTTGCATTTTCTCCATTCTGTTTTCAAGGTTTTTGATCATCTTTACTATCATTATTCTGAATTCTTTTTGAGGAGGTTTGCCTATTGTCTCTTCATTTATTTGGACTTCTGTGTTTCTAGTTTGTTTCTTCATTTGTGTAGTATTTCTCTGCCTTTTAATTATTTCTTTTTAACTTATTCTGTTTGAGGTCTCTTTTTCCCAGGCTTCAAGGTTGAATTCTTTTTTCCTTTTGGTTTCTTCCCTACTAAGGTTGGTCCAGTGGTTTGTGTAATCTTAGTATAAGGTGAGATGTGTGCTGAGTTTTTTTTTTTTTTTGCTTTTTAAAACTTTATTTCAACATTACTATGCTTACAGAAATACACTCATATGGGTTAATAGAATGCAATTTAACTTATCCTACACAATTGGGACCAAAAACCTGGTACATGGTTTGCTTCAAAAAACAAAAACAAGAAAAAGGATTTGCAATCTGGTTTTTCATCTATTAAAAATGTATATAAAAGATTCTCCATCAAATGCTGCTTAAGCAAACAGCAGGAACCTTGAGAAATAAACCTTTGGTTTGTCTCTGAAAAATACCATGTATTGCACTGTAAAAGTTTATACAACTGGTACAACGAAACATTGCTGTAATGTTTCAATGCCAGTTCACAAAGTTTTTGTTTGTTTGTTTGTTTTTGTTTTTCCTCTGATGGGCAAGGCTGAGTGAGGTGGTAATCTTGTCTGCTGATAATAGGGTTTGTATTTTTATTTTGTTTGTTGTTTAGATGAGGCATCCTGCACAGTGTGCTACTCGTGGTTGGGTGATGCTGGGTTTTGTATTCATGTGGTTTCCTTTGTGTGAGGTCTCACTATTTGATACTCCCTAGGGTTAGTTCCTGAGAAGGCAATGGTAACCCACTCCAGTACTCTTGCCTGGCAAATCCCATGGGCAGAGGAGCCTGGTAGGCTGTAGTCCATGGGGTCACTAAGAGTTGGACACAACTGAGTGACTTCACTTTCACTTTTCTCTTTCATGCATTGGAGAAAGAAATGTCAACCCACTTCAGGGTTCTTGCCTGGAGAATCCCAGGGACGGGGGAGCCTGGTGGGCTGCCGTCTATGGGGTTGCACAGAGTTGGACACGACTGAAGTGACTTAGCAGCAGCAGCAGCAGCAGCAGCAGCAGCAGCAGCAGCAGCAGAGTTAGTTCTCTAGTCATCTATGTTCTTGGAGTCAGTGTTCCCACTCCAAAGGCTCAGGGCTTGATCTCTGGTCAGGAACGAAGATTCCACAAGTCATTTGTTATGGCATTAAGTGAGATTAAAACAAATATCCAAGGTACCACTTCACACCAGTCAGAATGGCTGCGATCCAAAAATCTGCAAGCAATAAATGCTGGAGAGGGTGTGGAGAAAAGGGAACCCTCCTACACTGTTGGTGGGAATGCAAACTAGTACAGCCACTATGGAGAACAGTGTGGAGATTCCTTAAAAAATTGCAAATAGAACTACCTTATGACCCAGCAATCCCACTTCTGGGCATACACACCGAGGAAACCAGAATTGAAAGAGACACATGTACCCCAATGTTCATTGCAGCACTGTTTATAATAGCCAGGACATGGAAACAACCTAGATGTCCATCAGCAGATGAATGGATAAGAAAGCTGTGGTACATATACACAATGGAGTATTAGCCGTTAAAAAGAATTCATTTGAATCAGTTCTGATGAGATGGATGAAACTGGAGCCGATTATACAGAGTGAAGTAAGCCAGAAAGAAAAACACCAATACAGTATACTAACACATATATATGGAATTTAGGAAGATGGCAATGACGACCCTGTATGCAAGACAGGGAAAGAGACACAGATGTGTATAACGGACTTTTGGACTCAGAGGGAGAGGGAGAGGGTGGGATGATTTGGGAGAATGACATTCTAACATGTATACTATCATGTGAATTGAATCGCCAGTCTATGTCTGACGCAGGATGCAGCATGCTTGGGGCTGGTGCATGGGGATGACCCAGAAAGATGTTCTGGGGAGGGAGGTGGGAGGGGGGTTCATGTTTGGGAATGCATGTAAGAATTAAAGATTTTAAAATTTAAAAAATAAAAAACTAAAAATTAAAAAAAATAAAATAAAATAAAATAAAATAAAATCTAAAAAAAAAAAAATAAATAAAACAAATATCCAAAAATGATAAACCAAAGATGAACCCCAGACAAATGGCAGTTACAAACTTGGGCAAATAATAATTACTATAATAGAATATACACATATACATATACACCCATGAACAAAGTCAAAACCGTCCAAAAAAAATAAAGTACGATAGATTGACACAGTGAACAAAGGAAATAAAAAATTATATTTACCAGTTAACAAAGCTAACTAAAGCACAAAGTATAAAATAAAACTAAAGAGAGGTGCCAAGTGGGGAATAAAGCAATAAAAACAAAACTAACAAATATATTGAGAGGCAAGGAAAGAAAGAAACGAAAGTACAGATATGCAAAGTTAAATAGAAGTAGATAAAGAAAATTTATATACATTAAAGATTAACTGTGAGGGGAAAAGAACAGTAGGAATGCAAACAAGGGAATAAATGTAGAAAAAATATAATAGGTTTACAAAAATTAAAAGGTAAAATTATAAAAAAGAGAAAAGAAAAGAAAAAAAATAAAGAAATGAAGAAAGGAATAAAGAAGGGAAACTGCACAGAACTGCAAAAGCCCAATGTAGAGGCAGAGATTTTTAACAACAATAAAAAGTATGACTGAATATATACATATACATATCACCCATAAGCAAAATCAAATCAGTTCAACAAAAATAAAGTACAATAGATTGACCCAGCAAACAAAGGAAACAAAAAATTATATCTACCAGAACAAAGCTAACTAAAGCACAAACTGCAAAAAAAAAAAAAAAAAAAAAAAACTAAAGCAAGGTACGAATTGGGGAATAAGGCAAGGATAATAAAACTAACAAATATGTTGAGAAAAAAGGAAAGAAAGAAAGAAATAATAGATATGCAAAGTTAAATAGAGGTAGATGAAGAAGATTTATATGCATTAAAGATTAACTGCAAGGCAGAAAGAACAGTAGGAAAAAAGCAAACAAAGGAAAAATATAGAAAACAATGTAATAGGTTTAAAAAAATTAAAAGTTAAAATTATACAAAAGAGAGAAAAGAGGAAAACTCTATAGAACTGCAAAAGCCCAAAGTAGATGCAGAACTTTATAACAAAAATAAAAAAAATGTGACTGAGGGAAAAAAAAATAACTCAAAAACTTAATTAGATTTCATAATGCCAATAGAATTGACAACTCCAACAGAAGGGGATCAAAAAAAGGAAAAAAATCCAAAAGAATTTTTAGATCAAGTCAAAGCATAAGAATAATAAATGTTTTTCTTGAGTCACTGGTGTCAGAATCCTTTCCCTCACTGAGAGTCACAGTCCATCTCACCTCCCTAGGATGCCCTCCAACACTGTGCTGATCTCTGGACCTGTTACGGGGCAGCTCAGATTCTAATCTGGTCCTACTCCCCTGTGTTCTTGCCTCCAGTGTCCTCAGCTATCAGAACTAGTGAGTTTTCTTTTGTGGGAGCTCTCAATGGTCTTTTATATATTCCATAGACACAGAGTCTGCCTAGTTGATCATGTGGATTTAATCTGCAGCTTGTATAGCTGGTGAGAAGGTTTCAGGTCTTCCTTAGTCACACTGCCCCTGGGTTTCAATTGTGGTTTTATTTCTACCACTGCATCCGGGTCATCCACTGGGGTTTGCTCTTGAGGCTGCTCTGTAGTACTTGGGTTTGCCTCTGTGAGGGCCAGGTGTGGAGGTGGTACAGCTGCTTGGGTCACAGGGGTTCTGGCAGCACCAGGTACTCAGGGGAGTTGGAGGCTAGAACAGCAGGACATTCAGTGCTCTAGAAGGGTATGTCAACCAGTATTGGCCAATATACTCTAGTATTCTTGCTTGGAGAACCCCCTTCCCTGACAGAGAAGCCTGGCAGGCCATAGTCTACGAGGTCACAAAGAGTCGGACACTACTGAACGACCCTCCATGCATAGACACAAGACCTTTTTTGCCTGTGGCCCCTCTGCCCAAGAGAGAGTTGAGTGTGAAGGTGGCACAGATGCTTGGCTTGCAGGGACCCTGGTGGTGCCAAGTTTGCAGGGACACAGACTGCCTCCACCAGAGGAATTATGGCCCTATCAGAGTCTTTTTTCAAGCCTCTTGTAGCTGGGGATCAGACGGCCTCTTTGGCCAGTCTTTCTCCCTAGCTCTGCCCATTCAGGCACTTAGAGGGCTCCCTTGCCTGGGGTCCTTCTCTGTTTTTCAGAGCGTCAGGCACATAGAGGGGTTCCCGGGCTGGGGTCCTACTCTAGATCTGCCAGTCAGGCACTCAAATGGACACCCTGGGTGGGGTCCTACTCTTTAGTTCAATGCATGAGGCATTTGATCGGCCAGTCTCTCTTGATCAGCTGCCAATGCTGGCAGTGTGAGGGGACAGAGAGGCTATGGTGATAGCTCCACCTCCTATGCGTGACTCAGCAGTATCACCTTGCCTCCATGGCCGCCAGGATTTTCTCCACAGGCATTTTCCACCACAGTCTCCTCCCTCACATCCCCTCGATAGGTCTCTCCATAGTCAATAGCAGACCTTGCCCTGGGATTGCTTCACAATCCCCAAACTCCAGCTCCCAGACACTGCACCTTCCAGGGAATCTAGGTCACCGTCCGGGTTATGTATGACTGTGGCACAGGCTGTCTGATTCTCATTCCATTTAGACTGCCACAGATCAGCTGTTTCACTTTCAGCCTTAAATGTTTCTCCTCTGTCTCAAACAGTTGCCCCGATGTGGGGATTGGACCCCTGCTTCAGTTCCCCCACCCACCGAGGGCAGGTCCAGTCCTACTGATACTCCTGTTTTCCCCCTAGTTCCTTCATTCTATTGAGTTTTGTGTGGGTCTGTATATTCTTTTCTGCTGGTCAGCTACTCCTGTCCACACTCAGGTGGTGTTCCGCATGCACTTCTGTGTCTGAAGGTGTATTCCTGATATATCCGAGGAGAGAGATGTAATCCATGCCCACCTACTCCTCCACCATCTTGTTTTCTCTTGAATAGATATCTTTTGTACCTGGTCTTTCAAATGGAACCTTTAGATCTCAATAAAAGCTTTGTTAAGTCAGAGCTTTTTATTTTCAGTACAGGTTTGCTCTATGCTGAACTATGAGACCTCAAAAAAGTGTTTTATTCTTTCTTTTATATTAAATTCCTTACATCTCATGACTAAAGAGGGAACACTAAATTGTGCATAGAACCTTATAAAAGAAAGCTCATGATGTCAAAGAGATGGCAGGTCACTTAAGATCAAATTGTCTTGGGCCCATCAGGTCAAAGTCAACTGTTACCTGAGGTGGTAGAGGAGGCAGAAGTTAAGGTCAGGGTATTTCAAATCATAATAGAAAGATGATTCAATAAACTCAGTAGATGTTTCTTAAGTATGTATTGAGTGCCACTGACTTTTCTAGGCACTTCAGATATAGCAATTAAAAAAAAAAAAAAAAACAGAGAAAAGATCACTGCTCCGGTAGGTTATATTATATTCAAGGAGACAGATAGTATGTAAAAAACATTATAAATTAGTAAATTATAGAACATTAATATTTTAAAAATGGATGGTGTTGTGGAAGAAATAAAAAAGAAAAACCCCATTAACGGGGATATGGTGTAGCAATTCCAACTGTATATGTTGTGGATAATGAGTTAAGTCACATAAGATAGGCCTTCATTTGATAGAATAGATTTATTTAGCAATTTTTAACAATGAATGAATTTGTGGGACTTCCCTGGTGGCCTAGTGGTTAAGATTCCTTGCTTCCAATGCAGAGGGTAAGGGTTCCATCCTTGGTTGAGGTGTGGCCAAAAATAAAAACAAAAAAAGAATTTGTGAGGTTGTGGTGAAGTTAAAGTTGCTCAGTCATGTCCGACTCTTTGTGACCCCATGCACTCTTTGGTACAGTCCATGCAATTCTCCATGCCAGAATACTGGAGTGGGTAGCCGTTCCCTTTTCCAGGGGATCGTCCCAAAACAGGGATTGAACCCAGGTCTCCCGCATTGCAGGCAAATTCTTTACTGGGCGAGCCACCAGGAAAGCCTGAGGTTGCAGTGGCTCCCTGATCACCAATACTCCCTGAACCTGACAAATCTGATGGAATTGAACATTTGGAAAAATGTAAAAAGAAAACCGAAATTTAAAATTTATTTTAATGGAAAAAGAGCTGCTACAAAGAAGGAAATTTTGAAATCCACCAAACAAGCAATAACAATAAAAATAAATACCCAGGAAAGCTGAACATGGGTGACATGAGAGAATGAAGAGATGGAGACTGAGCTAAATTGAGCAGCCTAGACCTAGTTCTTTAACAGAGTGTAGAGTCAGGTGTCTCCTTTGTGTGATTCTGGCTCCTACTGCAAAAGGTGGTTATGTTTTAATAAGAACTTCCTTTTCTCAAGACATCTACATAAACTGATGGATGCTGAACGGTAACTTTCAACAAAAGGATTCCATTCTGTGCCTTTTTTCTCTTCTTCTGTGGATTTCTTTCTACCACTTCCCATGGGAATCAAACTTTATGTATTGACATGTGATCCATTGTCCTTTAGATTGTGAATGTCATTTTCAACCAGGATTGACTTCTAGACCATGTATCCACATGGTGTGTCTTTTTAAGAAATGGGTATTAGTGCATCAGTTGCCAAGAATACTGTTTTTATAAGAGGTGTTTTTAATAGCACATGTTCGTGTATAATGTGAACTTCTGCGTGGACGTCATGTAGGTTTTTTTTTTTTAACAGTTTTATTGACGTCTAAATTTGCATACAGTTATAGAATGAATTAACTGTATGCAAAATTAGACTTTAATTAAGTGATTAAAAGTAAACTTGCAGCATATCCATACAGTTATAGGTTGAATTGAAAGGCTTCTCTTGTGGCTCAGTGGTAAAGAATCCACCTGCCCAGTGTAGGAGACATGGGTTCAGTCCTTGGGTTGGGAAGATTCCGTGGAGAAGGAAATGGCAACCGACTCCAGTATTATTGCCTGGGAAATCTCACAGAGAGAAGAGCTTGGCAGGCTCTAGTCTGTGCAGTCCTCAAAGAGTAGGACTTTACTAAGCAACTAAACAACAGCAACAATGATTGAATTGTGTCTCTCCAAAGGAAATGTTGACGTCCCAATCCCCAGTTCCTCAGAATGTGACTTTAGTTGGCAATATGCTTGTTTCAGGTGGAATTAAGTTACAATGAGGGCACACTGTAGTAGTGAGCCCCTTAATCCAACATGATTGCTGTTCTTACAAGAAAAGACAGAGACACACAGGGAAAAGCTGGTCATGTGACGAAGGAAGCAGAGTTGGAGTATGAATCTACAAGGAAGTGTTGTAGTGTTGTCAGCAAACACCAGAAGCTAGGAAGCGTCATGGAAGGATGATTTCTTAAAAGTTTCAGAGGAAACGTGGCCCTGCTGACACCTTAATTCCAGACTCTAGCCCCAAAATTGTAAGACCATAAATGTCTGTTATTTGAAGCCAGTCAGTTTATGGTGGGTGATATGGAAGAACCCAAACAAACTTTTTTGGTCAGCTCAATACTTTGTTATGGTAGCCACAGAAAACTAATATACATACTGTAATCTTCAATTTTAAGTACAAACTCAAGGATTTTTAGTAATTTATAGAGTTGTGCAGGCATTACCACAATCCAGCTTTAGAACCCTTCCATCACCACAAAACCTTTCTCTTGTTGGTTTGTAGTCTTTTCTTGTTCTTCTTTGCCCTGAACCCCAGACAGCTACTAATCTGTTTTCTGTCCCCATCGATTTGCCTTTTCTGAATATTTCATATAAATGAAATCATAAAAATAGTTATTTGCTTCTGGTTTCTTTCAATTAGCATATTTTGGGGGTTCATCCATGTGGTTCAGTTTTATTTTTTCACATCAAGTTAAATTTTCCCCATAGGCTAGCTACATGTAATGAAAAAGTACTTAATATACATTTTTGGCCAATAAGAAAGTGCTGGGGAAAAAACAAAGAAAGTGCCGAAAGGAGACATGGATCATTTGTTATGACAGGACTTAAAATTCTATTGATGAGTATCAAAGGAATGTTATTCCAGGCCTTTACTTAATTTATTGTTTCTCAAACTTGAATATGTATTAGAATTACTTCTAGGAAGGATTTGCATACATCATGCTGGGCCTCAGCCCTAGAGTTTCCAAATCAGTAGGCCTGTGCTGGGGCTTTAAAATCTACATCTCTAACAAGTTTTCAGATGATGCTGCTGGTCCACGGAACATCCTTTGGGAATGACTGTTTTAACCCAAAGCCACATTTGGTAGTGTTAAGACTCTTATTTTTTGTCCACATCAATTCCTTCTTCTTCTCAGTGTCTCATAATAAGTAGGAAGATTACTGTTTCTTGACCTAGACTGGCCTCTGGTCCAAGTACATCTTTGAAAGATGCATTTAAGTGTTGATAACTATCATCTATGCCTTCCGTGAAATATTTCATCTCATGAGAGCATTTGGTTTGCTGGATAAAATTTACAAATCAATCAGCTTAATGTCATGTCTGTGCTGCATGCCTCCTTGAGATCATAGTCACTTGCCCTATTTTAAGGAAGTCTCAGCTTCATAAAACTGCTGAGAATTGCTAGCAATTTTTTTCTTTTCACCCAGTAAGCTAGACTGAAGCCCAATTGCTTAAGTGCACACAGATTGGTCAGAGTCTTCATTGCATCAGATATAAAGAACATTTTCTTGAAATCATTGACTCGCTGTTATACTTAGCTTTGCCTGTAGGTGTTTTTCATCCCTTTTTCTCTAGCGTGAGCGAAAGAACCACCTCGGTTGCACTGTCTCTTCTATTTAGTGTGTTGTATTCTCATGGCTGCTTCTATAGATTTGTTGTTATATTAACAGTAAATACTTAAAATAATATTAATTTAAACATTTTTACAGGCAAAACAGATCCAAGTTTTGTGAGGTCTAAATCTTATATAAAAGGAGAGGGAGAGTGTCCCTTTTTAATTAAAAGAATATACAATTATTTTGTATTTTGTAAGAAAACATACAGTTCTTTATTACATGGATGTTTAGGATGAATACAGGAATCATTAACACAGCAAAGAAAAATAAAAGATCACACAATCTGGAGAAATTACTTTTATTTATTAACTGCCTAACACACCCTATTTTTTTTTTTTTTTTTGTCTTTCCAATTTAGGGCTTTTTACGCTTTGATGGTGTCTTCTTATGATATGGGGTTTGTAATATTTCTATTTAAAGAATGGAAAGTAAATCTTTTCTTTTATCTAGCATGATTGATTGAAATTTGTCCTTTATTATAATAGTTCAGAAAATTTTCTTTCAGTTTCAAGTCTCATTATTGACAATGTAAGGCTAAGACAAAGGCCATCGGTATACAATAAAACATGCAACTTCACCCAACCACGTGGGCCTTTGTTAATAGTGCTGCTAACACATTTACGTCTTACAAGCACAAATTCAAATAAATTTAATTTTATATAATTTTCATCAAGACAGGGCTTCCCTGGTGACTCAGTGGTAAACAATCCACCTGCCAATGCATGGGACATGGATTCACTCCCTGGTCCAGGAAGATCCCACAAGCCTCAGAACAACTAAACCCATGCCCCACAGCTACTGAGACAGAACCCTAGAGCCCATGAGCTGCAATTGCTGAAGTCCCTGCACCTAGAGCACGTGATCTGCAGCAAGAGAAGCTATCTCAATGAGAAGCCCACACACTGCAAGAAGTGTAGCCCCCACTCCCCACAACTAGAGAAAGCCCATGCACAGCCACAAAGAGCCAGCACAGTTGTAAATTAAATGAATAAATAAATAAACCAATAAACATTTTTATCAAGAAAGTAAAGATGTATGGTGCATTTATCACTGCATACATTGCATTATTGAAAATATTCTAGATAGGGGAGAACTTTTTGGATTAGACCTCACTAAAAACAAATAGCTCAGATGGTAAAGAATCTGCCCACAATACACGAGACTGGGTTTGATCCCTGAGTTGAAAAGTTCCCCTGGTGAAGGGAATGGCTACCCACTTCAGTATTCTTGTCTGGAGAATTACATGAATGAAGAAGCTTAGTAGGCTACAGCCCATGGGGTCGCAAAGAGTCAGATGTGACTGAGTGACTAACAGTTTGACTCTTCAAAAACAAAAATCTTTCACTTTATACTTATATATTTATCTCATAATTAGAAACATTTTCTGAAGATGAGAAAAAAAAAAACCCACAAAAAGCCTCCATGCATTTGAATCACATTTATGCCCTCTTCACCTACCCTAAAACTTCTGTTGCTGGGCAGTACAGAACACGTTTTTGTGGTGGAATGATCTCTGACCTGGCATCTTTCACGTGAAAAGTCAAGTGGGCTAGGAGTAATCTAAGATGTTACTATACTAGTAATAACTTCACTTTATGCAGAAGTAACGGGAGCTATAAAAACAGATATTATTGAACACAAATTACCAGAATTCCCAAGCCCACTGTCTCTTGCCTACATTCCAAAAATGTCCATAAACTCTGCAGCATTACTTGACACAAAGGAAAGCATCCTGATCTAACTGCAGATCAATAATCTCACTTATGGAAATTTTGCAAAAGCACATTTTTGTGATCATATTGAAGTAAAGGTGTAAGTACTTCAACTTCATGGGAAATTTGTCTATCTTTGTGTGTGTGGGTGTATATATATATACATACATACATATATATATAGTTCAGGAATATGATGGAGAACTAAAAAAGGAAAAACAAAGTTAAAGATTTTTTAGGCGGGATAAATAATATACCTAAGCTAGAGGAAGAAGGTTAATTCTTGTTTCTTTTATCAATTCCAGTGTTCTAACTAGAGCTGAAATTACAATCAGGGATACATGGCTTTGTGTGATTTATTTATTTCTGGTCTGTTTTTTAGTATGATTGGGAAGGAATGGATGAGAAAAGAGACTTGATTAAGACCCCTGAAGCCTACTATTAAGTTTCATATGATTTTAAGAGGCAGTTTAAGATTCTTGAAGTCTTTTGTATTAGTCAGCTCTGGCTGCCGTAAAAAATACCATAGATTGAGTGGCGTAAGAAACAGAAATTTATTTTTTCTCAGTTCTGGAGACCCTTTGCGAGAATTCATTGTCTGGTCAGGGCTTTCTTCTGGCTTGTATTTGACTGTCTCCTCTGAGTCCTCACACGGTAGAAAGAGAAAAATCTCTCTTTTGCTCCTTCTCTTCATGAGAGGCCACAGTCCTATTGAATTAGGGACCTATTCTATCAACTTTTCTTAGATAATGACTTCCCAAAGGCCTCATCTCCAGCTACCATCACATTAGGGGTTCAAGCTACAATGTGAACTTTGAGGTGACATATTCAGTTCATAGCAGTTTATGAGATGAGGTATGTCATGATTAAAATGGTGGCTTGAAAAAATGGTATCTATCTTTCTTAGTAATAAGTTTAATATAAATTTTGGAAGCCCAGGCAACTGTTTTCACGAGATTGCAGAAATTCAGTCACATCTTCAGGCTCCATTTCTAATTTTAGTTCTTTTGGTGTCTCTGCCACATCTATAATTACTGCTTGACTGGAGTCTTGAACTCCTCAAAGTCATACATGAAGACTGGACTCAACTTCTTTCAAAGTCCTTTTACTGTTCATATTTTGACCTCTTCCCATGAACTACATATATTCTTAATGGCATCAAGAATGATGAATCCTTTCCAGAAGGTATTCAATTAACTTTGCCCAGATCTATCAGAAAAGTCACCAGCTATGACAGCTATAGTCTTAGGAAGTGTATTTCTTAAATAATAAGACTTGAAATTAGAAATTATTACTTGATCTATGGGATGTAGAATGGATGTTTTATTAGCATGTGTGAAAGCAAAATTAATTTCAGTTTACTTTACATCAGAGCTCTTGGGTGAACAAGTGCATTTTCAGTGACTAGCAATATTTTTAAAGGAATTGTTTTGTCTGAGCATTAGGTCTCATTATTGGTTGGGCTTAAAATATTCAGTAGACCATGTTGTAAACAGATTGCTGTCATGACTTTCTTATTCCATTTACGGAGCACAAATAGAGTAGCTGCCGCTGCTGCTGCTAAGTCGCTTCAGTCGTGTCCAACTCTGTGACCCCATAGACGGCAACCTACCAGGCTCCTCTGTCCATGGGGTTTTCCACGCAAGAGTATTGGAGTGGGTTGCCATTGCCTTCTCCTCAAATAGAGTAGTTATAGTCTAATTTTTTTAACTTGTAAAATTGTTTTTTAAATTTGCATTTGTTTATGTTTATTTTTGACTTTCCTGGGTGTTCACTGCTGCATGGGCTTGTCTCTAGTTCTGGAGATAAGGGGCTGCTCTCTAGTTGTGGGATGTGTGCTTCTCATCATGCCGGCTTCTCTTGTTGCTGGGCACAGACTCTAGGGTGCACGGGCTTCAGTAGTTGCAGCATGTGGTGGATTCAGTAGTTGCAGCTCCTGGACTCTAGACCATAGGCTCTGTAGTTGTGATGCACAGACTTAGTTTCTCCTTGGCATGTGGGATCTTCCTGGACCAGGGATCAAACCTCTGTCTCCTGTATTGGCTGTGGATTTCTTGCCACTGAGCCACCAGGGAAGCCCAATTTACCATAATCTCGAAGACTCTAGAATTTTCAAAATGGTAAATAAGCACTGGTTTCAACTTAAAATCTCCACTTTAGTAACCCCTAACAAGAGAGTCAGTCTGTCCTTTGAAACTTTGTGACCAGGCATTGACTTCTCCTCTCTAGCTATAAAAGTCCTTGATGGCATCTTCTTCCAAAAGAAGGCTTTTTGCATCTACATTGAAACTTTGTTATTTAGCATACCTACATTCCTGAATTATCTTAGCTACATCTTCTGGGTGATTTGCAGTAGCTTCTACATCAGCGCTTGCTGCTTTACCTTGTACTTTAATGTTATGGAGATGTCATCTTTCCTTAAACTTCATGAACTGACCTCTGCTAGCTTCCAGCTTTTCTTCTGCAGCTTTTGCTCACCTCTCTTGGCCTTCAGAGAATAGGAGAGAGTTAGGGCCTTGCTCTGGACTAGGTTTGGCTTACAGGAATTCTGTTGCTGCTCCGATCTTCTGTCCAGACCACTAAATCTTTTCCATATCCGCAATAAAGCTGTTTGCTTTCTTATCATTCTTATGTTCACTGAACCAGTACTTCTAATTTCCTTCAAGAACTTTTCCTTTACATTCACAATTTGCCTGTTTGTCACGAGAGGCCTCGCTTGGGGCCTGTATTGGCTTTCACATGCCTTTCTCACTAAACTTAATCATTTCTATCTTTAATGTTAAAGTTAGAGACAGGAGACTCTTTCACTTAAATGCTTATAGGTCATTTTAGGTTATTAATTGGCTTCATTTCAGTATCTTAGTGTCTTCAGGGAATAGAGAGGCCTGAGGGGAGGGAGAGAGAGGGGGATGGCTGGTTGATGGGACACTCAGAACACACACAGTATTTATCAATTAAGTTTGTCATCTAATATGGTTGCAATCTGTGGCACCCCCCAAAATTATAATAGTTACATCAAAGATCAATGACCGCAGATCACTAAGACAAAGATAATAGTGATGAAAAAGTTTTAAATATTGGGGAAATTACCAAAGTGTGTCACAGAGGCAAGAAGTGAGTAAATGCTTTTCGAAGAATGGTACTGATAGACTTCCTTTCTGGACGCAAGATTGCCACAAACCTTTAATTTGTAAGAAAACATTATATCAGTGAAGCACAGTAAAATGAGGTATAGGTATATTTCAATGTAAGTCATATTTTTGTTCCTACTTATAGCCACATCAGAGTGGCCTTAAAGTTGCAACGATAATCTGAATTTAAATAGAAATTATTCTGCTGCTGCTGCTGCTAAGTCACCTCAGTCGTGTCTGACTCTGTGTGACCCCATAGATGGCAGCCCACAAGACTCCCTCGTCACTGGGATTCTCCGGGCAAGAGTACTGGAGTGGGTTGCCATTGCCTTCTCCGAGAAATTATTCTAGCCAGCATCAAAGGCATAAAATGCAAATATAATTTTTAGAAAGGGTATTGTTCTGAATATATAATGTGCCACATAATCAAATATAAATATATCTTGATTTTGTATCATTTATAGAAGTAAGAGGGGCTTCCCAGGTGGTGCCAGTGGTAAAGAACACTCCTGCCAATGGAGGAGATATGAGACATGGATTCAATGCCTGGGTAGAGAAGATACCCTGGAAGAGGGCATGACAACCCATTCCAATATTCTTGCCTGGAGAATCCTATGGATCAAGGAGCCTGGCGGGCTATAGTCCACGGGGTTGCAAAGAGTCAGATGCGACTGAAGCAACTTAGTATACATCCATACATAGCAGTAAAAGAATTTGTCACATTAACAGTTTTGAGGTTGTTGAATAAGAAAAAATAGCAATTTTGAACCACTGCAGTCGCTTTTTAAACATTTAATTTCTCAAAGACATATTTTGCAAGATACTGAAGGTGAACCGATGTAGTAGTGAGACTGATTCCCAAGTCCATGCACTGAGTCTTGCTTCATTGTTGGTATTGTTCAGTGGCTCAGTCATGTCCGACTCTTTGTGACTGCATGGACTCCTGGTGTGCTGGAGTCTGTCATTATCTCCCAGAGTTTGCTTAGACTCATGTCCATTGAGTCGGTGATGCCATCCAACCATCTCATCCTCTGTTGTACCCTTCTCTTCCTGCCTTACATCTTTCCCAGCATCAGGGTCTTTTCCAGTGAGTTGACTCTTCCCATCAGGTGGCAAAAGTATTGGAGTTTCAGCTTTAACATCAGTCCTTCCAATGAATAATCAGGATTGATTTCCTTTAAGATTGACTGATTTGATCTCCTGGCAGTCCATGAGATTCTCAAGAGTCTTCTCCAACATCAGAGTTTGAAAGGATCAATTTCTTCAGCATCAGTCTTGCTTCAGTTCTTCAATTCTTTGAAAGCTTCAGTCATGCTTCATATCGATGTTAATATTCAGGGTCTGTGATTCACAAAAGCAGAGTGTGCAATATCAGGACATACCAGAATCCTCCAACCCTTTGGACACTTTTCTCTCCCCCTATTGCTAGTGCTGTACCTCTTAACTGTTCAATACACTGAGATCAGAAAATTCCTTCTGTAAATTTCATTTTTAGAAAGCAGCAACGTCAGAATTAGAATTAGCTGCACAAATAATCTTAGTGACAAAAGCAACTTAATGCCTAACATAAAATAAAATGTCAGTGGTAAGACAGAAATAAAGAAAATAGTCCTATTAAAAATATCTGGCAGAGGAGAGCCACAGAAACTGTGTCCCTAACCTTTGGGAATTGGAGAAGGCAGTGGTACCCCACTCCAGTACTCTTGCCTGGAAAATCCCATGGATAGAGGAGCCTGGTAGGCTATAGTCCATGGGGTCGCTAAGAGTTGGACATGACTGAGCGACGACTTCCCTTTCACTTTTCACTTTCATGCGTTGGAGAAGGAAATGGCAACCCACTTCAGTGTTCTTGCCTGGAGAATCCCAGGGATGGGGGAGCCTGGTGGGCTTCTGTCTATGGGGTTGCACAGAGTCGGACACGACTGAAGTGACTTAGCAGCAACCTATGGGAATAGGTTGGAGAAGGCAATGGCACCCCACTCCAGTACTCTTGCCTGGAAAATCCCATGGATGGAGGAGCCTGGTGGCCTGCAGTCCATGGGGTCACTACTGGTCGGATACGACTAAGCGACTTCACTTTTACGCATTGGAGAAGGAAATGGCAACCCACTCCAGTGTTCTTGCCTGGAGAATCCCGGGGACGGGGGAGCCTGGTGGGCTGCTGTCTATGGGGTTGCAGAGTCGGACACGACTGAGGCGACTTAGCAGCAGCAGCATGGGAATAGGTATATCAGTTTATAAGGAGAGTTATGATGTTGATAGTATCATGAATCCTCAGTTCAGTCACTCGGTCATGTCCAAATCTTGGTGACCCCATGGACTGTAGCACGCCAGGCCTCACTGTCCATCACCAACTCCTGCAGCTTGCTCAAACTCATGTCCATTAAGTCAGTGATGCCACCCACCCATTTCACCCTCTGTCGTCCCCTTCTCCACCTGGCTTCAATCTTTCTCAGCATCAGGGGTCTTTTTCAATATCAGTTCTTTGCATTAGGTGGCCAAGGTATTGCTGCTTCAGCTTAAGTGTAAGTCCTTCCAGTAAAGATTCAGGATGATTTCTTTCAAGACTGACTTGTTTGATTGTCTTGCAGTCCAAGGGACTCTCAAGAGTCTTCTCCAACATGGAACTGACTTAATAGAGACTACCCTTTTTAACAGTGTTTCTTACACTGAAAGTGAAGTTGCTCAGTCGTGTCTGACTGTTTGTGGGCCCATGAGTGGTAACCTGCCAGGCTCCTCCATCCATCGGATTTTTCATGCAAGAATACTGGAGTGGTTTACCATTTCCTCCTCCAGGGGATCTTCCCAACCCAGGGATCGAACCCAGGTCTGCCACACTGCAGACAGATTCTTTACCATCTGAGCCACCAGGAAACTACCACCCCAGTGGGTGTCTTAAGGTATCAGTGGAGTGCCTCCCTGATTAAGAATGGTTAAGTGGTTAAGAATCTGCTTGCCAATTCAGGGGACACTGGTTCGGTCCCTGGTCCGCAGAGATTCCACATGCCACAAGGCAAGTAAACCCTTGGGCCACAGCTACTACAACCACACTCTAGAGCTTGCAAGCCTCAGCTACGGAGCCCACATCCTGCAACTATTGAAGCCTGCATGCCTTAGAGCCCATGCTCCACAACAAGAAGCCACTGCAATGAGAAGCCCCATGTACCGCCCCTAGAGAGTAGCACCTGCTCCCCGCAAGGAGGGAAAGCCTGTGTGCAGCAGTGAAGATCCACTGCAGCCAAAAAAAAAAAAAAAAATGCCCATAAATTTAAGAAAGACTTTTAAAAAAAAGATATCAGTGGAAGCCTAGTGCTTCATATACATTGAGATTAAAGCAGGTTTTTTCTGGGTGTCAATTTTTGTACAGCTTTCTGATTATCTGGTACTGAAGAGTCAATTATTGGAGCCATACCTTTGAGGGACTTTCATTTTTTATTTGAGTTTCAAATAACAGAATGTAAATGAAAATCTTTTTCTAATAATGAAATGCAAATATCAATCACCATTATTTCTCTCAATATACTATTTGTATAGATTGTCTAATTGTTAACTGAGTTTATAAGACAGGGCAGTCATTCGATGCTATGGATTAAAAATTAGAAAACAAACTGTGGGCCCTGGAGCAATGTTTTTCAAATGTTTAGAGTTTAAGGGGTCATCAGAATTCAATTTCAATATTTGGAAACTGACATCGTGCTGATTCATTAAATTGTGTCTGAGTTTTTGTGACCCCATGAACTGTAGCCTGCCACGCTCCTCTGTCCATGGGATTTTCCAGACAAAAATTCTGGAGTGGGTTGCCATTTCCTTTTCAAGGGGGGCCTTCAGCATAGGGCTGCCCATTTTTAAAATTTTGTGGAGAGAAATAAGTTTTTAAAGAGGCTACTGAATTCATTATCAACTCCATTGGATGGGAAGGACATCATTTCAGACCTGAGAATAGACCTTTAAATGGACAATATTTAGCTTGATCAAATACTCATTTGTTTGTCTTTATTTTTCTCAATTTTCCTGAGGCGGCCAGGGACTGTTTTCAGGAGCTGATAGTACTGGTGTTTGGGAACCTCTGCACTGGATTACCTCTTCTAAGGTCAGATTTAACTCAGAGCAGAGCTTCACTCTTGCGTTCTTCAGGTGGGTGGGGGCTGGGACAGGCCACTATCCAGGAACTGTCCCTGGCTGGGATAGGCCACTGTCCAGGAACAGTGCAAACCAGATCTCCTGTCAAGCAGGAAAGGTAGCCAACCCCCAGCCCACGTTCTCATAGCGGAGGCTTCTCTTCTCTAGCTATATCTAGATAGGCTGGTGTCTTTTTCCAAACCCAGAGTTCTACACCATAAAATCTGATGAATCTATAGGGCTCTTTTAATGTAATATGACTCTCTAACAGATCCACACCTTAACAATTGCTTAACTTTACTGAAAAGCTATTGGTTAACAGTGAGAAGAAGGAAGAGGGCAGGGCAAGATCAGTTCAGTTCAGTTCAGTTCAATCGCACAGTCTTGTCTGACTCTTTGCCACCCCATGGACTGCAGCACGCCAGGCTTCCCTGTCCATCATCAACTCCCGGAGCTTGCTCAAACTCATGTCCATCGAGTCAGTGATGCCATCCAACCATCTCATCCTCTGTCATCCATTTCTCCTCTTGCCTTCGATCTTTCCCAGCATCAGGGTCATAGGGGTAGGGGACTGAGATGTGCACACTACTATGCATAAAGCAAGTGAGTTGTACGGATATGTTCTACAGCACAGGGAATATGCCCAACATTTTATAATAACTATAAATGGCGTATAATCTTTAAAAACTGTGAATCACCATGCTGTATTCCTGAAACTTATATAATATTGTAAATTAGCTATACCTCAATCAATCCATCAACCAATGTGTAGGATACCCCAGATAACTAAATGAGAAAAATACCATGACAAAATTTTTTGGAAAGGTGTCCAACTGATATAGTATTTCTGCTTCCAAATAAAGATTTTTGTTGCTAGTATTCAGCTGATTTTTAGGACACACAGGTATTAATTCCTAAATAGCAAACAAACACTACTAACTCTGAGCAGTAAATTATCTAATATCATCTCTTCTACCCCCTGAGACTCAATCTTCTCTATCTGTTCCCTTCTTGCAGGTTCTGAATGTGTTTTAAAGGAAAAGACATTTATGAGTGTGAGTGTGTGTGAAATAAACCTGCCTGCCTAAGGAAGAGTACCTCCTTTCAACACCATGAATGTTCTTACTGTAGTTAGAAGCTAAGTGTCTAGAGGCTAAAATAAAAGACTAGCCTAGTACCCTCTTACACGGCAACCCCCATAGTGAGCAGGTGAGAACTGATACGCATTTCTGACATTCCAAACCCTTGGTCACCGTATTGAGGTCTCCCAACCTGAGGGAAGAGTAAAAATGCCTGTGAGAACCTCCCAGACCTTTGTAAGGTAAAAGACAGGAGAGTGTGTTAAGCTGCAAAGAATTCTGGGAAATCAGTTTTGCGCTGAGTGGGCTGGTGGCTGGCTGAAACTCAGTAGTTCTATCTTGAAAGGGCATGGTGAATAAAAGTAAGTATAAGTGTTAGTCGCTCAGTCGTGCCCAACTCTTTGTGACCCCATGGACCACAGCCCACCAGGCTCCTCTGTCCATGAGATTTTCCAGGCAAGGATACTGGAGTGGGTTGCCATTTCCTTCTCCAGGGGATCTTCCCAACCCAAGGATCGAACCCTGGTCTCCTGCACTGCAGGCAGATACTTTACCCACTGAGCTACAAGGGAAGCCCCCAAGGGTGAATACTGATGCACAACTAATAGTCAATTACCTTCCTTTTCAAGATTCAAGTGTTTGTTACCACTGACTATTTAAGTTGACAATGACTTTAAAGAATCAAAGATGAAATAAGGTGAGCGAGGGTGGCAGTGTTTTCTAAGGGGAAATGAGAAGTACATTTTTTTTTAATGCTTTGATTTTAAATTGAAAATGACATGACTTACTAAAGCAGCTGTTCTCAGCATCTTCTCCAGGGGCTTTTGGAGGTTCCAGACCATTATCAGGGGTTCTTTAAGATCAAAGCTATTTTCATACTAATTCTAAGACATCCTTTGCTCTTTTTTCCTTCTCTTTCTCTCACAAGAATGCAGTGGAGAGTTCCAAAGGGTATGCTTAAGATCTTTGTTCTGAAGGATAATGGAATGCATGCTTGTATATTTATCTGTTTAAACACTTCTCAGTTGTAATTTCTAATACATATAAAAATTCTTTCTGGGGTCCCTGATAATTTTTAAGACTATAAAGAGGTCCTGTGACCAAAATGCTTGAAAATTGCTGTTCTGAAGTATAATGCATTTTATCTTCAGACTTAAAAATGCAACCTCATTTTTAACAGGTCACTTGATTAAAGAAATGAAAAGAAATGTCATGAAAGTATGTTTTATCTCAGAGGTTACCACCTTGACTCTGGAAGAATATGTTCATGCTGCTAGGAAAACTTTTTGATTGTTTTTGCTTCTATAGGATGTCAGTTTTCAGCTGCACTACTTTAGTATTTTTAGGGGCACTCAAAAATCAAACCATGAACAGAAAATGATAATTGCTTTTCAACCACATTCCACTTAAGAAAAAAAAATGTCCTTTTATCAGTAAGGGTACAGGTTTATAGAGTTTAAGATATTAATGTTCACTGACTCTATCTGATATGTGTTGTGGGGGAAAAAAACTTTGATATTGTATAATGACAGTTAACTTCAGAATTTTCAAGATTTGTTCAGTCTGCCAAAAAGAAGCCATTCAGCTAGATAAAAAGAGGTAGTCCTTTCATTTTGACCTTGCATTTCAGTGCATCAGCAGCGTTTTAAATGCTGAAATTACGTTGCTAAGTGCTATCTGAAATGTTTGAGAATTGTTCGCCGTCTTAGAAACTACATTATAAAGGAAATTTTGACTTTGGCTTTGATATTCCTGCAATTTTTGCAACTTACCATTTTTGCTTTCCTTCAATAATTTCCTAAGGAGAATGATGAAACCATTGATTAAGAAACATAGATGTGCCCATTACTTTCAGTGACTTTAGAGGGAACACTTACAAGTTATTTTTTATTTCTCCAAATCAGGGAAAGAAATTAGAACAGTCCCTGGGGAATCAGTGAAGTATGAATGTCAACCAGTGCTGTTCATTTTAAAATGAAGAGATGAGTAACAGTTTATTATTTGTTCTGGTGGCGGGGGGGGGGGGGGGGGAACAAACAAACAAAAAAAAACTATCTTTGTCTTGTCGCTATACCAGATTCTTAGAGCATGAACATAGAGAATGGATATTTCTGTTTTTGATTTTACTTATTTCTTCCTCTGTTTCATCTAATTGCAATAATTGCCACACTGTAGAAACAAGAACATTTTGAATTTCCCAGGATCTTACCACTTTAGATGAATTCTGTAGTTTACATGTTACACTGAATTTTCTATACTATGGTGTTCACAGCTTCTTTTCATTCATATGCCAGTAATGAGTATTGGGGAGTCTCTGAAATAGACCTTTTGTTAATGAATACACTTTATGGTGAATTTTGGGGGCTTTGGATACCTGAGGTTATTTAATAAGGTTTTCATAATAGAACCTGTAGATGACATGAGTCACTGGAAATAGATTCAGACTTGGTCTGTGAATCTGGCTCATGGCCTAGATTCCTAATATGAAGATGAGTAAGCTTGGATAAGTGGTCAAACCTGCTTGGGCCTTATTTTCTCATCTTTGACTTATTAAATGCAGAACTTGGGGCAAATTATCTTCTGTGATCTTAGTTCCATGATTTACGAAATAGAAAATATCACAATTCTTACATCACAGAGCTATTGGCAGGATTATGAGAGTTAATATATGTAAATGTATGCCTAGAACAATTTCTAGCATATAAGTTGTATGAACGGGTTACACAATATTATTACCTTTATAGAGAGTGGCTTGGATGGTAAAGAATCTGCCTGCAATGCTGGAGACCCAGGTTTGATCCCTGGGTAGGGAAGATCCCCTGGTGAAGGGAATGGCCAACCACTCCCATATTCTTGCCTGGAGAATTCCATGGACAGAGGAGCCTGGAGGAGTTCATGGGGTCACAAAGAGTTGGATACGACTGAGCGAGTAACACACACACACACACACAGTGAGAAGATTATCTTGATAAGGTCTGAGACTGCCTCCAGCTCTAACTTTTAATTAATAGAATGAAGAAAAAGACAAACTCACAGTTCCATATTTTTGCGGAAAATCACATCATCTTTGCTGTTGGCCCTAAAATACTTGTAGTACTTCCTCTAACTGCTTGTCCTCAGTGCGCTCAGATATCCCAGACTTGCCCTGTGCTCAGGGCCCACCTTTCCCTGACTCCCAGTCCACAGGAAGCTCCTTTCCTCTCAGAGACCCAGGCTTATTATGACGGGCCTGCTTCTCTCTGACTGAAGTCTCAGGTTTACGGGAAGATTTACACAAAAAAAGCCCATCCAAGTCCTCCTCCCCGCCCCGGTTTCCTCTTGTTGTCCTAAGGCAGAATTCCTCTCAGGCTGAAAAGGCTTCCCAGAGCTTCTTCAACTCAGCGTGGGCACTGGCCCAAACTTAGGTGTCCAGGCAGAAGATTTGGGAGCATACAACGTATTTCCAAATTTAAAACTGGTGCAAGGTAATCAGCAAAAGCTGTCTCTAGAACCTTATTTAAGATTCCCAGGGAGAGGGCATGGCAACCCACTCCAGTATTCTTGCCTGGAGAATCCCATGGACAGAGGAGCCTGGCAGGCCAACGGTCCATAGCGTCTCAAGGACATACCTGAAGTGACTTATCGCACACAAACAGAACTTTATTTACTGCTTACAAAGCCTATAGCCCACCACACTGCTATGGAGTATATCCCTCCTTAAAGGACTTCTTTTAGCCTCACTCACCTACTGGGAATTTCGGATCCTTTAGACAAAGAGATAAAAACACAGCAGTTGTTCCTAACAGCCTCAGAAAATTTAGATTAAGAAGTTGAGTCTCTACTCCCGGCCTGGACATTCTTTTGTTTTATGATATGGAGCCATGTACCTCTACCTTGAAAGGAATCTGTGGATTCCACACAAGCACTTCTGCTTCAGTCTTACATGCCATGCATGTGTGCTTGTTCAACCAACTCTTTGCCAGCCTTAGGACTCTAGCCTGCCAGGCTCCTCTGTCCATGGGGTTTTCCAGGCAAGAATACTGGAGCAAGTTGCCATTTCCTTCTCCAGGGGATCTTCCAGACCCAGGGATCAAAGCCACTCCTCCCATGTCTCCTGCATTGCAGGCAGATTCTTTACAGGCTGAGTCATCGAGGAAGTCCTCAGTCTTACATAACAAGAAGCTAATTGATTTTTTTTTAACCAATACAAACCACCCTGAAGGGAAAATTTAATTTTGCATCTCCATGTGAGTAAAAAAAATAATAACCTGCTAGCAACTTTTTCAAAAATAATGGCTATTGAGATTCTGTGTG
Organism: Ovis canadensis; assembly: GCF_042477335.2. Classification (NCBI taxonomy): domain Eukaryota; kingdom Metazoa; phylum Chordata; class Mammalia; order Artiodactyla; family Bovidae; genus Ovis; species Ovis canadensis. Next base: position 82,777,906 of record NC_091254.1, read on the forward strand.
TGTGTAGTTATTTAGATTTCTTTAACATGTTTCATTCAAAATGTTGCCCACAATGATCTGCATACACCCATTGGCTTTCACTCCAATCATGGGTTTCTGAAGGTTTCTCTTCCTTTTTTTTTTTTTTTTCAATATAGCCACAGGGCTTTCCAGGTGGTGATAGTGGTAAAGAATCTGCCTGCCAATGTTGGAGATGCCAGAGACATGGGTTCGATCGCTGGGGCAAGAAGATCCCCTGGAGTAGGAAGTGGCAAACTTCTCTAGTATTCTTGCCTGGAAAATCCCATGGACAGAGGAGCCTGGTGGGCTATACAGTACACGGGGTCTCATAGAGTCAGACACAATTGACACCTATATTCAAAAGCCTGCTCTGTATGTTTCAGAGGAATCAAGCAGGGAAGTAGTGAGGTCTGGTGGAGCAAACATGAGATCTTATCATTAATATGATATATTTCCCTTATGAAATAAAGACCCTTAAAACAGCAACTTTGGCCAAGTGTTTTTCTACCTTGTTAAATTTTTATATTGAAACTAACTGAAATTTACATAAAAAAGGTAAAGAAATAGTACAGAGTTTCTATAACCCTTTACCCTAATTCCTCAATGGTTAACATTTAATTATATTTCCTTTTTTCTGAACATTTTGAGAATAAATTGCAGCCATGATAACCATTATCTTTTTATTTCTCCCTAATATTTTATCAACAACAGTTTCAAACATACAGAAAAATCAAAAGAATTTTACAGTGAAAACCTTGAAACTCACTAACTAAATTCTTCTGAGCCACAAGGGAGGCCCTTTTTTCTCACTTACTCCATTACAGATCTCTTGTCCATTTATGTATCCTTCCATTCATCCACACATTGATTTTTTAACAGCTTCATTGTTGTATCATTTGTTGTTGTTGTTTAATCTCTAAGTCATGTCCAACTCTTTTTGCGACCCAATGGTTGGAGCCTTGCTAGCCTGCTCTGTCCATGGGATTTTCTAGGGAAGAATACTGCAGTGGGTTGCCATTTCCTTCTCCAGGGGATCTTTCCCACACAGGGGTTGAACCTGTATCTCCTGCACTGGCAGTCAGATTCTTTACCACTCAGCCACCAGGGAAGCATGTTGTATAATTTACAAACCATAAAATTTATCTATCAAATAATTTTAATCCATGTTCATATCGTAGAAAGTCATAGTGTGGTTTGGAAAATTCTAACAAAGCAGCCCTTTTCTGGGTATTAGCTACTCTCATCTTATAAGGAGGCTGATCTCAGAGAGGGTCTCTAGCCTGTAACCCAGGACCTGCTTCTCTCTGGAGCCCCAGAAAATCACATTACCTCTTCTGAATCTTTGAAGATTCAGTTTTTGGAAATATGGAGTGAGGCCATTAGACCCTTGGATGAGTAAGTTTCTTGTGGCTTTAAGATGTTGAAATTCTAAGCTATAGGATATAGGATCCCCATTCCTTATTCTTCTGCACAGAACACTACGTTACACCTTTTGTTTGCTTTTCTCAGAATTAATCCTGATGACATCATGTGGAGCAGGTTAGCCTGAACATTTAAGGGGGTAAAACATTTAACGCCTTAAGGACTCTTTGGGAGCGAATCATTTATCCATCGCATTTGCAGAATTCTTCTGTGAAATGGAATCTTGCTGTTACTAATGCAGAAGCCTGCTGGTAAATGCTCAGACTGTACATATTAGCCAGCTGGTGGCTGAATTCTGACTATTGAGCTGCCTAGAATTGGAATAATTAATTTTCCTGCAGAAAGTGCATTGTGTTGTAGCTTTTTGGGTTTGTGACTGTAATCTGTAATCACCAAGGAATTTATTTAGATTTGCAATTATACTAGAGTTAGTAATTTATAGTAAAGAGATGGGAGTTTGCTAAACAGAAGGCATAGAGCTGTGAGTTTTTCATTATTAGTTTTGGGAGCCTTGTATAATAATACCCAAACTGTTAGTGAAGAACTATTAGCTAAATAGTTGGTTCATGTTCGTCTTATCTGGTGAAAGCAGAACTTAATGTGTTTAGCCCAGGAGTTTTCTCATTTATTTAAAATATGGCTTTCTTTTGCATGAAAAAGAAGTGTTCCTCTAAAAGCTTATATTTCAAAGACATGTGATTATGAATAATAGCTTCCTAGATATGTAGTATTGTGTTCTAAACATATATTCCAATAATAATATTCTTATTTGCCTGAGGATAACATTCCATTCTCTATTAAATACTGTATTTCAAATGAAAGAGTGTATGAATTGACTGGTTTTTTTTTAAAATTATACATTTGTTTTCGGTAAAAGTAAGTTTCTTTAAAAAGAATATTCTTAACTAATAACAATTATTTTGAAGAGCTATTCATACATGACTATGGCATGAATCACGCCTTATCACTCACAGATAAGGCAGGAAAGCCGACCTAATAGAAAATCATAAAAGTTACCAAGGAACCTTTATCTTTAATTCAACATAGCTTTTTTAAAACTTGCAATGCTTTATTTAACAAGTTTGTGGTTATAATTCTTCAGAGTTATATATGTTATTGAATTGTTCATGAAACTGTTGCTTACATGATTAAGAATGACTTTTTAAAAGATAGATACCTTGTTTCATACCAATATTATAGGTTAAAATGTTATATATGATAGTAACTATAGCTTGATGAAGTCAGATCCCTGGGTTAATTTAAGGGGTCATAACTGCTCATCTGATAAGAATCTGATGTGTTTAGAATTCCGCTTTTTTCTTTTTTATTTTGGAAAGTTAGTTCAGTGCCCATACTATGTGATAGAACATCCCCAGTGGAATCAAGCCAGCATATTTATATTTCTGCATTAAAACGTAGGGATATTCCTTCTTTGTGTGATCCACAGACTGTAAGTAACTTTACATCAGTTTGGAAATTGATTATCAGTTAGCAGCTTGGATTAATGACTATTTTGGTTTTCAAAGAGTTTGAATTTTAGGATTACAGATGCGAATCGAGGATTTATATTGAAATAACTGATGATATCGTGGTATATCTTTTGGTGAACTTCGTAGAGACTCTTCAAAGATGCTATTTAAGCTAAGTATTATATCCTATGAATATCAAAAATTAAATTTAAGGAAACAGTATGTTTTTAAAAGATTAATCTTTGTATGTTTCTGATAGAAGTATGAACTACTTTTAAACTTACAGTCGGAGCTGTAAAATAAGACATCTAAGGAAAATAGTTCATGTCTTATGAGCTAAAAAAAGGGAAAGGATCAACATGGCTTTTTATCTTCTTAATCAAACAAAATGTGGTGATCAAATATTATTATGTAGTTTTGGCATTCTAGCTGTAGGTAGTTTGCTTGAATTCGACTTAAATTTAGAATCTGTGTAAGAGAAAAACAGCCTTCTTTGACTTGAATGATCAGTGTTAAAACTATTGGTAACATTTATATTTCTACATGAATATTAAATGATTTTATTAGGATGGATAAACTAAGAATAAATGGAACAGAAAAGTTAAAAATAATAAAGTCTATGACTTATAGAATCTATTTTTAAAATGCTTTTGTGCTCAATTCTATATGATGAATTGATCAAGTACTTGAAATTAGTTCTACTACTTGTTGAGTCTTTTTAGATCTCTATTGGAGGATATTATTACATAAACATATTAAAAATACCTTTGTAACTGAAACCCAACATTTATAATCATACTCAACATACAGAATAACTTGTCTTCCAAAATTTTCATAATTCCTTTCATCTATTAAACAAGGCAACTACCACAAAAGCACTTACATATGTCTCTCTTGCAAATAAAACTGATGTTGGAGCATCTAATGAAGAATTTATATAATTTGACAATCAAGACTTTAAAAACCCTACACAAGATGTAGCAAGTTGAATCTCAAAGGGACAGACTACATTTCCTTTAAATCCCTTGTGGTAGACCCCTGTGGCTATTTAACATTAGTCATTTAAAATAAACAGAAGTATAATTTCTTTTCCAATCACAGAACAACCTTTTGAAAACAATTCTGCAACTAAGCACAGCACGTAGGATAGAAGGGCATTTGTACTGGATAACTACTTCCAGCGCTTTTATGTATTAGCTTTTTTCTTGCCAGTGTAGGAAAAGAATGTATAGTCATCTTCCTATGTCTCATTCTGTAAAGTCTAATTTCGGTTAGTTGTATTAGTTGTACATGTGCAGGTGATGAGCAACCTAAATGAAACTGGAGACATAATGTCCTATCTAGTCATCATTTTATTCTTCAGTATCATATAATTTTGAACTGTGTGGTTGATTGGCATATTACAGAGAATATTAAGTGATTTCATATATCTTCATTATCATTATACAGCAGGGTTTTCAAGAGTTCCAACAGAATGAATGCTCAAATAACTGACATTGCAATTCTTCCTCAATTAAAAATATATACATATATATCTATAGAAAGATGCATCTGTTTACTAATAGGCATGTTCAATATATGGCAAAATCTTTTGGGACATAGAAAATATAGATGTATCATCCATTTTTTATATTGAAAAATGTTAGTCACTCAACTGTGTCCAACTCTTTGTGATCACATGGACTGTAGTCCACCAATTTCCTCTGTCCATGGGGATTATCTAGGCAAGAATACTGAGTGGGTAGCCATTCCCACCTTCAGGGGATCTTACACACCCAGGGGTTGAACTCAGATCTCCTGCATTGCAGGGAGAATTTTTTTTACCATCCTATAATCTAAGGCAGATAAGAACTGCTTCCCTCATGGACATGTTGTGTAGTCGAACTCTCTTAGCATTTGTTTGCCCAATCCATCCTTGACTCCTAAGAGCAGGTGAGGTCTGGGAGTGGGATCAAATGCCTGAAGTTTAGACACCATGCTCCTCATTAAGGGGATCGGTGGAGGAGACCATGCAAATAGTATCAGAATCCAACAGGTCCAGACAGTGTTTGTGTGCTGGCAAACCCCAGGAGGGCCAGGGGCAGGTATGAAAGAAGGAAAGGTACTGCGGAGATTAAAGCAAGTGCTATCAGGAGCATTGGCCACACAGGGGGAATGGAATAAGTTAGTAGCCTAGTAATAGCTAGTGTTTGGGTTGGCAAGGGCGTAATGGAAGAGGTGTACATTGTTGGCTGTTTAAGGGCCAGGGCAGAGCAGACAATATTTGCCAAAATGATGTTGATTTTTGGGCCTTGGGGGCAGATATTATTCAGGGTTCTTCAGAGAAGCAGAGTCAACAAGATATACATGTGTGTGTATGTGTGTATCTATATCTATGAAGAGAGATTTATTACAAGGAATTAGTGCATGTAATTATGAAGCCTGAAAAGTCTCAGATCTGTAGTCACCATGCTTCAGACCTGGCAGAGTCTATGCTGTAGATCCAGTCTGAATCCAAATGCCTGAGAACCAGGAGAGGTGATGGTATAAGTTCCAGACTTTGGGAGGATGGCATTGAAACATGTATACTATCATGTAAGAAACGAAGTGCCAGTCTATGTTCAATACAAGATACAGGATGCTTGGGGCTGGTGCATGGGGATGATCCAGAGTGATGATATGGGGTGGGAGGTGGGAGGGGGATTCAGGATTGGGAGCTTGTATACACCCGTGGTGGATTCATGTCAACGTATGGCAAAACCAACACAGTATTGTAAAGTAAAATAAAGTAAAAATTAAAAAAAAAAAAAAAAGAAAGCTGGCATGTGTGTGACTCAAGAAGTGTGGATATCTTGGTTTGAGTTTGAAGGCAGGAAAGTACTGATGTTCCAACTCCATGGTCAGTCTAAAGGATTTCCCTCTTGCTTGTGGGAGGCTAAAATTTCATTCTAATCTGGGTATTTGCATGGGCTCCATCCATATTAGGGAGGGCAATCTGCTTTTCTTTCTCTGCCAATTCAGATGTTAATCTCATCAGAATTACACTCACAGATACATCTAGAATAATGTTTGACCAAATATCTAGGTATCTCACAGCCAGTTAACACATAAAATTAACGAACACAGGGTCTCCTCATGGGGAGATCAAAATAGTAATGAATGTCACAGGTTGACACTCCTAAGGACGGCCTTTGCAGGTAGATAATGTGAAGTTGCAAAAGTGAGAGTTACAGAAGTCATTGCACTTATCTGCTTGTGCTTTTCTTTTATTAGATGAGAAACTGAAAGAATTAAAAGAGTTGAGGATGCTGTCTGATGAGAATCTGGGTCTCCTGCTAACTACCTTTAGGAAGATGCACATATGTAAATTATAGCATAATTATTATGTTTACACATGGAGTCAAGGGTCTTTCTATGTATTCTATGATACCTGTGTCATGAATAAATATTCAGTATGTGTCCTATTATCAAATCACCTCTGCCTTCAGAATCTGTCCTTTGTTATCTTTCCCCTCCTTAGTTCCTCTAATAAGAGATGGGATGCACTTACATGCCTAAGCACCACTTCAGATTTCAAGTGTATGGCATCGTCTTATGTTTCCATTCACCTTTCCAATTACTGAGCACTTTCACATATGTTGTCTCATTTGATTACATGATAAGATCTTGGTTGAACTCTATGTCATTGATGATATTTGACCATTGTAGATTCACAAAATCAGTAATTTCATATGGTTGGATATAGCATTATTAAACGTATTTTGAGATATAAGAAAGTGGAGTCTCAAAGCACACATGATTTTTTTTTAAGAATTATAGTACTTTTAAGTAGCAGAGTTAAACTAAGGCTTATTCTTGCAACATTTTGTGACTTACCCACCTTGCTGCTGTCAAACATATAGCCAACAAGTCATTAATTTCATACATAAGTCAATGTTAATTAAGATAGGGTGAAATTAATCTGGGATAAAACTGTTGGTGTCATTTGCTTCCTATCATTTTGCTTCCAGCACAGTTCTCATTTCCTTTTCCTTACTAATAAGGATTAAAATTTGGAAACTCTAAAATCGTCATAATTTATGGAGTCACCATTGGGTCTGAGATACCTGGATTTGCAACAGCTCTACTTTTCATACCCCTACTGATATATATATATATATATATACACACACACACACACACATATATATATACATTTTTTTTAATTTAGAAAGCTTTAAAAATCTTTACTAACAGAATTATTATTACAACATAGAAAATAGAAACTGTGATTTCCTTGTGATTATATTTATATTCACTTCAAATTATTCACTAAATTTGTATGATATCTTCTAGCAATCTTTGCAGAATAAGAATATAAACTGAGCCCCTGTGTTATTTACATAGATACATATTATATTGATTTCTTAAGCTTCATTTTGAAATATCAGTTAGATTGCTCCAAAATACTGGTAAAAATAGAGACATCAAAATTTTTATCAAGTATCATCAAATAATATTGCTGAGATGTTTTTGGCAGATGAAGTCCAAGTGTTTGCTCATAGAGATCTATTTTCGTAAAAATAAAGCTGATCAAAGAAGCATGAAATGGAGAGCATTTTGAGGCCCTGTTGGAACTGAAGTTACTATACTCTGCTTACTCTTGAAATCTTGCTTTTGTGATTTGTCTAAAAAATGGGGGAAAAGAACGAGTTCAAGAAGCAGCTATTACATGGTCTTGCCTGAGTTCTTTGAAGAGTATGCTTGAGCTTGTAGAGTATAAGGTTAAATATGGCCTGGGGGTGGGAGTGGGGAGAAGCTGGGGACAAAGAAGCGGGACAGCCCTGGGCAGTGAAGATGAAGAATGTCTTCATAAATGGCTGCTGTTGTTCTTAACCTTTGATTAGTAAAAGTGAAAATACCTAAATGAACGGTGCGTGCATGCTCAGTCACTTCAGTCACATCCGACTCTATAAACTGTAGCCCTCAAAGGTCCTCTGTCCATGGGATCTCCCAGGCAAGAATACTGGAGTGGGTTGCTGCCATGCCCTCCTCCAGGGGATTTTCCCAACCCAGGGATTGAACCCATGTCTCCTGCGTCTCCTGCATTACAGGCAGATTCTTTATCACTGCACCACCTGAGAAGCCCCTAAAGTGGCTTAATTTAAAATATCAACGTATTTAGCACTCTTTTCTAAAAATCACTTCAGTCTATATAAAAGGTGATATCCATAAGAATGTCAATAGAAGAAGGAATGGAGGATGGAATCAGGTCAGATAACACGTCACAAATGCTGCTGCTGCTAAGTCGCTTTAGTCATGTCTGACTCTGTGCGACTCCATAGACGGCAGCCCACCAGACTCCGCCGTCCCTGGGATTCTCCAGGCAAGAACACTGGAGTGGGTTGCCATTTCTTTCTCCAATGCATGAAAGTGAAAAGTGAAAGTGAACTTGCTCAGTAGTGTCCAATGTCACAAATGACTTCCTAGCAAATTCGTTTGCAGAATAGTTCATTCTCTTTTCATCCAAATGAAAACAAAAAACAAAAAACAATATATATATATATAACATCTTTCAGCAAGAAATCATCTTACAACTATATTTACAAGATTGAGCTACCTGGGACAGATTGTTTAAAAGACTCATCATAACTTCTTTTTTGTAAATTTTTTATTCTTTCTATTTCTTAAACAGTGAAACAGCCGTCTTTCACTTCATATCAAATTAGAGATAGAAACTTGAAGTTTTACATTAAACAGTAAACATGATGGTTAGATAGCATTACCGACTCAAGGGACATGGACTTGAGCAAATTCTGGGAGATAGTGAAGGACAGGGAAGCCTGGTGTGCTACAGTCCACGGAGTTACAAATAGTCGGGCATGACTTAGTGACTGAACAAGAACAACACCATTAAATAAATACTGTCACTTATCTGGTACTGGACTAGCTAGAGAAGTAATAGGATGTAGATACTTCTTGTACCCTGGCTCCTAGGAGATCCTGGTACCCAGAGTCCATTCCAGCAGAGGAGCTTGACAAGATGCTAAGTAACAAATGCTCAGGGGCAGGTTGCTAACATTGTAACAATTGAGGTTTCAGAGCAAAGTGAATTCACCACAGGTAAAAGCATTTGTTGGAGTGTTTGTGAAGAAGCGGTGGGGATGGTCTTAGGCTGCATCATGGCTTACATCTCGTGAGACTGCGCCACTATGATTTTAAACAGGATTCCTTTATTCACTCTTTAAGAGGGAAATGGCCTATTTGAAATATCTCCGGAAAGAAGGTATAGAGGATTAGCAAAGTCTGGTTGCATAACGAGGCTTGATCTGGGGAGAAAGGTCCCTGGGTGAGTGAGTGACTAAATGAAAAATGTGGCACCAACAGGCTCGTCTCTTTCTCCATTTAAAAGTAAATATTTTTTTTTATAAAGTATTACTTCTACACCTACATATCTGACAGCACAGGGAAGTCTAGTGTCAAACTCATCTAGTCTTCACTAGGAGAAAAGTTTCCAAATCGGCAGGAAGTATACATTGATTGCTTACTCCAAGCACTGGAGCTGGCAGATTGTCACTGCACCGGGTAATACATGGTCTGTGGTGTGCTCTACCAGGGCGAAGACATTCTGTTCCCATCCCTTCTCTCTTGCTTCTTCATTGCACCCCTTACTGAACATCTCATGATAAAATCGTCTCACATTATCACTCATAGGCTATCTTTATCTTTCTCATTTGGCTGCAAATAAATTTAGACATTTGTTTATTCAGCCGTTATTCACCAAGTACCTACCACATGTCGCTGGGAACCCAAATGTCCGGGTATTTCAGCTGGTGATTTAACTGAGATACATAAATGTGTATGTGTGTGTGTGTGTGTATACATATATATATATATGTATATATATACATACACATATATGATTTCTTGTCCTTTGGGGAGAGAAAACTCTTTTGTCAATTATATGCTGTCAAAAAGCTTTGTAACACAGGAAACTTACTAAAGTAAATTTTAAAAAATTTACCCAGATTTCAGCTTCTTGTCATCTCCTTTGTTCCTGTACTCCACCTAAGGTCCTATGTCCCTAATTTTTCCTTTGGAGTGACTTATTCATCAGGGTCTTGTTCCATTTTGCTTTTTATCCTGAATTTGTAAGGTTTGGAGAAATTCATAGCTTTTGCACGTATCACCCGTAGTAAACATACTGTAGAATTAAATGTATCCTCATTTTTAAGATACATAATTGGAAAGGAAAACGTACTTTGTCAGACCTTATTCTGTCTATAGAAGTCAATTCAAATCATGATCATACTCCTAGTCTTTTTGAGAAGAATAAAATATTCAAACCTAATGGCTTCAAGCTCTTAGGCCAAATTGGACTCTTCTTTGTCAGGGAAAAAAACTGTCTCTAGGGAACAGTTTTAAAATTTCTCCACTAATACAAATATTATTTTTGATATGAATTGCAGAAATATCATTTTCAGGGACCCTCTCCTGAACTTGCTGAAATATTAAAATAAAGATGACTACATTACAATTTGATTATCCCTCATCACCATTTCCATTGGGAAGATAATTAATTTGACATGAATCTTGAACGTGAAAAGTCCCCAGGAAAGTCTAAGTCCTGTGAGTGCTGTTATTTTCCAGGATATTCTTTTGCAACCACTTTCTGACATGCAATGTAAGGGAAGCAAAAACTTAAATGATTACTCACATGTAAATAATCTTGAGCGCAGATGAAAGGATAGAATAAATTCTCAAGAATTTATCAGTCTCTGTATTAAATTTATTTTTGCATGATATTAATAAAACCATACAAAGTATATAAAATATGGATAGCAAACTTAACAGTACATGTGGCCTACTTCTTTCATTATCTTAATTTTAAACACTATTTAAGTGCCATAATTGAATATTTTTTCTCTTATTCCCAAAAAATAAGATGCAAAGAGTAGCTGTTAAGCACACAGGGTATGTCAAGAAATGCAAGTAAGCCTATGTTTTTCATTTCTAATTGTTCTCATACCAAAATTTGGGTATACTCCTAATGCTAACTAAAACAGTGCAAAAATATAACCCTTTGTAGAGAATTATCTTCCATTGTCATTATAAAATCAGGACTCTTTCTTGTGAAGCACATTACGATATTGATTCAGAAGGCTTTTAGACATGCATTCATATATTTTAGTATTACAGTGAATTGCTTTAAATGTTTAATGGTTTAACACATTTGATACTTAACCTGTCATCCATGTTCCAAGAGTTTTCCCTGTGTTAAATTTTAATCATCATAACATTTTATTAGATATGCATTACCCAATTTTACAGGGTAAACTGAGTCACAGGGAAGTTAAGTAATTTTTCTGAAGTGTAGATCCAGAACAGGTCTCTTTTAAGCACCGCACCCTATCTGTCTCTCAACTGGATAAAACTAATTGTGAAATAAGATTAAGAATTCCAGGACTGATTTTCACACTTAAGCATGTGTGCGTGCTCAGTCGCTTCAGTCATGTCCAACTCTGTACCACGCTATAGACTGTAGCCTGCTACACTCCTCTGTCCATGGGATTCTGCAGGCAAATACTGGAGTGGGTTGCCATTTCCTCTTCCAGGGGATCGTCCTGACCCAGGGATCGAACCTGCTTCTCCTAAGTCTTCTGTATTGGCAGGTGGGTTCTTTACCACTACCGCCACCTGTGAAGCCTGACACTTAAGCATGCATTCATGCCTACATGCAACTTATATCTCAAGGACTGGGTAATTATTAGACAAGGGATACTAGCTTATTCTTCTGTATCTAGATAGAAGAAACAGATAATTTATTAAAAATTAAGTGACTTCTCAAAGGGAGATAGGGTGAGATAAAAAAACAAAGGATTACTTTAGTATATTTACTTGTGGGCTCAGGTGAAAACATACATAAATCAATGTGAAAACAAAATCACTATTCATAACTTTTGCAAAAAAATTAGAATAGGAGAAGTGCCAGGAGAATAAAGACAGGAAAGTTTCGTGGCATTTAAATGGGGGTGGGGGCTTGGGGGTACCCTCTGTAGCATGAGAGAAAGTGAAAGTTGCTCAGTGGTATCTGACTCTTTGTGACCCCATGGACTATACAGTCCATGGAATTCTCCAGGCCAGAATACTGGAGTGGGTAGCCTTTCCCTTCTGCAAGGGATCTTCCCAACCCAGGGATCAAACCCAGGTCTACCGCATTGCAGAAGGATTCTTTACCAGCTGAGCCACAAGGGAAGTCCCTATAGCATATAAACAGGTAAATTTAGTGTCAGTTCCTTACAATAAACTCAAATGGAATAATAAAACTTTAAAAGAAAAATGATAATGTCCAGGGTGCTCCGTGAATTCACCAAGATTAAATCACACCAAATTATCTCATTTGATTTTGATACTTTTTAGTTTAGTATATATGCTCATTGCAATGAAAAGTAAGTAAGTTCATCAGAACCATCTTGTGACGTTTTCAACTAATCAGTAAATGCCTTTCCCCAAACTTGCTTAGCCTCCCAAGGAGTTGCACCATCACCCTTCCCCACCACACACACCCCCACCATCTGAGCATCATTGTCTAAAGCTCATCCCATTCTGTGCAGCATTTGAGAAGCATTACTCACAGCAAGAGGCCATGGATAGGAGTATGTTCCACATGTGAATGGTTTACAGGAGAAAAGTTGAAGAATTGCTTAATTAAAATGGAAAAAATGATGATCGTTTCTTAAGCATATGTACCTGTATATTCCAGATAAGAGTTTGGAATACATTTTTTTCTATCATGTATTTAGGTTTGAGCACAGAATCTAGCCTTTAGTGGATATTCAGTAAATTTTTATTGCTGAAAGAGTGAAGGAAAAAAAGTGAGAGAGAAGATATAAATATACACATATAAAAATCATCTTAACTGTGACTATCCTTTCCTTGATAGATGAGAAAATTGGGGTTAGTGAAGATTAAATATCTTGCCAAGAGTTATGAAGGAAAAATATGATAATGTATGTCTCCTTTACTGTTCAGTTTCCTATGTATAATTATAGATAAATATATATCTATGCATATTATAATTAGGAAGATAGATGTAGGTATCTTTGACAGTGCCTGACATGAATATGTGCCCAATAAATAGTATCTGTTATTAGCTAATACCATTATATCATAGGACATCAACTTCCAGCTTGTACTCATAAGGCCATCGTGTAAATACTATGTCTTGTTCTGGGCAATTTGTTTTAAGAGTAATATCCATAAAATAGAATGTGACCTGCTTGGGTAATGTGTTGGTATCCACTTCCTATCATACCATGTGCAAGTCATATAGCCCTTTGTTGAAGATGATCCATGAGTGATTTGAAGGAAGACCCTTGGCCACTAAGATTTCGAGTATTTCAAGGTTGCTCAGGTGGAAAATAGATTAAACTTGGTGTTTGATAATCAGGCAGTACAGTTATGATGAAAGATAACATGTCTGTGTAATTATGAATTAGTGTTTAACTTATAAAAGTGTTCCTCATTGGACAATAAATTATATGGTTGCCCCATATCTAGATTAAATTAGTAACAATGCAGAAGAGGCGCATTTAAGTTAACCATGGGACAAATGTTTATGTATTTGAGGTCTTGAATGATGAAATAGGTTTCCTTTTGAAATTATGAGTTGATGTTACTGGAAATATTCAATATGATTCAGGACAATGACTCAGTGTAAAGGATGATTCATTTATTGGATTGGAAGCTAGATTAGCTGCTCATTGTTACATCAGTTACATATAATCTAATATAGAACAATCTGTAAATAGCTTCTTTTGATCTACCTGCTACTTCTCTGTTAAAAAACCAAAACAAAAATTAACTCAGAACTTACATTCCTATTTAAGTCAACTATAAATGCTTTAAATAAATCTAAATGATTTATTTACAAATAAATTAAGCTCCAGCAGAGCCTGAACACAGTGGAGATTTGTACTAATATTTTGACATGGCTTTTATTTTTCACAGCTCAAGTAAAAATAGAATACATGTATATTTTGAAACAGGTAATCTAATATTTTCTACTTCACTTCCTTTTCATCTTCTAATATTTTCAGGGGGAAAACTTATGATATGTTTACTATACCTCCTCAGACCGAATCACCTAAAATTCATAATATAATCTGAATTATTAAACCATATCTTTCCCTCCTACCCGTATAAACTATTTTTAAGTTTTGGAGCCATAAAGTCTTACTTGCATAATAGACCCGAATAAAACATCTACTTTCATATGACTATTTCCTCCAATGTGTATTTTTTATTATTCAAAACTTGCATTTGAAACTGTGTCAGTTACCAGGAAAATATTTTAGAACTAAAGGGTTACATTTGATGAATGTAGTGACTGCTTACAAATAATCTAGGTGTTATTTAAAAAAGAAAAAAAAGAACAATGAGCTTGCTTTCTTTTTACTTTTTACTGCCTTCACTGACTTCAGTCACTGACATATTTCAGTTGGGGGCATTATTTATCTGTAAGCTATTTACTGAGTGCCTACTATGTTCTAGTACTATGAGCTAAGCTCATATATTCTACGAGTTGTAGGAAAGTTGTGAAGAGTTTTGCTTCATACCCTTTTGCAAATCCTCACCCAATGGAGAGGAAGTTCCTTCCCAGTATTCCTGAATCACGTGATGCTCCCCTATTGTTACTGATTATGAATTTAACAGGCAATGAGTGTGTCTGTCAGCAAGGAGATCCAACCAGTCCATCCTAAAGGGAAACAGTCCTGAATATTCATTGGAAGGACTGATGCTGAAGCTGAAACTCCAATACTTTGGCAACCTGATGCAAAGAACTGACACATTTGAAAAGACTCTGATGCTGGCAATGATTGAAGGAGATTGAGGAGAAGGGGACGACAGAGGATGAGATGGTTGGATGGCATCACCGACTCAATGGACATGAGTTTGAGTAAACTCCAGGAGTTAGTGATGGACAGGGAGGCCTGGCGTGCTGCAGTCCATGGGGTTGCAAAGAGTCAGACACAACTGAGTGACTGAACTGAACTGAGTATGTCTCCAGGGAGAGGCATAGCAGACTAGAGATGGTAAAGGTGAAAAGGTCATGCTGGTTTCAGCAGGAAAAGCCTCCAGTCAGCCAGGGGCACTTCCTTAGGAGCCCAGCATGGCTGGGCATTAGGACAGTGTTCAAATCTACAAGCTTGATCTGCAACCATATTCTGTGGTCTCAGATGCCTTTCAAACCTCAGGTCACCTGACATCGCTGACATGTGCCCCAGGTTCCCCACCATTGCTTTACAGTCTGGCACTTTGTTACAGTCATACTTGCCTAGAGTCCTAACTGCTACCTGCCAACACTGAGTTTCCTTCCAAATCGATTTCAAACTCTACCTTCTTTATTTGATCTCCCCATATATTTATTCCTTTCTCTCTTTGAAGTACTCCAGCACCACTTGGAGTTTTTCTTCTGGTGTCACGGCATTGTATATTTTATTCTGATTATTGATGTTCTTAACTAATCCTGCATACTATCCCATGGAGCTTCTTAGGTGGCTCACTGGTAAAAAGAAATCCACCTGCCAATGCAGGTGACGAGGGTTTGATCCCTGGGTCAGCAAGATCCTTTGAAGAAGGAAAACAGCAATCCTCTCCAGTATTCTTGCCTGGGAAAACCCCATGGACGGTGGAGCCTGGAGGGCTATAGTCCATGGAGTCGCAGAGAGTTGGACACCAGTGAGAGACTGAACAACAACGTATACACACATATATAATTGAAAAAGGCTTTATAAAATATTTACCTTTACTATATGTGAGAATTTTAATATTTTTCCTCACCTATTATTTTCTGTCTTATTTTATTTTGAAATAAAACAATGCTGACTGCAGCTCACTGGATTGATTTCATAATACATCAGTGCACTGAAACTT
Source organism: Ovis canadensis (assembly GCF_042477335.2). Taxonomy (NCBI): domain Eukaryota; kingdom Metazoa; phylum Chordata; class Mammalia; order Artiodactyla; family Bovidae; genus Ovis; species Ovis canadensis. The sequence goes on from NC_091254.1 coordinate 82,793,691, forward strand.
AGAAAAACACTGGTTTAGTAAGTGTAAAAGCAGTCAATATCTTTATGATTGGGTAGAGGTGACTTCAGAATATTATTATTTCCATGCAATTAACAATAGATAGCTATAGCATGAAAAGATCATATTTTATCAGACTTCTCATTTAGAATCACAGGTTTAATTTCATGATCTTCATCAGTTATTAATTGTTAAAAAGAGTCTAAAATCTCATCACTGGCAGATGAAAACAACATTTTCTCAAGTATTGTTGTCATTGAGTCGCTAAGTCACGTCTGACTTATTATGACCCCATGGACTGCAGCATGCCAGGCTTTCTTGTCCTTCCTCTTCCTCTTTACTTTCGTAGGTATAATTACGTGAGAAATCACTCTTTCAAGCATTGTATAAACTTTTGATTTCCTTTCCCTTGAGTAGAATTCTGAGTCAGCTACTGAGATGAAGGCAATAGTCAGATTTAGACAATGGCAGTGGCTTCTTATGGAAGACTGTGGAATGTGGGACAGTTACAGCTTTGACAACTGATTTATATGTACATGATGGTGTATTAAAAAGAAACTAGGTAAAATCAAGCTCCTTTCCCTGTTCATTAGAGTACCTGTCATTGAAAGAGTTCACTGTGTGTATATCACCTAAAGATTAATAAGAAAAGAAGTATAGTTTCTGAATTGAAGCTACAGGTATATTTCATTTTTTAAAGCACTCAGTACAGAGCCACAAATCATGTTAACATTCCAGGGGAAAGTTTAAAATGTTTTGAAAATTCTAAAGCATTATGGGTATTGCAGTTTTATTCATGATTATCAAAATTGGGATGAGACTTGTGGTTCATTTTTTATTGAAATGAAAGCCAAAGTCTAAAAATTATGTAGAATACAGTATTACTTTTGCTTTAAAGGTACTTTAAAAATAATCTCAGTCAGTGGAAATGTCTAGATAAAACATAACTGTTTTTATGTTTGTACTTGGAATAATAAAAAAGCCATTATGTCATATATGGGAGTGCTTTTAATTATAATAGAATAATTATGTAAGGCTAACCAAATGTACAGATTAATTTTTGATGTGAATATTTAGATCTACCCTTTATGAGGTTACATAGGGCAGATTTAATTATTGATAAATCAGATAGTTAATGAAATTGAACTCACGCTTATCATTTTTAAAGGTGACACATAATTGCCAGAGTAGTTGCAAACCATGATCTTCAAAATTCAACAGAATATCCAGACTGCTCAGTGAGGTTACTAAATACCCAGCTTGTTATTTTATAATTAACAAAATGTCTTTTATTTAGTTTCCAAGTATATGATAATACTTCTTAAAAAAAATTATAGTGGTTTAAATCCTAAAGTGAGTTGTGTTAATTTGGTGTCCTTATTATAGATTAAAATATTGATAGATTGTAAAACACTTCATGCGGCATTTGACTCTGTAATTTAGGTTAGAATTCCAGTGTCATAGAAACTTGCCAGAAAATAGAGGTTAAAATAGAGGTCCAAGTCTCTGCTGTAAATTAGCAAGTACAGAAATGCTGAGACAATCATAAATGAAGGAAGAAAAAATTATAATGTGAAGTCCATTCATTTTCAAGGACATAATCAGGAAAAAATGTGTTTTTCCATCATTCATTCACTACATGCCAACATAGGAGGGGTGTGTGTATATGTATGTATGTGTTGAATTGGTTTTTTGTGAGTATAGGTGTATCTTTTCTGATGGAAATATTTGGAGTAGTTGAAGGCAAGAGGGATGAGGGAAACTACTTTTGAAAATCCAGATCTCGACAGATCCTTAGCTGGGCATAAAGATAGAATTCATTGCAAATGCTCTGCCTTCCAGGTATAACCTTTTAGTTTTGAAGAGTAGACTGTCCTCCTTAAGCCTTCCGTACTATTTCCTGAAAGTGTGCTAGCTAGATCTTTCAAAGAAGCTGCCAGTGACCTGCAGAAAAAGTGGGCAGGAAAGAGGCACAGCAAAATTAAGTTTCATCTCCTCCCCATCCTTTATGACCAGTGTCACCACCCCTTGGGCTCAATCTGCAATACTTAAAACTGCAAGTACTCTGCGAAGATATAAGTAAAACAGTAACAAGCAGATCAGATCCTCTGCATGGAAATGCTTAGCTTGTACCTGAAACTAAGCCGAGTGTGGGGGTTTTTTTTGTTTGTTTTTGTTGTTGTTGGTTTTTTGTAGTTATTAGGGTTAAAGATGGGAGGGCCTGGGCTATAGGTGAAAGACAATGGGTTAGGGAGCCTAAGAGTGAGCTGTCTGACTATTGAAAACTTTTCTTATACAATCACTTATTCATTTTAAGATGCTTTGTATGGAGCTTTGACATATTATTTATCTCTTTCTCTCAGTCTCTCTGACAGATACACAAATACACATGCCACTGATGTCACCTTTTGGTTTTCAAATCCTTGGTCAACTTTTTTTCCTTAGAAAAACCATAGTCTTTTTATATTAATGGCTTTGTTATTACTATTCAGGGAGTTCACTGTATGAATTTGCTTCTTGCTCCACCACAGAAGCCATCACTCAGAGTATGTCCTTGCTGAAGACACTTAATGAAGGAGTTTGTTATGCACTCATTTCTAAGGCTCCCTCCTCTCTGGTGTTTTGGATTTCCACACCCTTAGATCTAACTTCACAGAGAATCAGTTCTGCCTTAAAATGTAGGCTTTACCCTCTGATCTACAATAAGATGCAGAAGTGATGTTTCTTTTCATTGTGGTCTATAAAATGTAGAAATTGCCTGGGTTCTAGTCAATTTGAGACAATCGGTGGGCAACTGACTAGATCACACATCAATCTGACTTGGCAGTTATTGTGTCCAAAACCTCAAATGCTATAGAACTGTCAGTCTCCTTATACATTTAAGTTCAAGGCGTAATAGATTTTATTCTCCTGTCAAGTATTTTTTGATTAGACAGCAAATTATCAGACACTATGTCAGATTTTTAATGTTCTCTATGACCATGTTAACATAAATGTTATTTTCCTAGACACAGTGAGTTACTGTGTATCACTCCTCAGAAAATATTTTCAAACTAAACCTCATGCGAAGAGTTGACTCATTGGAAAAGACCCTGATGCTGGGAGGGATTGGGGGTAGGAGAAGAAGGGGACGGCAGAGGATGAGATGGCTGGATGGCATCACGGACCAGATGGACGTGAGTCTAAGTGAACTCTGGGATTTGGTGATGGACAGGGAGGCCTGGTGTGCTGCGATTCATGGGGTCGCAAAGAGTCGGACATGACAGAGCGACTGAACTGAACTGAACTGAAACTACAATGTAACAGCCCAGAAAAAAAGAATGTAGTATTAACATTGTTAAAGGCTTTCTTTAAATGTCCAAAACTTGATATGCACACCACAAAAATAATTCAAATACAGTTACTTATGATCAACATTGCCAATCAATTGAGGACATGGGTTCAGAAGCCTGGATCCAAACTCCTCCATCATTTACTTGGGTATATTATTTCCATGTACTTCTTTTTGTGACATAGTAATAGTAACTAGATCCTTGGGCAATTGTTAAGTTTAAGTAAAGCATACACACACACACACACAAAACAGTGGCTAACAGATAGCAAGCATGTGCCCTAAAGGAGCTGTAGTTATTTTCAGTATTAAATACTTGTATCCAGAGTTCCCAAACAGTGAAATAAGTACAAGAGTCAATCCAGAATTTATTTTTTCAAAGTAAAGAACATAATTGTTTGATTTTATGCTTTATTTATTCATTCTAAAGAGAGTGCAGTAGAAGATCTCTTTGTAAAATACTAAAAGCAAAGAAAAACGTGTTTATTGAAGCATGATACTTTTTGTTTATAAAATTAAAAGTTACCAAAGACAGAATATTTTTCCTAAATAGAGTGAAGAGTCTTGTCCTTGTGTTTTTGCTTTTCTATTTCCTCTTGCTCAAGTTTTCTTTTTTTCCCTGAACATACTTGGCTTGATGATCTGTTTTCTATTCATACAATTGCTTCATTATTTACCATCTAATTTAATAATGTATTATCCATCATGATATCAGTGGCATGGATAAGGTCACCGATTCCCCAGGCATTTTTGCAGATTTGGCTGAAAACAGAACAGAGATTCAAATGTTTTACAACATTGTACAATTTTTGTTTACTTTAAAAATGTTCTCAAACCTCCATTTCCTAAGAAATCAAAGTAGGCCAATAAAAGTTTCCCATGTTGGAATCTAGTTGGTATGCTGCTTAGACTTTAACCCCACCTAGGTTTTCTTTCAAACTACCAAGAGTCATTTTACTTACAAATCACAATCACGCGACTTATCAAATATCTCAAAATTAGCATAACTGAATGTTGTCTAAAGAAGTTAGCCTCTCAACCTGGTAGGAAAGTACTTGATCCTCTAAGATTAAAGCAGTAATCTCTTGATTTCTATATTGATTCCTTTTGCTGAAAAGATTGATGCCATCATTTTTTTTCATCACATTTTCCATAAGACATTTAATGAAAAAGATAAAGTGATGCCACATGGTTTATATGGATTCACTGAGTGCCTTTTCTTCACTTTCCCTAACCATTCTGTTGTTAATGGGCTGTTTGGGCAGCAGCCACACAAATGCTCTTACATACATGACATGCCTTCCAACGCAGTTACCCTATAAAACTCTTTATCACATAGATTCCCCTGAAATTTCTAGAACAACATGTCATGTACGAGGACCTTAATCCATGCATTTATACAGTCTGCTGTGTGACATGGGAATATTCACACAGGGATGTTCTGAGTACAAAGACAGCCCAGATTTCCCATTGTCTCCTGATTTTCTTTCTAGGCCTATTCATTTGTTACATCTGGTCCTCAATTTCCCCATCAGTAAGAAGAGGAAAGAAAAATAAAATCAGCTATTTATTCGGTCATTGCTGTTACTGCTACTGCTAAGTTGCCTCAGTCGTGTCCAACTCTGTGTGACCCCAGAGACAGCAGCCCACCAGCCCCTGCCCCGTCCCTGGGATTCTCCAGGCAAGAACACTGGAGTGGGTTGCCATTTCCTTCTCCAATGCATGAAAGTGAAAAGTAAAAGTGAAGTCGCTTAGTTGTGTCCGACTCCTAGCAACCCCATGGACTGCAGCTCACCAGGCTCCTGGGTCCATGGGATTTTCCAGGCAAGAGTACCAGGTCTGCAGGAGTGGGGTCATTAGCGGTGAATAAATGAGCTAACGTGGATAGTGTATTGTCCTTGTGCATGAGTACGTGTGTGCTCAGTCGCTCAGTCCTGTCTGACTCTTTGTAACTCTGTGGACTACATCCCACCAGGCTCTTCGTCCATGGGATTTTCCAGGCAAGAAGACTAGAGTGAGTTGCCATCTCCTTCTCCAGGGTATCTTCCCAACCCAGGGATTGAACCCGCATCTCCTGTGCCTCCTTCATAGTCAGGCTGATTCTTAACTACTGACTTACCTGGGAAGCCCGACCATTTCAAATATAAACACATAAAGATGTTTTTATGTAAAAACATGCCATCTGTGTTTTAATTGTTTAAAAGACTAAAGAGAAATCTGTCTCTTTAGTTTTTTTAAGTTTCATTTTGTTTTGGAGAACAGGTAGGAGATTGAATTAAAATTGGAAAAGCTTTTCTATCCTCACTTTTTTGTTAATATAAATGCAGCTAATTGGCTCATTGTATAAATATAACAATATTAATTTGAATTATTATGTAGTTTAGAATGTAAATTCTTAACTAGGGAATTATAATAAATGTAGGGGAAGAGGGTGTATTGAATATTTTAATGAAAATTTATCAGAGGTGAGCAATTAAGAAATTATCTTTTTTACTAATCAAGGGAAAGTTGTTTGTGTCTTATATGTCATTAAAACACTAATAACAGTTTTTATTTTTTTTACATAGAAACAATTGCCTGAAACTTTACATTGGGTAGAAACACATCTGGTAGAAAAATCAACTTAGTTCCTGTGTTTAAGGTTCTTCTTAGATTTCTAAACATTTCCTCAAGTTATGAAAGTTGAAGAAACAAATTATACAGGGTAAGAAAAATGCTTCCTAATAATAGCATAAAATGTTAGATGGATCCTTCAAATATAACTAGTAAATGCACAGGCAAGAACCATACTAAATAATATATCAGTCATTTCTTGAAATAACATGTGTTCCCTTAAAATACCATTTTATGAATACCCAGAGATGAAAGAAACACAAACCACAATTCCCACAACCAGTCTGAGAACACACTTATGAGGTATGTAGGACTAGTCATGAACTTTCAACACCATTAACTTGCTCCCTCTTTTTTTTTTTTGAATCATAAGTAATTATTAACTTTAGTAAAATAACTCTCATTATTCTCCTGTGTATGATCACTTAACCAAAAGGAAATAACACATCATTGTCAACTTCCATAGTTACAGTTGTTTTTTTTTTTTTCTCCCCTGAGATGGACTGAAAGTTTTAACCTCTCTTGAATTACATTCACTTAAAATTTTTTTCTAATAATCTTATGTGTAGAATGGGAACTGTTTAAAAGCCATACCAGAATTAAAATTATACTTAGGCCACACAAGAAGAACACAGAACTTCTTGGGGGTAACATCAAGGATGGAGGGAAGTCAGGAAAGGAAAAAAAATTCCTATTGAACGTATAGAGATTCATCATTCTTAAAATTAAGTTTCATTGGAATGTAGTTGCTTGGTTTCCCTGGTGGCTCAGTAGGTAAAGAATCAGCCTGCAGTGCAAGAGACCACCTGCAATGCAGTAGACCCAGGTTCAGTCCCTGGGTCAGGAAGATCCCCTGCAGAAGGAAATAGAAACTCCAGTATTCTTGACTGGAAAATCCCGTGGACAGAGAAGCTTGGCAGGCTCAGAATCATATACATATTTCAGCCGGATATACACACATGCAGATTCAGCCATACATATACATATACCCTCTTGCTTTTGGCTTTCTCTCCCATTTAGGATACCATGACGTATTAAGTAAAGTTCCCTGGGCTATGTCAATAGCGTATATGTATCCATCACAACCTCCCAAGGCCTCCTACCCGTCCTTCCCTCCTTGGTATGTATACATTTGTTCCCCACGTCTGTGTCTTTTTCTCTATTCCTGCTTTGCAAGTAGAGTCATCCTATTTTCGGGGTTCAATGTGACTCTTTATAATGGCTTGTCAAGTTTTTACTTACTCAGATTTTACTGACAGGAGTTTTAGACTTAGAAAGGAGATTAGATACAGATTCCAGGAGCTTTCAGATATCTTTCCTAGCTGTGTAAACCTTTAAAAAATGAACTCACTAAGCTCTCTGAGGGGCTTTGGTCTGCCTTTATCATCTCTGTGTCCTCAGCAGCTAGAAAAATTCTTGGCACAAGAAAGTGCTCAGTTAATATGAATTGAAAAAAATGAAACAGATGCAAACAGGTACAAGCATTTTTTTTTTTTTTTCTGGTGAGAGTAGTGACAGTAGAGCTCAGCAACCCTCTTAGGCCCTTAAGAAGCACCTTGGACATGCGTGGGCTTCTGGGCTCTGTGATGCCATTTGTTATCACTGAGATTGATTCTCTCATTTTATGTAAAGAAGAGTGGAGCTCAGTTCCCCCAGAATCCCTAGTCTCAATGTATTTTTCTTCCCAGGTGGCGCTAGTGGTAAAGAATTCACTTCCAGTGCAGGAGACATAAGAGACACGGGTTTGATCCCTGGGTCTAGACTATCCCCTGGAGGAGGGCATGGCAACCAACTTCAGTATTCTTGCCTGGAGAATCCCATGGACAAAGAAACCTGGAAGGCTACAGTCCATAGGGTCGCAAGAGCAGGGCGCGACTGAAACAACTTAGCACACAGAACATGTATAAATATGACCTACGGCATTCTGATAGGTCATTTTCTTTTCCGAGAAATTATTCTAGGAAGACAAATTATAAAAGAAAATGGCCTATACCCCATTTAATGTAATCTTTGTGATTATTACAGATTCCATGATAATTTATATATTCAAAATGAATACATGCTATTCTTTTAAAAATTATTTTTCTTTTTCTATACATATATATTTTTCATGATATTGTAGTTAAACATAGGAAATAGCTTACTGCTCATTTACTGTTAAAAATAGATTTCTCTTTTACATAAAAAATTTTAATCTTGTTCTGGCTCCTTAGGGAAAAAAATCAAAACAATATACACACATAAATATATTTGGCAAATTAATGTTTACCTTTTTTGCATCTAAAGTAAGTTGGCTGACATTTATAAATTATCTATTTAATTGATTTATTTCCATAGTCACCACTTTAAAAATTTTATTGAGCATAGAATCCTATATTTGTATATTTTGGGCTTCCCAGGTGGTACAGTGTCAAAGAATTCGCCTGCCAATGCAGGAAATGCAAGAAACATGGATTCGATCCCTGGGTCAGGAAGATACCCTGGAGGAGGAAATGGCCACCCATTGCAGTATTCTTGCCTGGAAACTTCCATAGACAGAGAAGCCTGACAGGGTACAGTCCATGGGGTTATAGAGAGTTGGACACAGTTGACCATGCACATGGTTATTATACATGTATGCCTATGCATAAATATATGTGTGTATACATATGCATGTATATATCTTAGTAAAATAAATAAAAATTACAGGCACGGTCCTAGAAAAATCATAGGTTGATAAACTGATCATAAAAAATAGTATCAATCAAGAATTATACAGCTAAATTCTTCCCTAATAGAAGTCTCTCAGTGAAATCAATGAGGCTCACATACTCATCTCAATTGGAAGAGCTTTCATTGTACTGGGCTTAGGAGAGAGTAGCAAAAGTACTTTGATAAAATGTATAATTAGGGAGGCGAAGATCAAGGCTTTAAAGAGAAGGCTTAGCAAAACAGATGTCCAAGGAGCCTTAGTAAACCCAAGCTCTTTAATTACCTTTGGCTGAAGGAAGTTTGAAAATTCTTGCCTGGCAATAACCGCGAGTCTGTTTTACTCTCAAAATGACTTGACAGTTGTACCATGCTCCAAATATTTTAATTAACTACACTAGAATTTAGTGAAAATGTTTCAATATTAGCACCATCAATGGGAAAATACCAGGGCATGTTTAAAAATTAAGGTGGACAAGGATTTATGGATTTGAGTAGTAACAAATCTTTCATTATCCACGCTGTATCCTTTTGAAAGAGGGCTGATTTGTATAGTGTTTTTACAAGGTAACAGGCAGAGTTTGAATTATGGGCATCTGTTCAGCTAAGAAGTTCAGCTAAGAAACTTCATCATCTGAGGAATAGTTTAAATGCATCAAATATATGGCTAAGTCATCCTACTTCCTGTTTTTCCATTAATGATTCAGAGATTGACCACATGGATTATTGTAACAGAGGAGAACATTGTTTCACAGATCTAAAACTGAATGCATGTAGTAGATAATTACAAGAGCCAGGAAAAGTTTATATTCCTTAAATGCCTTTATAAAAATCCATCCTGCAGTTTAGTAATGCTGATTTCTTTTGGTTTTCAATGCAGTCTACTTTTGGTGTGTGTGGCTGTGTGTGTGTTTTATTACAATATATTTCTTATGTTTTCACAGTGTAACAGAGTGTGTTTCTCTTTTAATATAAGGCTTAACTATGCCATTGTTTTATGTTGTTGTTGTTTAGTCACTAACTTGTGTCCAACTCTTTACAACTCCATAGATTGTAGCCCACTAGACTCTTGGGATTTTTGGCCATTGTTTTATAAAATTACTCAATTGCATATTCTGTGAACACACAGTCACTAAGTCGCGTCAAACTCTACAACCCCGTGGACTGTAGCCCACCAGGCTCACCTCTGTTCATGGGATTTTCCAGGCAAGAATACTAGAGTGGGTATTTCCTTTTCCAGGGGATCTTCGTGACCCAGGAATTACATATTAAATACCTTCCAAGTATTACTATCATGTCCTTGATACAGAACAGATAAGAAGATTACTTCTGCATAAAGGATATATTTCATACTTAAAGATTTCCTAAACTGCTGATTTATCATACCATTCAGAAGGATGTTAAACCTTTTTAAACCATGAACTCCCGTGTTGAATCTCTTCCATAGCCAGACTTTACATCATTTTGAAATTTCCTAAATAAGATATTCTCTACTAAGATATATGACATTTCTATTCTTCTCTTTCTGCGATACATTTTTGTCCAGCAGTGGAGAAACCAACCATTTTAACTGTCACAATTGAGTCAGTGTTGACTGATTAGCACATTGTTCTCATTGCAGCATATGGCTAGCTCATAATTAACTGGAAATAATTCAGTGGCCTTGTTTAGCTCTAAATCAAGTAAAAGTTCTACTTGGAGGCAGCCATGGCTGACATAATTTACGATGGTAATAATATTGCATTTTAAATCATATCAGTTCATTTCCTCTTTGGCATTTTTTTTCCCATCAAGCTCCATTTCTTTAGCTATAGAAATGTCTCTAAACCACATCTGTGTGAGTCTAGCTCATAATAAACTTTTTAAATAAAGTGTACAAAATGTGTTTTTATTTATTGAAAAGATGTTTTCAATTACCATTAAGTTCATTGTTGGTCTAATGTTAGCAGCTTAAACATTTGAAGCTGTTCTTTGGAAACCAGACGCCCATCCAAATTTTTAAAATCTAGTAGATTCTTCATTTTATTGTGGTTTTCCCAAACAACTGTTGATTGCTCAAAGCAGAAAGCCCTTTGATGAGTAAACGGTTGGTCAGAGTGCAAAGAGTGGGTTAGTAGCCATTTTCCTTGGAAATCACCAGTCTTCCACTCCCACTCATCTCCTCCTGCCATCTTAGACCTTTACGTCATATACTGCTGACAACTGCACGTCCTTCACTTATTTACGATTTGATGAGTCAGTGTTGTTTTTCATCTCAGTGGGCTGTACTCCTCTATGTTATCTTTTTCCCCCATATAATTTTAAAAAAAAAAGTGTTTACTAAACAGTAGCTTCCCTGTGCCTCTTCCTTTATTTAAGGCTATATTTGATGAATAAATAATTTTCCCACTGTGATAGTTAGAGTGGCCATTCATTTCAAGAAATATTTTATTTCTTGCTAGATGAATGGGGCTTCCCAGGTGGCACTAGCAGTTAAGAATCTGCCTGACAGTGCAGGAGATGCAAGAGAGGTGGGTTTGATACCTGGGTTGGAAAGATCCCCTGGAGTAGGAAATGACACCCCACTCCAGTATTCTTGGCTGCAAAGTTCAGTAGGCAGAGGAAGCTGGCAGGCTACAGTCCAGGGGGCTGCAAAGAGTCAGACATGAGGCTGAGTGCGTGTGTGCGCGTGCACACACACGCACACACGCACACACGCACACGTACACGCAATCAAATATGGTGGCTCCAGAGGAAGGAGGGTGAGATTGGTTCTCTGCTCTACATTATTACTCAAGAAACAGGCTGCCAAGGGCACCTGTCAATGATGTGGAATTACTATTTTACACATCCTGTCTAGGTTCACCTTAAGAAGGGGTTCCAGTATCTTTAACTGCAGTGCGCAGAGATGGTCCATGGCAACCTACTCACAGCTCATTGGCCAGGACTACTCACTTGACCTCCACCTTATTTCAGGGGAGTCTGAGAGACCTGGAGATGCGTGGAATATTTTCTAAGCACTGTCTTTCCTACGTTCCTTGGGTAGCTTATAATTTTATTAAAGTAAACCCATAAATTGGATTACCCATGATGAAATTTGTGGGAGCCTTGTTTCCCAGTCTTGATTGATAAGTAACATTACTTGGGTGTGTCCTCCAAAATGAGAATTTTTGTCCATACGCCCAAACCTACCAGATCAGGTGATTTCTTGGTGGAGCTTTTCGAACAGGGATTAACAAGTTTCCATGTGATTCTTATTAGACAACAACTTTGGAAAACCAGTGTTAGCTTGCTCGAAAAACAGTTCCAGAGTAAAATGAGAAGCAAATACACCTTGCTGATGTCACACAATCACACATGTCACAATCACGATAGAACTCTCACAAATATTTCTAGCGGTATTAATTGCTAACATTTGTTCAGAACTTACCATGTCCCAGGCACTGTGCTCAGGTTCTTAATGCCTAACGGCTCACAAATCGGGCTCTGTGATGACCACCGCTTGACCAGTGAGGAAAATGAAGTTTTAAGAAGGCTAAATAAAATTTGTTCAGAGACAGGAAGGAGAAATAAAGTGGCATCAGTGGTAAAGAAGTTGCTTGCCAATGCAGGAGACTTAAGAGATGGGAGTTCGATCCCTGGGTCAGGAAGATCGCCTGGGTTGAGAAGGAAATGGCAACCCGTTCCGTTTTCCTTCCCAGTGCATGGCAGTTAAGAGACGAGGATTCGATCCCTGGGTCAGGAAGATCGCCTGGGTTGAGAAGGGAATGGCAACTCATTCCATTTTCCTTGCCTGGAAACTTCCATGGACAGAGGAGCCTGAAGGGCTACAGTCCACAGGGTAGCAAAGACTTGGGCACAACTGAAGCAACCTAATGTGCACAGGCAAGTAAATCTTGTTCAAAGAGCCAGGAAGGAGAAATCAATATTATATAGTTTCAATGGATCCAGAAACAATTTTAGTGTCTCTCACACACACACACACACACATGCACACTCATACTCACACAGGCTTTCATCCTCAAGTTAGAGACAGTGCTAGATGATTTTTCTGAATGATCCCCCTACTGTCCCCCAGCCCTAGTGACTGAGGCTTTTTAATAGTATTTATTTCTTCTAATAAATATTCTAAAAGTTAATATTCTCCAATTAAACACTGAGTGAACACTAACTCTTGATTTACTACGTGAATACAAGAAATTTATCTTCTTTTTTTTTCTCTTTCCACTGTCTTCCAGACATAGACTCTTCTCAGAGCCTAAATGAGGGAAATTGCCAATATAGTGAATTTTCTCCCACTGTCCTTTTCTGATCCAAGATCTGGCGGTGGGGGAGCTACTGGGAGACCCGTGATTTGCAACAACAGCAAACATGAGGAGCTCTCTTAAAGTAATACATTCCATAGGAAGAAACAGATTGCCTCATTTTAAAATACATTTGAAACACTGAGGATTTGAGGAGGCTGTAGTATTTTTGAAGAACATTTTCATTTCAAAAGGAGGGCTTTGTATGTCTGAATTTCAATCTCTGTTATCTTGAACTCGGTTTCACAGGAGAAGCACTAAGAGCTATTTCATTGTGAATGGAAATGCAGGATGAAGAAAGGAGAATAAAACTCAGCTTCCTTCTGATTGTCCTATAAAAGTACATTGTAATATTTAATACAAAAATAATTACCTGGCAGGTGTTAGAGAAAAACCACATGTATAAAGTTACACTCACATAAATAATACATTAAGGCAATGAACCTGTTAATAGCACCTGATAACCAGATGTGTAGAAAATGAGCCAAACCTTACCATGAATGGCTTAACAAAAGGTAAATCAACACATCAGTATTCCTTATCATCACAATGTAGTGCTTTTAAATAAGCCAAGAACTGAGAGCTGGCCACGTGTGTGTGTGTGTGTGTGTGTGTGTGTGTATAAATATATGGAGATAAACCTATTCATAAAGCATAACTCAAAGCTAGGGGATTTCCAGAAAGAAAATTTAATCCTAGGATTGAGATGAAGTGATAGAATTTAAGTCGCTAAGTATCATGTGATTGGAGGGAGGCTGGAACTCTGAGGGAAGGTGATTTGGCAGAATGCTTTCTATCACATTATTTTATTCATCTTTTGTGGTTTATAGTTAAACAACTTAAACATTCTGCTTGAAATTTTCCTTATTCTGTATAAAAGAAAACGCACTGGGTGGAAATTTTACAAGGAGTGTAAGATATTATTTACCTGTATTCAGCTCTGCTTTTTTATTTCACTCTAAGTCCATCTAGTCAAAGCTATGGTTTTTCCAGTAGTCATGTATGCATGTGAGAGTTGGACCATAAAGAAAGCTGAGTGCCAAAGAACTGATGCTTTTGATCTTGGTGTTGGAGAAAACTCTTGAGAGTCCCTTGGAGTGCAAGGAGATCAAACCAGTCAATCCTAAAGGAGATCAGTCCAGAATATTCATTGAAAGGACTGATGCTGAAGCTGAAACTCCAGTACTTTGGCCACCTGATGCAAAGAACTGACTCATTGGAAAAGACCCTGATGCTGAGAAAGATTGAAGGCAAGAGGAGAAGGGGACAGCAGAGGATGAGATGGTTGGATGGCATCACCGACTCAATGGACGTGAGTTTGAATAAGCTGTGGGAGTTGGTGATGGACAGTTGCAGAGTCAGACACAACTGAGCGACTGAACTGAACTGAAGTATATATGGGGAGAGAAATTTTAAAGGAGGCATATTATTTCTTCTGTGATAAAGTATATATGGGGAGAGAAATTTTAAAGGAGGCATATTATTTCTTCTGTGATAAAGATGCAAGTTACTTTGGGCTTTTCATTAAAAATAGAAGAAATTTCAAAATGGAGATGTTATATCTGCAACTTAAGCCTGAAGATTAGGGGGGGGAAAAGTGATTAAATAGTACTCTCCTTGCTCCGCCACTGTGTATGAAAATAAGGACTCTCAAAATGTCTGAAGTCCTTTTAGACTACAATGTCCTAACTTACTGTGTTCTCAGATCTTCAAGTTATCAGTCCTTATTCTGAGGGCCTTCTCCTCTCTCAGATTGGAAGATGTGTCCTTGTCTCTGTTTCCTGGTGTCAACCCAGGGCTTCTGGCTGCCTCTTGCCCTGTGCCCAGCCTCCCCTCTGCACAGGAGATGCTGTTCCGAACTTGTCCACTGCATGTTCTAGCAATTTGACTGGAAGTTTATAAAACATACCCAGTTTCCAATTCTTTCGCCAAGCCCTCACACTGAAATTCCTGGGAGAGTAAAAAGAAAAAAAACAACAATCAGAACAATGTGCAGTGAATACCATACGTAATTTTTAATGCAAATTGACTCTTTCTCTGCCGGGATTCAACCTTGTCTTTGGAGGACTTGGTACACCTTGACATTTTTTCTCCACTTAGAACACGGGGGCCCCTGGTGAGATTAGCCTGGATTTATAGGAAGGCACTATCTCCTTCATTATGCAATCTCTGTCTCCTTTGCTTCACTTCATAATAGTAATAGTTTCCTAAAATTTAAATACAGCTAGTTCTGTTATGTATTTCAAAAGCGTGATTTTCTTTGTCCCCAAATGATGGATATATCAGGGGGAAATTTGAATATACTGACAATTTTGAATTTGCTTATGCAGAATTTCACCTGCTAGAAACAGTCTGTGCCTATGTGTGCTGAGTTCCTCTGTTGTATCTGATTCTTTGCGACCGCATGGACTGTAGCCTGCCAGGCTTCTCTATCCATGGACTTCTCCAGGCAATACAGGACCAGGGAGTCAGTTCCTTTCTCCAGGAGAGCTTCCGAATCCAGGGATCTAACGCCAGGTCTCCAGCATAGCAGGCAGACGATTGTCTATTGTCTGAACCACTAGGGAAATACGCTGAGTTTAATGTAAAAAATTTCACCTGAGAGGTGCCCTGTAAGAATACACAGTGTATGTGTATACACACACACTCACACTCTCCCCTCAAACCTGGGCTAACTACAGAATTAGTCAGACTTGGTGAAAAATATAAATATGAGACTACTTGTGGCAAACATTTTGAGAATTTCAAGATGGCCATTGCAGAATGTCAAACCAATTTGACACCCGTCTAAGCTTGGGTGTTGAAGGATTGTGTATAGGTCACGCACCCAGGAAGCTGGCCCTGCCACAGAACCTCAGTTCATCACTTGTGTTATGAGCCACATTCCATCTATACCTCCTGTTGCAACTTTCCCTCCATTTTCAGGCAGCCTTCCTTCTACCACTTCACAGTAACTCGCAAGCTGCTCCTGCTGATAACCACATCCACAAGTAAAACTCGGCGATTTCATAGTAAAGTGTTGTTGTTATTTTAATTTTTATTTATTTCTTAAACTGCTCAACATGTGTAATCTGTGCTGGTGTTAATTAGTTCCTGTTATTTTCTATGTGACACGGTTGAAATGTTTGGCTGTTGTGCACTGAGCTTTATTGTTTTCATAAGCCCAAAACTTTTATCACACAATTTTGGAAAGCAGGGTGTTTTTTCTAATACATTTGTCATGTAAAAGCAGAATTGGTTATAATTATAAAGAAAATAAATAATTTTATTAAATATTCCTCAACACATGTTAATTGAATAGCAATAGTAGGGATATTTTTTAAGAATTTAATATTCTTGTAGACCTGTGTAAAGATCTGAGGTTTCAGTGTTGTTATCTTCACTAAAGTTGCCTCAAATAACGTGTTTTGTAATCCCTCAAATATTCTTGAGCCACAGAGGATTCTTTCTTCATACAATTCTTTAAATTACACTAAGATCAGTATAAGAAAACTCAGTCTACATTGGAATTAATTAATTAATTAATCAATCAATTACATTGATGATGTGAATATATCCAAGAGAATGAGAGTACAGTTAATTTATTGGTTGCTTGTGCTTAGGTGGGAGTGCATAGCTGGAAAGCACAGAAATAAAAATGGAAAACTCATCCTTTTTAAGGGGCCGTAAATCAGAGCACAAATTCATATTGCAAGATTGTCAAGTGAGAAGGGGGATTGCTCTTTCTTTAATCCTCCCTATCATAACCACTTGCATAAAAGAGTTTGGTAGAAAGGTGGTGAGTAAATGTTTATGGCACTTTAAAAGATGTCATATGATTTTATTGAAAAGAATTAAAGAAAGGAAGATGATAACCTAGAGATTGCTTAGCACGAGTGCCTCCTACAAGTCAGGAAGAGGATGTAAATGGTTACTTAGCTAGCCATGGGCTGATACGGAACCACAGGCTAAGTCCAGTTCTTCTGCATTAGGATTCCTACATGAGTAACACAGAAGCGCTGCCTTTCTGACCTTCCTCTGGAGAGGTAAGGCAGATGAATCTAGAATGTTTCCCATAGAAATCTGATTCATGCAAACAGACTACTAAGTAATGTTTAAGATTTGAACCCCAGATATGATTGATGTTCACAAACACATGCCACCAGCCGCCTAATTTACTGAGGCTCAGTGAGAAATTAAAATGTGGGGCCCCCAATGTTGAAAAATTATTAAGGATTTCAAGACAGTAAGTACTGAGCATTAAGTTAATAAGTACAGAAATTGTGTAAGCATAGGACCTTATGCTGCCTCTCAGGTTCAACACCCTTCAATTTGACCCTGTGAACCTGCACACACATATATAGAAATCTGGTTTTGAAAAATCATTCTTATTCTCTCAGGGCCCTGATAATAAATGAGTAACTGTAAATGGCCCATGCGGAGAAGGCAGTGGCACCCCACTCCAGTACTCTTGCCTGGAAAATCCCATGGATCCAGGAGCCTGGTGGGCTGCAGTCCATGAGATCACTGAGTCGGATACGACTGAGTGACTTCACTTTCACTTTTCACTTTCATGCATTGGAGAAGGAAATGGCAACCCACTCCAGTGTTCTTGCCTGGAGAATCCCAGGGATGGGGGAGCCTGGTGGGCTGCTGTCTCTGGGGTTGCACAGAGTTGGACACGACTGAAGCGACTTAGCAGCAGCAGTAGCAGCAAACAGTCCATGATACTTTATCTTTAAATTTATTTATTAATTTGAGAGATAGAATATGTTCCCAATGGGTTAGGAGCTAGAAATATGGCTGGGAATGAAATAGACCAGAACCTATGCTTTCAGGGGTTCACAATGTCATTTAAAAATTAGTAATAAAGTCAGCAAACAACTGGGGCTCCCCAAGAGGCCCTAGTGGTAATGAATTCGCCTGCCAGTGTGGAAGATGTAAGAGACATGGGTTCGATCCCTGGGTCAGAAAGATCCCCTGGAGCAGAGCATGGCAACCCACTCCAGTAGTCTTGCCTGGAGAATCCCATGGACAAAGGAGCCTGGCAGGCTACAGTCCATGGGGTCAGAAGAGGTGGACACGACTTAGTGACTAAACCACCACCACCACCACCAGTTACATTCTGTGTTGTGGCTTTCCAGATTCAGATCCATCTCAGAGGGTGACGGTGCTTCCAGTTCAGATTCAGGGAGGAGAGACTGCCTCCTCCTCTGTCTTGTTCTGATCCACGTCAGCATTGCTTGTAGTTGTTGCTCAGTCGCTAAGTTATATCCGACTCTTTGTGACCTCATGAAGTGCAACGTGCCAGGCTCCTTTATCCTTCACTATCTCCCAGAGTTTGCTCAAACTTATGTCCATTGAATTGGTAATGCCATCCAACTGTTTCATCCTCTGTCACCCCCTTCTCCTTTTGCCTTCCATCTTTCCCAGCCTCAGGGTCTTTTCCAATGAATTGACTCTTCCCATCAGGTGGGCAAAGTATTGGAGCTTCAGCTTCCACATACTGTGGAATGAGTATTCAAAGTTGACTTCCTTTAGCATTACCTTCATGGGAAATAAATGGGGAAACAGTGGCAGACTTTATTTTTGGGGGCTCCAAAATCACTGCAGATGGTGATTGCAGCCATGAA
Organism: Ovis canadensis; assembly: GCF_042477335.2. Classification (NCBI taxonomy): domain Eukaryota; kingdom Metazoa; phylum Chordata; class Mammalia; order Artiodactyla; family Bovidae; genus Ovis; species Ovis canadensis. Next base: position 82,812,215 of record NC_091254.1, read on the forward strand.
ATTAAAAGACGCTTACTCCTTGGTAGAAAAGTTATGACCAACCTAGACAGCATATTCAAAAGCAGAGCTATTACTTTGCCGACTAAAGTCCGTCTAGTCAAGGCTATGGTTTTTCCAGTAGTCATGTATGGATGTGAGAGTTGGACGATGAAGAAAGCTGAGCGCCAAAGAATTGATGCTTTTAAACTGTGGTGTTGGAGAAGACTCTTGAGAGTCCCTTAGACTGCAAGGAGATCCAACCAGTCCATTCTGAGGGAGATCAGCCCTGGGATTTCTTTGGAAGGAATGATGCTGGGGCTGAAACTCCAGTCCTTTGGCCACCTCATGCGAAGAGTTGACTCATTGGAAAAGACTCTGATGCTGGGAGCGATTAGGGGCAGGAGGAGAAGGGGACGACAGAGGATGAGATGGCTGGATGGCATCACTGACTCGATGGACATGAGTCTGAGTGAACTCCAGGAGTTGGTGATGGACAGGGAGGCCTGGCATGCTGCGATTCATGGGGTCGCAAAGAGTCGGACACGACTGAGTAACTGAACTGAACTCCATGATAAAAGGGGCAAAAGACACATGGTCCACCAATACGCACCATTTCATAAGAGCTGTGGGTAGAGGTTTTCCTTAATAACTGTGACAATTTTTTCCAAATATTTCTACAGTGTTGGAGGGCCTGGGATTGGCACCAAGTCTTCCCAGTGTTTGGGATGGAATTAAACGATTGGGACCAGCTGTGTCTGGCCTATTAGTTGTAGGAGCTTTACAGTGGGTCTTATGTAAATGGTTAAATGGAAAACATTCCAGTCAATGACTCCACTTGGATTCTGAGCCATGATGAATTTTGCCTCCATGCCTTTCCCATGAACAAAAGAAGGGGAGTCAGATTTTAGATAAAGATATTTAAATGAGGGCATCAGCATAGGTTTTTAAGAAAATATTTTAAATATATCATTTAAATAAGACCCGGAGATTTTTTAAAGTATTTTTTCCTTCCATCTCTTATTTGGTCTGTTTTTATGATGCCGTTTTTAAAGTAAAGGTATTCAGAGGTATTTGAAAACAACTTTACTAAAAAGCATGGGAAAAAACATTGTAAGAACAGGAAAGAACCCAGGACTCAGAGTAGAGACCATTGGTACAATTACTGGAAAGAAACAGAGAGAGAAGCACCAAATAAGTAAGGCCCAATTTGCCAAAGTTTTTCCTTGTTATATGAGAAAAATTCACTGGACTTAAAATGAGATACAAAATGGTACTTCCAGCCAGGAAAAAAAAAAAGCTATTTTAAGAAGTCATCATTATTTATCACCAAGAATCCATTTACTTCAAATGGCTTTTTAAGTCTGGCTACACAGTCTTTGAGTTCTGCTTAGCAGAGTTGAAAGCCTCTAGGAAAAGGTTAAACACACAGTCTGTTTATGTAGATAGTAAGTCTGGTAAATATATTGAAAATTGGAATAGCATCATTTGCTACACTCAGACACAGAAGGTCTCTCGCACCATCTGGAAATTCTTACTTTTTTTCTTTTGTAGCCTGCTATGTCTATTAGGAAAATAGATATGCATACATTTTTGAATAATCAGGGTTGCATTGTTTATAAAAAACACTTAATAAAAATAGCAACACAATATTGCATCTTTTTATGAAAAGTATAGAGAGGCTATGCCAAAGTGAGCCACTGAAAGAATCTAATTTTCAATGAAATCTCTTTTATTTTTAATTTTCATAACTCACAGTTGAGTCATATAGTTGTTCCTTTTCAGTATAGTTCAGTCGCTCGGTCATGTCCGACTCTTTGCAACCCCATGAGCTGCAGCACGCCAGGCCTCCCTGTCCATCACCAACTCCTGAAGTCCACCCAAACCCATGTCTATTGAGTTTGTGATGCCATCCAATCATCTTATCCTCTGTCGTCCCCTTCTCCTCCTGCCTTCAATCTTTCCCAGCATCAGGATCTTTTCAAATGAATCAGCTCTTCACATCAGGTGGCCAAAGTAATGGAGTTTCAGCTTCAACATCAGTCCTTCCAATGAACACCCAGGACTGATCTCCTTTAGGATGAACTAGTTGGATCTCCTTGCAGTCCAAGGGACTCTGAAGAGTCTTCTCCAACACCATGGTTTAAAAGCATCAATTCTTTGGTGCTCAGCTTTCTTTATCAGCTTTATTTCTTTATGTCCTTTTTAGTAGTAGACAGTTAAAAAGATTAAATTAACTTAAAACATTATGTTTTCTTAGACAGGTAGTAGCTTGTTCTGACATTAGGTTTAGATATAACAAAACCTGTTTTATACCTACATCTAGAGTCCTCAGTTGGTAAAATTCAATGAGTTACACTCTTTAAATAATGCAATAGATGAGACTATTCTGCTGAATCGTGTACACATCCTTAATGCTGTCCTGTGCTGTGCTTAGTTGTTTAATCGTGTCCAACTCTTTGCGACCCCATGGACTGTAGCCCACCAGGCTCCTCTGTCCATGGGATTCTCCAGGCAAGAACAATGTAGTGGGTTTCTATTCCCTTCTCCAGATCTTCATGGCCCAGGGATCGAGCTTGTGTTTCCTGCATTACAGGCAGATTGTTTTCTGCCACCGATAGATGCCTCCTATTGCACTGGCAATGTAAAACCTAAAACACAAGTATCTACTGTTATAACCTTAGGTATTTTTCCTAAACTCTATAAGTTTCACCTTTCTTATCTATAAAAATGTCCATGATAATGATAGCTCGCCCATAGGGTCATTTTGAGAAATAAGCCAAATGATGGATATAAAGCAGATAGTATTAGGTTTGGCCATAGACAATACAGAATAAAGTCAGGATCATTATAATTTGTATATAAATGTATATATATCCACAATTTATTGAATTAGTTTCATTGATTGGCCTGTTCAATTGTGCATGTAGCACAGATTTAATTATTCAAGGTATTTCATATTGAGACTGCTTTCTCACTTTAGTAATTCTCAACAGGTCCCCATATGGAAACCAAGTGTCATGGAGACAATATTACATAGTGAGCAAGACTCGCTATGGGCTCAGACTGCAGAACTGGTTGGTAGTTCTAGCTTGTCTATATTTTCTGGACACTAGTCTCCCCATCTATAGAATGAAACAAGGGTCACAGTTGAGTTGTATTTTAATTATTTTAATGGACGTATTGCTAAGCACGAAAGTAGGTGTTCAATACATGTTTGCTGAGTGAGTAAAAGGATCCTCCAATCACTGAACTCATGTGTAGCTCTAAAAACTAATTTCCTTTCTACAAAAAAAATGTATACCAGTTTTTCAGAAGAAGATATTTGCACATTTAAGAAAGATTTGTTTACATGGTATTAAAAATTGGAGCTTTGTGTTTTGGTCCATGCAATGAGAAAAACTCTTTAATGTGACTGGCAATGGATCATAGGTATCAACTACCATAGTAAATTCTGTAATAAATATTGGCAAATAAGTATTGGCAAAACCAATACAGTATTGTAAAGTTAAATAAATAAGTAAAAAATAAATAAAAATAAATTCTGTAATAAATAAAAGCCAATACACTTGCATTTTTCCTAAAATCATGGACTTGGTTTTAGTATAAACTCCATCAAACTTTTTGACATTTCTGCCTGGTATGGGCTGTTTTGTTCCCCCATAATTTATTGAAGCCCTAACCCTGGGCTTCCCTGATAGCTCAGTTGGTAAAGAACCTGCCTATAACGTGGGAGACCTGGGTTTGATCCTTGGGTTTGGAAGATCCCTTGGAGAAGTTAAGCCCTAACCCCAACTACCTTGGAGTATGCCTGTGTTTGGAGACAGAGTTAATTAAGCTAATAAAGTCATTAGAGTGGGGCCTAATCTGACTGGAGTCTTTATATAAGAAGAGAGTGTTTATATAAGAGGAGTCTTTTATAAGACTTTATATAAGAGGAGTCTTTATGTAAGAAGAGGGTGTTTTATATAAGAAGAGGGTGTTTGGGAAGAAAGGGGGACTGAGCACGGTCACATGTGAAGCTGTAAGAAGAAGATGGGCATCTACAAGCCAGGATGGGCGATTCAGAAGGAGCCAACGCTGCCATCACTTTGACCTCAGACTTCTAGTCCTTACAGTTATGAGAAATAAGTCTCTGTTGTTTAAAACACCCAGTCTATGGTACATTTTCATTGCAAAATAATACACTTGCCATCCAAACATTACTCCAAATCTAATGTTTTCTAAGAAGCCTTTCTGAAAACTCTGAATTGTTGTACCTTCCTAGTCATCTTGCATTTTTATTTCACTTTATGTTTTTCATGAATTTTCTCTCTTCAAACTGATCACCAGTCGCAAAGGGATGTAAGTGATGCCTTGCTTGCTTGTGTATGTTTCCATGTGTGTGTGTTCTCCACAGTGTCTGCCGTATGTCAAATACATGAGATAGTAGATGTTCAATAAATATTTAGATTGATTTTAAATATTCATTTAACAGATATTTATGAAATATATGAGTGATTTTCAGTTTAATGGGCTGATTCACCTTAGTATGTGGCTTTTGGTGTTTCCTTGGGCACAGACTATCAGCAATTCTGTTTCTGTATCATGTTATGCCTTGCTAGCTGAACTCTGCTGTAGTTGACTATTGGGAGACTGAGAAGAGTGGAAGAGGTGAGATTCTGAAAAGTGATTTGGTGAGCCTATTAAGAATTGGCATAACATCTTTGCTTCCAAAGTATTTGTTTTGACTACCGTGATGAAAAGTTTACAGAGAAAGAAGGTACTGCAAGGTTTAAAGCTCATAATTACCTTAAAGTAGATGTAGAGATGAAAGCTTAGAAACCACCCTGTCTTTGAGAATCTTTTATCAATGTCTAAAGTTTTAACATTGGGACATTGGTTATCCTTGGGATTGAAACTGGAGTTATGACATTTGCAGTGTCTAACTCTCAGCAATAATGAAGTAAGAGGGTAACAAATGTTTCCCAAACAAGTTGTGTGTGTTTGTGTGTGTGTGAACTATGTATACTATATACAATGACATGCACACAATAAAGTCATAGCCTTCTGCCACCACCACTTTACCTCCATCAGAAGTAAGCATCCTTTTCCCAATAATGTCAAATTAGCCTTGACTAAATACAAAATCATTTACATATTTGAAGCACCAAACATCAAAGGGCTATTTATGGAAATAAATATTATTGGCTTTGAATACATTTACTTCTGAGTTTAGATAAGTCAGAAAACAAAAATATAGTAAGCTCTCTGGGTTCTATTGAGTATGGACACATTTGATGGCTTGTGTAAAATCTGTGCTGAAATTTTTCTATAAGAAAGGTTTCCCAAAAGTGATGCCTGCAAGTTACTTTTTTTTTTTTTTTGCTAGTTTCTAATTTGGCAAGTAGCTTTTCTTATCTGTTCGTTGAACTCTGCACTTAATATATTCTCAGGGATTGAACTTGTGAGAAATGATTACTTGGTGAATTTATATTTAGAAGTAATTAAGAATGCTCCTTTGAGGTAACTGAGGTTTATAGAAGAAACATCACCTTTTTAGGTTCAAGATCATGGGACATTGTGACTATTGTAGTGTTCATATTTTCCCCTGAGCCAGGTTTCACAAGTTTTCCAGATAACTCTTTTGCCATTGAAGAGGTTAGATAATTCCTGTCTTTAACCAAAACCTATTTCCCACTCCCCACCCCCACAAACACACAAAACAATGGAGAGAAAGAGCAGAGAGTAGGAAATAAAAGAACAACAAATCAGGGTATGATTTCCATTCTTTTGAGGATTTTAAGTTCATGTTTTAACATTTCTCAGCCGATGCTGCTGCTGTTTTTTTTTAAATATAGTATTAGAGAGGAATTGCATCCCAGGAAGTCTTTAATCAAGAGTTAGGACTGTGCAGTTGAAAGAACCCATAATTTCAAATTACTAAACACATGTTTTTTTTCCCACTCCCTGCTTCCTCTGGATGTAAAAGAGCAGTTTTTAAATGAAGATGCAAATTACTATTTGTTGATGATAACTTTAGCATGCTACTTGGTTTACATTTTAAAAAATGATCTAATAAGTACAAACTTCACCACAGGGGATTGCAAAGACTGGTTTGTTAGTTTAATTTAATTTTTTAATTAATAAGTGTGGTCTGAAGTGTACACTTTCTGTCTTCAGACCTGAAAGACCTTAGAATATGGAATTGGTCTTGATATGCTTGTAACGGAATCAGTGTTTTCAGAAACCTCAGGATCCAATTATTGGTGTTCCAGACAAGATATTACTTGTCCCTTTATCAGTTGTACTGTCTCCTGTCTGTCCTCAGCTGAAGATCCAGCCTAATCTGGTGGGACCAATTAACCAGTTAAAAGTTGCGAATGGAAAGATAATTTTGGAGTTTGGGGTTAACATGTACACCCTACTATGTATAAAATAGGTAAAGAAGGATCTGCTGTGTAACACCGGGAACTATATTCAGTATCCAGTGATAACCTATATTGGCAAGCAATCAGAAAAATAATATATATAAGGTTGGGTAGCATCACTGACTCAATGGCCATGAACTTGGGCAAATTCCAGGAGATAGTGAGGGGCAGGGAGGCTTGGCATGCTGCAGTCCAAAGAGTTGGAAATGACTTAGCAACTGAACAACAGTATATATGTGTGTGTGTGTGAATGAATCATTTGAAACTAATGCAGCCTTATAAATTAACTATAGTTCAATTTTAAAAAAGTGTTGAGAATGACACCCAGTAATGGATGTCAGGCCAAGTCTTTGGCCAAAATAATTTATGCTATAACTTATAACCATCAGGCCAATTCTTTGGCCATAATAACCTATGACTATCTTTAATAGTTAAAGACTATGTTCATATGCAAGTTACAGGAAACCCTGCTAAACAGTGGGTTAAGCTCATTTAATATTTTATTCTGTCTTAACAAGAAATCAGACTATTTCCAAGTCTGGGCATATATCTTGTGGATCCAGGAGGTCTGGTGAATATGTCTGTAATTTTCTTGATTTTTTACTTCATGGATACAATATGGCTGCTTAATCACTTGCTATCACATTCAAATTCCTCAAAGTTTAAAGGAGGTAAAAAACATAGTAGAAAAAGATGGGAGAAGGAAAAAGCAACATCTGTATTGGAAAATAAACATTTTCCCCCAAATTTTTAGCAGACTTTTACTTGAATGTTATCAGCCAGAACAGTGACATGTGACCACTCTTACGCAATGGGATATGAGATAGTAGACTTTTAGCTTTCCAGAGTAAAAGAAAAACAAAGGAGGGAATATGAACAAGCTCAAATAAACAAAACTGTAAAATCTGCCACAGATCAACCCAGAGTTTTACTATGTGAGATTAATGAAGCATAGAGCCTAAGGAAAGCTGCTAGACATCACAGCGAGCTCAGTAAGAATTTTCCCATTTATCCAAAGACAAACACAAATCTATGTATATATTCAGGAGAGAATGTTGAGTTATCTCACAAATCTGAATCTAGCAGAATTTAGCATAATAGAATTTTTCACTTAGTTCTACCTTGAGCCCCATCTTATTACCCCTAAATAGCATATAAAACCTGAAGCTGTTTTGAATTACTTATTTGGGGAAACATCCTTCTTTTATGAGAAGCCAATAATTTTCTATTTCTGTAGGCTCAGAAATTGAGGACTTTTCATAATGTGGACATGTTATACCCCAAGTTGTCCCATGGTAGAGACAATTTCACCATGAAATAATGAGCCTCGGGTCACTGCAAATGCCCCAGGGTGGGTACAGTAGAAATTCTTATTCAGAGTGAAGAATGGATCTCTGAAGTTCATCACAAATAGTATGAAAAATAAAGAAAATCTAGAAAAATTAGATGTATTGCAAATATGGTTTTAGATCCATATCCTTCCAAAAAAGACCTGGGAGGTTCTGGTGCTGTTGTGTGCGTGTTAATTCAAGTGTGCAACTTCTCTTCATTGAAGCCATGCTCAGAGCAACGCTGAGAAATGTAGCAATCTGTCTTGCATCAGAGAAATCCCCCAGTGAGATCTGCCCAGCATAGAATTTCCTGGCATAGTATGGTGAGATTCACTCTAGCACATTACTTTAGCTGTGATATCACTGGGAAGGAACAGAACGTATCTTCATAGTCCCAGTTTTTTGCTCCATCCTGCAAATGACACATGTTACCAGTTTTCTATTTTCTCAGCACTTAAAGAGTCTATGGTTTGCAGTCTTCCTGGTAGGGCTGCCCTTGTGGCTTAGACAGTAAAGAATCTGCCTGCAATGCCGGAGACCCAGGTTTGATCCCTAGGTCAGGAAGATCCCCTGTAGAAGGAAGTGGCAACCCACTCCAGTATTCTTGCCTGGAGAGTCCAATGGACGGAAGAGCCTGGTGGGCTATAGTCCAAGAGGTTGCAGAGAGTCAGACACAGCTGAGCGACTAACAGTTTGGTGCAGGAAAAAGCTCCTTGTTCTTTCCCTGTACTGTTTCCCTCACTCTGGCTCCATTCCTCTGTATGGACTCGCTCTACCTACTTAACAATATGTTGATTTTCTTCAACAAGAGTTCCAGATTTCTGGCTCCACATTCCATAACTATCGTACCCAGAGTGAACAAGAATGTACATATTAACACCATCCCAAGATGGACTCAATGAGCAATGCTTTGAGGAAGTTAGATTATGATGAGTGTAGGATAGGAAGCTGGAATAGTGTCCTCAAAGTTGTTTAATTCCAAACAATGATAGAGGCTGTTTATAATGGTCAATGAATGAGATTTTAATGAGTAAAATGTTAGAAACTTGTAAATATAAAGCAACAATTCATAAATAATTCGTGTGTCCTCAGTTGCTCAGTTGTGTCCAATTCTTTGCAACCCCATGAACTGTAGCCTGCCAAGGACTTCTGTTCATGGAATTTCCCAGGCAGTAATACTGGAGTGTGTAACCATTTCCTTCTCCAGGAGATCTTCCCAATGCAGGGATAGAACATGCATCTCCTGTATTGCAGGCAAATTCTTTACCACTGAGTCACCTGGGAAGCTCCTTATAGATAATAGATCTACATAATTCTTGAGTTTTGAGGTCAATGGGGTATTTATTCTGCCAGTGTCAAAACATTGGTGAGAAGAAATGAACAATAAAAAATGGAAAACAAAGCAATTTTAGTTTTGGGTTTTTTTTTTTTCCAAAATGGCATTTCCTTTTTTTGGGACCTGCTTTTCAAGTTAGTTGGAGAATTTACAAGAAAAAAATGTGTTTGCAGTGGCAGAATTAATTACAAGGAAGTGTAGTAGGAAATATTATCACATGTTCCTGCTTGTTACCATGTGAGGGGCAGTGTTTCTCTGGGGACTTTAGACATCCACACCCTTGTTGACTTTGGACTTGGTCTGCTTCTCATTTTTGCAAAAAAAAAAAAAAAGTGAGAAGACAGGATATGTGCCACACCCCATCAGCAGCTTTAAGAACCACTGTGTGTTTCACCCATCTCTATTGCTCTTTCTCTGTGCCGCAGAATGACATGCCATAAATAAGAGCAGCTTGTTCGCTCTAGGTCTCCAGATTAGAAGAGAGCGGAACAGAGTTGAAACCATTAATTCACAATAGTGAACTTGAAACATCGATAAAAAATAAGTTAATGAGTGAGACATATGTTTTATTGTTTAAGTCTCTGGGATTTCTGGGTTATTTGTTACTGCATCAGAGCTGACTACTACAGAACTTATTATGCTTTCTTATTTTATAAGTGGGTACCACCCTCACTGGACTGCTCCCCAAAGTCCAGAATAATGGTTTAAGTTTTCCTTTCTTTCCTCTTAGTGGAGCATATCTCCACAACCCAGAATGGAAACATTTTAACTTATAATTTAAAGAGGACCAAAGGAATATAAAATGCTGTGTCTTTTCCTCTTTATGATGTATGAAATTCTTGGAATTAAAACAGATTTATCTGTTTGGAGAGAATGGTGGGCAGGCATAGAGTAAATGTCAATGATCAAAAAGGCAATGCTAACATTTTCTTAAACAAAGACAATCTTCTTTATACTAACCCTTTGCAATATGAGAAGGAAGGATTTCTACAGAATAGGTTATATACATAGTTTATTCACTTTAGGGATGTAATAAACTATTATTGACTTTTTGGACTTGAGCATTATTCTATGTGGCCCATTTTATAATTGCTTGTGCTCCTTGGCAGACTGTTGGAGGCTTCATTCCCTAAAAATCTTTTAAAGTAATTGCTGACTTTAGGAAAACTGATTAGTAAAGCCACATTGAATAACTAGAGGTCTCTTGTGATGTTTTGCCAGAATAATTCACATAAGCATGTGATATAGGTTCTTTGAAACTTTCCTTTTCCTTCATATGTTTCAAGAGAAGATTTATCTCAGGTCACACGGGTGAAATATGGTACAGATTATTTTCAAACAGTATTCTACCTAAATGCAGAAGCCCCAGGTAGAGTTCTATAGAAAATGTGCTTCCTGGAAAAATGCTGAGTTTAAGCATTGACATCTTATATACAGTTGTAATTGAAAAGGTCCTTGTAGACATAGGACTTACACACATATATTTCTACTGTCTGAGGAGACTCCTAAAAGTCAACATGTTTTGCCATGTGAAAGTGCAGTTCTCAACCTGAAATGAATTACTAAAATAGGTTGTTTTTGATTGAAGAACGTTCTCTTGAAATAATAATATTCAGGCATCATGACCTCCATTATGTGGCCATCATATTAGCTATGACAAATGGGGACAATCCAATGGTGTCCGGATTGCTCAAGTTATTTTGTATGATGCAAGACAGGGCACTCATTTTAAATGAACAGACCTTTCAAGGTTCACAAGTTGCTGAGATTCCCAAAAGAAATCCAATAATAAAGTCAACATGCAACCTTCATCTACACTGTAGAAATATTATGCTACATTTTAGCTTCTAGGTAAAAAATGCATCTGAGTTCGCTGTATATGAGAATGTTCTAGTCACATGCTGTAAAGTTGCACTGAAATTGTCAAGTAGATCAACAAAACACCTATAACATTTAGTGATATGACATATGTAACTCTCTTGGGACTATCTTATTCTGTTGAGATATAACCCTTTTATAAGTTTTGAAATATTCACAATGTCTAAGGTATGCTAATTAATTAACAATGTCTCCAAGATGGAAATAATAAATAACTTGTATATGTTATACATACGCATATATAAAAATTTAGACTTTTGAATATACATATGCTAAGTTGCTTCAGTTGTGTCCGACTCTCTGCGACGCCATAGATGGCCTCCCACCAGGCTTCCCCGTCCCTGGGATTCTCCAGGCAAGAACTCTGGAGTGGGCTGCCATTTCCTTCTCTAATGCATGAAAGTGAAAAGTGAAAGTGAAGTCACTCAGTTGTGTCAGACTCTTCACGACCCCATGGACTGCAGCCTACCAGGCTCCTCCACCCATGGGATTTTCCAGGCAAGAGTACTGGAGTGGGGTGCCATTGCCTTCTCTGGAATATACATATAGGAATATGTATATATGAATATATAATATGTATTACTATATATATATTCTAAATCTAAATTTTTGCAAAAGCAAACATTTGTCACAATTACTTTTTTAGCCAATACTGTTTTTGATTAGTCTTCTATTTTCACTTTAAAAATGTAAAGGCTGTTTAAAAGTTTGAACCTTATTCACAGCAATAGTATCAACTTTCTTTGAAACTGTCTTTGAACATAATCACTTTCTTTCAGTAGTACCTGTACTCACTTTCCGGGATACACTAGTTATTTTAGATTAACAACTCTAACAAGATCCTTTCATTGCCATCAGTGTCTCAGACCTGAAGGCATTCTAGATTTTATCTTTGGGAAAAAGAGTCACAGTTACAGTTGGACTTGATTAAAGATAATGTAACAAATTATAACTGTATAGAGAAATCAACGATGACCAATTATATCTTGAGAATGGGATTTTAGAATGAAATCGTAGGAAATGGTGTAAAGTTCATTTTACATGTTTAATAATGTGTCAAAATAACTGGTTAATAATTACCTAAATTTTATTTCCATGTGATAATTATTATTTATTTCAAAAATATTTGAGTAAACTAGTAGTAAAATAGCATATGTATTTATATTAAAATTTTCATTTACTCAATCAACAGTTATTTAGCTCCTTTTTTGGAATTAAATACTAGATATTTAGGATTATAGCATGAAAAGTTAAGCAAAAGAACAACAAAATGATTTGTCATCATGGTGCTACATGCTAGTGGAGGTAGCAAATAATAAAGAAATTTAAAAAATTTTTAAATAGAATTTGTCAGATAATTCTGGGTGCATGGAGAGAAATTAAGCAAGCAGAGGGTAGAGAATGAAAGGAGGCAGGGGTGATATTTTCAAGTGAGCACTTAGGAAAGGCTTCATCAGAGGAGATATTGAACATAGTGCAAAGATCCTGAGGAAGGAACGTGCCTGGAATTGCTTTGAGCTTTAAGAATACTGGTGTGTCTATGTTCATCAGTGATATTGGCCTGTAGTTTTCCTTTTTTGTAGTATCTTTGTCAGGTTTTGGTAATAGGGTGATGGTGGCCTCATAGAATGAGTTTGGAAGTTTACCTTCCTCTGCAATTTTCTGGAAGAGTTTGAGTAGCTCTTCTCAAAATTTTTGGTAGAATTCAGCTGTGAAGCCGTCTGGACCTGGGCTTTTGTTTGCTGGAAGATTTCTGATTACAGTTTCATTTTCCGTGCTTGTGATGGGTCTGTTAAGATTTTCTATTTCTTCCTGGTTCAGTTTTGGAAAATTGTACTTTTCTAAGAATTTGTCCATTTCTTCCACGTTGTCCATTTTATTGGCATATAACTGCTGATAGTAGTCTCTTATGATCCTTTGTATTTCTGTGTTGTCTGTTGTGATCTCTCCATTTTCATTTCTAATTTTATTGATTTGATTTTTCTCTCTTTGCTTCTTGATGAGTCTGGCTAATGGTTTGTCAATGTTATTTATCCTTTCAAAGAACCAGCTTTTGGCTTTGTTGATTTTTGCTGTGGTCTCTTTTGTTTCTTTTGCTTTTTTTTTTATGCTTTTGTTTTTATTTATTTATTTATTTCTTTTTTATTTTATTTTTTTTTTAAATTTTAAAATCTTTAATTCTTACATGCGTTCCCAAACATGACCCCCCCTCCCACCTCCCTCCCCACAACATCTCTCTGGGTCATCCCCATGCACCAGCCCCAAGCATGCTGCACCCTACGTCAGACATGGACTGGCGATTCAATTCTTACATGATAGTATACATGTTAGAATTCCCATTCTCCCAAATCATCCCACCCTCTCCCTCTCCCTCTGAGTCCAAAAGTCCGTTATACACATCTGTGTCTTTTTTCCTATCTTGCATACAGGGTCGTCATTGCCATCTTCTTAAATTCCATATATATGTGTTAGTATACTGTATTGGTGTTTTTCTTTCTGGCTTACTTCACTCTGTATAATTGGCTCCAGTTTCATCCATCTCATCAGAACTGATTCAAATGAATTCTTTTTAACGGCTGAGTAATACTCCATTGTGTATATGTACCACAGCTTTCTTATCCATTCATCTGCTGATGGACATCTAGGTTGTTTCCATGTCCTGGCTATTATAAACAGTGCTGCGATGAACATTGGGGTACATGTGTCTCTTTCAATTCTGGTTTCCTTGGTGTGTATGCCCAGAAGTGGGATTGCTGGGTCATAAGGTAGTTCTATGTGCAATTTTTTAAGGAATCTCCACACTGTTCTCCATAGTGGCTGTACTAGTTTGCATTCCCACCAACAGTGTAGGAGGGTTCCCTTTTCTCCACACCCTCTCCAGCATTTATTGCTTGCAGATTTTTGGATCGCAGCCATTCTGACTGGTGTGAAGTGGTACCTCATTGTGGTTTTGATTTGCATTTCTCTAATAATGAGTGATGTTGAGCATCTTTTCATGTGTTTGTTAGCCATCCGTATGTCTTCTTTGGAGAAATGTCTATTTAGTTCTTTGGCCCATTTTTTGATTGGGTCGTTTATTTTTCTGGAATTGAGCTGCATAAGTTGCTTGTATATTTTTGAGATTAGTTGTTTGTCAGTTGCTTCATTTGCTATTATTTCCTCCCATTCAGAAGGCTGTCTTTTCACCTTGCTTATATTTTCCTTTGTTGTGCAGAAGCTTTTAATTTTAATTAGATCCCATTTGTTTATTTTTGCTTTTATTTCCAGCATTCTGGGAGGTGGATCATAGAGGATCCTGCTGTGATTTATTTCTGAGAGTGTTTTGCCTATATTCTCCTCTAGGAGTTTTATAGTTTCTGATCTTACATTTAGATCTTTAATCCATTTTGAGTTTATTTTTGTGTGCGGTGTTAGAAAGTGATCTAGTTTCATTCTTTTACAAGTGGTTGACCAGTTTTCCCAGCACCACTTGTTAAAGAGATTGTCTTTACTCCATTGTATATTCTTGCCTCCTTTGTCAAAGATAAGGTGTCCATATGTGTGTGGATTTATCTCTGGGCTTTCTATTTTGTTCCATTGATCTATATGTCTGTCTTTGTGCCAGTACCATACTGTCTTGATGACTGTGGCTTTGTAGTAGAGCCTGAAGTCAGGCAAGTTGATTCCTCCCGTTCCATTCTTCTTTCTCAAGATTGCTTTGGCTATTCGAGGTTTTTTGTATTTCCATACAAATCTTGAAATTATTTGTTCTAGTTCTGTGAAAAATGTGGCTGGTAGCTTGACAGGGATTGCATTGAATAGTTTTGGCCACAGCAATTCGAACAGAAAAAGAAATAAAAGGAATCCAAATTGGAAAAGAAGAAGTAAAACTATCACTGTTTGCAGATGACATGATCCTCTACATGGAAAACCCTAAAGACTCCACCAGAAAATTACTAGAGCTAATCAATGAATATAGTAAAGTTGCAGGATATAAAATCAACACACAGAAATCCCTTGCATTTCTATACACGAATAATGAGAAAGTAGAAAAAGAAATTAAGGAAACAATTCCATTTACCATTGCAACGAAAAGAATAAAATACTTAGGAATATATCTACCTAAAGAAACTAAAGACCTATATATAGAAAACTATAAAACACTGATGAAAGAAATCAAAGAGGACACTAATAGATGGAGAAATATACCATGTTCATGGATCGGAAGAATCAATATAGTGAAAATGAGTATACTACCCAAAGCAATTTACAAATTCAATGCAATCCCTGTTTTTTGCATTTATTTCTGCCCTAATTTTTAAGATTTCTTTCCTTCTACTAACTCTGGGATTCTCCAATTCTTCCTTTTCTAGTTGCTTTAGTTGTAGAGTTAGGTTATTTATTTGACTTTTTTCTTGTTTCTTGAGGTATGCCTGTATTGCTATGAACTTTCCTCTTAGCACTGATTTTATAGTGCCCCACAGGTTTTGGGTTGTTGTGTTTTCATTGTCATTAGTTTCTATGCATATTTTGATTTCTTTTTTGATTTCTTCTGTGATTTGTTGGTTATTCAGAAGTGTGTTATTCAACCTCCAGATGTTGGAATTTTTAATAGTTTTCTAAAGTGGGTGGGGTGATATAGTAGGAAACGAGAATCCTTGAAGAGCCTCAGAAAATCATGTAGGGCTTTGTGGAGAGATCCTCTTTCTCCAAGAGAAATGGGACATTATAGCAAAGTTTCAAGAGATCCATAATTTTGTATGACTTGTTTTGAAAATAGATTGTACGATTGGGGTCAGACTAGAAGCAGGGAGAGTAGTCAGGAGACTTTGAAATAATCTGGGTAGGAGAAGAAGGTTGCCTGGAGCCTGGTGGAATCATGAAGATAGCGAGAATGGTCATATTCTACAAATATTTGGAACTGGAGTATACAAAATTTAGTGACAGTTTAGTTTTCCATTGTGAAAGAAGCAAAGTAGTCAAGAATGATGCCAAGTTTAAAATCATTGCTCATTTTTTGGTTGGCAGTCAGAATGAGGGATCTCTTTCTAAAGGTAAACTTATCTCCCTGGGCTTTTGAAGTCAGGGGGATTATTAGAACTCACAGATTTCACAATCTGGAATGAGAAGTTTTTCATCTTTATTTTTAGAAATTTAGCATTTTCATTAATTATGAAAGTAGACAAGACACAGCTGTAGAATTAGCAATAACTATAGCTTTATCATCAACAGGTCAGGTGGTCTGGTATTCCCATCTCTCTCAGAATTTTCCACAGTTTCTTGTGATCCACACAGTCAAAGGCTTTGGCATAGTCAATAAAGCAGAAATAGATGTTTTTCTGGAACTCTCTTGCTTTTTCCATGATCTAGCAGATGTTGGCAATTTGATCTCTGGTTCCTCTGCCTTTTCTAAAACCAGCTTGAACATCTGGAAGTTCACGGTTCACATATTGCTGAAGCCCAGCTTGGAGAATTTCGAGCATTACTTTGCTAGCGTGTGAGATGAGTGCAATTGTGTGGTAGTTTGAGCATTCTTTGGCATTGCCTTTCTTTGTGATTGGAATGAAAATTGACCTTTTCCAGTCCTGTGGCAAGTGCTGAGTTTTCCAAATGTGCTGGCATATTGAGTGCAGCACTTTCACAGCATCATCTTTCAGGATTTGAAATAGCTCAACTGGAATTCCATCACCTCCACTAGCTTTGTTCGTAGTGATGCTTTCTAAGGCCCACTTGACTTCACATTCCAGGATGTCTGGCTCTAGATGAGTGATCATACCATTGTTATTATCTGGGTCTTGAAGATCTTTTTTGTACAGTTCTTCTGTGTATTCTTGCCACCTCTTCTTAATATCTTCTGCTTCTGTTAGGCCCATACCATTTCTGTCCTTTATTGAGCCCTTCTTTGCATGAAATGTTCCCTTGGTTCTCTAATTTTCTTGATGAGATCTCTAGTCTTTCCCATTCTGTTGTTTTCCTCTATTTCTTTGCATTGATCGCTGAAGAAGGCTTTCTTATCTCTTCTTGCTATTCTTTGGAACTCTGCATTCAGATGCTTATATCTTTCCTTTTCTCCTTGGCTTTTTTCTTCTCTTCTTTTCACATCTATTTGTAAGGCCTTCCCAGGCAGCCATTTTGCTTTTTCGCATTTCTTTTCCATGGGGATGGTCTTGATCCCTGTCTCCTGTATAATGTCACGAACCTCAGTCCATAGTTCATCAGGCACTCCATCTATCAGATCTAGGCCCCTTAATCTATTTCTCACTTCCACTGTATAATCATAAGGGATTTGATTTAGGTCATACCTGAATCGTCTTATGGTTTTCCCTACTTTCTTCAATTTAAGACTGAATTTGGTAATAAGGAGTTCACGATCTGAGCCACAGTCAGCTCCTGGTCTTGTTTTTGTTGACTGTATAGAGCTTCTCCATCTTTGGATGCAGAGAATATAATCAATTTAATTTTGGTGTTGACCATCTGGTGATGTCCATGTATAGAGTCTTCTCTTGTGTTGTTGGAAGAGGGTGTTTGCTGTGACCAGTGCATCTTCTGGGCAAAACTCTATTAGTCTTTGCCCTACTTCATTCCGTGTTCCAAGGCCAAATTTGCCTGTTACTCCAGATGTTTCTTGACTTCCTACTTTTGCATTCCAGTCCTCTATAATGAAAAGGACATCTTTTTTGTGTGTTAGTTCTAAAAGGTCTTCTAGGTCTTCATAGAACTGTTCAACCTCAGCTTCTTCAGCATTACTGGTTGGGGCATAGACTTGGATTACCATGATATTGAATGGTTTGCCTTGGAGATGAACAGAGATCATTCTGTCATTTTTGAGATTGCATCCAAGTACTGCATTTTGGACTCTTTTGTTGACCATGATGGCCACTCCATTTCTTCTGAGGGATTCCTGCCCGCAGTAGTAGGTATAATGGTCATCTGAGTTAAATATATCAGGCATTGCTTAATAAATAGGTGATACAAGTCACATGACATATACAGATTTGTTTTCAGGAATAAAATAATGCAATGACTTTTATAGGAAGGCATAAAACACATCTAGTTACATGGTCTGAGAAACTAATTTTTTCAAGTATTTAATTGTAATTTCTCTGATGAGATCTTGTTAAGAAAACCAAGATTTTAGGTCATTCCTATCTATCACCCTTTAATTTTTAGTCTGCAGAGCTAAGCCATGGGCTTTAGACACTAACACCTTTTACTGATTGCTGTCAGATTATAGTTAGCTGATTAAAAGGAAAAAAAAACGAGAAAAGGAAAACAGGTAATAATTTGTTAGAGAAGATTGTTAAACAACATTTTACCATCTTTCTAAGATTTTCAGCACTAGCAGTGGTTTCATCGAGTTTAGTATATTATGGGGAAAACATGACAGGTGAGATGTTACAGAAGTCTAAGAAAAATATTTACTTGTCAACTGAAACAGGTTCACAGCTGTTTTCACTTGATCTGTGAGCTTCGCTGAAAAGGTAAAATATGTTTTTCAATACAAACCTAGAAAATGTCAGAGAATGAACTTGGAAGGCAAGTAGTTTGGAACTATTTTCTTCATTAAAATATGAATGGATATGGTATGCATGGTTCTTTAGTGATTAACATTTTCTTAGGCAGTTTTGTTCATACGCAGAGAGTACATTGAATTTCATGTTCATTGCTTAATATGCTTATTTTTATTCATTCACAAATTTCAAGGTTTCTTCACTGAACTTTAGTAAAATTATATTCATGCTTTTATATACTTTAAGCAAAGTTCTTCTTAGCCCCCAAATGTTATATATTATGTCCTGCACCACATCTTCATGCCTGGGAGCATGCTGGCTGAGCTTCTGCCATACTCCAAAGCCCTGAGTTTTTTCCTGAGTTAAATATTATTCAATACATCCATGTCTCTCTGCTGTCAGTGGGGCATTGAACTACTGTCTTCAAAAAACAGGCATTAAAGATTCCAGTGTCCTTGTTCTGAGTGGCAGTTATCACTTTAAACTATGTAATCCCATCAGCTTGTAAATATGGAATATGGTAGTTCTCACAAAATATATTATTCTGTTCAGTTCCCCATTAAAGCCTACCTCCTAGTTTTCAGCCTGTGAGACTTTGGAAATTAACCTATACTTTATTTCCTTTAGAGTGAGCTACTTCATTATTTTTAAAATTTGTACCATCCATTTGTTTGGAAATAATACTTATTCTAGATAATTTTTAAAATACCAAATAAGGTCATTATTGAGTCTCATCACTGGAAGATGTAGATTTGTTTGTATTTCACTAATTGACTTTAATGTAGTATTTTCACTGGAAGCCACTTCTGAGCCATCTAAAGAAAATATCTGTGTATCAGTGTCACAGCATTATTTATGACTGTAATCATTTAGAAAATAGGTACTACTTAAAGGTATTATGATATTTTCAAATTATGTTATAATCATGCATCTGAAGAGCAAAATGTATGCTTTAAGGACAGTTCATGGAATAGGAAATTGTTCACTGAATTTTATTAAAATGAATAGATAGATTTCAATTGATATAAACAGTAGGATTACAGGATACTTTCTAAGGCTCTTAGGAAGGGAATGAAGTGTGTTGAAATAGTAACAATGGTTAGCCATCATCATGATGAGACTATGGGTGACTCAGGTTCTGGTTTTTGTTTTCTTTTGTTTTGTTTTTCTCTATTTTGATTACATATTACTTTTGTAATCAGGAGACAACAAGTTAGTAAATAACTGATGGTCCAGAAGCAGACATTTCTTTCCTGCATTCTTTCCACAAATGAAGTCGTTGGGTGGAACTGAATCAAAGGCAGTCCTATTCAGTGAACTCTGATAAAATACACAGTGAAAATTCTTTCAGAATGCCACAGATTTCATTTGAGAACATGTCCAAGTGATGGAACAAAAGCAGATGGTGCAATAGTGGGATTATAGGAGGGAAGCACAAGAGCTAGAAATGTACAAGGGCTATAGGGGTGGAGAAGAGAGGTAAGCAGATGAGGGCTGGGGAAGGGGGCAGAAGAATGGGAGCACAGAACTTGACCTCTGAGCCAGAAAGGAAGGAGTCCTTCCCTCAGACCCTGCTCAGATGCTTTTTCTGAAAATATTCTGAGCTTAATGTTTCATGATCAATTCCAAGTTAAAATATGGTTAAGATTCTACTGTGTTCTTTTTTCTGGGTATTTTGTGGAGGACCAGTCCTTTAAATAGACATTAAATAAAATGAGTTTCAGAGTTTCTATTGAAAATACAGTAGGTGGATCTGTACCAAAGGTTACATAGTTGGTTATGTACCAAAATGCCTTCCAGCTAAGAGAGAAGAAATACGAACCATTGTTCCTAAACTGATAGAAATTCTCCGCACTTTTGGCAAAGGGGAGCCAAACTTGGAGAAGATTTTGTCATTTTTAATAACCCAAGAAGTGATTGTTTCTCTGTTAATATTGAATGTCAGGTGTGCCCAACAGGGAAAAGGAAGGCTCATCTGTCATATGACTGAAATCCCATCTTGTTCTTGCCGTGTTTTAGAATGTTCTCTTTTACTACTGATCACGCTTCCTTTTCAGGGGGGATAAGTGCTCTCCATGGGTATATATTTGTTGTTGTTCAGGAGCTAAGCTGTGTCTGACCCTGATCCTATAGCCTGAGGCATTCCAGGCTCCTCTGTCCTCCACTGTCTCCTGGAGTTTGCTCAAATTCATGTCTGTTGAGTCAGTGATAAGATCTAGCTATCTGATCCTCTTTACAATATAGGAAACATCATTTATTTCTCATTCAGATCTCTTCTGGACTTATAATTCGTTGCTGAGAAGTAAAGAATGGTCTGTTCTATTTTGAATTAGCATCAGATAAATGATAGCAAGAAATGTATCTTTCTATTCTTTGGAGTGTACCTGAAAGTTCTTTATCATCACACTAAGCATGCATCTGCTGGTCATTTAAAAGAAATACAAAAAGAATTCAACAAAGGAATAATCTGGTCTCACCACCCTCAGATACACACAGTTACAGAAGGAAAACTGTTCCAGTATATAAAGGGAAATCATTTCAGTTGGAATGTTCATCCCTTTAGATGTTTTAACATAAGTTTAGTTTTAAAAGATTCTGCAAATTAGTAAGCACAAAAACCAATTTTTGAGAGGCAGCTTTCCCTATTAGTAATATGGAATTCAGGGGTAAAAAGAAAGTCAAATTATAAACTATAGAGATGTTCCTCTTGTCATTGTCAAATGATATGACCAAATAAAATAGCTTGTGGATTTACTGAAAATCATTAATCACATTGATTAAGGACCTGCAGTAACATGCTTGGATTTAGTAAGAATTGTTGAACATTAGTCCCAAACTGTGTTTTTAGCTAACAGTCTGTTTTTACATTAATACGTATAAATTGAAGACAATTTCCATGTTGGAAGAGCGAACACTGTGGATTGTTTGTAAACTGGCCAACAATGTACTTTAGTCAGTTTTTCTTGGCAAATTTATACTTAATGTCATCCACTGCCAAAAATCCATTCCATAATGATGTCATCAACAGTTTGGGATGAGAAAAAGCTAAAAGAATGCAGATGGGAAAGTAATTCCTTCATGTTTTATTAGCTGTATGTATTTTTCCCCCTCTGATTTTTCCTTGTTGGGTTATCAAACTAAAATCCTGGTCTGAACCTGGTAGTCTTATACATTCATTCCCCCCACCCCCCGCCCCAATAATGACTGATCATGTTATTTTCTTGTTGAGTGTTTCATTAAAATATTAATTAGGCCTTAATACTTGTGAGAAACTTATCATCATCAGTTTAGATATAATAGATTATAATTTTAGATAAAAGTGCCAGGAGGTTTTATCCCTGGCATCCTATATCATGATGTCTGGTAGACTGGACAAATAATCAGGCTTTTTTGGTTACCTGTTAACAGGACAGGAAAAAAAAAAAAAAAAGAGCAAACAAAACTTGTCTTGAAAAACAAAATTATAGTAAAATCCTCTTTGACATTTTGGCATTTATTCTAAAATACAGGGCTAACACCATGTCAACATAAGTGTATGTGACACTCACGTTAAAAAGTATTCAATTATCCTAGAGACCCACTGACTCATAGATTCTCTGTGACATTAATGGGATTATCAAGATATGGTCTTTGAATTTCTTTGACTATCCATCTACATTTAACAAGCTGAACTATCTTTAAATACCATGTGTGGGAGTGAAAAAAAACTGGGTTAATTACATGCCCTAGTATATGCAAATTTATATTTTATATGCCATTCAAGCTTTTATTTCTTTAAGGTTGAAAAATGTTCTTATGTGAATAAATGTGCTTATAAATACTTCTTTATAAAATGGATGTTTCTTCAGTGAATATTTATTATGTACTTCTTGTGGGCAAGGATAGGCTGTCCTTAGCCTGTGTCTTCATGGAGGTTGATGTCTTTAGGTGATTTAAGATGTGTGCTAAAATGTCTGTGGTACAAGGTAGAAAGTGGTGAGTTTCGTGAGAAATTTAAAGAAAACAAAAGGAGCTCTAGTTATTCAGGAGAAGGAGATTAGACTTAGCTGGGGAAGGACATTACTTGGAACTCAGGGCTAGCCTTCATGCTGAGGCCTGCTGGGACTACATATAATTTAGGTTCTGGATGAGGCTCAGATTATCTGGGGTCTGGGTCATCTCATTGTGCTCTGAATTAAGAGGGTTCATTGGGTCTTCCCCATCATGAACACTAAAGTCCTTTCAATCTGTGATTCTTCCATTGTTCAGTCACCAAGTTATGTCTGACTCTTTGTGACTCCATGAACTGTATAGCTCACCAGGCTCCCCTGTCTGTGGGGTTCTCCTGGCAAGAATACTAGAGTGGGTTGCCACGTCCTTCTCCAGCAGATCTTACCTGAACAGGAATCAAACCTGCATCTCCTGCAT
This sequence comes from Ovis canadensis, assembly GCF_042477335.2. Taxonomy (NCBI): domain Eukaryota; kingdom Metazoa; phylum Chordata; class Mammalia; order Artiodactyla; family Bovidae; genus Ovis; species Ovis canadensis. Next base: position 82,835,043 of record NC_091254.1, read on the forward strand.
TGGCAGTCAGATTCTTTACCATTGAGCCACCAAGGAAGCCCAGTTCTTCCATTACTGTCACTTCAATTTGCTGGCTTTAAATCATAAGTCTTTTGCTTCCTCAAACTTCAGCTTATTTGCAATTGCAGGTTACTCATTGGTTTTTCTGTCTCACATGTCAATTTCTACTCATGGGACCAATAGCCTGGCTCTCTATCTTTCCTTGTTTCAAGTCTTAAGAGACAATCTCATGGGCCAGCTGGTCACACCCTGAGTGGGCAGCCTATTAGCAGGTGTCCCTGGATTAGATGCCTCTCCCTGGTATAGTCACCGCCATCTAGGGATCTGAAAACAAACACTTGGCTATCTGACCATAGGACTCTTACTTTGTCAGGAACTGAGAAGACTCCTTCCCAGATAGACAGCGGGGATGTGGCCACCTATCTGGAAAGTGGTTCAGAGAAGGCATTTTGGAGGAAAAGATATACGAGCTGCCCTTGTCTACAGGCTTGCTTCGCTCCTTTTCTTCTGTTAAAATGGCAGAGGTGTCCCTCATACATTCTAAATCCAGCTCATCTACCCATGTGCCTTGCAGCTTATCACCTACCCCATAAGGGCTCCTGCTCACTGGGTATTTTTATTTTGTGCATTCATATGTTCAAGGCATAAGGCTTCTCATGTATCTTGTTGAAAGAAAATTACTGAAAATTTAAGGGAATCAACTTTTCAGCATTGAAGTTACCGACCTGTGAGAATGAAGTGATAACATTATTAAATATATTCACACAGGAAATAAGAAATAATTTTCTTTACTGAGCTTATAGCATGATCTTAGCAATACATCTTGGAGTGGAAGTGATGTGATGTGTTATCTTTGGCTTTGTTTAGCTGGCACTTTATTATCTTTAAAATACTTACAGATACTTACTGGTGTCCACCCTGATGAGTCGACACTGACAGCTGTGAACTGCATAGGCAGTATCACATAGACTGATAAAAGTGTTTGTGTTACTACAGTCTAGAAAATAAGATCAAAGCATTAGCCTCTGACCATGATATTTTATAGCAGACCAGGTTAGTATCCCATTTACTCGTCTGAGCATCAATGTTCATTAAGTAATTAATTCATGTGTTACTTTGTAGCATACACCAAGATAGTATGGTTATTATATCCCAAAATTCAAAGTCACATGACCGGAAGGTACCCAAAAGTTATATAATGATGTCGTATATCTGATGCCAGACTTCTCTTTGCCTCTTGATGGATGTCCAGCCCCTTTTGAATCTATTCAGCACTGAAAAGTGCAACATATTAAGACTTTGTCTCTGTATATGGCAAAATAAATTCTATAAATGATTTTGTTGTTGATTCTTGGCATCTTTATAAATTTCTTTTTAAAATTTTTGAAAGATCCCTATAGTAAGATCAATAGATAATGAGTGACATTTAGTCATCTCTTCCACTTACATAATCAAATAATAAGATGAATCATATGAATCTATTATCTTTGTGGGCTGAAAGTAATAGTATATCAACAATTTCATATGGTTCAGTATAGTATGTTTAAAAAGTTATTTTGTCCAAATGTTACCCTTCGCTTCTCTTTTTTGAAGGCTAGGATTTAAAAAGAGTTTAACTCATTTTGTGACATAGACTGAGTCAAACACAAGTCCTGATGTTTTTTTCATCTGGATAGGTGTACACAGATTATCAATTGTCTTTTCAGAAGTAATGAAGAAATCTAGGAAAGAACTGTGAGATTTTGACTCTCTGCTTTTCATGACAACACTCAGACCCATTTAGCTTTTGTTAAGTTTTAGTAAATTTCTTTTTTTAAACATTTTTTTTCATTGGGAACTTCGTTATTATTCTGGAATGCAAATGAAGTTCCACACAGGTATATAGTTAAGGGCAGTAATCTGTTTCAGCAACCAAAACAGTAACCTGAACTGTTATGTTTATGAAGACTAGAAATCTATTATTATAGGAAGAAAAGAGAAACAATTCTTGTCATGTGGTTTAAATGCAATATTTTAAATATCCAAGATCTTTTGTAACTTTATTTCATAGTACATTATGTGATTCAGTATCTCTATATAGTTCTGGCGAATAGATGCCCATTTTAAGAGTTCCATAATACTATCTTTCTTCAGATAAAGTAATGAAACCTTCAGGATTAGATATTGCACTGAAATTATTGTCTTAGAAAAAGGAAATAAAGATGATGCAAAATCCCTATTTTTCATAATACTCAAGGGTCAAATTACCAAATAATTGAATTCCAAGTCTCTTGCTGCTTCAGTTCAAATCCTGTATCCTAAATCTTTATTTAAGAGAACATTCTAAGGAATCTGAATTGATGTAAGGTTATTTTGTAGGCCCAAACATGTAAATATGGTTTTATTTTCCCTAGTAGATATTGAGAAGGCAAGGTGAGATATGTTATAGATGGATCTACGTAATTGGCTTTTCAAAATAAAGCCAAACCATCAGGCTCTTTGCTCTAGAAAAAGAACTGAGTTTCAGGCAAATGTGGTATAGACTTCTTAAGAAATAGCAGTCAATTAGTGAAGTGTCAGATAATCACTGTCTGTTACAGTTCAACCTTAGAATAAGCCTTCACTATAGTGATGGTCTCCAAATCAATGGAATGAAATGAAACAGAATGGAAAAAAATCCTCAGAGCTTTGAATATATATTTGTTGTTGTGGTTTAGTCGCTAAATCATGTCAGCTCCTCTGTCCATATACCCAGACACACTTTTTGACATACTGGGAAGATAGATTAAAAGCATAGAAGGAATTCAATTTAATGGTAGGTAAAAAATAATGTCAATTGCTATGTACATAGCAAAATTCTGAGCATAATAATTTTCGGAAGTAGGAGTCTTTGAGCAAATCCATTTTCCAAAACTATCAGATAAAAAATGACATATTTTTTTTAAAACATTCTTAATTTGATAATTATTCAAGGTTAATAGGCACCTTAAATCTCTTAAGCTTAGTCCAAATACCTGAATACATAAAAGTTGCATGAGTGTACCTTCGGATATTACATTCTGTTCTTAGGACTGTCATCATTTCCCTCCAAATCACATTTTTTTTTAACCTGCTTCTGTGTAGTCTGGTGATATACTGTCAGTACTCATAATTGCAGGTTAGCAGATGTTTCTTTTCTAAGACTGTCTTCAAAATGTGCATTCAGAAAGTGTTAAGTCTATGTGAAAAAGCCAAAGAAGTCCACAAGCATTAGAGATTTCCTCAGTCGTTCCATCTAAATGTGCATGTGCAAACTCACGGAGGATCACTCACAAACCACCTTTAAATGAAGTCTCCATGTTCCTATTGGGTGCTATAGACCCAGGACATCCAGAAGAGATACTGAAAATGCAGAAAAGTATTCTAATTGTTTCATTTTAAAAAATTCAAAATATCTACATGTTTTACAAACTATTAGTGAAAGTGAAAGTGAAGTTGCTCAGTCGTGTCCGACTCTTTGCGACCCCATGGACTGTAGCCCACCAGGCTCCTCTGTCCATGGGATTCTCCAGGCAAGAATACTGGAGTGGGTTGCCATTTCCTTCTCCAGGGGATCTTCCCAACCCAGGGATCGAACCCAAGTCTCCTGCATTGCAGGCAGACGCTTTATCCTCTGAGCCACCAGGGAAGCCACCTACAAACTATTAGTAGTGTTGCCTTAATTTGTTTTCATTATTTGAGGAAATAAAGACAAGCTTTATAGATTCTGAAAATTTGCTGTGTTGGATCTTTTATTTTTCTTTAAAGAGACAGAGAATTTACTGAAAAGACATGGAACTGGTCTGTTTCAAGTACAGCCAATCTTCAGGAGGTGGAGTGGTGTAGATAGACCTTGAAGGCAACCACAACCAAGGACTTAAATGTCACTTTTCTCCTTTGCTACACAGTGGCTTTCTTCACAGTGTATAAATCCTGGCTACAAATTCCTACTAGCTTATATTATACAGATTAAGCCACCAGAAAGAGGCAAATAGCTCTTTCAGACCCTAATTCAGAATTCCTTTAATGTAATTTGTTCAACCATAGACACCCAGCTCATTCCCAGAGGAATGTATCTGAACCAGGTATTGCTTAGGAAAGTAAGGAGCAAGCCTGGGTTTCCAGTCTGTCTGAGCGGTACCTTGCTCTACCGGTTCAGACACACACATCACTTCACACCCCTGGAAACTAAAGGCTAAATCAATGGTTCTTAAACCTGGCACATTAGAATTCCCTGGGGAGCCATTAACAAACACCAATGCTCATATTCCACTCAAGACCAATTAAATCAGAATCCTTCAGCAAGGGGCCTGGATGTTGGCATCCTTTAAATACCACCCCAGGTGATTGCAGTGTGCAGTCAGGTTGAGAGGCACTGGGCTAAATGATAAATTTAAACTTAATGGAGGAAAAACAAGATAACCCCATGTGTGCATGCTCAGTCCCTTCAGTTGTATCCAACTCTTTGCCACCCTAAGGACTGTAGCCCACCAATCTCCTCTGTCCATGGGATTCTCCAGGCAAGAATACCTGAGTGGGTTGCCATGCCCTCCTCCAGGGGATAGAACCCAGGAATCAAATTCCGGCCTCCTCTATCTCATGCTTGGGAGGCAGATTCTTTACTGCTGACGAGGAAGCCCATAACCACCATTAAACTCCAGTTTAAGAAAAGGAAAGCTGTATAGAAGTCCCAATTGATCTCACACATTTTAAATTTGTTACAACGGACTTTTCCTAATAACTGTCTCACAAGACACAAATTAAAAATATTTCTCACCTTTTCCCATTTGTCTAATTGAAAGATTTTATAGAGACATGTGCAGATATTTTCCTGTCTTGGTTCTAATCCATGCTTATTGATTAGTGGTGAATTTCTTTTTAAATTTTCAGTGTTTGACTGATCTCTTTTTTAAATATAAATTTATTTATTTTAATTGGAGCCTAATTACTTTACAGTATTGTAGTGGTTTTGCCATACATTGACATGATTCTTCCATGGGTGTGTACATGTGTTCCCCATCGTGAACCCCCTTCCCACCTCCCTCCCCATCCCATCCCTCTGGGTCATCCCAGTGCACCAGCCCCAAGCACGCTGTCTCATGCATCAAACCTGGACTGGCGATCTGTTTCACATTTGATAATATACATGTTTCAATGCCATTCTCCCAAATCATCCCACCCTCTCCCTCTCCCACAGAACCCAAAAGACTGTTCTATACATCTGTGTCTCTTTTTCTGTCTCTTATATAGGGTTATCATTACCATCTTTCTAAATTCCATATATATGCATTAGTATACTGTATAGGTGTTTTTTCTTTCTAGCTTCACTCTGTATAATAGGTTCCAGTTTCATCCACCTTATTAGAACTGATTCAAATGTATTCTTTTTAATGGCTGAGTAATATTCCATTGTATGTATGTAACACAGCTTTCTTATCCATTCATCTGCTGATGGACATCTAGGTTGCTTCCATGTCCTGGCTATTATAAATAATGCTGCAGTGAACACTGGGCTACACGTGTCTCTTTCAGTTCGGTTTCCTCAGTGTGTATGTACAGCAGTGGGATTGCTGGGTCATATGGCAGTTCTATTTCCAGTGTTTTAAGGAATCTCCACACTGTTCTCCATAGTGGCTGTACTAGTCTGCATTCCTACCAACAGTGTAAGAGGGTTCCCTTTTCTCCACACCCTCTCCCGCATTTCTTGCTTGTAGACTTTTGGATTGCAGCCATTCTGACTGGCATGAAATGGTACCTCATTGTGGTTTTGATTTGCATGTCTCTGATAATGAGTGATGTTGAGCATCTTTTCATGTGTTTGTTAGCCATCTGTATGTCTTCTTTGGAGAAATGTCTGTTTAGTTCTTTGACCCATTTTTTGATTGGGTCATTTATTTTTCTGGAATTGAGCTGCAGGAGTTTCTTGTATATTTTTGAGATTAATTCTTTGTTCATTGCTTATTTTACTATTATTTTCTCCCATTCCAAAGGCTGTCTTTTCACCTTGCTTATATTTTCCTTTGTTGTGCAAAAGCTTTTAAGTTTAATTAGGTCCCATTTGTTTAGTTTTGCTTTTATTTCCAATACTCTGGGAGGTGGGTCATAGAGGATCCTGCTGTGATTTATGTTGGAGAGTGTTTGGCCTATGTTTTCCTCTATGGATTTTATAGTTTCTGGTCTTACATTTAGATCTTTAATCCATTTTGAGTTTACTTTTGTGTATGGTGTTAGAAAGTGTTCTAGTTTTATTCTTTTACAAGTGATTCACCAGTTTTCCCAGCACTACTTGTTAAAGAGATTGTCTTTTCTCTATTGTATATTCTTGCCTCTTTTGTTGAAGATAGCATGTCCATAGGTGCATGGATTTGTCTCTGGGCTTTCTATTTTGTTCCATTGATCTATATTTCTGTCTTTGTGCCAGTACCATACTGTCTTGATGACTGTGGCTTTGTAGTAGAGCCTGAAGTCAGGCAGGTTGATTCCTCCAGCTCCATTCTTCTTTCTCAAGATTGCTTTGGCTACTCGAGGTTTTTTGTATCTCCATACAAATTGTGAAATTATTTGTTCTAATTCTCTGAAAAATACCATTGGTAGCTTGATAGGGATTGCATTGAACCTATAGATTGCTTTGGGTAATATACTCATTTTCACTATATTGATTCTTCCAATCCATGAACATGGTATGTTTATCCATCTATTAGTGTCCTCTTTGATTTCTTTCATCAGTGTTTTATAGTTTTCTATAATAGGTCTTTTGTTTCTTTAGGTAGATATATTCCTAAGTATTTAATTCTTTTTGTTGCAATGATGAATGGAATTGTTTCCTTAATTTCTATTTCTGTTTTCTCATTGTTAGTGTATAGGAATGCAAAGGATTTCTGTGTGTTAATTTTATATCCTGCAATTTTACTATATTTATTGATTAGCTCTAGTAATTTTCTGGTGGAGTCTTTAGGGTTTTCTATGTAGAGGATATGTCATCTACAAACAGTGAGCGTTTTACTTCCTCTTTTCCAATCTGGATTCCTTTCATTTCTTTTTCTGCTCTGATTGCTGTGGCCAAAACTTCCAAAACTATGTTGAATAGTAGTGGTGAGAGTGGGCAGCCTTGTCTTCTTTCTGACTTTAGGGGAAATGCTTTCAGTTTTTCACCATTGAGGATAATGTTTGCTGTGGGTCCTATAAAGCTTTTATGTGTCACATATAGCTTTTATTATGTTGAGGTATGTTCCTTCTATTCCTGCTTTCTGGAGAGTTTTATCATAAATGGATGTTGAATTTTGTTTAAGGCTTTCTTTGCATCTATTGAGATAATAATATGGTTTTTATCTTTCAATTTGTTAATGTGGTGTATTATGTTGATTGATTTCAGATATTGAAGAATCCTTGCATCCCTGGGATAAAGCCCACTTGGTCATGATGTATGATCTTTTTAATATGTTGTTGGATTCTGTTTGCTAGAATTTTGTTAAGGATTTTTGCATCTATATTCATCAGTGATATTGGCCTGTAGTTTTCTTCTTTTGTGGCATATTTGCCTGGTTTTGGTATTAAGGTGATGGTGGCCTCATAGAGTGAGTTTGGAAGTTTACCTTCCTCTACAATTTTCTGGAAGAGTTTGAGTAGGATACATATTAGCTCTTCTCTAAATTTTTGGTAGAATTCAAGTGTGAAGCCATCTGGTCCTGGTCTTTTGTTTGCTGGAAGATTTCTGATTACAGTTTCAATTTTCATGCTTGTGTTGGGTCTGTTAAGATTTTCTCTTTCTTCCTGATTGAGTTTTGGAAAGTTGTACTTTTCTAAGAATTTGTCCATTTCTTCCAAGTTTTCCATTTTATTGGCATATAGTTGCTGATAGTAGTCTCTTACGATCCTTTGTATTTCTGTGTTGTCTGTTGTGATTTCTCCATTTTCATTTCTGTTTTTGTTTATTTGATTCTTCTCCCTTTGTTTCCTGATGAGTCTGGCTAATGGTTTGTCAATTTTATTTATCTTTGCAAAAAAACCAGCTTTTAGCTTTGTTGATTTTTTACTATGGTGTCTTTTATTTCTTTTGCACTTATTTCTGCCCTCATTTTTAAGATTTCTTTCCTTCTACTAACCTGGGGCTCTTCATTTCTTATTTTTCTAGTTGCTTTAGGTGTAAAGTTTGATTGATTTCTCTTACAGTGCTATGTTTCATTTTGTTTATAAATATTGAAATATAGTTGATTAACAATGTTGTGGCTGTGTTAGTTTCAAGTGTATGCAAAGTTATTCAGTTATACATATACATTTATCTATTATTTTAAAAATCATTTTTTTCCATTTAGGTTATTACAGAGTATTGAGTAGAGTTCCCTGTTCTAAAATTAGGTCCTTGGTAGTTATATATCTTAATTATAGCAGTGTGTACAATGTCTTGTTAACACATAGAGCTCAACAGTGATCCCATGCTAGTCTCCCAGCAGACTTGTCTTGTCTCTTTCCCCATCATCTGCCCTGTGCCCCCTGCCATGATGCATCATAACTTTACAATAATTACTGAATTCAAATAACAGAACAAGAGCCTGCCCCCAAACTCAACCAATATATTGGGGTATCTTAATGTTCAAGTGATGCTTATTAACATACTTGTGGGGAATTTGATTTTCTAGAGTGGAAAGATGACCCCTGGCTTTTGAGTTTGCAACTCCTTCCCCATCTGTCCCTGAGAGAACTTCATAGAGACAAGATGGACCCTTTATTGTCTTCAGCAGTTTCTATAGGGAAAACTGGGTTTAGACTTCTAGGATTGGTTGTTTCCCTTTTCATCGGTATGGACTTAAGCCCTCTTTTTCCAAATGACATCTTATGTCTTGAGTCCAGTATATTGGCAATAAATGTTCAACAATATGGTTATCTTTGTTTCTTTCAAGAGATATTTGCTAAGATGTTGCATATCATATTTTGAGTAGCAGGAGAATGCTTATTTAACTTCCATATAAAAATGCATCTGCCAAAGGGAATAATTTTATTTTGAGTCATTAAGGTATTTAAATTTAGGTTAGCATAGGCTACTTTTTAAAGTGTAACATTTATGTTTGTTTATATGCAACTCATTCAGGAGCTTAGAGGGAAATGCTAGAATACTGATTCAAGTAGACACATTAATATCTAGAAATTGTGTCCATTCACCTGGCACATTTGCACATGAAGCAATGACTTTTAGAGAAAAAAACAAGACACTTTGTTTAGGCAGTTGTTGGAATATGATGAATGAGGTCAGTGGTTTGCTAGCCTCAATTCCTCTGCTGTGAGCATCACTGGCTTCTCTGAAAGTATCCTTAGAGTTATCAATGTCATATGTGAATCTGTTCTGTGTCTGTGACATCCTAGAATATATGAGACTTTCAGAAGAAGTCCTGTAAATGAAAAGAAATTATATGCAGAGTTGTATTCCTCTCTAAATAAGAATACATATATGTCATGATTAGGAATAATTAAAAAAAAAAGAGAGAGAGAGAGAGAGTAACACCAGAAAGATAAGTGAACTCTTAAAACTAACAAGTATATAAATGAATCCTGGTTTCTGGCAGCTCTTCATGTCATTCTATTATTTTCTTAATAACACAGTGAAAGTGTTAGTCACTCAATCACGTCTGACTCTTTCTGACCCTGTTGACTGTAGCCCACCAGGCTCATCTGTCCCTGGGATTCCTCAGGTGAGAATAAGATTGGGTTTCCATTTCCTTCTCCAGAATAATAACACAGGTATTTTGCCAATTATTTTATGTGGATTTTAAATTTAATGTTCTCAATTCTATGATGTATACTGTCTTATATATACAACATATATGTTATATATGCATACATTTAGTTTTTCAGTCATGTCCAACTCCTTGTGATCCCATGGACTGTAATTCACCAAGCTCCTCTTTCCATGGAGGTTCCCAGGCAAGAATACTGGAGTAGGGTTGCCATTCCTCCTCCAAGGTATCTTCTGGACCCAGAGATTGAACTCTCATCTCCTGCATCTTCTACACTGGAGACAAATTCTTTACCATTGTGCCATCCAGGAAGCCCCCATTATGTTATAGTGGATAGATATCATATATGACTAATACATATACTTTTTGCTGTGGAAAAAGACTGGAGGAGATTTAAAAAGTTAAAACTCACTGTCAAGTAATATTAAGTAGATTTTAGCCCCAAAACCACGAGTTAAATTCTTTTCAGCCTTAAGCTATCCAAACTCCTCTAGGAACCATTAGAAACTCAGAAGTTGTCAAGTAATAAAAATAGTTTTAGTTACTTATAATTTAATCTCAAAGTAATTTTCAAAGCTAAGACATGTTAAATTTGGATAGGCCACTGAGAGATGGTTTTTCTCTTCATGCAACATCACGTGTCTACCCATCTAGATAATGAAAGTCTATTTTACCCTGTCACCCATTCCAGTGTTTAAAAACTATCACAACTAGGAAAGAGTGCCTTACTAATAAAAATTTGAATTTCACATGCTGCTTCAGCTCATTTATTATCTTTATATGTACAAAGAAAGTAAAGGTCAGCTGGTATCATCATTCTTTTTCATTTATTTGTAGACGTCCCTCCTTTTCATGTGTTTATTTCCTTAGATTCATTATTTTCTTTCCTACTTTTAATTTCTAATTCTGTGGTCCAGCAAGTTCTTGTTTTGTACTTTAATAATTATTTTTATTTTTAAAATGCTTTGATTTTTATTGAATATTGTTGATTTATAATGTGTTGGGCTTCCTTAGTGGCTCAGCGGGTAAAGAATCTGCCTGCAATGTAGGAGACCTGGGTTTGATCCCTGGGTTGGGGAGATTATCTGGAGAAGGGGAAAGCTACCCACTCCAGTATTCTGGCCTGGAGAATTCCATGGACTGTATAGTCCACGGGGTCACAAAGAATTGGACATGACTGAGTGACTTTCACTTCACTTATAATGTGTTAGTTTTAGCTGTACAGCAAAACGATTCCTATGTATACCTATATATATATATATATATATATATATATATATATATATACTTTTTTACATTATCTTCCATTATACTTTATTATAAGATATTAAGTATAGTTCTCTGTCTGTATATAGTAATATGTGTATTTGGGCTTCTTGGATGGTGCTAGTAGTAAAGAACCCACCTGCCAATGCAAGAGATACAAGAAATATGAGTCCGATCCCTGGGTCAGGAAGATCCCTTGGAGAAGGGAATCACAACCTACTCTAATATTCTTGCCTGGAGAATCTCATGGACAGGGGATCCTGGCCGGCTATAGTCCATAGGGTTGAAAAGAGTCAAACATGACCTAAGCGACTTAGCATACACACACACAAGTATGTGTATTTTAATCTTCAGGTCCTAATTTATCCCTCCCTGCTTCCCCTTTGGTAATTAAGTTTGTTTTCTATGTCTGTGAGTCTGTTTTGTAAATAAATTTATTTTTGCCATTTTTTAAAGATTGCGTTAAGCAATTATTTTTTAAAGAAATTTTAAAAATTTTATTTTGAAAGAAAAAGAAGTCAATCTTTAATTCTATATTTGGACCTCTACTTTCTATACATGACAAATGTAATCCATAACTCTACATTTTACCTTCCCAGATAAAACTTATCAATGAACAGAAATGCTTTTATTGTCAGATTTTGTCTGTAATATTTATTTAGAGGCAAACTGCCAAAGTAAATTTTGAGACACCACCGAAACCAGATATTTTATCAGCCAGTGTGACTTAGAAAGCTCATGCCTCTGTGATTGAATATCAGGCAACTGTTGCCTTTTTTTTTTAACCAAGGATATGAACACAAGTGCCTCTGTCTGCCACGTATACCCTTGGCCACAGTTAGACGACTGAATTATAACTGAGTCATGCATGTGCTGAGTTTTAGCAGAATATTCCTGCAGGATATAACAAGGATAAAAATTGATGTCCCTCTTGAAACAGAGTGGTACAGATGGTGTAGCTTTATAGCTGTCTCCAAATACCAAATGCCAAACTGCTCCTCTGATAAGGCAAGTCGTGTAAAGGTTTAAATATAGCCTCTTGGTGGAATGTCAATGAATGATGGATCCCAGTTTCAAACATACCAAAATGTTCTCTCTTTAAACATTTTTTACAGCCGTGGTTGTGGAACTTCTATATCAAGGAAATTATGCACAGGGGAAAGAATAGGAAACCTACTATGAAAATCTATGTGTATACTAACAAATCAACAAAATGTGGAGGGGGAATGACACACCAGCAGCTAGTGAAGTCAGTGTTTTTGTGAACACCTGGCAAAAGTGGAACCTGAAAATGCTATGTGAAACCTGTAAAGCCTTGCCATTGTGTAATAGCGTAGAGGGAACTTGCTTTCTTAAATGAGTTTAGTTCTCTTTTTATGGCAAAGAATACCATCCAAATGTTGAAAGTTTGCTTTCTAGTGTGAGAATTGCATTTATGTTACAGGATATTTAATTTAAAAATTTTACTTTACAAAGGTTATAAATATAACTGTGAACTTCAATCTATGGAATTTAATACAAATGCATCATATTTCTTTAAAAAATAAAATTACTGCTAATAGTGATATCATATTCATAAATTATTTTAAGCAGATGGACAGTAAGAAACAAAATTCTAAGGTATCCCAGACCTTATTGGTTTTTTGTTAAGAAAACTGGCTAAGGGGCCATGAAGAACATGGAATTAAATAAAATGGTAGAGCCCTATAAAATGGTTTGGAACCTTCTGAAAATTAGCAAGTGAATTGGTTAAAATTATTTCAGCTAATTATGAAATAATTTTGAAGGGAGTATGTAAAGAAGGAACTTACTTGATATAAAGGTCAGTGAGTAAATCAAGACAAGGAAGTCGTAAGTAAGTTTGAAAGATGCATTCAGCGATTATTGATTTTATAGTCAAAATAAATGATTACCAAATTAAGGGGTACCTTTATTGTAGATATGTGGGTATTCTAATAAGAAAATAATGCCCCTTACTACTTTTTTCATTTTTAGAATTCTCATTTGTTTCTTGGTTAAAGTTTCCATTTTGCTCCTGAGATTCCCTACTTACTTAAGAAAAACTATGCTGTAGTATTTACATGTTTACATTCTAGGGTATTAAGCACAAAACAAATAAAAACCTGAAGCTGAACCAGTTTTTTATTATTATCATTATTTTTTACTTTACAATATTGTATTGGTTTTGCCATACATCAACATGAATCCACCACGGGTGTACACATGTTCCCAATCCGGAACCCCCTCCCAACTTCCTCTCTGTATCATCCATGGGTCATCCCAGTGCACCAGCCCCGAGCATTCTGTATCCTGCATCGAACCTAAGTATTGATGGCAGCAGTCTTTTAAGGTAGTCTCTTAAGAAACCTGTATGGACGTCAGGAAGCAACAGTTGGAACTGGACACAGAACAACAGACTGGTTCCAAATAGGAAAGGAGTACGTCAAGGCTGTATATTGTCACCCTGCTTATTTAACTTATATGCAGAGTACATCATGAGAAATGCTGGGCTGGAGGAAACACACACTGGAATCAAGATTGCCGGGAGAAATATCAATAACCTCAGATATGCAGATGACACCACCCTTACGGCAGAAAGTGAAGAGGAACTAAAAGTCCTCTTGATGAAAGTGAAAGAGGAGAGTGAAAAAGTTGGCTTAAAGCTCAACATTCAGAAAACGAAGATCATGGCATCTGGTCCCATCACTTCATGACAGATGGAAGGGGAAACAGTGCAAACAGTGGCTGACTTAATTTTTCTGGGCTCCAAAATCACTGCAGATGGTGACTGCAGCCATGAAATTAAAAGACACTTACTCCTTAGAAGGAAAGTTATGACCAACCTAGACAGCCTATTTAAAAGCAGAGACATTACATTGGCAACAAAGGTCCGTCTAGTCAAGGCTATGATTTTTCCAGTGGTCATGTATGGATGTGAGTTGGACTATAAAGAAAGCTGAGTGCCAAAGAATTGATGCTTTTGAACTGTGGTGTTGGAGAAGACTCTTGAGATTCCCTTGGACTGCAAGGAGATCCAACCAGTCCATCCTAAAGATCAGTCCTGTGTGTTGGTTGGAAGCACTGATGTTGAAGCTGAAACTCCAATATTTTGGCCACCTGATGTGAAGAGTTGACTCATTGTAAAAGACCCTGATGCTGAGAAAGATTGAGGGTAGGAGGAGAAGGGGACAACAGAGGATGAGATGGTTGGATGGCATCATTGACTCGATGAACATGGGTTTTGGTGGACTCCAGGAGTTGGTGATGGACAGGGAGGCCTGGCGTGCTGCAGTTCATGGGGTCACAAGGAGTCGGACACGACTAAGCAGCTGAACTGAACTGAACTGAACTAGCTTAATAAGAATGATTGCTCTTGTGAACTAGAGAGAAAGCGGATAGTAATGTAATTTCTAGTTCATGACCACATTAACAATAGTCAAAAGACAGCAGCATCTAAATGATTTTTATCTCCTGTGTTTTCTTCTACCCTGCTACCCTTTTCCTATTTTACATAGGATCCAGCTCCTGATTTGTCTAGGAATTCTAACCGTTTTAACATTGGAAATCCTGAGTCCTGGGGACTTAGTTCCTTAACTCGCAGTAAACTAGGGGATTTCATTCTCCTGATTATCCTGATTATCTATATTCTGAATTGAGTCACTTAGCAACCACAGTAGTAGCCTATAATTATCTCAAGTGCTACAGTACTTTGTAAAATGTGGCAGTGTTAGTCAGTAATAATAACTAGGTACATCCAGTCTTTACTGAATAATTATAAGACTCTAAACTCTACTGGCATGGGCTTCCCAGGTGGCCCAGTGGTAAAGAAACTGCCTGCCACTACAGAAGACACAGAGATATGGACCTGATCTCTGAGTCAGGAAGATTCCCTGGAGTAGGAAAGGCAACCTGCTCCAGTATTCTGGCTTGGAAAATTCCATAAACAAAGAAGCCTGAGAAGCTACAGTCCATTGGGTTGCAAACAGTCAGACAAGGCTGAGCATACACCTAAGCTCTACTGGCAATGTGTACCATAGAATCTTCTCTAATTCTCACACAAACATAACCTTATTTTATCAATGGCTTACTTGAGGGACAGAGATATTAAGTAATTTGGCTATGTCTTTGGTCTGTGAAGTAACAAAGCCAGAATGCCTGTAGATGGTTGACTTTATTACTTGTCTCATTGCCTGCATCTTGTGTTACTGTCTTGGGAAGTATCTTAGAATGAACATCTTTTCCTTTTTCACTTCAGGTCAGTTTGGAAGCAATAAAGGATGTGTGTGTGTGTGAGTGTGTCTGTATGTGTGTGTCTGTGTAATTAGCAGTAAAGATTAATATTGAGGGTGCCACGTTGTATTGGAATAGGAACGGGATATCCATTCACTGTATATTAGAAACTTTAAACAGGTGTCTTTGACTCTAGGGATCGTGGCATTACTTCTATAATTCAAAGGACAAAAATCTGAAAAAGAAAATTCTCTCTCTTGAATATAAAGTAGTATACCTATTTTTATTATGCTCAATAAAGTTTCCTAGGCTGGAGAGAAAATATGAAATCAAACATTTTGAAAAGCACTGAGTTAAAAATTCTCATTTCCAAGACAATTTAGAGAGTAAAATTGAGCCTTTAAATTACTTATAAGCCAATTCACCATGCTGTCAGAGTTATTTTTCAATCCCTGAGTTGCTTCCATATGTATGTTTTAAGGGTCTGTTGAGGTAGGTATTTAGAAATTTAAGTCCTTGGCAAAGGCAAGTAAATCAAGGATTAACATGTTTATAGTATTTTTAGTTCTATGGCAGTGACTAAAGTGTTAAATTTCATTTTATCCTCTCTAAATGAGTAAGACATGACACAAACATACTTGTAGAAAATTAAGAATTAATTAACTTAGTTTTATAAAACCATAGTCCTATGAATCTGGAAGGATATATCAATTCAAGCTTTGTCCTTGAGAGTCAATCTGTTTGTTCAATCTGTTCACATTTTGTAGTCATTGCATACAATTTACATCTTAGGATTCACCTCTGGGAAATTCTTCTGCTCCTCTTTAAAGCTGTCTCTAAGTCTGGACTTGGCATGAGAGATGCTAAAGAAGAATATAATTCTGACTACTTTGCAAAACTCTTTGAACTCATTAAAGACAGTCTACTAGGAGATCACCTTCATTTACATTCCTCCCTTTAGAGGGAACTTGACAGGTGCTACTTCCGTTTATTATTATTTTTTCTTTAAAATGAAGCACTGGCAGGAGTGTATTAAGTTCTATGACACAACTCTTGACCCACCTGAGG
This sequence comes from Ovis canadensis, assembly GCF_042477335.2. NCBI lineage: Eukaryota > Metazoa > Chordata > Mammalia > Artiodactyla > Bovidae > Ovis > Ovis canadensis. Next base: position 82,851,332 of record NC_091254.1, read on the forward strand.
TGAGTGAAAATGGAAAGCAGCTTCCTTTCTCCTATATGAGCAAGGGTTGGATTTCACTTACAGAAATAGAGCACCTTATCTACAATGAAGAGTCTGTGATTTGATCTTGATTCTGTGGCACACTAACTCAAAAATTTAGTGGACATCTCTGAAAACTGGTAAACTCATCTGTAACGTGGACAAACAAAAATGCCTACATGAAAAAAAGGTGGGTGAAGATAATATGAGCTAAAGCACATGACAAAAGTTTTGTAACTGAAATGTGGTGTATTAGTTAACTTTTCCTTTAATCAGCTTCATTTGAATCTGAGGAAAATGGGACACATGAAGGTTGTATAACTTATCCAAGGGAAGCAGGGTAATTGAGACCAGGACCTTGGTCTTGTTACAAGGCTCTAGGGAAGGCCGGGTGAAAGAAAGATTTTTTTTTTTTTCAACCACTGAGAGAGAAATGGGCTCAGGTTTAATGCTATCTGTAGGAGAAATTGTGCTGAGTTTGTAGTAAGTGAAATTTGTGAGTGTCATACGAATATGCTGGTCAAGGATTTTGGGACAAGGGTCGAAAGTTATGATAGATTAATTCTCTTAGAAAAAAATGACTGTCAGGTGGACTTTGGTCATAGACTGACCTTGGAGGAGTATGTCTGATAATGAACTGCTTTATTTTTTTCAGTGTTTTTTTTTTTTAAATTATTGGAGTAGAGTTGACTTACAATGCTGTGTTAGTTTTGTACAGCAAAGTAAAGTAGATATACATATATATATATATATACATACATATTCTTTTTGGATTATTTCCCACATAGGTCATTACATAGTATTCATTATCCCTGTGCTATACAGCAGGTCCTTATTAATTATCAACTTTCTGTATAGTACTGTGTACATCAGTCTCAGTCTCCTAATTTATCTTTTCTCCTCTTATCCCCTGGTAGCCGTAAGTTTGTTTTCTGCAGATATGACTCTGTTTCTGTTTTGCAAATAAGCTCACTTGCGCCTTTCCTCTGTCTGCTTTACTTCCCTCAGTCCTTCACTCCAGGTCCTTTCATGTTGCAGCAGATAGCATTATCGTGTTCTTTTTAATAGCTTTAGGATGGTCTTGCATGAAAGAAGACAGTGAGGGACCCTGTATGTTTCAGGCAACCCCAGTGTCCTTTCAGGTCTGGGCTGGGCATTTTTCAGTGTGAATGACACAGATGCAGAGTGGCTACGGTTAGCTCTAATCATGACATTTGCTTTGCCCTAACAAAACCATTTCAGTTACTGCCAATCCCCACAGCTGTTCAGAAAGCCATCCCTGTATATTCTCATTGGTCTGACATCACGTATGTGAGACTAAAGTCATCTATCCAGCTCTGTGTCTGCTCTTAGGCCCCAGGCTTCTGCTTAGTTCTTTTGAATTTAATATATATTCCTTTTTCATATTCCATTTAGTATCCTCAGTCATTCATAAATACTTAAGTATCTGGAATGACCCATGGCATTTGTCTTTATACCTTGTAGTCACCCGGGCTAATGAGTTCTTATTGAAAGCTGATAGTACCTTGGGGTGGAGAAGGAGGAAGGCTGGAAGATAGAAAGATATTAAAATATTTCCACGTCTTATATGGAAGTTATATTTTAAATTGAAATGTCACTTTGAGTATATTTACCACCAGGGATGCGTCCCCCAGCAGTAGTTCCTTATTTGCTTGTGTCTTATAATATCTTGAATTTGATATCCTTAGAGGAATGGCTCCTAAAGTGACACAGGATAATCAAGAAATAGAACCACATGGGTATTAAAAATAAACAAACCAAAAAAACAAGAAATAGTCTTAGGCGTGTGCCCTGATTAATAAATATAGTTCATCAGAATTCTTGTGATCAGGTGGAAGTTTCACTATTTTTAATGTTAACCAGGTGATTTTAATGTATAATATATTGCCCAGCTAAGAATCATTGTACTGGAAGAACATTAGGTAGGAACTCATTCATCAAGGCCTTTGACAAAAGTTTACTAAGAAAATACTCTACCCCAGGGACTGGTTACAAAAAGAACCTCTGTCTTTGAAGAATTCAGGGACTGACAATACAGAATAGAAAGCAAGTACATGAAAAGGCTCCTGAGACTTACAATAATGTTTTTCCTGGTGAGTTTCATAAAGCAGTACAGGTTATGACATAGAGCGGTTTGGCTCACAAGATCTCATCATTCCTTTGCAGTAGGATCTTTGCTTTGAATTGCAATCTTGTGTAAGTTCCTAGCATAGTACCTCAGGCAGAAGAATTTCCAAACTCTTTGCCAACTGAATGGCCATATATGAAGCAATTTTCTTCGCAGCAAATTTTTTACAAAATAAATCAACAGACACTAAAATATGTTAATAAAGGCTTGTTAAACAGATGGACTTAATTTTTGTGTTTTAGCCTTGTTACTGACCTCTTTTCTGTCTGATTATATAAATCTGGCTCTAAGATAGCCTTGTCTGTTGTGGTTGTTTAGTCACTAAGTCTTGTCTGACTGTTTGCTACCCCATGAACTGCAGCCCATCAAGCTCCTTTGTCCATGGAATTCTCTAAGCAAGAATACTGGAGTGGGTAGCCATTCCCTTCTCCCAGGGTTCTTCCCAGCCCAAGGATCGAACCTGGCTCTCCTGCATTGGCAGGCAGGTTCTTTACCCACTGAGCCACTGGGGAAGCCCCCTCTAAATAACACTGGTCTTTAAAAGTTCACTCAAATCATTCTTAAGTTTGAGAATTCCAATGAAATGACAGCAGTTTCTCTGGTTATTGTAAAATTTTACTGTGCCCTCTACTTTTCAAGTGGTGAAAACACAACCAATAGCCTTGGGGTTGGGAAACATGGTCTAGTGTCTGCCCTGCTATGAAGAATTTGTGTGGAATTTGACAAGTGACTTCATTTTTCTTTTAGGTGTAATGGTTCATTAATAGCAAAGATTATACTGGAAGTGTGGATAAAAATGCACTGAAGCCCTAAAGGCAAGATTTCAGCTCCTTCTTTGTCACTTTCTAGGGATGGTTTGTTTTCACTTGAGCCTGCCTTTATATGCTTTAAACTTAAAGAACAGAGTTACACTGGTATTATATGTGTAGAGTTATATTGCATTTGTACACTAAATTGCCATGTTGTGAAAGTTTGTGTGTTTTCACTTTCCCTTTCATTTTTTTTAACTCTTTATTTTATTTATTTATTTATTTTGTTGTTGTTGTTTTGTGTAAGAGAGAAGTTAAAAAGGTTTGGTTAAAAAGGCTCTCTCTGAGCATTAGTTGTTCTTTTGGAATATAGGATTTCTTATGTGGCTCCTTGTGAATTGCTTGAAATGCTTGTACATCATTTAGCGAATAAAAATTACTTGGCTGCACACTCAAAAATGAGAAGTATTTGAGGCGATATCTTATTTAACTTATTCTAAGTAAAATATATTTGAAATAATAAAATAATGTGGAGAGCCATTCTCAAAGTTCAGAATTTGTAAGAATCACCTGTGTGATTATTCAGGTAACCTATATTTTTATTTGTACAAGGTCATGCTTTAAAAATCCCCCTTAACCTATCTACAGGCCTATGAAGAGTGCCTGGGGTTCAGCATCTTTTTTCTATTTTTTAATTTAGAAGTGTTTTTAACATAAAATATGCAGGTATTTATTTTTTGTTAAGAATTGGAGTATAATTGTTTTACAATCTTGTGTTTGTTTCTGTCATACAACAACATGAATAAGTCTTTTGTGTGTGTCTGTGTATGTGTATTTATATGTATCCATCTTCTTTAGCCTCCTTCACATCCCTCTAGGTTGTCAGAACGCTGAGCTGGGTTCCCTGTGTCATATAGCAGCTTTACACTGCAGGGCGGGAATAGAGACACAGATACAGAGAAAGAACTTGTAGATACAGCAGGAGAAGGAGAAAGGATGAGATGAATTGAGAGAGCAGCATTGACGTATATATTCTACCATGTGTAGAATAGCTAGCTAGCAGGTATTTGCTGTCATGTAGACTATTGAGTTTTGTTGGAAGTCAGAGTATTTTTCTTCTTATGAGAAATTGATTTGACAAATATAGTAGAGATAGAAAGACACTACCATGGGATAAAGGCAAATAAGTAAAACAGCCATCGTGTTTGCAATGTCATCAAAATACAAATGTTCCTATCATTGGCACCATCTTCATCTACTACACACTGCACTCAGCCAGTTCACTTACAGTTTTTCTTTTCCCTTGGATTTGGTGGTGACAGATATTCTGAATTTGAAAGTTCATATGTTACTCTGTGAAGTGAAGATAAGGTCATGATTTTCAGAGAGCCAGTCAAGGTGGAACACACACACACACACACACACAAAAACACATATATGTTCACATGCATACTCAACTCAGGAATTTACCTTTGGAATTTTTCCTAAGTATAAACTTGGATCAATATGCAAACATATACAGCAAAAATCTTTATTACATAATTTTTTGTAATAACAAAAACCTAAGAACATATAATTAATCAATGGTGAGAACAGTAAATAAATTATGGTACATCCATACTGTGATATGCAGCCATTGAGAGGAGTTGTGCTGATTTGACATGAGGCTCAAGATATTTTGACAAATGTACCAATCAATTTGCAAAGAGTATGTATTATATAATTATACTTGCATTTTTAGGAATATGTATGTGTACATATATATTCATAAATTAATGTACAAAGATATGCTTATGTACACAGACGTTTCTGGGACAATTTCAAGAACCATTTATGTGTGTATGTAAGAGCATGTGTTTATTTAATAAAGGGCTTTCTGCATTTCTTTTTCTTTTAATTGAGGTATAGCTGATTTATATGTGTTAGTTTCAGATCTACAGCTTAAGTGTTTCAGTTACATATGTATTTTTCAGATTGTTTTCTATTATAGGTTATTACAAGATATTGAATATATTTCCCTGTGCTATACAGGAAATCCTTGTCACTTATCTATTTTATGTATAGTATTTGTATCTGTTAATCTCATACTCCTAATTTATCCCTCTCTTTCTCCTTGGTAGTCATAACTGTGTTTTCTGTGTCTGAGTCTTTTTCTATTTTGTATACAGATTCATTTCTATTATTTTTTAGATTACGCATTTGAGCAATATCATATATTTGTGTTTCTCTGATTTGTTTCACTTGGTATGTGATAATCTCTATGTCCATTCGTGTATACAGCTCTAAATACATTCATGTATACGGCTTGCTGGAAATGGCACTATTTCATTCTTTTTATGGCTAAGTAACAGAGTCGAACACGACTGAAGTGGCTTAGCAGTTAGCAATATTCCATTGTGCGTTAATTTAAAAACTGACTTGCAGTAAGTAAGCTGTTACTGAGAAAAATGTAAGTATTATAAGAGTAGGAATATGAAGTAATTAGGAAAGCTAGTCTCTGCCATTTTTAATTGCTAAAGCATCAGTGCTTCCCTGGTGGCTCAGACGGTAAAGAATCTTCCCTCAATGAAGAGACCCAGGTTTGATCCCTGGGTCAGGAGATGCCCTGGAGAAGGGAATGGCTAAGCATTCTAATATTCTTGCCTGGAAAATTCCATGGACAGAGGAGCCTAGTGGGCTACAGTCATTGGGGTGGCAAAGAGTTGGGCATGACTGAGCGACTAACACTTTGTCTTCAAAGCACTGGTACAAATTTTTTCAGTATGTATTGGAAACCTACTACGTGCTCAGTGTTATGCCCCCAAGTCAGGACCTACCTAGTAAGTAGACGAGTGGCTGACTCTCTAAGTGTAAAGATTAAATGCTTTAAAGAAAAAGAAAAAAGGCAACACCACACATATAACATATGTTGAGTGAGCTGGTGGTGTCGTCAGTGTAGCTTTCCACGTGGCTTCCCTGGTTGACCACATCTGGATTTGGAGGAGAGGATCAAGTGCTGGAGAAAACTTTTTTCTTATTTGTACTTTTTAAGAAGAAAATCCATATAAATGGATCCTCAGTAATACTTTTAAGTTGCAAATCTCTTTATTAACCTAGAGATTCTTGCCTCCACATTTTCCTAACACACAAATATTTTTGTATCTAATATTTTAAATTTTCTGAGCCTTTAAATTTGATTTTAAGTCTGTCATGTTCTCTTAGGACTGAATGCAGAATCAGTGAGATATTTGTAACTGTAGCTGTGGTTAATGATTTCTTTTTTTTTAGATTCAGTGAATTCCAACTGGAAAACCTGAGCATTGGAATCTCTCAGCATTCCATTGAAAATCTAGTTGGGGAAGTCAAAATTCCCTGTGAGCATTCATTTTATCGGTGAAGATAAAAATGCTTACTTCCCTATGTTATCATGGGGCAATGTCCTTCAAGGGTGGACTGTAAATAAACCATCTAGCAAAGTGCCTCAAAGAGGAAACACTGAAAAAGTGGTAGCCATTGTAGTGATAATGATGATTTCTGAAATAGATTTTAATTCATGAAAAAGTCAATATCTTCCATTCTTTTACTGTGGTTTTTTTTTTCATTTATAAATAAAAAGCTTAGTAATTTTCTCCCACTAAAATCAATACATCAGAGTTAGATCAGCATGATGTTAAATATTCACTACCAACAATAGACATCTTGTAAACCAGTTTTAGAAGAAAATGATTCTGACCCACCAGAAAGTGCCAGTACATTGTGGGTTTATGCTCTCTGCTAACTGTTAACTCTGTAAATTAAACTGTGAAATCTGACTTAAATTATTCATAGTCATTTCTTTTAATAACCTATAATAATATAACTTCCTTTCAAAGACATTAGAAATAGGGAAGGATGTATTCACAATAACTTCTTTGGAATAGTGCTATACTTGGGGGGAAAAAAAAAAAACAACATGCAAATAATTTGCGTGTACTCAGTCCCTCTTCACCTCTTGGCTTCTTTCTTAGAGATACAGCAAGCACAAGTCATTTTTTAAACAGGCATTTTTAAATCTTTTATTTATTCATTTTATTTTTGGCTATGCTGGACCTTTGTTACTGCACATAGGCTTTCTCTAGTTGCAATGACTCTACTCATGGTGTGTGGCTTCTCATTGCAATGGCTTCTCTTGTCCTGAAGCACAGACTCCAGGTACATGAGCTTCATTAGTTGCGGTGAACAGGTTTATTTGCTCCTAGGCGCGCGGGATCTTCCCTGATCAGGGATCGAACCAATTCTTAACCACTGAACCACCAGGGAAGTCCAGCATAAATCATTTTTTTGGTCAAAATTCCATGTCTATTTGACTATATACCCTGCTGCTGCTGCTGCTAAGTTGCTTCAGTCGTGTCCGACTCCGTGCGACCCCACAGACAGCAGCCCACCAGGCTCTCCCGTCCCTGGGATCCTCCAGGCAAGATCACCGGAATGGATTGCCATTGCCTTCTCCAGTGCATGAAAGTGAAAAGTGAAAGTGAAGTAGCTCAGTCGTGTCTGACCCTAAGCAACCCCATGGACTGCAGCCTTCCAGGCTCCTCCATCCATGGGATTTTCCAGGCAAGAGTACTGGACTGGGATGCCATTGCCTTCTCCGTATACCCTGAGATTAGCTTAAATAAAAGCTGCTTGTGTAGCTGCACTAAAACTTTCTTATCTCTTTAAGGGTTATTGAAATATTAATATAGAAGTGTGTGAAGTGAAGTGTGAAGTCACTCAGTCCTGTCCGACTCTTTGCGACCCCATGGACCGTAGCCTACCAGGCTCCTCCCTCCATGGGATTCTCCAGGCAAGAGTACTGGAATGGGTTCCCATTTCCTTCTCCAGGGAATCTTCCCTACCCAGGGATCGAAGCCGGGTCTCCAGCATTCCAGGCAGATGCTTTAACCTCTGAGCCACCAAAGAGGAAAACAAATTTCACAAAGTCTTGTTATGTAAAATTGTTAGAATACCTCTAATTGTTAGTGTTGAAACACATACAATTTCAGGTGACTTAAACTGAAGGGGAAAATAAAATCTATCATTCTGGAAAATCTTTAATGTATAGAACCAGTGCCTGCTTGTATGAAAGGTGAGTCCTATCCTTTTGGGTAAAGTTCTGGGATTTTTAAATTAGATTAATTTATTTATTTTAATTAGAGTCTAATTGCAATATTGTGGTAGTTTTTCTGACCATTTTCTGAGCATTGCCACCTATTCACATAAATGGTTTTAAGTCATATAAGGCCTCATGAACCATGTCTTGATATCAGTGAAAACTCAGCTATTGGAGTTAGAATTGACCAATGAAAAGACTAATGCAAAATTATGATTTTTCATTTTTTAAAACTTCTTGCATTTCCAAAACTTTTCTAGAATCTCTGCTTCTAGAATTCATATATATTCAGTGTGAGAAATGGAGAGAGTGAAAAGAGAAAGTAGTAAGCAAGCAGTTTGTCAATTAGCAAATACGGTTTCACCAAGTACCTTTGTACACCAGGCGCCGTGAAGACAGACATTTCCACAAATCATTAAAAATAGCTATTTAATTGACTCTTCGAGTGACCAGAGTGACAGAATAGGAGGACGGGGCGCTCTGGAGGCATGGGCCAGGAATGGCAAGAGCCCAGTGTTTAAGTACAGTTTCCCTGGGGAAGTGATGATGAAGCCGAGTCCAGGGCTGAATAGGGGTTGGAGGGGTATCCCCTCAGATCCAAGGAAGGGAGAACACACAAGGGGTCATTGAAACTCCAGGTTAGCATTTTTGCAAGAGAAAGGATTGTGGTGTCAGTTATCTCAGCCTGGTCACTTTCAGGTAGAATTGTGAGAGCTCCATGGGAAAAAGAAAACAAACAAAAAAAAAGATTGATTAGTTTACATGGAGACTGATACAGATGTTAATTCACGATTAGCAAAAGATGCCTGCCTACTCTAAAGTATTTAGCAATATGTTTGTCTGGTAGGCTGTTTTTAATTTCAAGGGGGGAAGGCTGTGGTTACCTGATTTGTTGCTCTCAGCTTCAGTAGTTTGAACACTCTCTTAGAGTTTGCACAATGAGACTAAATTGGAAGTGTAGCCAACAGGTGATCCATTAAGGACTTGAGTGCAGCTAAGCCTTCCTTGGGGATGTATACTTTTACAGCCAATAAACCTGGCCTTACTAGCTCCTAGTCGCTTTGCTTGCCAATAATACAGCCTTATAATGTAACAGAGTCACACACAGTAGAGTCACTCCTCTTAGGTTTTCAGCCTGATTATTGACTCTGGAAAGCCTCTTAAAATGGCAAAGGATTCAGTGTTCACCCAGACTCCCTTGTGGGACTCAGGGAAGAGGTGATGATATAGTTGTTATGTTTTAGTTAGTTTGAGACAAGTTCCTGCAGGTAATATTAATTTTGAAGATATTTAAATTATTACCTGAAATCCTTTAAAAATTATGTTCAAAAATATTAATTGTCTGACAATAATGAATCTATGTTACTGGGAGTTATAACTATGACTTGGTGTTAGTCACTCCATCATGTCTGACTCTTTGTGACCCCATGGACTGTAGCCCTCCAGGCTCCACCATCCACGGACTTCTCCGGATAAGAATACTGGAGTGGGTTGCCTTTCCCTTCTCCAAGGGATCTTCCCAACTCGGGGATGGAACCCATGTCTTCTGCATTGCAAACAGATACTTTACCATCTGAGCCACCAGGGAAACCCATAACTATGACTTAAGTCCTGAACAATTGATTGAAGCATCGTAAAAATTATATCTGAGAGTGAATATGACATTTGCCAGCAGGATGTAATGATGAATAATAGTCTGGGAAAGCTAAAAGGAAAGAACAGTGATAATAATCTGTATGAAAGGTAATTCAGCATTAATATTTTAAGTATACTGTGTGATTTTTAAGGATACATCTCCAAATGTAATAAATGCTTGAAAGTACTGTGTTTCAGTAATGGGTTTACAATCTCTGCTTGCTTCATTAGAATAGCTCAAAATATGGGAGCCTTTTAAAAAGACTAAATGTACTTCAAAGATCAAAATGTTTATTATGTATTTGTAGCAGTTGCTTGTAATGATTATGAAATCAATCTGTTAATGATTTTATTTGTGTTTTTAAGGATGGTGACACTGAACGGATCTTAGAAAATATTCCCTCTTGCTCTCTGATTTTAAAGAGCAAAGCCTTTTGCCTGGCCTCCTTACCTGCAGTGTTGCTTCCTTCCCATTCATTTTTACACTGTTGTGGTCCAACATAAGTGGTCCTTTTAAAGCCCTCCACTTAGGGTCTTTCAGGCGGTTCTCAGTGACTGGGGCATCATTTATCAAAGTGTGTTCCCTAAAACATGTAGCTCAGCCTGTTGTAATTGCATTGTAATTAAGGATGGGGGTTCCAAAAATCATATGTGTTTGATGAGTTGAGTGAATCATACTCAAGTTGTTATCTTTTCTGTAGGACTTCTCAGTTCCTTTCTTAGTAGGCACTGTTGATCAAACAGGCACAAACAAAAAAAGTTTTGTTCTGATTTTGTTTTCGTTTTTCCCTCAAAGCATCTCCTAGGACTTGTGATACACGTAATGCGTTGCCTTTTGACAAACACCTGTCTAAGGAATAAAGTCCACAGTTCTAAACATGAAATACCTCTGCCTTTTGTTCAACTTCCTGACTCAGTATTACACACTCAGACTCTAGAGTGGTGGTTGTTTTGTCTCTCACTCATGTTCAACTCTTTTGCGACCCTGTGGACTGTAGCCTGCCAGGTTCGTCTGTTCATGGGATTTTCCAGGCAAGAATACTGGAGTGGGTTGCCATTGCTTTCTCCAGGGGATCTTCCCAACCCAGGGATTGAACTTGGGTCTCCTGCATTGACAGGTGGTTTCTTTACCACTGAACAATCTGGGAAGCCCAGATCATAGTTATTTCCAACCAAACTCAACTTTTCTGCAAAGCTGTTTTGCTCTGTCCTCTCTCTGGAAAGTTGCTTTTCTGCTTTGCTGGGCTGTCTCCTACTTGGCTCTCCCAGACTCAGCTCAAGCATCACCACTAAGCAGGCTTTGTTCTTTCCTTCACCTGTGTTACCTGACACACCTGATGACCATTACATCTTACCCTCATGTCTCATTGTCACAGTTATCAAACTGGGCTGCCACCCCATTGACACTGACATGACATCAACTATCAATACAAGATCCCCATATCCTTTTAGTCAAGTGTGTGTTTCATCATCTTTTCCAGCCTGCTGCCTAGTACATCGAGGAGGGCATGACAACCTACTCCAGTACTCATGCCTGGAGAATCCTATGGACAAAGGAGCCTGGCGGGCTGTGGTCCGTAGGGTTGCAAAGAGTCGGACATGACTGAAGCGTCTTAATACACACGCACAAACATGCCTAGTACATGTAGGCACTCAGTAATTAGTCATGGACAAATGGGAGTGTACCTTAAGGTGGCATGGCTGTGTGGATGATCTTCCTGCCCATGGGGTCTCTGCACTCGCCTATGGACATCTAATCTTCAGCTCACTGTAAAGAGATCCAGCAAGATGAACACTATGGCACTCTGATTACTTTAATTATTTAATTTAGTTAGCTCTATGATTAATTTAGTAACGCCCTTAAGGAGCTAATAAAAATGTATCTTGAAGGAAGAACAAGGAACAAACAATATTGAAGATCAAGTGTTAGAGACTATGCATTTAGCTGATAGAAGTGAGTTCTTGCTATTCTTATTCCCAAGTAGCTGGTGGTATGCAAGCACATTTTAGCAGCCGCATATGAGCTTAAGAGAAACTTTGAATATATTCCAGCTAATATTTGGAGATAACTACTGAGTCTGTAGTGTCTGAAGCTGCTTTTTCATGACTCCAAGAAACATCGGAAATGATTTTACCATGGATATTAGTTATCTGGCCTCTGCCGGAAAAGCTGCTATTCAGTTAAGCAAGCATGTCAGTTCACTGAGAGACAAATTAAAGTATGTTTTTTTGATGATATGAGGGGGGGGGGGAAGTAAAATAAGGAGAGTGAAAATTGAATTTTTCCTATAAAAAATGTATAGATTTTCCTATGTTATCTGCTTCTTTTTATATGGCACATTAAAATTGTAAATAAAATTGAATTGGACCTCTCCCAAACGGAGCATTCTCAGTGTCTGATTATATATATATACAGATTATATAAAATCAAGTATATATACATATATACATATAGTTTCTCAAATAGAAGGTGGTGAAATGAGATTGTTTTAGTATAACTGCATCATACAGGCTCATGACTCTGCTAAAATGTTGACCCCAGGTTATTTCCAATGAGGTAAATTCATTAGACATCGTCCCTACATTTTTGTATTCTGTTTCCAGAAAGCAGTATTAGGGAAAATGAGTGGTCTTTCAGTAGTTTACTTTGTTAATTTGGTTTTAAAATTGCATCATGCCTAGAAAAGTTGAAAGTGTTTTTGAAAACCAAATATAGAAAAGGTAAATAGACCCCAAATTCTAAGATGCTGAGAGGAGACTGGAAGTAGTTAGGTGGAGGTAGGTGGGGAGGTGTGCAGTCCAGCAGGCAGGCAGGCAGTCTTAGTGGGTGATTATTACACCAGGGGTTGAAAATGCAAGGAAAGTGGGAGACTTTGAATTCCAGGTCATTTCTCACCTAAGTTGTGGCCAGTTGTTATTTTCCCAAACCACATTGCTTCTGGGCTTTTAGTTTTTCAATTTGAGATAGCAGAATATTGTAGACATGAAATGGTTTTAGAAAAGGACAAGTCCATATTCGCCATGGACTGTTTAATATTGCCTTGTCCCGGGACCAAGGAGTGATTTCATGACCTCTCAAAGTTCCTTCTGTATCATATCCGTCCCACTTATATTATTCTAGCCCAAGGTAAAGTGAATTTTCTTTGACTGTAACACTATTTTTTTTTAATGTTTAAAAATTCAAGCATGGTGGTTATGGTATGAAAGAGGAAGTTATCCCTGTAATCTCTATCAACAGAAGAAAGATTAAGAAAACATGTCAGAGCTTCTCCTGACTTTTTCCAGGCGATATTTGTATGATTTTTCACTTTTTGGTTTTAATGTGAACTTTTGTTTCTCCCATAACATAGGAGCAATTTGATTATAACTTGGACTTAGCGATATTGGGGTAAGCCAATCCTAAAAATGTTACATGTAAGCATTTATTGTCTGCTTGCTTTTCAGGTTTTTCTTTTTGTAAATGTAAATACAGAGTTTAAGGTAGGAGGATGGGGTTTGCTGGGAAGATGAATTACAGGATGTAGGTGTGTGATCTGGTACTGTGGGGCATGAAGCCTAGACAAGAGGCCATGGTGTGAAATGGAAGTATTGAAACATTGTGGTCACTTATGAATCAATCAGAATTTAGTTCATCAGGCTGAATGTGGAAGACAGATTTCACTTTTATTTCAAATACACTAATCTGGGGGTGGGGGAAAAGATTGCCTTTAAACCATGTCCTACTATGATGTTTATAATTGTTTCACAGAAGCACTGTATCAAGATTTGTATCTTGGGATCATGGTTTATTGTATTCTTTCTGAAATAGACTGGGTCTCACCATCTGGTGATGGAGCTGATTTTATGTCCTATCTTTGGATTTAGGGTATTTTTGTTAAGTGTATCAAACATCACTGTTCCTGGAGAAATGAGCAATCAAATAAATGCAGTCTCCTCTTATCTGGTGCTTATTAACTATAAACCATGCTGGTTTAAAATATGAAGTGGTTTATGGTATACTAAGTGGAAACCATCTTGGCTAAAACACATTTGAAAGACACAACACGGGCATGTATCACTTCATTTCCATTTCTAGCTGTCAGCGGAAATGGGAGGAAGTCCTCTTCCTTTCTGGTTGATTATTCTGTTATTGACAGGATGAGAGTGTGGGAGACATACATGCTGATTAAGTGTTGCACTGATGAAACCATTCAGGTTGTGTGATGTGTCATTTGTCACCGCTGCCTTATCAAGGTGCTTCAGCTGTGCCCAAACCAGCCCTGGTAATTGCTGTAGTTGCTTGTGGCAAAGTTATGTCAATGTCAGTCACTTAATGACTTTTGACTGCTTTATGTCAGATGTTCCCTCTAAAGAAAGACAGGGTAGGGGAGCCTTTATACCCAGGTATGGGTATAAATCCAAAGTCTAAATAGGCAGGTTCATTTTTTTCCCTAATCAGAACTTAAATGCAAATGCTAGCATTTTATGTTTTAAAATGAAGGGATACAATTAAGTTTATGATTCACCTCAAGTGAAATCTTCTGTTATATTCATAGCTTTCCTTCTCTGGTCCTAAGGGTAAATTCAAGTCAAGTACAGCTTTGAACACATGCACTGAAATAATGGTAATCATTTAAGGTGTACAGTCTCTGCTGGAAACATCCTTCTAGTTAATGCAACTCAAGGGCCTTCTCTAAACTCTTTATAGTCTCCAATTTAGTTTTCTTTTTTTATTATTATTATGATATTTGGATTCAAGGGAGATATACAATTAAAGGGATTGACAAAGAATTTCATTATAAAAATAAGCATCTACAACTTCACTTGCTGGCTTGCAAGTTCATGTCAATTAAGAATCAGAGACACATATGTATATACACACTGCATACACATCACACACATGGACAGTATAACCTGTTCTGCGTACATTCTTCACAATACATTACAATATTCTTTCTATATTGATCGATTTTAATTGTTATGTAGTAGACCGTTGTATTGATGTGTCATAATTTAATCCAGCTCATCTTAATGGGCATTTATTTTGTTTCCAGTCTTTGCTCTTGACAGCAATGTTGTGATCATCCTTATCCACACATCTTGAAAGTGAAAGTGAAGTCACTCAGTCATGTCCAACTCTTTGCGGCCCCATAGACTGTAGCCTATCAGGCTCCTCCGTCCATGGGATTTTCCAGGCAAGAGTGCTAGAGTGGATTGCCATTTCCTTCTCCAGGGGAACTTCCCACCCCAGGGATCGAACCTGGGTCTCCCACATTGCAGGCAGATGCTTTACCATCTGAGCCACCAGGGAAGCTTGTTAGTTGAACAATTATTTAAAAATCTCATTCTAGAAATGTATTTATTAGATCCAAAGGTATATCTGATTTTAAGATGCTTAGACATATTGGCAAACATGCCCCCAGAATATTTCTTCCAATTCATAGCATTGCTTAGAGCACAAAGGAGTAGTGTTGAGTCTCCATTATAACCAAAACTGAAATGTTTTCCAAATCATATCAACACAATAAATGGATAAAATGCAACTCATAACTGTTTGATTCCTTTGGATAAAAAGAAGTTTGACTATATTTTTCTATGTAATTTGACTGTTTCTAGTACTATAAGATATCAATGGAAGGCAAAATAATTAATGAAGATTTGAAATGGGCCTCAAGGAATGGCACCAGGTTTTGGGGAAGAGGTAGGAAATGCAAAAGGTTACCAGAGGAGGGACCTTTGAGAATTAAAGAGCCCATTTGAGTTGCAACCAAGATAGATTCTGAGCCCTAGTCAGTGGGTAATGAACTTCCTAGAATAGAGACCCAATATTGTCAGAGCTCCCAAACACTGAAGATAACCTAGAATCAGGATCTCTCTATTAAACATCTTCCTAGGAAACACGCTTTGCATATTTTGTCAAAATTCATCTGCTGGTTGGATTTGGTTCACAGGTGTTGAGTATTAAGTCGTTGATTTGTGTAGGTCCATATGGCATTCCAGGGCTTCCCTGGTAGCTCATTCAGTGAAGAATCTGCCTGCAGTGAGGGAGACCCAGGTTCTATTCCTGGGTTGGGAAGATCCTTTGGAGAAGGGGATGGCAACCATTCCAGTATTCTTGCCTGAATAATCCCATGGACAGAGGAGTCTGGTAGGATACAGTCCATGGGATTACAAAGAGTCAGACTAAGGACTAAGGACTAATACACATATGGCATTCCAGAGCAAGGGAACAAAATGAATCAGAGCCGAGGACCCTGGGAGAAGTTCAGTATAGAAGGAACAAGCTAGAAATCTAGACTGGAGAAGAGGAGAGGAAAAGAGAAAGGTTATAGGGAATTCAAGACAGAGCGAGTTGGTATGTAGAGGTTTTTGTAGACAAACAGAGGAGTTCCTATGGACTTAAAACTAAAAGATAAGATGGTTCAAGTGTGTTTTTATTTTGTTTTTCTTTGTTTAGTTTTGTTTCTGGAGGAATAGCATCAGTACTAACAGATGTGAGGAAAGAAATCCAGAGAAGTTTTGTCCCCGTGCTCTAGGCAGGAGGTGATGAAGTGCTTCAGTGAGGTGATGGGGTTCAGAATTTAAAAAGAGGAAGTGACTTAGGAGATTTAAAGATTTGAGGGTTACATTGTACAACATGGGGATTATGGCCAATATTTTAATAACTATAAATGAAATATAACCTTTAAAATTGCATATTGCTATATTGTATACCTGAACTTATATTGGATAGCAACTATACTTCAATATCATTTTTTAAAAAAAGACTTAGAGAGGAACTCAATGATATGTGTCAAGCCATTGCATAAAACAGACCCTTTCTCCCTTGTCTTTTTGATTTCCATACTTGTAAGATTTAAATTTTATATTTTTCTTCTTAGATATAAGTACCCCTCTAGGGGACAGTATCTCTAGGTGATAAATGAACAGTGAATTCTTAGCCCCATTTATTATTGGATTATTGGGGTAAACAAGTGATTCAGGTTATGTATGAATGTTAATGATTAAAGAAGATCACAGTTGGTACCAATAAACCTTTGTAAGATGATTAATAATGTAAAATAATTATTCAGAGATTCTCCAAATAACTAAGGATATTGGTAGTCTGGGAACAGTATAGCATTAGTTGCGCTCTGAAATAATCAGCTGAGACTAACCCATGCTGAAACTGTATAAACAAGTCATTAGCAGTAACTAGAAGGGGGCAAGAGAGCCATATAAATCACTTTTAGTCTCTCAAATAAAGCATTGGCGATTAATTGCAGAACAAAGAACTGGTCATAAGAATTAAAGCAGAAAGAAGGTATAATAGTATTTAGGTTTCAAATCTCTGGGGCCTAGGATAACTTATATCTCGGGTAAGAACATTTGTTTAAAATATGCCAATTTATTTAACAATCTCTAAACTCACTGAACTCTGGACTCACTGAAATGAAACAAATACCAAAATATACCCAAATGTATTTGTTTAATTTTTCAATTTTTATTTTTGTTAGATAATTTATCTAGATGGATCAAAAATTTAAAATAAATGTCAAAACTAGAAGGAAAAGTTTTTTCTGTCTCTGGCCAAAAATCTCCCAGTTCTCATATTGCCTTCAATTTCTTCACACATAGACAGACAGATATGAAAATATAGCTATTATCCTGGTTTAACTCCTTTTTTTCTGATTTTACAAAAAAATACAGCTCAGATCTTATGTATACCCTTTCACCATTTGGTTATTTTGCTTGTTTGTTTGTTTCAGTCTGGCAGTATCTGTTACATATGTTTACACACTAGCATAGAGAAAGAAATTTCTATATGCTTCCATATGGGTGCATATTATTCCACTCTACAGGTATGCCACTACTGATACAGGCTTGCTTGTTTTCACCATTTTGCTGTTACACACAGTGATGTACAAGTATGACTATTGTTGTTGTTTAGTCTTTGAGTTATATCCAATTCTTTTGTGACCCCATGGATTGTAGTTCACCAGCCTGCTCCATCTATGGCATTTCCCAGGCAAGAATACTGGAGTGGGTTGCCATTTCCTTATCCAGGGGATCTTCCCAACCCAGGGATCAAACCTACATCTCCTGCATTGACAGGTAGATTCTTTACCCCTGAGCCACCAGAGGAAGCCACAAATATGAATATCAGCTCAATTAAGTTGCTATGTCGACTGTAGCTGTGGGATAAATTCCAAATGCACTTTGAGTTGTTGTAACACCTGCCATGTTTGTGAACTGATTTTAGCATGTCTTTCTTGCTCCAAGTCTGAACATAATTTAACTGTAAAGAATGGATGGAGATGTTCATAATAGCCAGGACATGGAAGCAACCTAGATGTTCATCAGCAGATGAATGGATAAGAAAGCAGTGGTACGTATACACAATGGAGTATTACTCAGCCATTAAAAAGAAAACATTTGAATCAGTTCTAATGAGGTGGATGAAACAGGAGCCAATTATACAGAGTGAAGTAAGACAGAAAGAAAAGCACCAATACAGTATACTAACACATATATATAGAATTTAGAAAGATGGTAATGATAACCCTGTATATGAGACAGCAAAAGAGACACAGATGTATGGAACAGACTTTTGGACTCTGTGGGAGAGGGAGAGGGTGGGATGATTTGGGAGAATGGCATTGAAACTTGTATATTATCATGTAGGAAACGAATCGCCAGTCTAGGTTCGATACAGGATACAGGATGCTTGGGGCTGGTGCACTGGGATGACTCAGAGAGATAGTATATGGAGGGAGGTGGGAGGGGGGTTCAGGATTGGGAACACGTGTACACCTGTGGAGGATTCATGTTGATGTATGGCAAAACCAATACAGTATTGTAAAGTAAAAAAAAAAAAAAAGTAAATTCAAAAAAATGGATGGAGAAGATTTGGTACATATATACAATGGCATACTACTTAGCCATAATAAAGAATGAAATAATACCATTCGCAGCAACATGGATGCAACTAGAGATTATCATACTAATGAACTAGGTCAGGAAGAGAAAGACATCCCATTATGATATCACTTCTATGTGGAATTTCAAATATAACACAAATGAACTTATCTATGAAACAGAAACAGACTCACAGGCATAGAGACCAGGGGGATGGGAGGGTGGGGGAGTGATGGTTTGAGAGTTTAGAATTAGCAGATGCAAGCTATCATATACAGAATGTATAAACAATAAGGTCATACTGTATAACACATGGAGCTGTATTCAATGCTCTGTGATAAACCACCATCATGGAAAAAAATATGAAAAAGAAGCTTTATATATATATGTGTGTGCATATATATATACATATATATATATAATATAAATGAATCACTTTGCTGTATAATAGAAATTAACACAACATTGTAAATCAGCTATACCTCAATAAAGTAAGTTAGAAAAATATTATGGTTTTGGGTTAAGGTTAGTACAAGTGTGTCCAGTGACACTCACATTTATACAACTGGACACCATCAGTAGAGACTGCTACCTGTAATCAGAGCTTAGCAGTTCTTCCCTTGTGCAGACTTCCTGATCATTTGACTTCTGTCACTGGTCCTGGCTTTCCCACTCACCTGCATCCCCTTGGGAAGATTTGCCACACACCTACAAACATTCTGAAATGATCGTGATCTCTAGGTACACAAACCAAATGTCCCCCACACCAGCTTTAAGATGGAACAGAGTTTTCAGAGGAGCAGCTCGTTACACATTTTTTAGGCTTTCTGAGCTGCTGTTGAATGCATCAGAGCTGGAAAGGAGTGGACTATCTGGGTACATCCATCAGGGTCCATCTCTTGTCTCCAGAGGAAGGGGGATTTCACTGGGCCCCTTTCAGTAATGTCATCTCTGCCCTGCCTTCTGACTCTTCCCCCAGACAGGGAGCTGCATTAGACCTCAGACCAGGTAGCAGCTGTCTGTGTTCTCCTGAAAGACTCTGTTCTGGCTTCCAAGTTTGATTCATTAAAAAAGTATTCTTTGGAAAGAAACTGAGAAGACAGTTTTGTATGTAGTATTTCATGGCATATAGATGCTATGGGTAATACCTGTCTAGATAGCTGCTAATAAGAATAATTTGAAAGTATTCTGTATTATGAGGCTCCTGTTAAATGGAACCAGGAGAAAATTCTCCTTTAATGGTAGATGAATACTTGATTCAGTCTAGTGACCTGTGGGCCAGTAATTGGAAATTTAGAAGTTTAGATCCATCAAGACAAATGGTAGCCAAAAGACCATGGAGTGATAGCCACTGTTAATCTAATTTATGGGAAATGGAATGTACCAAATTGTATACTGTTCTGAAAGAGTGGGAAATTTGCTAGAATCCATACCCAGATATGCCAAAAAAGAGACTTCGTTTAAAAATTGATGTAATTCTATTGTTTGTTCATGTTGGTTTCAACCTGAATTATCTGTAGAGTTCATCTTGTTATCTAGACATACTGGTATCTAAACTGAAGCAGAAAAAAAAAATTCCTTTATAACAGTTATATATGGCCATCATGATTGCATCACTATAAAGGAAGAACCAGTCAGAAACCCTAAAGTCTAGAGGTTTATAATCTTTTGGAATATTTGACACCCCCCCTGCCCCCTGCATTGTATTTATGTGACCAAGGGCATTCCTATCATGGATGCTGATTTATTAATTCCGCAAATACTCAGTGTTCATTGTATACGGTTTACTGTGCTAGATGCTGTCAGTGAAAAATGCAAACAAGACAGTCACTACCCTCGAGGACAGTGCAGACAGATAATCCATGCCCACAGTACCAACATCTGAAGCAATGGGATGTAGCCTTAGATGGGGATTAGGACATGCAACTTGGGAAAAGATGCTCTCTGATTGACCCCGGAAGGATGAGTAAGATGTGAATATGGAAAAGTGGAAATAAGGAAGCTGTTATAGGTTGCATTGTGCCCCCCACCTCAATTTCATATATTGAAGGTCCTAATCCTCAGTATCTCAGAATGTTACCTTATTTGGAGATGAAATTTCTTACTGAGATGATCAAGTTAAAATAAGGTCGTTAGCATAGGATTTAATGCAGTACGATTGATGTCTTTACAAAAAGGAATAATTAGGAAGCAGAGAAAAACATAGGGACGATGGTGTGAAGAGACATAGGGAGCAGAGGGCCATCCCTGAGTCAAGACCTGGGACAGAATCCTTCCCTCACAGCTTTCAGAAGGGACCAACTCTGCTGACACCTTGACTTTGGACTGTTAGCCTCCAGAATCGTAAGACAGTAACTTTCTGTTGTTTAAGTCTATACTATTTTGTTACAACTGCACTTCCTAGCACACTAATTCTGAGCAGAGGAAAGAGGTCAGGGGAATCTGGTGGAGGATTAGAATAAAGGCATCTGGCTGGAATGTGGAGTGTGTGTGTGTGCTCAATCGTGTCCAACTCTTTGTGACTCTACAGACAATAGCCTACCAGGCTCTTCTGTCCTTGAGATTCTCCAGGCAAGAATACTGGAGTGGGTTGCCATTTCCTTCTCCAGGGGATCTTCCCAACCCAGGAATTGAACTTGTGTCTCCTACATCTCCTGCTCTGCAGGCAGATTCTTTGCCATTGAGCTACCTGGGAATGTGGAGTGCCCACAGAGAATCCGTGGAGATGTGACTGAAGCCAGAGTTGAGTGAGATCGTGTAGGGTCTTGCAGCCAGTGCTGCGCAACTGGGGGTGTAACGTCTGTAAAGTGAAAGTGAAAGTGAAGTCGCTCAGTCGTGTCCGACTCTTTGCAACCCCATGGACTAGAGCCTGCACCAGGCTTCTCTGTCCATGGGATTGTCCAGGCAAGAGTACTGGAGTGGATTGCCATTTCCTTCTCCAGGGGATCTTCCTGACCCAGGGATCAAACCCAGGTCTTCCACCTTGCAGGCAGATGCTTTACCCTCTGAGCCATTTTTCAGTCTGTAAGTAATGTGTCAAAAATGACAGTGACAATGTTTATATGGTCCACTGTGGTCATTGAAAGAGACTGCTGTCAGTGGAAGACAGCTGATCTGGGTACTTCCTAGATGCCCCAGATCCTGCCCTATGGCAACATAACTGAGAGGATTACTATCTTCCAGTATCGATCCTCCATTTGTGGCCACCCTACTTGGAAATTTTACTGGAGGCAACAGGGAGTCATCAAACATTTTTGATCAGCAGTGTGAAACACAAAGATCTGTGCTTGAGGATGATTAACTTGGATTGATTAAAAGCGTGCCTGACAGGGCAGCTGATGGGGAGGCAGTAGTGATAATCCAGGTTGGAAATAATAAAGTTTGGAATTTGAACAGTGACAGTGGTATGAGAGGAGGCTTAGGGCTGGGTCTTATCTCTACATTAAATCACACGTTGATCTTTGGGGGCTTTGTTTCGTGATTGTAAACGTGTTTCTTTCCGTCTTTTTCCTTCTGATGAGTATGGAAGAAAGTAACTCAGAATGAGGTAGCAGTGAAGAAACCTAACTCCTTTTTGTATGGCATTGCCATAATATGTAAACACATAAATACTCTATTTTGTAATTCTAGGAGCAGTGGTTCTTAAACTAAAGGTAATTTGATTACAGATATTCAAATGAATATTTGATGATTGACAGAACTTCTGTGACTAGATGCAAAACATTTGGTAACTTTTTGATGCTTCTGCTATTTGAAAAGTGTTGACTGCTGATGTACAATTTAATTGCATAACATGGGATTTTTGTGTACCAGTTTGTGAATGCTTGTAGAACTGATTAAGGAAGATATGGGGAAAGCCATCAATAAAAACTGGAGGCAATAATATACAGAAATCAATTTGAATGTCTTGTGGTAGTAAATAAAACTTCATTGCATTATGTGACTGGGAGAACTAAACTCATCTATCTATGTATGTTACCTAGAGTGGTGAAACATGTTCATGAAATCAATGAGAAATTGATGTTTGGTAATTTATCATAGCAATTTCAATGTTTCTTCAGGGAATTTTAAAGAAAGCAATCCATTTTAAAAATATTTTATAAGGCAAGAAATATTCAAAGTATAAGCTGACTTATTGGAAATCACAGAGAATGTCTAAATTTTCTTGACCTTTTAACTTACTATTACCCAAAGATATCATGATGTCTTGTCCTGCTAACCAGATTATTTTATTGCCTTTATCTATTGATATATGCTGTAGGTTTCATTGATTTTTATCTATGTTATTCCTGCAAGATGCATTTTTCTATCTTTTGATTTTAACATTTATCGCCCTTTTTGACAGCCACTTAATTGTATTGATTTTTTTTCCAAGTCAGTTATAACTTAGAGGAGATTTTAGTATATTTTGTTTAGGAAATATTGACCTTATTGACTTATAACTAGCAATGCCTTGAGAAGTTTAGCTACAAATATCACTAGTTCACTGAATAGATTGTGGGAGTAATGGGCATACTGGAGTAAAAGGATTCTTCCAAGCTCATTATCTTAGGAGGGTTTCCTAAGGATGTCTCATAGGATGAAAACATGCTTGTTGTAAATTTATTGGGCCTTGTCCTTAGTATCAATACCTATGGAGGGTGTGAAGGAATAAGGATTGCAAGAGGATTTGAACTCTGATCAGTTGAAACAATGGCCCCAAGTGATCCACTGCGTGCTCTCAAGCTGAGTTGGCCCTTTCATTCTTGAGGCAAGTGAGCTGAGTCTTGATCAGCAGTGTGACACACAAAGAATGGTGTGCATTCACCTGCACACCTACCAGCCACTGGGCACCTCCCATTCCTCAGGTGGGGACCTTGCCTTGGACATTCAGCTTCTGGTGAATTCAGCTGGCTTTCAGCTGCCAGCATTCTCAGCACTTGGGAGAAATAAGGACCTTAGTCCTTAAGGAGATGTCTAAGTGCCACACAACTGTGCTCAGAGTAACATGTATGCTATCATGTAAGAATTGAATCGCCAGTCCATGTCTGACGTAGGGTGCAGCATGCTTGGGGCTGGTGCATGGGGATGACCCAGAGAGATGTTGTGGGGAGGGAGGTGGGAGGGGGGGTCATGTTTGGGAATGCATGTAAGAATTAAAGATTTTAAAATTAAAAAAAAAAATAAAAGCAGCTTCTTTCAGAAAGTGTACTCAATTTTAGGTGTTTAACATTTGAAGTATTTGGTGTTTAGACATCTCTATTTGTTAACAGTCCATGGGCTGCAAAAGAGAAACAACTAAACAACAACACAATTTGTCAGCAGAATCTGCAAGATTCCTTTGTTAAAACTACCTTTGCCAATGAGAGGAAAAGGCAGGGTCTAGATATTAAATTCTTGGCTGTCATATACTTTCAAAATCACATTTAACCTTATTAAGTCATCCATAGCAGTGTGTCGGGATAAATATCTGTGGACTTTAGTTCTCTAGCTGACTGTCAAGAGAAAGGTTTCTAGTTCTGTTCATTATCAACCATGAAATGATTGTTGGTAGTTTGTTAGAAAGTAAGTATAGGAAGTACTCATTATAATATCATTTTTTATATTTCCACTTTAATATTAAATTTATTACTTCTCTTTCTAAATCTTTTCTTTTAAAAATTCTTGTCAAAGAATTGAATCGCCAGTCTATGTCTGACGCAGGATGCAGCATGCTTGGGGCTGGTGCATGGGGATGACCCAGAGAGATGTTATGGGGAGGGAGGTGGGAGGGGGGTTCATGTTTGGGAACGCATGTAAGAATTAAAGATATTAAAATTTTAAAAAATAAAAAACTAAAAAAAATAAATAAAAATTCTTGTCAAAAATCATGTCAAAATTCCTTATGTACCTTCTCATGATGCAGAATTTATATTTTAAGTATGTAGATATTTTAAAGGATGCATTACTTTAATTGATACTTTACTTGTATTTAAGAATCATTTTTAGTATGTAACAAGGCTAAATATATCCACTGTTATGCGGTTCCCCTGGTCTGTGATTTAAACATTAGTTATCAAAGGGCTGACTTCAGTGCCTATTCTTTTCTCACTTCCATGAACTATTAAATCATCTCAGACACTCAGTAATTATTTTTGGAGGATGAAAGTTATTTGAATTTATTATGTCAAACCTCTCTACTCACAATTTTCCACCTCAACATTTCTAAGCATGTAGTACCTTCCCTTTCATATTCATGGAGTTCTCAAGCAAGAATATTGAAGTGGTTTGCCTTTCCCTTCTCCTGATGCTACCTGAAGAACCAACTCATTGGAAAAGACCCTGGTGCTGGGAAAGATTGAAGGTGAAGGGAGAAGGGAATGACAGAGGATGAGATGGTTGGATGGTATCACTGATGCAATGGACATGAGTTTGAGTAGGCTCCTGGAGTTGGTGATGGACAGGGAAGCCTGGCGTGCTGCAGTCCATGTGATCACAGAGAGTCGGACACGACTGAACTGACTGAGTAGCTTCCCAGGTGGTTCAGTGGTAAAGAAGCCAACTGCCAATGCAAGGGATTTAGGTTTGATCCCTGGGTTGGAAAGATCTCCTGGAGGAGGAAATGGCAACCCACTCCAGTTTCCTTGCCTGGGAAACCCCGTGGGCAGAGGAGCCTGGTGGGCCACAGTACATGGTGTTGCAAAGAATCAGACATGTGTGAGCACATACACACATACACTACTTCAAAAGATTTTTAGAAACATTAAAACAGATTTCTTTTTATAGTTAATCAGATGTCATGCTGAGGATGATAGGACAGAAAAAGGGAGAAGACTTAAGTTCTTTATGTTTCTGAGCCATCTAGCAGACTTTGGTTTTGTTACTGATCTCTCTTTAGCTCCTAGAATGCCAGGTAATTAGTTGGCTCTTAATAAATGTAAATATCTTAAGTAAAATTTTATTTAAGTACAATATATGTTAAAAAGAAAGCCACTTAAAATTCCAAATGAGTTATCCCATCTGAAAACATCAAGTATGAGTACATTTAAGAAGGAGCCATAGAAAATGTGTCTACATGAAGGATAAAGCAAATAATGAAATATTTTATCATTTTTCCCATTCAATAAGGAGCTGTAAAATGATGAAAAAGGCTTTCTAGAATGCCCAATCACAGATTTATCTTAATTGAAAATGCATCGTGTGTCTGATACCAATTGATGTGTTTTCAAGTTGACTTGATATAATGCATAAAGATGTTAAGATGCCTTACCATTCATTTACAAGCCCCTGAAGTGAATTGTTTTTATAGCAGAAGTCTATTTTCTCTTTCATTTCAGACTACCTGCATATTTGTTTTTGAAATGGTCTAAGGGAGAAAACAGCAAAACCCTCGGCCTGTCCAGTGACTCTAGTAGGGCTAAGCACCACAAAGCTTTGGATATTTCAGCGAGGACTGTCAGGTTCCAAAAGCACCTGAAAATGCTGATGCCAGACGTCCCCCTTGGTGAGATGCCCATCTCAGCCTGGCTGCCAACTGCCTCGGATCCAGGCCATGCATTGCACTGTTCCAAATAATCAAGGTGGAGACAATTCAATTTTGCCCTTAGCTTCTCCACACGGGGTGCTAGTTTTTTGTGTTGTGTTATGTTTAATTTCCTATTGGCACTATACAGCATAAAATGCCAGGGAATGTATAAGCTTAACACCTGCCATTTAAAATTAATTATGAAACACCTCATTTAACATTATAAACACGTTACTGTGTTTCATGTGCCTGAAATTTTATTTTGAAAGGTGGGTGTCCTCTGCCACTTAGCTTAATTGGTTAGACTCTGGTGCTGATGAGCCTGGAGTTGTTAGTTCATTTTTTATAAGGTCAAATTAGTCCATACATTAATTTAAAAAAAACTGTTTTTTCTATACTTTTACCTTTTGTATTTAAGTGACACTCTATGAAAAATATTTTCCCAAGCCCTCATTCTTGAGCTTCACAAAAACTCTGAGAGGAAAGGTTGAAAAGTACTTTAATTTCTAGTGGCACTTTATACATGAGAAAATTGTTGCTTAATGGGATTAATTTACTTGACACAGCTAGGAATTGGTTAGGTCTAGGTTCTCTGACTTGAAATCCCGTTCTATTTCTTCTCTACAACAGAAAGCAGCTCAAAAACTGCAGTCTGATGTTTACATTCATTTGTCCCAGAAGTGATGAACATTGGTTATTTTGCTTTCATTATCAGCCAGTTTGGATACCAATGTGTTAAGGTTGCTGTGCATCGCATGTTGTTAACTGCCTTCCCTGTGAAATTTTGTTACATCACATCAGCTTCAATGCATTTAACTGAGTTTCTTCATCATCTTTGTCTATGGGAAGTAATCAGGATTAAGTCAAGCTTCTGCTATTGTGAAAGAATAATCCCACAGCCACGTCCAACTCTTTGTGACACTGTGGCCTATATAGCCCGCCAGGCTGACCTATTCATGGGATTCTCCAGGCAAGAATACTGGAGTGCGTTGCCATGCCCTCCTCCAGGGAATCTTCCCAACCTAGGGATCGAACCCGAGTCTTTTGTGTCTCCTGCATTGGCAAGTGGGTTCTTTACCACTAGTGCCACCTGGGAAGCCCCGAATGACGTCTGAAATTAGGTTTAATATTTAAATTATGTAGCATGTGGTTGACTATTTTAAACATCAAAATTAAACAAAAAAAAGTCTGTTAAGTTATCCAGCTCTCATCTTGACTGTCTTCTTTAGCTAGCTTAAGCTGAAGGGTGCTCGAATGCTTGGAGTTTGCCCTGGTTCGTAGGGGAGATGCATGGCAGCCCCTGCAGGCTTTTCCTGCTGTGCTCTTCTCTTGTGGGATCGAAGCATTTTGGTAGCTATTACAGGCAGATTACAGGCAGATAATATTGATGTAGTATAAAGGAAGCCGAAGAAAGGAAAATGCTCTAACAGAAAGTATAAAGGCACGCCTGAGACTTTGTGAGAAAGAAGAATAGTATGTCCTCGGCTACTGTTAAGGGGCTTCCCAGGTATCTCAGTGGTAAAGAATCTGCCTGCAATGTAGCCCATGGGGTCCCAAAGAGTTATACACGACTGAGCGACTAAGACTTTCACTGCTACTGTTAACTATATTGGATGTTTTCATTGTCAAATTAGGTAATATATTGTCAATCATTCTTTTTGATTAGGAATTGTTAAAATAGTCATTTGTGACTGAACTTATGTTTTCAAAAGTTTTGTTTAGCTGTTGCGTCCTCCCTTTTCTTTTGAAGTGGGTGGTATAGAGATTTTTACAGAGTTTGACTTTAAAAAAAGACAATTTATAAAGGCATCTTTTTTTTAAGTTAAATGAAGGATGATAGCTTTGATGAATAACTCCTTTTCATAGCAATCAATCTTGTATGTTCACTAACATATTGATCTAAGCATTTTATATGGAGAAGAACTGAATATCTGATCCCACTGCTGATTTTAGAGCATGTCTAACATTTTATTTCTCTGAGTTCACAAATAATGGATTAGAAGAAAGTGACAACTATCTGAATAATTCAGGCTAAAATGTAGCTTTATACTTCACCAAGATTATTTTTATTCAGCTGGAATTCTTTACCGAAATTATTTTCCCTTCTTAAATTTCAAGTTCTTGCTGTATACAGAGACGACTTACTTCAGTAAATACATAGTGGCTATTGGTTATATGCATTAGATTGCTTTCTGTCTTGGTGATTTCTTCCACACAGAAGGGTAATTAATTCCTTATTAGTTCTCTTGTCCTCCCTGTGGACTCCTCATCCTGCCCTTCACCTTTCACTTTCTAGTCTATAATAGGTATTCCAGAAATATGTGTTAAAGTGAGAAAACTTGAGTGCCGTGCATGAAAGAATCTAGCACTCAAGGCATGCAGGTATAGAATTGAAAGTTCAGGCCAATGGATTGGCTGAGATTTGTCTTAACTGTGACAAGTAGTGGTTACTGAGAGTTTCTGGAGCAGGATAGCTTTGATTTAAATGCTAGTCCCATTGTTTCCTGGCCATATTGCCTTAGCTAATTCATGTAATCTCTTTGGGTCTCTCTTTCCTCATCTGAAACAAAGGTTTTATAAAGGTTTAACAAAGTTAATATATGTAAAGTACTTAAATATACTTGATACATTCAAAAATATTAATAGTATTTATTACTGTTATATAAGCTAGCTTAATCAAGCTTATCAAAAAGGCCCAAGGTTACTTACTATGTATCAGGAGAGAGGCTTGACTATGCAAGTGTGTTAAGTGGGCTGTTAAAGACTCACTTGCCCTTTCATCCTTTCTGCATATTGTGGGACATTTCAAAGTCTTAAGATTTTTGTTTCTTTGTATAGTCTTCGCTTTTTCTTTTTTTTTTAATTAACACATTTTTTTCAAGAAAGCCCTTGATAATATATGGAATCTTGAATGGGCCAAAAATTCATTCCCTCAAAGTCTGATAATTTATCAACTTATCAAGCAATTGGGATTGTGAGAGGAGGGGACTGAGAATGAATAGGAAAGAGTGTGGGCTAGTAGATGCTGAATGGCCAAAGAAAGAACTGAATCCATCGACCAAAACAAGGACAGAGAAAGACCAGAAACAAGCAAAATTGAGAGAAATGTGTGGATTTTATTAGTGCTTAGAAAGCCTTGTCTCATTTCATCACTATAAAAGCCAATGAGTTTGGCAGTTTTTCAAAATGTTAAACATAGAATCACCATATGATCCAGTAATTCCACTCCTAGGTGTGTTATCCAAAAGAATTAGAAGGATTTGAACAGATGCTTATATACCAGTCTTCATACTAGCATTATTTATAAGAGCTAAAAAGTCAAAAAAAATCCAAATGTCCATCAACAGGTGAATAAACAAAATATGGTGAATATATATACAATGAGATATTATTCATCCATAAAACAAGGTTAAATTCTGGTATATGCTGCAACACAGATGAACCTTAAAAAGCCAGACACAAAGGACAAATATTGTATAATTCTACTTTCTTGAAGGATCTAGAATGGGTAGATTCATAGAGATAGGAAGTAAAAGATTACCAGGTGCTGTGGCGGGGAGGGTAGGGGTTAGGAGGGATAGAGAATCATTGTTTTGATGGATACATGGTTTCAGCTTGAGCAGTGAAAAAGTTCTGGAAACAGATAATGAGCATGGTTTCACAACACTGTGAAAATATACCTAATGCCCTAAGCTTTTATGACTGGCTCTGATATCCTTGTTTTAAGAAATGTCTTTCTTCCTTGAGGAACTTAGAGACTGGATGGAAAGGCAGAAATGTAACTTAAATGATTTTTCCTATAGATACATACCCAAGGTTATTTAAGCATTAGTCTTATATGCATGCAAGGCACGGGCATAAATCACAACAGGAGCTGTCAAAGATGTCTTAATAGAAGAAAGTGTTTGCAAACTAGGACTTGAAGAATGTATGTAATTTCTCAATAATGAAAGCAACAAGGAAGAGGCATTCTAGTTCAAGGAAACAGCACAAGAAAAGGCCACAGTCAAAAATATCTGTGGCTTGTTTGAAAATGACAAATGGTCCTAGTTCCTCTTTTTCTTTCTATCAAGAAGATCAGAGCTAAAAGTTTAAGTCATAGTGATTATTTCCTCAGTATTCAATAGATTCGCTTCCTGCTCTTTACTAAATATTTTCCCTTGTTTTAATTCAAATCTATGTTGCATATGTTCCTTTTATTTTAAATCACCTGCAATCATTTTTGGAAACAGAAAAGGTATTGATATAAATATATTCAAATCCATTCTCAGTCTGTCTTGAATTGATGGCTTGCAGCCAACTCAGCCTCAGTAGACCTCATATATAGTAAAAATGATGTTTTTGATATTGCTTAAGACTTTCAATTAGAATAACAGCTACTGATCTCTTGAGTATCATGACCATCTAATTTCTTTGAAAATTATAATTATTTTTAAAATAGACCTTTACTATTCAGGCTTTCAATAAATTAATGTTTTACTACCAATAATAAAGAAGGACTAACCAAATTACATAGTATCACTATATATCTGCTTTTATAAGGCTCTATATGCTTTGCCAAGATTTTATGAAGCTAGCTTTGTTTTAAAGGATACAGACCATTCCTAGCTAAATTGCCTCTGTTCAGTGAGCTTGGAAGGAAAGTGTATATGCAAATACTTCCTTCCAAGAATTTTACCATCCACTCCATAAACTTTAATAATCTGAAGCTTCTGTCTGCTAGTTCAGCAATAGTCTTTTCTGTCTGTCTTTTCTGCTACAGTCTCTTCTGTCTGTCTGGTTGATGATGAAAAAAAATACTAAAAATTCATTGAAATAGCATATAGTCTTGTCTGGAACCTATGAAACTGTTGGATTTAGTAGTTGATTTCTTCCTCAGATGGTGGCCTCTCCTTGATTTATTTGAAAGCTCATTATTTAAAATTTTAAAATCATTTAAATTTGGCCTTGTGTCTTTGAAGTAGAACCTTAGCTTCCAGGCAGCATTCAACTTTAACAGATGTAGATGTCCTGAGAAATTATTCTTACTTCAGTCTGATTTTTCCTGAGCCTTTACATTAAAAAAAATAACTGCCATAGATAATATCTTTACTATGTATAACATCCTTTTATCCCACTAATTTTGTCAATGAAAAAGCTAAAGCTTAGAAACTTCTAATAATAATATTCAAGTCTACTAAGTGGCACAGACAGAAGTAACACCATGGCCCCAAATCTTCATTTTCTGTGTTGATTCATGACTTCTGCCTGAGCCAGCAAACTGGATAAAAACTATTGCTCTTACAGTTTTTCTTTGTAAAGATTTATTTATTTATTTTTGGCTGTGCTTTATCTTTGTTACTGCACACAGGCTTTCTCTAATTGCAGCAAGCTGGGGCTACTCTTCATTGCAGTGCTTGGGTTTTTCTCATTATGGTGGCTTTTCTTGTTGCAAAGCAGAGGTTCTAGGTGCATGGGCTTCAAAAGTTGTGGCAAGTGGACTCAGTAGTTGTGGTACATGGGCTTAGTTGCCCTGCAGCATGTGGGATAGTCCAAGACCAGGGATCAAACCCATGTCCCTGCCTTGGCAGGCAGATTCTTAACCATGATGCTACCAGGGAAGCCTGAAATTTCTCCTAATAGCACAAGGAGACAGTTTTTCAATGGATGCTGACGACTAGACAATGTGAATGTGGTTTATGTCGCTTTTAGTTCCTTTGCTAGTGAAGTGGGCTTTTGGTCTTTTTTTGTAGGAGATATAATAAAGATTATTATTTTACTTAATCCCCCAGAAAGGTTGAATTTTTCTGAGTTATTAGCTCACCTTAAACAATATAAACTAGGTGATAAGAGTCAGGATAATTTCTTGTCTGGGCATGAAGCTGGTATGCTGTGAAGTTGAAGCCACTTTTGATGTGGATCTGGGCGTTAAATCTACCTCGGTAATAATTAATGTCAGATAACTTACATTTTTTTTTAATAAATAACTGCTGTGTGTGATAGTTCAAGTCAAGAGGACAAGACAGATTAAAAGGCAGTAGAAGATTTACTAATTACTACTGACTGCAAGAAGATCCAACCAATCCATCGGAAGGAGATCAACCATGGGATTTCTTTGGAAGGAATGATGCTAAAGCTGAAACTCCAGTCCTTTGACCACCTCATGCGAAGAGTTGACTCATTGGAAAAGACTGATGCTGGGAGGGATTGGGGACAGGAGGAGACGGGACGACCGAGGATGAGATGGCTGGATGGCATCACGGACTCGATGGACGTGAGTCTGAGTGAACTCCAGGAGTTGGTGATGGACAGGGAGGCCTGGCGTGCTGCGATTCGTGGGATCCCAAAGAGTCGGACACGGCTGAGCCACTGAACTGAACTGAACTGAGTGTTCAGCACCATGGATAGGTCCCAAACAGAAAGGCTGTTATGCTGATTTCTATAAATGCTAGTATAGTCATATATATCCCCAAATTGTAGTATATATCCTAAGTCTGCTCGTTTATTTGGTTTTTCTGTCCTCATGCTGAAATTTTATGATTTTTTTTTTTTGCTTTTATAATGCTTAGCATATCTTGTATAAGATGAGGAAACAATGCTCAAGTTCTCAAGGACATTTTTCCTTTATTTTTGTAAGACCACTCCACCTGAATTGGTGTTTAACCTGAGAACACATATTCTCAAGAAGACATGGAAAGTTGAATGCAATTATTTGTGTTAAACTTATGAACTCCAGATGTTCAAGCTGGTTTTAGAAAAGGCAGAGGAACCAGAGATCAAATTGCCAACATCTGCTGGATCATGGAAAAAGCAAGAGAATTCCAGAAAAACATCTATTTCTGCTTTATTGACTATGCCAAAGCCTCTGACTGTGTGGATCACAATAAACTGTGGAAAATTCTGAAGGAGATGGGAATACCAGACCATCTGACCTGCCTCTTGAGAAACCTATATGCAGGTCAGGAAGCAACAGTTACAACTGGACATGGAACAACAGACTGGTTCCAAATAGGAAAAGGAGTACGTCAAGGCTGTATATTGTCACCCTGCTTATTTAACTTCTATGCAGAGTACATCATGAGAAACGCTGGACTGGAAGAAGCACAAGCTGGAATCAAGATTGCCGGCAGAAATATCAATAACCTCAGATACGCAGATGACACAAACCTATGGCAGAAAGTGAAGAGGAACTAAAGCTTCTTGATGAAAGTGAAAGAGGAGAGTGAAAAAGTTGGCTTAAAAATCAACATTCAGAAAACTAAGATCATGGCATCTGGCCCCATCACTTCATGGGAAATAGATGGGGAAACAGTGGAAACAGTGTCAGATGTTATTTTTTGGGGGGGCTCCAAGATCACTGCAGATGGTGACTGCAGCTAAGTAATTAAAAGACACTTACTCCTTGGAAGAAAAGTTATGACCAACCTAGGTAGCATATTGAAAAGCAGAGACATTACTTTGCCAACAAAGGTCCGTCTAGTCAAGGCTATGGTTTTTCCAGTGGTCATGTATGGATGTGAGAGTTAGACTGTGAAGAAGGCTGAGCGCCGAAGAATTGATGCTTTTGAACTGTGGTGTTGGAGAAGACTCTTGAGAGTCCCTTGGACTGCAAGGAGATCCAACCAGTCCATTCTGAAGGAGATCAGCCCTGGGATTTCTTTGGAGGGAATGATGCTGAAGCTGAAACTCCAGTACTCTGGCCACCTCATGCGAAGAGTTGCCTCATTGGAAAAGACTCTGATGCTGGGAGGGTTTGGGGGCAGGAGGAGAAGGGGACGATGGAGGATGAGATGGCTGGATGGCATCACGGACTCGATGGACGCGAGTCTGAGTGAACTCCGGGAAATGGTGATGGACAGGGAGGCCTGGCGTGCTGCGATTCATGGGGTCGCAGAGTTGGACATGACTGAGCGACTGAACTGAATTGAACTGAACTATGAACTTCTAGCAATGCCGCCTTTTTTTTTTTTTTCCTAAATGATGCAGTATCTTACTTTAGGATTGTAGTCAATTTTTCCTCTATGAAGTTGAAATTCTCAGTTTTTTTACTCTTTTAGTTTACCTTTTACTGTTTGAAATGATGTTTCTGCTTTTCTTTTTGTAATGATGATCACAGGAAAACATTTCTTTTTTCAATGTAGAATTTTTCCTTTAACATTGAATTTTCCCTAGCCAGCCCTCACTGTGCTGGAATGACTAAAACAGTGCTTTGCTGACATTAGCTTATCTCTTCTCTCCAAAGTCTTTGCAATCTGTCCATCTTAGCTTTGCTGTCCAGAACAGTTTTCTGTAATATATTTCACTGTCATTTTGTGCCTCCTTTACCAAAGTGAACAGAAATAAGAGGATTTTAAATCTTAAATGTTCTATTTTTGCAATCAGAAGAGTACAGGTAATTCACTTTTGCAGTGCACAGTAATCAAAGCACACAGCTGGTTTTTAAGTTGTCTCCTGTCTCTTTGCCCAAGTTAGCAGCTGCTTCAAATCACTGGCCTGTAGGTTTAGACACAATGTAGAAAAGTTATCTCCTAATAAAACCTTTGTATAGTGACCTTTTTGCAGTTGAGATATTCTTGTGGTCAAACTCATAGTGACCACAATCTCAAACCCCTTTTGCTTATGCCTATACATATTGCCTCAAAAAAAATTAAAAACATGTTTCTTATTTAATAATATTTT
The DNA here is from genome assembly GCF_042477335.2 of Ovis canadensis. Classification (NCBI taxonomy): domain Eukaryota; kingdom Metazoa; phylum Chordata; class Mammalia; order Artiodactyla; family Bovidae; genus Ovis; species Ovis canadensis. The sequence goes on from NC_091254.1 coordinate 82,886,011, forward strand.
GTTGCATATTTGACAGTTGTTGAGAGCTGATCTTAAAAGTTCTCATCTCAAGAAAAAATGTTTTCTAATTATGTTGGAGACAGAAGTTGACTAAACTTATTGTGGTGTTCGTTTCACAATATATACAAATATTGAGTCATTGTGTTGTATACTGGAAATTAATATAATGTTATAGATCAATCACATGTGTCAATTAAGAAATTTAAAAAAATCATATTTCTTTCTAAACCTTTGTGTATTATCAGAAGAAAACTGAACTTCTTTCATAGGATTAAAGATTGCCATGTTTTTTCTCTTCAGTCAGTTCTGTTCAGTTCAATCGCTCAATCGTGTCCGACTCTCTGCGACCCCATGAATCGCAGCACGCCAGGCCTCCCTGTCCATCACCATTTCCCGGAGTTCACTCAGACTCGCGTCCATCGAGTCCGTGATGCCATCCAGCCATCTCATCCTCCATCGTCCCCTTCTCCTCCTGCCCCCAAACCCTCCCAGCATCAGAGTCTTTTCCAATGAGGCAACTCTTCGCATGAGGTGGCCAGAGTACTGGAGTTTCAGCTTCAGCATCATTCCCTCCAAAGAAATCCCAGGGCTGATCTCCTTCAGAATGGACTGGTTGGATCTCCTTGCAGTCCAAGGGACTCTCAAGAGTCTTCTCCAACACCACAGTTCAAAAGCATCAATTCTTTGGTGCTCAGCCTTCTTCACAGTCCAACTCTCACATCCATACATGACCACTGGAAAAACCATAGCCTTGACTAGACGGACCTTTTTTGGCAAAGTAATGTCTCTGCTTTTGAATATGCTATCTAGGTTGATCATAACTTTCCTTCCAAGGAGTAAGCGTCTTTTAATTTCATGGCTGCAATAACCATCTGCAGTGATTTTGGAGCCCCCCCATAATAAAGTCTGACACTGTTTCCACTGTTTCCCCATCTATTTCCCATGAAGTAATGGGATCAGATGCCATAATCTTCGTTTTCTGAATGTTGAGCTTTAAGCCAACTTTTTCACTCTCCTCTTTCACTTTCATCAAGAGGCTTTTTAGTTCCTCTTCACTCTCTGCCAGAAGGGTGGTGTCATCTGCATATCATACCCTTGTAATTCAGAATTCTTGTTTAATTATTTTCCTATATCATTTATATAAAGTGCTGAAATTGCACTTGTAGGTTAATTTAGGTCCCACTCAGAGAAGTTAAATGTCTAAGGATTACTCAGGTAGTAAATGGGGTTGCTTCAGTGCAAACCTAGGTCAGTCGATTCTGCTGCTTGTTTGAGAATAGTTAGCTTGACAATGCAAAGAGACATTTATAGTGAATGGCCTGCATACCTGTCCTGTACTGTTTGATCAATCAATATATATCAACTGTAAAATAATATTGCAAACTCTTTATTAGCCCCTCTACTATATGTTACCATTGCCTCAGAATTTAATGGAGATGGAGGGTACAGAAATTTTCCCTCCACTGTCTCATTATTTGTCACTTATCTTCTTATTCTGTTTTAAAACATTTCTTTTTTGTGAGGAAAACGTCACAGTTTCATAAAATTTATGAAGAACAGGTTGGGAGATATTTGAGAGCTTGTATCCAGCTTGAAAGTATAGACAGTATGCCAGGATACTAGTTTTCTCTAAATTTATATTATCTGTAGCACATAAGATTACTTCCCTTATATCTGGCTTAGCTTTATTTTTTTAACCATTTAAGTGAATAAAACAATGCTATAATTTATTTTACTAAAGATAAATTTTGCATAGGTTTTTTAGTTTTAAGAGCAAATTTTTATGAGTCAAATACTTGCTGCCTATGCTGGTTTCCATAGGCATGATGGAACAATGATGAAGCTTTTCTCATTAAAGAGTATATTTGTTTGAGGGGGGGTTGTGTAATAAAAAATAAGATGGTGGAGGGAAAGTTTCTGGCTTCTTTCTTTCCTTTTACGTTACTAGTGACTTCAACGTCAGGTGTACACATTGCTGAGGTAATCAATAGTGAATAGGGTGATACACAAGCTAAAAGCTCTCAGATAATTTTAAATAATTGTTAGGAATTATGCTTTCATCACTAAGTTACATTTACATAATTCTTTACTTAGTGCTTTCACATAAATAACAATTATGGTAATGAATGTGTTTAAAACAGTGAAGGTAGTTTGAAAAATTCATCTCAGCTTTCTTTTCACCAGATAGTCATCAACTTCTATGAGAAGTTGATGGTATATATTTGGACATGCTCTCCAAGGCCAATTTGTGGTTTATTCTGAATGTATTACCTTTAAAAAGAACCATTTTTCCTAATAGCTTAAAAATTAGCACTTGGTAGTACTGAGGATTAAAGCCCATTTTAGTCCAAATTAGCTAAATAAATTTAATTGTATTCTTTTCTACTGTCTCCAGGTTTCCAGTAAGCTTAAGTATGAATGCAAAAATTCAGTGTAGTATGTTTAATTGAATAAGCTTCCATTCTACTAAAATGCTTCACAACTCCCATTTTACTTTCCATAGATATTTCAGCATGCCTGATATGGTTTTACACCATTTATAAATGAGAAATAGCAATAACTGTTTGATTTTTCCCGTTCTTTCCTCATCTTTGTCTCTCTCCCTCTTTCTGTTTTGTTTAACTCTTAGGGGAAAAAAAAAAAGCAGTGTTCCCGGCTAAGGAATCTCTGTTAATGCATTGCTCCTAGATTCCTTTTACTCACCATGCAGTGTCTCTTTCCGTTTGCATAGGCAGTGCCATAAGATGGAATGTGAGGTAGTGAATACAGCCAGTGAGACCCTTGTTCATAGATTTGCTCGGTAAGGCATTTATCTTTTCAAGAAATTGGTTTCTGAAAATAAGCCTTTCCTTGTGGTTCATTGCCTATCTCAAAATATATTTTCCTGTATAGCATATTACATGTCATTGAAAAGTTTCATATCTCTTTCCACACAAAAGAGGAAAAAGTCCTTTAAAATCATACTCCAGCATGAGCACAAATCAAAAAACAGCAATTGAACTTGATACTCAGATCCTACACCATCTATAAGAAACTATTTGGCTCACAAAATCTGTTACCCTAGCAAGACAGTATAAACCAAGGCTGCCCAGAGTGATTAACCTGACTTGCACATCACAGGCAGCCTAGTGCCATATTCAGGCTTTAGGAGAAGAAATCGAGGTGTGTGCATATCACAATGTCACTTTCCTGAAAACACAGTGGCTTCAGCACCTTTAGGTGCTGCTCCAGATTAAAGTAGGGGATGGCATAAATTAAGCTCGAGTTGCTTTTATTCCTTTGACCTAACACTTGACTGTCCATTGGTATCAGCCTTAACCACACTCACCTCCCCTTACCTTTCTCACTGGGCCCTTGACCAAAATCTGAGTGCTACTCCACTGTGTGTACTCAGTGGCTCAGTTGTGTCTGACTCTTTGTGACCTAATGGACTGTAGGTCACCAGGCTCTGTCAACAGAATTTTTCAGGCAAGAATACTAGAGTGGGTTACCATTTCCAACTCCAGCCTCCCCCTTTAAACTGTTAAAAAGTAATGGGAAAAAAATGTTCATGTTACCATCCTAGCAGATGAAGAAAAGTCATTCTTGAACTTCTGATCATGAATTTTTTCTAAGAGTGAAATCCCATAATATCATAGAAGCTTTCCAAATGCTCAAGAATAATGTTCATGTCAGTTAAAATTCATACTAAAATAATAAAGGTCTTCAATTAGAAAATAATGATAGAGACAAGCATTCTTCAATAAATGAGAATTTCTGAAATATTTGGTAATTAAACTATGAAATATTTATGCACCATTTCCCTTTTATTAAGAAACAACTTCCTAAAACCACCTTAAAGTATGTTTATGTTTTGCACAGAGTGAGAAATTGGTTCATTTACTTTTAAAAATTATATTTGGGAGGTAGGGTTGGCAAGAGTAAGCAAACCCCAAATTGCTAATAATGCATTCTTTTAAAAAAAGTTTAGCATTCAAAAAATAAACACTTTTATTCACTTTTAAACCAACAAAGTAGGCAATTTAAAGGAACTTGAGGATGATACACAGCGTGAAATATTAGAAGTATTAAATATTTAACTCAGCTTTATTTATTTTCAAAATGAACTTTCACGCATGATATAGTTACCTGATTTATACTAGGAGAATGATTTTGAGAACAGTTTTATGAGTAAGAAATTCTGTTATAGATGTTGAAAAATATCCTCAGACTGATTTTTCTTTCAAAGTAGATAGTGGCATATTTCTTAGATTACTTAAAAATATCTCAAAATATTTACATTCCAAACATGCAACATATTTTAAAATGAAATAAAGAAATGGAGATTTTCCATATGTTCTCATTGATTTCCTATAAGTTATCAGCTGGTTGGTGCTGTTTCAAACTATATCAAAAGGGAGGGAATATATCTATACCTATGGCTGATTCATGTTGAGATTCGACAGAAAACAGCAAAATTCTGTAAAGCAATTATCCTTCAAGAAAAAATATTTTTTTAAAAAAAAGGGGAAAAAAGAAAAAAAAAGATAACCACAGAGAAGTTGAGAAGGTTATTGTGACATAGCTGATGTTAATTGGAATTTTACTTTTATTATGCTCTACAGATTTTGAACTTGTTTTCCACCCATTTTTGTTCTTAGAATTAAAAGGTCATTCAGGATGAATAAATGATAATGAAATCTTACCTAGTCATGAAAGTGAAAGTTTCTCAGTCATGTCTGACTCTTTGAGACCCCATGGACTATATAGTCTATGGAATTCTTCAGACCAGAAGACTGGAGTGGGTAGCCTTTCCCTTCTCGAAGGGATCTTCCAAATCCAGGGATTGAAACCAGGTCTCCCTCATTGCAGGCAAATTCTTTACCAGCTGAGTGACAAGGAAGCCCAAGAATAACGGGGCGGGTAGCTTATAAGGGAAGCCCAAGAATAATGGGGTGGGTAGCCTATCCCTTCTCCAGTGGATCTTCCCAACCCAGGAATCTAAACGAGGTCTCCTGCACTGCAGGGGGATTCATTACCAACTGAGGTATCAGAGAAGCCCTAATAATGAGTATCATCTAAATTGCATATGAAAAATATATATTGGAAATTATCTTGAAATTTAATTGAATACAGAGCATTTGTAAATATAGTATATGCCAATGCCATGTAGAAAAACTTCTGACATTTTTTTCCCCTCTGTATATTCAGATACTGAAGATATATGTTTTTAAGTTCAAGATAAAAGTCTTTGTGAATATGTTGTAATGAGATTAAAATCCAAGAAAATGCTGCATTTCTATGCTTATGATCTCTAGTATGGCTTTCTGCCTAGTAAATTGTGAATGTACTTGATAAGGCAGAAAACATAGTTTCCAACTGATATAAATTTCCTTTTCCCTCTTGTGTGTGAAGTCGCTCAGTCGTGTCCAACTCTTTACGACCCCGTGGACTGTAGCCCGCCAGGCTCCTCTGTCCATGGGATTCTCCAGGCAAGAATACTGGCGTGGGCTGCCATTTCCTTCTCCAGGGGATCTTCCCGACCCAGGGATAAACCCAGGTCTCCCGCATTGCCTGCAGACTCTTTAACCTCTGAGCCACCAGGGAATTTAGAATTTTGTATTGCCTTTACCAAAACAAAAGCAAAGTTTAATACAAAGCCTCAACATAACCTACACACTAAATAAAGACAGAAAATGAAATTTTACAGTCTTCTTTCCTCAATCTTAATCTACCTACTGCTTTGCCTCTTTGTAATTCCACTTTTCTTGTTTCATCTCTTTATAGCAGAAGTTGTGATGGATGAGCATTTGACTCATCTATGTTACATGTTTTTCCCTTCCTTTTCTTTGAAACTAGTATTACTATATTTATTCTTATATTTCTTGCCTTCATAACTTCAAATGATATATTTAAAGCTGTATTTTGTGAGCAACCAACTTTTAACAGTGTCTCTTGCCTCTCTGCTATGAAGCATCAGGAAATCCTTCCTAGGGTCTCTCTCTTCCAGTCCCCAGTTGGTACAGGACAGCTTAACTGAAAACACATAAGTCCTCTTCATCATATTCAGAAGAAGATCCAAGATCAATAGCATGACTCACAAAAGCTTATGTCCATTATCAGACCCCAGGCTTCCCCTTAGACCTCTTCTACCTGTCTTTTCTCTTCTCTGGCTTTGGACTTCTTGCCAAAACTCACACACAGTCAACCAGTACCTGAGGCACTTGCCCTGGGTGCATTCCCTGGAGTGCTCACCCTGAGAACTGATGTATGGCTTGTTTCCACTCTGAGAGCACTCACTTTATTAAATAGCTACAAACACTTATTCCTCTTTGCTAGTCTACCCTGGTTAATTTTATATTATGTATGTGTTTGCTCAGTCATCTCTGACTCTTTGCAACCCCATGGACTGGAGCCCTCCAGGCTCCTCTGTCCATGGAATTCTCCAGGCCAGAATACTGGAGTGGGTTGCCATTTACTATTCCAGGGTATCTTCTCTGCCCAGTGATTGAACTCACATCTCTTGTGTCTCCTGCATTGGCAGGTGGGTTCTTTACCACTGTGCCACCTGGGAAGCCCATTTTATACCAGATCACTTAGCATTATCTCAATTGCCGCTATATATGTATTGCTGTCTTGATTATTTTTCCCCTCAGTTTAAGCCTGAGGAGGTCAGGCATTTTGTCTATTTTTGTTGTTAAATCCACATTTATTAGAGCAGTACCTGGCATACAGTAGACACTTAGATTTGTTGAAAGAATTAATTTGCATGGTTTATTAAATTTGCATACTGTTCTACACTATTTAAAAACCCACTCCAGTTCTTTGTCTGTCTTTTACATAAATTTAAAGCCATCAAGTAGTGTTTATGCTATTAGTGAAGTTGCTCAATCGTGTCCGACTCTTTGCGACCCTGTGGACTGTAGCCTGCCAGGCTCCTCCCTCCATGGGATTCTCCAGGCAAGAATACTGGAGTGGGTTGCCATTTCCTTCTCCAGGGGATCTTCCTGACCCAGGGATCGAACCCAAGTCTCCCTCATTGCAGGCAGACGCTTTAACCTCTGAGCCACCAGGGAAGGGTAATGACTGTATGAATATCATGTATTGAGGAATGCATCAGTGTGTCTGGGTGTTCGGGTAACCATAACCCATAGTTAATGTGTGCTGCTTAAAGGAGAATGTTCTAGGCATCAAGGTCAAAGTCCCTTCTTTAATAATACATCAGTTGTTCAAAACAATAGCATGCTTTCTTCTTTACGTTTCTTTTATGATTATATTGTCAGCTTTTATTTCACATTGAATTTTCAACTGCATTTGATTTATTATGACAGATGAAGTGTGTGCGGAATTCAACTGTATCTGTAACATGAACTGGTTCTTAATTATCTCGCTTGTCATATTTCCTAAGGTGGGGAGGGGAACTTCTTAAAGCATGCTCACAGTTGCTATCATTGATTTCTTTCGAATTCCAAAGTTACATCGTCTGCTTGGATCCCACCAGTTTCTCTTTGTTGGATCATTTCTTTGTTTTGTTTTGCCAGAGTGCTCATGTGGTATGCTTTGAGTACAAATACATCCAATCATGCCTCTATTTGGCCCTGATACATGGTTTGCTTAGGTGTAGATTATATGTTGAAATCCTTTGCCTCTGGATATATTGTTCATTTTCATTAGGCATCTTCTGTAGCAAATGAAAAGTCTGACACCAATCAGACTCTTGTCCTTGTAGAGGATTTTGTACCCTACGCTCTCAAACTTTTTGTTCATTTTATCTTTGATATTTCCTGAACATGTTTCTAACTGTAGATTTTTGTTGGTTTGTTTTTGTGCTTTATCCATTCTTTTACTATGTGTGACTTCTTTTTTCTTCAGGACAAAGGATTTATTTTATTTTATAATTTTTTTCTTTTCATTTCCTTATTTTCTCCTTCTTGGCTTTTCTCATTGATTAGATAAGGTAACTTTGGACAGTCCTGAACTGATCCTCTATCTTGATAAATAATTCAACTTAAAAAAAAATGGTTGTGCCCTACCTTCTAAGAAAAGTCTTCTTACTTGTTCATTTATTTGCTTATTCATGGTTCTTGTAAATTTCAAGTTATGTAATTAACTTTCAAAAATCCTTCTTCCCCCCTCTTACTCTTTCCCTTCTTTTCCTCCTTCTCCTCCCTTTCCCCTTCCCTCAGCCTCTTCCTGCTCTCTCTCCCACTTCTTCTCTGAATGCAGTGGAATCAGTGGTTATATATCTTGGCTTATAGTTGAAGCTCAGCTATTCCCTCAATGGAGTATTCAGTGTGGGGGAGCAGCTTCCTGATATATTTCAGTGACTCACAGGGAGTTGTGCTATACTTGAACAATGAGGAGAACTGAAAAATTAAACATTTCATCACAACTTTTAATTGGGGCCAAACAGAATATCCAGCAGACCATGAGAACTGAATGTTCAGCCAGAAGCTTGAAAAAGTCAAGGAGTTAATTAGAACTCAGGGAAGATTGGCTCAAGAGAACGAGCCCAGAAGGACACCATCGACTTTCCTGTGCATGAGAAAATACTGACCCAGAGATTTCAAAGCTAACATCGTGCAGCCAGTATTGAGAACTATAAGTTGGCACATTTACCCATGGATAAGAAATTAAGCTCAAATGAAAGAAAGATAAATTCAAGGAGGGATTAAAATATGAAAACTAGCTTGTGAGAAAAGATCAAGTCCTAGCCTATGTATGTGTGTGTGCTTTCCTCAGTAGCTCAGTTGTATTTGACTCTTTGCAACCCCATGGACTATAGCCCACCAGGCTCCTATGTCCATGGAACTTTCCAGGCAAGAATAATGGAGCTGGTTGCCATTTCCTATTCCAGGGAATCTTCCCAACCCAGGAACTGAACCTGCGTCTCCTGCATTGGCAGATGGATTGTTTACCATATCACCTGTGTGTAAATATATCCATTTAGCCTTCAATTTATAGAATAGAAAAGAGAAGCGATAGGGGCTACCCATGGTTATGAAAAACAACCATACTTTTTAATCCTTGTGTACAGAATGTCTCTGTTTATAGACATATTTAAAGTATCATCTAATTAGATCTTTAATCTAAAATTATTTCTCCATGTAATTTATTTTTATTTCTCCACTTTATTTTTCTACATATAATTATTATAAGATTATATAAGGAATATATTCTGTTGATTTTTTTAAAAAATTGTATTTTGTTAACTTTAAGTATTTTTCCTCAGAAGTCTTTAAAATGGATGATATCTACATAAGCATAAGATCCAGTGCTTTCTTGAGAAATTGAGCTCAATAAAATTATTTAAGCAAGTATTTAAAAAATCTTATTGTATCATTGTAAATGTATACAATGTACCTTCAGTTGAAAATTTATTTTCTCATTGTATATTTTTTCACTGTATTCATTGTATTGCTAACAAGTGATGGCTTGTTACTACTGGTGGCATAGTGGTAAAGAATCTGCCTGCCAAGCAGGAGATGTGGGTTTTACCCTGGGTCAGAATGATCCCCTGAAGAAGGAAATGGCAGCCCACTCCAGTATTCTTGCCTGGAGATTCCCATGGACAGAGGAGCCTGGTGGACTGTAGTCCATGGGGTCAAAAAAGAGTCGGACACAACTTAGGGACTAAACAACAAAAAAAAATCAGTAAACAAGTGGAAATATGAACCAAGTGTTTCATACATATCACAGTCTTGTTTTCTTCTTAAAGAAATCTTTCCCAATGACTTTATTAAAAATAATTTTTTTCTAACTTACCTTGCTCTGTCATAACTAAACTAGGTTATTATTTTATGGTTATCAGGGCACGGTGTGAAATGCACTCCTGATAGTGAAAAAGAAAAGTCTACAAGAAAGTAGAAGCGTCAACCTTCTTTACCCAGTTCACAATATTAACTGTCTTAAAAATCAAAAGAAAGACAAAAGGAAATATTTGTATATACAAAGACTATAATGTTCTTAACACTGTAGCTACTCCAGGGGGAAAAAAAAATGTGATGCATGGTTATAAATGTCAAGCTGTCCAACATGACATGCTTCTTTCTGTGTAGAATGAAAGCATTTCAGTTTATGTCTTTTATACTGAGGGTTTAACCCTGTACACATGCCAGTATGTTATTTTATGATGGCTTACTATTATTGTATCTCTTACATCCATGAAAAATGCCAGTCTTTCTTAGAGAGAGCAAATTGTTTCCAGTCAAGGCAGGAGGACTTCAAAGCAGAGTAAGTGAAAGCAGAAATAGAAGGGTGTTCTACAAGAACAGCCGTGGCACCAGCATGATCAGTCTGACATCAAGGCATCCAGAAAACTCCTGGGCTGCTTAAAGTGGAGCCAAAGTGACTCTTGCTGCTGCTGTATGACTTTTAAAATGAGTTGAAGATTGGTTGGGAGTTTTCCTTTTTCAAGCAGAGAATTAACACATCTGTCTGTTGGAGGTGAATGTATTCTTTGGGAAGTTTCAGCCCTCATGGGGTTGACCTTACATTGTCCTTGTCATCTCAGCCCTTTTGCTTGTGTATTACCAGTTTATCATCATCTTTGAAATTTAGAGTTCAATGAATAATTTAAAACCTTGATAGGAAGTACTAGATCCTTAAACCAATGTTTTCCCAAACTGGGTGTCATCAAGACTTCGGATACGTCTAGCTACTCTGTGACTCACCAGGTCATTTACTTCAAAGGGACAATGGAAGGTCAAGACTATGTGGGACAAAGTAGTTATTAACATATCACCTAGATTTGAGTCATTATAACATGTGAATTAATGGTATTCATTTTTTATTGAGCCTTTAAGTTAAGGGATAAACAGAGATCAAACATAAGACAATTTTCACTTAGGCTGATAGAAAAACAATAGCAAATGTTGGAAATTACAGACCAAGACGGGAGTATTTTAAGAAGTTCACAACTACTAAGCAATGATTAAAGACCTTGAGAATTTCACTTACAAGGAAAGCTTATAAAATATGCTTGCTCCAGGGACATTTCTATGTACAAACATAGCATTTCAATGAATAAACACAAAACCAAATCGTAGAGTTGGTTATTATAGTAAAAATGATATACTGTAATGATTGAAATACATTCTGGACACATGAATGAATTCAATCAAAATATTTTGTTTTGTTTTGTCCTATTTTAATGGCAGATGAGAGAGTAGTAAAAATAACTAAATGTATGGCAAGGAAAAATTGGGAAGTGCTACAGCACTCTTAGAAATATTTGCTTGATGACATGAAATTTGTGTGTGTGTTGGCGGGAAGGGGTGTTCTGAGGAGTTATCCCTGAGTTTATGATATTTATGTAACAGATGAAAAGAAAATCTCCATTTTTAGCAGCCCACTGCTTAATGTCAGACAGATGTTGGTATAACCATGATTATAGGATTTTATTTAATTTGGAACAAAAGTATTTAGGTCTTATCTTGGCATGAGAGCTGGGTTTGTAATGATGTTTGAGCAAAGCTTAAACATTGCACTAACCTAGCTATGAATGGTCAACCAAACAGAATACTTAAGTAGTAAATTATTTACGGAATTTCTGCTTTAGGTATAGTTTTTTAAAACAGGTAATCCCTTGATTGTTTGAGCTTGAGCCCAACATTACCTGTATTTACTAATTTTTATGTTACAGATTCTCCTTAGTGCCCATCTGATTAAGTTACAGTCTGGTCTTTCTTTTTTCTTCTTATAATGGACACATATGTGGAAGTATCTAGATTCTTTTAGGATTCTGACATATCTTTATGTGTATATTTGAACCTGATATAAAAAATAAACCCCACACTAAGATAGGATTATTTCTGTAAAACTTTTTTTTTGAGCCACAATACAAATTAAAAGCTGAATGAGAAGATTACACTGTAATTCACAGAAATAGTATGTAAATGATTAGAGCACGACTATATTTAACATTCGCTCAGACTTTGCCTTTTTCCTTTCTTAAAAAAACCCCATAATTTTTTAATACACTTATATCTTAACAGTGTTAGTTTTCATAACTGGGTTGTTCTGAAAAAAAATTAAATTATTATTGTAGTATAGTATAGAACCACGTGTTCCCAAGATCACATTATTTTTGTGCATGAAATTCTAAAGTGGGTGAAAGGGAAGAAAATAGTCAAACAAATCTAAAGAAAATAATTTTCCTTTGAAAAAAATTATCTTTCTATATCCACCTTTCAAGTATATTTTAGATCATGTTTCCCATACAGTGTAATTCCACAGAATGAAACTTAGTTAATGCCTTGGTCTAGATAAGCACTACCCGGAGTATAGTCTGCACACCTATGCTATTCCCCAAACCATTCCAGATTCATGAAGTGATGAGAACAGAAACTGAGAGAAAATGTTTAGAAACATTTATAGCAGTGTAACAGAGTCATTTTATGTCTGCTGAACTAATCTTTTTAAATGCCCTTGCATTTTATGTCTTTTTTCCCCTCATTGTATCTTTATTGTATTTTACAAGTATAATATTGGTTTGTGACAGATCGGGGGAAAAATTGATCTTTCAGCACAGAATACTTGAGAAGCAGTGAGCTCAATTCAAGGCAGCTAGCATGAGAGGAGAGGGAAGCTGTGAGCAATTTGCTGGACAGATGAGCCAGGATTGAATTAAGCAGTGATTCAGAGAGTAATGCATACTGAGGATGAGAATTCCAGCCCAGTCTCTACTAACCCATCTATATCTAATTGACATTCACAATACCCTCTGCAAATCACAATCACTAATCCCGTGGCACGCTGAATGCTTGCCAATATTGGGCTACTCTTCTGAAAACCTCTGCTTTCCACCAGTTTTTGCATACTTACCAAGAGTGAGTTGTTTTTATTCCTGAATGAATGCTAGTTGTAATATTCTTTAATTATGTAATTTAATTAAATGGTATGTAAACAGATGAAATGTGAATACTTCAGAAATCTGTTTTTTCTATGATAACAGTATTTTGGAAAGACTCAATAAAGTCTAATACAAAGAATTAAAATCAAAAATCGATAACCCACCCCCTACCCCCTAAATGTGGGATTTGGTGCTGGTAGACAAATGTAAAACCTTGATGATAAATGTGAAAGGATTATCGATGTGCACTCCGTTTTAAGTGTCTTTAACAGTATCTACTTAAGGTGTCTGCTTCACCTTAAAGAATTGGAAGAGGAAATTATAGGTACTATAGTATTGATGTAGATCCAGGTGGCGCTAGTGGTAAAGAGCCCGTCAGCCTGCCAATGCAGGAGAGTTAAGATACTTGGCATTTTGATCCCTCTGTCCAGAAGATCCCCTGGAGAAGGAAATGGCGACCAATTCCATCGATAGAGGAGCCTGGCAGGCTATAGTCTATAGTGCTGCAAAGAGTCAGGCACAACTGAGTGCGCGCGAGCACACACACACACATACACACACACACACACACACACACACGAAAGACTATTCAGAACTGTAATATTAGACATCTACTTTAACTTTTAAAATGCCTCTTTGTACATTAAAAAATCAGGAAATTAATATTCATACTTTAAAAAAAAATGCCAGTTAGCCAAATTTTCATTTCTGTAACCAGTTTATATCCAATTGTATTTGTAAAACAATTCCACTATAATCGTACATAGGTTTTTGTCTAATTTTCATACAACCATTCATCACAGGTTTAACTTTAGTAAAATGTTTATTTTTTTAATTACTTGCAAAATAGAATTAGGTAAAATCATGACAAATTCTCTTTTTGTTCAGTTAATCACTCCCATGGAAAGCCAGTTGTTTAGATAAAGCCATAGCTGTAATTTTATGTTTGTGATTTTATAGTATCTGCAAGTATTGTGTTAGAAATGAAAAAAGGATTGTGGAGAAACTATTGGACTGGACTACCACATTTAGAGAACACAGGAGGTAGTACCCACTTCATTGCTGACTCATTCAGTAGTGGAGTATTTGCCAGTTACTATAATTAGCCTATGCATATATTTAAGCTTTTAGTTTTGAGGAGCTTATAGTTTAGTGGGAGAGACAAATTTGGTAATAAATTAATTAGAAGAGTTTGTTAGCATATAATGTAAATAACATTTCTTGGGAATATTCCTTGAAAGTACACAAAAGCAAGACAGAATTGCATCATTTGGGTGGTTTATTGCCTTATCTAATGAAGTAGGAAAGAAGGCATGAAGAGTATTGGAAATGCAGTCAGGAGCTGTACAAAAACTTTTCTTCCGCTTTTGTATTTAATTTTCTCTTAACATTAGTCTCTTGGTAATAAGCTTACAGAGAATTTTAATTTTCTTCTTACTTGTAGTTTTAACTTTTTTATTTTTTTATTTTTTTAATTTTAGTTTTTTATTTTTTAAATTTTAAAATCTTTAATTCTTACATGCATTCCCAAACATGAACCCCCCTCCCACCTCCCTCCCCATAACATCTTTCTGGGTCATCCCCATGCACCAGCCCCAAGCATGCTGCATCCTGCGTCAGACATAGACTGGCGATTCAATTCACTTGGTAGTATACATGTTAGAATGTCATTCTCCCAAATCATCCCACCCTCTCCCTCTCCCTCTGAGTCCAAAAGTCCGTTATACACATCTGTGTCTCTTTCCCTGGCTTGCATACAGGGTCGTCATTGCCATCTTCCTAAATTCCATATATATGTGTTAGTATACTGTATTGGTGTAAAAAAAAACAAATGTCTATTATTTTAATAGGGAGAATTAGCTGATGATGTTTCTTTGCAAATACATATATTGTCCAGTTTGATGGATTTAGCAGCAGATCCAATGTAGCATGGATTGTGTTGTTAAGAAATAGCTGGTGTATGAGTGTCTCCAGAAAAAAACATCTAAACTAATATTTTTACCTCCCAAGAAATAGATGAACACGTCCCCTGTGAAGATACTCTAGGTTGTCAGCCCCACTATTCTTAAGCTAGGAGAGCTTAAAAATGTGCCTGATAAGCGTTTATCTTGAAGTCGAAATCCCTACATTAATGAAAGAAGGAAATCTTGCATCTTACAGTAGATGCTTTCCTTTTATTTCTTATCCTTTTTTTTTAAATATGTAAAAATAATACATTTATGGACTATATTTTGTTAATTAATATTTTTGTTTTATTCTAGATGATCTAGTGTGAGAGATCCGTATAGAATTGGGTTCTTTCCATGTATTTTGACAGCCTCTCTTTCACAGCCTTTGGTACAACTCTATCAAGACAATCAGAAGCCTCTAGCCAGTAATTAAATCCTTCAAAGGAAATAAATATGGCACACAAAAGAAGAAGCAGGGGTTTTTTTGGAAGCAGTGTGTCACATGGCTAAAGTCTGATTTCTGTTAATTTTGACATTAGCTAGTATATCTGAATATTAGACACAAAATATGGCTAATATCATGCTGAAGAGCAAACGTGAACCACTTATATCACTCATTTAGCAGAAAGCCTTACAGTTGGTTTGAATGTGTGGATGAAAGTACCCTAAGCTCATTTCATGAGCAAGTTTTAATTCATTATTTAATTATTTACAAGTTTTCCCATAACCCAATAACATATTTGTGGGCACTTCTGTGTGTATATGTAAAATATTCTGTTTTAAACACATACCACTAATCAGGCTAAGCCCATCATTTTTGTCTTGTTTTCATTTTCTTCTAAAATTTTAATATACCAGCACATTTTTTTTTTAATTCCTGGGCTGTTTACAGCTGAAAGTCACATTTGCTTACCTTCAGCCCCTCAGGAAAGACAGCAGATACTGCAAATATCTCAAGTGATATTACTGTGCTCAGTTTATTAAATTTTCTTGTGCTACCCTTTAGGGAATTCTAGCGGCAATGGCTTTGGACTTTTTATCAACATTTGAAGGTTTAGCTGCTACCCTCTGATACTCACTTACTGAAGATTTTATTGTTGTTAAGTGGCATTAAATCATGCCTCTTTATAAGTGCCCACTTCGCTGTATGCCTATGAATTTCTCTTCTCAAACTCAATTTTTCATAAGCATTTTTGTCAGATGTTACACGCTGTGCAGTTCTGCTAATGTCTTTGTCATGATGCCAGATATTTAACCTGAGTTCTGCGCATGTGGGTGGTGTGCCTGTCCACTAGACTTACCACTTCAGTGAAAGATGCTGGTGTCCTCATGGAATCGAGCCCCATTGGGGGAATACAACTTACAAACCAGTGGTGGAAATACATCCATGCTGGCTTTGTACTGGGGTCGTTGCTGACATTTGTGCCACTAATTCTCAGAATACATCTTCAGGGGTAAGTCACCCCGGCCACACAATTATAAGGGAAAAGCCACTTTAAGTTCACAATTCTCTGATTCCAAAAACATTACTCTATACAGTATATTGAGGGATATCATGTCCATTAGCTGACTAAGTAGACTCAAGTCAGGTATATAAATTGAGTAGGAAACTTATTTTGTACTTAGGAGAATCACTTCCTTTGCTATTTTAGCTTATTACTGTATAATTAAAATGAGTACTCCATAAAACATGAAGGAAAGGAGGTTCTACAAGGTGGATATATACATAATCAATCTCGCCTTTCCTCCAACCTAAAGTTTCTTGGATAGGTGAAATTTAATTAATCTTGAAAATACTGTTCACATCCCCACTTCTTAACCTTTCCAAGACTTAATAACTTCCTGTATGTTGCTACTCTCAGCTTTGTATCTAACTCACAGATACTGAGAACATCTGTTTAACACCCTTTTGGTAATAACCTTTCATATTTTCTTGATTTTAAAGTCTAATTAGGCATCATTCTTCTTGGAAAGTGACATTTTTATATTGAAGTTCTTTTAGTTCCATGGCCATTGAATATACACTTCTTCTTGGCTCTTAGGTATTTCCCTCTCAAGAGGTTTTTGTAATTCTGAAAACATTCCCTTCTTTCTACTGAAATTCTGTTGTCAATGACTTTGTTTGTGTAGCTGAGCAGAATTTGTCTTAAAACGAAAACAGGAAATTCAGGAACAAATTTAGGTTCTTAGGTGTTTAGTCTTCATTGGAACAAATACACTGTGTATTTCCACTGGTAATTTGGGTTCACTCAACAGTGAAGTGCTTAAGGTAAATAGTGTCACTGAAGTACCTTTGGAGGCCTACTTTGGAGGTGAGCCGTTTCACTTATATAACCAAGAAGAGATACAACTAACACTTAGTTGATTAAAAATCAGATTTCTATTGTGAAGAGCTAGCATATTTTCAAATTATTAACAGCATATATTAAAATAATAATTAAGCATTATAAATAAGTATAATTGAAAGCACACTCAGAAAGACTTTATAAATAAGATGCATCAGTTACACAGTGTTTATATAGCTTCCCCTTGCTTGTGAATTACCGTTGGATATATATGCATTCAATTTCTTTTTGAGTGCAAAGACTTAGGCTCAAGGATAGATTACTTTAATAAAAATAAACAAGGGGTATTTGTGTGTGTGTGTATGTGTGTATGTGGAGATTCTTTTCTTGAATTTAGTTTGAATTACATGAACATCTTTGGAAGTAATTTAAAATTGATGTGTTTAAAGAAAATTATTTTAATACTCTTGAGTAAATGTTCTAAACATTGTAGTGAAATAAAAATGGATACTACTAAAAATTTTACATCTGTCTTGAATTTGAAAGATAACACCTATAGAGAACATTAAATAATACAAAAGTATCATGGTACAGGACATAGACTTGGGAAATTTAGTCCACATATTTTATGAAATGTTATCTAGCCCAATTTGTAAGTAATCAGGCTTTCACAGACATCTCACCTTTTTCTAGTGAATTTGGTGAATATGACCTTTTTGATTTGTATAAGCATCACTACGAACAAAGCAAGTGGAGGTGATGGAATTCCAGTTGAGCTGTTTCAAATCCTGGAAGATGATGCTGTGAAAGTGCTGCACTCAATATACCAGCAAATTTGGAAAACTCAGCAGTGGCCACAGGACTGGAAAATTTCCATTTTCATTCCAATCCCAAAGAAAGGCAATGGCAAAGAATGCTCAAACTACCACAAAATTACACTCATCTCACACACTAGCAAAGTAATGCTCAAAATTCCCCAAGCCAGGCTTCAGCAATACGTGAACTGTGAAATCCCTGATGTTCAAGCTGGTTTTAGAAAAGGCAGAAGAACCAGAGATCAAATTGCCAACTTCCGCTGGATCATGGAAAAAGCAAGAGAGTTCCAGAAAAATATCTATTTCTGCTTTATTGACTATGCCAAAGCCTTTGAGTGTGTGGATCACAATAAACTGTGGAAAATTCTTCAAGAGATGGGAATACCAGACCACCTAACCTGCCTCTTGAGAAATCTGTATGCAGGTCAGGAAGCACCAGTTAGAACCGAACATGGAACAACAGACCGGTTCCAAATAGGAAAAGGAGTATGTCAAGGCTGTATATTGTCACCCTGCTTATTTAACTTCTATGCAGAGTACATCATGAGAAACACTGGACTGGAAGAAACACAAGCTGGAATCAAGATTTCCAGGAGAAATACCAATAACCTGAGATATGCAGATGACACCACTCTTATGGCAGAAAGTGAAGAGGAGCTGAAAAGCCTCTTGATGAAAGTGAAAGAGAGTGAAAAAATTGGCTTAAAGGTCAACATTCAGAAAACGAAGATCATGGCATCTGGTCCCATCACTTCTTGGGAAATAGATGGGTAAACAGTAGAAACAGTGTCAGACTTTATTTTTGGGGGCTCCCAAATCACTGCAGATGGTGATTGCAGCCATGAAATTAAAAAACGCTTACTCCTTGGAAGGAAAGTTATGAGCAACGTAGATAGCATATTCAAAAGCAGAGACATTACTTTGCCAAAAAAGGTCCGTCTAGTCAAGGCTATGGTTTTTCCAGTGGTCAGGTATGGATGTGAGAGTTGGACTGTGAAGAAGGCTGAGCGCTGAAGAATTGATACTTTTGAACTGTGGTGTTGGAGAAGACTCTTGAGAGTGCCCTGGACTGCAAGGAGATCCAACCAGTCCATTCTGAGGGAGATCAGTCCTGGGATTTCTTTGGAAGGAATGATGCTAAAGCTGAAACTCCAGTCCTTTGGCCACCTCATGCGAAGAGTTGACTCATTGGTAAAGACTCTGATGCCGGGAGAGATTGGGGGCAGGCGGAGATGGGACGACTGAGGATGAGATGGCTGGATGGCATCACGGAATAGATGGACGCGAGTCTGAGTGAACTCCAGGAGATGATGATGGACAGGGAGGCCTGGCGTGCTGCGATTCATGGGGTCGCAAAGTGTCAGACACGACTGAGCGACTGAACTGAACTGAACTGATTTGTACAGAAACCATTTTCTGATGTGTGTAGTAGAGGAAAACAAATTTATGTTACTATAGAGAATTTCGTTATCGATTAAGAATGGCCATCTATCAACTGGTAATTCCATAGATTTGCATTCCACATTATTTTATCATTTTTCTTAAATATTGGTTATTCCTCAGATATTTTTACACATATAAATTAACTCCATATTTAACATTTCCCTAAGAAAATGCTTCATCAACATGAACAAACCATGTTTCTTTAGTGTAGAACTATCTAAAGAGTTTGGACCACTGTATTTTTAGTGAATAATCGTCTCTACCTTTGTAGCTTAAGATAACTTTTTTCCTAATTGCTGCAAAGATGCTTATCATACATAGGTAACTCAAGGACTATTGAATACCAGCAAGGTATAAATTAAAATTAAATATACTTTAAGTTAAATAATATGAACATACATTTCAATATTAAAGGTAAATTACTTGTTATAAACTACAAGTATTTCTGTTCATAGCTCATTTATCTTTTTACTTTTCCTGTGTTTACTTAAAATTATGCAGTTGCCTGAAAGCAGTAGTATACTAGAATCCATTACATATGAATGGAGTGCAGCTATGGCAGCTGAGAAACTATTAAGTATTTATCCTAGAGACAAGGAGTAAAGTCTTATAAGTTCAGGTGACAAAATGATATATCTGAGGGGAGAGATGGCGCTTAAACTCTGACTAAAGGTTTTCAAGTTCTTGTATAGGACAGAATGACCTTGAGTTGCTTGGGTCAGTTTATGACTTCTTCAGTAGGATTTAAAACCTTGTTTTATCCTAATGCACTTGCCAAGATCTCTAGAACGATACTACAGTAGGGGTGAATCCAAGCATGTGTGCGTCTTCCCATGTAAAGTTTTTTGGTACCTATGACTCTGCCTCATCTCTTAACCTCCTTTTGTTCCAGCAACCAGACGAAGGTAGACTAAATTACAGCTTGCCTTGGTGGTACTGTTCCTCTCTAAGTTTCTGTCCCAGACTGTCTCTGACAACACTCTGGGACACTGGCAGGAAGTCTCCCCTAGTCTCACCCTTGCAAAGCCTGGGAATATGAAGGAATTCACATTCCTTAATAAGGGCAACTCTTCTTAAGGGAATTAGTGAAGAAAGCCCCCCTGGCAACTTTCTGTCCCTTGATCAGACAATTTTAAGCATACTACATATGCTTCCTCAGAGGGTCATGGCGTGATCAAGCCTGAATTGCCCACTGTGTTGACTGTGAAAACACCTCCTACTGATTTTCACTCTCTACCCATGCATGCGACCTCCCTCACCCTGGCTTCCTGGCATCAATTCCCGAATAAAATCCCTGCATGCTAGCTTATGTTCCAGGCACTGCTTTCCAGAGAGATTGGCACAGGAAAGAGACATGACTCACTCATTACTGAATACCGTCATCCTTGGTATCAGTGGGGCTTGGTGCCAGGACCTGCCACAAATATCAAAATCTGTGGATGCTTAAATCCCATAGTTGGCCCTCCTTGTCTACAATTCTGCCTCTGAGGATTCAACCAACCATGGATTCAGTCAACCGCAGAAGGTATATTGAGTTTGGAATTCGTGGTTGGCTGAATCTGCAGGTGCAGAACTTATAGAAAACCAACTGTATGTTTACCGAAGAAACTCTGCACGTCAATGGACCCCACAGAGTTCAAACCCATGCCCTTGAAGGATCAACTGTACTCCATTCTCTCACGTTTGCCATTCAGCAGTACTTTCTCATGCATGAAAACCCATAATTGAATTTTTTTTCTAATTTCATTATTAATCTGTGTCTATTTGGGGGGCAATATTTTGCATGTTATTTAATTGCCACACTATCCTGTGTTTTAATATGAAAGAATATGACTCCTCTCTCATTCTTTGCCAAAATCATCTTGCTATTTTTGAAAATTTCTTTGTGTATGTATTATGTCAAAGTAAATTTGTCAGGGACATTGAAATCTTGACATTTTGATTGGGATTACAATTAATTCATACATTAATACAAGAAGAAATGCATTTAATAATTTGCATTTTCTTAACCAAGAACATGGCATGTATTTTGAATTTCCCTCTTTGTAATTTATGAAAGTGAAAGTGAAGTTGCTCAGTCATGTCCAACTCTTTGCGACCCGTTGACTATAGCCCACCAAGCTCCTCTGTCCATGGAATTCTCCAGGCAAGAATACTGGAGTGAGTTGCCATTTCCTTCTCCAGGGGATCTTTCCAACCCAGGGATCAAACCCAGTTCTCCCACATTACAGGCAGATGTTTTAACCTCTGCACCACCAGGGAAGCCCTTAAATACAAGAATCCAAGTACTAACATCAAAGATTTCAAGGGAGGAAAGGAAGCCAGGTTGAAAGAAGAAGGGGGAGGAGGTGGGAGAGGGGGGCGAAAGGGGTGGCCTTACAGACGTCTCCTGCCACCTACAGATACCCAGGCGTTATGGGACTTTTCCCTGGGCCTCCAGAGAAGGGAGGACTGGAACTCGGCCCTACCAGAAATCAGACCAGACCAGAACCAGAATTCAAGTTCTCTGCCAAGAGGAGGTAATCAGTCTCCGATCCTCAGCTCTGCCTGAGGGCCCTTCGACCAGATTCCTGCATCCAGGACTGGGGGACTAGAAAAACAGGGAAGGATAGGAAGGGTTAAGGAGAGGAAAGAGAGAGGGAAGGGGAGAGAGGTCAGTAAAGTCTCTCGTTTTTACCGGTCGGGGCACTCTGGCCAGTTGTCCACGTCAGGAGGAGACCAGGGACAAAAGGGTCCTAGTTGCGGCCTCTGGGTCTGGTCCATTGGCAGGCAAGCTGGCCCCTGAGTACCCCGAGTGGTCAGGAAGTCAGTCTCAGCGAGACGAATCCCACCAGAGTTGCCATTTGTTGCAGGAAGGAGGATTTAAGTTAATTTTATTCATATGAGGATTGCATACTATTCACTCACTGTTTTCTATGTTTCCTATTTTTGCTTTTCTGAGATATATTTCACTAAAGCATTTTATAGTTAATGTTTGATGTTTGGAAGGATATTTATTTTAAATACTTTCCTGGTACATCTAACAGTTTCTAGAATGAATTTTAGTTCTGACATTCTTGTAGTGCATTGTCTTGTAAACCTAAGGAAGAAAATTGTATCATTTACCATTAATGATGGGTTACATCTTCCTTTCTAACATTTAAATCTCTTATTTCCTATTCCTTTTTAATTTTGACGGAACCTTCTAGAATAATGGTAAATAACACAAATAATAATGTATTTTCTTATCTCTATTCATACTTCTTAATGGAATGCAATTTTTTTTTACTACTGTTATTTATTTGTCGCTTTGATTGCTACTCTTTATCAACAAAACTTACTCTATAACTCCAATACTCCATGTTGTGTTTCAGAAGAACAGCATCACAGTCACCTGGGAATGTATTAGAAATGTAAGAATTCAAGTCCCACTCAGTCTTACTGACTCAGAACCAGCATTCAGTAAGATCCCCAGGTGATCCATATCGTATTAAAGTGTAATAAGCACTGTTCTAGATAAATATATCTTTAGGTAAATGGTGAATATATAAAGCCAGGGAAAACAGTTTTTCACTAATGTTGAATCTGAGTACCATTGTTAAAATATAAGTGAAAGGTCAAGCTTACATTCACAATGAAAGCTTACTTTACTTGGTTTGTTGAAACCAATTCTAATTTTTTAATTTTTATTTCCAATTTGAGTGTAACCAAGTTGCAAAATAAATATGTAAGTGTGGAAATAAAGTATGTCTGAAAGCCCTTGAATGTAATTACAATATTATGGAAATAACTTCACAGTGGGTAATCCTTACCGTTGAGGTCTTTAAAAGAAGGAGAAAAAGATCTTTGTAGAATGAGTATCTGTGGCTAAAAATCTCATCATCTGTTAGACATATGCTAAATAGTTCTTGGGGTAGCTTTTATAAAATGATGCTGCTTCAGTGCAGTTTATGGAAAACTGCTATTATTATTAAAAACTACAACTTTATTTACTTTTAGAAGACCTGATTAAAGTGAAACTGGAAACGGCATGGATTATTAGAATTTCTAGTTTGTTCAGACCTGCATCTTCTTTATCCATAAAGAGGGCAAGATGCAAACAAGAATTTACAGATGAGATTAATGAAATAAAGGAAGTCTCTAGTACTAATTAAAATTAAAAAGGATGAACAGATGGTCTTAACACAGCTGGAAGTATTCCGATGAAATTCTGCCCATGTGTTTACCAAGGCATCTCTGTTGCAAGAAAACACACCTGCTTACTTTTCTAAGGGCAAAAATATTATTAAATATGGTTTTTATTCACTGTCATTTTGGCTGTTAAATCATTCCATAGTGTTTCAGTCTCGTCATATGCAGAGATAATCAACTTTAAGTAACGTATTAGTATATATAAAATGTGTGTGTTCCCTTGGGTGCAATAATTTTAATCATGACTTCAAATGGCAAGATAATCATTTGGTACTTAAGTTTTGGTTTTTGACTGTGCGTAAAAAAACACTCATGGAATGGGTAATGAAGAAAAATAAACATAAGGCTCTGAGTTAATTTTACTAGATTCTAAATAAAGTTTTCATTTCTTTAATATTTAAGATCATTTACCAAGCCTTTGTTCATTATTCATTGTCTTGGAATTTGTAACAACATATACAACTGATATTATTCATCATTCCTCTGATGGCTCCAGGGCAGAGTCTCTCCCATTCTTTTTTCATGATTCTATTGGTGTTGGCAATCCCTGGCATTCTTTGCCCTCTAGTCTCCACCTCTGTCTTCACATGGCCATCTACCTATGTGTATCTGCGTTTGTGTCTCTTTTCCCCTTCTAATAAGGATACTAGTTAGATTAACCGCCTACCCTGCCAATTAATTAACTTGATTATATCTGCAAAGACCTTATTTCTAAAATAAAGTCTCATTCACAGGTAATGATCATTAACATTTCAATACATCTATTTCAAGGACACAGTTCAGCTCATAATATACATTTATATTTGGCAAATCAACCCTGGACATTCATTGGAAGAACTGATGATGAAGCTGAAACTCCAATACTTTGGCCACCTGATACGAAGAGCTGACTCATTGGAAAAGACCCCGATGCTGGGAAAGATTGAGGGCATGAGGAAAAGGGGGCAACAGAGGACTAGATGGTTGGATGGCATCACCAACTCAATGAAGATGAATTTGAGCAAATTCCAGAGGATGGTGAAGGTCACGGAAGTCTGGGATGCTGCAGTCCATGGGGTCACAAAGAGGCAGACATGACTGAGCGACTAAAAAACAACAAAACACATTTAGCTCAATGGCAATAGTACTGGCAATTGTCTGCTTAATATAGTAGTGCTTTACTTTTTTTTTTTTTTTTACTTTATTTTACTTTACAATACTGTATTGGTTTTGCCATACATTGACATGAATCCACCACGGGTGTATACAAGCTCCCAATCCTGAATCCCCCTCCCACCTCCCACCCCATATCATCTCTCTGGATCATCCCCATGCACCAGCCCCAAGCATCCTGTATCCTGTATCGAACCTAGACTGGCACTTTGTTTCTTACATGATAGTATACATGTTTCAGTGCCATTCTCCCAAATCATCCCACCCTCTCCCTCTCCCCCAGAGTCCAAAAGTCCATTCTATACATCTGTGTCTCTTCTGCTGTCTTGCATACAGGGTCATCATTACCATCTTTCTAAATTCCGTATATATGTGTCAGTATACTGTATTGGTGTTTTTCTTTCTGCCTTACTTCACTCTGTATAATCGGTTCCAGTTTCATCCACCTCATTAGAACTGATTCAAATGTATTCTTTTTAATGGCTGAGTAATACTCCATTGTGTATATGTACCACAGCTTTCTTATCCATTCATCTGCTGATGGACGTCTAGGTTGTTTCTATGTCCTGGCTATTATAAACAGTGCTGCAGTGAACATTGGGGTATTACTTTTTGAAAATCACTGAAGTCTTTTCCCTAATAACAGTTCTATGTGGTAGATGAAAGTGAAAGTGAAGTCGCTCAGTCATGTCTGACGCTTTGCGACCCCATGGACTATAGCCCACCAGGCTCCGCCCTCCATGGAGTTCTCCAGGCAAGAGTACTGGAGTGGGTTGCCATTTCCTTCTCCAGGGGATCTTCCCGATGCAGGGATCAAACCTGGGTCTCCTGCATTCCATTCCAGGCACACGCTTTAACCTCTGAGCCACCAGGGAGGCCCTTGTGGTAGATAGAGCTGATATTGCTACTATTTTTACTGATGAAGACACAATGATATATGAAAAGCCAGGCTTTTCCATGGAGCACTCAGAAGCCAATATTTGTGTTGCAATGTGCATCTTTGGAAGACAGTTTTTGGTGTGGCTCCCAGCATGTCCTGTACCATGGTGTTCACACCCTTGGGTAGTCTCTTCTCTTGGAGTGAGGTCTTCCCTATTAACTGGTTTCTGATGAAAAGAATACAACAAAGTAACAGGATGAGATGTGATCACAAAGCCTATGATTCCAGGCTTTCTTGCTGGCCTTCTCTTCCTGGGAGGGAAGCCAGCTGCCATTCTGTGAGATAGTCCATGGAGAGCCAGGGACAAAGATTGGAGGGCGGTGTCCTGCCAACAGCATGCGATGGAGTGAGGCATCATTCAGACCAGCTGCAAGGCACTAAGTCCTGCCAACGGCCTTGTGAGTGTGCTAGGAAGCGGATCCTTCCTGGTTGAGCATTCAGATGACTACAGCCTCTGAAAGACTAAAACCAGACTACCCGGCTAAGACACACTGGGATTTCTGATCTACAGAAAGGATGATGGGATAACTGTTGGTGTTGCCTCTGTGTTTCAGTGTCGCTGGTTATACCCCAACAGGTAACTAATGCGTTTCCTCATCTACTTCTGCTGCTGTTAACTGCCAGTAGTCAACCAAGGCTTTTTATATGAAGGTGGTATTTTCCAGCTTTCTGTCTAAGCAGATTCCACTTTGTTCTAGTAATTCATGGGAAGATTGGAGAGAATGGTAAAGACAAAATTAGCAAGAAAACTTTCTATTCAGCTATAAAAAATCCTAGAAGTACAATATTATGTGTTGATAATAAAGATGTCTCACTCTTTCCTTGGCAACCCAGATCACCCTAGGGAAAGAAAAGAGCTATGCTGGGGTGTTTCAACGGCCTGTTGTTGTTTAGTTGCTAAGTCATGTCTGACTCTTTGTGACCCATGGACTGTAGCCCGCCAGTCTTCTCTGTCCATGGGATTTTCCAGGCAAGAATACTGGAGTGGGTTGCCATTTCCTTCTCCAGAGAATTTTCCCAACCCAGGGGTTGAACCTAGGTCTCCTGCATTGGCAGACAGATTTTTACTTCTGAGCCATCAGAAAAGTCCTCAGTGGTCTGTACTGCGTGCTATGCTTAGTCACTCAGTTGTGTCTGACTCTTTGTGACCCCATGGCTTGTGGCCTGCCAGGCTCCTCTGTCCATGGTGTACTTGGGTTTAAATGTTGTGTGTGAAACCATGTATTTTGTGGGCACAAGATATCCTTATGAAAAGAGAAGAGAAGATTTTTCTTGGTGTATGGAGATACTTATAAGTAAATAATTATTCATTTTGAGAAGCGTTTACCAAAAACAGTGGCCACACTGACTGCAGATTCCCCACTGCATTTTATTTTCCCAGTAGGAATAGAAGCTGCTTATAATAAATTTTGATTTGTGACACAGATAAACACATTCAGTTTGAAGCTCTATCACTTTAGAGGGAAAGGTGTTTCTAATGTTCTTTTTGATTCATCGTTTAAACAAAATTAAAGTATGTAATTTTATTCCTCCTAATTTGCTGTCACTCTTAAAAGCTATTGGTTGATCAGTGCTGGTGATAATCGCCCTAGTCAAATCATGCGCTTGAGATACTCAGTCACTTATGTCATATTTTCTAGTGGAGAGAGAAAACAATGAATTCTTCATCTTGTATTTTTGTTTTCAAGAGGAGTTTCTAAATAAAATCCCCAATGCGATTGAGAAGAAATTACATTTCTGCCATAATCTCAAAGACATCAATTTTTATCACCTGACTTTAATTTGGGATATAGTTTTCCATTGATTAATGACCAGATTTAAAGATTATTTTGGAAATAAAGATTGAACATATCTTTTTTTTTAATATTCTGCTATATCTTTATTCCCTAGTACATTCTGCTATGCTTTTCAATAGAATTGAATTTATTTACACAACATTCTGTGTCCTTGGTGTATCACTTTAAAGATGCAATCACTCATTGAGGTGTGATTCATCTTGATTTCATAGCAGTGTGATGAAAATCCATCCCTTAAAGATATTACACCTGTACAAATGAGAATTGTTTTATCCCTTTCTTCAGAGTGTTCGCTCTTGTAATTCTCTCTGATTTAAGGTACTGTAGAGACTAAGACTAATTGTATCTCCCTGAAACTTAGCATTAAAAATAGAAAATGACTTTTGTGCATTCAAAGGCAAGATTTGTTCAATAATGATATAACCTATAGAGCTCTATGTTGCGTCTCAAATGTGTGTCATTTAACATTTTTCCTAAGGAAGTTTAATTTAGTCATTTCATTGACCCTAAATTATGAAATTATCATAAAGAGTAGAACCAGAAATTGAAAGCTTGGTAAATTTTTGTTAAAAAGTCTAATAGTTCAAGTGGAGCTAATATTTTTCAATGGGAGGTTTGTGTGTGTGAGAGAGAGACAGAAAGATAATGAGTGATGTGTTTTCTGATGCTCCTTGTGAATTTTGACTTGACTGTTACAAGGCCTTAAATGAGACATTTCAAAGGCCAAGATACTTACTATGGAACAGCCACTTACTAAGAAACACCCTTTGGCTTGCAGACTAGTACTTGCTCTTTAGGAGCAAAATTGGAGGCAAAAGAGCCAGAGGAATGCTACTCATCCTTTCTAATGTGCTATGTCCAGGCCTCTCTGCCTGGAGAGGATCTGGTCATTTCATCCCAATGTGGTTATAGTTTATCACAACCCTGTACGTACAAATTATCAGTGATGATTATCAGAGCCATCAAATCATTGCTCTTTATGTTTCTCCCTTGTCCTAATTAATTTGTGAGCAAAGCTTCTAAAATGTGTTTAATCAGTTATTTCTTTTTAAAATCAGACATTAGTAAGATACAAAAAATAAAAATCAATGTTTTCCATGGATGTACTATTCAATAACTTAATTAGTAGTGAGATAATTACTTTCAAAACCAAAACAGCACTCCATTCCATTTATTTAGATAATCAAGCAAATCAGCACATTTTTAGCTAGTAGAAAATATAAATGAGTTTAAAAATCAGGATGCATTAATTGAATGCGCTCAATTATAATTTAAGTTCCTAACTAAAGTTTTCCGTCTTTAGATTTCGGTATGCCAGGCTACCTTTCACTTCATGGATGCTAATATTATTAGATGAACTTAGAAGTAAAATCAAGACCTTATCCATCTATCTATCTATCTGCATGTACTTTACAAACAAATGCCCTAACAAACGAATGCCCATTTGTGAAGGCTATTTATTTTTCTTCTTGTGGCTTTATTTGAACTCTCTCAATCCTGTGTGGGATACAGTGACATATTTATGTCTTTGCATTCATGTCAGACCTTTAAGAGTTTCTTGCCTATTCCTACCAGACTGTTTTAAACAGCTCTTTGTCAGTTTCAGTTCTCGCCCATAAACTTGGCTTCGAGTTTCCACCTTGTTTAAAACTCCTGGGTCAGTAACCTCTGTAACCCGAACCAGATGGGGAAAAGTTCGCCCAAACAATGTTGAAACATGTTGACCTTGACCACATATTATAGAGTGGAGGCTTAGGAAACCTCATATGAAGTCCTATTTTTCTTTCCTTTGGGTATGTCAAAGAAGATTCCTTAAAGCTTCTAAGGTCACATATTTGCCTATTTGCAAATTTATAGCATCTCCTCTTTCCTCCTTTTTTTTTTGCCTACACCTGCTTTAGTTCCTTGGGAGCGTTCAGTGGCCTCCATCCTCCCAACTTTTCAAGGGTGGCTAGTTGCATGGCCTGCTTCCTACCAGAATTCTTTCTGTTGTTGGCAAAACCATTTCTTCTCTGTCATCATCCCCACATCATGGTCTCCATCATTCTATTTATCAGGAGTCACGCTCTTACATATGAGGACAACGACTCTCTTCCACCTGAGGAGCTTTGGTCTGATGCTTCCTCATAACCTTCTCCCTTTTAGAGGTCCCGCAGTGGACTTGGGACCTGGAATTAACTTTTCTTTCAGACTAACATTGATGAGAGAAAAGTCTTGTCTGCGGGATCAAATTGGAGCTGATATGTTGATGTTTTTATTTAGAAAATACTCCTTTTGTCGACTAGATTATGTTTGACTGAATCTTGGGGACAAAGCTTTAGGGAACAAGCATTTACCAACACAGGAACGCTAAAAAAAGGACAAGACTTTTACTTGCCAGCGTGCAGTTTCATTCTGCAGAGCACCTGAGACAGTTACTGTAATCAGGGAAACGCAGCTTTCAAAATAATTGTAATAATATCTTCTGCTAAATTATACTACTTGTACCATATAAAGATGAAATCTTTCGATATGAACTCCAAGAATTGTAAAAGAGCGTCATCTAATCACTGGCTGCAGATTATTGCTTTTTTTCCCCATTTTTCTAGTTCTTCTTCCAGAGGTCTTAGAACACACGCTTTCCTGAATCAGCCCACATTTCATCTCCCCCATTTGCCCTAATCTGGGCCTTAGCATCTGCTGCCTGACCCTCTATAAATAAATCTCCCAAGTGATCCAGCTTCCCCTCTTACCCCCTACCTATTGGCCATGCTTCATAGAGCTGCTAAAGTGATCTTGACAGGGTGTGGCCAACTTTTTCTTAAAGGGCCTGATAAAAAATATTCCAGGCATTTGGGCCACATTATCTTTGTCGCGACCACTCAACTGTGGTGTTGTAGGAAAAAAGCATGACAGCAACCATGGGCAGTAGGTCAAAGAATGTGCATGACTGTGATCCAGTAAATTTGATTTACACAAACTAAAGGGAGGACTATTGAGCACATTTTGCCAACTCCTGTCTTAAAACTATCAGAACATGTCACTCTACTGCTGAGGTCCTCCTTTGTCTTGCCACATAGATGGGATAAAATCTGAATTTCTTGCGAAGCCTTACTGCTTTTTTCTTTGTTTGAGACTTAGAGTCTTAATATTTGCATAATTCTGCATCCTGTATACCTGAGTTAAGATCTTGTAAAGGTGATGTCAGCCCTTTGCCAAGAGCCAATTTTATAAGTCATGTGCCCTTAATTTTCCTTTATTATTTTGGCCACACCACATAGTATGCGGGATCTTAGTTTCTTGCCCAGGGATCGAACCCCTGCCCCCTGCAATGGGAACACAAAGTCTTATCCACTGGACCACCAGGGAAGTCCCAGGCTTGCCTCTCTTGACTCACTTCTTCACATCCGTAACCAGGCATCCTCCTCCTTGTATCCCTCACCAGCTCTAACTACTTTGGTCCTCTTGCTGTAACTCACAGTAATGGACTATCTCCTCCCTTGAAACTCTCTTCACTCCCATAAACACCTGGCTGGTGTGTTTTTGGTTTTATTTTTAACCAGTTGGGATTTAGTTCAAGTTCATTTCTGCAGAGATACTTCCCTGACCATCCTGTGAAAAATATTGCTCACCTTGTCCCTGTACCACTTTCTTATCTCTTTTACAGATTTACTTTATTCAGAGTTCATAACTTTTTAACTTATTTACTTTAATTGGAGGATAACTACTTTACAATATTGTATATGGTTTTTGCCATATGTCAACGTATCAGCCACAGGTATACCTGTGTGCCCCCGATCCTGAACCCCACCTCCCACTTCCCTTCCCACCCTGGGTTGTTTTGGAGCGCTGGGTTTGGGTGCCCTGCTTGATGCTTCGAACTTGCACTGGCCATCTCTTTTACATCTGGTAATGCACATTTTTCTATGCTGTTCTCTCAAATCATCCCACCCTCGCCTTCTCCCACAGTCCAAAAGTCTGTTCTTTACGTCTGTGTCTCTTTTGCTGCCCTGCATGTAGGAATGTTGGTACTATCTTTCTAAATTCCATATACATACATGAATATACAGTATTTTGTGTCTCTTTTGCTGCCCTGCATGTAGGAATGTTGGTACTATCTTTCTAAATTCCATATACATACATGAATATACAGTATTTGTCTTCCTCTTTCTAACTTACTTCACTTTGTATAATAGGCTCCAGTTCTTCCACTTCATTAGAACTGAATCAAATGTGATCCTTTTTATACCTGAATAATATTCCATTGTGTAATATGTACCACAACTTCCTTATCCATTCATCTGCCAGTGGACATCTAGGTTGCTTCCCTGTCCTAGCTATTGTAGACAGTGCTGCGACGAACATTGGTATATAGGTATCTCTCTCAAATTATCTTATTTTGTATATTTATTTATTTTGTGTTGTACTACTAGAACATAAAGTCTAGGAAGGCATGGATTTTGCTTTCTGTGAATCATAATTAGTGCACAATTAATGTATGATGAATGAATATATTAATAGATGAGTATAGTTTGTTTACTTTTAGCATATATTTTAACTATGAACTATTAATAGAGGAAAAAGAATAATTCCCTAAAAGCATGATTAAGCCAGAATAAGGACATGATATGGAATTGCTTACATCTTACTTGCTATATTAACCGAAGTAGAAGTAGAGGTTTGAATGGTCTAGAGTTTCCTGTCCCTTCACTCTGTGCTGCTTATCATACATCCAGAGGAAAATTCTGAGGGCTATGCTCGATAAGGACATTGAGACTCTGGACCCACCCAGGAGAGAACTCTCAGAGCACACTCTCAAAGGAGCAGCTGACAATCTGTTTGCTCAGACTAGAGAAGATTTATAGTACTGGGAACTCAATATTGACATATAGCTTTATAAAATACCATGGCTCAAATATTCAAATACCAATGAAATTATCAAAAGATGCATGAATTCATTAGTCATCGGAGAAATGTCAGTGAAACTCACAGTGAAGGTACTACTGTATACTAATTAGAATAGCTTACATGAGAAAGATAGTATTAATACCCAGAGTTGACAAGGATGAGAAGCAAGTGGAATTCTCAATTTACAGCAAAGAATACATGGGTGCGATCATTAGGAAAACTGTTGGACAGGATCTACTAAAACAAGAAGATAACCGACTGATTGGGAGAAGATATTTTCTAATGATATGACCAATAGGGATTATTATCCAATACAGACAAACAGCTCATACAACTCAATATCCACACACAAAATCCAATCACATAATAGGGCAGAATAACTAAATAGATATTTTTTCAAAGAGGAAATGTAAATGACCAACAGGCACATGAAAAGATTCTCAACATTCCTAATCATCAGGCTTTCCTGGTGGCTCACATGGTAAAGAATCTGGCTGCAATGCAGGAGACTCAGGTTTGATCCCCTGGAGAAGGGAATGGTTACCCACTCCAGTATTCTTGCCTGGAGCATCCCATGGACAGAGAAGCCTGGCAGGCTACAGCCAGTGGGGTCACAAATAGACATGACTGATCCAGTAAGCACATCAGGGAAATACAAGTCAAAATCCCATGAGATATCACCTCACATCTGTCAGAATGGTTATTATCAAAAAGAACACAAATAACAAGGTGGAAGAGGATATAGAGGATACATACATATATGGAATACTACTCAACCATAAAAAAGAATGAGATTTTGCCATTTGCAGCAACATCGATTGACTTGGAGGGCATTATGCTAAGTGAAATAAGACAGAGAGAGAAAGGCAAATACTGTATATCAGTTATATGTGGAATGTAAAAAACATAGCAAACTAGCAAATATAACAAAAAAGAAGCAGACTCACAGATATAAAGCACAACCTAGTGATTACCTGGTGGGAAGAGGGAAATGGGGAGGGGCACTATAGAGGTAGGGGGTTAAAGGGGCTATTATGCAGTTATATGAATTCATGTGTGTGAAATTTGAAAATTGTAAGGAATTACAGAATGTAAAGTGTTTCATTCAAACAAAGTGTGAGAAAAAAATAAAACTGAAGACAGGCATGTCTTTGTCTCAATTAAATACTTTCATTTCTAAATATTTACCCCCATAGAAGTGTGTCCAAATGTGTCCTAAAAGTTTTGCACGTAAAAACTCATGACAGCACTATTCAGAGGAACCCCAATTGGAACAACTGAAAGTAAAATGTAGTGTATTCGTTTAATGGATACTGTGCAACAATTGCTACACTTGATAAATCTGGTATGTCTCATTAATATAACAGTGAACGTAAGAACCACAGTGAAGAACCCATTCTGTGAGTTTATACATACAAGTTAAAAACTAATATCTGTTAAAAGTCCCTTGATGATTGGTAAGGGAGCTTTTGGGGTGCTACTAATGGTTCTATTTCTTATATCCTGTACATGGATGTGATCTTTTCTTTATATAAGGTATATATTAATAACATGTTTACCTAATTATATGTTGCTTCATGGTTTCTTTCATCATCTTAAAACAAAGCCCTCATTTCTGCCTTTGGTTTTCCTCCCAAAAGTTTTATACCAGGTGTTCTGTAAGTTCAAGTGACAGCATTCTTAGGATGAATAAGATAGGTGGATATATTAGGGAATGTTCCAGCTGCCTTATGAATTGACCTAGATGGAAAAAATAACAGTCTTACTTTAATAAATCACACTCTATGTCTCACTTGGTTTCCGGCTTCAGCATAAAATTTTGAAACTATCCCCATATCCTTGATGCCATTTCTTTGCAGCTTTGATCCTGGATGGATTTTTTTGCTAGTCCTTGTGCTTTCCCAGCTGAGATCTTACGCAGCACTGTCATCACCCAGAGCCTACCCCCTGCTTGGTGCCATTTGTTGTAATTAATTGGCCTCGACGGCATGAGATCCCATTTAACAAAACATTTGATGGCTCCTCTGGTTGATACATGCCTCAGAAACTCCCTGAGTGTCTAAGGTTTTCATTAGTTGTTAGAGCCCACTGAGTTAATTATATTGTGCAGTAGGTTTTCAGGTTGAACAGTCAACGAAAGGAGTAAACAGGAGGATGTTGGAAAGGAGTAAACCTTTCCTGATTTTGGCAGCCTTCAACATTACCCTCAGAAGTTAAAAATCTTTCACGGAGGCCTTTCTCTAGGCAAAAGTTGATGACCTGGGAGTGACTTAATAGATCCAGGTGGTCCTTAGAAGAAATAAAATAGGACCTCACCCCTTGCTGGAATGTGAAGTTTTTGGTAAAACTGGAGGGGCCCATTACAATCTGTTGACAACATTCCTCCTTGAAAGGTCAGGACAAAAGGAAGGTGAAAGAGGCAAGCCCAGTTAAATCCTCCTTTACTCTGGAGTCCACATGCTGAGTAAGGGGAGACAAGGAAGGGAGGGGGTTGCTGGAGAGCAGTGATGTTCATTCTCTGTATGACATCAGTGGGTAGAAAATGAGGGCCATTTCGTTTATAATCAGTTTCAGTACCAGCACTAACATTAGCTTTATGATCATTTCTGGGTCTGAATTCTTATGCTGAACAGGAAAGCAGGATCCATACTACACTGTGAACCTCTTCAGAGTTTTTGCAATATTGTCAGATACACTGCTCATCACAGAAGTGCTGTATATGAGAAGAACTCGAAGGAACTCACACGACTCTTAGCCCTGAATGGAGTCCCAGTTTCTGGATGTAAATCTGGTTGTCATGAAGCATTCTCTTCTTGCTGGAAAATAGCTCATGCTCGAACCCAGCAGAGTATTTGGATTCTAGACTTTTCAGGTTTGCATCTATCCTATTTATTATACCAAGCTTTTGACTATACCAGGGGCAAGAATTATTGCAGTATTTCTTTTTTAGTCATGTATATGTGGTGCAGACTTTAAGTATGGACTAGATATAATACATGTATGGGTCTCAATTACAGGCATAGATATGGCTGTGAATATAGATTATAAATATGAATATTCATTATAATGAATATGGTATAGTCACATAAAGGAAACCAAGACATAGAGTGAAGAAAGAGCTATCAAATGTTAGGACATGCTGATGCTTTTAAAACAGGTCTGCCTCTTCTTATCAGTCTTTAAGATCAATTTTAATTATCTAAATATTTGGGGGAAAATCAACTTTACATATAAATAATAATGAAAGTGATTGAAGTGTGAGATCCTGAAGGCAAAGATAACATATTTTTGTCTCCATATCCCTAGCCCCTTTCACCTAATTGATAGTATATGGTTGGCGAATGAATAAATGAAAACAGGAAAAAATGACATATCTCAACCCATTCTAAATAAAGTTAATAATAATAATAATAATAATGAAATCAACCTCTAAACATATCCCCTCCACACCGAGATGATGCATGTCTGGCTTCTTACTCTAAGGAAAAAGGTGAAAATTTGCACCTTTCCTATCCCATGATTTCTCAAAGTAATGCCTAGATGTTTCTATGTTTCTTTTTTTTTATTATTTTGGCTATCATGTTTTTAATTTCTAAGAACTTCAGTTTTTGATTTCTCCCTTTAAAGATTTTATTTATTCTTTTATTTATGTTATTTTTGACTGTGCTGGGTCTTCATTGCTGGGCAGGCTTTTCTCAGCTTACAGTTAGCAGAGGCTACTACTGTATGGTTGTGGTGTGCAGGCTTCTCACTGTGGTGGCTTCTCTGGTTGTGCAGCATGAGGTTCTAGGTGCCAGGATTTCAGTAGTTACAGCATATGGGCTTAGCAGTTGCAGATCCTGGGCTCTAGAGCACAGGCTCAATAGTTGTGGCCCATGGTTTTAGTAAAGAATCTGCCTGCAATGCGGGAGACCTGAGTTCAATCCCTGGGTTGGGAAGATCCCCTGGAGGGGTCATGGTAACCTACTCCAGTATTCTTGCCTGGAGAATCCCATGGACAGAGGAGCCTGGCAGGCTACAGTCCATGGGGTCACAAAGAGTCGGACATGACTGAGCGATTAAGCACAACACACATGAACTTAGTTGTTCCATGGCATGTGGGATCTTCCTGAATCAGGGATCGAACCTGTGTCTCCTTCACTGGCAGGTGGATTCTTTACCACTGAGCCACCTGGGAACCAACCACTCCCCCCCATCAGTTTCTTTGGGAGAGGGGATGCGCAGCTCACTGCTCCAGCACAGGAGCAGCTTCAGTTGTGTGCAGGGAAGATAAACAGAGGTTGACAGCAGGGGTTTGTAGCTGAAAACACTATCAACCACTGTAGCTTATTAAGACCACCAGCACAAGAAAACAAATACTCGAGATGCTTATAAGACAGATGATTTTGTTTATCTCAAGTGAAAAAGACAAGCAATGAGACCCCTGGGATCCCTGAAATGCGAAACTTCTAAAGCTAATTGAGATATGATTAAAAAGATTGCTGCGCGTTATTGCCAGCAGTCATGGAGTTTTGTCATTAGGTTCCCCCGTGTTGGAGCAATCACGCCAGTTATGGCTTTAGCAAGCAGCCAACTTCAGTGTACACATTTTCTTGTAAAACGATAACTTATTAAGGGTAGTGGAATTTTTGAAACAAATTCAATAAATGTATCTTAAGAAATTTCTCTCTCTGGTATTTGTTCGACTCAGATGTATCACTTGCATTCTAGCTTTCTATATAGCAATGCTGTTCAGTGTAAATACAATGTAAGTCACATGTGTAATTTTAAATTTTCTTGTAACCACATTACAAAATGCAAAAAGAAGCAGGAGAAATTACATTTAATGATATTTTCATATAACTTAATATATCTAAAATAATAATATTTCAACATGATCCAATATACAAAAATATTAATGAGATATTCTGCATTATTTTTCTGTGCTGTCTTTGAAATTCAGTGTGTATTTTATATATATGAATCATTTCAGTTTTGTCCAGCTATGTCATGCTTTATGACTGGTAGTTACTGTATTGAACTGGGCAAGACTATAGCTTTTTTCTGCATAATTATTGTATGAAATATATTAGGCTATAGCTATGCCACTTAAAAATTTCAGGACTGCACCTTTTTAGTGGCGTTAGTTTTGCTCATGGGAAAAAAAAAAAAAAACCACTCCCTTTCTACACTAATCTTTCCATGAATCTCCCAGTATATGAAAAAGTGGTCTGATCATAAAAAGCATATCATCAAAATATTGATAAGTGATGGAATTCCAGTTGAGGTGTTTCAAATCCTGAAAGATGATGCTGTGAAAGTGCTACACTCAATATGCCAGCAAATTTGGAAAACTCACAGTGGCCACAGGACTGGAAAAGGTCAGTTTTCATTCCAAATCCAAAGAAAGGCAATGCCGAAGAATGCTCAAACTACCGCACAATTGCACTCATCTCACATGCTAGTAAAGTAATGCTTAAAATTCTCCAAGCCAGGCTTCAGCAATACGTGAACCGTGAACTCCCTGATGTTCAAGCTGGTTTTAGAAAAGGCAGAAGAACCAGAGATCAAATTGCCAACATCCGCTGGATCATGGAGAAAGCAAGAGAGTTCCAGAAAAACATCTATTTCTGCTTTACTGAGCATGCCAAAGCCTTTGAGTGTGTGGATCACAATTAACTGTGGAAAATTCTTCAAGAGATGGGAATACCAGACCACCTAACCTGCCTCTTGAGAAATCTGTATGCAGGTCAGGAAGCACCAGTTAGAACTGGACATGGAACAACAGACTGGTTCCAAATAGGAAAAGGAGTATGTCAAGGCTGTATATTGTCACCCTGCTTACTTAACTGCTATGCAGAGTACATCATGAGAAACGCTGGACTGGAAGAAACACAAGCTGGAATCAAGATTGCCAGGAGAAATATCAATAACCTGAGATATGCAGATGACAACACTTTTATGGCAGAGAGTGAAGAGGAGCTAAAAAGTCTCTTGATGAAAGTGAAAGAGGAGAGTGAAAAAGTTGGCTTAAAAATCAACATTCAGAAAACGAAGATCATGGCATCTGGTCCCATAACTTCATGGGAAATAGATGGGGAAACAGTAGAAATAGTGTCAGACTTTATTTTTGGGGGCTCCCAAATCACTGCAGATGGTGACTGCAGCCATGAAATTAAAAGATGCTTACTCCTTGGAACAAAAGTTATGACCAACCTAGATAGTATATTCAAAAGCAGAGACATTACTTTGCCAACTAAGGTCTGTCTAGTCAAGGCTATGGCTTTTCCTGTGGTCATGTATGGATGTGAGAGTTGGACTGTGAAGAAGGCTGAGCACCGAAGAATTGATGCTTTTGAACTGTGGTGTTGGAGAAGACACTTGAGAGTCCCTTGGACTGCAAGAAGATCCAACCAGTCCATTCTAAAGGAGATCAGCCCTGGGATTTCTTTGGAAGAAATGATGCTAAAGCTGAAGCTCCAGTACTTTGGACACCTCATGCGAAGAGCTGACTCACTGGAAAAGACTCTGATGCTGGGAGGGATTAGGGGCAGGAGGAGAAGGGGACGACCAAGGATGAGATGGCTGGATGGCATCACTGACTCGATGGACATGAGTCTGAGTGAGCTCCGGGAGATGGTGATGGACAGGGAGGCCTGGCATGCTGTGATTCATGGGTTCGCAAAGAGTCGGACACGACTGAGCAACTAAACTGAACTGAACTGAATATTATTGATTTAATTATACATTGAGCATACCCCTAATTATTCTTCAAGGCTAAATTTCTGGGTATAAACTTTTATATACAGTTCATAGCAAGGTGTTACAAGTTGGAAACTCCACTGAAGAACAGAACTACCATTCACCAGATCGTCTTGAGAAAAATGTTGCTATGTGCTAGGAAAGACTCTTTTGTCTTGATATCATATATCGCAGAAATCTGTTCTAATGGAAGTAGATTATTAAGCTTATTTGAGAATAGAAGCGTTTTTTTTAATAGTTTGATATCTTATCTCCAACTTCTGGATACCGTAGTTGTTTTTCATAGTGTTTTCAAAAGGTCTTGAGCTATTTTATCAATCAAGAAACCAGACTTGGGGATAAGAGAGAATAGTTGGAGGGCTGAATCTCAGGGCATTTCTACTTGCCAATTGTATGTAGAACTGCTACTGCATTTGCTCAATAGGAAAGGGCGCTCTTAGCTTCTTACCCTGGTTCTCTAATTCCTCTTTTCTTCCTTCTCTCTGCCCTAACTGATCTTTTTTCCCTCTGCATCTTTCCAGTTGTGAGACCTACAGATGTGTAGCAACAGCTGAAGGATAAAAGATGCTTAGCCCAAGTGTGAAATAGTGTCATCCATATAGTGTGTTTGGGCATAAAGCATTCAAGGAATTTGATCTATCTTCCCATTACCCATGGGACTTCAATGGAGAGGGGAAAAAAAAAAATCCTTCGGAGGGGGAAAATGTCTTAGTTACCCTTGAACAGTTGTTTTAAATGGTGGAAAGACTGGGGGTATCTCTTATAGTACCATTAAATTTAGTGATTCTGCTTATCAGGAGTATTTCTGCTGAGTGCCTAGACAGAGCAAAAGAACAAAGAGGAAATAAAGGCAGCAAAACAGCCATGATGATAGACTGAAATAGAAAATCCATTGTGTGGCATTGATGGTGAGAGGGAGAAAAGGTACAAACAGCTGTTGAAGAGACATGTCTGCTATCCTTAGGAACTGATAAAATTATGAGGGTTGTTCTTCTTAGGTCTTCTTCTTAGTCAACTTTGATAGTTAATCAAAATCCCCATTTTTGTGTCTGCAATAGTAAGACTTCAACACTCACGTAATTTATTGGCCTCTAGCCAACATTAAAATTTAGCCAGGTTAAGTTGTTCTTAGTGC
Source organism: Ovis canadensis (assembly GCF_042477335.2). NCBI lineage: Eukaryota > Metazoa > Chordata > Mammalia > Artiodactyla > Bovidae > Ovis > Ovis canadensis. The sequence continues at coordinate 82,926,156 of NC_091254.1, forward strand.
TGTGTTAAATTCAGAACTATCGTCCCTTGGCTTCTACAGAAATGGAAGATCCAAATTCTGCATTTTCAGCCCAAGAAAAGACAAGTTGAAAATGAAAATGTTGTTTTAGTAGAAAATAAAAAGCATCCTGAAGGCTTGGATTCCCACAAATAAGCCGCAAACTATATTAAACATGAATGAACCATAAAAGCTCTTCAGAACTCAAATTTGGAGTCATTAAAGTCGCTTTGAATTTGCACTACTTTTGTTGATAATTAAAACATGTTCACAGAATCTCGCAAGTGGGAACAATTACAGAGTTATTGTTTCACAATGAAGTTAGCAAATCATTTAAACAAAAACTGCAAAAGAGGAAGACTTGGTGGAACCTGAGCGTTATGAATGGTGGATCTGTTTGCTCTATGTATTTGTATGAGTGCGTAGCATTTAGAAGTCATCCACACTTTTGAAAAACTGAAATTTCACCCCTTGCTCCATCACTAAGGTACTTAAAATTCAGAAATATTTCCTTCGAGGATAAGACTTTCATTGTTTTTTAATCAAAGCAAAATTTAGGTTTATATGTTTTTAATAAATTATCTGAGTAATTTCATATATAGACTAATATGGTAAATAAAAATAATAAGCCAAAATAAGTGTGTGTGTGTGTGTATGTGTGTGTGTATGCCAAATTCATATATATATCCCACAATAGGCACATGAAAATTAGTTTGGGTACTATTAACTTTTTAAAATATTATCAACTGCCTGATTATTAAATATCACAAATGTTTTCCTTTCTTATTCTTCTCCTGTGAAAAACAAACGGCAATAAGCTTGCAAGGGAAACCATGCAAATTGATAGTTAGTAATGGTTGATAGTGGGTTACAAGCCACCTGAAATCTTCCCTAGATTATAATGTATAATAAATAAAGCATTAAATTATATTAGCTTAAAGCTCAGAGTTTACTTACCATCGCATATTTAGTGGATAGTTAGTACATTTTATACTAAAATTTAAGACAAGTATATAATCTGTTCCATGGCCATGTTTATGCCATGTACATACCTGTGCTCAATCACCTTAGTCATGTCTGACTTCATATGTGTATATAAATTTTCCTTTTACCAACAAATGACAAGAGGTGGTAATGACTTATGCTTTAATAAAAAATGTTTGCTGTTGTACACTTTCCACTATAAAATAAAAAGTAAAAGACTGATTATGATAACTCAAGGGAAAACACTGAACTAGTCCATGCATATGTGCATCCAGGACCCTGAAGACTCCTGTGAGTTAGAGCACCAAGGATTCAGAGAGAATGATGAGGGAATGAGGACAGACTTACCAAGCTGATCATGAATGTGGTTCACCTGAAAAGCTGGATGGATTTCCACTTTCCCTTCTTTTTCCAAAAGAAAAAAGAAGGTCCTTCTTTGACCAAGTTGAATGCTTGGTCAATTTGGGAAAATAAAATTATTATTTTATTATTAATAAATAATAAAATTATTATTTCACTGTTGTTACCAGGGCTGCTCTGGTACTTTCCAGGGACACCGCTATATTTATTATAGCCTATATCAGTGGCTTGGGTTTCCCAGGTGGTTCAGTGGGTAAAAAATCCACCTTCAATGCAGGAGTCATAGGAAACTTCGGTTTAATGGCTGGGATGGAAAGATCCCCTGGAGGAGGGCATGCAGCCCACTCCAATTTCCTTGCCTGGGGAATCCCCATGGTCAAAGGAGCCTGGGTGGGCTATAGTGCATAGGGTCGCAAAGAGCCAGACATGACTAAAGCTACTGCACGCACATAGCAGTGGCTAGAGTTGTGAAGTGCTCATTCTGTACGTCTTGCCAGGTGGCCCATGGCCACGTCTCCTGGATATTTATCTCTATTTCTTGGCTGATAACTTTGTACAAGTAGGTAATTTTTTGTTGTTGTGCATACTCAGTCGTGTCCGACTCTTTGCGGCCCTGTGGATTGTGGCCCACTAGTGTCCCCCATCCATGAGATTCTCCAGGCAAGAATACTGGAGTGGGTTGCCATTTCCTCCTCCAGGGGTTCTTTCTGACCCAATTAGCTAACCCACGATTCCCAGGTCTACTAAACTGTAGGTGGAGTCTTTTAGTGCTGAGCCATCAGGGAAGTTTTACTAGAAGTTCAATGGCTTGCCTCTCGATCTGTTTTTTTGTGTGTGTGTTTTTTTTTTTGCTTACAGGAGTGACAGCCAGTATTTCTGTGCTACTCCAACATCACCCTAAAATGGAGGTTGAAAGAAAAAGTCTGCATCCTGAAATGGATTTGATTAGAAAGTGGGTGCTAAGCTCTTGGCATTCCCAGCTTCAAGACTGCATTTGGATTTAGAAGAGTTTATCATCCCTCTATGCCAAAAAGGACACATACCATATTATCAAGGGCTCTCAGGGACCCAGACACACTTACATGAATCTAACTAGACCCTTAGGAGGCTGAAAGCTCTTTTGAAACTAGAGATGAATGTGAGGAATTTCAAAATAGCTATATATGAAAACTTTAGATCTGTGGGAAATTTTGCAGCAATTTGTAATCTAAATATGTGTGACAGCAATACTGACATCTTTGAACTGTGAGTAATAGGATTGCTATTATGTCTCGCTGCCATATACATACATCTATTTTTAATATGCTACAATATAATTTTCAGTTCAAGATAATGCATGCCACTGCTCTTTAATGGTAGTGATGAATAGAATATTGATTAGCAAACAGTCTAAATAACAGGTAATTGATAGAGGTGAGGGAGATGGTGCACTTCAGCTTAATTTTTACATAATAACTGCAGATTTCTCAGTCACAATGATATATATATATCAGGTACAATCAAGAGAATGCAATATGTGAATTAATTTTTTAACTAAAATGTGTGGTGCTTAAAGGAAACATAATCTTATGCTATAATTTGGAACTACAAATGAATTTGACACATTTACCAGTTGAAGGAAAAAAGTACCATTTGCATAGAGAGAAAGGAGATGCCAGTTTATGACAAGACATTTAAATTGGTTTTTAAACTCACTCCTTGGATGGAAAGTACCAGTATTTGTGAAATCATGATATTCACAAAAAGGCATCCTTAAGATTCCTGTTTACACTGATGTATGTTAAAGGGACTCAATAGTATGGGAAGTGGCTAATGCTGTTAAACACAGAGAGGCACAATACTTGCTGTTGAAGTTCGCATCATTTTCTGAGAAAGCAGAGATAAAGGGAATGAGGAAATGAGCAAGAGATACTCATCTCCATTTTCTAAAATATTGTCACAGGCATTCTTCATAAATCTGACTTTTCTTCCCTGAAACCATAGTTGTCTGTTTTCTTTCTTACTGCTGTTTGCTTTGAATGAGTGCATAAGAGGGTTCTGTTGCTATGGACCTCCTACAAGGACTGGCTCACATGAGTTGACCAAAACACCATTTGTAGAACTAGAATCCTGGTCAACATGGATTTCTTTCAAACCAGAAGACCGCAATAGTCTCTTAATGGATTTTTAGAGACCTTAAAAGACTTTTAAAATATGAAGCCTTATTAATCATCTAAGTAAGGCTTTGTGAAAGGGCATGAACTTTTTCCTATGTGTGCCACATTTTCTAATCTTCTAAAAGACATAAAATCCTGGAATGTGAAGTCATGTGGACCTTATGAAGCATCACTATGAACAAAGCTACTGGAGGTGATGGAATTCCAGTTGAGCTATTTCAGATCCTAAGATGATGCTGTGAAAGTGTTACATTCAATATGCCAGCAAATTTGGAAAACTCAGCAGTGGCCACAGGACTGGAAAAGGTCAGTTTTCATTCCAATTCCAAAGAAAGACAATGCCAAGGAATGTTCAAACTACAGCACAATTGCACTCATCTCACACTCTAGCAAAGTAATGCTCGAAGTTCTCCAAGAAAGGCCCCAGCAATATGTGAACCATGAACTTCCAGATGTTCCAGCTGGTTTTAGAAAAGGCAGAGGAACCAGAGATCAAATTGCCAACATCCCTTGGATCATAGAAAGAGCAAAAGAGTTCCAGGAAAACATCTACTTCTGCTTTATTGACTATGCCAAAGCTTTTGACTGTGTGAATCACAACAAATTGTGGAAAATTCTTCAAGAGATGGGAATACCAGACCACCATACCTGCCTCCTGAGATATCTGTATGCAGGTCAAGAACCAACAGTTAGAACCGGACATGGAACAACGCAGACTGGTTCCAAATTGGGAAAGGAGTACATCAAGGCTGTATTTTGTCACCATGATTATTTAACTTATAGGCAGGTACATCATGCGAAATGCTGGGTTGGATGAGGCACGAGCTGGAATCAAGATTGCAGGAGAAATATCAATAACCTCAGATATGCAAATGACACCACCCAGATGGCAGAAAGTGAAGAAGAACTAAAGAGCCTCTTGATGCAAGTGAAAAACCTAGTTTAATGCTTAGTATTCAGAAACAAAGATCATGGCATCTGGTCCCATCCTTTCATGGCAAATAGATGGGGAAACAATGGAAACAATGACATACTTTATTTTCTTGGGCTCCAAAATCACTGCAGATAGTGACTGTAGCCATGAAATTAAAAGACACTTGCTCCTTGGAAGAAAAGCTATGACAAACCTAGACAGTGTATTAAAAAGCAGAGACTTTACTTTTCCAACAAAGTTCTATCTAGTCAAAGCTATGGTTTTTCCAGTAGTCATTTATGGTTGTGAGACCTTTATGGTTGGACCATAAAGAAAACTGAGCACTGAAAGTTTGATGCTTTTGAACTGTGGTATTGGAGAAGACTCTTGAGAGTCCCTTGGGCTGCCAGATCAAACCAGTCAATCCTAAAGGAAATCAACCTGAATATTCATTGGAAGGACTGATGCTAAAGCTGAAGGTCCAATACTTTGGCCACCTGATGCGAAGAGGTGACTGATTAGAAAAGACCCTGATGCTGAGAAAGATTGAAGGCAGGAGGAGAAGGGGACAACAGAGGATGAAATTGTTGGATGGCATCACCAACTCAATGGACATGAGTTTGGGCAAGCTTCTGGAGATGGTGGAGGACAGAGGGAAGCCTGACACGCTGCAGTCTGTGGAGCTGCAAAGAGACATGACTGAGTGACTGAACAACAACAATATAGCTTTTCTCAAACTACTTTTACAACAAAATTAAAATCCATTATAACCACTTCATCTGTTTACTTAGAAATGACTTTAAAACAGCACTAGAGAGATTGCCAGCAGTTTTTCATCCTGAGTACAGTACTCATGATTAAGCATTACTATCATCAGCACTTCCCATTATAAAAAGTGATTCTCCAAGGTCAAGGAGTGGGGAGGGGAGTAGGAGAGAGAGATGGGAAAATCAAGCACTTCTCAGGAGGAGGCTTGTCAGAATTGCAGGGTATGGGCTGGACAGTTGGAAAGAAAGGAAAGCACCTGTAGATTCTAGGGACTCTGATATTTCTAATAAAAGGGCTATTCTTGCTTCTTCCCCATACTCCACTTTCAGTCACTGTTGTAGGAATCTTCCAGTTCATTAAACGCTGCTTTTATTTGTCTCTCCTCCACAAGATCTCCCAATGATAATTTAAACCCTCCAGTAATACTTTGTGTTTTATATATATATATATATATATATACATATATATATGCACACACACATATATATGTATTTATATATTTATTTCAGTTGATACAATGGCATCATTCTGACCATTTACCCAATCTGTAGGTCAGAGGTGAGGTGGAGCAGAAGGAAATTGCAGTTAGAAATCCCCTTTACATAACTAGGTATGAGAAAGATAAGGTCCATCCTGCTTGTCCCATTAGTTGAAATGTGCATAACCGCAGGGGAAAATAGATAGCGCCTCAGTCAACGGAGGGTTCTTTTCTTCACTTGGACAACAGATGAGATGTAAATTTGTCAGGAGCTGAGTTTTCTCCCTCTGTAAGCAAAACAAATGTGCTTTCCCTACTGTACCCTTGAAAATTACATTTGAAATATACAGAAGCAGCGTTGTTCTTGCATCTATTAAATTCATAAGAAACTTGATGATAGTGCCTTTTTATTTATTAATTCCCAAATATACATTGGAAGGAATGATGCTAAAGCTGAAGCTCCAATACTTTGGACACCTCATGCGAAGAGCTGACTCATTGGAAAAGAGTCTGATGCTGGGAGGGATTGGGGGCAGGAGGAGAAGGGGACGACCGAGGATGAGATGGCTGGATGGCATCACGGACTCGATGGACGTGAGTCTGAGTGAACTCCGGGAGATGGTGATGGACAGGGAGGCCTGGCGTGCTGTGATTCATGGGGTCGCAAAGAGTTGGACACGACTGAGCGACTGAACTGAACTGAACTGAAATACACATTGAGTGTCCACCATAGGCCAGGCATCTTTCCAGGTTCTAAGAACACAGCTGAAATTGAAGCCCTCAGGAAATCCCTGTCTGCATGACATTTACAATCATACACGGGTGTAGGGAGTGAAGTCAGAGAGTAAAGCCACTAGGTAAGCAGTTTGTTAGATGGTGAGACCTTTCTTAAAAAAGAGTAAAATGAAGAAACGTGTTGGTTGCTCTGTTGTGTTATACTCTTTTGGGTCCTATGGACTGTAGCCCCAGGCTTCTCTGTCCATGAAATTCTCCAGATAAAAATACTGGAGTGGGTGTCCATTCCCTTCTCCAGGATATCTTCCTGATGGGTCTCCTGCACTGCAGGTGAATTCTTTACCTTCTGAGCCACCAGAAGGGAAGGGATAAGGAATGTTGGGAGAGGAGCTCGCAATGTATGCAGCAGAAGAGCAGACCACATTGAATTTGAATTAAAGACCTAAAGAAAAGGAAATGAATTATGTTATTCCTCCTCTTTAAGACTTTCACTGTCTCCAAATTGCAATTGACCCAAGTCATTGAACAATTGTGTTCAATAACTAATGAAACAGTTGTAAAGAACCTTTAAAATTATAAATTGCTAGACAGTGCTATAGACATGAGACATGGTTATACTCTACTACAGTCTAGTTTTAATTATACTTATAATTCATTGTTGATGTGCATTTTAAATAAAATGTCCTCATCAAGCCTTGTGCAGGAAAATGATGTCCGATGAGAGTGTATAAAAGAGGAACCACCTAAACAAAACATGTAGCTGAAGCTAAATTATTTACTTTATAAACATTTTAAATGTCAGAGTGTGATTCAGTGGACAAGTGTTTTCTTAAAGCACTGGGTGGCAATTAAGATATAAAGACTGAGAAAAGTCAAGGTCAAGAAGCAGCATTCTGCAATTAGGACAGTTAGGGCAGCTCTTTGCAAGAAGGAATTCATAAGCTGATCAGAATGATAAGTGGGGCTGAAACTGATAAACAGTTTAATGTAACAATTGCTTTGTTGTGGTCTCACAGTATCACATTTGCTAAACAATGCAAATCCTTTCTGAGATAGAAAATCTCCCGATCATATTTCAAAGCTCTTAGTAGAAAGCAAGTGACAGATAAGGTTGCAAGATAGATTAGATGAATTTAGTACTAATGCCACAGAACAAAGATCTGAAATGATTGAAAAATGTATTCAACTTCAAAAATACTTGATACAGAACTCAAAATATTACATTTCCAATTACAATCTGGGATACTGTGGCCAAATTTGAGGCAGAGATTCAAAAGGTCATTTATTTTATGGGGAAAACTATCTCTTTTAAAAGAAAACATAATGACATTAACATGAATGGTGGTGGGCTTCCTGGGTGGCTCAGTGGTAAAGAATCTGTCTGGCAATGCAGGAGATGCAGGTTCCATCCCTAGGGAAGATCCCCTGGATAAGAAAATGGCCATCCACTCTAGTTCTCTTACCTGGGAAATTTCATGGACAGAGGAGCTTGGAAGGCTACAGTTCATGGGGTTGCAAAGAATCAGATATAACTTAGCGATTAAACAACAACAGCAATAAAAGCATGAGTGGTGCTGGGAAACCAATGGGCTTTTTTTTTAAGTTTAGAATTAGAATATGAAGTTATTAATTGTACAATTATTTAGAAAACTAAATATGTAATATATATAGCATATAAAATTAGTTTTTCTATTTTGTTTGGACTTACATAGGATATGGATATTTTTATCTGGAATCTTCTTAATCGTCCCGTAAGACTTGCAGCCAGAGAAGACTAGAACCCGGCCCCTCTTTATTCACACACCAGTCCCACATGTTTTTATTTGTCTTTACATCTCTTGCAACTCAAAGTCTATGAACCTCTGTCCAACATAAACAGCATAACCCCATAGAATTTCGTTTGTATTACACTGATCCTCCATGTCTGTATTTGGTTTCTATGAATTCTCTGTGTCTTTTCTTGCAGAAATACTGTTACTGATGGACAAAGGAAGGAAATGAAACTTGAGGTCACATGTGTATTTTACTTTTAGTCTGAATTTTCTCCATAAATCAATCAGTGTACACTCCTCACACTCTTGCTCTGCTTAACCTGCTTTAGCTATAGACTGTATGTATAACCACATGCTGACTTGCCATTGTTTTATGCTTTTTTTAAGTTGAAGTATGGTTTACTTATAATATATTAGTTTTAAGTCTACAACATAGTGATTTGATATTTGTATAGGTTATACTCCATATTAAGTTATAAAATATTCGCTAATTTCCTTGTGCTATACATCTTATGTCTTATTTATTTCACTAGTAGTTGGTACCTCTTAATCCCCTACCTCAAATACGCCTCTCCCCTATCCTTCTTCCTACTGATGACCACTAGTTTATCCTCTGTATCTATGAGTCTGCTTCTATTTTGTTATATTTGTTGGCTTACTTTATTTTTTTACATTCCACATATAAGTGAAAACATACGGTATTTGTCTTGCTCTGTTCGACTAAGTATGATACATACCCTCCAGTTCTGTCCATGTTGTTGCAAATGGCAAAATTTCATTCATTTTTTTTTTGGGGGGGGGGTATACTTTACTAGATCTCCAGATTTCCTGACTTGTTTTCTCATCTTGTTTCATCACCTTATGATTCCTCCTAATGTTGTAGTTTCCATCACTTGAACAGCACTCTATTTGCTATGGTAGTATTTCCATATCAATAAGAACAAAGTCAGAAAATGAAAGAGAACAAAAAAATATGCAATGTGATTACAGAAAGAATATGACAAGTGTCACATTTTCTTGAGAGCTGCTGGATTAGCATATCCTATGTAAGGATTAATTGGCCCTCTGCAAGTCCCGCAATGGATTCCAGTGATTGATTATGTTGTAAGAAAGAACATGTACTAGGTTTGACATTTGACATAAATAAATACTCTGTGGTGTCTGTTTCTATTTGTAGAGATTTGCCTTCAAACTGAAGGTTTAGAGGGAACATCTCAAAGTGGGAAAGACGTGGAAATAAAATGATTCCACTGTGTGCCAAATGTTCTCCACTTAAATATAAAGAGGGTTGATTTTAACTCATTCCACGCTGGCCTTGCTTGCATTTTGGTGATCTCTCTTGATTAGCAGAAACCCTGTACTCACAGGTGGTTCATTGCCAGGTAGGGAATTAGAGAAAGCTGGGCCAAAAATGTAGATTTTTAAATTAATGATCTGTGTTCTTTTGTTTGTCATATGGTTCAAGGAAAGGTTACCAACATTGTGTAATTAGAATTTTTGCAAGCATTTTTCAAGTATCTCATGATAATCTTGGGGACAAGATGAATGAATGTGAGCCAGATGACAAGACAGACAAGTGTATTTGTGGCTGACTGAACAGTAGTACCCTGGTGGTTGATGAACGTATTGGTATTAACGTAGAGGTTGACGTCTAATATTATCCCTCAGAGTGCTCTTCTTGGCAGTTTTTTCTAGTTCGTCACTTTTATCAAAGATCTGCAAATGACAGGAAGCATGTTCATGAAATTTGCTAATGATGCCAGGTAAATTGGATAAATCTGTTTGGATAAAATTAATATACTGGTGACAGAATCAATATCCAAGTGCTTTCAACTGGCTGGAGCAATGGGTGCAAACAAATGAGATATATGTTGTCAACAAAATAATGGCACTCAGCACTGGGGTCTCGAGCACTTGTGTGCACAGCAGGAAAGAATGGGTGGGGAGGTCTGAACGGAAGAAGTTTTAGGGAACACATGCAGAATTCCACAGAGAATATGAAGATGCTTTGAGGCTACAAAAATGGAGGTACAGAAATGAACCAAAGTCATGCCAGCAGTGGTTGAGGGAAACGGTGGATCATGGAGAGAATAATTTCTAAGTGGCTGCTCTGGGCAGCAGGGCTGAGACTTCCATAATCCCATGCAATAGAGACTGCAGGGGGTAAGGAAGATGTGCTGCGAAAGATAGGAACTTACTTTTGGACTTTAAAGTTCTTTATTTGGAGAGACAACCCAGTGTAGGTCAGACAGATGCAAATACCTCAGAACATGTAGTATAGGAAAAGCACGAAAGCTAAGGTGTCCAAAGACACGGGCTCAAATTCTATTTCCAATGCTTACAATACTGTTAGAACTTAATCCTCCCAGCTTTCAGGTTTTGTAACTGTTAAGTGTGGCTGATATTTTTATCGTGATGGATAAAATCAATCATTAATTAGATGGAAACAAATTAATTAGCTTAAATCACTCATGTTAGCTTAACATTTTCCTCATAATTTTCAGTATTTTTTATGGTGGCTCTTACATTTACTTCCCCCAATTTTCCCTGTTTATAGGTTTTTGCTTTAAAAAAAAAACACAAAAAAACACTTTAATTTGCCTGAGATTTGTCGGTTTTATTAGACCCTTGAATGAGCCAACTCTTTGTTTACATTGTCCTGATGTTAATGGTTTTAATAGATTTATTGCCCCTTTCATCTTTATTATTTCCTTCCTAACCAAGATCTGAAGATCTGTGCTTAACTCTCTTATTCTTGTTTTCAACGTTTTGCTTTCAAGTGATAGAAATTTTTAGCATTGTGGATATCTCTGTCTCTTGTTTTGACCAATATGTAATATCCAATGCTTCCATTAGTAGTCTTATTAAGTTTATTTCTATCCTGACCAAGTTCATACTTAGAAACACTCAAATTGAGTCTTGTAAGATTTTTGCTGATACTTAATGGCCTTTATTTCTTTATTAACTTCAATGACATTAACATATCTAACTTGATTTTTTTTAAATTTATTGTGTTTTGTTTCTCTGCTTAATATATAAAAAATTATTTGAGGGTACAAATAGTCAGTCCCCATGGTGACACAGATAATAGAGAATCCACCTGCAGTACAAGAGATCCGGATTGATCCCTGGGTGGGGAAGATCGCCTGGAGAAGGGCATGGCAACCCACTCCAGTATTCTTGCTTGGAGAATTTCATGGACAGAGGAGCTGGCGGGCTACAGTCCCATAGGATTGCAAAGAGTTGGACATGACTGAGCGACTAACACTTTCACTTTCATTTTTTTTGCTGTTTTGTTTTGTATTGGACTATATCGTTTCTTTACAATGTTGTGTTAGTTTCTGCTGTACAGTAAAGTAAACCTGCTGTATGTATACCTGTATCCCCTCCTTCTTGTACCTCCCTCCCACCATCACCCCATCCCACCTCTCTAGGTCACCCGAGCTAAGCTCTGCTATGCTATGCAGCAGGTTCCCACTAAGATATCTCCTTCAGACATGGTGGTGGTGGTGGTGTAGACACTAAGTTGTGTCCAACTGTTGCGACCCCATGGACTGCTCTGCCAGGCTCCTCTGTCCATGGGATTCTGCAGGCAAGAATACTGGAGTGGGTTGCCATTTCCTTCTCTAGGGTTATACATGGTAGTATGTGTATATATATATATATCAATCCCAATCTCCCAGTTGACCCCCACACCCCTAACCCCACTGTGTGCACGTGCCCATTGTCTACATTTGCATCACTGTTCCTGCCCTGCAGATAGGTGTGTCTGTATCATTTTTGTAGGTTCTACACACTTTATACTGTGCTTCTATCCATCCTAGACTGTTCCTAGCATTCACTTCTGTGTCTGTGGTTAGCTTTGTGGGGTTTTTCCCCTCCTGTGACATTTACACTGCTGCTCCGTCCACAGGGAAAGTCTTCACTACTTTCACTTGTATGGCCAAGCTGTTTCCTGATCTCTTACTTCTCTGAACATTGTTTTTCTTTCTCTTCTTCAGTTCATTCCTTCAAACCACAGGCACTATCTCTTGCCAGGACGCCTGCCTTCTGCCTGTTTTTCTGATCCACTCCCAAGAGTTTTGTCATCTCCTAAACTCTGCTGATTTTACTTCATTTCTCAGTACCCACTTCTGACCCTTCCAAGGTCTCCCCTCCCTGGATTCTTACCAGGGCCTTCAACTCAGAGGGTCCAAACTAAATTCAAAGTCTTCCCCAAACTGCTTTCCTGAGTCTCTTCTTTCTGTTTCTCAATTACTGGGCAAAACCAATCCTAGGCTCCTAGTTCTCCACAGAATAAGGATCAAACTACTTAGCATTATTTACCTCATTTGTCTTTTCATAATTAGTACCTTTTTTGCCTTCCAGACTCAAGTGCCATAATTCCTTTGGCTCTGAATACTCCATACTCCAAAACTGCTCACCGTTGAGCTGTTCTCCCAAGTCCTTTGGCATTTTTTTTTTTTTTTTGGTATGCCTGGACTATCTCCCCATTTGGCCTCCAACTAGCCTAGAGAGTTCTCATTATTCTCTAGATTACTCTCTAGGTATCCTCTCCTGTGATCCTCTCTAATACTGCTACCTCTCTTTATCTTGTAATTTAAATCACTGACTGCATATCCTTTATCTTGCACATGCTTTATAATATTTCTCTTACAGCATTTGCCAAGTTTTACTGAACTTATCTTTCTGAATTCCTTCTTCTCTCTCTCTGGTATATTTTTAGCAGAGGAAATGGGTCTTTATTCACAGTGCTTAGTATAACTTGATAATGTAAAAATGAAATGTGTGAAAGTATATTTTGTGGATGAAACTAAGATGTTGTGATTTCCTTACAATTGATTATTTTGCACAATTGTATGGTTATTTTCTTTAATCTAATGTTGTACTCACTGTCTTCAATTTTGCTTTGATTGATATTACCAACCATATGATTCTTTTCCTCAGATTTCATTGATCTTTGTTGAATATCTTATTTTTAGCCTTTTAAATGACATAGTGGTTTGTAAGTAGCCAATTGTTGAACAATGTTAATAGTATTAGAATCCCTGCCTTTAAAATGAGGCAAGGAAAACAATTTCATGCTGATGTAATAATTTCTATTTTTTTGATCTCTTTCTACTTATCTAGTTTTGTGTGTGTAGATTTTGTAGTAATTTAAGATTTTTCATTGTTCATAGTCTGAACATGACTGAGAGACTCAACTGAAGATTTCTCATTGCTCATTTTTTAAAAAATTTTTGTGGAATTTGCCATGTTTTCTACTACTTTTAAATGAGTTAAAATTTATTACTTAATTTTTAATCATAAATGCCTATTTTATTATAGTTTGCAAACTTTTTAATTCTGCATTTTCTCGTTTTTCATAAACGACAAAGAACTTTGCTGCTTTTTGGCTTTGTATGCCACTCTCATTCCATATCTTCTGCCATTCATAATTAACCTGGATTTAACAATTATTTAAGTAACTTAATATTATTAACATTAATGAGCATCCTCTTTTTTATTTACATATTCAAATAGTAGGGTTTACTCTGGTAATTAGTATATTTGGTCAATATCTTTGTTTAGTAAATTGTCTAAGTCTTTCAAGAATGTCTTGTTTTTATTCATGAGTGAAAACCAACAATATCCGTGGCTCAATTTTTTTTATGTTTTTGCTTTTTCATAAACAACAAAAAATTTTATGTATATTCTGTAATAGCTTATCTACATATTCTTAAGAGCACACAGAAATATTGTTCCTTGTTTTGTATTATTTCTTTAAAATTAGATTCCTGAGTTATATTCATTTTCTGGTTATTATATTATATAAGAATTAAAGATACTATTTCTATTTCTGTTTATTTTTCAGTTCTGACGCATTTAATTCATCATGCATTTTTTTTCAAAATTATTATTGCACACTGAATTTCATCATCTATTATTCAGATATCTCAATTTCTTATATACTTTCCCTGTTGTTTGTATTTTACATCCTTCGTTTTTATTTTAAAACTGGTTTTGTCTTGATTGTTTTGACCTTAAATTCCTATTAATAATATATTGCACTTTATATTTATCCAACCTATTTTTCTCTTTAACATTTCAATACATAATTTCAACTTAAATCACTTAGAGTTGGCCAATTTTAAATTTTATTCCAAGAAATTTACCTTCTACTGTTTTGTGGTAGGAAATTTTTTCTTTGGTTTTGTTTATTTACTTTCCTTGAGTTTTAGCTGCTCATCTTTGACTTTTTCTGCTTTTTTTAATTTAATAATCTTTTCTAAGGATGTATTTCTTGAAATCTAATGCCTCATCATATTAGAGTTTCATTTTGTTTTCAAACAGATTATACTTAAACAATAAAATAGTATTACAAAACATTAAACAGTATAATAAATATGTGTAGCATACATAAAGAGATAAGATTTCCATTATATATGGAAACTTCTACAAATATATTAATTATAAAAGATGGCATCCTCAAGGAAAAAAAGACTAAAGGCCTTAAACTAGTATTGCCCCTGAGAAAAGTCAGGATGCCAATAGTCCCATAGAAATTCTTCGACCCCACTCCTAGTAAAAGAAATGAAAGTAAAGCAACAAAATTATAATTCTGTTTCTAACAAATTGCAATAGCTTACGCTCACTCCATTTTGGAGAGAATATGAAAAAATGGGCATTTGTAAACATACTTATTGAGGTGTTCTAATTTTCTTGACTGCAAATTTGGGTAATAATATTCTATTATTTGTAGACATATCTGAATTTTCCAACTTTGCTATAATAAAGTACAGAAAGTTGTAGAAAAAAATAAAAGATATCTTAAGCCTAATAATAAATGCTGAAGACATTCAAGAGAGAGAAAAATGTATCTGGTGAAATAGCTAGGGACAACATTCTAGAATAAACAGATTTTAAGCAGTGTCTTTAAGAATTGGTGATATTTGTCAATGGAGATAATGGAGGAAAGAGGGCCGCTTTGGGGTAAGAAGAAGGAATTAGCAAAAATAAAAAATCAAAGTGCTTAAATACTTGAAAATTTTTGAGAGAGTAGATCTTAAATGTTGTCAACACACACACAACAAGTTGTAATTATGTGAAGGGATGAAGATGGTGATTTTTTTTGTTGTATGTATATATCTACTGATCTTCCGGTGGCTCAGTGGTAAAGAATCCACCTGCAATTCAGGAGCCGCAAGAGATGCAGGTAGCCTGGCAGGCAAAGTCCATAGAGTTGCAAAGAGTCGGGCATGGCTGAAGCGACTTAGCATGCAGGCATGCACAGATGTCTGTAATCCTCATATTGTACACTTTAAAGTTACACATGGTATTGTCAATAATGTCTCAATAAAACTGGAAAAAATAAATATAAACACATTGGGGAATTTCAGATTGATATGCTATATTTGAAATACATAACTCACAAGGATCTACTGCAAAAAATATATAAATAAGTTGTTAAAAAATAAGAAAAATCTATATTTAGTCAACAACAACAGCAAAAAATACTGATGGGCAAAATCTTAAGAGGAAATAATAAGGGAAACTACTGACAGTATTTCCAATGATAATATTTGAGCTTTCAAGCAAAAATTTAAAAAATTGGAAAACTTGGCTTCACCACTGTGAGCCTGACAGCATCCCAATACGTTTCCTGTCAGATTGGTGCTGATATGGACACTTGTGACTTTTAGGTATTATACAATATCGATGTCATCATTTAGAAGTTTGACATAACACAGTGTTTCCCCAGTAGCTCAGGGAGTCCACCTGCAGTGCAAGAGACACGGGTTTGATCCCTGGGTCAGGAAGATGCCCTGGAGGAGGAAATGGCAACCCACTCGAGTATTCTTGCCTGGGAAATCCCATAGACAAAGGAGGTTGACAGGCTGCAGTCTATGGGGTCGCAAAAGAGTTGGACATGACTTAGCGACTGAACAGCAACAGGTAATACAGGGCACCAGTGTCTTTCAAATGATTGATACATGGTGATACAGGATCATGACTGCTTAAGTGATCTATTCAAAGTGAGAAACCAACAAATTTTAATACAGCAGAGTACAAAAAGTTCATTGATATTATTTCAGATCTTTAGTGTTACTGCTGTTTGAAAAAAATCTTGATATTTTTATAGTATCAAAGAGGAATATTCATACTTATATGAAGTCTGTTAAAGTAGCTTCTACTGTCCCAAAGGCATTTCTGTGTACAGTTTCTTCATAGACTTTAACTAAAAGTACATATTGCAACAGAGTCAACGCAAAAGTAGATATGAAAAGCCAGCTATCTTTCGCTAAGACAGATTATAAATGTTTCAGAAATAGAAAACAAGTTAACTTTTCTCACTAGTTTGCCTCTATTTTGAAATATATAATTGCTTTCCATGAAAATAAAATAAATATCAAAAAACAAAAGAGGATTCTTAGGAAAGCACCAAGACAATTTGTTGACCAGTGAACTGGAATGAAGTAGACTAGTACTGAGAAATAATAAACATAATTTTCCCTTATGGTAAAAAATATGAATATTAAAACTACTATTATAATAAGATAATGGACAATGGCATATAAAAAATTAATAAATAGAGCATGCTACCCTAGCTTGGGAAAAATTTCTTTAGCGCTATATTTTCACAATTAAAAATTTCCTGTATAGTGGTTGATCATTTCTATTTCAAACCAATTTATGGTTAAATATGTTCTCTCTGAAGCAGATGGAGATATATTTAATGTTAAAGATATTACAGTTGAGATAACAACAAAAAATAAACATAGCCTACATGTTCTTAAGAGATTAGCTTAAAGACCAATACATTGGTTTATGTTATTGGCTATAAAACCAGAACTAGAAACAAGCCTGGTACTAGCCAGGCTTTAATGACTGCAGCTAACCATTTCTCCAAGCCCCTGGTGCTCTGGATGGTTTTAGCCAATTGGATACGTAGGCAGCAGGCCAGGCACATGGTACCTTCTCAGTTAAGGACTCAATTTGCTTGTTTCTGAACTGCTACTATGGTAACTCCAAGGACAGTCCAACACAATTTGACCTGTCGGTAGTGGTTCATAGCATGTACTTCAGTGATGTCTCTAGATGGCAGAGGACATGCAGGGACTCCTCTTTTGGAGACAAACGCCACTTGCAAAAGCAGGAGGGAAGGGAAGCAGAAAGACTGTTAAACTTCTTTCTCTTTGCCACTGAAACTCCTAATCTTTGGATCCTCGCTGGCAGAGTGAGAAGTGCAAAATTGGCTACCTTTCAAGACTAGAGTGTTGTTTTGCCAGTTACAACGTTTCAGTTACTACCAAAAGAAAGGATAAAATGCCTAGCCGTCACAGAAAGTAAAGCTGGAAGGGGCTAAGGCAGACAAGGGGCTCATTTGCAGTATTCTTCATGTGAACCCAGAGGATGGGAGGGTATGTGGTCTGACCGCCAGTGGCACATGGATGATGTAATCTATTTTACCGTGTTCATCACTGGGCTTCGAGTTCTGAGAATAAACTATTTTGATTGATTTTCATAGTCTGTTTCCAAATATTGCGCAGAAGAGCTCATCACTAGGATTTTTCAGAAATAGACAGTGTCTGCTTTGTTCCCCGTGGGTATCGTCCTCTCCCGCTTTAGCGGGAGGATTTCTCTCCCCTCCCAGTTATTTTTCTAGCCCCTCCCTTTTCTATCATTTCCATTCTGTCCTGCCACTTACATTCTAGCCATGCCTTTCCGGCTTATGTGGTCTGTATGTCAGTGTGGGTTTGACGTGCTCTCTAATAATTCTCTCCGGCTCTATTTTCTCTGACAGTACTTCTAATATAATATTAATCAGTTCTATTGTTTCTGATCAGCATGCTGAGCCTAAGGGACCAGAATAACAGATTAATTGGCATTTCGATTGGAATGATATGATTTGGGCTCTGTGGGTAAGTTTGTTCTGAATAAGTGGATTTTTGTTTGTTTGTTTGTTTTCCAATCTCTCTGAGGTCAGAAGACCCTGCTAGGTCCTTAGAGTGAGGGAAACAAGCCATTTTATAAAATGTGATGATTTTTCCAAGCTAATGTTCATCTGCAGTGTGCACTTTGCACAGAATATTACACATGCCACGTTCGGATCTCAGCGGGGCTCTCTTGCTGCCAGCCAAGGCTGAGAAGTTTCCCATTTCATGTCAGACAAATGCTGTGCTCTTCACACGAGAGATGAGCTGTTACTTTTCTATGTGTCTTGAATTTTTTTTTTTAAAGTGCAGTACAGTTGTAACCTACTACTATGGCTACTTGATAATTTGAGCTGCTGAAAAGCCCTACAAGCTAATTGATATCCTTGGGAAAGGTCTGATGGCTGCGCTGTCGATGGAGAGCTGAACTGACCATCTACTGCAGAGCTGCAGTCGTAAAAGGGCACCCGTCAGTGTGGGTGAAGAGTTCCAGAAATGTGTTCTCTCCTGTCATCCCCACAGGACCCAGGGACCTATGGGCCTGACTCATGCCAGTGACGGCTGCGACATTTATGGACCAGCCTGCATATCTTTCATGGAGAGACAATTACTGGGGTAATGCTGAGGCAAGAGTGAGCCTCTGGGCACAGGAGCTGTCACACCTACTGCTGAGGTGTGTGAATTAATGATCAGTTGGATACAGCAGGTTGTACAACATTAACTTTAAATTGTCAGCTCCACTGTGAATATCTGACAGTCTTCCTTTTATATGCTTGCTTTCATTCTGGGTCTGAGTTGAAAAGAATAAACACTTGCTTCCTTGTGTTTAAGCGACTTAAAGAGTCTGAGCAGGAATATTGGGAGTTCTTTTCCCTTGCTGGTGGCTTTGGTGATGGCACATATGGAACGTGATGGAATATTCCTTGACTCAACTTCTTTGTGACTGAAATAGTAAAAGCCTCCATTATCTCGCCAACCACAGTATCGCACTACTTTCTACACGCCTGTAGAATGTGATCTGTGTCATGTTCCTGAGTAGTATATAGCTCCATTTTGAGCTTGGTAGTAATATAACTTGCTAAATGCTGTTGTTAGTTTTTTCTCATTTTTAAACAATCAACAAGTTTAGTATTAGAATGAATGAAGTTGTGCAGGGCTAAGATGCTTGTCTTCTGTAACACAGTAGTAAGTGGAATATGCTTTGGTGTCATGGGCTGAAGAAATCCAAGAAGACTGAGCTCGTAATAGAAGAAGAATGACAGGCTGATGGGCTACTTGTTGGCTTTGGGGCTTCGTCAGAAGCCAGCAGGTTCTGTTAAACGTCAAGCAAAACTTCTTGTATTTTTAGCTTTACTGTTCTTGTGACTACTTAATTTATATGATAAGAGGCTCCTATTTTCCACTATTTCCAGCAAATATGATTTTTGGAGGAAAAGATCATGTTTTATTTTAACATGGAATCTTAATCAGTTTGACATATTCATATTAAACTCAAGGGGGTGTATTAGTAACTCTAGGAACATTTGTTAGTTTGGGGTTAACCATTGAATTCAGAATTTTGGCCGTTAGATCAACTGTTTGCGTTCCCTTCTTCACCAGTACAATTTTCCTACACCCCCGCGTTGTGACGCTTGCCAACATGCCTGGAGCCCTTCCTCTGCATTGCCCCTTAGAATGAAAACGACTTCACCAGCTAAGAGATGAATAATTAATCACTTAGTCCCACTGGGAGAAAATGACACATATGGCTGATTAGCGGGGGGCATTAAGAAAAAGAACTGTCAAAGGATGCCCTTTCTTCCCAAATGTTAAAGAATGCTATTTTTCTCTGCACTTAGAATCAGAGTCTCAGCAGGTAGTGATAGGAGCAAAACTCATGATGGTATTAAATAGAAGGATGTCTAAAAAGGCAGAGAGCACAGCTAATTTTCGATTTAAAAAAACTGCCATCAGGATAACCGTTGTTCCTAGAAATAATTAATTATCCGCTCATTTGGATTTCTGTTCCCTGATTTAAGTTAATGTTACCAACCTCTGAGGATGCACTTGGCTACTACAAAGCCTAGTCATGCGTCTAGCATGATCCCATGATACGGATCTCCAGAAGCTCCAGAATTGAGCCCAAGAATTGGGTTACAATTCATAAGTGTAGCCTGCTACACTTGTCCACAGTATGAAAAAAAATCTTTTTTCACTCACGTATGTGCTGGCATTCAAATGCAAACAGGTACTGTTGTAATGGATAAATTATAGAATTATTTGATTTTATTTTAAATGTGGGATAGCTTTTTATTTTGTTTTGATGCTTGGTTTCAAAAACAATCCTAAAAGTACAGTTCATGGAGTCCACATTTTGTTTTTGCCATTTGAGGAGGTCCTCTTATACCAGAAGGTTGGGACCCACCACTATATAGAAGATTTGGAAACAGACTCTGGGTAGTCGGACCATGCACCTTGACACCCAGAACTAGACTGTCCCAGGAAGCACCAGCTACTTTCTGTTGAACTGCATCTCTGTTTGCCCATCCTGGGCCTTAATGCAAGCAAACAAATCATTTTGCCACCTACAGAAGAAACTATATTTCTAGTAATGCAGACTAAGTTAATACGGATTATGTGGCAGAAATTCTCAAGGCCTAGAAAGGCTCTGGTGTCATTTGAAATACTTCTCACTCACTGAAATTTACTCTAACTCAAGAATTAGAATTTACTCTAACTCAGGAATTGAGCTCTGTTAAAACAGATACCCTTGGGAGAAATGAATGCTTCTTGTCTGTATCATTGTTTATTTCTCGATGTCCACAGTGGGTTTTAGAACCTTGATATTTGAAGTGGAGGAACGATACCTGTCCAAAGGGGCAAAGAGAATAGGAGACCCTCAGTCCTGTGAGGAGAGTTCATTTGCTCTGAATTTGGGTCTTATATGTTGCTCTTTCATAAGTTAAGCTATCAGCATTTGCAAAGAAACAATCATTTGTATGTGAAAATAGAGTTTGGGGTGGGCATGCAATATGCATCATTCAACAATATGCTTTGGAGAACAAGATTGTGTTTTTAAGTCTTATTTCATATCATCAGAGCATTTCTGTGTAACGCTGGGAGATGTGCTGGAGTAATTCTCTAGTGATTTCTTTTGTTCCACCTATAACTTTATCTCTGAAATTGATTTCCGCTGTGGTAGAGAAAAAAGGCTTACATTTCTAGCGGAAGAAAGACAGGTACGTGTTTACCGACATTCTATCTCCATAGTTTTGTTGTTTTTTTTTTTTTGCATTCCTAGTAAATTTCAAGGAGGTTAAACTTGGCAGCCATATTCATGGAAGAGGTCGGTGGCGGGGGGGTTCACCTAGGTTTCACCCTGGCTGCGGACAGCATTCTGTGGAGGTGCTCTTGATGTTTGGAGTAAGGATGCTGGGAAAGATTGAAGACAGGAAGGAAGGGGACAAAAGAGGGTGAGATGGTTGGATGGCATCCCCAACTCAGTGGACATGAGTTTGAGCAAACTCCAGGAGATAGTGGAGGACAGGGAAGCCTGTCCATGTGACAGGCATGCCACAGTCCATGGCGTTGCAAAGAGCCATACACAGCTTAGCTACTGAGCAACAACAGCAATCCTTCTTCATGCCAGACTGAATGGCACATTTCAGGATGTTTGGTGCCCTGGCCACTAAATTTCAGAAGCAACATGTAGTTATCCTGAGTACCAAAAATAAAATACCACCTCTGCCCATTTCCGTATACCTCAGAGATGAGTTGTACCCTGCTTGAAAATCATAATGTGACCCTTTCTTCAAAGCAGAAATGTGCTTGGAGGCGTCTGGGCAAACATGCGCTGTCCTGTGTGCTCAGCCGTGCCCGACTCTCTGAGACCCCCATGGAGCCTGCCAGGCTCCTCTGTCTATGGAATTTTCTAGGCAGCATACTGGAGTAGGTTGCCATTTTCCTACTCAAGGAGATCTTCCAGACCCAAGGACGGAACCCATGTCTCTTGTGTCTCCTGCATTGGTGGGTGGGTTCTTCACCATGGAGCCACCTGATCATCCCCAAACCTAGACCACTTTCTCCCAGTGATTACAGGTTGGCATCTCTGTAACTCTTGTCCTGAAACCATCAGGTCTTCATTCATTGACTAACTTTAGTTTCAAAATATGTGTGTGAGCTAGATGATGCTGTGGAGTGTTTGGCTGGTTTTTATTTGGGGGTGGGTGGTGGCAAGGAGAAGATAAGATAACATTTATTTTCTAGTATAACTTTTCATTTTTCCTCAGTTAATACTATTGCCTTTTCTAGTTGTTGAGCTTTTGTTTGTTTTTAATTGGAACATTATTGCTTTACACTATCATGTTGGTTTCTGCTATGCTTAGTCACTCAGTCATGTCCAACTCTTTGCAATCCCACAGACTGTATCTTGCCAGGCTCTTCTGTCCATAGGGATTCTCCAGGCAAGAACTGGAGTGGGTGCCATGCCCTCCTCTGAGGATCTTTCTAACCCAGGGATCAAACCCAGGTCTCCCGTATTGCAGGCGGATTCTTTACCGTCTGAGCCACCAGGGAAGCCCTGGTTTCTTCAGTTCAACATCATGAATCAGCCATAAGTATATGTATATCTCCTCTCTCTTGAGCCTCCCTCCCTCCCTCCCATTCCACCCCTCTATGTCATCACAAAGCACTGTGCTCAGCTCCCTGTTTTGCTTGTTTTCTTTTCTTTTCTTTTCTTTTTTTTTTTTTGGTGAGGTTTCACCAAATACCAAGGCAGTGAGATGAGGATACCACTTAATTTTATCCTGGGCATCTCCCGTCTTGCAGTGATGTATATGTAGAACCCGCTCTTCCCATCACTGAGGACCTAAGATATACTGCACTGAGAAATGGATCACTTTTGTTTTCCTTTGTTTAAACTACCCTATCTTTTCAGCTGTACTTGGGCTTTCAGGGTGCCACTGATAAGCTGACAGTTTTGTTTTAGGGGCTTGATAGGGAGAAGGGGATTAAATACTGCTAGCTGTGAGCACTAACACTATCCTTAGGCAAATAAACAAGAGTACTTCTGATAGGATGTAAGATGGCTTTCCAGGCTCACAACTGGTTTAATAGAGCTTGTAAAAATATACATTAATTGCTCTGTGGCTCTTTTCCACATTGCAGAGATTCTCCGTCAAACATCTTATGACTCCCTTGTTCTACAGGTAGTTGTTTATATTATGACTGATACCTCTAATTAGCTAAACGAGAAAACCCTACCAAATCATTCCCCACATGGAAATTAAGCCTCCTGGACCACGCTCTCAATGCCATCACTTTAATTTCTATATTGTTTCTGATTCTCCATGTTAAGTCCATGTACTTTTATGAATACACGTGTGTGTGTGCTAAGTTGCTTCAGTCATGCCTGACTCTTTGCAACCCCATGGACCGTGGCCTGCCAGGCTCCTCTGTCCATGGGATTATCCAGGCAAGAATACTGGAGTGGGTAGCCATTCCCTTCTCCATGGACCCAAGAACTGGACCCGCGTCTCTTACATCTCCTGCATTAGAAGGTGAGTTCTTTGCTAGGGTCACTCTAGGTGACAGTAATGCTGTGCTATATCCATTCAGCCCTCCAGGCCAGCTCCTCAGCTCCTAGTCTTTTCTGTGTCCAGAAGAAGTTGGAGCATCTTTGGAGCTTTTGAATGAAGCTTGACTATGGAATTTTCTGCTAAAATGCCAGCATAGTAAATGCTGCTGTTTCTGCTACCTAGAGACATTTCACATTAGGCTGGATAGGCTGGCTTTAGAAATGCAGAATGTGTAATTTCAAAAGAAAAAAAAAAACAGGAGATGGACAATGAAAATTTCTATTGAACATTAATATCTTTAGGGATTTAGGTTGGATAATTTCCAAAGCCCCCTCTAGGACTAAAGTTCTGTGAGTCTAAACTCGACCCAGTCTCTAATCTTATAAGCAATAATTGCATCAAATATTTTCTCAGTTTTCCCCCATTTCTGGACATTAATTTCCTGATCTTGAATTCTGGGTTCATGCATACAATAGTTCAATCACACTAACTGAATTTGTTTCTGAAATTACTGATCTGCTCACATTACATTTTTGGGTTCAATGGTCAGAGCTTCACATGATCTAACTTTGAGTTGACTGATTTTCAGACTCAAAAAGACACAAAAAGAGGCCACAGGGCATCTAACTGAGATGCAAGGGTTGTGAGGAAAGTGAAGAGGGTACAAAACAGCCCTGAGAAGGAAGTGGCATTGAGGAACAGTCTTGACTAAGGTATCTAGGTTTCTTTCTTTCCCCAGTTAAACTTCTTGAGTATGTATCTCTTCTCTCTCTCCTTAAATATAGAAACAAACATATATATGTGTATATATGTGTATGTGTGTGTGTATGTATGTATATCTGTATAATGTTATGGAAAAACCTGAATGAACTTTTTGCCAACCCAATATTGATAAATATATATATACAAACATAAATTTATACATATATGGCTTGATTCTAATTTATTTTATATATATTCATTCTGTTTATGAAAATAAAATATATGATTATGTCTAAATCATCCATTTTAAAATTAAAATATTAACATATTTTAATATATAGTAGTTCTCCTTATGAGTTATTATTAAAAAGGAAAATGTATATTATATAGAGAATACTGACATAGAATACTATGTATATAGATAAAGATGTATGGATATTAAAGCATGTTCATATATGTAACTTCTACATGTGAGTGGGCTTCCGTTGTGGCTCAGCTGGTAAAGAATCCACCTGCAATGTGGGAGACCTGGGTTTGATCCCTGGGTTGGAAAGATCCTCTGGAGAAGGGAAAGGCTACCCACTCCAGTATTCTGGCCTGGAGAATTCCATGGACTGTATAGTCCATAGGGTCGCAAAGAGTCAGACACGGCTGAGCAACTTTCACTTTCTACATGTGAGTGGAAAATTCCCAAGTCATTAGGTGTATTTATCTGCAGATGTATAGGCCTTTTCTTCTTAAGGAGGCCAAGGGTTATGTTTCATGTATTTCCCCCTCAGCATGAAAGGGTCTCCCTGAATACCTGCCCTTGCTCTTTCTATCCGCGGAAGTTGAGCACTGAGTCGTTTGTTGCTGCAGTGCTAATGTTGATTTCACTCCTTTTTAACCTACTGTCATTTCCTAATT
This sequence comes from Ovis canadensis, assembly GCF_042477335.2. Taxonomy (NCBI): domain Eukaryota; kingdom Metazoa; phylum Chordata; class Mammalia; order Artiodactyla; family Bovidae; genus Ovis; species Ovis canadensis. Next base: position 82,951,396 of record NC_091254.1, read on the forward strand.
GTGTCATCATTTTCTAATTTCCTGTGTTCTTGTGTGCATGTTTAATTTTTAATGTGAGTCCAGGATCTATCTGATTGCTGTGTTTCTTTCCAATCCTAGACTCCATCCTATCTCTTTCCCCTTCCATCTCTGAGCCCTAAGATCTAGCCATTTTGAAAAAGGTAGTGTTTCTCTTCTGTTTTCATATGTTCTATCTTTCTTGTTTCCCTTTTATAGAAGAGCCGCACCTGCCTTCATGAAATCAGATTTCATGATTTAGTAAGAATGGTTTTGTCTTTTAGACTCAGTGGTGGATCTCAGGCACCTCAGGGCTTCAGAGCTCCAAAAAGCATCTTGAACATGAGTTGTATAGAACACAGAGTAGACTGTGGGCGGTTAAAGGCCTGGCCTCTCTCCTAGACCTAAATACCTAAAAAGATCATGCTTTATTTAAGATTCAACATACAGTGTATAACATGTTGGCTATAGTTAATAATATCATACTGTATAAATGAAACTTGTTAAGATAATAGAAACTGAATTGTTCTCTCAAAAACAAAAAAAAAAAAGGTGAATACGTAAAGTCATGGATGTGTTAATTATCTCAGTAGGGGGAATCCTTTCATAATGTACATGTATATAAACTCAACATTGTACACGTTAAATATCCTACAATTTTATTTGTCAATTATACCCCCATAAAGCTAGGGGAAAGGTCATGTAAATCATATTCTCAGCAGGGCCCAGGTTACGACTCCCAAATCTTATCCCTTAGTAAAAAATATCGTATATAGGCATGCAGTATACTGTATATGCATGCTGTATATTGTATTTATGCATGCTGAAGTAAACTGATATGCCAACCTTTAATAGGCTTTCTTGGCATTCACCTCAAAATTCCAGCAAATGATTGCCTGTTTATTTCCTCACTGGATTTAAAACCTGCTTTTTTGTTCCTCAAGTTACATATGCTTTTGAGTTGAAATTGCTCAGCATCCTTTAAAGTTTGCAAAGCACCATGAAAAATCATTGAAAGGAAAAGCACTAAAATATGTAAATTGTTGCTATTGTTCTTAAGTGCTTCTTCACATAGGATATGATCATTTCAAAGACAAAGTAAGATTTCTTTCATGTCAGCAGTGATTATGTTTTACTGTATGGGATCGGTCTTCTCCAAATGAGCATTATTATTCTTGTAAAGTTAAAAAAAAGTTACTTTAAACTTCTGGAATTTCTATTCCACTTTCATTAACCTCTTTTTTGTCTTCCTGCCATCTTTATTTCCATGTATTTTTGAAGAAAACTTAACAGTTTGAAGGTAGTTGCCTGCATGCAGTAGTATTAAAATGGTCAGTAAGTAATATTATATTCAGTTCAGTTCAGTTGCTCAGTCGTGTCCAACTCTTTGTGACCCCATGAATTGCATCACGCCAGGCCTCCCTGTCCATCACCAACTCCCGGAGTTCACTCAAACTCATGTCCATCAAGTCGGTGATGCCATCCAGACATCTCATCCTCTGTCATCCCCTTTTCCTCCTGCCCCCAATCCCTCCCAGCATCAGAGTCTTTTCCAATGAGTCAACTCTTCGCATGAGGTAGCCAAAGTATTGGAGTTTCACCTTTAATATCAGTCCTTCCAATGAACACCCAGGGCTGATCTCCTTTAGAATGGACTGGTTGGATCTTCTTGCAGTCCAAGGGACTCTCAGGAGTCTTCTCCAACACCACAGTTCAAAAGCATCAATTCTTCAGCACTCAGCTTTCTTCACAGTCCAACTCTCACATCCATACATGACCACAGGAAAAACCATAGCCTTGACTAGATGGACCTTTGTTGGCAAAGTAATGTCTCTGCTTTTCAATATGCTATCTAGGTTGGTCATAACTTTCCTTCCAAGGAGTACACATCTTTTAATTTCATGGCTGCAGTGATTTTGCAGCCCCCCAAAATAAAGTCTGACACTCTTTCCACTGTTTCCCCATCTATTTCCCATGAAGTGATGGGACCAGATGCCATGATCTTCGTTTTCTGAATGTTGACCTTTAAGCCAACTGTTTCACTCTCCTCTTTCACTTTCATTAAGAGGCTTTTTAGTTCCTCTTCACTTTCTGCCATAAGGGTGGTGTCATCTGCATATCTGAGGTTATTGATATTTCTCCCGGCAATCTTGATTCCAGCTTGTGCTTCTTCCAGTCCAGCGTTTCTCATGATGTACTCTGCATAGAAGATAAATAAGCAGGGTGACAGTATACAGCCTTGACATACTCCTTTTCCTATTTGGAAACAGTCTGTTGTTCCATGTCCAGTTCTAACTGTTGCTTCCTGACCTGCATATAGGTTTCTCAAGAGCCAGATCAGGTGGTCTAGTATTCCCATCTCTTGAAGAATTTTCCATAGTGTATTGTGATCCATACAGTCAAAGGCTTTGGCATAGTCTAAAAAGCAGAAATAGATATTTTTCTGGAACTCTCTTGCTTTATCAGTGATCCAGCAGATGTTGGCAATTGTATCTCTGGTTCCTCTGCCTTTTCTAAAACCAGCTTGAACATCTGGAAGTTCACCTTTCACGTACTGCTGAAGCCTGACTTGGAGAATATTATATTAGAACCTGGTTTATAGACTTTCTGATTTAAAACAAAAAAAAAAGTTTAATTTTCCTTTAGTGTAACTATATCAACAGATATTGATTGTGGGGACGTGTACTCTGCTATGTAGCATGTAAGTGAAGAGTTTAAAAGTTAATTCCTTAATGTAGACAGATTCTAAACCAGCACGAAGTGGAACATCTTCAATGTGCATGAAAGTTATTTTTCTGACATTGAGGTCATGCTTAAGACACTTCAGTTTTCTTATCCCTCCCCGGCTACATTTATTAGAGACATATGTTTATTGCCATAATGGTCAAACAATGACTTGAGATAAGTTTTAGAAATTAGAAATGATCTAACGTACTTCTGTAATCCCACAGACTTCTTAGTCAGAAAAAATTATTGATTGTTGGTGGTGTATTTTGGTATCTGCTTTGAAAACATAACTATTCTCTCAGGAATCTTTTGGTCAGAGTTAAGACTGATGATGTGGGTCGATAAATGCCTCTTGACCTGTGGTCAGTGTAACAGAAAGGCTCTAGGGACACAGAATCTGCTCAGAATGGAGCTGTAAGTATGGATGCAGAAGGCCCTGGAAAAACATGCAGGTGAAGAGGAAAGGCTACCAAGAGCAAAGTGTAATTTATGGACTGTCAGGGAATCTAAAAGTAAAAGGTTATGCTTGACTTACCTGTTACTTTTAAGCAAAGACAACAAGATTTTTTGAAAAAAAAAAATTATGAAAATGCAAAAGTGACCTAACCAGCATTTATGGATCAATCCATATTATTGTTCTAAGTCAGGTCCTGATGTGCTGGTGTACAAATCAAATGCAGATCAACTGACTTGTTGCATGATGGGCGACCATGCTAATTGTGATTCATAACCGTCACCCACCATTTGTGATATTTGAGAGCAATTCTGATCGGAGGTAATTACGGTAGATTGCTCCATGCCAGCAGACATTGCATAAATCCTTCAGCTGAGGTAAGACTGACAAGCTCTGAGTAATAGACTGCACCTTGGAAAAGATTTATATTTGAGGCCCAGTTAGCTAGAGTGCTTTATACTTTTCATTTCTCAATAACTTGACTGGAACTAAGGCAGTCAGTTATTTCCCAAATTCTCCATTTTCATGATAGGATAATCAATAAAGAGCAACTATTAATTTAGAGTCACTCTGATATACTAGGAGTAGACAGTTTTACTATGATATTGATTACTTCTGTAATTTACCACTGGGTATACATACCGTGATCCAGACACTTCAAAGGTCATTAGAAACAGGTTGCTTCTTAGTGAGGTAAGTTCACTTATTGGGAGGCAGGGGGCTTTGTTATTATAAGCAGCTGGGCTTCTTGATCTTTCATTTAGGCCCAAGGCCAAAAGGAGCACAAGGTCATCAATCGTGTGTCACATGACACAGCCTAAAATAGAAGGCCGAAGTTTAGTGTGTGTTTTTTTTTTTTCTTTATGGAATTATGCTTCCCTTGTGGCTCAGCTGGTCAAGAATCTGCCTGCAATGCAGGAGACCTGGGTTTGACTTTCATTTCACTTCACTTCCAGAATGAAGTCCAGGAATGATTCTAGACTACTGCAGAATCGTGGGTGGCCCCCAGTGTTACCTTACACCCGATCATTCTTAGAAAAGTTTCCCATCACAAGAAGATGTCATTCGAGGAGTTTTCAATAAACAAAGTTTTCTAAAATATAGTCTGCAAAGATCTTCTGGATCCTGTCTTCTCCAAAGCCCCATCATTTCCCATCTCATATGAGATATCTTGTGATTTTTTAAATTAAAATCTGTCAAACAGAATACATGAACTTTGTAAATGAACAGTCTTCTTCTAGAACCGTGTTACTGTGTTTGCCTTCTTGCTAAGATTTGAGATGTTGAAATTGTTGTCTAAGACTTCACCTCCTTTATCCTTCATTTCTAGGCCATTTTGGAAACCTACAAGATTGTCTCTTTAAGCTCATTCCATGACCGTATATTACACACAACCTAAGCAGATTCCTCACACAATGGCTTGAACCATTGGCTGTACCATTGTTTTAATGTGGTCGGTCCATTCACTGCATCGTAGGTGATATCTAAGGATCCCTTTGGATTTATCTCAATGCTTTCTTCCCTGGCTAGTCACCTAATCACCTGAAGTCCAGTGAGTCTGTTTGGTCTCTTTCAAACATATCAGCTTCTCATTTGATTTTCAGTCTCGAACTTACAAGCTTTAATGAATAACAGACTATTGGGCTATAGATATTCTCCTTCTTCTAAAAAAATCAGAACCTTTTGATAATACAAAGCACTGTCTTTTTTCTATGAAACAATAAACTGCGATTTTGAGATGCTTGTGATTATAATATTTTATTGTATTTGATCTTTTTTATATACAATTTTTTTATGTGAGTTGGTTTTTAAAATGGACTTTGCTAGCTCTGAACATTTTTTTTAAACTGCAGTGTAGTGTTTGGTTCATAGCTACTAGGGATAAATTAATTAGTGCCACTGATGAGCCAACAAAATTGAGACCCTCTGGTGTGTTGGTTGCAGTGATTTTTTGAGCAATTTTTTTCACATTAAATTTATTTGTTAGGAGAATAAATAAAAAGACACACACATACACACACACTCTCTAAGCCAGCTATAACCAGGTTAATGACAAATTTATGTTAATAGCCTTTATATGGAGTTAATTATGGAATGGGTCAAGGCAACAGTCAAGAGTAAAAGGAAAAAAAAATTATAATCCTGGAACTCTAGTATTAAGTCATTCAGAGAAAGTTCAGTTCAGTTCAGTTCAGTCGCTCAGTCATGTCTGACTCTGCGACCCCATGAATCGCAGCATGCCAGGCCTCCCTGTCCATCACCGACTCCCAGAATTTACCCAAACTCATGTCAGAGAAAGTTAGCAGAAGCTAAAAACATGTAACCAGCATAGGTTTTCTTAAGTCCATTTAGATGTATCTAGATGTGTGTGTAGTTGGAATAGATGCATGCTTGTATAGGCCATTGACCATTATCTGTTTAGTGAAGCAATATAAAAATAAAGAAATATAGTCTTTTCATCACAAAGTTCTTATGTTCTCTGGAGGGACAAGTTGTTTAGTTTTAAGTATCAGAAATCTCCATGCTTACAAATACGTATTCCCATGTATCACATTTGATAAAGACGTACTGGGGCTTTCCTGGTGGCTCAGACAGGACAGAATCTGCATACAGTCCAGCAGACCTGGGTTTGATCTCTGGATCGGGAAAATCCCCTGGAGAAACTGTTGAACATATTTAATTTTTTTATGGAATAAGATGTACAAGGATATAAATTTTATTCCCCTTACATTAATATATGTTATTTAGATTGTAATGTTTTTAGAAGCAAGATGAGTATAACCTACATTTCCACTCATTTTTCTTGAAGAAGATAGAAACATATTGAGAAGACAAAGTCTTATTACTAACATCAGTGTGTGCTCAGGTTACACGCTCTTAGTGTAGGTTAATTTTAGAGGGCAATTATGGTACCATTTTAAAAAAATTCACAATGGTGACTTATATGGTACCTCAGAGAGACAGAGATACAGCACAGTTAATGACTCCCAAAGGTATCTTACCTGACTTCAGTACTGACTTCATAAATGTGAAATCATTGCTATTATCCCTGTTGGAGGCACTTTCAATTCATGGAACAGACCTGTGCTTCCAAGAATAACATGGGACTATTCTCAAGTCGTATCACTTTTTTTGGAAGCTAACTTCTTGATATGAGAGAAAAAAGTCAGCATTGGTAAAAGTCAGCCACTTAGACCAAATGTAACTCTGTCTCTGCATATGAGATGTCTCTGCCACATCAGGTCAGTGAGAAATGAGTCAGTATTAGCTGACACACAAACACCATGAACCTTTGATGGCTCACACAACCCCATTCAAAGGTTTGGGGTTAAGAGGGAAAAACCTATGTTCTGAATTACTTTGGTTCTAGTGCAGGATTTCTGTTCCTATTCAACTCTCAGGTTTGTAACAACTGCTTGCAGACCATCATGCAGCAAAAGTAGTCGATCATTAGAATCAAACTGTTTTTTTTTTTTTTCAGTGAAATTAACAAAATTGAAGATTTGTTGAAATCTACTAAGTACTTAGAAATCTGGCTGGATTGTGGTGCACTTCATAATGGATTTTGCATATATACCTTGGGAGGCCATCTGAAACTTTCCCTTTGTTGAAAAGTAAAGTTAAATAATTTAATTAAACCAGAAGATTATTTTTATAGAATATTACATTATGTCCAAGAAAAATTATTTTCAGTGAACTTGATTTTGGGGAAGGAGAAGGAAAGATGATTCAAAGACATGTAGGCATTTTCATCATCAAATCACAGTTAAAACTATTGAGATATTTGCCATAAGTATTATTACAAAATAAGCACTTTGGGGACGTTTTTTAACACAGTCCTGTACAACAGTGTTTCCTATGACCAACTTCATTCTCATAAAGCCAAGCTACATGCATTTATCTCTTTAAGCTTAGCTGAAGACCAAATAAATCTAATTGTTACTGGTGGCAAAAAGCATCAGCTCAGTTTGGATCTCTCGTTTTAGCTCAGTGGACGCCCCTGATGCATCCAAAAACAATACCCAGTTTGCTTGGAAAAGACCCTGATGCTGGGAAAGATTGAGGGCAGGAGAAAAAGCGGGCAAAAGAGAGTGAGATGGTTGGATGGCATCCCTGACTCAATGGACATGAGTTTGAGCAAGCTCCAGGAGATAGTGAAGGACAGGGAAGCCTGGCTTGCTGCAGTCCATGGGGTCGCAAAGAGTCAGACAGGACTTGGAGACTGAACAATGAAGGGTGTGCTATTTTTTCCCTCAGTGGTGACAACATTGGGTTTATTCTGCAGTGACTTGGGCTAAGCTCCCTGGAACTAGTGTTGATATCATTTCTTGAATATTTATCCTCAGTGACATAATTGTTACTTTGTATATAATCAGTATGCCAAGCATTATATGACTGGGAAGCGGCTGTCTGAAAAGTGATGTGCTGTAATGAAGGTACGCCTTCTGGAGATAATTTTGGCTGCTTATCAGAGCAGGAGCAGCTGTATTTTGGACTCAGAGTTTCCACTTAATACACCATGAAAAAGCAACAAGTGCTCTACCAGAAAATTGTATTTTGTTGAAAGAACTAAAGCAAAATGAGCTGCAGTTCTATACCAAGGAATATTAAAACACTGGGGGGAGAAACTAACTTGGTAGTGTATTTTTTTCAGTGTTCTGAGTCACTTTTTTTTAAGTGTGTATTTAGTGTATATTGCCTCAGAATAAAAATATTTTTGGAATCCTTATCAGTCAGAAAAATGTCTTCAATCAAAATTAGTTGGAGTCTGGAGCTAAAATAACTCCATTGGGCTCATTTGTGGAATGACTGTGGAGGCTTTATTTTTACAAGCAAATGGCAAATGCCTGCTTCAATGTACAAATTAAGTGTATACTCTATTTCATAAATGAAGGAAGAGTTATTGGAAACACTCTTTCCCTGATCACTAAAAACTGATTGCCATCAAAGAAGGGCCTGATTACTAACCACCAGCTTAGTGTTTAGCTGGAACATCTGGCCGCCTCAGAGGGGGAAATTTGCTGAGCTTAAAAAATGTTTATTCCAACTTTCAACTCATGCATGTATAGAACACAGATGAGGAATCATCTGATGTCCTTCAGATTTCTGTTGCTAAACAAATGTAACTCATCTTCAAGGGAAAATTTAGTAAACTCCTTTCCTCACTGATTTAGCTTCTTAAGCTCTTGGGTAACAAGAACTAGAGAAGAATAAAGAGCATAAGAAAACAAAGGGTGATTAGAGCCCTTAAAAATATAGCATGGGGAAATTCACTTAATGCACTGTGGTGACCTGAATGGGAAGGAAATCCAAGCAAGAGGGGATATATGTCTACGTGTGGCTGATACACTTTGATGTACAGTAGAAACTAACTGCATTATAAAGCAACTGCACTCAAAAATTAATTTAAAAAACAGGGATCTGAAGGATAGTTTTAATGTTTCTTCATATGCAGTTTGATCTAGGTAGCCTTTTGCAATTCTGTTTATTTTTTAATAATTTTATTTATTTTGGCTGTGCTGGGTCTTTGTCACTGCTCAGGCCTTTCTCTAGTCGCGGTGAGTGGGCTTCTCATTTCGGTGGTTTCTCCTGTTGCAGAGCATGGGGTCTAGGGAACAGAGACTCAGTAGTTGCGGCTCCTGGGCTCTAGAGTGCAAGCTCAATAGCAGTGGCCCACAGGTTTGGTTGCTTTGCGGCATGTGGGATCCCCCCTGGACCAGGGATCGAACTCATGTCTCCTCTTTGGCAAGGGGATTCTTTACCACTGAGCCACCAGGGAAGTCCAGTTTTTGTTACTTTAACTCATCTCATGGTGTTGAGTGAATGCCTTGTCCACTGCACAGAGCTGAGTGCTCGGTGGAGACCATGACCTCAGGACCCACCAGTGCCTTGACTGCAAGACTGTTATTCGACATGTGCCCTGCCCGTGGCCAGCACTGGCCTTCCCACCCCTAGGGCTTGGATTACTATTACTAACCTGCAAAACAACTGACTCTGCTTAAGTGTCATTTTCCCTGTGAATCCTTCCTTAACCATTTAAGATTAGGTCCTTAGAGCCGTTAAGTTTATCCATCCCTTAGCATGTAGAGGTGGCATCATGATTTCTCATTCACTTACCAATCCTCCATCCCCAAGCCTGTGCATGTGATTCAGTGACTGTGTTTTCATTCACCACTGTATTCCAGGCGCTAGAATTAAGCCTGACACATACCAGCTACTAAGTAAACATTGATGATGGAATGAATGAATCAGATACCTCCTCTCTCCTCAGGGCACTTTAACTCTAGGGAACGAGACGTGTGTTGCAAAAATGATAATGAGGCAAAACAGAGGAAGGGACATGCTGAAAGAGTCATTCAATAAAAGGAGTGGTTATGAGAAGTTTCTTTCAAAACAGGATGCTCTTTTACCAGACTCCAACCAGGCAGCTTCATACGCTACTTTTTTCACTACAATAGTGGTATTTAAGCCCTTAATCCTAAAAATATAGTAACTAGCTAAAATTAGCTTGGATTTAATGCTCTGGGTCAACTTAAAGTGATATGTGAACATCGGCAAAAAAAAAAAAAGTTTCTAAGTTTTATAAATCTCGCTGGGAATTTTTCATTGGCTCATCTTGTTAACAATCTTTTTCTCAGGGATAAGGTTTTCTAAGTCAATATTTTTCTAACAACATGCCCTTTTGTCTTCCACTAAATATGGTAGTCTTTGTTTCTTCAGTGATCATGTGAGAACAGAAAGAAAATTTCTTCTCAGAGAAGACAGAGCAGAGTAGTGTATATGTCTTGCCAAAGGTTATCACAGTTTAATAGTAGGAAGGAATGTACACGTCTATAAACAGAATGTACTGTGCTTTCTGAGGTTAACACCATTTGTTTAGTCTTGTTAAATAGCTGGTAAAATGATCCAGGTTGTAGAGAAACACAAGCTGTAGTGACTGCTGCACATGGCAGATTAGGGACCCCAGAATGTCACAAAGGTTTCTGGGAGGAGAGATGTTCAGAGCCAGGTAGGACCCCTCCAACTCCCTGCTGCTTCTTGGTCCCTTGCCTACTAGCTGTTTTTTCCTCTCAGTCACCTTCCCTTGATGTCTGCTTGCCCACCAATTTCTCCAACCTCATCCCTTCCATATTTTTAATTAACATTTTTCTCTTGTATCATGCACCTGCCGTTTTTTTTTTTTTTTTTTTTTTTTTTTTTTTTTGTAGGTTAGAATCACTGTCTTGGTCTTTACACTGACTTTGTTCAGGCTTGCACTAAGTCACTTCAGTCATGTCCGACTCTTTGTGGACTCTGTGGACTCTAGTCCACCAGGATCCTCTGTCCATGGAATTTCCCAGGCAAGAGTACTGGAATGGGTTGTCTTTTTTTTTTTTTTTTGTCCAGCAAATCTTCCCAACCCAGGGATTGAACCTGGGTCTCTTACATTGCAGGCAGATTCTTTAGAGCTAAGCTCCCCAGGGAAGCCCTGTCTAGGCTTAACACAGACAATTTTTAAATAGGAAACCAGGTGAAATTCAGGAAACCAAAATATATTGATTTTTCTTCATTTTGGCTTCCCTAGTGGCTCAGAGGGTAAAGCGTCTGCTTGCAATGTGGGAGACCTGGGTTCGATCTCTGGATCGGGAAGATCCCCTGGAGAAGGAAATGGCAACCCACTCCAGTACTCTTACCTGGAAAATCCCATGGACAGAGAAGCCTGGTAGGCTACAGTCCATGGGGTCACAAAGAGTCGGACACGACTGAGCGACTTACTTACTTTCTTCATTTAAGACATTAGCAACCAGGACTTTATCAACATAAACACACATACTCACATACATTCTCACATTCATTCCCTGGCTTCTGTCATGAGGTAAAGGAGTCCAATAAGGCAGTGCTCATGAAGGTTTCTTTACATCACTTATTTTCTGTTCTCTGAACACAGACTGGACATTGTCAGCAATATTGAGCTTGCAGCAAAGAAATGTTGCAAATTTCCTTTATTTTCTGTTTCTAATGATCTGGCATTAGAAAGACTTTGTGTTCTCCAGAAATTAACTTGGATCTTTTCTGAGCTCAGTGAGCATTGTGGCAGGGGGTGGCTGGGGGGAATTATCTTGAAGGATCCCAAAAGGGACCCTGGGCAGCATTGCACTTGCTTCTATGCTATAGTTATGTTAGGTGTGGTTTGGTATCTCCACCAGATGGAGATTAAGTCACTTTTTTTCCACCATTAGCATGACATGGGAAACGTGGTACAACCAAAGATGCTTTCCCTCTATCCTAGACTTTCAGGGGCTTAGATTTTTGAATATAGTAGACAAGCAGCTGAGAACAACTTAGTTTTGGGGGTAGGGAATGGTTGATCATTCTGAGGAATATCCCACACTGTATGCTAAATCCAAGACAGACCTTAGCAAACTGGAAAAGTTCGTCACCTTATTTATTGGCAAAGACCAGAACCAAAACAAAGTCCATCTACTTTCTGTCTTTGAATCTTAATTATTCTTTAAACACCCTACACTTGGGTGCATGGATTTATCCCCAGGTTTTCTATCTTGTTCCACTGGTCTATATTTTGTTTTTGTGCCAGTACCATACTGGCTTGATAACTGTAGTTTTGTAATATAGTCTAAAGTCAGGAAGATTTATTCCTCCAGTTCCATTCTTCTCTCTCAAGATTGCTTTGACTATTTGGGATCTTCTGTGTTTCCATACAAATTGTGAAATTATTTATTCTATTTCTGTAAAAAATACTATTGGTAGTTTGATAAGGATTGCATTGAATGCATTGAAATATATACATTAAAATAGATAGTGGGAGTTTGATGTATGATGAAGGGAACCCAAAGCTGTTTCTCTGTGACAACCTGGAGGGATGAGATGGGGAGGGAGGTGGGAGGGGTCACATGTATGCCTATGGCTGATTCATGCTGAGGCGTGGAGAGGCCATATCAATATAAAGTATTTATCCTCCAATTAAAATAAATAAATATTTTTTTAAAAAACTGCATCTGTATGGATATAAAATAAATAGATATGTTACTTACCTTTTTGATTATTCAGACATGCTTCAATTATGCCATGGGTAAATACATATAACAGCAGCCATCTTAGAACATTAACTTTAGAATTACATGAAATAAAATAGGTAAAGCACTTAATATAGTGCCTAATACTAAGTGGTCAATAAATATTAGCATTAATTCACTTTCTGTAGACCCACAGGTATTTCCTTCTTGGCTTCTTGAGATACTAATCTTTGGTAAAGGAGATTTTTCACTGGGCTACTAAGCTAGCAACTGGTCTGTTACATGCCATTATTTCTTTGAGCTGAGACATTAAATACCATATCCTCCAAAGATGGACCCCATTTGCTAGTGTGCTAAGGGAATTTGTTCTCTCTGCATTCCGAGGGTCAGCTCCTGGAGAAATGGGCCAGTTCAGCAGTTTTGTAGAGGCTTAGAGGTGCTACCCAGCAAGACACACATAGAAACCAGGACAGCAGTGCTGGCCTTTGAGAAAACGAAGAGCTTTACTCTGAGGTCCACCAGAAAGGAGACCAGAGACAGGATTCAAATCAATCTCCTCTATCCAGGGTTCCAGGTGAAATTTAAGGAATTAAGGGAAAAATCAAAGTTGGAAGCTGATTGGCTAGTCTCAAATCAGTTCATATAAGCTACTGGTGTTCCTGGAAGCCAGGTTCTCCTTATGGATGGGCTTTTTGCTTTGTCCAGCACACTGGTAGCAATTTTTCTATTCTCTGAGTTCCATAGACTGAAGATTTTTGGTCCTGGGGTCCTCCTGGAGACATATTTTCTGTTATGTGTTTGTACAGTTCTGTCTTTGAAAATTAGCCCTAGTTTTTTGATTGATCCGCCAGCTGTTTGAGAAGGCAACCAGGTTAAGATGGTGCTGTTTCAGTTTATCCGCCCCCCTTTTCCACAACTTGACCTTAAGAAGATCCTGAAGACATTCTTCAAAAGGTAAGAGCAGATGTTTGAGATGAAGAGGGGCCAGGAGGAGAAAACTTTGGTGATGGTGCTGTAGACCATGGCTGTCTCAGGCCTTGGGTAGAAGGTATTCAACCTGGATATTGCTTAGACACACAGACTCATGCTTGTGTGATCACTTCTGGGGAGGTAAAATGTTTGGCCATCTCCCAGGAAGGTAAGGGCTTCCCTGGTGGCTCAGTGGTAAATAATTAGCAGAAGACGTGGGTTCAATCCCTGGATGGAAAGATCGCCTGGAGAAGGAAATGGCAACCCACTCCAGTATTTTTGCCTGGAGAATCCCGTGGACAGAGGAGTCTGACAGGCTACAGTCATTGGGGTGGCGAAAGAGTCTGACACAACTTAGTGACTCAACAGCAATAACAACAGGAAGGATAATCCTAATCACAGAGACAAATGGAGGCCTGAGTGTTTCAAGCTGTATTCTCCTGACTTGCTCTCTCAAATTCAGCTGAGTCTCAGCCCCCTCAGGTTGCTTTCTTCGAGGTGACCTTTTCATGCTCCTCCTTGTTGAGTATGTTTTTCAAGGTGGTGAGACGGAGCCCGGACTCTCCTGGGCCCCTCTGCAGTAAGCAGCCTGCCCTCAGCACATGGGAGGAAACTGTTAGGAACCTCTGACCAAACCGGGTACAGCCTTGAAACTGCTGGCATGGATCCCTTGCAGCCAGGTAGCGTGCGTGGCTTTCAGGGTTCCCTAAGTGAACCCTCACATCCAAGCTGGTCATAGTCAAGACTGTTATTTTTCCTCAGTGGCTTCGCCATAGAATACTTATAGCCAAGTTGTGGACAGTTAATATGGCATTTGCTTACTTCTTTCCAGAAACCAAACTAGGAGATGAAATTTGTCTCTGAATCCTAAGGCTCTTGCTTTCTCTCTTATGCCTCTTGAGGCTGTTTGATTTCTCTGCTTTGCTGGGGTATTGGGCAGGGGGCTGGTGGAGGTGTTGGTGAGCGAAGGCCATTTTCTAGAGATTTGTAATCTGTACACTCTTCTCAGCTCTTGGGTTTGAAAACTGAGTATTGACTAACCTTTTGACTGGAGGGCTGCTTGCTCACGAGCTGTCTCCAAACATCCATCCTCAGAGGGACCGGCTAACCCCTCAGAACCAGCTCTAAGGTGGAGAGAAGTTGGGTGGGACAGGGGAGCAGCCACTATTGTACTCAGGAACTCTGTATAAAAGAACAAGCATGCTCTGAGCCACAGATTGGCAAACCCTAGTGCTTGCTTTTCTCTTTCATGATCTTAAGGGCTTTCCAGGTATAGCCAACCTTCTGCCTCCCACAGACCTGGAGTTTCTGAGAAGACTGGTTGGCATCAGGTTGGCATCAGGCCAATCCATGAAGGCTGGGAAGAGGCAGCAGGAATCCTCTAAAGGCAGTGGTTACAGACTTTTCCATGGTTCTGCCAGCCAAGAAGTAAGCTATCTCGAGCCCTACAATGGAGGAAACCCAGTCAGCCAACTGCAAAGCTCAGACTCCACTAAGGGCTTGCTTTTCTTCAGGGGATGGACTCCCAGATGAAGAACTCTTGGCTGCCTTTTCTTCAGTGATTCCTGGCGTTGTGGGTACCACCTTTCCTCAGGTCAAGAGTGGACAAGCACAGGTAACGGGTTCACAAGGTGTGACCCTGATTAGGTTTTTTAATGTTACTTTGCTGAATAAGGATTTAAAGGAGAGATGTAAAACTATGGTTCAGAAGGAGAACCTTCAGAAGAGCCGGTCTTGCCTGAGTCAGAGCCTAACAGTGGTCTCGACTTACTGCAGTTTGCTCCCCCTTCAGCCCCTCCCCAGGTTCTCTGCCTTACGAAAGGGATTCCTTGCCCAGGCTCCTCTGCCCACCATCCTCCTCTGGCCTCCTCTAGCCCTTGCTTCTCCACACTCTTCAAAGCAGGAGTGGGATTCTATCTGCTTTCTTTCTGGATTCTTCTGTGGAGTCTGATGATTTCTTTTTCAGTAGATATCTATTCAGAGACCCAACAACCACTATTTGAAATTTGCTTGCCGAAGTCAGCTTTCCAACTTCTTAAGTTTTCTCAGCACTCCACCTTAAGGTTCTTAGTAGACAAAGACCCACTTCTCCTAGAAAATAAATCCTTTACTCCCACATACTTTCTTGGTCAAATAAGGTTACAGTCTTATTTGACACTTACTGAAACAGCTCTCATCGTGAGCATGGTTTACACTTTGCTGACTAATAAAAAACAAAAAACAAAGCACAACTCTCTAGGTAGAAAAGGAGATACCTTGTAACCTCATTAAAGTACTCTTTGTCATCTTTTCCTCCCAGGCTTTGAAACTCACGTTTATTTTCAAACACCAATGTCTTTGTTCATCACCAAGGTCTTTTGTGCTAAACATAATAATAACATATATCAAAGGATATAGGGCATATGGACTGTTGGCATTGCCCCTGCCCAGGATAACCAAACGTGTAATCTATAAATACAAGTTGTTTTTGTCTCTTTGGCAGAAATTAAGCAGCCTACAAGGTCATAAAGTAAGTCAGGGAGCTGACTAGAAACACAACCCAAGACGACTGACCCCCAGGTCTGTTCATTGCACTAGATCACGCTTCCTTCCTCAGTGAAAAACTTCCCACAGCAGGAAGAACCAGAGAGCAAGCCTCTAAATTATACATGACTGTTTGTCTCATTTTCCCTTCACGGCTAATTGAAGATGCAGGGCAGGGCTACTTTTTGGCTTTGTCTCCCGTATCATCTCATTTGTCTCACAAGTGACAGGGAGTATCTGCTGCAATTTGCCTTCATTAAAGACCAGACAGAAGTCGGTGGGCTTTGAAGAGTCTCAGGATGACAGGTTTGGTGTCTTGGTGCACACTTAGGTATGCAGTTCATGGTTTGTGTGTTTGTTTTACCCTTTAAACTAAAACTGAGAAAGTGAAAGTTGCAAACTCATGTCTGACTCTTTGCAACCCCATGGACTATACAGTCCATGGAATTCTCCAGGCCAGAATACTGGAGTAGGTAGCCTTTCCCTTCTCCAGGGGATCATCCCAACCCAGGGTATAAACCCAGGTCTCCTGCATTGCAGGCAGATTCTTTACCAGCTGAGTCACAAGGGAAGCCAAGAATACTGGAGTGGGTAGCCTATCCCTTCTCCAGCAGATCTTCCCAACCCAATGATTGTACCAGGGTCTCCTGCATTGCAGGCAGATTGTTTACCAACTGAGCTATCAAAATGCATAACTTTTATTTTTTTATATAAATTTATTTATTTTAATTGGAAGTTAATTACTTTACAATATTGTATTGGTTTTGAAGGTCAACTACATGAGATCTTTGGTTGATAGGATGGGAATATGGGTGGCTGAAGAAAAATCATCAAAATATTCAACTACCAAATAAGGAAAATGTAAAAGTTCCCAATCCTTATGAATGTTAAGCATGGGAGGCATGGTACTTGAATTAGGGCTGACAATAGAAGTTCAGCGTTTCTTACAGCCTGTTTAGTCTGAAAAAGATTAGGACTCTGGAGAGAGAGTGGAACAAAGTTGCCAAAGCCACAGTTCTGCATGATCACTCACAAGTGATATTTTGGAGAGAGAATTCATACCACATCTCACAGTATGCTTTTGGGTATTATCTTTATTGCATGTCCTTGTTCAGTGGTCTTTGAGACCTAAGCACCAAAACTATTGCTGAAATATCACTAATAATAATAATAATAATAATAATAATAATAAGTAATGGAGTCAACTAATGCTCTATAACTGTAAGGTGAGTTCTTAGTTCTGTGTCCTTTTTTTCCCTTCTTTACAAAGATACCAGCATTGCTTATGTTTTGGGCTTTTTTAATGTGTTCAAATTTGCAATAGCACAAGCCTATACCTCCTGCTTGTTCCCTTCTGTCTGGTGTATAGTGTAGCATTTGGCTTTATATAAAATCTGCACGGATAGAAATGATCTGGTGGTGGGCAGTGAGGCCCCATTTGAGAGCAAAGTGGAATAAGGAGAGGTGAGTTTTGGGAATATTATAAAGGCAGTATGTACAGAAGGAAGAGAAACGAGAAGAAAGAAGCTTGGGTAGACAGTCCTGTAACAATAATGGAATTTCAGGATGTCAGTCCTGCCCTGGCTTTGCCAATCACGTCCTGCTCTTCAGTCTTCAGGTGGGGACCCATCTCCTAAGTAGCAGAGGGGCACAGACCCCCTACCACAGCATCGTTCTGAGGGTTTATATGATCCCACCCAGAAGCTGGAGTTCTTTTGACTGCCTCCTCCATCCTTTTTTTTATTAGAATCTGCTGTCTTTAGGAATGACTAGAGGGCAGGGAAAAGGAGTCATGCAAATATCAGAATCATTGCTTCCATGGTGAGACGTTTTCGCTTTAATATCTTCCATGATAAGGGATTCCCTGGTGGTCCAGTGGTTAGAACTTGGTACTTTCACTGCCAGGAGCCTAGGTTCAATACCTGATCAGGGAACTAAGATCCCACAAGCCACACAGCACAGCCAATTAATGATAATAATAATATCTTCCATGATAGGACACTGCATATCCTTACAAATAAAGCACTTTTGCACAGAATTTAGCTAATAAGACAGGTAGAGAATAAGACATGAAGATAGTTTTAGAGTATTAAAATGTCACTCTCACTCGTGTGTTTATTGAGCTTATGTATACAGTTCAACTACTTTATTTAGCTACTATACTGGAAGAAATAGTTTCAAAATAGCCATTCATACTCCTGTGTCTCACTTACTGCTGTCTGTCTACAGAGATTCCCTACACTTACCTCTGCCAAACTTCTTTGCTAGTCAGAAGTTGGAGCAGCCTTTTCTCTCATGGTTTCCTCACCCTAGTCAGTCTCAATCTATGTCCTTTGATTAGTAAAAGTGAAAAAGTGAAAGTGTTAGTCACTCAGCCATGTCTGACTCTTTGCAACTCCAGGGACTGTAGCCTGCCAGGCTCTTCTGTCCATGGAATTCTCCAGGCAAGAAGACTGGAGAGGGTAGCCATTCTCTTCTCCTGGGGATCTTCCTAACCCAGAGATCAAACCCATATCTCCTGCACTGCAAGCAAATTCTTAACCATCTGAGTCACCAGGGATCATCTGTGATTTCTGTAGCCATCAAACCATTCCCTGTCCTGCTTTGCCCACTAGGTATCTTCTCAGGGACTACTGAGCACTAAGTATCAAACGTCTGTCCTTAATCAGCTCTGATTGCCATTACGATATACCAAGACTGGGTGATTTAACCGTCAGCAATGTATCGCTCACATTTCTGGAGGCTAGAAATCCAAAGTCAAGGTCACAGATTCAGTTCCTGGTGAGTGTCCTTTTCGTAACTCGCAGATGGCCACCTTCTCACTAGCAGAGAGATAATGAGCTATTCTCTCTTCCTCTTCTATAAATCACTCATCCCATGATGGTGGTCCTGACTTTGAGACTTCATCTAAACCTAATTACCTCCCAGTGGTCCTACCTGCAAATACCATCACATTAGGGGTTAGGGCTTCAGCGTATGAATTTGAGAGGATATTCAATCCATAACAACTGCCCTTGACCTTAGTTTCAGTAGAAAGATGTAAGAAGGACAGCATGGCCGCTTCAAGAATTATCTTTAGGCGGAGGTCCTGTGGCCACTAAGAGAGCTGCACCAATCTCTTTTTGCCATGTGACAAACAGCTCAGAGGCAGGGAGATAAGTTCAAATTCGGAAGACCTAAGAGCCACTTTGGCTTAGATGCCTCTTGGCCCAGAGCAGCCAGTGTTTCTGACAGACCACTGGGCATAGCTGTCCTTGTATACATCAAGGGCAGAAGAGACAGAAAAGTCAGGACATTCAGGGACACCCCAAACTGGGAAGACTATCCCAGACTTTTATAACTTATTTCTAGTTCTTCCCAGACTAGACTTAATTTGTCAATCCAGGTCATTTTTCCTGTAGATATTATTCCTAAGTAACATAGCTGGTATATATCAGGTGACCAGGGGAACAGAGTGCTAGTACATTCATTGAAGGTCAAGTTGTCATGAAAAAGAAGAAAGGAGGGCTATTAACCCCTTCCCACTCTCTAAATTAGTGGTTACCTTCCCCTGAATCCCACTTCTTGGAGCAATTCCTAAGAGCACTGGAACATTTAGAGAAGTTATCACAAAGTGTCTTGTATTTTGAACTTGATTAGGAGATAAGTTATGCTAATATAATACACTTTTCTCCAACCTCTCCTTAGCATATTACTTTTACCAGAATCCCAGACACTAATGACACACTCAATGCTATAATTAGTAAAAGTCATGTATAATGCCTTAGTGATGGATTAACTTTTTCAGGAACTCTCTTTAATAATGCTATACTCTGAGCAACATCCTAATGCATAAATTTAAAAAGTGATTACAGAGGTACACTCCTCATAATCAGAGTTGGTTCATCAATAAGCATTTATTTAGAAGTCCTAGTGAATCGTGGCCTGTTTGGGCTCTGGAAATTCATCGTGAAAAAGGAAAAGAATGTCTCTCCTTTAAGGAGCTTGCACTTGACTGCAAGGGGACCATCAACAGGTTTAAAAACTAAATCCTTAGTATAGTTTGTTACAATCACGTAATGCACTAGACCAAGGCATAGTGGGCAGTGAGGTTGGGGCCAGTGTGGCGGGGACATAAAGAACAGCTGCTTTAACCAGAAAGATTAGGATCAGCAAAACCCCCTGGGAGGAGATGCCATCTAATGTAAGACAGGAAAGGTTGAGAAAGGGACAGGCATGCAAAGCCAGAGGGAGGAGCATTCCAAGAGAGGAACAAAGGTCAATGTTCAGAGAAAGGAAAGTACTTGATATCACAACAACACAACAACAATAAACAACACAACAACACTAAAAAACACAGTGCAGAATCACAACAGTTAACAGCTATATACCTATTGCCAATAATTTGGGGCTCACTCTTGCTTGGCACTGCGTTACATTGTTTTTCAAACCACTTACAAGACTTCACATGCGCAGAAACTACAGCCTCCAGAACTGAGTTACATGCTGAAAGTCACTTGGAGTTCAGATTTCATGTCTGAGAGTTGAACCCAGGTCCAAAGTCTAAATTCTAAAGCACTCTCCTCAACTTAAATCTGCAGTTTTCTAGAACCAGATGGTTGTTGCTACCTTCTGGCCTCCTCTGCTTCTGAAATGCTGAGTGAGGCTACAAAAAAGATGATGCCAAATGTGATCAGGGAGAAATGAAAAGCACATGTATTTGGCCAAGCGAGTATTACTTTGCAGTCTATTAGCTATGGTTAAATATTTAACACTTTTGAAAGCTCTGGGTTGATGACATTTTCAAATTGCCAATTTCTGTTTACTTTGGGGTAGCCTGCAACATTACTGTATTCAAGAACAGTCAGCCCAGCCTTGCTTTGCTAAAACTGAGTGGCTGGCTCTTAACACCCAAGGCAGAAGTTGGCGAACATTGTCTAAACAAACCAATTTCAACAGAATTTTAAAGTTACTCAGAGATATATTGCTGTCAAAAAAAAAAAGTTCTCTGAAAAGTCACAAAATTCTGCAGTATGACTCATTATTTGCTGACTGTTTGTGTGGGAAAATAATTAGCTTTTTAAAATGGAGTGCCGCAGCCAGAAACAATAAACCCCCTTTGCAAAACACAATCCAGTTTCATTTGCCTCTGAAACCTTTTATTTTCTACAATTTCATCGAGCACTGGCCTGGAGAAACAACCAAACCTCTTTTGACAGAGTATTTAAAAAAGGAAACACAATGTAAGTAATCTCTCAAAGCATTATTTTAAAGAATTAGGGGATTGGATTTTGTTTTATTAATAATATTAATAGTAATCATCATTTGCGTATGGGACCCTCACTTTGTGTAGGCAGGGTTTGGAGTACTCTAAGGCCAACTCTGAAATAGATACTATAAACATCCATATCTTACAGATGAAATAAATGAGACCAAGACAGGTCAACCAACTCTCTTTTATGACCTCATTAAAGCTTCTTTAGAGAATGTGCATAGCATCTCTTTTGAACTCCAATATTCCCAATATTGGGACAGAGAATTAATATCTGGATCTATTGGTCCATTTCTCTAATTGATCTTTTCAAAGTACGTTCAATATATTCAGTGTACATTTTCTGTTAAGACCAGCACACATTTGTAGTTCTGCCCTTGGCTCCATTAAGAGCAAGTTTGGAAAACCCCATATGGTGGGCTGTTACTAAGTCAGTTGTGATGCTTGCGCCGTATATATGACATAAAAGCCTTTTAATCATGGTCACCTTGTCCTCTTAAACCATTAAACCCATCCCTTTCCCTGCTGACTTTCAGAAATGTCAAGTGCTATGGAGATGAGTGGGATTTGGGCCATTCTTCACCAAAAAATGACCAATGGATAGGACAGTTATGTTAATATTATGATGAAGCACACTTGCTCATATAACCAACCCCTATCTTGTTTCTTTATCCATAATGATACCTATAATAATAAAGACTAGGAATTAAACCCACACCTGGTTAAGTGGTCTTCCAAAAAAGATACATGTTTCATTTCCTTACTCTTCTGACCCCAGCCCAGTTGGTAGTTTTTGAGTTTAGCTTTCTAATTGGTACCATGCTGTTATCATTGCACAGCCATGGGGAAAAGGATCCCACACATGAGCTGGAATTTAGATGCTCAAACAAATGTCAGTTTCCTCTCCCAAGCCCACTTTCTTTGGAATGGAAAAATATTTTCTCCACTTCCCAGTGTTTATATTTCTTACATTCTGACACTTGCTTGTATTTCTTAATTCTTACATTGTCTAAGATTGATACTTTCTACTAATATTAGATAAACCAAGCTAAGCCTTTCCATTTGCACAGATTACTCCCTGAAAGCAGGCAAATCACATTCTAGCCTTTTATTTGGGCATTCCTGTATGTTCTGACATGATGTCTTTGTTGTCAATGAGGTTTTTATTGTTTGCTTAACAAAATTATCTCATTAAGCGAATGGCTTTAGGGATTCATTTGCTTTTATTTCATTACTAGCTTGGGAAAAAGATATACAACTTTTGTTAGGGGAGGATGTCAAAAAATAGGATCTGTACCTATACAGAGATTATTTTTATAATCTATTTCCCTGTATAGTAATAAAATTATTTTATAGGTTTACATTAATACATTTAATTGCTGCCTTGAGAATTCCAAAGCTAATATGTGCAATGGTACTGCTAATGCCCATTGTATTCTATATAAGTAAATCATACTCATTCATATATCTTTTTCTATAAATCTAAATGGGTTTTGCTGGTGGCTCAGACAGTAAAGAATCTGCCTGCAATGCAGAGACCTGTGTTTGATTCCTGGGTTGGGAAGATCCCCTGGAGGAGGGCATGGCAAGCCACTCCAGTATTGCCTGGAGAATCCCTTGGACAGAGGAGCCTGGCGGGCTGCAGTCATAGGGGTCACAAAGAGTCAGGACTAAGCACATATATTATTTCTCTTTATCTACATCTATATCTGTATGTAGATTTATGTTTCTTAGGTTAGCTAAGGGTTGTCTGCCATCAAATATGGGTTGCCATATTAAATAAAAACTACTTCAAATTAAAATATTTTAAGGGAAATGCAAGTTATCAAGTCTGCTAGACTTACGTTTATAACACCAGAGGAACACTCAGTGTAAGTGAGATCTTGAAAGAGAAGTCAGAGGTGAGCTTTTTCAATGCTGGTAATTAATTCTTGCTTTGCATAGGCTAATTGAGGGCAGTCATCAAATACTGGATGTCATTTCATTTCCTAGCTGTCAATGGAACTACAATCTGCTTTCCCTGCTAAATCTGTTAACCCCTGTGCTTTTCTTTGCTGATAGAGGCATGTTAAAGATAGAGGGGCACCACGAGCTTTGTTTGGTTTCATGAATGTCAATATTTTCCTTCAAGTGAATTGAATGTTGTTCCTTTGTCAGATTTTTCTTTTCCTAACATCTATGTTAAGGTATACACACATACACAAACAGCAGTAAAGAAAAATATTGGGAAAAAAATGGAGGACCAAAATGAAGAGAGTGAACTGGAGGATATTTCTTAGATAGGCTGTCTTATGTTATAGAATAACTGGTGCTCTGATACATGCGAGTATATTAAATAATTCACTCAGCAAATGGTGACTGTGTATGTACTAACTGATAAGCATTGGGCTACGTATTGGAGAGTCCCTTGAACTGCAAGGAGATCCAACCCCAGTCCATCCTAAAGGACATCAGTCGTTGGTGTTCACTGAAAGGACTGATGTTGAAGCTGAAACTCCAATACTTTTTGGGTACCTGATGCAAAGAGCTGACTCATTTGAAAAGACCCTGATGCTGGGAAAGATTGAGGGCAGGAAGAGAAGAGGATGAAAGAGGATGAGATGGTTGGATGGCATCACCGACTCAATGGATGGGTTTGGTTGGACTCCGGGAGTTGGTAATGGACAGGGAGGCCTGAAGTGTTGTGGTTCTTGGGTCGCAAAGAGTCAGACATGACTGAGCAACTGAACTGAAGTATTGGAGAAGTGAGAGAAAAGGCAACAAAAGCAGCTCAGAGACTATTGTTGAGGTTGGTGTGACATCAGTACATGTGCTTGGATGTGACCCTTGGCCATCACAGGTAATTTTCTTGGGAACCTGCATATCTGTCCTAGAACAAGAACACCTCTGTCACTCTCTGTAGTTTCCTTTTCTAACTGTCCTCCATTTCTTAGCTCTCACCTCTGCCCAGAAAAATCACATTCCAAGCAAATGGCTTATTTGGCAATGATTGAGTCTAGAGAGCCAAGTCTTCCCATGGGAAGATGTGTTTTGATGTGTGCTTTGAATTTCTGGGTTGGCTGGACACATTTGCCTTGAAGTCCAGAGAGACTATGGCCATGTCTTACTCTATCAAATAACTCAAAGAACTGCAGCAAATCCAAGTTGAACAAATCGCTTTTCTAAAAGACAATTGAGATAAACATTTCAGGGTTTTTTTTTTTTTTCCTTAAGTTCTTGATGATTTTGATCTCACTGACCTCACTCTATGTTTAGGCTTTGTATTTTACAGTTGTGTGTGTGTGTGTGTTGCAAATTTTATATTTACCTGCCAGATACAGTTTTCCATCTCATATTGTTTTGCATGCATAGTTTTGTGAGTCCTTGGATAAAAAGGACTGAGACTACCTCTTTGAAACCTGCTCAGAGCCAATTGTTGTACCGTCACAGTGGAGGAATTGAATACATTGAGCTGAATTTAAGGGGCTTTAATCAAGGTTCATTACAGTTTTTATATTAGCAAAATAATTTATATTCAAAATAACATTTTTAACATGGGAAATAGATGGGGAAACAGTGGAAACAGTGTCAGACTTTATTTTCGGGGGCTCCAAAATCACTGCAGATGGTGACTGTAGCCATGAAGTTAAGAAACGCTTACTCCTTGGAAGGAAAGTTGTGACCAACCTAGATAACATATTGAAAAGCAGAGACATTACTTTGCCAACATAAGTCCGTCTAGTCAAGGCTATGGTTTTTCCAGTGGTCATGTATGGATGTGAGAGTTGGACTGTGAAGAAAGCTGAGGGCCGAAGAATTGATGCTTTTGAATTGTCGTGCTGGAGAAGAGTCTTGCGAGTCCCTTACACTGCAAGGAGATCCAACCAGTCCAGTCTAAAGGAGACCAGTCCTGGGCGTTCATTGGAAGGACTGATGCTGAGGCTGAAACTCCAATACTTTGGCCACCTCATGTGAAGAGTTGACTCATTGGAAAAGACCCTGATGCTGGGGGAGATTGGGAGCAGGAGGAGAAGGGGACGACCGAGGATGAGATGGCTGGACGGCATCAGCAATTCAATGGACATGAGTTTGGGTGAACTCCGGGAGTTGGTGATGGACAGGGAGGCCTGGCGTGCTGCAGTTCATGGGGTTGGAAAGAGTCGGACATGACTGAGCGACTGAACTGAACTGAACACGCTCAATGACATTCTAAATCGGGTTTGCTCCTTCAGTTCTTTCCAGTGTCTATAGGTAAAAATTTCTGATCCCATGTTCATCATTCATATTAACTCTGGAGACAATTTGGAAAAATAATACAAAGCCTCAAAGTATTCATGCAGCAGTAGAGTTTATCACTTGCCTCAAGTTGCACTCATGCAACTATGTAGTGGGTAGAGCCCCTATGTTTCATAAAGTCCATTACAATATGATGAGATCCAGCTTCTGTGGTTCAGTTTCAGAGAGGTGATTTTATTATCCCCAAAACACCTAAATGGCTTAAGTTAATATAGTCTATATTGTTTTGCCTCAGTGTTCCCTGTGTTCTTTTTTTTGAGTGTGGTGGGAGCAATCCTTTATCCTTTTGCCAAACACAGATGATGTGTTCCTTGCAACTGTGAATACAAAACTTGGAGATCGGTTTCTTTCCCTGATTTCCCCAAGGCCTCTTGCACTCACCTTAGAGTTCAATGTCAGAGAAATGACAAACTGTGTGAACTGGTGACAGGTGGGACTCTTCTACTCTATAGAGAAAGACTCTTCTAGGCTTTTCTTCAGATTTTCCCAGTGTGTAGATATGATCCCCTGGATTGGAAAGGCTACACAGGTCTTGTCTGCTAGAATTTGTCGTAAAGGGCTGCAAACAGGTTTTTTTTTTTCTTTATAAATCTAAGAATTACAGGTTACCTTAAAAAGGGATAATACCTGGTACACATATAGAAGAGTACCAATATCAAGAGAAATAGGTAAGAATAAGGCAAAGGTTCTCCAGTGTGTGTGTGTGTGTGTGTGTGTGTGTGTGTGTGTGTGTGTGTGTGTGTGTTAGTCTCTTGGTAGTGTCAACTCTTTGAGAACACATAGACTGCAGCCCACCAGGCTCCTCTATCCATGGAATTCTCCACACAAGAATACTGGAGTGGGTTACCATCCCCTCCTTCAGGGGATCTGTCTCACCCAGAGATCTAACCCTGGTCTCCTGCATTGCAGGCAGACTCTTTACCATCTGAGCTACCAAGGAAGCCCAGTCCAATAGCATTAATTGGACATAAAGTCACTAAGAAGTAATTTAAAGGAAAATCAAAAATGTTTTTAATACATTAATTTTTTTCTTCTCAAAATGTGAAGAAAAGTTCTGTATCATCAACTTAAATGTGTGTATTTTCATTGTATATGTGTGGGGATATCAAACCCATTAAATGAAAACTTAAGAAAAAAAAAAAACACAAAAACATTTTTTTCCTGAAAGGTGCATCACCATAGGCTGCTTATGTAGTCAGTTACATCCCACCATATCAGATTCCATTGCTATTGTAGACAGTGAGCTCAGCCATCATTGTGAATTTATTTTTTCCAATCTCTCCATATTGGAATGACCCCTGGCTTAGCTGAATTGTAAAAAAAAAAAGAAAAAAAAAAAACAGCATATAAAACAACCCCTGAAGTCTTTTCAAAACTGGTACACAGCTTTCTTCATTATTAAACAGCTGGCCCTATAGCTATATGAAATTTTATTAAATTGACCTTAATGGCTTAGCACAAAAAAATAAATGTTTAAGTTGCAATTTTCAACCTTATCTAAGACCGCTCCTATTAAAGATTTGATATTGTAGATGTTTGAAGCAAGTCTTAGAGCAAGTGAATAACCTACATTTTATCTGTATCTTTGAATCTTTATTTTGGAATCACCTTTATGTTTGTTATACTACTTCTTATTATCATAGTAAAAATTTATTAACACAAAATAACTGGATTTTGTTTGATATGCCAGAATTTTTATTTCTGTTTGATTGCAACCTTCTTAACTAAAAGCTTGCGTTTTGATGACCTATGTGTGTGAAGCACTGTTATAGGCACAGCATAAAAATGTGCCCATAAAGCAAACGAGCCTATTGTCAAGGGTTTTACAGGCTAAAAAAACATATAGTGATACTTTCTTCACTTGTTTCTTGTCTTTTAATGAAAGACTTTCATACCTCTGGGGTCCTCGAGCGTACAGAGGTAGGGAAATCACCATTTTTGTAACACACCCCAGCTGAGTTGGCATTTTTCAGACCCCTTCCCCAAAACATGGATTTATAGAGCCATAGATCTGCTTATGTTAACTTCTGACTAAAGCACATTCCTTTCAGCTTCTCTCTCAGATGTGGAAGTAAATTCCTAAAACCATGGTTTATTTTTTGTTCACTGATCTGTTTCATGATGACATTGCTAAACTCTCTTTTTCCTATCCCTACTCCTTTTTTATTCCTCTTGTCCCTAACAGAAGTGGCCTGTTTTCTGAGCCTGTGCTTAAAGAGACATTCTCAAAAGCTGTTTTAAATTCATTCTGGTATGTCCTTGTAAACTGGAATTATAGTCAAATCAATATTTTTTCTGTTGAAAAGGGTGGATGATTGTGTTATGATGGCTCAACCCAGATGCAAATAACCTTCATAGAGACATAGCTTATATCTGAATGGTGCTTTTGAGGATGAGGGGAGGCCATTGAAAGTCCTAAGGTGAGCTTTCAAGAAGGATGCTGATTTTGTATAATAAATATATTGAATTTAAGTGAAAATGGCAAGGTACCTGGCAAAACCTGAGCAAAGGCACAGAATTATAACAGGGTATATGTGTTTAAGAATAGCAAGTAATCAAGTTCTCTTGAGGAGAGGATTTTGTAGGTGTTAACGAGGTGCCTTAACTAACAAGATGTCATTAATATCTAGGAGTAAAAGAGTGCATTTCACTAGAAAGCCAGTGGTTAGAATGTTAAACTTAAGATCCAAGGTGACAAACCTGGCAGCATCAAAAGACTAGAAACCAGGGAATCATTTTTGATTATCCAGACGTAAGGGATAAGAGCCTGGATTAGAGTAGAGGGAAAGAAATATATCATAGAGAATGTGATAAATGAAGTAGAAAGAAGGATATAGTCTTTCAAAAATTTTATAAGTTTTGAAAATGTATCACACCAGTTCTCAAAACCTGGCATGTGTAAGTATCGTCTGGGGGTTTGTTAAAATGGCTCATTGGTGTGGTACTGTTTCTCAAGTCCTGGGGTGGGACTTTGGAGTTGATATTTTAAGAGAATGACTCAGTTGTTTCTGGCACAGGTGGTTCATAGATCACAATTTGAGAAGCGCTAGCTTAATACTTCTTTGAGGCCGGAAAGAAAAGTACGGTCCTAGGGACTCTCAAACAAGGCTACTGTACAAGTCTACAAGTTTACTGATTGTAAACTTTATTGACTAGACATTTGTTAATTTAATATTGTAAATTCAGGGGTGTGTGTGCGCATGCTCAGCTGTGTCCAGCTCTTTGTGACCCCACAGACTGTAGCCCACCAGGCTCCTCTGTCCATGGGATTTTTCAGGCAAGGATACTGGAGTGGGTTGCCACTTCCTACTCAGGGGATCTTCTTGTCCCAGGGATTGAACCTGTGTCTCCTGCATTGGCAGGCGGATTCTTTACCGCTGAGTCACCTGGGAAGCCCAAATACAGGGGACTCACCAATAAATTTTGAAAAGGAAGATAGTGAGGTAAACTCCACTGTTAAGATACATGAAAACGTGCTAACAGTGGTGGAAGTGTCTGGCAAACGTGGCAATACTGTCCTGCAGCTCCAGGGTGACTGCAGGCTGACCTTGTAGAGTCGGGGTCCACTATTCAGAAGTTGCTTCCCAAACCATATGACTAGATGAAAGCTGATGAAAAGGGAGAAACGTGCTGGAAACAAAAGAGTAGTGATCTCCCTAAAAGTGGAGAAAGGAGGAAAAGGTCAAGGGGCAAAATACTCTAAACTGGAACTTTCCAACAACATCAGGACCCTCCTGTCCTGAGCATCAAAGTTCAGGGAGATTCATTATGCAGGCTAAACTCTTTTGTTTGTTTCTTATTTGAAAACTCTGGGCTTTTTGATAAGCATAATATTTCACATCATTACAACAATTATCATATTAAAATGGTACATTAAATAAGAAGAAAAGTAACTGATTGGCCATACGGGTATCTTTTCCAAGTGGTCATAATTACCGTATTCTCTCCCTGTTTTCACTACTGAAATGACATAAGCTATTAGGCACATAACACAGATACTGTACAATGTCAGCCACTCAGCTGTAAAATTTCATGCTGGAAAAGAAATCATTTTGTGAACCATTAAAATACAATAAAGCATTTGAAGACCGAAAACTTTTGCTCAGTCAAACATAAAAGTTAATAAAATTATTTAAATACATGCAGTTCAAAAACGGTTTTAAAATCCCTTGCATGCTGTGTCTAAGCAACTGGAGTATGTTTGAGGGAAAAAAAAATCCACAAGCGGAAAATAAGAGGTTAAGAAAGATTGTCAATGAAACCTGAGCTCAACTTAGCAAGTGGCACCAGATTAGTCTTTGCGTTTAGAAAAATGTGACATTACTTCCAACCTAGTGAGCCTATTATGTCTGCATCTCCTCAGATTTTTACATGGCCTTGAGCAATTTGGGCTTGAGCCAGATATAACATTTTTATTTCAGCAAATCACTTCCCTTTGTTGTACATTTTAAGGATGTACTGAAAGGTACTTTCAAGTCTGAAAATATCAACTTGATCATACAGCACTGATACCTCACTTACAGGGGCCTTTATATAAACCACAGTGTTTTCTTTAACAATTAAACTATCTCAGGAATAGTGAAAATATGAGCTACTCGATTACCACATTAAAAAAAAAAAAACTTTTTTAAAAACAGTGCAGTCAACCTAACCCACGACTGAGCATACACGTGTGCGCGCACACACACACGCATGTGCACACACACACACACACACACACACACACACACAGAAAGCCAGGAGAGAAATAACAAGAACAAGTGAACATTTTGGTTGAGATCTTAGGGATAAGAAGAAACATGCACTCCTTTCCCTCTATATTTCTCATTTGGTTTGCCCACAGCTGATATGAAAGAAAATAAAACTCTGAAAATGCATTTTAAGACCTTTTCTTTAAAGCAGCAAAAATATTTGCAATACACAAACATGTCTTGCAAAATCAATCACTGAAAATGCAACGTGTATGACACCACCTGTATGTATCAATACTAAAAGCAAAAGTAGGCTTTAGGTTAAAGAAGGTGACATTACCATACTCAGTTTATTGCTGGGTATTGGAACAAACTCTTAAAGGCAATAGTTAAAAATATGTAAGTTTTGCCCAGTTAAGAGGGGAAAGCTTGAGGCCTTTCTTAGGATTTTCAAACAAGGTAATAGACAAATGTATATATGTGTTAAGTCACTCCAGTCGTGTCCAACTCTTTGTGACCCTATGGACTATCGCTTTCCAGGCTCCTCTGTCCATGGGATTTTCCAGGCATGGATACTGGAGTGGATTGCCATGAGTACCATTCAATTCACAATCTTGAAAAAGAAGATTGTTTCCCATTGAGAAATCTGTATCATTTTTATAACACAGAACATAACATTTTGGGGTTAATCTCTGTAGATGTGAACACTACAGATCCCAGTATATTTATTTTACATAGAAAAGATGTAAGTAGTCTAATCTCAAATTCCAAAGAACTGGAAGCTTATAAGGAAAGCCTTAAGTTTGAGAATATCAGAAGAAAATATAGCAGATATGTTATTAGTAATTCAGGTTTTAGTTATTAAGTATTAATGCGTTATTTTTGAATTACACTAGTAATAGAATGTGTCTTGGGGTGTTTTTTCTTGCTTATTGTATTCAGTTCAGTTCACTTCAGTTGCTCAGTCGTGTCCGACTCTTTGAGACCCCATGGACTGCAGCAGGCCAGGCCTCCCTGTCCATCACCAGCTCTGGAAGCTTACTCAAACTCATGTCCGTTGAATTGGTGATGCCATTCAACCACCTCATCCTCTGTTGTCCCCTTCTCCTCCCACCTTCAATCTTTCCCAGCATCGAGGTCTTTTCCAATGAGTCATTTCTTCACATCAGGTAGCCAAAGTATTGGAGTTTCAGCTTCAGCATCAGTCCTTCCAATGAATATTCAGGACTGATTTCCTTTAGGATGGACTGGTTGTGTCTCCTTCCTGTCCATGGAATGCTCAAGAGTTTTCTCCAACACCACAGTTCAAAAGCATCAATTCTTTGGCACTCAGCTTTCTCTATAGTCTCACATCCATACATGACTACTGCAAAAACCATAGTTTTGACCAGACAGACCTCTGTTGGCAAAGTAATGTCTCTGCTTTTTAATATGCTGTCCAGGTTGGTCATAATTTTTCTTCCAAGGAGCAAGCGTCTTTTAATTTCATGGCTACAGTCACCATCTGCAGTGATTTTGGAGCCCAAAAAAATAGAGCCTTCATAATGCCATATATAAAATGCCCTTGGAAATCAATTTTAAAAAGGTAGTTGAAGAAGAAAGACTTACACTATTTTCATGACAAAAACAGTGACAAATTTATTGACGGTTTTTGCAGCTGTAGTAACTCTGTTCATGAGGAAGTCAGAACATTTTTCCAGCAGACTGACCAGCCTAAAGCAAAGCATATCTGATATTTGTCCAGTGAGACTGAGATGTTCTACACAATCTTTTTTATATATATATAACATTTTTATACATATATTTTAATATATATATAACATTTATATATAACATATATATGATATATATTAATGTATATATAAGTATATAATATATATATACTTATATATGCTGCTGCTGCTGCTAAGTCGCTTCAGTCGTGTCTGACTCTGTGCGACCCCATAGATGACAGCCCACCAGGCTCCGCCGTTCCTGGGATTCTCCAGGCAAGAACACTGAAGTAGTTTGCCATTTCCTTCTCCAGTGCATGAAAATGAAAAGTGAAAGTGAGGTCGCTGAGTTGTGTCTGACTCTTCGCGACCCCATGGACTGTAGCCTACCAGGCTTTTCCATCCATGGGATTTTCCAGGCAAGAGTACTGGAGTGGGGTGCCATCGCCTTCTCCGATACTTATATATAGAATGTGAAAAATTGGCTTCCCCTATGGTTCAAGAGGTAAAGAATTCCCCTGCAATGCAGGAGACATGGGTTGGATCCCTTGGTTGGGAAGACTACCTGGAGGAGGAGGAAATGGAAACTGGCTCCAGTATTCTTGCCTGGAAAATCTCATTGACAGGGGGGCCTGGCAGGCTATAGTCCAGAGGGTCGCAAAGAGTTGGACATAAGTGAGCAGCTGAGCACAGCAGTGTGAAAATATGTCCCAGATCATTAATGGTATTCTTGTGTCAAAAAACATGTCTATGAGAATTGTGTTGACTATTCAGTTCAGGTTGTATTAAAAATATAAAGGCAGTTTAAGAAACTTGGATAATGATCATTTAAAAAAAAATACTATCAAAAAGTGTGCTGTACATTATTGCTGTCATCATAGACTGGTCAAAGATCTTATAGATATCACAGCCTCCTTCCCTGAGTCATGGAAGTTTCCAAGGATAGACACTAGTGAGAAAAAGCTCTTGTATTTAGAACCAACTTTCACTCTGGGGTCAAGACTACAACTCTTATGAGGGGAAGGGATAGTTAGGGAGTTTGGGATGGGCATGTGCACACTGCTATATTTTAAATGGATAAGCAGCAAAGTCCTACAGTATATCACAGGGAACTCTGTTCAATGTTATGTGGCAGCCTGGAGGGAGGGGATTTTGCGGGAGAATGCATACATGCTTATGTATGGCTGAGTCTCTTTGTTGTTGACCTGAAACTATCACAACATTGTTAATCACCTATACTCCAATATAAAATAAAAAGTTTTAAAAAAGAATACAGCTCACATCTATCCTTTCATTTCAATAGATGGCCTCACTCCTCTAGTACTCTCCTTTTAATCCAATTTTTTAAAATAAAATTTATCACATGGTGTGTATATATATATATATATATATATGTATATGCTGTGCTGTGCTTAGTCGCTCAGTCTTGTCCGACTATTTTGGGACCCCATGGACTGTAAACCACCAGGCTCCTCTGTCCATGGGATTTCAAGGGGGTGGATGCTGGAGTGGATTGTCATTTCCCCTTCCAGGGCATCTTTCCAACCCAGGGATCAAACCCACATTTCTGGCATTGGCAGGCGGGTCTTTACCACTGAGTCACCTGGGAAGCCTATTTATATTACACACACACAAACACATTCTTACACAGCATTAGTTTAGGCAAAGAGAATGCTAAGATGAATAAGACATAGTCCTAGAACTCAAGGAAGGGCCAGTCTAGTAGAAGAAACAGGATATAGTATATTCACATTAGTTATAATGCGGCACTTAAAGTACAAAGAATGGAACAGCTGATTCTCAATGCAGAGTGAGAATGTCTGCCCAGTAGCAGATAGTGGAGCTGAGTCTTCACCTGTGGAAAAATTTTGCAAGTAGCAACAAAGAGCTACTTTTAAAGATCATTCCAAGCATACAGGGGCTTCCCAGGTGGCTCAGAGGTAAAGCATCTGCCTGCCAATTGCAGGAGATGCAGGCTCGATCCCTGGGTCGGGAAGCTCCTCTGGAGGGGGAAATGGCAACCATTCCAGTATTTTTGCTCAGAAAAGCCCATGGACGGAGGAGCCTGAGCAAAGAGTCAGACACGAATGAACAGGAGCACACATGTACACCAGGCACAGGGAACAGCAAAGTGTGTGCTCTGAATTAAGCTGTTTCTGAGGGTAACTATAGGAAATACTTAGTTTCTGTAAAGGGCAGCTAGTGAGAAGCCTCATAACCCCTTGTGTTTCTGTTTCAAATAAATTTATAATGTTATTTCCACAAGTCCTGATCAATTCAATGACAAATGAGTGGTATTACCTGTTGCTTGTGACCTATGCTGTCACTGATACTCATTAATGCTTCTGGAGTCATGTGTACTTTATTCAAAAATAGTATGGGGTGCTACTGTGTAACAGAAATTTGGCAGGCTAGGGTTGTAGAAATGTTGCCTGTCTTGTTGGAAGCCTACAGTGCAATAAGAAACAAGTCTTTTCTTTTACTCTTTTTTCTTTCTTTCTTTTTAAAATCAGGGCTGTTTAAAGAGAGGGCTTCCCAGGTGGCTCAGTGGTAAGTAATCCACCTTCAAGGCAGGAGACACAGGAGACATGGGTACAGTCCCCAGGTCAGGAAGATCCCCTGGAGGAGGAAATAGCAACCCAGCCCAGTATTCTTGCCTGGAGAATACATGGACAGAGGAGCCTGGCGGGTTACCATCCATGGGGTCACAGAGTCAGACATGACTGAGCGCCTGAGCATATTTAAAAGGATGTTCACTTGCAGAAGATTCAAATACTTCCTAGCAAGATGCCATTTTTTTTTCCTAAGGTCTATTAGTTGAAATAGCATTGAAGTCAGCATCGCTATTGATGTTTTGAGGTGAAAGGCGTATAGAGTTATTGTTCACTTATTTTCAAAGAGAGTTGGCCAGAAACACTGTTTAACACCAGCACTTATATTTAAAAATACTACTAAATAGTGTTAAATGGGAGCCTGACAAAAATAGTCTCATCACCCACTACCTTATTTTTTGTTCCCCAGCACATTAATTAAAATGTTAAGACATCTTGAAATAGGTGACTCTTCTGTTTGTTTTGTTAGAAGAAAATATGAAACCACTGTTGAAACACCGACAGTCTGTTGACAGCCTTAGCTTCCAGAATGTCTGAGAGACTGTTCCTGCAGTATCACAGTTAAAAAAAAGTTCAGAGGGATTGTAAACTTGTTTATATTGTGATACTGAAAACAACACAGGATCAAATTGGCCTTCTAACCGTATCCAGTTAACATCACTGTCCCTTTCCAGGAGTAGTTGGAAATGAATTTTCCATCCAAAGTTCTATTCTCTAAGGATTCTACCGAGGAAATGAGACAAAACTGTGGTTTTATTTTATTGTCTTCAAAATGTTTTTTCTAAAGAGTCACCTATGAAGTTTAGTGTCATACAAATGTCAGGTAGCAAACACAACCATGAAAAAGAGATCTCTTCTTTTAAACCATTTATGAAGAATTAACAAGGAGAGAAATTAACAATGAGAATTACAAATGAAAACTTAACAGTGGAGGGACTTCCCTGGTGGTCCAGTGGTTAAGACTCCATGCACTTCCAATGCAGGGGCCACAGGTTCGATCCCTGGTTGGGGAACTAAGAGTCCCACATGCCAAGCGGTATGGCCCAAAAGTAAAACTTAAAAAAATAAATAAATAAAATGACATCTATTTAAATGGGAAAGAAATGAGTGATGGAGAAGTTCTGTCCTCTTTCTAGTGGTGGGGACCAGAAGAGAGAAAGCCCCTTCCATTATGCCTTTATTCAGGAAACACTCTGCCTTCTCAGCTTGGCCATATGTTCCATCCTGAGTTTTCTCTGACTTCTGACTCTAAGGGTAACACGTCAGTGGTTTTCTTGCCTTCTCTGAAGCTACTTAGTCAGATCCACAGGGCGTGTCAAAGCTCTGCTTCCCACTTGCCAAGGGCAACTAGGCTGCATAATGATGAGGAAGCCTTGCAGGGGGAAGCTTGGTCTTCCTATTAATTCTTAAGGGCAGGAGGTGTGTAAATTCTGCTGGTGTAGCAGAGTACATCCTGAAGACTTCATTACCCAGAGCAAACTAAAATCAGGAAAATGGGTGTATGGAAAGTAGAGGGGAGCTTCTCAGGACCCTCAGGCTTTTGGAGAAATTGAATGATATATGGCCTTTGATCAGGGAAAATCATATTGTCTGGCATCGGGACACCTGTGTTGCTTCTTACCAGCCACGTGACCTTGATGATCCCCTTGACTCTTCAGCTTCTGAACTGTCTCATGTTCACACCTCTTGTCTGTAAAATGAGGAACTCTATTGACTTGGCAAGGTTATTGCTAAAATAATGTCTGAGAAGTTGGTTTGAAATGATAGCCTATTAAAATTGGAAGCATTCTACTCTATTTTTGCTAGATCATGTCCTGAGCATCTTGAAGAGCCACAGATTCATTTCTGATGTGGACCGCATCCTTCTCCATGATGGGGTATATATCTCTAGAAGTTTCTATTTGTTTTGA
The DNA here is from genome assembly GCF_042477335.2 of Ovis canadensis. Lineage (NCBI taxonomy): Eukaryota > Metazoa > Chordata > Mammalia > Artiodactyla > Bovidae > Ovis > Ovis canadensis. The sequence continues at coordinate 82,987,531 of NC_091254.1, forward strand.
TTAAATTGTTCAGCCAATCTCAACTGAGACCCTAAATCATCCATTTAATATAATAAATTAATTCTAGAATGGTACTACTTGTGGACCATCCCTGGGAGAATTGCAAAAATAGTCACTCAAATCCTGTTTTTTATTCTCTGACTTTGATGCAACCTTTAATGAAAAAGGCTGTGAGATACCAAACTACTCCATCTCTCTGAATGGAAAATTTAAAGGAAACCAAGAGAGCCAATGAAAGATTTAAATATTTTATCCCCTTGCTTTAGAATTTCAGAAGGTTGCTATTGACTTTTTTGTATTGTGTGAATTCCTTGCTAAGAATATAAATGAACTTTTATATTGCACCCCTGTGCGTTTTGTATTGTGTTGAGGGTAGGAGCAGGAAGAGTATTGCCAATGTTAACTAGATGTATCTTATAATATAATTATCATGGAACCAAGAACTTTTACTAATCCCTATTAACTACTTTTATGATAGTGATGAAGATGATGGAGGACTAGAACTCTAAAATACTAGTAATTATTAAATAAAAAGAAATCTAAGCTGTAGGGGTATTTTGCATTTTCAGATTACTTTCTTAATAAAGTAAGCAAATAAACTGATTCACATCTTTATGATAGGACTCCACAATGTTATTTTTATTTTGCTAAGAAATGTTCAACATCCATTCTCAGTTTATTAAGCCATTTTGGCTCTGAATGCTGGCCAATATGAAAACAAATATCTATATATTTCTATTAATGTTTTTGTGTTTATTAAATATTGTCCCTATATCCTGCATGTGTGTGTGTATGTGTGTATGGATTTCACATAAGGATAATAATTTCCATACTTTAAAAGAAAAATCTTGACAAATCAGGAGGCAAGAGATTATAGCCCACAGCTATGAAAATCACATGGCGGTTAGTCTCATGCCCTTTCAACGTTCATTCCTGACTTCAAATTTATTATGAATTTTATGAGCGTATAAGGTTCAAAGAGAAGCAGCAATTTAAAAGCTGCCTGGAGAAAAACCAAATAAGATTTTTACGAAATACTTCTCTGAACAATCATGGACTAGAAGATATTTACATAAAGTGATTCTGGAAGTGTGGTGCAGAACCAGCAACATCAGCATCACCTGGGAGCTTGTTAGACAAGCCAGTTCCCTGGTCCCTCCCCGGGTGTACACAATCAGGAACTGGGTATGGTGTCTAGCAATCTGTTTGACGCAACCCTTCAAGTGATCCTGCTACACGCTCAGGTTTGAGAAGCAAGCTTCCAGTACAAGCTCTCACCCTCCACGCTTAAATGATCCCACATTCTGGGCTTTCCAGTTTAATACACACACACTGGCACTCTACACACCACATTCTGGGGAGGATTTGAAACACGAGGAAGGGCTGCCAGTTCACATGGAGCACACAACTGTATTTCAGTGATTTGATGGGGAGAGGAGGGAGATGATGGACCTAAGAACTCACATTTCCAGCTGGGGTCATGACTGATCATGATCAACATCAGTGGGGATGGTGAGCACGCCACATCACAGCTGCCTGTAACAGTAAGTTGGAAGTGTCACAGTACTCTGAGACCTAAATAGGGAAGATAAGATGTCATATTTAAAGCACTGAGTACCGCTGTAGATTCAGTAAGTATGAGCATGACGATGTCTATTCAATTCCAAGCTCTTTAAAATACTGTATTTCCAAAATATTCATGGTGTTATCTGTGCTCCTCAAGCACATTTTAAAAAGTATATCGGCCTTTCCTGTCACTTCTAAGACTAGGTCACACTGCACATGGTAGCCACTATATGCCAAATGCTCCTGGCATACACATGGTACCAGATTCTGTTCAGAAATCTGAACAGAATTTCAGATTCTGTTTTACTTGGACCCGGCACAAAAAGTGGTGTACATGTGAAAACTCTTCCACAAGCCATACCAGAGCAATCCCCACTCATTAGAAAGTAAGGCTATTAAAAGATAAAATCTATCCCTAATAAATTTTAAAGATCTCATTGGCTTTATTGAATGATTCATGAATCAGGCAGCATCCCATCTGGCAAGCAAGAGGGAAGCTACGGAAAGGCAAGGGTTCTGAAAGGCAGGAGAAGGAAGTCAGAAACAAAAAAGGCAATTTCAGGCTTAGGTAAGCAGGCTGTGGGGGAAGGAAGGAGTCTGTGTGGGAGCTTACTTCATCTTCCTTTGGGGGATGGAGAGGACCCATGTGATAGATTACCTCATTGGTGCCAACCAGAAAATTCTCGACTGATGGGCTAAGACTGAATTTCTAGGGGCAGTGAAAGCTTCAACAAGGTTAGGTATTAAGCCCTGGTTTAACGGCCTGGCATACGTGCTTTTATTTTGCTCCTGTGGTTTTCTTTTTATCAAGACTAAATACATTAATGAGGGCTTTCCTGGTGGCTCAGCGTAAAGAATCCACCTTCTGGGCAGGAGACTTGGGTTTGATCCCTGTGTTGGGAAGATCCCTTGGAGAAGGAAATGGCAGCCCATTCCAGTATTCTTGCCTGGGAAATCCCATGGACAGAGGAGCCTGGCAGGCTACAATCCATGGGGTCACAGAAGAATCAGACACAACTTAGCAACTAAACAAACAAAAAACAAATACATTAACAAAAGGACAAGGATGATTGAAAACATGCAGTGTCTTAAAATCAGTAAGTTTGTTTTGTTATCAACATTTGGCCAGGACATTTACAAGATAGAGATATTAAAAGAAAAAAAGAAACAAACATGTATACTGTTACCTAACATACACTTGCATTTAAAGCATCTAGTTCTTAGGTAAGTAGGTATCATTCATGTTAATTGGGTTCAGGAAGGCTCTCCATTGCCTAAGACAAATCAATCATCTGCGGACAAGGCAGTGTATACCAATGACCTGTAGGTTGTGTTGGAATGTTAATGTTTGTGAAAAGATTTTTGAAGAAAATAAGAGCTCAATTTGGAAAGACATCCAGAGAATTGATTTTAGATCATTCTTAGGGTCAAAAATCAAGGGGCTTTGTTTGGGGGAAAAAAATAGTAATTTCACATCAGCAGTGGAGTAATTGTTGATATTTTCCATTGAGCAGAAAAGAGATAAAAAGTATCTATTTATAGGAGTGTATTTTTTTTAATAGCAATTGCTTTATTTTTACCATGCTATTTTAGTACTTTAGTAGTTAAAGTGGTGGACATTTTCTTATCATGAAATTATATGTGTGATATGCCTTTGACCTAGAAATCACAAGACCAATAGACTTTACATCTGTTTATTTTCAGTGAAATCTGAGTATTTTGACAGAAAAGACTGTTGATGAAGTTTTTGCATTCTGAACATATTAGGGATATAAAATCAAAGAAAAATAAAGGGCAGTAAGACTGGAAACACTTTTCCGTTGATGGAAGGATTCAGAAGTAATTTCGAAACAAAGAGGGGTTGGGGAGGAAATTTCCTCCTTTGGCTCAATAACATAACCTTTTCTCTCCTTATTTTGATAATATAAATTCATTAGCTTTAACCTCATCCTGGCCCCAGAGTGATATCTATTGTTTTTAAAAGTGTGTGCCATGGAGGAGGAAAACGCATATTTGATTTCATGGTGGCAAGCTTGCATTTCCTCAGGCTTTGCCATTCCAAGAAGAGCATAAGCTTTTTCATCTTAACTCCGATGCACCATCTTAATTTAAAATGTATGAGGTTTGCCCTGATGTGCTAGTGCATCAGTTTCTGGTATCAACAAAATCAAAGCTCCTAACTTTCAGACACAAAGGGATGGATTTTTTGAATACCAAGAGAATTTTCACAAGTCAAACTCCCAACAAAACAAAAAAGACAAGATAGCTCAGTCAGAAAAAAAAAAAAAAATGGTAGCCTCTCCTAAGAAAAGATGAAGTTTTATTTCTTGTCTTCCTGGCAGTAGCCCAGATGCTGGGCCATAATTATCATTCTAATTGTCATTTAGTGTAGCAGTAATTCTCAAGTGTTCCTTGGAAATGAAACTCTTGAGAATCTTGTTAAAAGATAGGTTCTGATTCCCTAAACCTGTGCTGAGGCCTGAGATGCTGAATTTCCAACAGCATCCAGATATGTGATGCTGCTGAGCCAGTGAACATGTTTTGTTACATTGGGTACCAAGGGCATGTAGTATATTATGGGATATAGTCTTTTATACCATCTGCACAGAGGTTAGGCAAACTAAGGCAAGAAGCCAACTGAGGGAAGATTTTTTTTTTTTTTTCCAGGACAGTCTTTCTATACGTGCAGTGTTTAATCAGAAAGAGTTAGTTGCCCAGTCATGTCCGACTCTTTATGACCCCATGGACTGTAACCAGGCTCCTCTGTCCATGAAATTCTCCAGGCAAGAATACTGGAGTATGTCGCCATGCCCTTCTCCAGGGAATCTTCCCAACCCAGGGATCAAACCCAGGTCTCCTGCACTCCAGGTAGATTCCTTACCATTTGAGCGCCTGGGAATGCGATGTTTAGATCATGAAAATGGAAATTTCTTGGCTTCAATTTCCTCTTGTATAGCTTGAAAGGCTTGGAAATTCCTCTTGGACCTAATATTTTAGGATTCCATTAAGTGCTACATAAATACTCTAAATGAATGAATGAGGGAATGAATAGATTTGGGGTTACCAGGATATTTCCAAGGGAGTGATAGCTTATTTTCTTCCAGTTATTACTGTAGAAAAGTCAGGGCATATTTGAGTCATTTTATCAGCTTTACATGAGGGAGAAATTGTGAAACAATGGTTTAAGAGAAAATATAATGGGTCAACGAAGCATCTTAAGTGTGAGTTTTAGGTTGGAGACTTGGAATTTTAAGCTGAAATCAGTCCAACAGGCTGTGTGTTTGCAGGGCGGAGGGTGGTTCTCATTGTATGTAATCATGACAGACAGTGAGTGACTATATTTCCAACTGTTAGCAAAGGTCATAATTTTGTTAACTTTAATAAAGGATACAGTTAGGCTAGGGAATTGACCTGAAATTAGGAGGGGAGTGAGGTCCTGAGGGACAGATAAAAGATGGTAGAATAATGGACTGTACATAACAAGGGTATGTATATCCCTGGAGGACTGGTGCAGTGGGAATAGTAGGGGAGAAGGGCTAGTGGTTAAAAAGTGGTTGAACTTGAGACGATGGAAGGGTAACCATTATTAACAATGGCAAGGTCTAGGGTATGACTGCATACGTCATGTTACTTCTTTGCTCCCAGGTATTTTGAAGGTGATAAAGGTGTGAAAAATAAAAACTGCGCTTGCAACGTTGAAGATTCTAATTGGGACCAGACTTAAAACTGACATAGATCTTCTGTGAATCCAGTACTTGACATGTACAAGTGTAAGTGACATGTAGTATTTGACAGAACAGCTTTGAAATTTCAGCCAAAAAGGTGATAAGTTGAATTTTAAACCCTGGAAAATTAGGTCAACCATATAAAAACAAGATTTAATAAGCAGCAGATGCCGTTTTGTCCAACTCTATTAGATTTTTGAGGTGCAAAAATATCATAGGCCGTGGACATCATACACTTGCCGTGCAATGAAGGACCGAATGGACGCTCTGCTGTAACTGCGCTACATCTTCTGTTAAATAAGCACACATGGGGATAGGTGAAAGGTCATTGGAAATGTACACCAGCAGCATGACAACCTTTAATTCTTAGGTGGACAGAGTAGCAAAAGTTAAATATTTATATGCAAAGAGTTAAAAAAATATATAGTCTATCTGGGGGTAATACTGGATGATTTCATACCAACACTTAATCTGCTATTAAATTCAGTTCTTTCTCAGTGATGACCAGTCTTTGAATGAATGATTCATATTTACAAAGATACAGTGTACTCAAGCCATTATTTCTCTCTCTGTGAAACTAGACACTTCAACAAGTCACCATCTCTTAAAGTTTGGTGGGTTTATAGTTCAGATATATGGGAAAAAGGCAAAAATGTAGCTTGTTAACACATCTTGCCTTCATGAAACCCTCCCTAATTTAATGTCCTTTCAATCAGATTTATTTATAGGATTATAGATATAAATGTATATACATATGTATATGTGTATATATTTATATCTATAGGATATATTTACATATATATTTATATATGTATGTACATATATATGGAGGAGAAAGAAAGAGATCCTATATATATGTAAATATAAATAATATACATAAAGTATATGTTAAATTTAATAGTCACTGATTTTTAGAAAATATTAGATTTATCTCTAGGCACAAAGAAAATATATCGCTGCATAAGGATATGTAACTACAATTGACCCTTGAACAACACTGGGATAAGGGATGATGGCCCCTCTTGAAATTGTAACCTTGTATAACTTTTGACTTCCAAAAAACTTAACTATCTGCTATTGACCAGAAGCCTTATCAGTAACAGAGGATATTAGCACATTTGTGTTGTATGCATCATATAGTATATTCTTGCAATAAAGGAAGTTAAAGAAACTATTGAGGACATCATAAGGAAGAGAAAATGCATTTATAATACTTATATGTGTCTACGGAAAAAAATCCACATAGGAGTGGACCCCACCCCATCCCACAGTTCAAACCATGCTTTTCAACAGTCAACTGTGTATAAAGTAAACCACATATGAATTTTTAACAGAACGTCTTTTCTGAGATGTAAGAAATGATCAATTTACTCAGTACTTGCTCCCTTGTCAGTTATTAGCACGGGAGATAAATGAATTGGTTTAAACTTCAAAGCAGTGATACTGCCAGCCTACAGAGAGGTAGAAATGGTGTCGTAACAGGTGTGGATTTTAGCATTAGACGACCTGAGTACAAAACTTGCCCTGTGGCTCTGCCCAGTTTCCTCATCAGTCAGTGACAGAAAAGACTCTGGGCGGGGGGAGGGAAGAATGAGACAAATTGCGAAGTAGGATCGACATATATACACTTGTTTAGTCACCCAGTCGTGTCCGACTCTTTGTGACCCCATGAGCTGTAGGACGCCAGGCCTCCCTGTCTCTCACCATCTGCCAGAGTTTGCCCAAGTTCATGTCCATTGCATAGGTGATGCCTTCCAGCCATCTCATCCTTTGAGGCCCTCTTCTCCTTCTGCCCTCAATCTTTCCCAGCATCAATGACTTCCAGTGAGTCAGCTATTCTCATCAGGTGACCAAAATACTGGAGCTTCAGCTTCAGTATCAGTCCTTCCATTGACTGTTCAGGATTCCTTTCCCTTAAGGTTGATTGCTGTGATCTCCTTGCTGTCCAAGGGACTTTCAGGAGTCTTCTCCAACACCACACTTTGAAGGCATCAATTCTTTGGCGTTCTGCCTTCTTTATGGTTCAACTCTCACAACCTTATATGACCACTGGGAAGACCATAGCCTTGACTATACAGACCTTTGTTAGTAATGTCTCTGCTTTTCAACATACTGTCTAGGTTTATCATAGCTTTCCTTCCAAAAAGCAATTGTCTTCTGATTTCATGGGTGGAGTCACCATCCACAGTGATTTTAGAGCCCAGGAAAAGGAAATCTGTTCCTACTTCACCTTTTCTCCTTCTATTTGCAATGACGTAATGGGGCCGAATGCCGTGATCTTAGTTTTGGGTTTTTTTTCTTTTCTTTTCTTTTCTTTTTTAATAAAAGCTGCTATATAACACAGGGAGCTCAGCTCAATGCTCTTCGATGACCTAGAAGGGTGAGATGGGATTGAGGGAGGTCTTTTAAGAGAGAGAGGGGCTATGTGTATACATAAAGCTTGTTCATTTCATTGTACAGCAGAAACGAATACAACATTGCAACACAATTATTCTCCAATTTAAAGACAAAGAAAAAATAAAACAGAAACACCTTCTTTGGAGCAGTTATGAGGGTTGTAATGGATAAACACAGTTTGCTACAGTGCTTGACTCTGTGAGTCGGAGCTGAACCTTACTCTGTCAAGCTGCCTTCATATTTAAGATGCTGTATCTCCTACCATACTGTGCAGAGAGTGGGATCCCTCCTGTCATGAGGCATCATTCCAACCTTCAAAGAAATCACTCTCCAGTGGAAAAAAAAAGTTCAGTTTTCACACACATGAAGATGTATTTACTGTACACTTCTGTGTAGTGGGCAGTGCCCTGACTGCTTGGGATACCCAGTGAACAGGACAGACCAGACCTTCAACTTAGGGTACTCACATACTGATTCCTTCACTCCTTGCCCTTGACACAATTATAGCTTACACTGACTGCTGCTGCTGCTGCTGCTGCTAAGTTGCTTCAGTCGTGTCTGACTCTCTACCCGTAGATGGCAGCCCATCAGGCTCCCCTGTCCCTGGGATTCTCCAGGCAAGAACACTGGAGTGGGTTGCCATTTCCTTCTCCAATGCATGAAAGTGAAAAGTGAAAGTGAAGTCACTCAGTTGAGTCCAACTCTTAGCAACTCCATGGACTGCAGTCTACCAGGCTCCTCTGTCCATGGGGTTTTCCAGGCAAGAGGAATGGAGTGGGTTGCCATTGCCTTCTACATTACACTGACTGTACTTCCTAAAACATCACAAGTAAAGTAGTCTCTCTCCTTTGATTATGTATTTATTATATCTTACGAACAAAGATGTTAGGTAGGCGTCTCTTACTAAAAGGTACAAATCAGTTCTGACAAAATGACTTGAGATAAGATTTTCTATGAATATATATTTATGTTAGATGCATATTACTTTTTTTTAATTGCCTTTTAGAATTTGTAGCATTGCTGCTGTTTGATAAATTTATTGTGAAATTAAACCAGAAAGACTTGAGGTTGTCCTTAATGGGCAAAACTGAATACAGAGGGAACATGTTCTGTCAGCTCATATTAAAATGTCAAGAGAGCTAACAGAGGCTCCTCTCAAGGACCAAATTGAACATATTTGAGAAAACAGCATCACTGGGACAGAGGAATTACTCAGACTTCACTGAGGTCCCTAGGGCATCGCAAACAGCATCCCAAAAAGAAAGTGAAAGTGCCCTTAGAGGAGAGATTAGTGTCATGCCAAAACTGTGCATTGTCTGAAGTGAGTGACCTAGAGCAAACATCAAGAAAGTTACGTGTGATGTTATGCTTTCCAGGAAAGCATTTATGTGGAACAGGAATTGTGCAAATCTCTATGAGAATGTGGTCTATAAAACTGATTGTGTTTTTGCAAGTTATTCCATCTGTAAGCAATGTGCACGAAATAGGTTTTGTTAAAATAAAGGAAATTGAATTCAAGGTGCTCCCTAAAAACTATCCTATCAGCATGAACACCAGCCTAGAAACTGGATGCAGTCACCTCCCATATTTCATATTTAAATTTTCCCCAATATCTCAAAATGTTTCTCAAATTCATGAATCTGTCTACCCAAGCTGTAAGTGTGTATTACTTTAAAACTTTTCAAGTCATTTGCCAGACAAGGTATGATAAGCATAGGCTGAATGGTGCAGTTGTATGGATTATATGCAAGGGTATTACATTTTACTCAAGTCATTGCATAGAAACTCGGGAATGGCAAAGTTATCTTTAAAATGGCTGACAGATCAAAAGAGACTGTAGCCAAAATTCTGAAAAGGTCTAGTGAAAAGCATTGAGTTGTATTTGGAAGAAAAAAGTTTTGCTCAAAAGTCTTTTGTAGCGTTTGCTTTTCAGGATTCAATAGAAGAGTTACTATGGCTGTTTGTTGTCTCCCACTGGGTCTTTTAGAGAGTTATACCATTGGGAACAAATTATCCTTACCTACGGCATAGGCAAGGCCTTTTCTAGCTGTTTGTAATTACAGTAAACATAAAGAATAGACTTAAAAAAAAAAAAGACAAACGTACAAACAGCTTTTTGTGGTTGTTTAATCACTAAATTTAAATTGTGGTGCCAGAGAAGACTCTTCAGAGTCCCTTGGACTGCATGGAGTTCATACTAGTCAACCCTGACTATTCTTTGGAAGGACCGATGCTGAAGCTCCAATACTGATGCAAAAAGCTGACCCATTGGAAAGACCCTGATGCTGGGAAAGATTGAGGGCAGAAGAAGAAGGGAGCAATGGAGGATGAGATGGTTGGATAACACCACTGACTCAATGGACATGAGTTTGAGCAAACTTCAGGAGATAGTGAAGGACAGGGAGGGTCACAAAGAGACATGACTCAGTGATTAAACAACAACAAAAGTCGCTGTGTCCAACTCTTTTGAGACCCCATAGACTGTAGCCTACCAGGCTCCTCTGTCCATGGGATTTCCCAGGCAAGAGTACTGGAATGGGTTGTCATTTCCTTCTCCAGGATATCTTCCCCACCCATGCATCGAGCCCATGACTCCTGCAAAGGCAGGCAGATTCTTTACCACTGAGCCACCAGGGAAGCCCCACACAAACAGCTATAGTTTCCTAAAATATAAAGTAGAATAGCTGTATCTACTTTCTAAAGGTGGTGGTAGAAAACAGGCTTGATTTTTCTTGAATGCTGTTCACTTTTCTTTTAATTCTTAATAATTTTTATCTTGAAATGTGTCAAAAACAACAGACAAGTATAGTGAGAAGCATAAAGGACCCTTGTGGAGTCTTTCCTGGTGATCCAGGGGTTAAGACTCCTCACTTCCACTGCAGGGATCACAGGTTCAATCCTTGGTTGGGGAACTAAGATACTGCCTCAAAGAAAAGAAAAGAACCCCTGTGTATCCATCACACTGCTTGTATCTCACTTCACTTTTCTTGAGCTTTATTGAATCTTTGGCATTTTTTTCTTTGCTTTTCGGTCAGACACTGTCCAGACATCTGCGTCCTGAAGCAGATGCTCTCTGCCCTCTCCTCCTACCTCATCACGCTCTCCAGGGCCACCTCAGTCCTGGGCTTCATAAACTGGTCCTGCTTCCCATTCCTGGTAAATGAGACACATCCAGAGATGCAAAGCTTTCCTATCTGTCCAAGCCAAAGAGAGGGGAAAAATTGAAATGTTCAATAAAAGGGAGCTGAGGTTTCTTATTCTGTTTTATTGTTTCTTGTTGGTTTACTAGAGAGTTCCATTGGCGAGTCTTATAAATTTTGTAAATGTAGTAGTAATAGAAATCTGGGAGATACGGAAAACATAGGTGAACAAAGGCAAAGTCACTCTTGAACTTTTTCTCCACCTAAACTTCCAGCTTCATTTCTCTGACCTCCTTGTAAGTATCCTCCATGTAAACAAACTCATCTTTTGGTAATTACACACCTTGGAATTCCATACCTCTATTAATGATCTCCTTCCCGGTAGTCTATGTTCTATCTCCTCTTTGCTCTCTGAATGAATGAATGATTAAGGTGTTTCTCTTTAGGATGTTTTAATAGGTAGTGTACTAAATTTTAAAATTATCTCCATAGTCTGTCTGTTTTGGTGTTCTTTTGTCCCTTTTTATAATTATTTAGGAAAGTGTATTTTAAGTTTCTATCTAATTGAAATTTTAGTTTAACTTTGTTATTAATTATCACAGTTACTTTTCATGCTAAATAAAGAACATAAAAGAGAAAATGAAATAACATATTTATCATCTTGTGTACATGTTGTCTTTTACCATCATCTCTTATTTTGTTTACAAAATATGAACTTTTAAAAAATGCTTTTCTCTATGTCTTGTTTTATTTCCTAATCACCTGATCTATTTGGATGTGGACAACCTGCTATTGTTTCTACTGTTCGTAACATAGATACTTCCAAAATAGAATTCTATGTCTAATTGTCAAAGTCAATCAAATATATGAAAATAACTTTTGACAAACATTTACAGAAGGAAAAGTAATGATATGAAAAACAGTATATTTGGTGGGCAAAACCTTGTAATTTAACCATGAATAATAAAAACATCTCTAGAAGACAAAGAAACACCTGGGAGAGAAACAATAATTTATAGTATGGCAGAAGAAAATTTGTTCTGATAAAAATAATCTAAGTTTAGCAACTAAAAGTTTTATATCCACTAGACTAATTTAGTATCACCATTTACTTTGTATGCATTTTGACTACCATATTGTAAAATATGTTATTCTGCATGAACTGTGAAACTGTATCATCATCATCACTTATTTAGTATTCATTGTGCCTACCATATTGTAAAATGTCATTCTGCATGAGCTGTGAAACAGTATCTCCAAAGTCAGACATCTGTGTATGGGACAAGAAATAGATTTTGAATTTAACTTACTTGAATTAATGCTTACTTTATTTAACCCCTCCTAGAGTAGCTTCTTATTCATGTAATTCCTACTTTGTATTTGAATTTTTTGAAGCACAGAAAATCATGAGGTTTATAAAGGAGATAGAATGGGAGAAAATATTTGCAAATTCTATATCTGATAAGGGACTTAAATTTGGAATAAAAAAAGAACTCTAATATCTAGGCAATAAAAACACAAATAGTTGATTGCAAAATTGGCAGAGGACTTGAATAGACAGTTTTTTCAAAAAATATACATAAATGGCCAATATAAAAGATGCTTAACACTATTATCCATTATTAAAATGCATATCAAATCACAATGAGATACCTATTCCTACCCATTAAGTTTACTATAATCAAAAATATAAATAATAACAAGTTTTGACAATGAAAAAATATGGCAGAATCAGAAACCTCACACATGGGTGGCAGGAATGTGAAATGGTGCAATTGCTATGAACAAGTTTGATGTTTTCTCAAAAGAGTACAGAATTACCATCTGAGACCCAGCAATTCCAGTCCTAAGAGAAATAAAAATATATATGTTCACTTAAAAATTTGTACATGAATGTTCATAGGAGCGTAATCCATTGTAGCTAAAGTGTGGAAAGAAAGAGATTGTCACCTCAAGTGGCTAAATAAAGGTGGTATATCATTTTAAAATTTAAAAAATAAAAAACTAAAAAAAAAAATGAATCGTACACGGCCTCATCAAAGCTCTCTAATCACTAGGAAAAAAAAAATAAAGGTGGTATATCTATACAGTGGAATATTATTCAACTGTAAACAGGAGTGAAGACCTGGTATACACTGCAACATGGATGGACTTTGTACCCATTATTCTAAGGTGAAGGATCTAATCATAAAAGACATATTACATGTTTCTGTTTATATGAAAAGGCAAACCTATAGGAACAGAAAGTAGACTAGTGTTTGCCTTGAAGGAAATGGCAACCCACTCCAGCGTTCTTGCCTAGGAAATCCTATGGACGGATGAATCTGGAAGGCAACAGTCCATGGGGTCGCAAAGAGCTGGACACAATTCAGTAACTAAACAAATACAATGAGCTAGTAGTTGGGGAATCATAGAGAGATTGGGAGAAAATCAGAGTGACTGCTACTGTAAGTGGAGTTTGTTTTTGAGATGATGAATATGTTCTAAAATTGGTTGTGATCATTGCACAATGGTGGATATAGTACTCCATATCATTGAATTATACACTTTAGATAAGTGAATTGCATGGTCCATGAATTATGTCTTACTAAAATTGTCTTAAAAAACATAACAAAACACTAAAGCAAACAAACGAAAACATGAACAGGCATGTTCTAACCAGTATTTTATTAGTTTACAGATCTCTAATGGGGTTGAATAAAACAGAAAAGGATGAGGTCTCCATAAGATGTTGCACCAATTATGTCTAAAATTTTATATATTCAGTTTAATAATTCTCCAAAAAGGATATTTCCTGCTTTTTCTAGAAAATACATACATTTCAAATTTTCTCCTAACTTGATACTATAGAATTGCTAATAAGGATTCTTGCCTGGAGAATTCCATGTACAGAGGAGCCCGTCGGGCTGCAGTGCATGGGGTTACAGAGTCAGAAACGACTGAGGGATTTTCATGTTTTCTTTTAAACAAGGAATACGATCCATTATCACATATGTACTTAACCTTGAAATTCCTCTGATTGAATTGCTTCAAGAATGCTTTTATTCTTACAGTTTTATTTCAATATCTAAATTTATTTTTAGGATCCTTTACCTATCATTTAGTTCCATGTTTCTGACTTCTCGAGAATATTTCAATTTTAATACCTTAATTCTATATTCTTTAGCTAAGTAAATCCACATGCAATGTGGAATTAATTTTCCCACCTAGATTATAATCTTAAGCAAATTCCTCTGCGTTCCAATTTCTTCTCACACTTCCCAAATCAATCATCAGGAATTATGGATTCTTCTTTGACAATTGTCCTAGTTTTCTACTCTAATATAGGCCATGTCTAAACTCCAATCCAGTTTGGATTTTTCTTTTTAATAGCTGTATGATGTTAGCATGTTACTTAAACTATTTGAGTCTCAATGGACTAGAGAAGAAAGTCATTTATTTGATTTTAATGGTGCTGTTAGGAAGACTAAGTGATATACCAGTAGTTTGTGAGTCACCACTTTGAAAAAAAAATACTATCACCTTTTTACAGAAATTATTATATGCAGCATTTAATCCTTCCATCTATAAGTGCATAATCAATGATTCTCTATTTGACTTAAAAATAACAGTCACACAAATTCATAAGGAGTAAAGGACCAGGACACAATCAGGGTATCTAAAATAATCTAAGGACCAGTGAGGTTACACAATATTTTAAAGCAATATATATATATGAGTGTAAGGACACAGTTTTCAAATACATCACTGTTATGTCACTGAGAAAGATAGAATGATTTTCTAACCAATCACAGATTAAATCTGTGCTTGTGTGAGTGCTAATTTGCTTCATTTGTGTCTGATGATTTGCAACCCTGTGGCTTGTGGCCTAGCAGGCTCCTCAATCCATGGGATTCTCCAGGCAAGAATACTGGAGTGGGTTGCCATGCCCTCCTCCAGGGGATCTTCCCGACCCAGGGATTGAACTTGCTTCTCTTATGTCTCCTGCACTGGCAGGTGGGTTCTTTACCACTCTCGCAATCTGGGAAGCTCTAAATCTGTACTTATATTTATCAGTAATAATAATATTGTTCAACACTTACATAGTATATACTATTTGCCACTCTGTATTCTAACTGTTTTATATTTGGCTATTTTACTCTATCTCCAGGACACCTTTCAGTTTAATGAGCTCTCTGTAAGGTCATTTAGTAATGGTAAATGAAGAATAATGAGGTAAGGCTCTGAAAGAATATATTAAAAAGAAAAACAGTATTTGGGGAAAACAATAAACAATTTAAAAGATAAATGCATTTTAAAAAATGTAGCCCAACTTTTCAGATGGAATTTCTATTTTAGGCTTTCTAATCAACATCTGAATTACATGTTACTATCGAAACTGAGTATTGCCTAGGTAGGTGTGTAGTGTACATTATACATACAGTTTAATTCATACCTACCTTTTACCACTACTAATTGTAGAATATCTCTTTCTCCATAAAGTATGTTTGTTTGTATAGACTAAAAAGAGGAGCAGTTCCCCTACCTTTTATAATATTTATTCATGTTGAAATACAGCTAATCTATCAATTAAACGTGGTCCAGTGGTTGAGCTGCAAGTTTCAACTTAATTCCCTCATTTGTTCCCCTTTTATTCAAGCAAAGTGCCATTTAATTTATGGCTTCTTTTCTCTCCCTCCAGCCTAAGCTTCTTAGAAAATAAATGAGGCTATAAGTCCTCATTTAGCCCTTCTTAGTCCTGTTGATTCGAGCTGGGGATTTGAATCTTGTCAGTCATTCACCAAACTACTCCTTTAGGTCATCATGCGCTCCTCCTGCTGTATCCAGGTTGTTTTTTTTTTTTTTTTTCCCCTGGCAGAAAGTTGCAAGGGTGTTTGTATAGGAATCTTGACACTGGAGCAGACATATAGTTTTAATCAGAATGAGGGTCCTAGAACCCCATGGAGTTTATACACACTTTGGCACCCGTGAGATCACCTGGAAATAACTAGAGACTGGAATGAGGTCCCTAAGCCTTCTTTCAGCCATCACTAATCTGCTTGGTTTGGAGAATGTGTTTAGGGGCCTCTGTTCTATTGTTCACCCACTGGATGGGTATGTTAGCCAGTGGTGCCAATGTGCTCCATGTAATTTTTCCCCTTGGCACGGTTTTTGATTTAGGCAAATATTAATATAGGGTCTGTTTAAATTCCTGTAGACAGAGAAGATATACAATGTTAGAATTCTTAGCTAACAAGGGATACTGCCAAATGATAAAATATTAATCCTATTACTTTGTATGCAGATATCCAAGAACTAGAAGCAATTACCCTGACTCTAATTGCTTCATAGATGAGTACAATTATGATGTTACACTCATTCTGTCTGTATTCTCAGTATAAAATAACATCCACATAAGACAGTCAGAAATTTCATTTAAAAGTAAACCTTACCAATGTGAAATATATTAAGGCAATAAACCAAGAGATTAAACTTTCATAAACAGTAAGAGCTCATTGTTTTGTAAATGAGTGTATAATAATATCTTTGCAGCTCAAATGAAACCGTAAAACTGACTGGGGGCCTCACATTTTTCTGCAAACTTTTGATTTATCTTTTTAATCTGTTCTTAGCATTGTATAGCAATTAAACATTGAAAATGGGCTCTAGACTTCTTGCCACATTGCTCTTCTCTCATTTCACTTCTGTCATTTCTTTTATAATGACAAGCAATTTAGAGGAACAAGAAACAATTAAAATGTAAGTAGCTCCTGCTGTTACAGGTGTTTTCTACTAATGAATAAAAATGACTAGTATTATAGAAAGGTGGGATTTAAGGAAAGATCTCTCCTAGGGGTTAGATTTTTTAAAATCTGTGGGCAAAATGAAGAAATTAAATACAGACTTCCAGGTAATAATAGTAGAAGGGATTTTGATAAGTAAGAGTTAGTTGTTGAAAGTAGTACTCATGTTTGTAAGGTGGTCAAATGAAATTGCTTTTCTAATATAGTTCTCAAACTTTAGTGCACATTGGAATCACCTGGAAAGCTTGTTAAGCCACACACTCATGAGCTCCACCCCGTTACTATACAGTAAGATTGGAATGGAACCAAGGATTCATATTTTAGCATGTTTGCAGTTCTGAGAGCTTCCCTGATAGTTCAGCTGGTAAAAAATCCGCCTGCAATGAGGGAGGCCTGGGTTTGATCCCTGGCTTGGGAAGATCCCCTGGAGAAGAGGAAGGCTACCTACTCCAGTATTCTGGCCTAGAGACGTTCATGGATGGTCCCAAAGAGTCGGACAGGTTAAGTGACTTTCACTTTCACTTTTCAGGTCCTGAGACCTCATTTTGAGAATCATTACTTTAACATAAGGCAGTAGCTTTTGTATTCTTTCGTCCCACTTCCCCTCAAAAAAACCCAGGAATTCTTGACAGGAATACTCTGAAGGTCATAATCATGTGACCGTTGTGGTCACATGTAGTAGACTCAGTTAACAGGAGATGCAATTGGTATATAGAGATTTACAGATGATCCAGTGACTCACCTAAAGCCATGCAGGTGAACCATGCTGGAAACCAAAAGGATCGCCCTTCTAATTCAGTCCTTTGCTCTGTTCAATAAGTTGTGCTCATTCAAAGCAGTTCCTGGAATATTGTTGTTTTTCTTATTCAGTGGCTAGGTCATGTTTGAGTCTTTGTGACCCCATGGACTGCAGCATGCCAGGCTTCCCTGTCCTCTACTGTCTCCCAGAGTTTGCTCAAACTCATGTCCATTGAGTCAGTGATGCTATCTAGCCATTCCATCCTCTGTTACCCTCTTCTTCTTTTGCCTTTGATCTTTCCCAGCATCAGAGTCTTTTCCAATGAGTCGGAATATCGATCATTCCATGAGATGGAATATTGACCAATCTCCTAAAGGTAACAGCTTAGGGAAATACAATTCTGCTTTTAATTATAAGTCTAACTTAATGCAGAGGATATGGGTGACTCAAACAGCAAGTTTGTTATGAAATTAAATGTGCCACTAAGACAAGCTTCACTTTTTTTAAAATTGAAGTTGATTTACCGTGTTGTGTTTGTATGTGTATATTCACATACACACATATATATACAGATATGTATTCTTTTTCAGGTTTTTTGTGTTGTAGGTTATTGAAAGATATTGAATATAGTTTCTTGTGCTATATAGTAGGTCGTTGTTATATTTTATATATAGTAGCATATATACATGTTAATCTCAAACTCCTGATTTATCCTTCTCCCACATTTCCCCTTTGGTAACCTTAAATTTGTTTCCTATGTCTATAAGTCTTTCTGTTTTGTAAATAAGTTAATTTGTATCTTTTTTCTTTTCAATTCCCCATATAAGTGAAATCATATGATATTTGTCTTTCTCTTCCTAAGTTACTTCATTTAAAATGATAGTCTCTAGGTCCTTCTATGTTGCTTCAAATGGCATTAGCTCATAGTTTTTTATGGTTAAGTTATAGGAAATGGCAACCCACTCCAGTATTCTTGCCTGGAGAATCCCATGGACGGAGGAGCTTGGTGGGGTACAGTCCATGGGTCGCAAAGAGTTGGACACGACTGAGTGACTTCACTTTCACTTCACTTTCACTATATTCCATTACACACACACGCACACACACACACACACACACACATATACACATATGGCTGGATCATATAACTCTATATTTAATTTTTTAAGGAACCTTTATATTATTCTTTATGGTGGCTGCATCAATTTATATTCCCACCAAGCTTCACTTTCCTGAGTCCCCTCATGTCTGTATAATACAACAGGGGTGAAACATTTACTTGCTTGTAAAACCTCTGCATCGAATGAGAAAGTAATATACAATTTAAAGCTCTATCTGTATGTTCCAAAGAAGAAACAAAAATTTAGAACATTTTCATCCTAATCTGTAACATTATGCAAAATGTGCTTTTCATAAAAATCTCTGTTGTGTTGTTTTGTATTTATACCAGTCACTGAGAGAAAACAAAAAGGAAGCTCTTAGTGAATGTTAATAGAGTCACAGAAACAAAGAGCGGAAAAAAGTTTATGTAAATTCCAAGAGTTTGCCTGATGTTTAAGCTATGCAAACAATAACTCCTCTGTTTGATGTGGTTTCAACAAGGGTCTTCTATCCCAAACAACTCTCTCTCCAACAATGTGTTCAATAACGAAATTCCCTACAACATGAACCAACATCTTTCATGTAGTAATTGAAGTCTTAATCCCTATCAATTACTGTAAATGTCTCCCACAATCCAGGCTTTGAACTTATGAGTATTTATAATGAAACACATGTGATTAAACAGAACTTCTCTGGTGAGGAGGTTTTGTTGCAGAAACTATGAAATTGCATGAATTCATTTGATATATATCAAATGAGTACCTACTATGTGCTGGAGCAGACACTCTTCGTGGGGCTTGAGCTTCTTCAATGAATGTAACCAAACAGCTCAGATCCTTTCTTTCTAAGCTTCCTGTTTGGGGCAAGACTGGGAAAATCATCAGTAGGTAGGAACATCACTATCGGAAACCAAAAGTGGAAGCAAGGACTCAGTTAGGAGATATTTGCAGTGAGGCAGGTGAGAAATGCAGGTGAGGGCTAGGGAAGCCTGGCATGCTGCAGTCCATAAGATCGCAAACAGTGGGACAGGACTTGGTGACTGCAACAGGTGAGAAATGGACCCTAGTCACAGTGTGGGCTGCAGAGCTAATGAAGAGTGGCTGAATTCTGTACATGCCCTGAAAGCATTAACAAAGGGATTTATGGGTGGGTAGGATAGAGGCTGTGAGTGCAAGAAAATAGGGGAGTGTGTGAAGACAGGAAAAAGTAGAAATTTATCCATTTTAAAAAGAAAAGATGGATTGCACTGGAGAAGGAAATGGCAAACCACTCCAGTATTCTTGCCTGGAGAATTCCATGGACATAGGAGCCTGTCAGGCTACAGTCCATGGGGTCACAAGGAGTTAGACAGGACTAAGTGACTAACACACACTATAGGTCCTACAAATCTGAGCAATCCTCACTCTTCTGACTATGCTACAAATATGCCCACTCGATCCTTCCCACACCTCACAACTAAATAGGATAGATTCTCACTTGAGTCAGATGGTTACAGTTCCTTGGGCTGAAAAAAAAAAAAAAACAACGATAGTTCCTTGAATCATTTTGAATTTCAGGAATCAGAGGATAAGTTTATAAGACATAAACAGTAGTTGATTGTCTTCATTTCAAATAGAACTTCCTTTAAAATCAATTTACATAATTAACAGCTCTTATCTGAAACCTTTTGACTTTAGGAGTGAGTGAGTGAGTGAGTGAGTGAGTGAGTGAGTGAGTGAGTGAAGTTGCTCAGTCATGTCCGACACTTTGCAACCCATACTGGAGTGGGTTGCCATTTCCTTCTCCAGGGGATCTTCCCGACCCAGGGATCGAACCCAGGTCTCCCACTTTGCAGGCAGACGCCTTAAGCTCTGAGCCACCAGGGAAGTTTGACTTTAGGGGCATGGCATAAAATGTGAATGTCTTTGGCTTCCAGCAGTTTTGGGGTACAGTTAAAAATATCTTGGCATTAATGTGTCTAACTTTTGACTTCTGGGTCTTGGTGTTCACAGTGCTGCACACTCTCTGGGTAGGAACTGGAGTTTTGTTCCCTTAGTTGTTATTGCAAGGGGGCCGCGATGTGATGAGTGGGCAGTGATAACACCCTTCTCCCTACGCTTGAAGCCCATTTTGCATTTGGATCTCAGAGAAGTTCCAGGTTTTACTACGTGTCTGTGGAGAAAAGAGCTGCTCAACTTGTACTAGGGTCCCTTATCCCTTCCTCTACCTCTACACTCATTCCTTGGAGCCAGACTCAGTGTAGACACTCAGCTGGCCTCCGAATTCCTGGTTTTCCCCAGATACCTCTCCACAAAACTGATCTTGAAGATAGTACTTCCTCCTTCTGCAAGCTCATCACTCTGGTTAGTGAACAGCAGTGTTTCCATCAGACACAACCAAAGTTTGAATCCTTCCTTAAGCTCAGCAGGCACTCTCAGGGCAAGACTGTTTTGTCTTAAAAAGGAAAAGAACTTTTTTGTAGAAACCTCTTGGGACTAAACTCCTGAATTCTGTGTTGAGTGAGTTGAGTTTCACTGTATTTTCATCTGTCCACCTTTCCATTACTTTAAACATTCTTGAAGTGTAGCTGATTTACAATGCCATGTTAGCTTCAGGTATACTGCACAGTGGCTTCTGTTATATACGTGTGTGTGTGTGTGTGTGTGTGTGTGTGTATACACATAGGACTTCCCAGGTGGTGCTAGTGGTAAAGAACCTGCCTGCCAATGAGGACACTTGAGATGCATGTTCGATCCCTGGGTCGTGAAGATCCCCTGGAGGAAGGCACAACAACCTACTCCAGTGTTCTTGCCCAGAGAATCCCATGGAGAGAGGATCCTGGTGGACTATAGTTGCAAAGAGTCCATAAGTTTGCAAAGAGTGGGATACAATTGAAGTGATTTAGCAGCAGCAGCAGCAACAGAAATATACAAGTTCCCTGTACTATACAGTAGGCCCTTGCTGGTTATCTGTTTTATATATGCATGATAAGTTGTGCTAAGTCGCTTCAGTCACGTCTGACTCTGGGCGACCCTGTGGACTGAAGCCCACCAGGCCCCTATGTCCATGGGATTTTCCAGGCAAGGATACTGGAGTGGGTTGCAGCCCTTCTCCAGGGGATCTTCCTAACCCAGGGATCGAAGCTGCATGTCTTACATTTAAACTGCTTTGGCAGGTGGGGTTTTTTTTACCACTGGGGTCGCCACCTGGGAACCCTTGTTTTAAATATAGCAGTATGTATATGTTAATCCCAACTTCCTAAATTATCCATTACTTTTGTAAATTAAATGTAGAACCTCACCCTTCAGTTCTTACTTGTCCTGGATTTCCTACAGACTCACAAGAAATAATAGAGCTTCAAGCTTATGTTAACTTGAAACTGACATAAAATAGTTTCCGTCCTGGTTTTAAGACTGTTTTTGTTTGAATGTGACTGCTTTGGGGAGGTTCATTGACACTCTGACTGGCTTTGAAATTCAGATAATAAGAGATGACATTTCCTCAGGGTAGAGCTAAAACAAGTTGATAAATTGTTATTATGCTACCTTTCAGAGGATGACCTATAATTAAACCACACGCTCACAAAAAGGCAGTTACAGAAATGTGATGGATCTGACTCAACCTCTTGAAATCAAAGAAGTTCAGAATGAACTTCCAAAGCCCAAAGTCAAGTGTGCGATATTGAGTATTATAGAAGTAAATTTTGCTCTTGGGGATAACATCTGATGCCTGGATCTGAAAAAATACCGTAGCAAGTTATATAACAAAAGCTACAGTTTGCTTTAAGTTTTTATTTGTCTTATTAAGGTGCATATGTATAGTTTCCTATTTATATACTTATAATAAGAAAAAAAAGGTTTTATAACCAATTTGTTTAATGCTGTGTCTGTTTGTATATATCTGAACTTGACTGCATGGTCATAGTCAAACCAACTGAGAAGAAATGCGTCATCTTTTCCTAAGCAGTGAAGATTTATGTATTTGACTTTGAAGTCAACAACTGTGTAGCGTTTAGTGCCAAATCAAATGCAACATCAAATTACCTTGTATTCATTTAAGTGAATTTGCAGATTTATGGCAGCCTGGCACAGATCCAGAGAGCTAGGGACAGGACAATCACAGCAGATGATTGTAAGGAATGAAAATGAAGTAAATATCTGGGAATTAATTACCTGTAGGGTTAAGGTCCATTCCTAGAAAGAGTCAGGAGCCATTTATTCTGCAATCAATTTGCAGGCACCCAGAGTGTAACAAAGTGGCAGATAACATGGGCTCTTCAAAAATCAGCCATGCCAAGCACAACTAATTTCCCTCTTTGACAAAGTGACTGATCCTGTAGACTGGAAGACTTACTGGTTACAGCCCAGTTTGACCTTTGCATAGTTATCAGTGCTATTTCACATGGAATGACCATTGACAAGCTTGCAAAAAATCACTTGAATGGAATAATAATCAGGTGGGTATTGAACTGGTTGGAAAAATGTTTTGGGCTTGTTCAATAAAAAGTATCAAGACAAGTTTCTCATTATTTAATAGTTTACACAGATTTAATTGTGGATCTGTTATTGATTTTATTTGTTTGTTTTATTTTGCTTTAAGTAACCAGCTTCATGAGAGAACATAAAATATGCTCAGAAACTTGAAACAAACTCAGGTTTGTTGGAGCTTCTTTGACAGAATCTTTGAAGAAAAGATTGGGAATCCAAAATGAGTTTTAACAAATTAGAATCACTATCTAATTGGGAAGGAATTGCTAACTGGTTAATACTAAAATATATGCTGAAGAAAATAAAAACACTAAATTCCATAAATGCAAACTGTGAAAACAAAGTTGATATTTGCAATAGTATCAACTACTTTGTCTTTTATACTGAATCTCTGGTGCAAACCATATTTCTTGTTGCTAGGGACTCTACTTATGTCTGAGCCAGGGTCAACATAGATCAACAATGCCTTTCGATTATTCAGAAGGTTAACTCTACTTATGGGCTTTCCTGGTGGTTCAGATGATCTGCCTGCAATGTGGGAGGTCAGGGTTAGATCCCCAGGAGAAGAGAATGGGAAACCACTCCAGTATTCTTGCCTGGGGAATCCCATGGACAGAGGAGCCTAGTAGGCTACAGTCCCCACATTCACAAAGAGTCAGACACAACTGAGCAGCTAACACCTTCACTTCTTTCAAAGTCTACTTATACATTCAGTGAAGGGGTGTTACTCTTAAGCGTTGATTGCTGAAAGACCATCAACAGAGATGACAATAAAGCTGTACATACATAATTATAGAAGGAGGATGTTGTTCACCTCAAGAGAGAATGGGAGATGTATAATTTTTACAGGAATATATTTAATTTTACATAAAATTATCTTTCTTATCAAGTGCCAGGAAGGGATTTTCTTCTACTCTTTCTGGTTCATATGACTGGTCTAAGAATCAGACTGGCATGAGACATGTTATCAAGATGAAATCATACAAAAGTTTAATATTAATGACATATATACATGGGAGAGACCCAGGACAACTGAGTAAGTCATCAAAGTGACCGAAGCCCTCACCTTAAATGTATCCTCACCTAAAGACAAACGAGGATGTTATGGGTAAGTGATCTGGGACTTCAAAGGGGAGGCAGGATATTAGCATGAAGATAGGAAAGCAAATGTTTGGTAGAAAAATGTTTGCCAGGCCTTGCAGACACAAAGTGACAGAAAGTGGACTCTGATGTCTTGGTGTTTCCCCCACCATACCTGGCTCACATTCTTTGCAGATATCTCTGATGACAGCTCTATTCTGGAAACAGACTTTGTCTCTAAATTATTATAATAAGTTAAGGAGGAGTCAAAGGCTCTTCTGAGTCTTTTGGACCTTAAAAATAATCTAAATTAATCCTCATGCTTGAGACATGTTTTGAGATGGCAAATGTTGCTCCCCTCCATAAAGATAACACATAGCAACTAACATTTTCCATGGATTTTTGCCACCAGATCCATTTTTTGGCTGTTCTCAATAAAAGTAATCCATAATGTCTATTCAGCTCCTCCGCTCATTTTCCAGTTGAGTTATCTGGTTCTTTGGTTGTTGAGCTGTCTGAGTTTATATATTTTGAATATTATCCCCTTATTAGATAGATGAGATACACATACCTTAATTCATTTCGTAGGTTGTTGTTTTGTTTTGTAAATGGTTTCCTTTGGTGCACAGAACCTTTTTGTTTGATGTAGTTCCATTTATTTTCTTTTTACTTCTCTTGCCTGGGGAAGCGTATTATATATATATGTTTTAGGATTGGTCAAAAAGTCATCCAGATTTTTCTATACCATCTTATGGAAAAAATCCAAATGAGCTTTTGGGCCAACCTAATATTCACTGATAAAATTGTTGTAAAAGAGCTACTGCTTAGGTTTTCTTCGAGAAATCTTAGAGTTTCAGGTCTTACATTCAAGTATTTAATCCATTTTGAGTTAATTTTTATATATTGTGTGAGATAGTGGTCAATTGGCCTGCCAGTGCTGAAGACACAAAAAATGTGGGTTTGATCCCTGAATTGGGAAAATCCCCTGAAGTTAGAAATGGCAACCTGCTCCAGTATTCTTGCCTGGAGAATGCCATGGACAGAGGAGCCTGATGGGCTGTATAGTTCATGGGGTCACAAAGAGCCAGACACGACTGAATGGCTGAACACACGCACATTCAATTTTCCCAAGACCATTTATTGAAAGAAAAAAGCAGCCCAGCAAAATGTTTTATTTAAACTGTACAATTGATTATAACTGTTTCATTCCAAAAGCCTTATATAATTAGTAAAACACAGTAAAGCTAATTAATTATGACTCATTTAAAATATCTCTGGGAAAAAAGTTTCTGCTACGATATTGAAAATAAATAAAATTTTGGCCGAGATACTAAGTTATTGGTATTGTCAACATGGTTAGGCTTGATTTACTTTATTAGTACAGTAGATACAGTTAAAGTAAAATTAGAATTATGGCCAATAGAGTTTCATCACATGTACTAAAATAATGTTATTTCTCAAGTTTTCCTGTTCTTACTTTGGAAATGCCTTCTGCAGCCCACTTAATTTGACATCTTTGGCACAATGAACCAGAACCTGACTTGGAAAAACACAAAAACTGCATTGGCAAATGATCTGCCAAGTGACCCATGAACAAAAGCGAGATTGGGTTGCCCTTTGAAATAAACCTATTTGAATTTTATTATCTCCAGAGCACCTTGTGTCTCTAATCTTGTGAAAGGTTAGTAGTCTATCCATCAGAGCAAGATAAGAGTGCTGGTTGATGTCTGCTCTTGATGATAACTGAATCCAGCAGTTGGAGCTGGAAGAAGGAGATTCATTACCATCAGCAGTTCAAAAAGAGGGGGAGAAATGGCCACAGAGTGAGTCATTCACAATAAGCCATGTTTTCCTAGCTCAGGGTATTTAATACAAAATGAAATAGAAAAATAAAAGATTGCTATATTGAGAAAGCTTTGCAAGCCTCTTAAACAAGTTCCCCTAAATCAGGGCTGTTTTAAGACTACCTGTTGTAGAGATTAACAATTTATAATACATAGATACTTTCTTTAAAACTATTGCTAATTGCTTTTGGGTGGTCTTCCTAACACACATCAGAATAAAATAAGAGTGATACTGTATCACTGTATAACATATGGCTAAAAGCCAACAAATAATATAAAATAGCCAATAAAGTCTAAAATAATGAGTCTGTGGTTTTTAAAGTTAACTGAATATATTCTTTTTAGGACTTTCTAATTTATATGTAATTTAATAATTTATAATTTTTATATGATTTAGAAGTTGAGATAGAGATCATCTAAGAATTATTCGTAAACTTAAAGCATACCAATGGATCAAAATAAGCATGTGCTTTAGGGCTTATTTTAATTTTGACATTATGAAAAATAGGATACATACATTCAGCATTGTAAAATTTAATAAAAGATATGACACAGTAATTGATATTTTATGAAATGTTTAATAATAATTGGTTTTATTCATTGCATTCCAAATGATGGATGTTATAAAAATAAAATAGCCATCATATAACATAGGATTGGAGAAGGCAATGGCAACCCAGTCCAGTACTCTTGCCTGGAAAATCCCATGGATGGAGGAGCCTGGTGGGCTGCAGTCTATGGGGTCGCAAAGAGTTGAACACGACTGAGCCACTTCACTTTCACTTTTCACTTTCATGCATTAGAAAAGGAAATGGCAACCCACTCCAGTGTTCTTGCCTGGAGAATCTCAGGGATGGTGGAGCCTGATGGGCTGCCGTCTATGGGGTCGCGCAGAGTCGGACACGACTGAAGCGACTTAGCAGCAACATAGGATTAATGCATTTTTTTTTTCCTTTGAGAAGAATCTGGTAAATGACTAGCAAAGTAAATGTAATCGGTCTTAGGTAAATTTAGATCAGTTAGTTCATTTGTATTTATATCTTACACATGAGTACTGTAAGTCTTATTATATACCTATACCAGGATATCCACTATTTATGCTTTCATCAAAATAATAGTTATATTTGAGTTAAACATCTATGAGGCCAAGTGGGGTTGATGTTCATTTCCCTTTGATAATTTTAAGGAATGAATTTTTCCTAAGGTATGACCTGGGGAATCTGTGCCACCTCTTAGTCTTATCCAACCAACAAGCTCAAGAATGTGGGTGAGCAACAGAGGTGGTTGGAAGTTGCCTTGACTTTCTTCAGGTTTTTGTTGTCAAATGTTTACAGAAACATTCCTAGAGTTACACAGTTTGTCATCCTGCATTAATGCTCATCCAGTGCCCACTGGCTCAGACGGTAAAGCGTCTTGCTTGTGAGAGACCTGGGTTCCATCCCTGTGTAGGGAAGATCCTCTGGAGAAGGAAACAGCAACCCACTCCAGTACTCTTGCCTGGAAAATCCCATGGACGGAGGAGCATGGTAGGCTACAGTCCATGAGGTCACAAAGAGTCGGGCAGGACTGAGCGACTTCACTGCACTACTAGTGCCACCAGAAACCTCTGCAGAGAAAACGACTTTCAATTCATAATTGAAGTCTGAAATTGATGTTATTTTTTCTTTAGTTTAGTTTGAACTGACATCTATAATAATGAACAATGGAATTTTGTTGAATGCTGACTATAATCAATTAGATAAATTATTTCTCAGTCTAGAAATAAATAAAAATTATCTGTATTTTTTCAGAGCATTCATTCAAAATCCAAAAATGTAGACTTTTTCTCCTTAATGGATAGCTGCCTAACCTTACTCAGAGCATTATTGTACTTTTTGTTTATTTTTTTATTAAGTTATTTTTACTAATCAGCATGAATCCACTAGATTTGAAGTTAAAAGACTCAAAACTCTCCCTGCTACTTTGCTGATCTACTCTGTAATTTTGAGTTAAATTTCTTGTTTATTTTTGGCCCTCCCAAATATATGCATTTAGGTATTTCCCCTCTGTCATCAAGCAGTATTTTTTGTGTTTAAGAGAGCTTTTCATGCTAAAATAATACCTATTGCTTTCTTCCAAATATAAAAGCAATTTATGGT
The DNA here is from genome assembly GCF_042477335.2 of Ovis canadensis. Lineage (NCBI taxonomy): Eukaryota > Metazoa > Chordata > Mammalia > Artiodactyla > Bovidae > Ovis > Ovis canadensis. Next base: position 83,015,510 of record NC_091254.1, read on the forward strand.
CCTTGTGCAAATTTTAGAAAATTAACAATGTACAGAGGAGAAAATACAAATAAACTATAACATTCTATCCGTAGTAAGCTGTTTTTGCATTTGTAGTTTTATTTTTCTTCTCAACATGTGTGTATTTATATCTTTAAAAATTGGAATTGTACTTGGTAAGTACTTTCATATCATTTTTCTATCTTATCAATTTCTGCCTCCATGTTTTATACTGAATGTAGATTTCCTGTGAAGCAGGTAAAGCTTATGTTTCAACACCCTTCACTTGAATAGACCCTTTTCAAGGTCCTATGCCTAATTTTATATTTGTAATTATGTTAAAGATTATGTTCTAAATTTATAGGTTTCACTTGTCATAGAATCTATGGAGCCTATAGACTTCTGTTATCTGTGTTATGTGCTTAAATGATGCCCTGATTAGACTGTTGTAATCATTCCTGTTCTTCTGGCTTGAATTAATTCAGACATTATTAGACTTTATTCCTCCCTCATCCGCACTATGCCTCTTTCCCTCACCACTGGGAAAGTCCCTTGTCCTGTAAGCAGTGAAGGCAGAGGGTGATCAGGGGAGTGTTTTTGTTAAGTGGCAGAACAGAAAAAAAGAGATGAAGAACAAAGGAAAAGACTAGTCCCCCTTTATCCCCTTCCCCACTAGGAACACTGGCAGTGCCCTTCTCATACTCTTCACACTTCGACCGATGTTAGGCTGACTTCCTAAGACCAGAATGCTAATTTTCTGTTGTGAAAAAAGAGAAAGGGGAAACTAAGTGAAAGGAAGGAGAAAGCAGGGTATTTCATGATATATTATATGGCTTGCCCCTCAATCATTTCCCCTCCTTTGCCTGCTCATTTCACCACCAATCATGCATTGACCTAAAGTGAAAGTATTACGGAACACAAAAGAACTGAAGTGATTTTCAGTCTTGGCTGTACTTTGGGATTACTTGCTTAGCTTGAAAATATGCCGATACCTGGATCTCACTCCCAGGAATCCTGATTTAGTCTAGAATGCAACCTGGTGTCAAGATTTTTCAAATGAGTTTATTGGGCAGTGAAGAGTGAGGAGCCCTGTATTCTGTGGGAAAGGGAGGATGAAGGCAATTTCACTTGACTCCTCTTCCTTCAGGTCAGTTCAGTTCAGTCACTCAGTCGTGTCCGACTCTTTGCGACCCCAGGAATCGCAGCACGCCAGGCCTCCCTGTCCATCACCAACTCCCGGAGTTTAGCCAAACTCATGTTCATCAAGTCGATGATGCCATCCAGCCATCTCATCCTCTGTCGTCCCCTTCTCCTCCTGCCCCCAATCCCTCCCAGCATCAGGGTCTTTTCCAACGAGTCAACTCTTCACATGAGGTGGCCAAAGTACTGGAGTTTCAGTTTAGCATCAGTCCTTCCAATGAACACCCAGGACTGATCTCCTTTAGGATGGACTGGTTGGGTCTCCTTGCAGTTTACTGTCCCTAAAATCCTACACAATCTCTCGTCATCCTAACCTTAGGGCCTTATCATTGACTTTTCTTCTGCAAACTGGCTTTGTCCCCACTTCCCAGAATTCACTCTCTGTGATTTGGTACTGGAGAGACATTTTCCCACTCTCTGGCACAACAAGTATTTGGGTGAAGAAGCAAGGAGAACTGGACAGAGAACTGGACTTGTGAGCAGAACAATATACTATCCAGATTTGGAAGCTTCATTGCTTTTTTTCAGTTGAGGAAGACAAAAAGTTGGAAATACTTCAAGATCTGTAGTTTAGGTACCTAATGGGTTAAATGGATGCCCTGATTAATGGCATCTGGGGAAAGAAAAAAAAAAATGAATTCAGAATCATGGACTAGACCTAAAGAACACTATAGGCTGACTCTAAGGAGGTGTGTGATGATAAAGGTGAATTCAGAAAGTATCCCAGCTTTCAATTTCACATGCATTGCTTAGGGGCAGATACATACAGAGTCTGCAGGCTCAAAACAGTTGTTTGCTTTTGGGAGCAACCGTCAGCAGATTACAAACTTAAATGCATGACTCCCAGAATTAATGGTTTATCTATACCACCTTGTGATCATAAGTGGCCTAATCAGTCTTTCTTATTTTAAAAAGAGATCTTTGGGAGAAATAACCTACCAAGAAATAAAACATTTATCAAGCTAATGTGTAAAGGATCTCTAAGTCTAGATAAAGTTTAACCTTGTGAAATGTGCATTCAAATCAACGATTTCTATAATCTGCTTTGTTGCTTCAAATCTCTCTACATCAGCCAGTTACAGATTGCTGCTTCCAGGTAACTTTTCTTTTTGAAGCTGAATACACATTTGATTCTGAAAAATCTCCTGGCATTGGGCTTCTTCCACTGACTTTACCTTAATAGTCGAGAAATAAAGGATTTTTGGAAGATGTTGATTTTTCTTTTTTAAACAAACACACTTGATTATAAACTGTGGACTTTTTATTTAAAATTTCTTCTTGAAAAAGTCTAGTCAATTGGATTAGATACCTTGGAAGAATATAGAATGGTGATGTCCAGTTTAGCTGAATAATGTGTTTAAAGATGCATTTACTGTATGTTTGGTTTTTTGGTCTATTTGTTTTCGACTTATTGATTAGGAGTGTTTCCTCGGAATTCTTGTTTCTACTTATTTAGATATAATCCACAAGAGCTTCCAACACACGATGGGAGGAATATAATGACATTAGCCTTTGGATTGACATAGTGAGGAACTCTTGAGTTATGTATTATAATATTTTTAACAACTGATGCTATTTATTATTTTTTTAAATAATTCTTTTAGATGTATTGGAAGTGTGCTCAGTGGTGTCCGACTCTTTGTGACCCCATGGGCTTTAGCCTACCAGGCTCCTCTGTCCATGTGGTTTTCCAGGCAACAATACTGGAGTGGTTTGCCATTTCCTTCTCCAGGGGATCTTCCAGACCCAGGGATCGAACCCAGGTCTCCTGCATTGTAGACAGACGCTTTACCGCCTGAGCCACCAAGGAAGCATTTAGATGTATTATGAGCATTGTATTGTGTTGTAGAGCCTTATAAGATGTTAAAAGATAGGTTAAATTTCTCTTTTCATTAATTATCATGAACAGAGAGTTTAAAAACTATATATTTTTACCTTACCCTTGTGGTTATTTTTCCTTTCCTTTTTCATTTTATACTGTTTACTTTAAATTCCTGGTTTATGGTAAGATATTGGAGGAGGAAATGGCAACCCACTCCAATGTTCTTGCCTGGAAAATCCCAGGGACGGGGGAGCCTGGTGGGCTGCCATCTATGGGGTCGCACAGAGTCGGACACGACTGAAGCAACTTAGCAGCAGCAGCAGCAGCAGCAGCATTCTCCTTATGAAAATCTCCAATGACTCATTAAACCACAAACTTAGAAAAATTTAGGGGCATCTACTTGAAAATAACGAAAGTCACCAAAATCCTCCAAATCATTTAAGAATTCACTTTTGGATTGTACTTACCTTGCAGGGGAATATAAAGAGATGAATGGGTTGCAGAGATGTCAGAGTGAATTTTTTAAGATAAAATAATGGAGGAAACGAACTTTTATTCTACTACTTAGAGATAACAGACTAATAATTAAATTGTCTTCCTACTTGCAAGAATTCAAAGGCATAATACGTTTTATTTGATTAATTTATCTTCAAACATTTCACATAGGATTCTGGCCCTTTATGCCAGGGATTGGCAAAATTTTTTTCTGTAAAGGGCTGAATATTAAATATTTGGGCCATTTTGAACTACATGAAATCTCTGTTGCATATTTCTTAGTCATTGTTGGTTTATATTTTGTTTGTTTGGTGTGGCTCAGTGGTAAAGAATCTGCCTGCTAATGAAGGAGATGTAAGAGACATGGGTTCATTTCCTGTGTCAGGATGATCCCCTGGAGGAGGAAAAGACACTCTACTCCGGTATTCTTTCCTAGAAACTCTCATGAACAGAGGAGCCTGGCGGGCTACTGTCCATAGGTAGCCCCTGGGCACAGCACACACAGAGCAGAAACAGCAAAGCTTCCCTGCTATCCAGTTGTTTCTTAGAACTCACCTTTGTCAGCACTGGTTTGGAGCTCTGGGTTATATGCCAGTTCAGTGGTCTAGGGCAACTTGCTTAACATTTCTGGGCCTCAATTTCCTTATCTGCAAACTAGCTATACTAATATCTGATATGCATACAGCGTATGAAAAGCTCATAACACGGTGTTTGACATGGTGTAAAATGCCTTCTGTGTTAAACATCAGGCAACTTCCGAGGTCCTATCTCTAGTTGTGGTGAAATTACCATCATTCATTGTTTCTAATTAAATTGTCATTTTCATTTATGTATCTCAACTTTCCTCCAAAAATGTATCAGGCACAAATGGAAATAATTAAGATATTCCATTGCCATGTTGACTGCATTTTAAATCAGATGTATTGGGGGTGGGGATGCTTACTTGGGTATCATAATCCCTCAAACAGGAAATTTATAAATTACTACTATTAGCTCCCTTTGAAATTGTGTGTGGTGGTGGTTGAAATTATATAGGCATTTATTAATTCCTGGCATGAATTGATTGAGTAAATCATAATGCTTATTATAATATAATAAACATTATATGAAAACATATGCATGTACACACAGAGCAAGAGAAAGTATGAATTAAGAGATAAAGACATAGCAAATCCCAAACTAATTTTTGCTGATAGCAGCTTTATCTCACAATAACTCCAGATTCTGATTTCTCCCTCATTCAATAAGTTATTATTTTCAAAATAATTGTATTTAATTTCAACCCCATAATTTTAAAAAGTGCCTAGTGAGGGTCTGTTTCTTACACAAAAATCCAACTGATGTTTAAGAAAAACTACAATGATAATATAATCGGATATCTATTCAAATTAGTTGTCCTCTTTCCCTTACATAGTTCTTTCATGTGAGTAATGAAGAAATGAAACATGGCTTCTTATTGCTTATTGGAAACAACAACAAATTTCCAGACTGCTTATTCGATCACCGGAGGGAAGAAGGCTTTGCTATACTATGGGAGACAGAGCGGTTTGAGTGTTAACTCAGGATAGGCTTTGCTTCAATGAAGTAGGGGAGTGAATGTGAACACAGACAGCTTGGTGAGATCATGGGCTGTGAGGGCAGAGTTCAGTAGGACCAGGAGCAGGAGAGACAGCAAGGAAACCAGGCAAAGTATAGACCTGGACAGGCAGAGCCTCCAGAGAGGAAATGAGAGTCTGGCAGTGCTGTCTTGATAATCACCAAGCTTTTGAGCAGAGGCCATCAGCTATTTTGCATGTAGATGCGCATGAACTTGGAGCATGGGAGGATATGGCTGTTTGAAAAGGAGAAATATTAGTCATGCAGTCATGTCCGACTCTTTGCAACCCCATGGACTGTAGCCTGCTAGGCTCCTCTGTCCATAGAATTCTTCAGGCAAGAAGACAGGAGTGTGTAGCCATTCCCTTCTCCAGGGGATCTTTCCGACCCAGGGATCAAACCTAGGTCTCCTGCATAACAGGCAGATTCTTTACTATCTGAGCCAGCAGGGAAGCCCTTGAATGTTTAGATAGGTATAAATACATGAGTTTGACCATCTGATGATGTCCATGTGTAGAGTCTTCTCTTGTGTTGTTGCAAGAGGGTGCCTGCTATGACCGTGCATTCTCTTGGCAAAACTCTATTAGCCTTTGTCCTGCATCATTCTGTACTCCAAGGCCAAATTTCCCTGTTACTCTAGGTATTTCTTGACTTACTAGTTTGGCATTCCAGTCCCTCCCTTGTAATGAAAAGGACCTCTTTTGGGGGTGTTAGTTCTAGAAGGTCTTGTAGGTCTTCGTAGAACCGTTCAACTTCAGCTTCTTCAGCATTACTGGTCGGGACATAGACTTTGGATTACTGTGATATTGAATGGTTTGCCTTGGAAATGAAACAGAGATCATCCTGTCATTTTTGAGACTGCATCCAAGTACTGCATTTTGGACTCTTTTGTTGACTGTGATGGCTATTTCATTTCTTCTAAGGGCTTCTTGCCCACAGTAGTAGACATAATGGTCATCTGAGTTAAATTCACCCATTCCAGTCCATTTTAGTTCACTACTCCTAAAATGTTGATGTTCACTCTTGCCATCTCCTATTTGGCCACTTCCAATTTGCCTTGATTCATGGACCTAACATTCCAGGTTCATCTGCAATATTGCTCTTTATAGCATCGGACTTTGCTTCTGTCACCAGTCACATCCACAACTTGGTGTTGTTTTTGCTTTGGCTCCATCTCTTCATTCTTCCTGGAGTTATTTCTCCACTGATCTCCAGTAGCATATTGGGCACCTCCCAACCTGCTGGGGAGTTCATCTTTCAGTGTCCTATCTTTTTGCCTTTTCATACTGTTCATGGGGTTCTCACGGCAAAAATACGGAAGTGGTTTGCCATTCCCTTCTCCAATGGACCACATTTTGTCTGAACTCTGGAGTTGGACTATACAGAAAGCTGAGAGCTGAAGAATTGATGCTTTTGAACTGTGGTGTTGAAGAAGACTCTTGAGCATCCCTTGGACAGCAAGGAGATCCAACTTTTCCATCCTAAAGGAAATCAGTCCTAAATATTCATTGCAAGGACTGATGCTGAAGCTGAAACTCCAATACTTTGGCCACCTGATGCAAAGAACTGACTCATTTGAAAAGATGCTGATACTGGAAAAGTTTGAAGGTGGGAGGAGAAGGGAACAACGGAGGATGAGATGGTTGGATGGCATCACTGACTCAATGGACATGAGTTTGAGTAAACTCTGGGAGTTAGTGATGGACAGGGAGGCCTGGTGTGCTACAGTCCACCGGGTCACAAAGAGTCGGACACGACTGAGCGACTAAACTGAACTGAACCTGAAATACATGAGTTTGAAGGAAGACAAGAGGGCACATCAGTTTTGTCTGCTCCAAGATGCAGTTGTTGGATTTCTTTCCCTCTAAGGCAGGGCCGCAATGTTATCACTTCCTAAGAGGAGCCCCATCCAGATGGAGTCAGGATGTATTTCACTGGGTGCTCATGTTCACCGTCTGTTTATTTGCTCCCTAGTCACTACTTTTTAAGGCCTGCCCTATGGTAGGCCTTACATGCAGATGGTAGTTTTGGTCACTAACAAGCTTACCTATGAATATGATGTGCGTTTCAGCTCCTTTCATTCAAAGCACACACAGCTCCTGGAAATTTTCTTGTAAATAAATTACCAGACTGATGAGGTATAGAAATGTGCTGGTCTTGTCTTGGAAGGTTTCAATGACCTGTCTCTAGGCTTCTGGGATTTGGATTTTTTAGCAGAAGAGTAGAGCTCACTGAAGAGAGTGAGCATGTCCTGGGGACAGTTATGTCTGCAGACAATTTTGTCATCACTGCTGGAGGGAGGATGGGCCAATAGCATCTAATAGGCAGAAGCTAGGCATGCTACCCATTGTCTTACAGTGTGCTGAGCAGACACTCAAGGAAGATGGTCCAGCTCAGGGAATTCCCTGATGGTTCAGTGGTTAGGATGCTGCATTTTCACTGTGAGGGCCCAGGTTCAATCCCTGGTCAGGGAACTAAGATCCCACAAGCCACACAGTGCAGCAGAAATAAATAAATAAATTTGATTAATTAAATTTTTGAAATTTTTTTTAATTTAAAAAAAGATTGTCCAGTTCAAAATGTCAGGAATTTTGAAGCACAGACCTCTGATGTAGAGGATTAGCACTGAGTCATGCATTCCACAAAGCTGCAATCTGCCAAGGGTGACATTTCTTGCGACAAGGACTCCCTGAGCAGCACCAATCTTCTTATAGTCTCACCCTGCAGGGAGTGGGGAGAGATGGTTATTTAGGGACCATGTGTTTAGCCCTCAAAGTCTGCGGGAGAGTAAACGGCACTGGGATTCCTCCTCCTTTAATGCTCCTCTTAACTCAGCATTTCCCTGGTGGTCACATCAGTTGATGATGTACGCAAGGAGACTTTGAAAGGAGAAGATGTGCTTGAAGTTGACAGGTGTGTGCAGAGTGAAAGAGTCTTCTATTCACTTAACCTTGAAAAGGGCCTGGGAAGAGGGCAGGACCATAGCTTTCCTGTGTCTGAATCATAGCCCTTGTCTGAGATCAATTTCTGAATCATTTACCCTCCATGCCAGCAACTTGGAGTTTATCTTAGCCAAAGCTTGGGTTGTCAGCTGATTGAACCGATAGAGCATGCTTTTGTGGAGGGGAGGGCAGAAAGAAGAGATTAGGAGAGAAATAAACTCAACACAAATATGTGTATTTACAGAAGCAAAGTGAATAGACCTGCTCTCCCTGGTGGGGCAGATGCTGTGATCATGCCTAGATACAGTCTCCACCGACTCGTGACCAGAGCTTTTCACTCACTGGGTTCTATGATGACGTGAATTTACACCACCAACCGTAAGCACTAATTTTAAATGAGCTGGCACTGAGGAGTGTTTGGAGAGCATGAGAAGAGATAGGAAAACACTACAGTTTCTAGGTAAATGCTGAACAGGGCTTGATCCGTTCGCCATGCCCAATCCTGCTACAGTAAGGTCAACTAGTCAGCACTTCCAGCTTAAATGGGCCTAGCATTTGCTGTTTGGGGTAAACTGCAAATTCCTTGAGAACCTTCAATCTGCCTCTCTTTCTCCTCTTGTTTGCACCTCCCCTTGGTCCTGTGTGCACCTGGCGTTTTGATCAATTCATTTGGAGGCAATAAATGGAAGCCTTTCGCAGATATCCTTAGGGCTCCTGGGAGTTGATTTTTGCCCCTTTAGAGGCCTCTCCAAACCATCAGCGGTGTGCATTGACTTTCTTTTTTGCTTTTGAAACAGTGGTGGTTTTTATTCACAAGTTTGCTCTCCCACTTGTGGCAGTCTGCCCGGCAACAAACAGATGTTCACATCCACATCTCCCCTCTAGATGAATAAAATCCTCCCAGAGGCTACAGCTGGCTGGAAAAAGTTCTTTTGTGCATCTATGAAGCATAACTGAGCCCTAAGTGATCACCTTTGATGTATGTTTTGTGATTGGGGAAGAAAAAAATTAAACAAATAAAAACATTTTAATCTGCCAAACTCTTTCTTGCAGATAAGAATTTTTGTTGACTGAAACCTGTATCCAATGTGAGCTTTGCCCTTACTCATTAAGCAAAGGGTTAGACTGAGTCATGTTTCTTTCCTTATATGGTTATTCAGTTTTGTTCTCTATGCTTTTTGGGTGTAATACTTTCTCAGCAAAATGGGTCTGGTAACTGTCTTCCTAATCCCCATCTTGTTTGGTTTGCTGAGACAGTTTTCATTCAAGCATAAAATAAAGTCACCCCTCAAAAGGTGAAAGTTTAAGTCTATAAGCATGCTAAAAACGAAATGAGTATACTTATTTTTTGGAGGACATTAGTTTTGCCTCAGTACCTCGGATCCCCATCTTTCATAAGATCTAAGATCAATGTACTTTAAGGTAGCAACATTTGTCATAATTGCCTGATGTATTAGCATCCTTTTGTACCAAATATTGACTTTGACTGTGAGATCACTAAACCATATAATGATTTTGAACAAGGAATAATAACTTGAATTTTGAGGACCAGTAAAACTAAGAGCAAACTTCTGAGTCAATGACATACCCTTAGACACAAATTTAATCCTAGCATTTGAAAAAATGTTTCTTGAACCATATTTATGGAAATATGATAACTGAGTTTCTATATTCTTACCATTATGATTACTAATTGTGTCATAAAGAAACAAACCACAAAACCCAGTGAGTGGTCAATATGATTTTAACCATTTTGCTGCAAAGTAGTCAGAGACTAATATTTTCCCCATGTCAGGAGAGGCAACACTAGGAATGTTACTTTCAATAAAAGAAGAACAGACAGAAACCAACACAATATTGAAAAGCAATTATCCTCCAATTTTTAAAAAATTAATTTTAAAATAAAGAAAAAACAAAAATTTTTTTTCCCTATGGTAAACCATCTGAGCCACTTTATACCTCAAAATCTTTGGAGAGCAACGCGAACCAGAAGATAACAACCCCCCTTTTGTTTAGCTCTTGCAAATCCAGACCACACTATTGATGACTGACAATTCATTGCTGAAGGCAGTACTCTGTATTCAATAAATTAAGCTTTAATTTCTGAGTCCAGCAATATAATTGACCTCAAAAAGAAGATAAATGAATAGACTATCCTGAGCTCGTGATGAGAATCCACTTTCCAATCTCATTATATTAGTATTTTTCAATTCAGTGAGTTTTCCATTCTTTCATAGTTTCTTTGACAATCTGTAACACCTTTTACCTGCTCCTATATGAATAAGGCCAAGCTATTTTCATCTTTAGTTTGAAAACCGAGAGGTTTTATTATGGTAATACTTTGGTATTAATATTAATAATTTAATATAGTTTCCAGTTTTAAGACAATCTAAGTGACTAGTAAATTTCTGAAAAACTTCTAAACTGTTTCTGATTTCATAAAATCATAAATAACATAGACAAGTAGCATATATAAATAGGGCTTTCCTAGTGGCTCAGATGGTAAAGAATCTGCCTGCAATGAAAGAGACCTGAGTTTGGTCCCTGGGTTGGGAAGATCCCCTGGAGAAAGGCATAGCAACCCACTTCAGTTTTATTTCCTGGAGAATCCTATGGAAGGAGGAGCCTGGCAGTCTGCAGTCTATAGGGTAGTATAGTATGACTGAGGCAACTTAGCAGATATGCATGCATAGCACATATAAATATTTTGACCCATGACTCCTTTGACAGTTTTGAACTTTTTTTCCCCATCTGATTTTCCTTAATGAATCCTTGAAGGTTAGAGAGGTTTAATACTATGTAGCCTGATTTTAGCATTTGATAAAAATTAAAATAAGAGCTATTTGGTGCCTCAAGGGTGACAAGCCATGAATTTCAGATAATCCCTCAATTTTTGCTGAGACTGTAGCAATAGAATTTCTGTATTTAAGAAGAAAAAGTGTATTCTTTCATAGTAAGAGGATAAACATTGAGCAGTGTCCTTTTAAAATTTAAGCAAATCAGTTATATTTGAAAACAAATACAAAATAATCACCATTATAGACACAATTTTGTCAAGACAATGGTTCAAGTAGCTAAGTCAGGTGCTTCTTGTGATGAAGAAAGTAGGTGTAGCTCCCATGGACTCTAAGGAGAGAGTGATTGATGTTTCCTTCTGCATCTCAGGAAAAAAATCCCCCCAAGCCTCCAAATAAAAAAAAAAAAGAGAGAGAGATTTTTGTTGTATTCCTATTGGAGTTCCTTGACGTATCCAGGACATGATTGTTCCCTGCATTAGCTGAGACTGACCTTAGCTTCTGGGAATAAGAGAAAACAATGGGAGGTAAAGTGGAATTACTCTGTTGTTGGGAATTGGGTTCACAGACTCAGAAGCATAATCTTTCCTTAGCCTTTTTCCCACCCGCAATTACATTCTCCAAATGGGGTAACGCTTGAGCTTGCTCTAGTGCAAATGGATAAGCTTTGTACACACGTGAAGTGTGTATTTCCTCTCTATTCTTTTTTTTGGGGGGGGGTGGAGTATAATTGCTTTACAGTGTTGTTAGTTTCTACTGTGCTGCAGTGTGAATCAGCCACATGCATTCATATATCCCCTCCCTCTCGAGCCTCCCTCCAGCTCCATGCCGCACCTCCCCGCCAAGTTATCACAGAGCGCGGAGCTGAGTTCCCTGTGCTGTACAACAGCTTCCCGTCAGCCATGTATTTCACACATGGTAGTTTATATATGTCAACCCTATGCTACCAATTCATCTCCCCTTCCTGTTCCCGCCCCTTTCCATGTCCATGCGACCATTCTGTATGTCTGTGTCTCTATTCCTGCCCTGCAAATGAGTTCATCAGTACCATTTTTTCTAGATTCTATATATATGAGGGAGACCAATATGAGGCCAACAAGTCTAACAGTACCCAGGGACATTGTTTTTTCCATCCCATTTCTTACATACTGTAACTATTCCCAGAAATATTTGAGTGCTGTTTCAGGATGAAAGCGGTCATTTCTTGGTAGATTCTTTTTCATTTCGAACCTCTTAACCAGAAAGCCCAAATACCTATATTTTGTTCAAGTTCTATATAGTGATAGTTTATCATAATAATACATGGTACTCCATAACTTTTTGATTCATTATGGCAGCCTAAATTCTGTTTATTATAGCTTTAGTATTAAGTGAATTTAATTACACTATGAGTCTCTAAACACTGATGGTTGATTACTTTATATAACAACTCCAAAGGATCCAAATATTTCATTACTTTGAATATCCCATTTATAAACTTTTCCAAATAAAAGCAAATTAATTGAATGAGTGGTTAGAACAGATTTTTAAATAGACTGGAGCAAATGTTTTTATCAGTTATGCATTTATTGTATTAATGATAATACTTAGCCACATGTTCTGATTCAAGTTAATAGAGTTTTCTAAAATCTACAACAAATGGAAAAATAATTGAACTTCTTTGGAAGACTGTTAAACGGTAAATTCCTAATGTTAATGGATGTTCTTTCCAACAGAAATCTCATGCTCTTTTATTTTCCGTGAGAGAAGATCTTAGATACAAGTCAAATCTCACTTAAAATATTTTCATCAGTTGATTGATACCTTAATCACAGGAGACTTTTTTTTTTTTTTCCTGTGAAAACAACCATTAGAAGTAGTTGTTTTTGAGGTAAGTGGATGTTTTGGACTTCCTATATCTTTCTAGTTTATGACTGCTTTCTTGTTTTAATTTGCAGAGTTTTTCCGAGAGCTCCTGGAGAATGCAGAAAAGTCACTAAATGATATGTTTGTACGGACCTATGGAATGCTGTACATGCAGAATTCAGAAGTGTTCCAGGACCTCTTTACAGAGCTTAAGAGATACTACACAGGGGGCAATGTGAATTTGGAGGAAATGCTCAATGACTTCTGGGCTCGGCTCCTGGAACGGATGTTTCAGCTGATCAACCCCCAGTATCATTTCAGCGAGGACTACCTGGAGTGCGTGAGCAAATACACAGACCAGCTGAAGCCGTTTGGAGATGTTCCCCGGAAACTGAAAATTCAGATCACCCGTGCCTTCATTGCTGCGCGGACATTTGTCCAAGGGCTGACCGTGGGCAGAGAAGTCGCAAATCGAGTGTCCAAGGTAATCGAAATTCTACTGTCTTTCTAATCGGCCTTTCCCGTTTTCTGTTTTTTAAAACCCGTGTTTTTTTTTTTTTTCCTTTAAAATTCAAGTAAAAGTTCTCACGTACAGTGGTCTTGCTAAATCAACTAAATGTCAAAGCTTAATTCTTTGTGTGAGAGGAGCCAGGATTTCAAGCCATTCCATATGGTTTGAAACATAATGTCAGTATTTATCAGCAATTCAGCAGGGAAGCTTTTATCAGGGAATGCATGAAAACAGGTGTCTTGTAACCATGACCACTTGGCATTTCTGATCAGTTTTAAGGATGATAAATACTCATGCAGCAGTCTATCCAGAGGTTATAATCCTCCAGGAAGTCACAAGGTGACAGTCTTCCTGGTGACTGCAAGTGGAGACAAGTTGTTGCTCAAAACACCAGCACCTGGCATTTCTTCTTCTTTATCACCCTTGTCAAGGTGGCAAATTCCTTAATAGTAAAAGAAGAGCCTTTAGCTGACACCTGTACAACTGGATTAGGGAGGACTAATGAATACAAAGTGTAGACTCTGCTGGAGAATTCTTTCTGTTATCCATTATCTTTGTAATTCAGTGCTGTGTATTGCATTGGGCTTATGAGAAAGATAAATCACTAATACATGTATGTGTCTTTCCTTGAGGATGTCTCTAAACCTTTAATGGATGGGGTCTTTTTCCATTGCTGTTTTTAAACATTGACTGTTTCCTGTGTAAAGGATATATGCCTTTGTTTAAATTCTTCCTTGACATTCAACTCTCTTATGAGATAGGCTTGCCCATTTATGAGGGCTGTCCAACAAATAAACTGGAAGATGATTACCTTAAGAGGTAAAGTTAAAACAGTAGGTAACAAGAGTCTGGTATTATGTCACCCAAAGAAGGTCATGTTTATACAAAGATTATTGCTAAATATTACTTTCTTACTGCAGAGTTGTGCCAAATAGCCACATATTATTTATAACTATTGGTACTATCCTGCCATGTTTCTTTTTTCTCCACTTTGATCTCCTCAGTATTTACATCTTGGTAGAAAGATGTATATACCCTTAAGAAATGTTTCTCTATAACTCTATTTGTAAAATTCATAGCAGTCCATTTTTTAAATGAGCAATTCTTAAAAAAGGTTACTTGAGCACATGGAAAGATTATTTGGAAGAATGCTCTGAGGAAGATAATCACAAGGGATTTAATAATACAAATGGCCTATAATTTTGATGTTAAAAACAATTTTTTTCATTGAAAATCAACAACATTCTAAATACCAAAGGAAAAGAACCCCAAAAGTGGATCAATAAGGAATTGGCCAGGTGGAGTAATAAGAGGAAACATGATCAGTTGGGTAAGTCTGTGACATACGGATTGATATAAGAAATAAATATACATTCCATATATTCTTGAGAGATAGATTTTGTTGTTAAAAAAATGTTAGTCATGGTGGCTTCAAATTGAAGCCGTTGCTTTTATTGAAGAATGAAATTGCCAGCTCTTGAGACACATGAGGTAAGATATTAAAAGCGTGGATTGATACCTGTGACAGTCCTGATTGTTTATATAGAGTCTGCCTGAGTTTGAATAATGATTAGATACATACATTTTACTCTGGGGACGTCTCAGTCAGGTCAGAGAATATTTTCTATCAGTCCATCTAAAAAGCCACAAGTGAGTTTGCAGATGGCTCTATTTCCTGTTTCTCAGAGGATGGCATTAAGGGCAGCCGGGAAATGGCGCCTCTCCCCTGTCTTTCCCTGCCTGTCCCAGTCTTGAGATCTTTGTCCACCTAAAGCTAACGCGTCCACCTTCCTTGTGAAGACTGATATCATGGACCAACCGTCAGTGCAGTATGACCTTCAGTTGTTTGGTTTTGTTTTCTAGGCATGAGGTGAGATGTACTCTGCAACACTGAGATCTTACTTCCCTTGGTTTTTTCATGACCAACATTCATTTGCAGAATAGCTGCTGTGGGCTTGCAATGTTGTTTGTGGTCATGTGACTATGAATGTTTACTATTTTATGCAGATATTGACTTGTTTGGCCTGAGTATCATTAGCCCTAATCTATTCAAATCATAAATCCCATACTGACATCTGGTTACTGCCTTCTAGTAGGTGAACAGATGGATGGATGGATGGATGGATGGATGGATGGATGGATGGATGGATGGAAACAGAGAGAGATGGATGGGAATATATAGCCTTGGTTTAGAAGCTGAGAACATTTTTCTCAAATAATTTATGATTTAGGGATTTAAGTGTTTTATCAGTGAACTTTCTGATTAATGATGACCAGATGGTCTGTAGCTGACTAAATCAGATGCAGATCCGCTAGTACCATTTGGGTGCCGATGACTTACAGCAACCAAACTATTCTTTGTGAGAAGAAGAAAATATTACAAGACTATCTATATTAAGAGGAGAAGTAAGAATTGTGTTTGAGGATTAGCCCCTCATATATCAGAAGTTTCCCTGTGGTCTGTTACTTGAATGATTTGGAATTTGCGAAGTGATTATAGAAGAGTTAAGGAATTCAAAGCAAAATTCCAAAAGAGATTCATAAACTGTAACAACTTACCTCCTGCACCTTGGCTTAGGGCGTATTTTTTATCCTGTAGTTTGCCTCTTCTCTTACAGTGGCTTCTTAAATCTAGGAAGGCATCATTAATAGCTTCTAATTAATTGTTTTGACTGGGAAATTTTTCTCTTTGGCAAAACACAGCAGTTTGATGCAAATGTTTTGACACAACATTTGGGGAATTTCCTTACCAGAAAAATAGAGAACTAATTTGGTGACGTCAACATAACCATTTTTAGAACTTACTCTTGCCATCTCACATCTCACAAGTCTTTTTCTAGGCTTTGGATGGAACAAGTTAATTTTAAATAACTGTTTGAAAATACATGTGCTGTCGAATGGGGCTTCCCTGGTGGCTCAGGGGTAAGGAATTCGCCTACAATGCATGAGACACAGGAGACGCAGTTTTGATCCCTGGGTTGGAAAGATCCCTCGCAGGAAGGCATGGCAACTCACTCCAGTATTCTTGCCTGGAGAATCCCATGGACAGGGGAGCCTGGTGGGCTGCATTCTGTGGGGTCGCAAAGAGTCAGACACTGCTGAAGCAACTGAGCATGCAGGCACGTGCTATCAAATACATGCATACCTTAAAACTACAGTTCTAACCTCTGGACACACTGTTTCACCTGTATACAAATCTATGTGTAGGAATCACAGCAACATTATTTATAATAACATATAAAGTGAAAATATCTCAAATGTCCCATCTGCATAAATGATGATCTCTTCTGAAATCCTACGGAGCATTGAAAATAAGTGAACTACAGCCACGTGTGTGGATGAATCAGTTATAAAAATCTTTTTGATACCAAAAAAATAAAATAAAATCCCAAAGAATATATACCATTTCAGTTCAGTGCAGTCACCAGTCGTGTCTGACTCTTTGCAACCCCATGGACTGCAGCACGCCAAGCTTCCCTGTCCATCACCAACTCCCGGAGCATACTCAAACTCATGTCCATCAAGTCATATACCACTTATATAAATTTTTAAAAAGTACAAAGCAATACATAATTTAGGAATTAAAATATATATGAGATCCCATGTGCTTAGTTGCTCAGTTGTGTCCAACTCTGTGTGACCATGTGTACTGTGGCCTGCCAGGCTCCTCTGTCCATGGGATTTTTCAGGTGAGAATACGGGAATGTGTTGCCATTTCCTCCTCTAGGGAAGTATGCTGCCATTCCTCCTCTAGGGGATCTTCCTGATCCAGGGATTGAATCCACATCTCCTGTGTACCTTTCATTGCAGGCAGATTCTTTACCTATTGAGCCACTAGAGAAGTCTCTTATCTTGCAATGACTTCTTAAATCTAGGAAGGCATCATTAATAACTTCTAATTAATTGTCTTGATTGGAAAATTTATCTCTTTAGCAGGGAAAAAAAGAAAGAAGAAAACTTTCAAATAATAAACACAGATATCCTATAATAACATCTGGGGATCAGGTTTCGATGTATTATAAAAGAGAGATAATCAGGGGATTCCATACTTTCTGATAACATACTGTTTCTTAATCTCTGTGCTCTGTATATCTGCATGCAGGTTTAAGATTTTTTAATGAGAGATTAAAGTGGGAGGAGACTTGGCATTGTTCATCTGTGATTCTTTCCATCTCTGTAGATATGCTCAAGTGCCTGAGCTGCCTTCCATGGTTCATCAAACTTACTGGTGTTTGTAGATGTGACCATTCACTTTCCATGTTTCACATTGTGCTAAATGATATCAAGTAAGCATGGAGACAAAGCTCTAAAATGAACATAAAAGCAATCTTTGATAATATAGTAGTCTTGAGAGAGAGGATCCTTACTATTTTTTTAGTATGATCCCTTTTTGAAAGCACCACTCTTACTTCCTTATATACACTCATTCATGGATGGAAATTTGGATGCCATCAGTCCCTCTGAAGCTAATCAGACATGGGAAGAACAGAAAGGGGGCTGCATAGAGATAACAACAATTGTCTGCTTAGACCGAGCTTCTATTTTTCATCATGAAGGCAAGTGACTGTAGTGTCTTCACTGGTCCATCTTGAAGGCATTTAAACAAAAAAGACATGACTTTCATATCTTTTTGCTTTAATAAATGTGACGTCTATGAGGCAAAGCTATAAATTTTGTCAGTAGCAACCACTTTAACTATGAAAGTCATTCGATTGATTCATTCCAGACAAATTAGGTAGATAATGGAATTGGAATCTATGTAACTTGAGCTGTGGCCAAATACTGTCACTTCTCTCTCTCTCTCTCTCTCTCTCTCTCTCTAGATCTATTATGCATCTGTTTTTCTATTTAATTTTTTTTTATTCCTTGTGGATTGGAACTTTGAAAAGAAAGTCTGGCTTTAGTACGACCAGAATATTATTATCAACAGACACCTGCCTATGTCTGCTATCCATAATAGTGTCTTTACATGGGGAGCCTCTTAATGGACCCATCCAGTTGAATAAACAATCTTGCGTTAACAGCATGTACCTAGAAAGCTATAAACAGAGAGTCCATTTTCCAAAACTGTGGTTGGTACATTACAAGATTGGAAAAAAAAAAAAAAAGATCATCAAATTTGATGAAATGAAGGCTATGCAACACATCCATTCATAACATTCTTTGATAATAATTGAAAACTCTTCTGAAGAATATGCCATGGATATAGCTAGTCGAAAAGGGAAATGATATTCTATCTAGCTTTTGCTTCTGAGATAGAATTTAAGACACAAACTAAGACCACCTGTAGTACCTGTCACCCAAATGACCTGTTTTGCTCCTTCTGTGGTCATCTTTTGATTGGAGTTAATTTTTTTAGTCATCCAGAAATGAAAAGGACCGCAAAGAGGCCTTAGGAGAATGAAAGATTTTGTTGTTGTTGTTAGTTCTTTTGTGGTCTGTGTATTCTTTTCTGTAATTGATGAGTGTCAACATAGAATAATAATATAATCAATAATATACAATATTAGGAAGAATAGGTAAACCTTTTGAAGCTATCAATAATGTTTCTATGTTTACAACTTTTAAGTCAGCATGAATAATATATGCTTGTTGTTTGATGATGATGGTGTGGAATTATATTATATTTAGAAAGTGCTTTGCCATCAATCAATAAATAATTTCATGATTAAAAAAATAGTAACAAAATAACTTTAGTACTACTGGCCAAAACAGCAAAAAAAATAGCTTATTAATATACTTCATTAAAGATGTATGAATTTTACCATGATCCGGGTACTGTGATAAGCACTGGAAATTGTAAGGGTGTGAGCAAGTCCAGGGATCAGAGGAACAAAAGAGTTTCTCCCCTGAAGAATAGCACGTGTAGTGTTCTACAGAGGACTTCAGGGAAGAGACAAGGTCCCATTTTTATGAAAACTATTTGGTAATTTTGATTAAAACAATGAAAATCTTTCTTATCAATTTTAAATTATCTTGCAAAACACACATCTTGCTTAGGGGTGTGTTTGGAAAATGGTTAAGAGAGTGAAAATTGAGGAGAATGAAGCCATTTATTTCCAATGCATTAAGAGCTTTTTGTGTATCCTTTCTTTATGGTCTTTTGGTAGCTTGTGTCTGTTTTTAATAACATATGTTTTGTTAAGTGAAGTGTTAGTCGCTCAATTGTGTCCAACTCTTTGCGACCCTATGGACTGTGGCCTGCCAGGCTCCTCTGACCATGGAATTCTTCAGGCAAGAATTCAAGAATTGGTTTCCATTTCATTCTCCAGGGGATCTTCCTGATCCACGGTTAAAACCTGGGTCTCCTGCATTACAGGCAAATTCTTTACTGTCTGAGCTACTAGGGAAGCACCAGATGCTTGTTAGGCTATTTTATTTTAAAATTATGTCATCTTTTGGAATTCCAATAAAATGGGCACGTTTCTCCCCATTGAATCCAGTTTTGAAGTTGTATTCATAGAAGAAAGGAGAAGGTAAGGAGTTCTTTAACTCTGTGCCAATGCAACTTAGCTAGAAAAAGTTTGGCAACCATAGTTCTGACAGTATCTAACAGGTATGATCTTTCACTCTCCTACAGTCCAAGATGGGTAGTTGTAATAACTCAACATTCGTTTGATCCTACTGGATTCTTGTAAAAGTGAAGCCATTGTGGCAATGTAGCTAAGGCCTCATCAATAAGCATTAGTTCAGTGTGTTCTATACATCAGGTACTGTTCTTAAGATCTTAAGATACAAAGTATCTTAAAGTTCTTAAGATACAAAGACTATGCAAATTAAAGTATTACAAATACTAATTGGGAGAGAGACAGAAACAAATAATGTCAAAATCCAATGATTTTGATATTATAATCTAATAATGTCAATTCTACAGTAATTGTTATGGGAATAGAGAGGAAAGACATCTAGCTTAACCTTGGGTTGTGAGGAACTTTCAGGATAGTAGAGAGGCCTGAATGACACGTGGAAGGATGTGTGGACATTGACGCAGATGATGAGGGCAGCAAGCGTAGGGGAGGCAGGGTGTTTTAGGCAGAGGCAAAAACTCAGCAGAAACACAACATGAAACCACAGGTGAGTGCAGGGAGCTGCAAGCACTCCTGGGTATTCCTGAGGCATGAAATACACAGCACAGAATAGGCAGAAATAAGACTGGGAACTCAGATGGAACCCTTGAATAAAAACTTCCTCTTTCATTAACATTTTGGTCCTTGTCTGTTTTGCTTTCATAATTAAAATGTAACCTTTCTTTTTTATTGAAATATAGTTAATTTGCTATGTTGTGTTAGTTTCAAGTGCACAGAAAAGAGATTCAGTTATTCATACTTATACATATAGTCTTTTTCAGACTCTTTTCCTTCATAGGTTATTACAAGATACTAAGTATAGTTCCCTGTACTAGACAGTAGTTCCTTGCTGTTTATCTATTTTATATATAATAGAGTGTATGTGTTCGTCCCAAACTCCTAATTTATCACCCCATCTCTATCACCTTTGGTAACTATAACTTTGTTTTCTATGACTGTGAGTCCATTTATGTTTTGTAAATAAGTTCACTGTTATCCTTTTTAAAGTCCATATATAAATGATATCATGATGTTTATCTATCTTTGCTTAAATGCATTCCATTACTTTTGAGAGACAAATGTGCTGAGCACCTGCTCTTCACTGGGCATTGTTCTGTAAGAAACAGGAAATAACGATGAACAGCATTTACACTGACAAAAATCACAGTGTATCCAAAAGGATTGAAGTGTAAAAGTTTAAGTGTGGTACAAAGGATCAAGATGAAGATAGTGGGAAGAATGCTATGTGAATTAAGAGAAATGTATGCTTCCCTTTGCCTAGAGAAATTGGAAAAGGCACCTTAGAGTGGGTTATAGTCAGACTTAGACTTACAGGATGAATAGGGTCTTACAGAAGAGGAAAAGATCTAGGGCTTCCTTGCCAAGGACCCAGCAGGTTAAAGGCATGAATTGTGGCAGGTCCTGATTTTGTTGAGATGTGGCCAGGAGGTCTGGAATGCATTATTTGGATTTTATATTTCCAGGAAAGGAATTTGAAGGACCTTGCATTGGCAAGAAGTGATAGCCAAGATTTTTCAAAAGACAAATATATGGTCAGATTTTTACCTCTTTCCTAGGAAAGAGGCGAAAATCTCTGTTTCATGGATATGATAAACTGGAGTGGGGAAAACTGCTGGTGGATGCAGAAATGGAAACTGCTGTAACTGCCCAGGTGACCACTGAGACCTGATTCCAAGCAGGTGGAGCAGAGTGGAGCACACATCTGGAGAAACAAAGGAACAAATCAGTGGGGTATAAAATGCGGTGTCTTCTCAGATTATTTTTCCAGCATCAAGCACATTTCCAGGCACACTCTTTGTTCTAACTGAGTACCTGTTGTCTACCTGCTGACTGGTTTGAGAATCACCAACATAGTCAGCTGGTAAAGAATCTGTCTGCAATGCAGAAGACCCCAGTTCCATTCCAGGGATGGGAAGCTCCCCCTGGAGAAGGCATAGGCTACCCACTCCAGTATTCTTTGGCTTCCCTGGGTGGCTTAATGATAAAGAATCCGTCTGCACTGTGGGAGACCTAGGTTCAATCCCTGGATTGGGAAGATCCCCTGGGGGAGGGCATGGCAACCCATTCAGTGTTCTTGCCTGGAGAATCCCCCTGGTACACAACAGTCCATATGGTCACAAAGAATCGGACACAACTGAGTGACTAAACACACAACATAGACATGTTTGTTGGCAAGGGCTGGTAACATTTAGCTGGAGAAAAAAAGCTAACAGGATCAGATGAAACATCAGGGAGTATAAATACTTGAAGAGGATACAAAAAAAGAAGGCAGATGACCAAAAGCGTATTGTTTTGAAAGTAAAGGAAGAGAAGTGCTCAAGAGATAGGGTAATCAGCAGCAACAGATGTTGCAGATAGTCAAGTGGGAGGGGCAGAGAAAATAGATCTTTGATTTGGCCTTTAGGATGCTACAAACTTTAGCAAGTGCATCTTGCCTGGAATGGTGGTATTTTTTGTTGTTGTTGTTTTGTTTTTTTTTTTTGCTTAGATACTTTAACTCTTCTGTTCCCACACTTTCTAGAACAGACTGAACAAAGCGTGATCTATAACTGGTCTATAGAGCCCATTCATGAAGAAGTTGTGATCATTCTGCAACAAGTCAAAAGTTGAAGCCATTAAAGAAATCTTGATAGCAATTTCACATTGCTGAGACATCTAAGATCCTCACCAGTGGAATCTTCTGTAATGTTGTTCAACTTTCGTGGTGTTTCTCCTTGATGTGAGGTGCATCTTGGTTATGCCCTGTAGGATCAGATATCAGGTCATGACATCCTGGAAAAATCAAACAGCCAGCCAAATCCTGTCCAGAGCATTTGAGCCTCAAACAGATAGTTGCAAATGTATCAGTACTATTCTAGAATAACCCTCAGAAGAGGAAGATGGTGAACCTCTAGTCATTGATTCTGTTGGTGTGTTTGAGCTTTTTCTTTCCGTTTTCAGCCTCCCTTTACCCTTCTTTGTGTGTCCTTGCCCTAACCTTCTTCCCTTGGAGAGCCTTCTCTATGTTTCCAACCATGATGGGCTCCCATAACCCATTTTGATTGGCATGCCGGCTGTTTGTGTGTGTTCCACAAATATGAGAACTCCTCTGGGGCCATGGAAGATATGCGCAACAATTGGACATCTAGGTTACTAATAGGAAATATCCACTGCTAAAATGTACCAATTAAACAAATCTTAAAAGGTCCAAGATTAACACTCTAGTGCTGTAACTCAAAGAATGCTGCTTCTGAAATGGCTTCATAAAGAAAAACGCACCTGACAGTATATTTCAGCGTCAGTGCTGACTCTGTTCTTGGATGTTTGTCTCTGAATGCCTTTATGCTTTTCCTACCAGAAGTTTCTGTGAAACAAGGTTTGAACAACAGTCCTGCTGTAATTACTTTCACATGCAAAAAAGCACGTTCAGAGTGCTGACAGGAGATGTTGCCAGCTCTGTGATATCATAGCTGAACTTGAAAGTTTGGAGGATTTTTCTTTTATTGTCCCATCTTCAGAGACTCAATGTTACAAGGACATTCCCTGAGGTAATATCAGTGCACTGTAGAGGTTTATGAGCCAAGATACACATCAAAAATAATTTTAATAAAGCTTGACAGCTATATTGCATTAATCGTGCTGACATAGTGAAGCAGGACTTATGTAGGGAGTACGACATATTGGTATTTTTTTAAAAGGAGGCATTAGGTCATACAGATACTTTATTGTAGGAAAGATGGGGGTATATTATTACATACCATAGATTTTCTCCATTGTTATGTTTGTGATAACATAACACAGATATTGGATCCTACTTTTGTCACTTAAAGTGTTTTTCCACATCGAAACAACGAGTTCTTCCCCTTCATGTGTATGCATTTTCTCTCTCCATCTTGATGAGTGATATTCACTGCAGACGCAATGGATCAATCCCAGATGCTTAGAAAATAGTCATCGTCCCACACAATATCAAAACTCTGCATTTTCCTGTATCTAAAGTGGATAGCCCCGGGTGAAGATGGACAGTTCAGAGTGTCAGTAATAGGATAATGGTGATTTTGACATTCAGAGATAAGTAAAACTATAACCTGAGTCAATTGATGTTCCAAGTTAACACCAGCTGACACTTAAGTGGCTGGCATAAACAGATTCTTAAAAATTCATTTTCATCCTTGCAGGAAGATGCTGCATGTCAAAAATGCCACTGTCATATTTAATACTCAGCAGAGAACAAGATATTTTATGGAAATTTAATCCTCTTCAGTTCATAATGTCTTAAGAAGCCAGGAAGGCAAACTTTTCCTCTGTTCATTTTGCAGAGGACTTGGGCAATCAAAACAGCTCCTCCCTTCAATATTTTAGACTTTCATAAATACAGTCCTTATGGAAACAGTATTATTCTGCATATCATTCTCATAGTAGGCATAAATATGAGTTTCTCCGCAAGGAAATAGAGCTGTTTGTAAATAATAGGTGTTACAACTTCCTTCTTTGCTCTTGGCTTTCTAAAAACAAGTTCTCTTGCTAAAAATACAGGTAGATGTAAGGCAACATTTATGTCACTAGTTTTCAATGAAAGTGGACCGCATTTAGTCAGAAATATAGGGTTTGATGGTGCTTTAAAATATAGCAGGGCTTCCCTGGTGTCTAACGGTTAAGAATCTGCCTGCCACTGCAGGGGACACGGGTTTGATCCCTGGTCCAGGGAGATCCCTCATGCTGCCGAGCCACAGAGCCAGTTTTCCACAGCTACTGAGCCCACGTGCTGTAGCTGCTAAGCCTTTGTGCCTAAAGCCTATGCTCCACAACAAGAGAAGCCACCAGTGAGAAGCCCAAGTATAGCAACTAGAACGTAGACCCTGCTAAACACAGCTAAAGAAAAGCTCAAGAGGCAACGAAGACCCAGCACAACCAAAAATAAAGAAATAAATACAAACAACAGCAAACCAATCACTCAGCAGAAGTCCTTTCCTGTTAGAGTTCTGTTGCTCAATTTAGAGCCTGGGCCAAGGAGAACCCAGCTGTGCTTCCAATAAAGTGTTTTACTGAAAAGACAAAACCTCATGGTATCCTGCAGCATTTGTAGGCAGAAAATAACTACATAAAATATTTATGTCACTATTTCCATATGATACGAGAAATATCTCCTTTGGAGTGGAGAGAAAAAGTACCCTGACATTTTGGCTGGGAGAGAGTAGATAGAATCCAGATTGAAAGTCTTTCTTACTTTCCTTCATGTGTGAAAGTGATAGGTTTTTGTGTAGAAATTCTGATATGCCCATTATTTAATAAATTATAGGACCTTTGACTCTCAGCTATCCAGAGTCTCTCTCCTGATCAATTTATATTTCATTAGTTGTTTTGTAATTCTGAGACAAAGGGAACTGGGGAAATGAAATTGATCTTATAAATCACTCAAGCCAAATGAACATTTTTCCTCTATAAATTACCCAAAGAGTTCAAATAAAGCTGTCATCCTAGCTTAAAATGACACTTAGTTGTTGCTAGTGGTCAGAAAAATATTTTTATGCATTTTCACATATTATTTCTGATTCCAAAATCAGTATGTGCTCATCCAAAAAGAAAAAAAAAAAAACGTGTACAATGCAGAAGAATACAAAGAAGAAATTAAAATAATCCTTAATTCTCACTGCCTAGAGATAACCAGTGTCAAAATTTGCATCTCTAGTGGTTTGTACCCCTAATATGCTTTTATGTTACATATTATTAAATCATGTGTGTGTATACTCAGTCATTCAGTTATGCCCCATTCTTTGTGACCTCATGGAATGTAGCCCACCCAGCTCCTCTGTCCATGGAATTTTCTAGGCAAGAATACTGCAGTGGGTTGCAGTTTCCTCCTCCAGGGGATCTTCCTGATCCAGGGATTGAACCCATATCTTTCGCACCTCCTGCTTTGACTGGTATATTCTTTACTACTGTGCCACCTGGGAAGCCCTATTCTTAAATCATGGGGGATACTTAATATTGGATTCTACTTTTTATCACTTTAAGTATTTTTCCACATTCATTGATAGCGCTTTTATTAAAAAATCACGCTCATTTTTAAAGTTTTGTTTTACAACCTAAAGGATGTGCTTGCTGCCAGTATATCTGGGATCTTCACAAATAGTCACCCCCTCGACATTTTTTCTCAAAGAAGGAAGCAACTGTAGTAAGGAGTTAAAGTGTGTGTACATGATGGTGTGGGTGTTTACCTCCTCTGCACTCTCAGGGCCAGCATACGTAGCTGTTTCATATATTCTTTATCATGTATTTGGCTATTGGAATTTCTTGGTTTATTTATAGTCAACACAGTTAACAAGAATTAGAAGCAATTTTTATGGAAATAAAAGATGTACCCATAAAGAAGATACTGAGATGAGGCTGCTCGAAAAATGTTTATTAGATCTCCCTATTACTTCCCATTGGGCTGAATATCTCCATCTTAGCCAGACTGCAAAGCTGTGGACTTTATTCCTAACTCTCACAGATGTGTTCATTTGGCATGACTTCTTTAAGAGTTTAAATAATGTTTTAAAATGAGGAAGATTAACATAAATTGTGGATTTCTACAATTTCTAAGGGTTTCCTTGGTGGCTCAGTGGTAAAGAATCTGCCCACCAATGCAGAAGATGAGGGTTCGATCCCTGGGTGGGGAGAATACCCTTGCAAAGGAAATGGCAACCTATTCTAGTATTCTTGCCTGGGAAATCCTATGGACAGAGGAGCCTGGTGGGCTACAGTCCACAGCTACAGTCCACAGGGTCACAAAAGAGTCAGATACCACTTAGCGATTAAACGACAACAAGCAATTTCTAAAGATATAAGCAACCTGGATTTGTGTCCTGTGTAGCAAAATCAGCTGGAGTAAATATATAGGCTGAGTTTGTTTTAGCTTGAGAATTTGAGTTCTGGTTTGACTTGGGTCTGACCATTCCTGTGATTGGTCTGATTCTGAAGTCAGTGTGGATCACCATCTATCACAGTGTTTGGTTCTTTTCCTCACAAGATAGACGTGTTTCTCTGTACCCATGTCTTTACTAAAAGTGAAAGAACTGAAAGATGATAGGGCCATGTTTCAAGGGAAAAAAAGTAGGAAGCTTATTTTATTTTTTGTGGAAGTATAAAATATTCTAAACATTTAACATGCAAATTGTACCTATGTTTTAAAAAACATCGTCAATGAGCTTCACCTATGGTTAGTGACTCCTTAACATTTGAATTTACAAACCTGCTTTTGAATTTTCTATTAGCCATCACTATGAGCTAAACTTTATTCTTTAATCAGATAAAAGCAAACCCAATAGTTGAGAAAAAGACTCTGCTATTCCTGATGTTGATACCAGGAAAGAATCCTCTCCTTTAATGTCTTTGAGAACATTCTTATCATATATGAGATATGGTCTTCCCTGGTGGCTCAGACAGTAAAGATTCTGCCTGGAATGCAGGAGACCTGGGTTCAATCGCTGGGTCAAGAAGATCCCCTGGAAAAGGAAATGTCAGCTCACTCCAGTATTCTTGCCTAGAGAATTCCATGAACAGAAGTGCCTGGTGGGCTACAGTCCATGAGGTCACAAAGAGTTGGACAAACTGAGTGACTAACACTACTACTACTTATCATATAAATGGCCCAAGTTTACTTCTGCTGAAATGGACCTTAGCAAGCAAACGCCTAGAATTGTTTTCCAATAGTGTCATCATAGCATCATCACCCCTGTCAGATGGATTCCCGTCTGATATAAATGGAAGCTAACAGTTATTGAGTGGTTGTAAGCCACTGTAGTTAGTACTTTTCACATACTGTCATTTAATTATTGCATCAATGCAATAATTAAAAGTACTAACCCATGATATATGTGTGGTAATTATTACATTTATTAGATAAGGAACTTGAAGCTGAATGACAG
Organism: Ovis canadensis; assembly: GCF_042477335.2. NCBI lineage: Eukaryota > Metazoa > Chordata > Mammalia > Artiodactyla > Bovidae > Ovis > Ovis canadensis. The sequence continues at coordinate 83,043,171 of NC_091254.1, forward strand.
GGAATCTGCCTCTTCAAGTGCTGAGGTTTTAGTCTGAATACAGAAACCTGATATCAAACTCATTGGTCCTGAGACTTACCTGGTGGTCCATTGGTTAAGACTTCATCTTACTTACAATGCAGGGGGTGTGAGTTCGGTCCCTGATCAGGGATCTAAGATCCCATATGCCTCCGGGCTAAAAACCCAAGACATAGAATAGAAGCAGTATTGTAACAAATTCAGTAAAAACTTTAAAAATGGTCCACATCAAAAAAAAAAAAATCTTAACAACAAGAATAGAAATTGGTCTATGACAATGTTGTCAACGGAAGTAGGATGAGAATCATATATGTATGTCATCCCTGTGAATTTCTATAATTTTCTGTAAGCACATTAAATAATACATTTTTAATCTAGTATATCTACAGTGTTGTCATTTAAATATATAATCAGTATAAAAACTATCAGTGCGATACTTTGATTTTTTGTATGATGTCCTCAGATTTTGGTGTGTACTTTATACTTACAGCAGATCTCAGTTTGGGACCGGTCATATTTCACATGCCATACATGGCTAGTGGCTGATGTAGGGGACAATGCAAATGTATAGTTTTAATGCATCACCCTCCTATTTGAGGCAAAGAATGTTAGGAATTCACACCAGGCAGCCTAAACCCTTGTGATTGATTACTCATACAGTTCCTCCGGTGATGAGTAAAATAGAGAAAGATTCTGTCTTTTCATAATGCATTTTGGGCCCTGACTAGAACTCTGACATAAATAACACAGACATTTTATTGAGAGGTTTGTTCTTCCTGGTCCCTCAAATGCTGGCTCTGTATGTGATACTGCTGTAGTCCCTAAGTATCATGAGCATCAGAAGATTGTCAGAAATTAACCTACAGTTTTCCATCTGCCCAGGGGAGATGGAGGAGACTAATTAATGCAGGAGTTGGCAAACATCCATGGGTTCAGCATCAGTAGTAAACGAAATAATTCTCCAACTATTATTGCAGGGAGCTCTCTGAAATATTTAATTCTTGAAGAGGGGCCCTTATGCTCATAAAGGTGGCCCATCACTGGATTAAGTGTCTCAAAACCACATGACTGATTAGTGTTTGGACAGATATGAGGATACTTCTACACTTTTGGGGGGATAAAGAAGGTACTTTTCAGGTGGAAGCCCCTGTAGTATTGATTCTTAGATTTCTCATAAAAACATTTTAGGGCATTATTTTTTTAAGAAACTGGAAAATTATAGCTTTAGTGAATTACTATTTCACTAGTAATGCATAAGTGCATCACGCACTAGTCTGAGGAAGCCTTACAAATAGCTGTGAAAAGACGGGAAGCGAAAATCAAAGGAGAAAAGGAAAGATATATCCATTTGAATACAGAGTTCCAAAGAATAGAAAGGGGAGATAAGAAAGCCTTCCTCCGCAATCAATGCAAAGAAATAGAGGAAAACAATAGAATGGGAAAGACTAGAGATCTCTTTAAGAAAATTAGAGATACCAATGGAACATTTCATGCAAAGATGGGCTCAATAAAGAACAGAAATGGTATGGACTTAACAGAAGCAGAAGATATTGAGAAGAGGTGGCAAGAATACACAGAAGAACTATACAAAAAAAATCTTCGTGACCCAGATAATCACAATGGTGTGATCACTCACCTAGAGCCAGACATCCTGGAATATGAAGTCAAGTGGGCCTTAGAAAGCATCACTATGAACAAAGCTAGTGGAGGTGATGGAATCCCAGTTGAGCTCTTTCAAATCCTGGAAGATGATGCTGTGAAAGTGCTGCACTCAATATGCCAGCACATTTGGAAAACTCAGCAGTGGCCACAGGACTGGAAAACGTCAGTTTCCATTCCAATCCCAAAGAAAGGCAATGCCAAAGAATGCTCAAACTACCACACAATTGCACTCATCTCACACGCTAGTAAAGTAATGCTCAAAATTCTCCAAGCCAGGCTTCAGCAATACGTGAACCGTGAACTCCCTGATGTTCAAGCTGGCTTTAGAAAAGGCAGAGGAACCAGAGATCAAGTTGGCAACATCCACTGGATCATGGAAAAAGCAAGAGAGTTCCAGAAAAACATCTATTTCTGCTTTATTGACTATGCCAAAGCCTTTAACTGTGTGGATCACAAACTGTGGAAAATTCTGAAAGAGATCGGCATACCAGACCACCTGATCTGCCTCTTGAGAAATCTGTATGCAGGTCAGGAAGCAACAGTTAGAACTGGACATGGAACAACAGACTGGTTCCAAATAGGAAAAGGAGTATGTCAAGGCTCTATACAGACACCCTGCTTATTTAACTTATATGCAGAGTACAGCATGAGAAACGCTGGGTTTGAGGAAGCACAAGCTGGAATCAAGATTGCTGGGAGAAATATCAATAACCTCAAATATGCAGATGACACCACCTTTATGGCAGAAAGTGAAGAAGAACTAAAGAGCCTCTTGATGAAAATGAAAGAGGAGAGTGAAAAAATTGGCTTAAAGCCCAACATTCAGAAAACGAAGATCATGGCATCCAATCCCATCACTTCATGGCAAATAAATGGGGAAACAGTGGAAACAATGGCTGACTTTATTTTTCTGGGCTCCAAAATGACTGCAGATGGTGACTGCAGCCATGAAATTAAAAGACACTTACTCCTTGGAAGGGAAGTTATGACCAACCTAGATAGCATATTAAAAAGCAAAGACATTACTTTGCCAACAAAGGTCTGTCTAGTCAAGGCTATGGTTTTTCCAGTGGTCATGTAAGGATGTGAGAATTGAACTATAAAGAAAGCTGAGCACTGAAGAATTGATGCTTTTGAACTGTGGTGTTGGAGAAGACTCTTGAGAGTCCCTTGTACTGCAAGGAGATCCAACCAATCCATCCTAAAGGAGATTAGTCCTGGGTGTTCATTGGAAGCACTGATGTTGAAGGTGTAACTCCAGTATTTGGCCACCTGATTGAAGATCTGACTCATTGGAAAAAACCCTGATGCTGGGAAAGATTGAGGGCAGGAGGAGAAAGGGACAACAGAGGATGAGATGGCTGGATGACATCATCCACTCGATGGAGATGGGTTTGAGTAGACTCCCAGAGTTGGTGATGGACAGGGAGGCCTGGCGTGCTGCGGTTCATGGGGTCACAAAGAGTCATCCATGACTGAGCGACTGTACTGAACTGAGTGCATAATTCATAAATGTGTATGAAAGTGATGCTTCAGGGTTTGACAGAGTTGACACTCATCTTCCCAAAAGGTCTGTTACTATCGGGCAAAAGCTTATCGAAAGAGGGGTCCTATTCAATAATTCCTATTCTATGATTGATAATTTCCTAGCCACCCTGCAAGTGCTGATTTCTTAGTGAATTCTCTTTGTGATATAGAGAAGCAGATCCACCCAGCCCCAACTGCTGACTCTGTAATGGCCACCATGTTCTGGATCCATGCATCCACTCCCCAGGCTCACCATATACTAGTGCTAGAGAGCTGACCTTACACTTATTTCATAATTCTATTCATTCAATTAATTTAGGATATGTAAACTGATTTATTGCAAGCCTTAAAGTCATTTTCCTCAAGAGAGCCCGGAATATTAGGTTAGCAGTTTTTTTGAGCACAGCTTTGACTCGGTTTCAGGCAGCTGGCAATGTAGTGTCAGCATCCCATAATTTTAGAGACAGTGTCATTTTCTCTTGGCTCTTCACTGCTGAGTCAAAAATCTGTTAGAGAGGGTACCAGTATGTCAGAGTATTTCCAGTGAAGAGAAAGTTCCTGGATGACATCTATCTCTGCAGCCTTAAATTCTTGGTCTCATTCCACCATCTGTGATTGCATTTCTTTTTCAATACTCAGTGATCCTGCAAACTAATGTCGTTAAGACTGATCTTCATCATCTGGAGCGGAACTCCGTAGCCTCATCGTAGGTCATTTTCTTTCTCTGTTGCTTCCTGTTTGTGTCTCTCCCTCTCCATTTTGTTTAGTTTCTGCTGAAATCTGAACTCTGATCCCATCAAGTGTAGGTTGTTGCCCATTCAAGACAACCTCTCCAGGCTTTAGGCTCCATCCCCTCTTTTGGGAATGCTAGGAACATTTCATCACATACCGTTTTGATTAAGTCACTGACCTGTTCATAAAGCTCAGCCGTCTATTGTCAATTACTTCAGTCATTTGGACTGTTTACTGGGCGCTTAGCTCTCTTTTGGGCACAGTTTTGACGACCAGATTCTGATCTACAAGATGAACAAGTCTGAAGTTGGCAGCCCAGCCTTCAAGTCTTCTCTTCAAGCTCTCCTTCACCTTGCTGCCCTGAATCATTAGTCCCAACCCAATGCCCTGTTTTGTTTGAGCAAATGTATCCAAACTTTTTCCCATGTGAACGTTTGGATGATGGCTTCTGCCATTCTCCTTATCCTGTCTTCTCCTCTTCCCATCAAATCATCTCTTTTACCCCTTCAAAACTTGCTAAAAACTACTCATTACCTCTTCTACTATCCCCAGATCTCCTTTCCGCCTAATTAGTTTTGTTTTTAACTCAGCTTATTTTCAGAACCTCTAATTCTAAACTTTGACAGTGTCCATGTAGAGTTCTACATATATTGCTTTAGAGTCTCCATGACATTTTCCTGTGCCATGAGCTTTGTCAATCTGAAGATTGTAACTTAGTACCAAAAAAAAAAAAAAAAAGGAACATGCCTTTCATCTTTAATATTCCTCAGAGCAAGCACTACCGTTATTTGGGTATGGTGGATACTGAGTAAATGTATTACTGCTGTTAGATTACTCCATTCCTTTCTTTCAGTCTGATCATGGTTGAAATGTTGCGGAGGGGTAATAGCCATATGTCATAGCATCCCCCACTTTATTGTAAATAGTGCCCTAAATTTCTGATTATTTTAGCAAAGGATATAATATGTAGATCCTTCTAGAATTCTGCCAACACCCTCCCCAAAATAAAATTAAATGTTCAGTGCATGTGGTTTCCCAGCAGAACTATAGGTTCAGTTTATGCTTGCTGGGACATCCAGGTAGAAAGATACTGTAGATAGCTAAAAAATTAATGAATGAATATAGGTGATAAGCCATGCATTCCCTCGGCTGTCACCTAAATGATGTAATACCTTGAGATCTGTTGAGAAGCAATGAATCTTCATTTGTATTCCAGATTGCCAAAATATCTATATTATCTAGCTATATGCAGTTATAGATATCTATACAGTTTCCATAGTTACTGGAGCAACCATTTTTTCACTTATATTTTCCCTTTATATCTTAGAACTCGTCTACCTAGAAGCTTACCTACTCCATGATTGCAATTCAGTTCAGTGAATTATTAGTGGAGAGGAGTGTAGTTTCATAGTCTTGGAGCATCAATGTTTTAGATTTCCTTAAGTGCAGTTAACTAGAAGAGGAAGATGTGCCAGCCTGCTGAAATCTTGGGAATATTTTTTACTGTGATTTAGAAGAATTATTAAAGAGGAGGAAATAAAGGGAAAAGCCACTAATCTCTTTTGTAAAGTGCTCACATTGCACATTTACAATTAAGCTGTTCTGATTTCTGTAATTAAAATAATTTCCTCTGAGAGGCCTTAATAGTTCATGCCCAGGAGTAAAAAAAAAAAGCTGTTGTCATGAATGAACGATGAAAAAAAAGGTCTTATTCACATGCTTTTTTTGTTCCTATGAGAAATCTTTGAAAACAAACTGGGCATGAAAAAGACAGCCAGTAAGGTTAGCTCGGGGTTGTTTTAGCAGTCCACAAGAGGTACCAGCTCATGCAACGCGTTCATTCCTTCATTCAGCAGACATGTATTGAGCACGACCTCCTCGGCAGGTGCAATGGGTACATTCCAGAGTGGGTCCCAGTGGGTATAGTAGAGAGCAATAAGTGCTGAGACAGAGGTGTGGATGGGTTGCAAAAGGCAAGTGTCCACTGATACAAGCCCACCCAATGGAGATACTCAGAGTCTTTTCTATTTGGTTGACCAAAAAGTTCATTGGGTTTTTCCATTAGACCTTATGGAAAAGCCCAGGGAATTTTGAGATCTTATGGAAAAACTAGAACAAACTTTATATATATATATATATATATGTATGTATATATATATATGAATTATATATATATATACTTTTCAATTAATTATTCATTTTTGGCTGCATTGGGTCTTCATTGCTGCCCTCAGGTTTTCTCTAGTTGTGGCAAGTGGGGGCTGATCTATGTTGCAGCGTGTGGGCTTCTCATTGTGGTGGCTTCTTTTGTTGCAGACTACTGGCTCTAGGCATGTGGACTCAGTAGTTTTGTCTCACGGGCTTAGTTGCCCCACTGCATGTGGAGTCTTCCTGCACCAGGTATTGAATTTATATCTCCTGCATTGGTAGGAGGATTCTTAACTACTGGACCACCAGGGAAGTCCCCAGAATAAACTTTTTGGCCAATCCACTAAAAGGCCCCAGAGGTTTTTATTTTGCCAGTCATGAATGAAATGACAACAGGGGCATACATTTTAGTAGAGAAATGAAAATTCACTGTTAGATTATTGAAAAAGTAAAACTGCACAAATAATTAGTAAATATTCAGTTCAGTTCAGTTCAGTTGTGTCCGACTCTTTGCGACCCCATGAATTGCAGCATGCCAGGCCTCCCTGTCCATCACCAACTCCCAGAGTTCACTCAAACTCATGTCCATTGAGTTGGTGATGCCATCCAGCCATCTCATCCTCTGTCGTCCCCTTCTCCTTCTGCCCCCAATCCCTCCCAGCATCAGAGTCTTTTCCAATGAGGCAACTCTTTGCATGAGGTGGCCAAAGTACTGGAGTTTCAGCTTCAGCATCATTCCCTCCAAAGAAATCCCAGGGCTGATCTCCTTCAGAATGGACTGGTTGGATCTCCTTGCAGTCCAAGGGACTCTCAAGAGTCTTCTCCAACACCACAGTTCAAAAGCGTCAATTCTTCAGTGCTCAGCTTTCTTCACAGTCCAACTCTCTCATCCATAAATGACCACTGGAAAAACCATAGCCTTGACTAGTCGGACCTTTTCTGGCAAAGTAATGTCTCTGCTTTTGAATATGCTATCTAGGTTGGTCATAACTTTCCTTCCAAGGAGTAAGCGTCTTTTAATTTCATGGCTGCAATCACCATCTGCAGTGATTTTTGAGCCCAGAAGGATAAAGTCGGATACTGGTTCCACTGTTTCCCCATCTATTTCCCATGAAGTGATGGGACCAGATGCCATGATCTTTATTAGTTTTCTGAATGTTGAGCTTTAAGCCAACTTTTTCACTCTCCTCTTTCATTTCATCAAGAGGCTTTTTAGTTCCTCTTCGCTTTCTGCCATAAGGGTGGTATCATCTGCATATCTGAGGTTATTGATATTTCTCCCGGCAATCTTGATTCCAACTTGTGCTTCTTCCAACCCAGCGTTTCTCATAATGTACTCTGCATCTAAGTTCCGTAAGCAGGGTGACAATATACAGCCTTGATGTACTCCTTTTCCTATTTGGAACCGGTCTGTTGTTCCATGTCCAGTTCTAACTGTCGCTTCCTGACCTGCATACAGATTTCTCAAGAGGCAGGTCAAGTGGTCTGGTATTCCCATCTCTTTTAGAATTTTCTACAGTTTATTGTGATCCACACAGTCAAAGGCTTTGGCATAGTCAATAAAGCAGAAATAGATGTTTTTCTGGAACTCTGTTGCTTTTATTAGCCATAAATGATAAATTATTATTACCATGGACATTTTATTGCATATTATCATGTATGTATCAATATGACTATATGTCATTGTTGTTGTTTAGTCACTCAGTCATGTCTGACTGTTTTGCAACCCCATGGACTGTAGCCTGCCGGGCTCCTCTGGTCATGGGATTTTCCAGGCAAGAATACTGGAGTGGGCTGCCATTTTCTTCTGCAGGAGATCTTTCCAACTCATGGATCAAACCCTTGTCTCCTGCGTTGGCAGGTAGAGTCTTTACCCCTGAGCCACCAGGGAAGCCCCATACATACCATAAAATAATATGAATAAAATAAAGGGAAAAGTAAAGAGAGGAGAAGCTTGGTGTAACCCAGAGCTCAGTAGATCAAGAATAGAACATAGCTGGAATTTAATTCTCACTTCGACCCTAGCTGTTGTCTGAATTACTTCATTTCTTTCCTCCTGGTGACATGTGGGAGAGACTGAACAAAATGCTTTACTGGGAGTGAAATTCCAAATGTGGCAATCATTAAAGTCCTTACTGTATGACCTAAGAACTAAGGGATATACTCAAGACTGCACATCCAGATGATTAGATCAGTGTGGGGAAAAGATAATCAAATGATTCAACTAGTAATTAATTTTGAAGTTTCAGGCCACACTGTCTTGTTTAGCATGCCCTAAGTGTTTTTGAATGAGGCTTTGTAATTTATCTACTACTTCTGTTTGTTACTCATGCTTGGGCTCATTTCTAATTTGGAAGTAATACAGGTTATTCTTACAAGTTTGTTGCTCTTTTCAAAAATCACTTCAAATTCCAAAGACATTGTTGAACAGTAGCACATCATGTGCTTAATGGGTTTCCATGGGCTTCCTACAGTTGACCCTGTCCTTGTGACTGATTCAAGCACCTACAGCTACAATGCTGTATTTTCATCCACAATACATAATGTTAATATGTAACACTCAAGATATATTTGTTGTTAAGAGGTGTTACTGCCAGAGATAATGGGTAACCTCTTGGAGAGTTTGCACTGTTCTCCATTAAACCCCACATTTGATTGGCAGGTGTGTCCCAGAAAAATCGGCATAACACCTTGTTAGAGGGCACAGTGCCATCTAACAGTTGGGAGTAAGGCTGAAAAGTGATCATAAATGAAGTCAGCTGGGAGTGTTCAAGAATGACGTTTCAAGCTCTCTGGAGTAGAGGGAAGTATGTACTCTTCTGAAAATCTTTTGCTTCCTTTATGCAAAAAGTTTCCACTGACTATAACTTTTCAAGTTTATCTCAGGAAGTTTGGAAGACTTGTTTGATATCTTAGAAGAATGAAATTTGAAATTTAATTCTATAACAAAGTTGCATAACAACATGATGTTTATATGTGCTCTACCATATGTGAAGTCAATATGTGGGTGATTTTAATGTATCAAATCACACTGTCCATTGACTTTTGTGTCTAGTGTGGGGAATAAGGGATGTTATTCTTCTGTGACTTGTCACTAAGAAAAATGTTCTGATTTTCTACATTATTGAGCCCTGTGTTTTCTAATCTGCCCAGTGAGGATGGTAAGTGGCCTGAATGGTCACATAGACAGATTTCAAAATGTGTTTGCCAAATAAAAGTGACTTCTCATAATTAAAGATAATAGATAGCATTAATGTTCTATGTAAAATGGAACAAATAAGACATATTCCAAAGTAGTCAAGTATAAAAGCCTACTAGGGCAATGCCACTTTTAAAAACTGTCATGTTATGAATATGGTGGCCCTAATTATGAGATGCTCTATCTGCTTTGAGGAATACGCTTTCCTTCTCTGTACCCTGTCCCCATTTTGCACTGTGATAGACTTCTACAAACAAAGAAAAACTTGGGAAAGTCATCCAGGTTTATGTTCATTTCTAATGTTTTTAGGTATCAGCACAGTTCTCTTTGAAAAGTGTGCTTTCTGCAAGGCATGTGAGGTACACATGGGGCTGAACCTCACTGCAGTTTTAATTAAATCCACATCCTAACCTGTAAGCAAAGAACAATGAGGACTGGTCTTTTTATAAATGAGGAATTGGTCTTGTAAAGAATGAAGTTCAGTGAGATATCACACTGCTAGTCTTTTCTTTACACACTCTTCAAAACATCTTTAAGATTTTTGTTTTAGGCAATTGCATAAGTAAAGCCAAATTAAGTATTCCAAATAATTTCACAATTTCTAATGGAAAATCCCCAGACTTTATGAGTCATGGCCCAATATTTCTAAAATAAATACCACCAGTTCTACCTTATGCAGAGTCCTGTAGGATAAAGTTAAAAGTGAAAACTTTCTTATTCATCTCTCTTGAGCAGTCCAATTTGTAGTTGAAAACCACTGGCCACAGAAGATTTCTTTTTCACAAACTTTCAATTCTTATACACCTGGTTTTATTATTGATTGTACATGAGAACAGGCTGTGCACCCATTACTTGCACTTTTAGTGTTCCCTGAATGTTGACTTCAAAATTGTATTTCTTTCTCTGTTGAATCTTCTGAATGACTACGATCCAGTTTCCAACCAAGATGGATACTTTACCTTCTCACCTTTTGGCTAGTATCATTCACGGTAGTGAACTGCTTCTGTGCTTACTATTAGGGCTTACTTTGGGACAAAACTTAAGTTCCTAGTCTTAGTAGTTTGTCATTTTTTAATGTTGAATTTCAAGGGATTCGTGTACTATTTTGAAATCCAGTTGAAATGATAATCGTAAATATTTTTAGAAAATCCAGAAAAAGCACTATGAAAAATGTTCTATTATTTGTTGCCCCTTCTGACTTCATAATTAATAATGAAAAGAAGTTTTAGCTAGAACCCAAAACACAATCCAAGAATAAACCAAATGGTGTGAATTGTTTAAAAAATGCAATCTGTCTTTGGGAGTATAATTCTAGTAGGTTATATGACATCTTATTGTTTTTATGTATTCTTGCCTGTGTGTAATATTCTTTTTCTTCTTGGTAAATAGTTTGGTGTGTACAAGGTCTTAGCCCCACAAGGGGAAAGGAACCATTACATTTATAAATAATGTAAGGCAGTCAGTTTATTTTTACTTTACTGGTCTCTATTACAAATTGTGTTACCATTCAAAAACTCTGTAGAGGTTAACGTTTATGGTTGATTCACTGAGGAAAGCTTGCAAAATCAGTCCTTAATCAAATTCTTTATATTCAAGATTAATTTTTCTAATAGGCTTTTCTATAAGATGTCTTAAGTGCTATATTTTCCTTTCTAAATTCTTCAAATGAGATGTGATCAAAGATAATATTTTTTAAAGTTCTACTATATTTAGCCTTTGTGTACAATTTTTTTACTTTTTCTGTTAGTTTCTTCAGCATTACAGTGTGATGGTTTTAATTCCTGCCAGGTAGCATAGTTGATCAAACTCAGACTCCACTCATTGAGACAGATATGTACTAACATGATGTAATTAGATTACACATACTGATACATTCTACTGTATTTTTTTTCAATTTCCTTGCTGGAGCTCCAGAAAGGAAGACAAGCTTATATCTTATGATTTTACTTTCCCAAATTCAAGTTATTATTGTCCTTATGACATGAGAATATTTAAATAGTGTACATGAACACTATTGAAATTCACAGAATCACTGAAGTTAATGAAACAAAATAGCATGTTCATAAGGACAAGATATAATGACTGTAACTATTGTCAGATGTCATAATTGCTTTAGCCCTTTCCATAAATCACGGTGGGAGTATCATTATCATATGCGATTAATGACACTTCATGTTGTGAATTTGATTACAACCACAAAACAAAGAAAATAAAGAGGAAATCACTCATGTACACCTTACTTGAAGAGGTTGGGATGTCTCCTGCAAATTATCATAATTTGATTACTCAGCAAGTCTATGAAATGGAATTCATTGAAACCTACAGAGACCTAACAGAGATTTTCCCAATAATATTCAAATCTCTTCCCATTCTTTCTTCATAAATACAATGAGCAGTTTGGGGAATAGCAATAATCTCTTTGGGCTTCCCAGGTAGCTCAGTGATAATCCACCTACCAATGCAGGAGACATGGGTTTGATCCCTGGGTCAGGAAGATCCCCTGGAGAAGGAAATGGCAGCCCACACCAGTATTCTTGCCTGGGAAATCCCATGAAAAGAGAAGCCTAGAGAGGTATAATCCATTAGCTCACCAAAGAGTCGAACATGACTTAGCAACTTTTAAACATGAATAATCTCTCTTCCTCCTTCCCATTTCTTATTTGGAAATTTCCGAATTCCTGTTGATGGTTCCATAGTACTTCAGACTGAAACACTGTTTTCCTTTCACAGAAGTAGTGTTTGATTTACTCAGAGATAACATTAAACTTTCTGATTTTGAGAAAATGTTATTTTCTTTTAAAAAAATATGGTTTCAATTCTTTCAGGTTCAAATCTCTTTTATTCCTTTGCAGAATGAAATTCCACAATTTCATTTGGATTATAGTCTTAAAATTTCACTAGCAATCCACAGAAGGCCCAAGTGAAGACATTCTTAGCATTACCTGTTAAAAATGATTTTAATATATCAATTATTGACACTGAAAAAAAGATAAGTTTTATCTAGTTAAGACATTTTCCAGTTTTTAAGGAGCATCTATGTACATGGAATCATGCACTTTAATTATAAACTAAACAAAATTCCTACACATTAATTATATGAACAAATCCATCAATATATTTCTACTTAATAACATGTTCTTTGTCTCATTTTTATTTCTATAAATTTACAATAATAAACCTTTATTATTGTATTATTTACAATAATAAACCTTTAGTGATACAATAATGTCACTAAATAGTTTAAAGGATTTGACTAACTTACCTTCCCACCAATAGAAATGTAAATCAAATTTTTTTTCTTAGGGAAATATGATTTTGTGAGAGAGTACATAGGCATAATTCGGAGAAGGCAATGGCAACCCACTCCAATACTCTTGCCTGGAAAATCCCATGGACAGAGAAGCCTGGTAGGCTGCAGTCCGTGGGGTCGGTCGCTAAGAGTTGGGCATGACTGAGCGACTTCACATTCACTTTTCACTTTCATGCATTGGGGAAGGAAATGGTAACCCACTCCAGCGTTCTTGCCTGGAGAATCCCAGGGATGGAGGAGCCTGGTGGGCTGCCGTCTATGGGGTCCCACAGAGTTGGACACGACTGAAGAGACTTAGCAGCAGTAGCAGCATCATAGGCATAATTCTCAAACTCCTAACTTGTGGGAGGATAAGGCACTTGTCCAGTTTTTTTTTCAGTCCTCTGAACAGTATCATTCAACAGTTATTAAGGGAGCACTTACCTTGCCTCAAGTGCTGTGATAGGCAGAGTAGATCAAAAAAAGCCCAAAGGCGTGGGCCCTGGCCATGAAAGTCATAGGACTGAGACATAGGATTGTAATGAGACATAGGATTGTAAACAAATGAGTCAACTATAGGGCAATGAATAAACCGTGTGTTTTGCAACAAACTATTTGCACAGTGTATAAGATGAGTAAGTGATAAACTCTGCCTTAGTGGTGAGGACGATAGTTGGTGTGAGCATGCTTGAAAAGAACCCAAATCTATGGATGCTGATGCTCCTTTTGCAAAGATGATGAGTTTTCCAAGTGGCATTGGCCATAGAAGTTTATTCCATGCAGGTGGGACTGTGAGGGACAAAGGTATGCAAGAGTGGTGTAAAGAATCTGCCTGCAATGCAGGAGACGTGAGTTCAGCCCCTGGGAAAGGAAGATCCCCTGGAGGAGGGCATGGCAACCCACTCGAGTATTCTTGCCCAGAAAATCCCATGGACTTCGGAGCCTGGAGGGCTATAGTCTATAGGGTCAGAGAGTCAGATATGACTAAAGAGGCTGAGCGTGGCATGGCATAGTATAAATTACAGGGAACCAGCAGATTGGAGAAGTAAGTCAGATCTGGATTGTAAGCCTTGACCTTGGCCATGGGTCATCATACATCATTAGCTGACCTCCATACCTGTTTTGTTGTGCCACTATCTTGGAGAAAATTTTTAGTTAGGCAAAGAAAAATTGTTTGTGGCTTTAATGAAAATAGAAGTTGAAGAAAAATAACTACCATTTCTCACGGTCACTGCTTGCTACCTATCCCTTGCTGTAAATTCTTGTTCAGCAATTCCTGTATTAAAATGGTGGGACAATAAATAATTTATAGTCACATATCATTTCTTTAGTGTCAACTGTATGCTATGTACTTGGCTTGTTGCTAATATCATTCTGAAGTTTGTTTCCCCCCCCCCTACATTGGTCACTATGAGAGGGGCTGTAAAATTCATCTTTATTGGAAAGAGGAAAATAGATCACAATAAATTGCAAACACATCAGGGAGTTTACTTATAAGCAGCAGGAGAGAATCAAAGGGAGTTTTCATGTAGAAAGAAAGCGACAGACTGAAAGAAGCACTCTGTGGGAGATGGCAAAGCATAAAAAATATCAGAAATGTTGTGAAGGATTTGGAAATAGTTAGCCATGTCAAGACATTGTGAATTCTATAGATAGTTTAAGGTTTGTGCTGATGCTGTTCAGAAGGTCTTAGCTCCTTTGGAGGATAATAGAATGGTGGCTTTGCTAGCATGTAGAAATCATATCATGACAGATTATTTGTATCCTTGGAAATTAGAAACTTTCTGCATATTTGAATAAAAAGAACAAATGAAAGATTCAGCCGATATTCAGGGTCTTTGAAAGTTATTCAAAGCAAGGAAGGAAAAGAGAATGTTCTAATGAAAAATTGAAGGTTATCATGTGTGGTAATAAGACTTGTTAACTGTTACTTTGATTTCTGAAGATGAGTGTGTGTTAATCCCAATAAACTGATGTTTGCTAAACATCACCTTGTTTTCACTATTCTGAGAGTTTGGGGAAAGGAAAAGATCAAATATGTCCTTGAGTTACTTACTGGCTGTTTATCTAAAAAGATGAAATGAACATAAACATACCAAAAATAAAGGATAAAAAAGAAATGTAGGCGCTTCCCTGAGGATCCAGTGGTTAAGACCTGGATCAGCTTGCCAATGCAGAGGACACAAGTTCGATCCCTTCTCCAGGAAGATCCCACATGCCGGGGAACAGCTGAAGCCCCTGCGCCACAACTACTGAGCCCATGCTCTAGAACCTGGGAGCCGCAACTACTGCAACCCAGCCACCCTAGAGCCTTGCTCTGCCACCGCAATGAGAGGCACCACGAGAGAAGCCGCTGCAATGGGAAGCCTGTGCATTGCAGCAAGGAGTAGCCCCCACTCTCTACAGCTAGAAAAAGACTGCACACAACGAGGAAGACTCAGTGCAGCCCAAGGGAAAATAACTAAACACGTATTTAAAGAATAAAAAGAAATATAAGTGCCAAACGATGTAGCTCAGTCCACAAATAATATATGGGGTCAAAAAGAATAGTGATGTTTGCAGACCAAAGATAATGGGGGTGAGGAAGGAATTGAATTAAACTCCTAATGTTTCATTTTACCTTGAGAGTGGGCAAAGTGCTGCTAATACACACTAATTAAATAATGTTACATTTCGAAGTCTGCTCTAAAACAAACAAAAACAATCTACAAACATCATCAATGTTTATTTTAAATGTTAGTTATAATATAAGAAAATGAATTATCTACCACCTACTGTTTGATGGTTTAGTTGGTATCTTCAGCCTGAAAATCTTTTTACTGATACAGATTTATTTATAGAATTTCATCTTTTCTTACCATAATTTCATTAATCCCAATTACTACCCATTTTTATACCTGCCCAATACACCATAGTTGCATTATTAATAGATCTTACATGAGTGAATAATGGCTGATGGTTTATGCTTTATGTGTAGGATCTATTAGATATGAAATCTAAACCTGCTGTTTGGATTCCATAACAGAGTTTCCCTTCAAAACATCATTACTTTGAAAATATAGATAATGCAAGCCCTAGTACCAATAGAAAAACACAGTATTATATTTATCCATTCATTTCAATTTTTGTTCTAATATACTAATGCTTATAAATCCTGTCTTTTCCGTATTGCTACTCTTCTTTTCACTCTAAAGTAAAATATGTTTTCTGTTTTTCATGTTTGATTGAAGAGTTTTGAGCAAAGGAATAAGGTGAAATGGTTTAGAGCAACTCTGAATACTATGTTGAATGCAGAGTAGAAATAAAGAGAAGGAAACCCACCAGTCAGTCTATTGTATTCAAATCCGCTAACAATGGAAGTAGTGAGAACACTGTTCCATTTTGACGGTACAAACTAACAGGTTGCAGGCTGGAAAAGAAGGTTAAGAAGCTTTGCGGACGCCGTGTAACATTTTTGCCCTGAACAGCAAGAAATAGGTTGTTGCCATTGACTGAGATGGTGAAGACTGAAAGTGGAATGGTTTGGGTGCAGAATGTGAGGTCAGCTTGAAGCAGATGAAGTTTTAGAGATCTTTTATGTATATGAGTGGAGGTGTTGAGTAGGTAATTGAAAGTATGAGTCTAGAGTTCTAAAGAAACATTTTGCCTGGATATGTACAAGCAGGAGGCATAAGAATATGGACGATATTTAAAGCTGCAAGTTTAGATGACATCACCAAGGAAGTGAGTGTCTATAAAGGAGTAGAGATCCAATGACTCAATTTTAAGAGCTCTGGCAGAAGTAGATAAATCAACAAACAGAACAGGGAAGATCAACCGATGAGATAGTAGGAAGACCATGAGAATAGGACATCTTAGAAGCCAAGTGAGAAAACCTGTAGCAAGTGGGAACAGATGATAACCATGCTAAATTCTATAGATGGGTTAGTGGAAAATCAGGATGAGAAGGGACTATGAAATTAACCAATGTGGAGGTCATCAATGGTCTTCACTAGTGTTTTTGTTGGGGTTGATTATGGTGAAAGTCTAAATGGTTTTAAAAGAGAATGGGAGAATCATCATAGGCTGGAAGAATACATAAGTCTTTTGAGGTATTTTGTCATAAAGAAAGGAAGGGGGGAAATTGAACCTGACTTAGAAGTAGGGTCAAGGAAAGGAAATTATTATGATTTCATATTAAAAATTATCATGCTATTATTAAGACAAACGAGAATTGTTATTGTATTATAGGGAAGAGTCATAACAGAGAAAAACTCCCCTTATTTAACAAATTATTTACTCATGTAAATAATTTATTAAATATTCTTTGGAGCATATTCTATTTAATAGAAACAGAGATTGGATACTCAGCTAGCACATGGGCAGTCATCCTTGGCAATCTTGTCCTAAGTCTGAGCTCTTGATCACTTAACTTGATTACTTCTGTAAAGACCGTATTACTAACTAAGGTAACTTTCTGAGGCGCTGGGGGTTAAGACTTCCAGACATCTTTTTCAAGGGATGCACAATTCAACCCTTAGCAACTGTATTAGTATTTTATATGGAGTTAGATTTATTTGAACATGAAAATTATAGATATCAGCATCTAGTTCAGTAGCCATATTACTGATCCCTCCCCTTTCACTCAGTTGCCTCTCCACACTGCAGATATGTGAATCTGAGGAAACTGGGGCAAAGACTAACATATCCTTGGCTTTACGACGCTCCCAGGATAAAGCTCCTCAACATGGCACCAAGCCTTCACGATCTTATCACAGATCCAAATGTCTGGATCTTCTCTCTAGCCCTTCTGGCTGTTTCACCTCTTTACACCCTCACCTTTCCTCCTTCCCTCACTTCAGGGTCTTTTTCTTGTGTCCTTTGCTCATCCTCTTCCTTTCCCTTCACTCTTAGCCAGACTTTACTCATTGCTTAGATGTGAGTGCTAGCATTGCTTCCTCAAGAAAGTCACTAGGGATTACCCTAGATAAAATTCTTTCTTCATAGGCTTTTAGAGCAAGGTTCACCTCTTAGTCTTAAACTCTCTCACTCTGTAGATTTTTGCATTTTGGGTGTGTGATTATTTGATGAATGTGTGCCTCTCACAGATCCACAGGAGAGGGACCATGTATCTCAAAAGCTGTATTCGTGCCAGGACCAGAATAGACTTTCAATAATTTGCACATTTTTTAAAGAAAGAAGTATTTTAAATTGTTGAAAACTTTACTTCCACTTTCTTTCTTTTTTTTTTTTTTTTAACGTTTATTTCAGTTGTGTCCAACTCTTTGCCACGCTATGGTCTGTAACCTGCAGGATCCTCTGTCCATGGGATACTCCAGGCAAGAACACTGGAGTGGGTTGCCATGCCCTCCTCCAGGGGATCTTCCCGACTGACACAGGGATTGAACCCAAGTCTCTTCTGTCTCCTGCGTTGGCAAGAGGGTTCTTTACCACTAGCGCCACCTGGAAAGCCTCTATTTAAGTACAGTTGATTTACAACTTCTGTTAATTTCTGCTGTATAGCAAAGTGACTCAGTTATACATATACATATACTTTTTCATATTCTTCTCCATTATGTTTTATCACAGGATATTGAATATAGTTCCCTGCGCTATACAGTAAGATCTTGTTGTTTATCCATCCTGTCTGTCATAGTTTATATCTGTTAATCCCATACTCCCAATGTTTCCTTTCCACCTCCCCACCCCCTAGTCAGTCAGAAGGAGAAAGACAAATACCATATGATACCACTTATATGTGAAATCTAAAATATGACATAAATGAACATACCAACTAAACAGGAAAAGACTCCACGTTCTTAAATGTGAGAAAGAGAAAGCTAGTTTTCTTCTCTTCCTTGGAGTAGGGTAGTTTTTTTTTTTTTTTTTTTTCTGGATATACATTGAGTTGCACATAGACCTACATTTGCTGCTTAACAATCTTTTACAGCAGTGTGTGTGGCTGATGATGTATCAGGGTGAAGAATTTCAGAATTCCTTTGCAGAATGTCCTGGAATCATTCTTGGAGGTGATAAGGCACTTGTAGAGTTGTTTCATATAATATTCTTATTTCTGCCTAACAACTTTCCCAGTATTTTTAAGGTGGGGAGTGAGATGGGCATTCCAAACTTATTTGTTACTTTGCTGACATGGAGAAAGTTTAAGTTAGAATAATGAAGACTTTCAGTCCTTAACAATCTTATAGCTGGCCAAGATCTGTCACAGTTAATGCTATTGCACAAAATAATTATTAAAATAATACAAAATAATTAAAAAGTTAACTTATTGTATTATTTCTGTAGCTGAAAAGGTAGATTCAGGGGCCAGAATTTGGGGGATTGAATACTGACTTAGAGGCCTTTACTTTCCAGTTTGGGGATCATGTTGCAATTACATAATATCTCTATCCTCAGTGTTTTGTTTTGTTTTGTTTTCTGTAAAATGGGTACTAATAGTCCCGTGTAGGTCTGTTTTGAGAATTAAAAGGGTAAATCCATGTAAATCCCCTAGAATAGTACCTGGCCATAATAAGCATTCAAAACATTCCTTATGATCATTAACTTTATTTTTATTACAGCTTTGTATGACACTTTTCTATTTTACAACAGTTAAAAAAAAATTATTTTGAATAAATTTAAAGAGGAAGTCTTGCTAAGCACTGACTGTACACCAGACTGTGTTCTAGGTCTTGGAAATATAAATGAATAAAACATTGATTTCAGAGATAACGTACCCAACCCTACACAGTAATGAAACTCAAAGGATAGGAAGATATATTTATAATTTTTGGTACTGTGGGCTTAGCAGTATTTTCATGAAGCTCTGTGTGTAGGTACATTTTATATATATATATATATATATATGCTTTGTTTTTAATATATATTATGAAGTTGTGTGTGTGTATGTATGTGTGTTTATAAGTGAAAGTGAAAGTCACTCAGTCATGTCCGACTCTTTGCAACCCCATGGACTATACAATCCATGGAATTTTCCAGGCCATAATACCGGAATGGGCAGACTTTCCCTTCTCCAGGAGATCTTCCCAATCCAGGGATTGAACCCAGATCTCCCACATCACAGGCAGATTCTTTACCAGCTGAGCCACAAGGGAAGCCTAGGAATACTGGAATGGGTAGCCTATCCTTTCCCAGTGGATCTTCCTATCCCAGGGATCGAACTGAGGTCTCCTGCATTGATTGAGCTATCAGGGAAGCCCTATGTGTGTGTGTATGTGTGTGTGTATGTGTGTGTGTATATATATATATATATATATATATATATACATATATAGCTTCCCAGGTGGTGCTAGTAGTAAAGAAACCGCTCTTCTTGCCTAGAGAATTCCATAAACAGAGGAGCCTGGCAGGCTACCATCCATAGGGTTGCAGAGTCAGACATGACTGAAGTGGCTTAGCATATAGCATATGTGTATATATGTGTACATGCACACACATGAAGTTGTGTTTTAATATCCATGCCTATTACATATACATATACAAACCCTTATTTTATCCAAGAATCTACCAGAAGACAACTTCCAGGAATGAATGGTGGTGGGCAAAGAACGGGAAGCCCAGGTCTTCATCCTCTCCTGTCAAGGCATTTCAAGCTTTTATTTTAAGGTGCCTCCTGGCACCTGGTGTGATTTGCCTCATGAAAGGCATTGCTTTCACTGGAGCCAGTTTACTCTGAGCTGTCAGTTGATGAATTTCATTATCTCATTTTGTCTCTTTTATTTTAAATTTGTGTATAAGCACAAAGTAGAGACCCCCGGAAAACAGTGACAAGAACTCTGGCCCATATTGAGCTGCTCCTTGACTCTGTGACATCACTCTATGACCTTTTTCCTGGATGAATGACTTTGTCCTCTGGGCCTCTTTTCACAGAAGGGCTATATTAGGTGATCTAAAATCCTGGGAGGTCACTCTTGCCTCTTGGAGCCCCACTCGGCCTGGTAGGCAGGTAAGGGGCTCCGCCTTGACTGCTTCGAAGATCCCATGAGTCAGAGTGTGTGGAAATGACTGGGCCACCACAAACCCTATATCAGAGTTGTGATTCATAGAATGACACTAAACCCACTTAGGAGCTCTCTTGGGTGATTATAAAAGTTCTGGGGCAATTTGGTTTTCAGAAATGACAGCACAGTAAAAGCAATATGCTCTACAGCCTAGAAAGTTCACCAAGATTGAATGAAGAACAAATGTAATTCTATCAGGGTTGAATTTTTCTTAAGTTCTCTCCCCACAGTACCAGCTAAATGGCATTTCTAAAGCATTTAGGAGGGCAGCTTCACAGAGTTTTTGCCACTCACATGAAAGTTTAGCTGACTTCTGGGGGAAATAAGCAAGCCTGAGGATGCACTTTCTGTCGGGGAGACGTTGCCACGGCTTTATGCCTCCATGAGTAGATATTCAGGGGGTCTACACAGGAGAATATCCAGACTGGAAATTCCTTTCAAGGTGCAGTGTATTTGATTCAGGCAGAAAGTTGAGTCCCCAAGAAATTGTATAGAAGGAGAAGTTTGCGGTGCATATACCTTAGAAAGAATTTAATCCAATTCAAAATCTCAGTTCTGAAGATAAAATCCTGACCTAGTCTACCTCTGCGGGAGCTATATATACGATGCCCCCAACACATAGGAGAAAGTGGCTGTAAATAAAATGGTATAACCCAAAATATATTGGACAAGGGAGCTTACCTGTCACTGTATATAAAGAGGCAAATCCAATCATGAACCTTCTGGAGTAATACCCCCATTGACATTTATTATTCCCTCTGTTCCCAGTGTAGTATATTCTGTTTGTTTGTTTCCCTGCTTTCTCTTCCTATGAAGTTTATGGACTTCCAAAATTTACCATTTTTTAATCTATATTTTTTTTCTTTCTCTCTGGTTTGACACATTTTTTGATACCATCTTTTATGACTTCCCTGGTTGCTTAAATGGTAAGGAGTCTGCCTGCAGTGCAGGAGACCTGGGTTCAATCCCTGGGTTGGGAAGATCCCCTGGAGAAGGAAATGACAAGCCATTCCAGTATTGCCTGAAAAATCCCATGGACAGAGGAGCCTAGCAGGCTACAGTCCACGGGGTCACAAAGAGTCAGACATGACTAAGCGGCTTCATTTTCTTTCTTTCTTTCATGATACAGAAGACGAAAGGATTGTGGCTTTTGACACTACATCCTTATTCCTCACACTGTGTCTGGCCCGAAAAATGAATCCTTGTAAGCTGTCTGACCCATAGCTAGGAAGGTAGAGAAAGGAGAACAGGTCACTTCTAATTTAGACCTTCCCCTTTGGTCTAAAGCCCAAAAGCTGCAAAGCAGCCATATTGTTCAGTCACTCAGTTGTGTCCAGCTGTTTGATCCACCATGGACTGCAACACACGAGTCTTCCCTGTCCTCTACAATCTCCCTGAGTTTGCTGAAACTCATGTCCATTGAGTCAATGGTGTCATCCAATCATCTCATTCTCTGTTGCCTCATTCTCTTTCTGCTCTCAATCTTTGCCAACATCAGGGTCTTTTCCCATGAGTCAGCTCTTCAGGTGGCCAAAATATCAGAGCTTCAGCTTCAGCATCAGTTCTTCCAATTAATATTCAGGATTGATTTCCTTTAGGATTGACTGGTTTGATATCCCTGTAGTCCAAAGGACTCTCAGGAGTCTTCTCCAGCACTACACTTCGAAAGCATCAAATCTTTGGTGCTCAGCCTTCTTTATGGTTCAGGTCTCACATCTGTACATGACTACTGGAAAACAGACTAGAGGCAACCAGATAGTAAAGCTTTCAAAATAAATTATTGTAGACTAAGTATCAACAAACTATCCTGAGGACCAAAGCTGGTCTGCATCCTGTTTTTGTTAATAACATTTTATTTGACCACAGTCACAATCATTCACTTATCAATACATGTTACATATGTCTACTTTCTTGCTATAAGCTCAGAGGTGAATAGTTGTTACAGAGCCCATTTAGCTGCAAAGCTGAAAATGTTTACAATCTGGTCCTTTACAGTTAAAGTTTGTCTAACTCTCTTGAAGGTTATTCATAAGTAAGCAATTATATAATCATATTTTTTGTGAGTAATTTGTTAAATCCAACAGACAGTAGTCTTATGTCACAGTCAGCCAAAAGTCTTATTATGTTCAGGCTTTTAATATTCTCCAAGCATATTCGTCACACATTACATGTTAATGGAAGCAATAAACTGGTTATGCTGGGTTTATGGTAGATAAAAATCTTCTTTTTGGTACAGCTAAAGGACTGTTCCTCACTGGACAGTCATAAATATAACTCTGATGTATTGTGACATCATAAAGTTCTTATTTGTAGTTTACCCTGACATGAGTAGCATTTTCATGGCATTTATGACTTGCTATGGCATTCTGATACTGCGATACAGTTTATGAGACCAATAGGTCCAACCTCCCCTGTCACTCTCAGGATTTCCAAGCCCTTTATTAAATGGAGATCTACTATATATGATGTGCATTCGTGTGGCAAGAGGGAGTAGTCTCCCGGATGTGTTGGGCACAGGAAGGTGTTGGGCAAGAACCTTTGCACCAGAAAAATAAAAGATGAAGTCAGTGCTCATCAGAATCCCTACATGCTTAAAAATCCATTGCTCCTTGAGAATAGGCTGTGTCAACTTTATGAGCAAAATTTCCCAGGATTTTTTTTTCTCTTCTATATTTTAGATATACTGTAATCCTGCTGCTGCTGCTGCTAACTCGCTTCAGTCGTGTCCGACTCTGTGCGACCCCATAGACGGCAGCCCACCAGGCTCCCCCGTCCCTGGGATTCTCCAGGCAAGAACACTGGAGTGGGTTGCCATTTCCTTCTCCAATGCATGAAAGTGAAAAGTAAAAGTGAAGTCGCTCAGTCGTGTCCAACTTTTAGTGACCCCATGGACTGCAGCCCACCAGGCTTCTCTATCCATGGGAGTTTCCAGGCAAGAGTACTGGAATGAGGTGCCATTGCCTTCTCCGACTGTAATCCTACCTCATTTCAAATGATCTACAGTGGCAAATACTTTAGCCATTGTGAAGAAAAATGTCTACCTGATAGTAAGGAAATCGCTATTTGAATCTTCATTGGATATGATTAGGTACTAGTTAAATATAAGATGGTCATTGCCTTTCTATCACTTCCTCATCCATGAAGGCTCTGCTCCAACCCTCCCTTCTCTGGCCAGTCCTCCCAAGTGCATCCAGCACTGCTCTTAACTGCAACTGTACTAATTGGCTGTTCTGCACAATTAATGCCACACCTGATGCTGCCCGTGAGTATGTGATACATCATTTAAACCTGCCTTCCATCAGCATAAAGTGCCGATCATGTGCCATGTTGCTGGTACCCTTTCTTGCTTCATTTCTCTGTAGGCCTTGCCATCCCACCCCTCACTGATGTTGAGTGATTCTCATGGAATGAGATCCAGCCTTCTGCTTGTTCTTTTAGACTCCAGACGATCTAACAGGGCAATAATAGTGTCTCATATCTATTGAGCTCTTCTTCTGTGCCAGGTGTTTGTTACTTCATTCAATCTATGCCATGACCTTTGAAGACAGTTTCTATTATTGTATTATCATTCTCCTCTTACAGGTAGTAAACCCAAGGAGCAAGGAGGCTATGCTAGTTGCCTGTGGTTGTAAACCTAGAAAGAGGTAGAGCTCGAATGTGACACCTCTATCTTCTGACTCAATCCTAGAATGCAAAACACTGTACCAGACTGCAGGTGGCCAGGAGCTAAATCCTGGGTTAAGTGGGTAGTTATTGATGCTCAGAGATGATTCCTGCAATGTAAGAACTAGTGATTTAAGTTACCCAAGCGTGTTATCCTCATCCGTAAGAGGGCAGACAGAATGAAAACCACAATCATAGAAAACTAACCAAAATGATCACATGGCTCACAGCTTTGTGTAACTTAATGAAACTATGAGCCATGCTGTGTAAGGGCCATCAAGATGGGTGGGTCATGGTGGAGATTTCTGACAAAATGTCCATCAGAGAAGGGAATGGTAAACCACCTTGGCATTCTTGACTTGAGAACCCCATGAACAATATGAAAAGTTCTGGATGAAGATAGTAAAAATATATATTTCCAAATACACTTGAAAATAGTTGAGTTTTGTTTTTCCCTTATATATATACTAAAAAGGACGTAGGGCATTAGAGAACAAACTCTGCATCACAATTGGATTATGGTGGGTGACACCAGGCAAAACCAAAAATCAGCCGGAAAGATGTTTTAGAGGATACAGTTTGTAAAAGCTTCTTTGAGGCCCTTAGAAAAGACAGTAAATGCACTGTCCCCAAATCCTCCTCCTCCCCAGTTGGGAGATAAAATGGCTATTATAATCATGGGTCACTTCAAGTTCAATGGAACTTACTGTCTGGGGGAAAAAAATGGCCAAATAAAAAGCAGGCTTTCTATATATTGCCTTGATAAATGTCTGACCTACTTCAAGATCCTTTAACGGGGGTTCAACTCATTTTCATGCAGTCTGATATGACACACCAATAGTGATGCAGAGCGTGAAACACCAAAGGCTTCTACGGATTATCACTTCTGCTAGGTCGACAGACAGCACTTCATTTAAGCAGCTTTCCAAATATCTCCATTGTGAATCTGATGGAAGGATTAGTCTAAAGCCAGAGGTTGTAATGTTTCGTCTGTGAGGCTGAGCCTTTGACCAGAGGTGTAGCACAGAAACTGCCACCCCATGGTATTCTGACTGTGTAATCAGCTGTGCAGACCCACACAATCAGTCACATTTTTGTCTTCTTTCATCAGGGAACATGATAACAAAGATATTTCTTCATCTCCCATACATTGCAATTTTCTTCTAAACTCATCCAACATGTTTTCATTGCCTTTGGGAGAGAAGAGTAATTTCGATGCAGAATTCCATTAATTTCAGGAAACTAAGGCAAAGAAAGAGCTGATAGAGGATTTGAGAGAATTAGCCTGTGCGGTGCTCACTGCTGTCCTCATACCATCAGCTCATGGTGACTGCACTGGGGTATGATTCTAAGGTCAGTTTAGAGAGATGGGATTCTCTGAGCTCACATAATTTAAATTGAACCAAAACACACAGATCATACTTGGATAAGAGACTTGCAGAAATAGAAAATTGTGTGTCAAACTGAAGGGCACTTGATGGGCAGAAGCACAGAGTTCTTAGATTCAGAATCAAAGGCCCATTGTGTCTAAGACTAAACAGTGGCGGGCTCTCAAATTTTTGAAAAATTGGTAAGTAATTGGGTTGTTTGTTGTAGAAGTCATCTCATGAGGGAGCTCCTTACCAGTCATGCTATTTTCATCCAAACACTGGAAATAACTGCACACCAGCAGGAGAATAGATAAGCAGTCATAGTGTAGCCATGCAGAGGAATATTATGCAGGGAGAAAAAGAGACAAAATATTGAGAAGCAGATTGATATGGATGAATCTGAAAGATACTGTGCTGAGCCAGAGAGTCCACACACAAAGGACTGCCTTCTGTATGATTCTCCCTTTACCTGAAATTCTGAAAAAAAAGTAGCACTTGTCTAGACTAGCAAAAAGAAGATTAGTGCTTGCCCAGGGCTACTGGTTGAGGCAATAAATGACTTCTACTTCAGTGTTTTTTGTTTTTTAAAGTGAGGCTATTCCCATAAATTTCATTTACATGGAATGTTGCAGAACATCACCAATTCGTGAAACAAGGTTGCTTATGTTATGGTAAAGTGCCTTTGAGTGATGATGTTATGAGTCACATTTTTATATGGCTGTAGAAAACCCTTTGTAGAAAACCTTGAGCATCTCATCGCTGCTTGATAAGTACTGTTTGTTCTTTTGAGATCCCTCACATATCGAGGTAGACTATAACACCTTTAAGCAGAGCAGCCTGGAGTTGATGATTTGGCTTAGTCGTTCATTAGCAACAGGATTTACTTAACATTTTAATTCTCAATATTTTCCTTCTTTGAGGTTTCCCAGGTGGCGCTAGTGGTAAAGAACCCACCTGCCAGTGCAAGAGACAAAAGAGACACGGGTTCCATCCCTGGGTTGGGAAGATCCCCTGGAAAAGGCCATGCCAAACCACTCCAGTATCCTTGCCTGGAGAATCCATGGACAGAGGGGCCCGGTGGGCTATAGACCATGAGCTTGCAAAGAGTCGGACGCTGCTGAGACAACTTAGCTCGCAGTGTACACACATCTGTTTCCTTTCTCTTTTTCTTTCTTCCTTTCTTCCATCCTTTTTCCTTCGTCCTTCCTCTCTCTTTCTCCCTCAGTTATTTATCTCTAAAGTGGAGTTAATAATAAAACCTTCCTTCTAATTCACTGAGAAGAGAGTGATCACAAAGCACTCAGCATCGTGTCTGACGTGTGATATGCTTTCAGCAAAGGTTGGATACTCCATTCACGTAACCTCTTCTCTGAACCTTCTCCATCGTGCCCTGAAATGAGTGAATCAACACATCATCTGTTACAGTGCTGATGGCTTTGTGTCATTGTTGTGTGGTAACCTCTCCTACTCTTCTGGGAGCTGTTCCAAGTGATTGCAATTGTGTCTTATTTATGCCTTTATTCCCAGCACCACAGCTTTTACATGACTCATTCTCAGAGGTTTAAAAACAACATTCTGAAAGCTTAAATAATCATCCTTCCTGTCCTTTAGGTCGTATACTTTTCTTCAGAGTGAGCTGCTATGGGATTCTCGCCTTGCTGATAGACCAAGCTCTGAAGCCTTGATAGATCTGAAGAATTATATAAGGGAACTAGGAGTTACTCACAGAGGAAACAGCATGCTTGTATGTCTCTCCCATTTATTAGACACATGGAAATCAGAGTTGAAGTCCCTGGAGTTCCTCTAGAGGAGGCTTGGGCAAAGCCTTTTGTGGATATTCTAAAATGTAAGATCAAATGAAGAGTGTGTCCACATTTGAGCAAGACTTCAGAAATAAAGCTTAAGGCATGATATACTTTTAGACCACAATGCACTTCCGATGCTGCCCATTTATCATCCTCATAAACACTGACTTGACAACAGCTTTTGTTCTCGGTGGAAATTTGTCCTGTCCTCTTTGAGTAAAGTTCATTGGTTTCTCTGTATCTGTGAATACTTTCTTTCACATCTTCAGTCCCAAGAGCCTATATTTAGAAATTTAAAAATTTCTGCCTGCCTTTCTACATCTCCCTATACTCTTTTCACTAAATAATAATTAATATCTATTATTCAGTTCAGTTCAGTGGCTCAGTCATGTCCGACTTGTTTGAGGCCCCACGGACTGCAGCACACCAGGCTTCCCGGCCCATCACCAACTCCTGGAGCTTGCTCAAACTCATGTCCATTGCATCGGTGATGCCATCCAACCATCTCATCCTCTGTTGTCCCCTTCTCCTCCCGCCTTCAATCTTTCCCAGCATCAAGGTCTTTTCCACTGAGTCAGTTCTTCACATCAGGTGGCCAAAGTATTGGAGTTTCAGCTTCAGCATCAGTCCTTCCAATGTATATTCATGACTGATTTCCTTTAGGATGTACTGGTTGAATCTCCGTGCTTTCCAAGAGACTCTCAAGAGTCTTCTCCAACACCACAGTTCAAAAGCATCAATTCTTTGGCACTCAGCTTTCTTTATAGTCCAACTCTCACATCCATACATGACTACTGGAAAAACCATAGCTTTAACTAGATGGATTTTTGTTGGCAAAGTAATGTCTCTGCTTTTTAATATGCTTGTCCAGGATGGTCATGACTTTTCTTCCAAGGAGCAAGCATCTTTTAATTTCATGGCTGCAGTCACCATCTGCAGTGTTTTTGGAGCCCAAGAAAATAAAGTCTGTCACTGTTTCCTTTGTTTCTCCATATTATAATAAATAATAAATAAAATTATAAAATAAGTAATAATTTGACTTAGGGCATTATTTGAATGTGCTTGGTGGCATGTTATATTTCTCATCAGTGACATCTTTGAATATTTGTGGAGGTAAAGAAAGTGTTAATTTGGGTTAGAGGATCTAGGTAAGAATCTCTTTCTCTCTCTCTCTCTCTCTCTGTCTCTCTCCCTCTCCTCCCCTCCCCACCCTCCCCACCCCTCCAATCACTGAACTGAAAAATAAATCCTCAGGCAAATATCTGATACTACCTAGATGTATCTTTCTCACAAACATGTTGCTGAAAGAGCTTTTACTTACTCTTCTTATTATTTTAGCAGCAGACAGACATACCAAACCAAACAGAAACCAAGCTAAAGCAAATATTTTGATGTAGGATTTTAACCTGGCTGGACCCTCTCCTGAATACTTCTATGTTATATCTGCCCTGGCCAATGACAGAAATACTAAATACAAATCTTTTTCTCTGTTACAGGTACTGCTGGTAGCAGGTGGGAGGAAAGGGAGTTGGGAAATGCTTGTATTCCATAGATAGTGCTCAACTGAGTAAGCTTCTCTTTATGCAACATTTAAAACCTTTAACTTTTAGTCAGGAGACAAGACACAAGAAAGTTCAACTCTTTTTAATATGTCCATGACTCTGACACATGCAGTGAAATGCATGGAAAGTGAGAGAATCCCACATACTGTCTTTCAAGTTCCTTTTTTTTTTTTTTCTCCACAGACTTGGATAAAAACGATTTCCACACATTCCTACATTTTGTGTGTTGACTGGCTTGTTCTCCAATTTATCTCTGAAAGGGAGACAGGGTCAATAGAGCAGAGCAAAGATAATCTCTGAGGAAATGATTTCCCTTAAGCTGAGATATTACACACAGATGTTATGCGTGTTTACAGCCCAGCCATAGACTCCTGTCTGATGGGATCTATCTGCCACCCTGCGAGATGGTCACTGCTAAGAAGGAGGATTATGAAAACAAAACTCCCTGCTGACATAATAGTATAAGGAGCCAATTGTATGATATAGAACAAAGATCCAGGGACTTCCCTGGCAGTCCAGTGGTTAAGACTGCACTTTTGAGTCCAGGGGGCCTGGGTTCAATCCCTGGGCAGGGAACTAAGATCCCACATGCTTGAAAGCAAAAAGCCAAACCATAGAACAGGAGCAATATTGTAACAAAATTCAATAAAGACATCAAAAAATTAAAGAGGAAAACAAAGAGCCAATCATGTATTTCCTTTGTGCCACTGTCAACTCTCATTTCAGCGCTTCTTAAAGAGTTTGCTTAGCTGCTTAAGGGAAGGAGATGGATTCTTCCCAGAGCCTCCTGAAGCAACGCAACCCTCCCAGTACCTTGATTTAGTTCAGGGAGACCCGTTTCATATTTCTGACCTCCAGAACTGTAAGATAATAAATGTATATTGTTTTAAGCTGGAAAAAAAAAAAAGAATTCACTTAGAATTGCATTACAGTGACCTGAGAATTCATGTCTGGGCTCAAGTCCCTATAATTTCTCAGACATTTAACATGCATCCATGGAAAGCCCCAGCAGGTAAATATTTTCCGGTAGAGGACAATTTTAATGGGTGGATCAGTAATTTCCCCAGCATGTGTTTTAACTGAGGAGTATTTTCTATATACCTATTGTTGCACTGTTTCAAATCACATTCCTTTCAACGGGTTTCAAAATTTTTCAGTGCAATAGAGGAAAAAAGGAGATGGATGAGTATAACAATTTTGCTTGGTATCTTCTACAGCTGGGTTTAAAAGAATGTTTTTAAAAGAGAACAATGCTGACGGAAGGAGCCAGGGCAGTACCCCAAGGCAGGAGGTACAAGTTTTCAGCTCAGCTCAGTCTTCTCTGTGTGACCTTGGGCAAGTCACTTACATGATATTTCTCAAGATGCAGAAATATGTTTCTCAAGATGGTTTGCAAGAACCAGGATTTGAATTCATACCTGCCTCACAAGTGAAGCATCCTGACCTATACGGTTCTCAGCCACCACTGTCTTCATTTTCCTCTTCATTTCCTTTCTCCTTCATCTAGCCTCGGATGTCCTGATGATAACCCAAGGATGAAAATGCTTTCTTCTTAGGTTGTTGTGAAGACTGAATGAGATCCTTTGTGCCTAGGACTTAGTAAATGATTTCATTTATAAACATGTCTCCATAAATGAAGGCTCTCATCATCCTTCTTGTTGTGGTTATTTTGATTAGGACATCTGCTCCTGCTAAACAGCACTACTATTTTTTCAACAGTAATATATTTCCTATGTAAATATG
The DNA here is from genome assembly GCF_042477335.2 of Ovis canadensis. Classification (NCBI taxonomy): domain Eukaryota; kingdom Metazoa; phylum Chordata; class Mammalia; order Artiodactyla; family Bovidae; genus Ovis; species Ovis canadensis. The sequence continues at coordinate 83,073,886 of NC_091254.1, forward strand.
CTTGGAGAATACAAATTTGGCTAGTCTTTGTTACAAAACACTGTGATTGTTATTCTAGTTATGTATTTCTGCATAATGTTAGTCGCTCAGTTCTATCCAACTCTTTGCAACCCCATGGACTGTAGCCCACCTGGCTCCTCTGTCCATGGAATTCTCCATGTAAGAATACTGGAATGGGTCACCATTCCCTTCTCCAAGGGGATCTTCCTGACCCAAGGATCAAACCCAGGTCTCCTGCATTACAGGTGGATTCTTTACTGTCTGAGCCACCAGGGAAGCTCCATTTCTGCATAACAAAGTGCACCGAAGCTTACTGTTAGAGGCTGCATTGTGTCCTCTAAAACCTCATATATTGAAACCCTAACCCCCATGAGCTTAGAATGTGATTGAATTTCTGGGTGGGGCTTTTAGAAAGGTTATTAAGTAAAAATGGGTGGGCCCCATGTGATGTAACTGGTGTGCTTATAAGAAGAAGAGATTAGAACTCACACACGCGTGCACACACACACACACACACACGCACACAGAAGAAAGACAATGGGAACACACAGGGAGAAGACGACACCTGCATGTCAAGGAGAGAGGTCTCAGAATGGAATGAACCCTGCTGACAACTTAATCTTGAACTTCTAGCCTCCAAAACTGTGAGAAAACAAATTTCTGTTGTTTAACCACTTGGTCTTTGTTATTTTGTTATGGAAGCCCATGACCAAAACAGTTACAAGTATTAGCAAACTAATACACTTGCTAAATTCAACAATAATATCTGTTTTGCTCTTGAATCTAATATTTGAGCAGGGTTCACAGAAAGGAGAGCTGGGCTCTCCCTCACTCAGTTCTTTCAGCTGGGGCAGCTGGAGGGAATTTTGCTGGAATCATCTGAACCTCAGTCAGTCACACATCTGGTAGTTGGTACCGGTAGCTGACTAGGACTTTGGCTAGATCTGTTGGCATTAGACCTCCATGTGGTGTGGGTTTTCACACAACGTGATGCCTCATTCCAGGGGGAGGGTTCCACGAGAGAGCCAGGCAGAGGCTCCATGACATTTTCTAAACTAGCATTGGAGAGATAGAGTATCACTTCTGACACTTTATTCATCAGAACCAAGTCATAGTAGTCAGTCCAATTTAAGGGACAAGAATCAGTCTCCACTTTTTTATAGCATCAAGTCAAAGATTGTGCAGCCACATTTTAAAATTCCCAGAGATGTGCAACCACAACTATGTGTGTGTATGTATGTGTATGTGTGTGTGTGTGTATAGCAAGATAAAAAACGTATATATTTCAACTACAGGTGTATTAATTTCCTGTTGATTAAGTGTCGGTACTGTTTTATGTTGAAAAATAAAAAGACTCTTACAGGTATTTTTATGGAATCTATACACTGACTTCTATTAAATTATTTTGAAATTTCTTAATCCTAATTCTATTATCTGTTTCTTTCTAAGCAAAAGCAAGATGATGAAACTCCTTTGTCACTCCTCTGAGACCAGGTTTTCTATGACATCACTAATCACTGTGGCAGCTCTACACAATGTCTCTAAAGTGAGGAGGAGGCAGGACCAAATGGGAGGCCCAAGGTGTAATAGACGACATATACTTTAAGTAACAGACTCTAAATCTGCATTCTTTTTGAATCCTGACTTTGTCACTACTAAGTTGTCTGACCTTTGGTAAGTTACTTAAATGCACAGAACTCTAGGTTTTTCCATTATAATAGTGTTGGGGTTACAGACACTCTCTCCAGGGTGTGTGGTGAGGATTAAATAAGATACTGTTTGTAAAGCTCCGAGTTCTGAGCCAAACATATTAATCATATTTCCCTTCCCACTTTATGGTATTAAACACAGATCATGATATTAGAGTTCTAGTTTATTAAACTATTATGACTTCATATATGATGATAATCAGTTGTCCTTAAAATAACCCATTTGATCTGTGCTAATCGTCTCTTTCCTCAATCTTTGTTTAACACCAGACTAAACATCACACCAGAAGTTCATGATAACACAGTGGAGTGAATTTTGATGTCAGACACATTTTTCCCCTTTTCCAAAAGTTTTCACATATCAAAACAGATTGGAAGTCGGGTGTTATAACATTTCTGTCCAGTAGAAACCACTGTTTTCACTTATTATTATCGTAAGCCAGTTTCACTGATATAAGGAACCGAGGTATTATTCCCTGTCTTCCTAAGTGAGGATCTTTTGGAGTGAGGAAAAGCAGTAAAACAAAATATGGTGATGTAGATTCAAATGTTAGTTTTCTTTTTGACTTGTGTACTTGAAATCTTATCCTAAGTATATTAATGAAGATGATTTTTGTATTTCATTTTCACTGCATTTATTTTTTGATTAATGCAGTTCCTATTTTCCAGAGAAGCAAAGAAAGAAATAAATAAAACAGATTTTCAGACTGATTGCTAATTTATATGAATTCATATATTCAAATTTATGAACTTTGAATCAAATACAAGTGCTCGATGCTATTTTTCAAATCTCTCACATTATTTACATAACTTTTTTTGAAACACCAAAAGAGATTATTTGTCATTGAGAAAATTTCAATAGTACCCTGATGTTGCCTGAAGATGTTTTGAAGTTATGTGAAAAGAAAATAGGTTTGGAAGTTAAACCTTACTGGTGAAAAACACTTGAGGACAAATAGTCAAATGGATTTTTCTCAGGTTTTTAGTATGTTTCAAACTCTGATACAACAGATAATCAAAGGATAGATAGGTTTTTTTGGTTGAGCACAGAAACTTTACAGTGAAGAACAGTTTTTTTCTACCCCATTTAGTCTTATACAGCAATGTATTCATTTTCAACTGCTGCTGTAACAAATTACCACAGATATTGTGGCTTAAAGCAACACATCTCTTCTCTTATAGTTCTGGAAGTCAGTAGTCCAAAGTGGTCCTTACTCAGTTATAACGAAGGTATGTTCGATGTGTTTTTTCTGGAGGCTCCCAAATGGTCTTCTGCATCCTTTCTTGCTCTTGGTGATACACTGTACAGCAGCCAGACTGTAAAGTTTGCATCAGATCATGTTATTCCATCTCATGGCCTCTTGTTGCCAGTAGAAGAACATTCACATTTCCTACCAGGGAGAACCATCCTTGCTGATGGAGTCACAAGCAACTCTCCACCTTCACTGGTAGTGATTGTCTCTTGTCAGATTAGCCTCCTCCAGGTGCCTTGAGTTCAGCTCAGTTCAGTCGATCAGTCGTGTCCGACTCTTTGTGACCCCATGAATTGCAGCACACCAGGCCTCCCTGTCCATCACCATCTCCCGGAGTTCACTCAGACTCATGTCCATCGAGTCCATGATGCCATCCAGCCATCTCATCCTCTGTCGTCCCCTTCTCCTCCTGCCCACAATCCCTCCCAGCATCAGAGTCTTTTCCAATGAGTCAACTCTTCGCATGAGGTGGCCAAAGTACTGGAGCTTCAGCTTTAGCATCATTCTTTCCAAAGAAATCCCAGGGCTGATCTCCTTCAGAATGCACTGGTTGGATCTCCTTGCAGTCCAAGGGACTCTCAAGAGTCTTCTCCAACACCACAGTTCAAAAGCAGGTGCCTTGAACCCACAGACTATTCCTGTGTACTCAGTCACTCAGAGTCATGTTTGACTCTTTGCATCCCCATAGACTGTAGTCCGCCAGGCTCCTCCGTCCATGGGATTCCCCATGGCAAGAATACTGGAGCGTGTCGCCACTTCCTTCTCCAGGGGATCTTCCTGATCAACCCGGTTTCTTTTGTGTCTTCTGAATTACAGGCAGATTCTTTGCCCACTGAGCATTCGGGAAGCCTTTTACACTTACCATCCTCCCCACCTGGAATAATTCCCCCACCCTCTCTTCCAGACCCCACTATTCCTGGTGTTTCCTTCTGTCTCAACTCAGAGACATCCTCTGACGTGACCTCATCTGAGTCACATCCCATCACCATCAGTTTTATTTTCCCCTTAGGACTTGTCATTATCTAAAACCATCACATATAAGTTTGTGCTTATTTTAGTATTATTTCCCTCCCTACCCCACCCCCCCATACACATGTTCCAGAGGGCAGAGATTTTGGTCTGAATTATTACCACTGTATGTCTGTCATTTAATTACAGAGTAATCTTTAGTAAGCTCTCAAAAGAGTAAGAAAAAATAAATGAGTTAATTGATAAATTGACTTAATTAGTAGCTTTGGTTTTTTACCATGGTAAGTATTCCGGAACACATCAGAATAAAGTAAAGATTTCAAATTTGGTGAGTTGCCTTCAAGTATGTACCCAGCTATACTTAGTACATTGGACCCGTGTCTATACTTAGTACATTGGACCCGTGTCCCAAGATTATTCTCCACACTATCCAGATCTGCCATCTCCTTTCTCCTTTTTCTCTTTTCTACATCCAGTCCACTTCTGTTTATGCTCCCGAAGTAAAGCTTCTCTTAGATGATTCTTTTTATACGAATCTCAGCAAAAGTTTTCACTGGGCTATTGAGATTAGATTTGATTGTGATACCCATCACAATCTTAGTAATTTTTTTTAGAAGAACTTTATGTTGTCTCAATTATAGACCAAAACATCATGGGATCAATTCAAATAAGTAAGAAAATGTGTAAAATTACAATCAGTGTAGACTCCACTAGCCTGCCTCTTTTAATGACCATTTAGCTCAGGTCACTGATGAAAGAGCATGTATGTCGTGTGGGATACTGTGTTTTTGTTCTGAGAAGTGCCTGGCACACATGGTCTTTTAATAAATATGTGTAGCATGAGTGAAATAACATAAGAGAGAGCAGTTAGCAGAGTCTGTGATACCTGCCAGGTGCCCAGCAAATGAAGTATGTGGCATGGGAGTGATATTCAAGCTAATCACCTGCCTCCTGCTAGTAACAGGGCCATTTGGGGAACCCACCAAACTCACAGTCCTGGAGAAAGAGATGAGCTGAGGAAATACAGGACCAGTCCGTGCTCATGGAAGAACTGGATGGGTCTCCTGAGGAAGGCTTGTGTCAAAATTAATAGTATCTTTCCAACAAGGCTCACGTTTAATTACAATGAATTTAATACCAAAGCTAGATGCCGGGTTGAGAGGTGCCAGAGGCAAGAGCCTGCCAGTAATGGAGCCTGGCCAGGGACAAGTGTCAGCATGGAAGTGCTGCTTATAGGGACCCCAGAAATCACACAATAACAACTTCCTGCTGCTGGGATTAGTAAGAATTGCTGCAGGAATAGGTATATTTGTAGGTTTTTCTTGAAAAAGTACTTATTTGCACTCTTTTTGTGAATTGCTTACAAGTGAAGAATAGAGAATTAATTATGTTGTTGATTTTTAGAAGAGCAGTGTTTTTTGCAGAAAAAAAGATGACTGAAACCTTGATATCAGCACCTGGGGAAAGGCTCTTATTTGTCCTAAGCAACTCTTAAGCAAGTAATATGAGCTGTCTTATAGCAAATAATAAAGCTAAAAAAGATAGCATTTGAAGTTAGCTTCTTTTCTACAAGTACATCCATCACTGTGTATGACATTCTAGGTGAAGGACACTAATCCATTATCTCCCCGGGTGAAGGACATATGACTGGCTTTTAGAGGACACTCAGTAAGTGCTTTTTTGTTCCCTAAAAATGAGAGGTTCAGAATGGATTAATTCTTACTTCTCTTAACCTCTTTTCTATCTAAAGATTTCTTTTTAGTATTCTTACATTGCTCTTAGAATCTGATAGATGTTCAAAGGTAATTGCAAAATATTTCCTTCATTTCAGTCCAACTAATGTCTTTCCCATTTCTGCCTTAAAAGAGAAGAAATCCTTTCTTCTAGAATTATCTAAGAAGGAAATGTGGGGGTTTTCTTTTCCCTGTTTTTTTTTTTTAATTTTAGGGCATTTGTTTAGTCAAAATCACAAACTCTTTACTCTCATACTGAATGTCACAATAAAGTGAGAGAAGTCCAGGGTGGAGAAGAAATAAGGGTCTCTTAAAAGTCGGAATCAGAAGAATAGTCAAAAAGAATTGACAAAGACCAGAAATATGTGCACTTGATAGTGAAAGAGGAGAGTGAAAAAGTTAAAGCTCAACATTCAAAAAACTAAGACCATGGCATCTGGTCCCATTCCTTCATAGCAAATAGATGGGGAAACAATGGAAACAGTGACAGACTTTATTTCCTTGGGCTCCAAAATCACTGCAGATGGTGACTGCAGCCATGAAATTAAAAGATGCTTGCTCGTTGGAAGAAAGCTATGACAAACCTGGATAACATATGAAAAAGCAGAGACATTAGTTTGCTGACAAAGATCCATCTAGTCAAAGCTTTGTTTTATTCCAGTAGTCACGTATGGAAATGAGAGTTGGATCATAAAGAAAACTGTGAGCTGAAGAATTGATGCTTTTGAACTGCGGTGTTGGGACCCTTGAGAGTCCCTTGGACTGCAAGATCAAACCAGTCAATCCTAAAGGAAATCAGTCCTAAATATTCATTGGCAGGACTGATGCTGAAGCTGAAGCTCCAATACTTTGGCCACCTGATGTGAAGAACTGACTCACTGGAAAAGACCCTGATGCTGGGAAAGATTGAAGGCAGGAAGAAAAAGGGATGACAGAGGATGAGATGGTTGGATGTCATCACCGACTCAATGGACATGAGTTTGAGCAAGCTCCGGGTGTTGGTGATGGACAGGGAAGTCTGGCGTGCTGCAGTCCATGGGGTTGCAAAGAGTCAGACGAGACTGAACAACTGAACTGAACTGATGTATACTTTTCAAGCAGAAGAAGGAATTTCAAGAAAGAAGAAGAGGTCAAAACAGTATCAAAATTCAATGTTCAGTTCAGTTCAGTCTCTCAGTCGTGTCCGACTCCTTGCAACCCCATGAATCGCAGCACGCCAGGCCTCCCTGTCCATCACCAACTCCCAGAGTTCACTCAGACCCACGTCCATCGAGTCCGTGATGCGATCCAGCCATCTCATCCTCTGTCGTCCCCTTCTCCTCCTGCCCACAATCCCTCCCAGCATCAGAGTCTTTCCCAATGAGTCAACTCTTCGCATGAGGTGGCCAAAGCACTGGAGTTTCAGCTTTAGCATCATTCCTTCCAAAGAAATCCCAGGGCTGATCTCCTTCAGAATGGACTGGTTATCTAACCATAAATTATCCATTTGTTAGTTCTGAGTATAGCAAACCCACTGTGACTCAGTGCTGTTTATCATTCAGTGTTCTGGCTTATCAGCCTCTACCTTGACAGCCCTGGAGCATCCTTGAATTTAGTCTCAGTTGTGATGCCAGTTCATTTTCCCTCCCTGGAAGGTCCAGATGGGGTGTGAGTGAAGCTGGTGTGCACTGCTTGCATAGTCTCTGTTTCGCTTTGGGCTTTCAATTCTCTGTCTTGTTAAGTTATTGCCAAAATCCTAGAAAGCAATTTAAACATACTATTTCTTTGAATAAATGAGTTTTCACAGTTAATGATGGACAGAGGATTTTATGACCTAAACATTAACAGAATTTGAAGAATAATGTCTTTGTCTTGTTTCTTAGCGTGTCTTTCTCAGTATAGGCATGCTGATAATAAAACATTTTAATTACGTTGGAGGCTAGTAACCACAACTTAAATGGTGTTGAGACCACTTAAGATCAAATTAGGGGTCCTCTGGTGACTCAAAAGTTGAAAAATCTGCCTACAATGCAGGAGACCTGGGTTCGATCCCTGGGTATAGAAGATCCCCAGGAGATGGGAGTGCAGCCCACTCCAGTATTCTTGCCTAGAGAATGCCATGGACAGAGGAGCCTGGTGGGCTACAGTCCATGGGGTCCCACAAAGAGTCAAACATGACTGAGCAACTAAGATGCATGCATAAGGTCAGATCTCTAAGGCAGGCATAAAGATGGTAGGCTGCAGAAGTCTGTCAATCAAACGCAGCTCGATGTGTGGCTCAGCTGGCGTGGAACAAGGAAGCCATTTCTCTGTGACTACATAGACTGAGATGCCATGTGTGAGAAGGGCTTGCACAGGCTTGTAGGGAGTGGCATTTCATTTCTAGTCATGTAGCTCAATGTATGCAAACTCCTGTGACATGTCCCCTGTATCCACATCTTGTCTCTTCATGCAGGACTGTCTTTCATCTCCCATAGTTTCTTTTCTCTCCTTAAATAAAATCCAAATTCCCCAAAGAGTTGTCTAAGCTTCTCCATATTACTACAGCATCATCTCCTCTCTCTCTGGTCCTCTCTGCTCAACCTGCACTTCTCAGTTTCCAAACCTGACAACTTTGGGCATGATAGCAAAGTAAGGCATGATCGTAATAAAACTATAGGAAAAGCAGAGCAAGGCAACCAAGCCCCCAGAGATAAATGACCAGATGTCTAGATGGAGGCTTGCTGGATCAAAGGGTAGGCAAGTTTTTACAGCTTTTATGTTGCCAAATAGCCCTGCAGAATGACTCTATCAATTTACACCCTGCCAACATGGTTAATGGGCTGTAGTGTAATTGTCTGTTTATCTATCTGTTTTCCTCATTAAGCCATAAACACTTCAAGGACTTTTCAATTTCTCAATGTCCAGTGTCTAGCTTTTAGTCTGGTATGAAGTAGGCTTTCATCAGTCCACTCCCTTTCCTTACCTCTAAATTCTTTGAAGCCCCAAACAATGAGCCAATTGGTATCATAGGATTTATGGATTAATGGAAAGGCATAGGGGGTGCTGGCTTTCCAAGGTGGCACTAGAGGTAAAGAACCCATTTGCCAATGCAGGTGACATAAGAGGGGTGGGTTTGATCCCTGGGTCAGGAAGATCCCCTGGAGGAGGGCATGACAGTCCACTCCAATATTCTTGCCTAGAGAATCCCCATGGACAGAGGAGCCTGGCAAGCTACAGTCCATAGGACCGTAGGATCACCAAGAGTCGGACACGACTGAAGTGTCTTAACACACACATGCAGAGTGGGAGATAAATTAAATATTCCCATATTTCCCCCTAAATTCAACACATCCATAAGCGCTTATATAAAATTCAACACCTACTTTTTAACCCAAACACACACAATGCAGTCTTCATTAATAGGTAGCTTTCAATAACCTTATGTCAAATACTGTTTGACTTGAATTAACATTGAACACTGAAGTTACATAAGTGTAGAAGTGTGTGTATGGATATTTTAAATAAATATCTTTCCAAATTTCAACTACATTAGTAAATGAAATTGCAGCAACTTCCTGCAGGGTGAAAATTTTGAGAGCATGTTACTATGGCGATTATTTTAAAATGTCATGTAAGATTATAGTTTTCTTTCTGGCATAAAAACGTCTCTAAAAATCTTCAAGGAATGTGCCTGCTTGCATGTGAAATCTTTAAGAAAACTATAAAATCAGCATTATGATGGTTTTCTTTGAAGAATAAGAGCTTTTAAGATAAAGATCCAAGATTATTTACTTAAAACATGACTGGAACAATTGTCATGTATATTTGGAAGAAATGCATATACGCTAAGGATGTAAAGATTCAATGGGACATGAGCAACAGTTGAGAACAAATATTCTACGTATTCTAGAATAGGAGATAGGCATATAAAGAAGTAAGTTAAAATACAGTAAGACAACTGCTGTGATAGAGATCAAAAGCAAAATTCTGAGGGGAAAAGATGAAGAAATATCTCACCTTAGAACTGTTTCTGTGTGTCAAGGCTCCTGTGAGATATTTTCATTTCAATTTTTTTTCTAATGATCCTAACTAGAAAGGATGCTTTTCACTACCTGAGTAATTGACCTGCACCTCTTCTTAGAAGACAAACATTTATTGAGCATCTGCCATGTGCCAAGAACATAGGCACAGACGAAAGCCTCAGGTTGACAAAGAACTGTAATGCATTTTGTTATTACAGATTTTATGTTTCGGAATCCAATTCAAGTTCAGCCCGTGCTTTATAACTCTTTATATATATTTTGTGTGTGTAGAATGTATAATCAGGAAAACATGTATTAGTTTTACTAGTTACATTGTGCTTAATAAGTATCTGTTGAATGAATTAACAAGTGAACATGTAATGAATTTATGTATTTAATTATTCACAGAAAGCCAGGTTGTATTGTTTATAACCTAGATGCAAACCACAGTCATGTGACATTCTAAACATCAGGCAAACCCATAGTTGGGAGAAAACTGGGAGAAGGATGAAAATAGAAGAATCAAAATGGTTAACAAAAGTCATTAAGGAAAACAATATTTTCCATAATAGTTTGACTTTGAACAGAAACATTGATCTCAACTGCTTTTCAGTACTATTATTTCTAATGTAAGTATGCATACCTAACTAAGACATACTTTAGACATCTAAGCGTCCTCATTGATAAAACGTAACAAATTGTCAATAGTCCAGGTTAATATCTCTTAATAGCACTGATGTTGCCACCAGAGTTTAGTAGTCTTGTAATATGATAGGAATTTTTTAAAAAATAGCAAATATAAACCACCATCACTTTCTTTCAGGGATATAAAAAAAGTATGACGCACTTATGTATATCACAAAGGTGAGGTTTTTGTCAGTGATTCAACCAGCAGATTTCATACTTCAGTTGGATTTTAGTCATGAGGAAATATAGATAAACAATTACTTAATTATTTTAATTTATAGAGACATGGAGAAGCCTTCTGCACACTCACTTTAATTGAAATGTTAGTGAAATAACCATCAGTGCATTCTTACAGAATGAGTAAAATATTGATTTTAACTGAAATGAAAATCATGGCTTGGCCAGAGTTTGGGGGTTTTAAGTGGGCAAAAGTGTTCACAACTGTCAGCATTAACACATTTCATTCTAACAGTTTCTCTGGCTTTCAGATTGTGGTCTTGTTTTGATCTTCAAAGAGTGTGGTTAGAATAACTGGAAGATCTGCTAGAACGGCAATGAACCTATTGTGGAAAAGGCAAAAAATTCTAAATTCAATATTAGAAAATAATAAAGAGCTTAGAAAATCAGCAGGGGTGTGTTAGAATTGCCTAAGTTTGGTTGTTGCTTGAGAGGCCTTCTTCAGTGCGAATCCTGGATTCCACCCTAAGTCTTGCAGCATAAAAGCCATTTGGAGAGTAACAAAGTATATGACTTTGGAAAGTTTGGCTGTATTGAAGTGTCGTATAGATTCTGATCCTTACCCTCTTGTTCTGAACGATGGCCAGCAGAACCGCATAGAAGCAAACCACCCATACAAAAAGGAAACCCACCCTTCCTTCATGGCATGATTTCTGTGTGGTCTCTGACTTCTTTCAACATTGATGGCCAGGCATGTGATGACTTTTGTAGATTAGTTTGATGTTCATAGACAATCAGCCCTCCATATCAAAGGGTTCTACATATTGGGGTCAACTGATCATGGATTGAAAATATTTAGAAAAATTCCAGAAAACTTCAAAAATCAAAATTTGAATTTGTTGCTCACTGGCAACTATTTACGTTGTGTTAGGTATTATAAGTAATCTGGATTTGATTTAAAGTGTATTGGAGGCTATATGCAAATATTACCTAGTGGTAAAGAACCTGCCTGCCAGGGCAGAAGGCATGAGACTTGGGTTTAATCCCTGGGTCGAGAAGATCCCCTGGAGGAGGAAATGGCAACCCACTCCAGTATTCTTGCCTAGAGAATCCCATGAAGAGAGGAGTCTGGTGGGCTACAGTCCATGGGATCACAAAGAGTCAGACATAACTGAGGCAACTCAGCATGCATGCACACTATTCTGTATGAGAGACTGCATCCACAAATTTGGGTATCAGTAATTGTCCTAGAACCAGTCCTCTGCCCATACCTGAGGGAGAATTCTATTGCTATTCTGTACATTTCTCATAATTGAGTTTTTCAAAATTCCTATTGGAATAGAGTTGATTTAATTTGTTGCATTAATTTCAGGTGTACAGCAAAATGAATCATTTATACTCATATCTACTCTTATTTTCTTTCATTCTTTTCCCATATAAGCCATTAAAGAATATTGACTAGAGTTCGCTATGCTATACAGAATGCTTTTATTAAGTATCCGTTTAATATATAGTAGTATGCATATGTCGATCCCAATCTCTTAGTTTGTCCCTCCCCGCCTTATCCTCTGGTAACCATAATTTTCTTTTCTACATGTGACTCTGCTTCTGTTTTTAAATAAGTTCATTTGTAACTTTTATTTTCCTTAGATTCCACATATGAGTGACATCATATGATTTGTATTTCTTTGTCTGACTTAATTCACCCCGTATGATAATCTCTAGGTCTATCCATGTTGTTGCAAATATCATTATGTTGTTCTTTTTTATGACTGATATTCTGTTATATATGTGTAGCACATCTTCTTTATCCATTCCTCTGTTGATAGACATTTAGGTTGCTTCCCTGTCCTGACTATTGTAAATAGTGCTGCAATGAACACTGGGGTGCGTGTCTCTTTTGAATTATAGTTTTCTCCAAGTATATGTCCAGGAGTGGGATTATTGAGTAGCTTAAAATTTTATCCCAATACTATTTCACTGATAAAATTTAGAATGTTGGAAATTTTATCCTCAGACTTCAATTCAACTCAGTCTGTTATGTAATCTGAGACGGCAGAAAGTATGATTAATTAAACATTATATTTTATTTTGATAATGTGAAATTCATGTTTTTAACTGAACTTACGTTAACAGTTTTGAATCACTGAACAACATTCTAAGTTAATTACCTATGACATTTTGGGCACATTGTCATGTTATTTTGCCCTTCTCTCTTTAATTCAAGAATACTAAGAATTCATATTTCTTAGGTAGAATAGTCCAAATGTAAGTAAGTATAAATCTTTAGATACTGGAATATATGTTTAGAGATTAGGCACCACAAATAGCATGTTTAAAAATTTTGCAGTCATATTTTGAAATAGAATGGACACAAAGGATACCATGTAGAATCTGAAATTTATTTTCCTTTAGATGCACTCATTTAGCTCACTAAGTATAATTATAATGTTATTTTGTAACATAACAATAAGATGAGAACGCTGAAGTCAATAACAAACGTAATAATACATGTAGTTTGGCTTAAATACAGTCAGCAGTGATCAACCTGACAGCTGGTGAGTAGGCTTGAGATTTAAGTATGTATCTCAAAAAATATTCTTAACACTTATGAATCAAGTTATCTTGAGTTAATAAGAGACTAGGGAATGGAAAAAGGAAAGTTGTGCAGAGATTACACCCACTGAAATTATTCATGTCTTCAAATTTGAAATGATTCCATCTTATGTGCTATGTTGTATCTGCATTTGAACACCTCCCTGATAGTTCTTATCAGTGAAGATGACTGCATTGACCTTAGGAGTAAAGAGATAATTTGTGGGAAATGATAGCAACGCTTCAGCAATCTTTCTAATCTACCTTTCACTGTCATGAAAGAACCTCTGTGGGAAATTGGTGACCTATGATATGATTTCTGAACCCTTAGTTTCTGAAATGATACAATCTCATTGAGTTCATGACAGACGGAGTCATAAAGCCAGGTATAACTTTTAGGCTTAATAATCCAGTTAGGTTCCTCAGTATGTAGAACTAGGAAAACCTTCCAGTCAGTTTCACAGATAGCAAAATTATCTATCTAAAACTAATAATGTAATTGACCCGTTAATGAACATAGATGTAGATACCAAGATGGTCACTCAGACATTTCGCCTATAGGTGTGGCTTGTGGTCAGCAGTACAGCACAAGTCACATGACCTCTGTAAAGTAACTGGCACCAAAACAGAACCAAGAACAGCTTAAAAGATACCTTATGAGTCAACCTCACAAAGTCCTTTTGGCTTTTCTGTTCCTTCATTCCAGTTATTTTAGCATCTGCTGTACAGATGACCCTGAGTGGGGAAATCAACAAAGGTCAAAGGTGGTACATGGTTTTTGACAACTGTTTCCAGGTTAAGGGCACTTTGCCTGGTCAACTTCCAGTCCACTTACTAAATGGAAGATAGTAACCAGTCAGCTCCATTTTATGTCATCCATTTTCTTTATCATGAGGCTATCATTAAAATCCAGAAAGGATCTAGAATATGGCAGTCATTTATTTTTCCAAATTTAAGTGGATTATTTTCTAAGACTGCTGAATGTACTTTAGGAGGTCTGTATAACACAATGATTATCCTTGCCGTTTTTAGGTAATATGTTTAGTGGTGTGTCCCTCAGGTCTAAGAGATTCCCTCTTGGTACTCTATGTGGACAAAAGGTCACTTTGTGACAGGGAGATGGAAAGCGATATTAATTCCTACAATGTATAGAAGTCAGACTAGACTTGGAAAACACTTTGTAATTACCTGGTCATGTGGCCAGAAAGTGTAGGCTGCTAATTAGAGTACCCTGCTATCCAGAAATCTCCCCAGGGTCTCGTCTGAGGTATAAGGCATTCCGCTATCAGACGCTTTTGGTCATAAGTTTCTTTTTAAAGTTGACAGGAATATAAAAACTACACAATGTTAAATTTTTCATGAAAGAAATACTTATATTTTCAGAGCACATAGCCCCTAATTAGAGTAAATTACTCCTGATGGAATAAGCGTTCTGCAATAGCAGGAAAGGAACCAAATTTAATTTCCCAGAGCCATAGGGAGGGCTTGACTATTCAAAAACTGTCTCTAAATCTTAGGAACTATGCTTTCAAGGGCTAAACTAATAGAACTGAGCAGGAAATAAGCCTGATTAGCATTTTGTAAGTAATTTTGAGCACAAAAGCTATATTTACAATAATAGCCAAGACTTGTCATCTACAATTGAACTCAACGCTGGCAAAAAGAAAAACATAAATTGAATCCATTAAAATGACATCAAATAAATTATGATGTTCATTTTCCTGTGCACTGCTTATCACTTTATAATTTTTTAGAAGTTTGGTGGGTTATCTCTAGATCCTAATAAGGAAGAATGGGTTAGCATTGATTTGGATGACTTATGAAACATTTATACACACATTTTTCACTTGCTGTTCTTAATTTATAGCGCAGCTTTCTCAAGGCTCCTCACTTTAATACAGTCTGTCAATCGCCGCTATCTATAATCAGCAGGCCTAGAGGCACGTAGTGTTTATTTTTCTCACACAATTTAAAAGTATAACCTCTGGCTTTTTGCTAAAGAATTGTTTTGTATCTTTCCACTCGGCACAGGGTAATCGAAGCAGTTTTTGTGGTTGAAAACACGTTGATAGTGCTCAGTAAATGTAAATCTAATAACCATATTATTCACCAGGTTTGGGAAGGAAACAAGAGATTTTTATGGGGCTATGGTTATAATCCAGGGAACAAATAGCCCTTTTTACAGAGTTGCAATATAGGCTTTCCTCCCGCATTTATAACATGTCCTAGCTATTGCTACGATTACTCTATCTCGGGTATTCATGACACTTTATAATAAAGATAACTTTGTGGGAGAGAATAAAGCTTTCACTTTCTCCTGAACACCTGTCTCATCTTGAATTTTCAGGAGCAGCCAGAAAGAAGTCAAAGGTGCCCTTTCTTCTGCGCCTCTTGGAGAAAGATTTGTCATTTGATAACCACACTCTGCTTTTCTGCCTCTCTTAGGTATTTGTCATGGACACATCAAGTAGTTCCTCTAAAGAGTGGTTCTGTACCTCGTGCCTGTATCTAAGAGTGACTGGCAATGGCTTGTTTCTATCAACGAAGTGCACATTCTGCTATTTTGATGAAACCAGTAATTCAGTGAAATTCATAGACATAATCATACCATTCTGTAGAAACATTAAATTTTTGAAAATCTGAGACAGGACAAAAAAAAAAAATTAGGTGGCTGTGGCTGAGGAACTAAAGCATGTGGAAATTGAGATGATTAAAGTAAAACCAGTTATCGCTTTGGGGACCAAAGAGCTTTCACATATGCTGGCTGTCTTACAGAACTAGACATCTTGTGATTCTACAGTCTTGTCCCAAATATCCGCCATGGCTCCTGATGGTTTCTATGCCAACAGCAGATTACTGTATTGTACTGGAACTAATGTTTTTCCAAACTACCAAGATGCTTTATTCATATCTCTGCTATGGTACTTGTAGGTTACATTATAGCTATTTGTGTATGTATGTGCCTTATCGGTTAGTTCAGTTCAGTCGCTCAGTTGTGTCCAACTCTTTGCAACCCCATGAACCACAGCACGCCAGCCCTCCCTGTCCATCACCAACTCCCACTATTCTAAGCTATTAAGATAAGGAACTTGCTATGGCTTGGTATTCCTTCATTGAACTGTTTACTATAGATGATCAACACATATTTGTTGATGGATGGGTGACTAGTTTTCTGGATCCAGTTTTGAATCCAGGACAGACACGCTTGTTACACTGAGTGTTTTAAACTTGCCCTTTTGTTATTACCTTAAAGACTGCCATCATAGGCCATTTCTTTTTTAGATGAAAGCTCATGATGTGAGTTAGGACCATTTTGTACTTTTGCCCTACACGCTCATCTGTGCATATGACCTCTATGCATGACCTCCGTCAGTAATTTATACCATATTGCTTCAAGAGATCACATATTATAAGTGGGTTTGTAGTCTTCAGCTCTATTTTTTCTTAAATTTTTGTTTAGGGAAAGTTCTTTATTTGTAGAGAAAAGGTGGTCTTACTCTTTTCCTCTGTTACACAATCCTCATGCTTTCTGGAATTTTCTTTTATATGTATGTACAACTAATAAAAGAAACAGTTTCTTGAACACTAAGTTTCTATTGTTGTTTTTGTTCTTTGTGTTGCTATAGTTCATTTGTAGTGTCCGGCCGTCCCTAATGGCTCAGTGGTAAAGAATCCACCTGCCAATGAAGGGGATGTGTTCGATCCCTGGGTTGGAAGATTCCCTGGAGGAAGGCATGATAACCCACTCCAGTATTCTTGCCTGGGAAATTCCATGGACAGAGAAGCCTGGTGGGCCATAGTCCATGGGATCACAAAAGAGTCAGACATGACTTAGCAACTAAACAACATTTGTAGTGTCCTGCTAGTAAGACTTGTTAAAACATTTACTAAAAGTAGGGGGGAAAAAACTCTAAACTTGGACACACCAGTAGAAATGCAAAGAAATAACCAAAATAAGGCATTAAAATATAAAAGTAATATTAACCACCATGAAAACCATGCTCCTAAGTGCTACTGATAAATATGCCACCCTTCAGTTTAACTACCTGAGTGCTTTAATGTTCAGAATGCACATTGTTGTGTGTAGTTTAGTATCTAAATTTGCTTCACTCTGCTGATGCCGTTATGCTTAGTGTTTTATTCTGTGAGGCCGTGGCTGGCAAGAATTTTTCCACTTATGTTTCAGATTTCGGTGAGCTTACTTTGGTTTTGCCGCTCTATATCTCTATGAACATCTGAACCTCAAGAGCAATTACCTTTCAATTGGTAATTGTACCTTGGCCATGCCATATGCTGGCACTGCTTCTTTATAGCCCTGTATGGTTCACAGAAAGATTTGCCAAACTGAGATTCCCTCACCAAAGAACAGCTCCAGCTGTTCGAGGCAACAGTTTGGAACAATAAGACTTCAAGAATTTTGCCTCTATACAATTTATTTAAAATTAGTTGCTTCTTGAAAACATGTATGCCTTCTCAGTCATTTATGTGTGTGTGTGTGTGTGTGTGTGTGTGTGTCCATAATGAATTTGCTAAACCATCCCCATATTTTAGAAAAGCATGTTTATAGGTCACACTGATGTTTGGCCTAGAATCAACCTAGATATGTAAAGCCCCAATACAAGCACTCCAAAAATATTTATATTGGTAATTTCTTGCCTGATTTCCTGCAAGGAATATGATGGCCCTTTGAAAATCAGAAAGCTATAGTCTCACCTAAACTTTTGAGAACTTTCTATATTAAAAGTGAAAGTCATTCTGTCGTGTCTGACTCTTTGCGACCCCATGGACTGTTGCCCACTAGAATCCTCTGTCCATGGAATTTTCCAGTCCAGAATATTGGAGTGGGTAACTGTTCCCTTCTGTAGGTGGTCTTCCCAACCCAGGGATTGAACCCAGGTTTCCCAGATTGTAGGTGGATCCTTTGCCATCTGAGCCACCAGGGAAGCCCTTCTATAGTGTTCCATGAGCAAATATGGATTTAATAATAAGGAAAGAAACTAAATGCTTTGTTATGCTGGATGTGAAATTAAACATAGGTTACATGCAGTGTCTCCAATTCTGTAAATACTCATGTCAGTCATATCCGACTCCTTGGGACCCCATGGACTATACAGTCCATGAAATTCCCCAGGCCAGAATACTGGAGTGGGCAGTCTTTCTCTTCTCCAGGGGATCTTCCCAATCCAGGGATCAAACTCATGTCTCTGGCATTGCAGGCGGATTCTTTAACAGCTGAGCCACAAGAAAAGCCCAAGAATACTGGAGTAGATAGCCTATCCCTTCTCCAGCGGATATTCCTGACCCAAGAATCGAACCAGGGTCTCCTGAATTTCAGGCAGATTCTTTACCAACTGAGTTATCAGGGAAGCCCAAATACTTATGTATCTGTTTTAAAATTAATTTTGGTATTTAGATGTGCTAGTGACTAATTCTTAGTAACAACCAAAAATAAAAAAAAATTAGACACAATCAATATTTTTTGCATAACATAACAATTTAATATATAAAATGCAATTTATATAATCACATTATAGATATCAGGAAGTGGACAGATAGATACAAAAATGTTCATATAATTCACTCTCCTGTAGTCTGCTTTTGTCTGTCAACATATCTTAACCTTCTTATATGTTCATAAATCAAACTCTAGTTTCAATGATAGCTCTTAAAAATCTATATAGTGTTTCACTAAAGAAATGCCTCTTCATAAGCTACTTTTGATATGATAATATGGAGAACTTTTCCATATTAACTGAATAGTAAGGCAGTTTTCTCTTTGATATTATCATAAACAGCACTCTTGTAACCATCCCTATACAAACATGTTTGAATGCATCCATATCATTTCTTTCCTAAACATGAATTTGTAACTATAAAATGTCAGAAATATATACTTTTTAAAGGTCTTTAATGTACATGGTCATACTTCTCTTAAGTTTGAGAAAGAACAAAACTTTATATTTATTCTGAACATTTTTATTTAAAAATAGTCTTCTTAGTCACTTAATTATTTTGAAGGGCTTCTGCATTTCAGAAATTTTTGTTTATTCATCAAATATATCACCTCTCCTTTCATCATGATGTAGTATATAAATTTGGGAAGGATTTGTTACCTTTTATAGAAAGTTGATCCTGACAACTCAAGGGCTTTTTTCTCTTTCTAGTACCTCTTCTAGGTCAGCAAGTCTATTTTCACCCCTTTTGCAGTTAAGTTGTCCAATGAGTTTTGAAGCCACCTAGTATTTGGAGAAGACTCTTGAGAGTCCCTTGGACTGCAAGGAGATCCAATCAGTCCATCCTAAAGGAGATCAGTCCTAGGTATTCATTGGAAGGGCTGATGCTGAAGCTGAAACTCCAATACTTTGTCCACCTAATGTGAAGGGTTGACTCATTGGAAAAGACGCTGATGCTGGGAGGGATTAGGGGCAGGAGGAGAAGGGGATGACACAGGATGAGATGGCTGGATGGCATCCTCGACTCGATGGACATGACTTTGGGTAAACTCCAGGAGTTGGTGATGGACAGGGAGGCCTGGTGTGCTGCGATTCATGGGGTCACAAAGAGTCGAACACGACTGAGCGACTAAATTGAACTGATCTGAACATTACTTTTATTTAGCTGATGTTTCTCCTACTTGCCCATAAAGATCTCATGATACACATTGCCAAATGTCATAAAGAAATCAGTGTCTGATAGGAAAGGATTAAAGGAAAAAATATTTTAAAGTCCAAAGACCTGGACTTTCTTTCTTGCTTCTACCCTTTACTGGATGGATAGTTTCCTTATTGAGATTCCACTGCCATCTCTAAAATAGAGGACTTTCCTTAACTTATTTTTTCTATCATTTTTCAATTTTAGCAGCAGAACTTCTCAAACTTTTTTTTCCCAAAAAAATCCAGGATACAATTCTTCCGCATAAGCAGCTTTTAATAACCACTGTCTTCTTATCTTCTCTTCAGTCCAGAACACCTGAGCACGTGCAGCACATATGCCTATCAGATGCTCTGGGACTTCCCTGGTGATGCAGTGGTTACGATCGCCTCCCAATGCAGAGAAGTTGGGGGTTCGATCACTGATTGGGGAACTAAGATCCCACATGTCTCACGGTCAAAAAAACACAAGATGTCAAACAGAAACAATATTGTAACAAATTCAATAAAGACTTTTAAAACAGACCACATCATTAAAAATTCTAGAAAAGAATATCAAATGCTTTAGACAGGAAGACAGACTCAAAGATGTCACTTAAAGGTAACTTCAACAGAAAGGCAAGCACCATACACAACTGTTGGTCCATTGTGATGACACTGCCTTCAGTGATTAGTTGAGTTCATGTTTTGGCTTCTTCTGGACAACTCTTTGCCGTATAGGTTTGCCTCTAGATTTCTGGATTGGGGATTGTCCTTGAGGGATCAACTAAGTCATCATCTTCCGTAGGCTTCCTCTTTGGTCGTGACTCTTCAACTTGCTGCATGGTCCCCAGTCATAAGCCAAATGGGAAAATCAGTCTCATATCTTTAAAAATTAAAGTGACCTTGTATAACTTCTAGCTATTGGCAAAACTTGAATTTGTCATTAATGGGGAACAATGGTTTTCTGTGAACTTTCTGCTGCTGCTGCTGCTAAGTCGCTTCAGTCGTGTCCGACTCTATGCGACCCCGTAGACGGCAGCCCACCAGGCTCCCCCATCCCTGGGATTCTCCAGGCAAGAACACTGGAGTGGGTTGCCACTTCCTTCTCTGATGCATGAAAGTGAAAAGTGAAAGTGAAGTCGCTCAGTCATGTCCGACCCTTAGTGACCCCATGGACTGCAGTGAACTTTCTAATCTGTAGTTACCAAACTCTGAAAGCATTTCCAGAGAGACAGTCCATACTTTTTTTTTTTTTAATAGTGACTTCATCATGGGATTAAGGTGTATAAGTCCTCCCAAGATGATTATTGCAGACAGGATTATTTTTAATAACTTCTCTATTATGTTGTAAGTTCTTTATATTTAAAGTTCGTATATCACGTATATACTCATCAAACCATTTTCACCCATGTATGCATATCATGGCAAAAATTGAAGTGCTTATGTAATAAAAAATAAATGTATCTTATATACTTACATTGATGTGAAATGATTTTATCAATGTTTTAATAACACTGTTTCATGCTTTAATATTTTCCCATAACACTGAGTTTGCTTAGCCATTGAGTCTTATCAGCAGTTTTGCTGGTGGTGGCTGTAGTTTTTCCCTCACATGAACTCCTTGACTGATAAATTCATGGCTTCCAATCACATTCACAAACAGTTTCATAGTCTGAGAAAAGAAAATGCCATCAAAGATCACCAGTTTATACTAATGCAATCGTATTTGGGACTACACATAAAAATTCAAATCGAGCCCCTGTTTTTTAACGACTAGTATATAAAGTGATGTGTTATCTTGGTTTCTCATTTGAACTCCCAGTTTTTGATTTATGATAATCTTATTCTGAAATACCTATTTTTCAGCCATCCTTTGAGCAATATTTTAAAGTTACTGAGTGCATATAGAGTGGTTTATAACCTTCATAATGTTGAGAAAAAGCACTTTCTCTTTTAAGACATACTCCTCTACACCAAGTTCTTACAGCAAAAACATATATATATATATATAATGTTAGTAATATTCACACTAGAGTTTTTACTGTGAACCCTGCATGAATTTGAGGCTGTGCTGTGAAGTCATCTGTCAGGCTTTATGAGGTAAATAGGTTACAGAAATAGAAGCACATAACAAACATAATGTTTCTTATAGGAGTCACTTCATTCTGGCTATCAATGTGGTTAGACTCTAAATAATTCTTCAAATTAAATGAAAGTCTTCCTTGGGAACTGATTCAAATAAAATGAATAGCAAGAAAAAATGTGTTTTAATTTTTAGTATTTTTCTTCCTTTGCTATTCCCCACCCCTGAACCCCTCCAACCTATTTAATGGCAGGCTTCATTTACATAAACCATGATGTTTTCCAGAGCTGTTTAAATAAGGCTACATCTTGGGGTGGGGGGGGATGTTTTCTGTGAAACTAAAGAGCTAATATGAACTCCAAATGCCACCTTAAAGATAACATTATGGAAAAGTAACTGGCTTTTACTATTCTGGAAAAAGCAATTCCCTATCACAATATAACTACGCACAGGTATGATCTGATGGATGGATTCATGTTTGACATTTAAACCTTATCAAATGCTCTAAGACAGCTTTCAGGGGGAGAAAATACTTCCCACCAAACAGAAAATACATTTTTTCCTGGACAGACATGGATAAATACTGTATAGTAGGAAAAAATGTTTAACTTTTTTTCCACCTTTAAATAAGTGGTCCCTTATTAAAGTAATTGCCACATAAGTGGAATTTTACATAAAACACAAGAAATCGTGTTTTTAACCTTTATATTTTTTTAAGACTTGGATTATTTCTTGCTTGTTTACAAAAGCAAATGATTAGTTTGAACTTCAATGAGCCAAAAGGGAAAATATAGTCTCCCAAATTTTTGAAAATAGATTTTCCCCAGAAATGGATAAAAGTTGTTTAGCAGGAAAAAAAATGTAGTTTATTAAATAATATGTAAATGCTTTTACCTAGCATCAGAATGTTACCTAGAGATGCATTAGCCATATGATTTTAAATGAGACAGCAAGACCAATATATATTTTCCCTTATATACTTTGTTGAATTGATATTCAAAGAAATAAAATAGGTTTCCTGTTAGTCTTTTATCCACATGTCAGTTTCATTTCTTGTAGTATCACTTGGCTCAGCCATCTTTAAAAATTGACAGAACAGTTGAGACTCTGAAGTGGATTTTGGGAATCCCAAGAGAAACAGAGAAAAAAAAATATTTAAAAATTTTCTAGATATCTATATGGAAGTCTAACATTTATCTAAAGCTTATAACCAATTGTTGAGGCTGCGTAGGGTGTGAGTTCAAGATTTGGTATTCTTGTTTACAAAATTTCTTGCCTGTTAAGTATTATTTTCCTGCAAGTATTAACTGTATTTCTTTTTAGTGAAATTGTGTTTTCCTGTCTAAAGAGTACACAAACTTTTAAAATGTACTAACATTGTATCCCAATTAATAAGTGATTTTAAAATGCACCCTCTTCAGATTCATGGTAGAATTTTGCATTCATTTTTCTCTTAAATGTTGAAAGCATAGATCCATGTGTTCCAGATTTATGATGTACTTTATTAGATCGTGCAGCATCTGCAGTGACTCCTTCAGGATGGAGAATATTCAGCTAGGAGACACTAGTCTCCAGTTCCCTTCATTCATTAAAAACCATACACCAGGATGGAGACTCAGCTGCCAGATGACTAACTGCCTTTAGGGGGTACATATGTGCTTTCCTCAGAAAATGCTTAATAGTGTACCTTGTCAAAAAGTCCCTCATTCCCCTTTTAATGTGTTTATTCCATCACATATTTCATTATATTTTTCCCATTGCCTACATCCATCCTTGCTTTACTATCACTCATATAATCTAAAACTCTAGTGTACTTTTCATGAAAATATAAGGAATACAACAAGCATAAACAGCAAAAGGATTGTTGGGGAGGTTTTCTATTATCCAAGGAATACATGCATGCATGCTAAGTCGCTTCAGTTGTGTCCTACTCTTTGCAGCCTTATGGACGGTAGCCTGTCAGGCTCCTCTGTCCATGGGATTCTCCAGGCAAGAATACTGGAATGAGTTGCCATACCCTCCTCCAGGGGATCTTCCCAACCCAGGGATCAAAGCCACATCTCTTATGTTTTCTGCATTAGCAGGAGGATTCTTACCAGGAGCACCACCTGAGAAGCCCTGTCCAAGAAACAGTCTTGTTCAGTTCAGTTCAGTTCAGTTCCTCAGTCGTGTCTGACTCTTTGTGACCCCATGAATTGCAACACGCCAGGCCTCCCTGTCCATCACCAACTCCTGGAGTTCACCCAAACTCATGTCCATCAAGTCGGTGATGCCATCTAGACATCTCATCCTCTGTTGTCCCCTTCTCCTCCTGCCCTCAATCCCTCCCAGCATCAGGATCTTTTACAATGAGTCAACTATCCGCATGAGGTGGCCAAAGTATTGGAGTTTCAGCTTTAGCATCAGTCCTTCCAATGAACACCCAGGACTGATCTCCTTTAGGATGGACTGGTTGGATCTCCTTGAAGTCCAAGGGACTCTCAAGAGGCTTCTCCAACACCACAGTTAGAAAGCATCAATTCTTCAGCGCTCAGCTTTCTTCACAGTCCAACTCTCACATCGATACATGACCACAGGAAAAACCATAGACTTGACTAGATGGACCTTTGTTGGCAAGGTAATATCTCGGGTTTTCAATATACTATCTAGGTTGGTCATAACTTTCCTTCCAAGGAGTAAGCATGTTTTAATTTCATGGCTGCAAGCACCATCTGAAGTGATTTTGGAGCCCCATAAAATAAAGTCTGACACTGTTTCCCCATCTATATCCCATGAAGTGATGGGACCAGATGCCATGATCTTCATTTTCTGGATGTTGAGCTTTAAGCCAACTTTTTCACTCTCCTCTTTCACTTTCATCAAGAGGCTTTTTAGTTCCTCTTCAGTTTCTGGCATAAGGGTGGTGTCATCTGCATATCTGAGGTTACTGATATTTCTCCATGCAGTCTTGATTCCAGCTTGTGCTTCTTCCAGCCCATCATTTCTCATGATGTACTCTGCTTATAAGTTAAATAAGCAGGGTGACAATATACAGCCTTGACGTACTCCTTTTCCTATTTGGAACCAGTCTGTTGTTCCATGTCCAGTTCTATTTGTTGCTTCCTGACCTGCATATAGGTTTCTCAAGAGGCAGGTCAGGTGGTCTGGTATTCCCATCTCTTTCAGAAATTTCCACAGTTTATTGTGATCCACACAGTCAAAGGCTTTGGCATAGTCAATAAAGCAGAAATAGATGTTTTTCTGGAACTGTCTTGCCTTTTCCATGATCCAGCAGGTGTTGGCAATTTGATCTCTGGTTGTTCTGCCTTTTCTAAAACCAGCTTGAACATCAGGAACTCACGGTTCACATATTGTTGAAGCCTGGCTTGGAGAATTTTGAGCATTACTCTACTAGCGTGTGAGATGGGTGCATTTGTGCGGTAGTTTGAGCATTCTTTGGCATTGCCTTTCTTTGGGATTGGAATGAAAACTGACCTTTTTCAGTCCTGTGGCCACTGCCGAGTTTTCCAAATGTGCTGGCATATTGAGTGTAGCACTTTCACAGCATCATCTTTCAGGATTTGAAACAGCTTAACTGAAGTTCCATCACCTCCACTAGCTTTGTTCGTAGTGATGCTTTCTAAGGCCCACTTGACTTCACATTCCAGGATGTCTGGCTCTAGGTGAATGATCACACCATTGTGATTATCTTGGTCTTGAAGACCTTCTTTGTACAGTTCTTCTGTGTATTCTTTCCACCTCTTCTTAATATCTTCTGCTTCTGTTAGGTCCATACCATTTCTGTCCTTTACTGAGCCCATCTTTGCATGAAATATTCCCTTGGTATCTCTAGTTTTCTTGAAGAGATCTCTAGTCTTTCCCATTCTGTTGTTTTCCTCTATTTCTTTGCAAGTATTCTAGTCTTCCCTTGTGGTTCAGCTGGTAAAGAATCCGCCTGCAATGTGGGAGACCTGGGTTTGATCCCTGGGTTGGGAAGATCCCCT
Organism: Ovis canadensis; assembly: GCF_042477335.2. Taxonomy (NCBI): domain Eukaryota; kingdom Metazoa; phylum Chordata; class Mammalia; order Artiodactyla; family Bovidae; genus Ovis; species Ovis canadensis. Next base: position 83,099,690 of record NC_091254.1, read on the forward strand.
GGAGAAGGGAAAGGCTACCCACTCCAGTATTGTTGCCTAGAGAATTCCATGGACTATATGGAGTCGCAAAGAGTTGGACACGACTAAGTGATTTTCACTTCACTCCATTGCAGTGGACTAGGAGTTTGTGACCACAGATTCTGAAGGAATCGATATTGAAACTTCTAGTATTGCTGTTGTACTCTTTATACTGAATGGAAATAAGTCTCTGGTGCCATGTTTGTTTGTCCCTTTGGGAAATGTATGCTCGCCTCAACCTCCCTGATATAATTTATGTGCTTTGATGACTTCTGGGCAACTAGTCAAATTCAGTCCTTCTCTGTCAGTCAGCCATTTAATCATTCTTTCTTCCATTTAACCCATAATTTTGAACACTAAATATTCATTGTGTTTAGTGCTGTGCAAAAAATACTTCTTAGGATCCCTAACATGGAGCTTGCCAACTTATAGGGAAATAAGACATGTCTGACAAGGAAGTTAAGTAGCTAGTTAAGTAACTAATGACTTGGATTTAGTAGCCAAGATTCCTGTGACATCCAGTGATTAAAAATAAAAGTTAAACTTGAGTGAAAAATCTGATTCTGGAAAGATGGACAAAAGTTACATGGAGAGAGAAGAAAGGGAATTCCATGGAGGGAGAAACATTTGCAGCAAAACTTGACCTGGGCATATCCAGGAAGCAGAAATATAAACAAATATGGTATATATTACCTGGAATATGTTTAGATGTTTAATGAAAGAATGAATAAATGCATGTATGTAAACAGGAACTGGAAGAAAGTTTAGAAAGTGGAATTGTCAGTAAAGTTTGAACTCAGAAGACTTCATAAACAACATGATTGACAGAGAGCTATAAGATAATAAAAAGGCCTGACGAGGTCATTTCACATACAGTCAAAGACAACCAATTTTCATCTGACATCAGTTTTACTTGTGTCTGTCAAAGTTTTAGAGGAAATGGAAATTCAAACTATTTAACTAGTGAATATAAATATTAGGACAACATATGTTAATTAAGAAATGTTTTTCAGCCAACTATGCTTACATATTTCTGATTATATAGAAGTTACAGGTTAATCCAGTAGTTTAGAAAATAATAAATTAGATTATTTCACAGGTTAAGTAGTATTGTCAGGCTCTCACAGTTGCACTAATGCATCAGTTTTACCTCTGAAAATAATATGTGTAGTCACACAAATTTCTTCACCTTCAGCCTTCAGCTATGAATCTGAGATTGCTGATGAAATTTGTGTCCTAAAGCTCCCTTCATTTTCCTCAACTATCTATATGATTTAAGTACTTGCTTGTTTTTTAAAGTGAGTTAAGAATCTTCAGCACTCAATTAAAAATCATTATTCAATTAACTCTCTGACCTTAAAAAAAATTAATAGCTTCATGAATCACAATTAAGACTTCTAGTTTTGGGCACATAAAAAAGCAAACATTGAGTTCGTCTCAGATCTATTTTAGACACTCTAGTGATTCATTTTTCATCTTTCTCACAGTTTGTCTCAAATTTCTGGGCAGTTTTTATTGTTGAGTCTCTAGGGGTGTGAAATTTTTTGTCATAATACAAAAATGACATGGCAACACATCAAATGTAGACTGTGTTTTTGAATGAAAACATACTGTACCCCCTGCTACCATTTTAAAGCTCTTCTGTAAAGAAATGACCAGATGTCTAAAAATAGAAAGTTGGCAAATCTTTTACTCATCCTTAACCTTTACATTTTTCTGCTGCTATTTGATCTGAGTCAGAGCATTGTGATCATAACTTATGTATTCAGAAGTATTATGCTGACTTTCCTCCCAAAGGTTTTGTTTACACAAAGTTTCTTTATGGTTTTTGGTAAAACTTGGATACTGTATAAAAAGGAATGCAGAAGAGGTATCAGCATGCAAAAATATTAAGGGCAAATAAAGATAGTGTAGAGAAAAGAAATAAAGTGTTTTTTAATCCACTGTAAACTGGATTATAATGAGCAAAGTATCAGAGAGAAATCCCTGTGGGGAATTGTGAAAAATAAAAAAAAAAATAACAAAGAGGAAGAAATCTCATATTGGTACAACTGGCTTTTTGTTAGATTGGGCCCTGTTCTTGGTCATAGCTAAGGGTAAAAGCTCATCTTGGTCTCTTTTTCTAAAATTGCTATCCCAAATATCCATTCATTAAACAACAGAAAGATGTCTTTCCTGGAATAAAAATCTAAGCAGATTTGTTTTATTTTTGTGATTTCTTTTTGAAATTAACCAAAACAACTGGCCAACAATGTCTTAGACTTCTCGCTAAGAACCCTACCATTAATTTCTCGACTTAGAAGTCCATCTTTCAAATAACCTGGAATATGCACTTTACCACCAGAAAACAAGGAGTGGAATCATTTGTTTGTAAAATATGATAAGCAAAATAAAAAATAAACTATGCATTCCTAACTACTTCTTTCTCTGGACTTCTATAAATATTATATTTCTTAAAGCAACAACCCACTATTTTCTTTTCCTGAAATGAAATTTTCTTTTTCATAAAATTCAAAACATTATTTTAACGATGGGGGTGGAAACTAGAGGGAAAAAAACCTGAGAATAAGCTTTTAAACATGTATCTTTAAAAAAAAAAGTATTTATTTTTAAGTGAAGGATAATTGCCTTATAGTATTGTGTTGGTTTCTACCAAATATCAACATGAATAAGTCATCTATATGTTTTAATCATTTTTTTTCACACTTTTTTTTGTTCTCAGGCCAGTTGCTTAAAATTTTTAAATTATCTGGGTAAAAATGTGGTAGAGTAGAAGACCTCTTGCTATTTAAAAATGTTACAACTTTTGATTGATTCTTTTCAACAACCCTTTCTTCTCTTCCTAAAGCAAGCTCATAGTTTTGACCCACTATTGTTTGGCGTATCAATTGTTGCTCTTACCTGATCTTCATTACAAGTGATTTTTTTCCTTTAGCTCTCCTAAGCCATTCATACATCATATCCTCAGCCTACTCTGGAACTTCCAAAGATGCACATTCAATTACCTGCAGTGATGCCAGCTGCAAAATTCCAGTTTACTCTTCTTAATGCTCCAACATTCTGAAATGTCTTTGTTATATTTCCCCTTCCTCATCTTTGCTTGGGCTGTTTACTGTAATGTACACTTTAGGGGCTTGAATTTTCTGTTGGAATTTCTGTTCCTCTACTTGAACAATGGCTCCTCTGAGCCTCTGCTGCTTATCTCTAAAAACTGAAGAAAATTAATAAGGATCTTAATAATTTGCTTGGGCATAATGCGTATAGTCCTGAGAACAGTATTTGGCAAGTAATGAGTTTTCTGCAAGTAGTGGCTGCTACATGCCCTCTAGTCTCCCTGCCACCAGCAATCATTTTTGGAAATCCTGCTCATCTTCCAAACCAAGTTTATTTCACACCTTCTCCATGAGCCTTTATATGACCAGTTATCAGAACCATTTCTGTGGCTTGTCCCATTTTCTTTTCCTCTGTGTAGTATCATCCCCTCAACTAAATCACAGGGAAGAACACATCTTGTCTTTTAGCACTATGTTTTGCACATTTTGTGTTGATTAATAGTTAAAAGTGCTACTTGTCATAACAGTTTATCAGTGTTGTCCAAGCCAAGAATATGGATGGCAGCAGGCTACCCAAACAGCTGTTTCAGGAGGAGCTTAAGTGCAGTGAGCAGAGGAGGTTTACACAAACCACCTCAGAAAATGGGCCCGAGCCCTGGAGTGCTAAGTCACCATGTCTGATAGATTACAGCGGATACAAGGAGCAGAAATGGGGAGTCCCATTTTAAACAAAGATTTCGAGTAGATGCTGAGGTTAAAGAGAATTGCGTAAGTGCTCAGGCATGTCTGACTCTTTGCGATGCCAGGGACTGTACCTCTCCAGGCTTCTCTGTCCACGGAATTTTCCAAGCAAGAATACTGGAGTGGGTTGTCATTTCCTTCTCCAGGGAATCTTCTCCACCCAGGGATCCAACGCTCCTCTCCTGCATTGGCAGGAAGATTTTTTTTTTTACCACTGCACCACCTGGAAAACCCAAAGAGAAATGCACATAGGAAAAAAACCCTGCAAAGAGTAACTGCAGCTGCAAAGAAGGGGCATCTTTATGAGAACGTATTGTGGTAAGGAGTACTGGTCACAAATCAGTCTTCAGCCACATCTGCACCGCAAAGAGCTATCACGTTAGTGATGTGATCATCCACAGAGGTTAAAAGACAATGCATGATGGTAGCCTATTATGATCTATCAGGAGAGAAAATAATGTTCTATTTTTGGAATGGCCTGGTACAATTTCTACACTCATGGAATGGTAATACTTTTCTTCTTAGTTTAAAATGTTTAATTATCTTTAGTTTTAAATTTGTACTAGTTTTTATAAGAATTTAAATTTCTGTTTCTCTAAATACTAAGGGAAAACTTCTGGGGGCTATCTTTCTTTCCTGCCATAGCATGTATCTGAGCAATTATTTATTTAGAAATCACTTGGTACTGTGGGAACAAACTGAGTGCTGAGGCCCACAGGGAACTGGATTCAAATCATAGTTTTGCTTCTTGTTGTATATTCTTGGATAAGTAGTTTAACTTTAATGAACCTCTCCATTAAACCTTCTAGGGATGTTTCAATGATTATTAATGCTGTATTAAAAAATAGCCACATGAGTACCTAACTCATATCAGGTACTTGAGAAAAGTAACTATTATTATAATAGGTGGTTATGAGAAATTCATTAATTTTCCAGCCAGTCATATTGGTAAAAACACTAAGACACAGTATAATTAATCCACTATAATTATCTCAGGAACCACAGTTTTCTAAATAAGAATAATCAGGTTTTAGGGTCAAATGCATTATTTGTTCAATTCACATCTGATTCTGAGAAACATTTATTTGAATCAAGTAAAAAGATTGAAGCTAAGTTAAGGAATAACTAAGTTTTGGCTTCACCACATGGAAGTATGACAAATAGCTGTTTTCTCTTCAACATTATGTGAGAATAATCCAATATGAGGGATCGAGTTTTAATGAGCTAATGAATGAATACAATCAGGGGTTCTCTTTTCTATGTTTTAAGCCAAGACTGAGAAATAGGAGTTGATACAAGTGCCAAGAGACCTCGACAAGGAAAACAACCAAGAGTGAAAAATGGAGATGAAGGACCCAGAAGATCTGTAAAGGATCTCACCCACAGATGGTGATTTTCATAAGGGATAGTTTACTCCTCTGAGAGAATGTCAGAAACTTAAAATCAATGAATATTAGAACACTTAATTTTTGATCCCTAGTATTATTTCAGAGACTATTACTATTAGAAATCTTCGGTTGCAAGCAACAGAAACGAGTTTGGTTGTTTTAACAGACAAAAGGAAAATTTACCTGTAAGGATCCCAAGGTGTTCCAAAACTCCAGGGCAAGAATTCAGCCTGGCTCCTGAGATAAAGACAAAGAGTTTCCCACCCTCTCTCTTGCTCTCTCCCTGTCTCTCACTGGTCCCCTTCCTTCTCTCAGTGGATCATCGCCATCCTGTCATTCTTTTGGGAAATCATCTTTCTTAATTACTCAGTCCACCTACTGAAAAATGCCATGGTGCCATGGTGCCAGGTTTCTTATCCTCTGTCTTTAAGAAAGCAGCTTTTAGTCCAGTTAGATACTTCCAGTCTCAATTCCGGCCTCCCAGAGAAGGAGATCCAAGTGGCAAATTTCCATGTGCTAAATAATATATTATATCTAAGAATCAAGTGATATTGATGGAACAAATGCCGATGACACAGACTTACAGAGAACTTTTCATTTACAAATTTGCTACTCAGTATTCTAAATCCCACATTTATGGAGATACCACCAAGACCATCACTGTATGTGACACATAGCTTTCCATGGATAATACTTTTTTCAGTGAAAATTGTCACCATTACCAGATACTTAAGGTGGTTGAGTCACCACATTGATGTTTTCTTCACATAGGAAAGCTTTCAGATTAAGTTTTCAGGTAAAACATAGAAAATACAGAGGGAGGTGTATGTTTCAATGGCTTTTACATCTCCAGTCCCACCTCTTATTCCACTTCAGTGTCTTTGTTCTGCCATATAGCTCCTCTGTCCATGAAATTTTCCAAGAACACTGGAGTGGGGTGCCATTTCCTCCTCCAGGGGATCTTCCCAACACGGGGATTGAAATTTTCCTGTGTCTCCTGTATTGGCCGCTGGTGCTAAGTCACTTCAGTCATGTCCGACTCTGCGTGACCCCATAGACAGAAGCCAACCAGGCTTCCTCGTCCCTGGGATTCTCTAGGCAAGAACACTGGAGTGGGTTGCCATTGCCTTCTCCAACGCTTGAAAATGAGAAGTGAAATTGAAGTTGCTCAGTCGTGTCTGACTCTTAGCAACCCCATGGACTGCAGCCTTCCAGGCTCCTCCGTCCATGGGATTTTCCAGGCAAGAGTACTGGAGTGGGGTGCCATTGCCTTCAGATGGGTTCTTTACCACTGAGCCCTCAGGGAAGCCCGTATGCAAACACAGTGGTGATAAAACTATGATAAAATGAAGAGTGATAAAATGAAGGATTCATTGGTAGCTTTTTAAAAAATCAAAGAGCTGATTCTAGTAAGGCTTTCCCCCCCCCCCAACTAAGATATGTATTGACTCCACTTATTTTTAGTTTACTAGTCAGTTTGTTTGGAATGACTGTCAAAAATTCATATTCAAAGACATATTTATTCAATATACACATGGAGATGAGAGCAAGAGTTCATTTTCCAATTTTTGTCTGTGATTTGGTGAAAGTACAAGGAGGAGAACATAAGTAAGAAGGATTAGACACTTCCTTTTTAAAAGAAAATAAAAATCTATAAATTCCTTGAAGGAAATGTAGAGTTCGAAATGTTAGATAAGATCCGCAACCCTTCAACTAGCCGAAATAAATACTTTCAAAGACGTATGCTCAGACACATGCTACAATCCTTTATTTTATTCAAATTTTCTTAATAATTAACAATCCAAAAGTCTCTCACTGTTCTAATACTCCAGTGACCAAGCAATCTTGTCACCACACTATGATGCAAAAGTAGAATTTTCTCCTCTATTTTTGATGGGTTAGATTGTGGTGTTATGCAGGTTTTTGTCTAATTCTAGTTCTCCACCTGACCTTAAAGACACTTCATCTGTACTCCTTAATCACCGGCTATTAGAAAAGTATAGTGTTTTATTTTTAATTTTTTAATTTTTATTTTTACTTTATTTTACTTTACAATACTGTATTGGTTTTGCCAAACAGTGACATGAATCCACCACGGGTGTACATGCGATCCCAAACATGAACCCCCCTCCCACCTCCCTCCCCATAACATCTCTCTGGGCCATCACCATGCACTAGCCCCAAGCATGCTGTATCCTGCGTCAGACATAGACTGGCGATTCGATTCTTACATAATAGTATACATGTTACAATGCCATTCTCCCAAATCATCCCACCCTCTCCCTCTCCCTCTGAGTCCAAAAGTCTGTTATACACATCTGTGTCTTTTTTGCTGTCTTGCATACAGGGTCGTCATTGCCATCTTTCTAAATTCCATATATATGTGTTAGTATACTGTATTGGTGTTTTTCTTTCTGGCTTACTTCACTCTGTATAATCGGCTCCAGTTTCATCCATCTCATCAGAACTGATTCAACAAAGAAATGCAAACTTTAAATGATACATTAGACCAGTTAGACCTAATTGATATCTATAGGACATTTCACCCCAAAACAATGAATTTCACCTTTTTCTCAAGTGCTCATGGAACATTCTCCAGGATAGATCACATCCTGGGCCATAAATCTAAACTTGATAAATTCAAAAAAATCAAAATCATTCCAAGCATCTTTTCTGACCATAATGCATTAAGATTAGATCTCAATTACAGGAGAAAAACTATTAAAAATTCCAACTTATAGTGTTTTAAATAGTTGATTTTCATCAGTCTCTGCAGAAACCGGTATAGTTGGAATTTTCCTCTATCAAATCATCCTTGGGATATCACTGCAGTTTTTAACTTTATTAAGATTTATAGATGAAGAAGTAGACAGAGGTTAATAATTCATTCAAGGTCACTCAGGAAGGGAAAGGTAAGACCAGACTAATCTAGACCTTTGAGGTTATAACTCTATTTAGTAACTGCATCAGATCAAATAGATTTACTTGCCTACAGATAAATAATCAATATCAGAATTAAGAAGTAATTTACAGCTTGATCAGATCATAGAACAGCAATCCGTTCTCAAGTGTAATTTTACAAGAATAACACATGTTTTTACTGTCTAAGAGAAGAAACAAAAATGTATGAAATCCTTTGGTGGGCGGTTAGGATCATTTGCAGAGAGTGATACTATAAGGCAAAAAAATCTTATGCCCCAAGAAGATTTTTCTCCATAAAGATTAGCCATTTTAAAAGTTGTATCACAGCAGTTTGAAGCCACAAAGATTTCTGCCTAAAGGTAAAGGAAGATTAACCAAGTATGACCAACAGTTCCGCCAATAACTCAGATTAAAAGAGGAAGGAATAAATTGCAGGCTTCATAAATACTTATAGTATGTCAAGGTCAGATAAGGACAAGGGTTTGATTGGAAATGCTTTTGGAAGTCTGAGTAGTTATGATACTATGTGATTAAAGCACAAATGAGGTCACCTACTGTATTTTGGAAGTGACAGATCGTGTTCTGATTAAACTTCAGAGTCCCTGGGTAATGCAGTGAATAAATCTACAGCCACTGTGAAATGGAGGCTGAAAAGTAACTGCAGTCCCGTGGGTTTCTCTTTATGTTTCCAGCATTTACCCTTGTTTGTATTTGCAGTAATAAAATAATGGTGGTGGCAATGATGAGGATCTTAACTCTTTCCCTCCGCTTTCATTTTCTTCTTAGAACCTTTCATTGCCTGAGTATCTATATATTAACTGTATTTCCCTCTAGAATAAAAGTCATATAAAGGCATGCAATTGAGTGTTTTGTACACAATTATGTTTTCAGGGTCTAAGGCCGTGCCTGACACACAATAATTTCTGCAGATGAGTGAAATTTATGCTTTTTTGGAGAAATAAAAGTGTGTTAGCCATCTGAAAGTCTGAGAGGAGCCCTCTGCAAAGAAAATGTTAAAATGATAGAAAACACATGATAGTCAAAGCAAAACACAGAGTGGTATTGACCTTATTCTGAGGCTTATTATGAAGAATTCAGCGAGGGTGAGTATTATATCATTTTCATTTTCATAGAACACTGTGGACTCGATAAGGGAAGAAAAGTAAAAAACCTTAATGAAATGCAACATGAAAGAGCAGAAAATAGCACTGCAGATATTAGTTTCACTGAAAAAGAAGTGGTAACTCTTAAAAAAAAAGAAAAGCCTCAATGGAAATCATTCTTGAGAAAACTATAAGTAACAAATGGGACTTTCCAGCTGATCCAGTTCTCACAATAAAGTCCACTGTTATCGTTCTATCTGATCAAGTCCTGTTTGAAAGGGCTGACCTCTCTTTAGTTATCAGTGTCACCCTCTTTGGTGTGACCCATGATGGAGTGCTCAGATAGATGGAATGGAAGTGAAGGGGTTTTAGGAAAAAAATTCTTGAAGTCAAACTTCTTAACCTTTGGTTTAGAAGCAGCTTTATACACAGAGTGACTTTCAAGCTGTCTTTCTGATGCCTCCCAGTTTCCATTTCCAGATATTGTGTATGATTTCGCCTCTGCCTGTGTCTTTGACTCCATCTGTCTCTCATCTCCAGTTCCACCACTCAACAGTGTTTTTTCTCCCATGTCCTTTGCTGGTACTGGGAGGAGGAGATAGCAGTTTTCACTGAAATTTCTGTATGTCAGATTTTTGAGGAACACAGGGACAGAATCAATAATAAAGCTAGAAGGCAGTTTTCTAGCTGCTGTGTGTGAGAGAGTGTTTGGGGTTTTGCAGAGGTGGGGGAAGTAAAAGGGATGGATTGATGGATAGATCTGATGGAGTATCCATCTCACCTCTGGAGGAATCACTTGGGATACTTTCATCCCTGAGTTATCACCCCTGACTCTGAAGCTAGGTTGGTCTCATTGGTTCATTCAGAGTGGTGGTCCTGGACAGCCAAACTGATGGAAGAGATAAGATACCTCAAATTCCTAAAGTATGCATGAGGTGTCAGAAGAAGGAGAAGTTCAGTCTCCCTTCTCTAATCCAATCAGACATTAAACAGATCACTTAAGCTGATGGAATCAGCAAATCTTATTAATTATTCAGAAATGATTTGTTTTTGTTTTCAGGTAAAATAAGTTCTGTTTTACAGAGGGTATGCAGAACCCAAAGGCTCCCTTCTATACTGTATATCAGAGTTCTTACAACCAAAAACAATGGACATTTCCTGTTCCTGCAATTCAACATTGCACTGTCTGCTCAAACACTGCAGATACTCAGGCGTGGCCTTCTTTGAAAGCAGAGAGCAATGTTGTCTCTAAGAGGTAATTTTATGGAGACTGTGAGGGTGCTAATTTCCAGTTCAATTTCCAGTTTTCACCTTTAATAAAAGGTCCAAAAAAAGAGGATAGATGTGAGGCCTTTACTTCTATGGGACAAATAGAGTTCACAGGTGTTCAAGGTTCAGGTCCACATAGGTCCTTTGTATTGCCAACACTTTAGAAAATCCAGAATAGTCAGCAAAGGGAGCTGATGAAATTTTCTTACTAGAGAATCTATTTGGCAGCCACAGGCCTCATGTATGCATCAGTCAGCCCTAATAAGGACCCAAGGTGTGTAGCCACACCTTTAGAAAATAGGAAAATGGACCAAGGAAAGAGATCGAAAGAAATACATAAATATATATTTATATACTTCCAGGTATAACATATATATTATGAAAATAGTTGATTCTAATTATTCACAAATTCTGTTGTAAAATCTACCTACTCACTAAAATGTATTTGTAACCCCCTAAATGAATACTAGCCATAGTTTTGCAGCCATTCACAGACATGTGCAAAGCAGTGAAAAATTTGAGTCACCCATGTCCCTCTCTGAGGCTGACCTAGGCAGTGCCCTTCATTGTCCTTCAGCCCCATACAGAGACAACAAGATAGAGACCAGTGCAGTTGAGTGCAAGAAGCATACCCACCCACCCACCCACCACCACCCTGGCTTTGGAGTCAGTTGAATGGGGTTTGAATCCCAAACTCTGGCACCTGTTAGTGGGGTAGCCTCAAACAAGTCACCTGACACTAAGAAACCTTGATTTATCTTTTGCAAAATAAAGAACTTACCAGAATGAGTTATTTTTAGGATTTAAGATTATAATTGTGAGATGTGTGTGTATAACATCAAGTCCTCGGACTAAGGACCCATCCTAGGTCCACGATGATCATATTCCAAGATCCTTCATTTAATTATGTCTGCAAATAAGGCCATTGTATTTGTTAGTTTAGGTGCTTTAACAAAGTGCCATAGACTGGATGGATTATAAACAGCAATGATTTATTTTTCATGGTTCTGGAGGTTAGAAGTCCAAGATCAGGGTACCAGTATTGTCAGATTCTTATGTAGGCCCTCTCTGGTTTGCAGACTGACATCTGTTGTATTCTCACGTGGCAGAAATAGGCTCTCTATGTAAGAGATGCTTATAACAGTGCTAATCCTATCTGTGAGGACCCCGCCCTAATGACCTAGTTACCACCAAAGGCCTCCACCTCTCAGTACCGTCACATTAGGGGTTAGGGTTTCAGCATGTGAATCTGGGGAAAACACAAACATTTGGTCACTAACAATAGCATTCACAAAAATTGGAAGTTTTGGTCATTATCTTCTTGCAGGGCCCTATTGTACATACTATATAGAGAATGAATTCGAATATGAATAAACCTATTTGAAATGTTCCCATTATCCACAGATTGCTTACACTTTCCCAGTTAAAGAAACCAAAGGGGGAAAAATCTACCAGGAGCTGGCTTTTCTTGAAATTCTCTTGACTTTGCTTTATTGAACATTAGTACACTCATTAGGGGCAAAAGTCAGCTTTACCTGAGAAAGGATGTTGAAGATCATTTCTTACACAATACAGCTAGAGAAACACATTCTTTACAAACTGGAAACCAATTTGAAAACACGTTGACTCTCTGTGTTGTCCTTTGTTATAATGGTTTTGGAAATTCGCCTTTAAATTAAGCCATTTTCTCTCATAGCCTTTGCTTTCTGTCTGGATGTGAGTGCTCCAATTTCAAGGAGAATTTTAAATTTTCTTATAGGCCTTACTCCCAAATAAAGCGCTAATCTCTGTCTTATTACATTGCCGTTTTATCACATCTACTAATTAAGAGCAGTTCTTTCCTTTAATTCTACTTAGCTGATAAGTAGTAAGAAGAGTAAAGATGGTCAGGAGAGGAGGGAATAAATGGGATGTAAATGAGTACACACTCAAAAAGCGGGAAAAACACAGACAAGAAACATTCAGGACCAAGAGAATTTATGAGATTAGAAGGGAAATTCCTTAACTTGCTGGAAAAACTCAGCAGTGCCTACTCTGTTCCTAGCAATGGGTTAGTAATTCAGGAACTGGAAATTGTGCAAGAACATTCTTAACCACACAGAACTTCGATCTCCTAGCCAAACTTGGCAACCATAATTTTCTGTTTTTCCCCAGCTTTATTGAGGTATAATTGCCAAGTAAAATTGTTTTATTTTAAAGTGTACTAATGATGATTTGTTATATATTCCCTTAGCTGAAGAAATTCCCTTGATCCAGTTAATTAACACATCTGTCATCTCACATATTTAGCTTTTTTTGTTATTTTTAGTGAGAACACAAGTTCTACTCTCTTCAGTTCAGTTCAGTTCAGTTCAGTCGCTCAGTCATGTCCAACTCTTTGAGACCCCATGAATCGCAGCACGCCAGGCCTCCCTGTCCATCACCAACTCCCGGAGTTCACCCAAACTCATGTTCATCGAGTCAGTGATGCCATCCAGCCATCTCATCCTCTGTTGTCCTCTTCTACTCCTGCCCCCAATCCCTCCCAGCATCAGGGTCTTTTTCAGCGAGTCAACTCTTCGCATGAGGTGGCCAAAGTATTGGAGTTTCAGCCTCAGCATCAGTCCTTCCAATGAACACCCAGGATTGATCTCCTCTAGGATGGACTGGTTAGATCTCCTTGCAGTCCAAGGAACTCTCAAGAGTCTTCTCTAATACCACAGTTCAAAAGCATCAATTCTTTGGTGCTCAGCTTTCTTCACAGTCCAACTCTCACATCCATACATGACCACTGGGAAAACTATAGCCTTGACTAGACAGACCTCTGTTGGCAAAGTAATGTCTCTGCTTTTAAATATGCTATCTAGGTTGGTCATAACTTTCTTTCCAAAGAGTAAGTGTCTTTTAATTTCATGGCTGCAATCATCATCTGCAATGATTTTGGAGCCCAAAAAGATAAAGTCAGCCACTGTTTCCACTGTTTCCCCATCTATTTGCCATGAAGTGATGGGACCAGATGCCATGGTCTTCGTTTTCTGAATGTTGAGCTTTAAGCCAACTTTTTCGCTCTCCACTCTCACTTTCATCAAGAGGCTTTTTAGTTCCTCTTCACTTTCTGCCATAAGGGTGGTGTCATCTGCATATCTGAGGTTATTGATATTTCTCCCAGCAATCTTGATTCCAGCTTATACTTCTTCCAACTCAGCGTTTCTCATGATGTACTCTGCATAGAAGATAAATAAGCAGGGTGACAGTATACAGCCTTGACGTACTCCTTTTCCTATTTGGAACCAGTCTGTTGTTCCATGTCCAGTTCTAACTTTCGCATCCTGACCTGCATATAGGTTTCTCAAGAGGCAGGTCAGGTGCTCTGGTATTCCCATCTCTTTCAGAAATTTCCACAGTTTATTGTGATCCACACAGTCAAAGGCTTTGGCATAGTCAATAAAGCAGAAATAGATTTTTAGTAAATTTCAATTAGATATTAAAGTATTGTCAACTGTAGTCACCACATTACACAGTAGATCCTCAGACCTTATTCTTCTTATAAGTGAAAGTTTGTACTCTTTTACTACTTTCTCTTTATTTACCCTGCCTCCACACACCAACCCCTGGCAACCACCATTCAACTCTGTTTCTATGAATTCAACTATTTTTTTTTTAGATTCCACATATATGTGATATATGGTATATGTTTTTCTCTGATTTGTTTTACTTAGGATAATGTCCTCTGGGTTTTTCCGTGTTGGCACAAATGATACACTTTCCTTCATTTTTATGGTTGAATATTTCTTTATATTGATTTATAATGTATAAAACCACAATCCCAAAATACTAACCAATCTGATCACATGGACCACAGCCTTGTCTGACTCGTTGAAACTATGAGCCATGCCGTGTAGGGCCACACAAGGCAGACGGGTCGTGATGGAGAGTTCTGACAAAACATGGTCCACTGGAGAAGGGAATGACAAACCACTTCAGTATTCTTGCCTTGAGAACCCCATGAACAGTATGAAAAGGCAAAAAGATGGGAAACTGAAAGATGAACTCCCCAGGTCAGGAGGTGCCTATATGCTACTGGAGATCAGTGGAGAACTAACTCCAGAAAGAATGAAGACATGGGGCCAAAGCAAAAACAACACCCAGTTGTGGATGTGACTGTGATAGAAGTAAAATCTGATGCTGTAAAGAGCAGTATGTGTAGGAACCTGGAATGTTAGGTCCATGAATCAAGGCAAATTGGAAGTGGTCAAACAGGAGATGGCAAGAGTGAACATCGACATTTTAGGAATCAGCGAACTAAAATGGACTGGAATGGGTGAATTTAACTCAGATGACCATTATGTCTACTACTGTAGGCAGGAATCCCTTAGAAGAAATGGAGTATCCATCATAGTCAACAAAAGAGTCTATAAAATGCAGTACTTGGATGCAATCTCAAAAACGACAGAATGATCTCTGTTCATTTCCAAGGTAAACCATTCAATATCACAGTAATCCAAGTCTATGCCCTGACCATTAAATGCTGAAGAAGCTGTGGTTGAACGGTTCTATGAAGACCTATGAGACCTTCTAGAACACCCAAAACAGATGTCATTTTCATTATAGGGGACTGGAATGCAAAAGTAGGAAGTCAAGAAATACCTGGAATAACAGGCAAATTTGGCCTTGGAGTACAGAATGAAGCAGGGCAAAGGCTAGCATTGTTTTGCCAAGAGAACGCACTGGTTATAGCAAACACCCTCTTTCAACAACACAAGCGAGGACTGTACACATGGACATCACCAAATGGTCAAAACCAAAGTCAGATTGATTATATTCTTGCAGCCAAAGATGGAGAAGCTCTATATAGTCAGCAAAAACAAGACCGGTAGCTGACTGTGGCTCAGATCATGAACTCCTTATTGCAAAATTCAGACTGAAATTGAAGAACATAGGAAAAACCACTAGACCATTTAGGTATGACCTAAATCAAATCCCTTATGATTATAAAGTGGAGGTGAGAAATAGATTCATGGGATTAGATATGACAGACAGGGTGCCAGAAGAAGTATGGATGGAGGTTCAGGACACTGTACAGGAGACAGGAATCAAGACTATCCCCAAGGGAAAATAAATGGAAAAAGGCAAAATGATTGTCTGAGGAGACCTTACAAATAGCTATGAAAAGAACATAAGTGAAAGCAAAGGAGAAAAGAAAGATATACCCATTTTAATGGAGAGTTCCAAAGAATAACAAGGAGAGATAAGAAAGCCTTCCTCAGTGATCAATGCAAAGAAATAGAGGAAAACTATAGAATGCGAAAGACTAGAGATCTTTTCAAGAAAATTGGAAATACCAAGGGAACATTTCATGCAAAGATAGGCTCAATAAAGGACAGAAATGGTATGGACCTAACAGAAGCAGAAGATATTAAGAAGAGGTGGCAAGAATACACAGAAGAACTATACAAAAAAAAAATCTTCATGACCCAGATAACCGCGATGGTGTGATCACTCACGTAGAGCCAGACATCCTGGAATGCGAAGTCAAGTGGGCCTTAGGAAGCATCATGATGAACAAAGCTAGTGGAGGTGATGAAATTCCAGTTGATCTATTTCCAAACCTAAAAGATGATGCTGTGAAAGTGCTGCACTCAATATGCTAGCAAATTTGGAAAATCCACCAGTGGCCAGATAAGTGGAAAGTTCAGTTTTCAAACCAATCCCAAAGGAAGGCAAAGCCAAAGAATGCTCAAACTACCGCACAGTTGCACTCATCTCACACAATAGCAAAGCAATGCTCAAAATTCTCCAAGCCAGGCTTCGACAGTACATGAACCATGAATTTCCAGATGTTCAAGCTGGATTTAGAAAAGACCAAGGAACCAGAGATCAAATTGCCAATATCTGTTGGATCATTGAAAAGGCAAGAGAATTTCAGAAAAAACATCTATTTCTGTTTTATTGACTATGCCAAAGCCTTTGATTGTATGGATCACAATAAACAGTGGAAAATTCTTCAAGAGATTGGAATATCAGACCACCTGACCTGCCTCCTGAGAAGTGTTTATGCAGGTCAAGAAGGAACAGTTAGAACTGGACATGGAACACCAGACTGGTTCCAAATGGGGAAAGCAGTACCTCAAGTCAGTATATTATCACGCTGCTTATTTAACTTTTATGCAGAGTACATCATGAGAAACGCTGGGCTGGAAGAAGCACAAGCTGGAATCAAGATTGCTCAGAGAAATATCAATAACCTCAGATATGCAGATGACACCACCCTTATGGCAGAAAGCAAAGAAGAACTAAAGAGCCTCTTGATGAAAGTGAAAGAGGAGAGTGAAAAAGTTGGCTTAAAACTCACTAATTAAAATAAATTAATTAAAAAAACCTCGCTATTCACAAAATGAAGTTCATGGAATCTGGTCCCATCATTTCATGGCAAATAGATGGGGAAACAATGGAAACAGTGAGAGACTTTATTTTGGGGGGCTCCAAAATCACTGCAGATGGTGACTGCAGCCATGAAATTTAAAGACGCTTGCTCCTTGGAAGAAAAGTTATGACCAGCCTAGACAGTATATTAAAAATCAAAGACATTACTTTGTCAACAAAGGTCCATCCAGTCAAAGCTGTGATTTTTCCAGTAGTCCAGCAAGGAGATCCAACCAGTCCATCCTAAATGAAATCAGTCCTGAATTTTCATTGGAAGGACTGATGCTGAAGTTGAAATTCCAATACTTTGGTCACCTGATGTGAAGAACTGACTCACTGGAAAAGACCCTGATGCTGGGAAAGATTGAAGGAGGGAGGAGAAGGGGACAGCAGAGGATGAGATGGTTGGATGGCATCACCGACTCGATGGACATGAGTTTGAGTAAACTCTGGGAGTTGTCAATGGACAGGGAGGCCTGGTGTGCTGCAGTCCATGGGGTTGCAGAGTCGGACATGACTGAGTGACTAAAATGAACTGAACTGATAATGTATATATTATATATACCTTGGCTATTGTGAGTAATGCTTCAATGAACATGGGAGTATAGCTATTTCTTCAAGATAGTGGTCTTATTTCCTTTGGATGTATACCCAGAATTGGAATTGCTAGATAATGGTAGAGCTATTTTTAATTTCTCAAGGAACCTCCATACTGTTTTCAGTAGTGACTACACCAGTTTACATCCCTACCAAGGGTGTAAAGTATTCCCTTTTCTCCACATCCTCACCAACATTTCTTATCTCTTGTCTTTTTGATAATGGACATTCTATTAATAACATTGTATTTATTGTGTTTCCCTTATGTTCAGTGATGTGGAGCACTTTTTCATGTACCTATTAGCCATTTCTATGTCTTTTTTGGAAAAATGTCTATTCAGATCCTTTCCTTGCAAGAAGTGTTTATGTTCCCACTTGAAAACTGCTTTCTTGTTTGTTGAATGTTGTCCTGTGGAACCCTCGAGTGTTGTGCCATGTTGGCTATCAAAGTTAGGAGATTTGAGGTCCCAGCCCTCAGGCGACAGCCACAAAATTAGGGCGCTGAGTGTGTGTACAAGGTCCTTCGAGGAAGTAGATGGAGCCTTGATTTTATGGTTGGAGTGAGCCAGAGGGAGGATGTGAAGAAGTGCCCACGGGCAAGTACAGGTTCCTAGAAGGATAGCTGTGAACACCTAAATGCCCTGATTAGAAGTCAGACATCAGTCAGCGGCCCATAAATTAAGCAGTCATTTTTACCTCTTCCCTCTGCTCTGAGCCCTGGGGAAACAGCCATGGTGAATGCTCACATGCCCGCTGATAAGTGTTTCTTCGCTTGCTCTAGTCCATTGGGTCTTGTGAACTCAAACCTCACTGACTTTCAAAGCTAATGATTCGAGGGTCCATCCCTCTGGTGACAGCCTTAAAAGTTGGGGTGCTATTAATAGACATATGGTCCCAGGCCTTTGCTGCTCGGGGGAAGCTAGTTTTATGGTGAGAGTGTCTCAGGCTTTTCCACCTGTTTTCATATGAATTCTTTCTCAGTCACCCAATGTGTAGGAGTCATTTAGCTAGTTTCTAGATTTCTCTCAGAGGGAATGATTCCATGTGTAGCTTTATATTTGGTGCTTCTGTGGGAGGAGGGAAATCCAAGAGTCTCCATCTTGGTGATATCCTCCAGTGACCGTGAGTATCTTTTTGATCCTTCAAACTCAGCATGTCCCACACTGAAATAAACGTCCCTCTCAAATGGTCCTTCTTGCTGGTGATGTTAAAATAGTCTGTGTACTCCTAGCCATTTTGTTTTAAACCTGAGTTTCTCCTGCGCTATTCTCTCTCCTCCTGGCCAAATTAACCAGGAGTCATTAGCTGTCATTTATTGAGCTTTACGTCTTATGTCACTAGAACTTTCTGTATGTTATCTTGTTAAATTCTTGTGACAGCCTTGTGTGGTACCTGAGAAAATCCCAAGAGAAGTTGTGGAACTCATCCAGGGTATAAATAGTGCCATAAATGTATTAAAAGTGCATTTGAGAGAATAAATATTGTGGTATGTTGCCTAAAGGCTATGTTATGTATGATTTCCCCTGTACATTTTAAAATTTATCGCATTCCACTGCCTTGTTCGACCCCATAGCATTTATCAAAATAGCTTTGCTAATATATCATTGTCCAAAATTGAGGAGTTGAAAAAACAATGCTATGAAACTTATTATTTTGCATACTATTAGTGAGAATGTCATTTATTCTCTCAAACCATGTCTGCATACCATTGGAAGGATATTTCTATGACTCAGGATTAGTTGTATTCTGGGAGTAACTAGCTTGATCTTATTTTATGGGTTTATTGGACCGTGTAACTGATATATATTATTGACGAGCTCAAAGTCAAATTGATGATGCAAATCTGAGAATTTAACTAAACCTACGTTGTCACCTTCTCAGATTCCCTTGACCAGCTCCTTCTTTCTTTCTTGGTGGCCTCCTCACCTAAGCCATGTCTCTCTTCTCTTCTGAAATTGCAAGCCCCCAAAGCACAAAGGGAATTTAACTTCATGTGTGGCTGCAGAGTGGCTAAAAGCAAACCAAAATGTACAGGGGAGACAAGGGAGGGTTCCCTGTCACTGAACATATATGTATAAATAACATAGGAGGCCAGAGGGTCCAGGCCAGAGTGGCTCTCCTTGTTCTCTGGGTCACTGCAAAGTGTACTTCCTCCTCAGGACCCTTCCTGGGAATTCTGGCATCAGGATGGGCAAGCGTGCCTTCCAAGAGGCCAGGTCAGCTGAGTTTCTTGGTGGCTCCTTGTGGAGCCATAGCCAGGGCGGCCGTGTTTCTTATCACAATGCTTTACTTACTTCCTTGGCTCATTTCACCCTTTCTCCTGACTCTCAGGCGTCAGGCTTCTATTTCTGAAATAAAATGTTGGTACCTTGATCCATGCTTCATGCTCTGCTTTGTTGAGAAGTGGGGTTAAGACAAATGTAAAAGAATCTGTTCCAGGCTTAAATTAGACCTCCTCCTGGCTGCCTCTTGGTTGGCTGGTTGGCGTGCAGGGTAGTGACCACCTTTTTTGATCACTAAACTGGGTTTACATTGCCAAGAATTTGTCTTTGGCAGAAACTTTTCCTTTTGATGTCTTTCTTAACAAAAAACTGAGACTAAGCATCATTCCAGTGTTATCCCCCAAACTCCAACATTTTGACCCCTTATTTCTAGTTGGAACTACAGGACTGACAGAAAACACAAAAGAGCAACTGACTGTAGCCTGCTGTTAATATACTTGAAATAACTTGTCAGACTTCCACTGTGAAAGCAGATTTTTTTTTCAGCTGGCAGAAACTAGAAGTGCCATAAAATCAGAAATAAGCTGTGAAATGCACTTTAAGTTAATATGAAAGTGTGCTGTTCCATTGACCTAGCATTCTGAAAAGCAAGCAGCATTGTCTTTTGAAGCATAATAAAACTGCAGTGAGGATTTCTTTGTGGACAGGAGTTGAGGTGGGAGAGGAATCTCTTTTTTCTTTGTTTATTATTTTGTTGCAAACTAAAAGTGACGGTTCTCTGTGACCTGAGTCAGAAATAAATCCTAAAACAGAGTATTAGCAATTTTGATGGTTCATCAGTCTTAGCCTTCCTAAAATCAGTTTTATGTGTACCCTGAATTCACTTTTTGTTCTCAATGTGTTTTCCCTGTGGTCTTTCTAATTATTTTGATCTTCTAAAACAAGTTAATAAGACATCTTTTTTCCATAAATGAATGTGTCTGATTGACATGAAAGTGCCTTTATTTCCACTTCAACGGACTCCATTTGGTCAAAGCAGAATATGGTAACTGTACTGTCGCCCTCTCAAAGACTATTTTAATTGTATTACCTTTTTTAAAATATTCAAAAACAACTCATGATAAGGAAACAATAAGCTCATGTTAAAAGTAAGGCCAAGTTTTCTTATTGCTTGTCCACATTTATGAGAACGCAGGGATAGGGGGAAAAAAAAAAAAAAAAAAAACCTGATAGGAGTTATCCACAAAGCAACAAAGAAGGAAGACGGCAAAGAGTCTTTTTTTTTTTTTTTTTTTTCAAATTTCAAACCCTGCCACAGGAAAAAAATATTACATTGAGGTCTGTTCCAGTGCATTCTAAGCCTTCCGGATGCACTGTGGAATCTATCCTGAGGCCATTAAAGAACATTCTCCTTGACCTTGTCTTCCAAGGTCCTATTGGGAAGAGGAAGCATTGCACTCAGGAAGAAATGAGGAAGACCCTCTGTGCTCTGGCCTGAGGACACTAAGAGTAAAGGAATACGCAGAGCTTTGTGGGGTCTGATTTTATGCCCTGGAGATTAGATTTTTACTGTAAATTTTCATGCGGAAGTCATGTGAAGAAGTGATTAGGAGCCCGACTTTGAGATGAAAGGCCTGGATGAGATCCCAGCCACGTCAGCTGAGGACCCCAGGGCCTGCCACATCGTAATCTTCCAAGTCTCACTTTTCTCAACTGTTAAAAACAAAAATATTATACCAACCTCATAAAGTGCTTGGAGATCAATAATATCATTTTAATATGGCTGTTAGGCCATCATTGTTTCACGAGATGGGGGTGGGGCTTTCGTGAATTATTTTCATCAGTGTATTTCCAGCACCTAATGTGTAGCAGGCCCTCAAGATTAATTTCTCAAGTGGTTTAAAGGGACTTAAAATTACCATTGACTGACCTATGTGCCAAGCAATCTTCTATTATTATTGGGACGATCAAAGGGTTATTTTGTTCAGGATTTGATTGTTTTCTGGGGGATGATCAAAGAGGGCAGTTTTTAAGATGGTCTTCCTTGAAGCAATCTCAAGGTCATTGGAGGCTGTTAAAGAAAACTAAAAACATGTCACTCTGGCCCTCTTTTTTCTCCAGGCCTCTGATTGTATGAGTTTTTTCCTCTGAGGTTCCACATTAAAACTGAGTTGATAAGGGTGTTCCAGGGCTAAAACAGAGTCTGGGAACTCCTCATCTCTCACAGCCCAGGTTCCACACTAACTGATGCCCTCTGCCAGAAGCAACACCCTCATTTCTAGGTTCTTTGGAGTGTCCACCTTTATCAAGAGATCCATGAGAGGACTTAATCTTGAGAGCCTGGACTGTGTCTCCATAATCATGACTCAGCAGATAAAATGCTCACATCAAGCACTTGGATGTCCAGAATCTCCACGGGGAGGAAAGGCCACCTTCCAACTGTCCCAGGTGACAAACTGTTCCCTATTGGTTAGTAAACTAGAGGGCTGGGCTTCCAGAGTCCTGAAGGTACAGGCAGTGCTCTGTTGTTGATTAAAGATGGAATTACTTACCTCGATGGCACCCCAGCAAGAGCTTCTCGAATCTGTGTGCAAACCACTACTCTTATCGCCCTGCTGGCAGTTTCATTCAGTCAATTATGAGACAGTTTATTAAGGAGGTGTTACCCCATTTTACCTCCTTCTTCCATCCCCTTTAAAAATTTGAAAAAATTTTATTTGACCTCCTTCAGAGCATCAAAATGTAAGGCCCAGCAGATATTTATTTGAAGTAAAGGGTGCTAGAATATGGACAGGGCCTCTGGCAGTTTAGAAATGAAGGCAAAATCATCTGGAATTACATGTTGACCTTGTCTTATGTTTCATAGTGGAAACCTAAAATACTGGTATGCCAGTGTCCATTTCTAAGTTGAGACCGCTTGGCTTTGTTCCTTCTCATTTCGGTTTTGCATACTCAAATTTAGTCTTCTATAACTAAAGAAGTTTAGTTCTATAACTAAAGAAGTTTAGTTCTATAACTAAAGGTTTAGGAGTAGAAGGAAAAACAGAAGGCCTAAGAAGAAGTAGCTGATTATAAGGAGCCAGTGATTTAGGTGCTTTTCTTGCTGTGTAGACACAACTGTCAAGGCCTTTGGTCTAGACATTCACCTGCTCCTTCTTACCAATCACCCTTTTTCTCTTCCCTCCTTTTCCAGGGCTCATGTCCTTCTTAAACCTCTTCCTACTGCAGCAGATTTTTACAAATTTTACAATCCAGTTTCTTCCATAATCATTTACAGTAACTGTTCCCTCGATGGTCCTTGATAACTTCTTCCTAACTTCTTCTTAACTTCCTAACTTCAATCCATCAGCCAAACCTCAGCCTTTATCCTCCTTAACCCTTCCATAACTCTCCACCTTTCTTAATTTCTCCAGTCAAACCTTTTCTTAGTTTTTAATCCTCATCCTGTGACAACTCTTCTGATTATTTCCTTTCCATCTTTTTCATTTTTTTCTATCCCATCTTCATGCCTTCAAATGAGAGCATCCTCTGAGATCCTCTTGGTCTACTCTTTCTCATGCAGGCTCTGGGGCTTTAGTTCTCATCCTCATATAAATCATTACTTCCTCGCCAACCTCTCTTCTTAGCTTCATTCTAATTTTCTGAGTTGCATGATAGAAATGTCGGCTTGAAGGTCTGCCTCATATCTCAAATTTAGCAAGTCCAGAACTGAACTCATCATATTTCCCATGCTGCTCTTCCTTCTGGGTCTATATTTCTTTTCATGGATCCACCATTACCCCAGAAGCCTTGAATCAATTCTGAACCAGTCCCTTTTTTCACATTCTGTTTATAGTCCAAGGCCATCCTAACAAATCTCTCACAGTCTGACTTGCTAATTCTTCTTCATCTCCCCTAGTTCCATCCCCTCCACTCAAGCTGCCATTGCCTAACTAGTCCCCTGTGTCCATTTTCTCTCCTTCCAATCCATCTGTCCACTGCTATCCAGATTAATCTTCCTCATGCACCTACTGGCTTGTGACCTTCCCTTGCTATGAAATCTTCCAGAGTTCTTTTTAAAGCCTAACAAAGTAGAAAATTTTTCATTAACCTTAGGTTCCTACAGCTTTTATAGCCAGCCGACATGTGTGTTTTTTAACCAACAGAAGTTTCCTGAGTAAGCCCACACTGCAGAAAACAGAAAGAGGAAAAAAACAATTGAGTCTCCCACTCTAGTTAAATGCTAAGCAACTGGAAAAAAAAAAAAGTCTTTATCATCAGATGTAAAAAAGTTCAACAGATATTTGTTAAATAAAATTCAAATAAGTTGAATCAAACAAAGAAAACATTTTTAGACTTGCATATTGAATCATATCACAGGGAGCAAGAAAGGCAAATCAAAACAAATGAAGAGGAAGAGAACAGAGATATGGAAATAGAAAGCTGTGGTCAAGAGTCAGAGTTTTAAACTTTTCCTTGTTGGTTGTGAAAATTCACCTGTAGGGTCTGAGCCTGAGAAGCAAACATCTCCTTGACTCTTTTTATCCTGTTAGGGAGACTGATGTGGAAAAGACTTGAACTCTCTCTAGCGGCTACAGAAGATCACAAAAGGGCTTATGTATGTGCTCTTGATGAAAGTGAAAGAGGAGAATGAAAATGTTGGCTTAAAACTCAACATTCAGAAAACTGAGATCATGGCATCCGGTTCAATCACTTCATGGCAAATGGATGGGGAAACAGTGGAAACAGTGACAGAGTTTATTTTGGGGGTCTCCAAAATCACTGCATATGATGACCACAACCATGAAATTAAAAGATGCTTGCTTCTTGGAAGGAAAGCTATGATCCTAGACAGCATATTAAAAAGCAAAGACATTACTTTGCCAACAAAGATCCATCTAGTCAAAGCTATGGTTTTTTCTAGTAGTCGTATACGGATATGAGAGTTGGACTATAAAGAAAGCTGAGCACCAAAGAATTGATGCTTTTGAACTGTGGCATTGGAGAAGATTCTTGAGAGTCTATCCTAAAGGAAATCAATCCTGAATACTCATTGGAAGGACTAATGCTGAAGCTGAAACTCCAATACTTTAGCCACCTGATGTGAAGAACTGACTCACTAGAAAAGACCCTGATGCTGGGAAAGATTGAAGGTGGGAGAAGGGGATGACAGAGGATGAGATGGTTGGATGGCATCACTGACTCAATGGACATGAGTTTGAGTAAACTCCAGGAGTTGGAGATGGACAGGGAAGTTTGGCATGCTGCAGTTCATGGGGTCATAAAGAGTCAGACATGACTGAGCGACTGAACTGAACTGAATGTCCTCTTGATAATAATGTAAACAAACAAAAAGAAAATAGATTTGAAATAAACACACAGAAGGAGCTTTCTGTTCTTAAGTTTGATACTTGAAGGACTTAATTTTTCTGAAGTTCCTCACATTAAATAAGGATACTTTATGTGTGTGTTAATCATCATTTCCCAGCCCTGGGACTATTGTTACTTTGTGGCAGGTAATTCTCTATCATGCTTCCCAGGTGGCTCAGTGATGAAGAATCTGCCTGCCAATGCAGGAGACGTGGGTTTGATCCATGGGTTGGGAAGATCCCCTGCAGATGAAAATGGCAGCTTCCTCCAGTATGCTTGCCTGGGAAATCCCATGGACAGAGGAGCCTGGCAGTCTATGGTCCATGGGGTCACAAAGTGTCGGACATGACTTAGAGACCAAATAATAACAACAATTCTCTATTGTGGAGGTCACCCTGTGCATTGTCAGATGTTTGTTGTTGTTTGATCACTTAGCTGTGTGTAACTCTTTGTGACGCTATAACTCTAGCCCACCAGGCTCCTCTATCTGTGGAATTTTCCAGGCAAGAATACTGGAGTGGGTTGCCCTGCCCTTCTCCAGGGGTTGGATATTTAGCTGTATCCCTAACCTCTACCTACTAGATGCTAGTAGCATTCACTGACCTCCTTCCAAGCTGTGTCAAATAAAAATGTCTCTAGACAGTGCCAAGTGTCCCCCGGGTAGTAAAGTCTAAATTTAGATGGAGATACATATATTTAGAACGCATATTTTCCCTCCAAAAGCGTTGAAAATGGCCAGGCTAACCCATTTTCCCATGAAAAGCAACCGGAGCCTGTTTTAGGTCTTCCTTCCAAAACCCTTCCTGTTTACATTCCTTTGGACTGAGCTTCTAATCAGTTTGTACTCTGCAATATTATGCAAAATTTTTTTAACATCCATAATAGTTGACAGCTATGAAACAGACAAGACTCATGGGCGTCATTCCAAACCACCTCTTCAAATGAATATACAAATATGGAAGGAAAGAGCCCAACTGTCCAAATTCTGATAACTCCTGATTGGGGTCTAGTGAACACTTGAGTCATAAACATCCCCTCATTATAACAGAGCAGACAGATGAAAAAAAAAAAAGAGAGAGAGAGAGAGCATCATGCTGAAAAACATTTCTATACTAGAATCCATTTTCCTTTTAAACAAACTCCCACACTGTTGAACACTAATCTGTGTACCTGAAGTGCATTTTATGTTATTTTTCATTTTGCTCTTATGCAAACACAGTACTGGGCTATAGATGCACTTAATTATTTTTAATGGTAATGGTCTTATTTGTAATACTCATCCAAGGGTAGAATAAATCTCGACTGTTGGATGAATTTTGAGTAGAATTACAGAGAGGCATCAGTTGCATTGGACCAAGGACAGTTGTCACCT
This sequence comes from Ovis canadensis, assembly GCF_042477335.2. Lineage (NCBI taxonomy): Eukaryota > Metazoa > Chordata > Mammalia > Artiodactyla > Bovidae > Ovis > Ovis canadensis. Next base: position 83,126,126 of record NC_091254.1, read on the forward strand.
CCTGATACTCACCTGTCACGTGACAGATTATTAGGTGTAGAACTTTGACTCCTCATACTACAAAATATCATCCTTACAGGTCACCAAAATCCCTTGGAGAGGCTATTATTCTATTTAAGATGTAGATAAAGAGAGCAAAATGAAAATTTACTATTCTGGAAACCTGATTATTTTTTTTAAATAACCACTATCCTCTAGTTTTAGCACACGTAATAATTTTGTTCTGACAAATCTCTAGAATTTAAGTTTCAAATTGCTTTTCCTGTAAAAGCTTACTGAAAGAAATGAAACCCTGTTTTGATCAAGGCAATAGAATATGTTTCTATTCTCCAAATAAAAGGTGTGTTAAAAAAACCTGTGGCTGAGTGGTCTGTGGCTGAGCTCTATGTGTACTTTATACAATGACTGTCAGTATTGGCTATCTGTCAAATGTATTTAAACTCAGCTCCCTTATTTAGCCTGTGTTTATTACAGTGCAAGACCAATTTGTTACTCATGAGCCTCTCACACTCCCTCTTCCTATTTATTATTCAGCTTCTTATTTGTGTGTGAAGTGATGTAGCTCCAAATTTGAGAATCCACACAATGTGACATTGTATGTGCACTAGCAGCATGACCGAGACTGTATTTCATGTTCTGTTTTTGGGGGGTTGCTGATTATTCTACTGGCACTCTCTAAATTAGTGGGATCTGTAAATAATGCTTCTTCTGATATTAATTAGCTCTATTGATACATCCTCTTTATTACACGTGTGATATACAGTATATATGGCTGTCCTTTGTAGTCTAGATAATGCTGCTGATGGTGGTTCCTTCTCCGTGGCTGCCACTGCAGGAAAGAGCAGCATGGGCCACACAGCACATCCCACTCTGCATACACAGGGCAGTATTCAGAAATGAGCAATGCCCATCTTCAATTAGCACTATTATAATAGTCTTCACTTCCTCCTGCAGCAAAGACACCAAGTTTAGCATATTTTATCAAAAATGTTATGCTAAGGAAAAGGAAACCAAAAAAATTTTATTTTTCCCCCAAATCCTATCATGGATTAAAGAATACATTCTTATACATCTTGGACCTGCTGTAAATTTTTCTTTTAATCCACTAGCTTCTCTTAAAGTCAAAGCAACTTTTACTCTTAAATATAAATACCTTCTTTGACACAGGTTAATTGATATGTTATAGGGTTTGTGTTTTTTTTTTGAAGCTGAGATATTGCTTGTTAAAGGTAAACTTCATGTCAAAACTTAAGGTTTTATATGTATATATACATATGCATGCATGTAATTGTATGTGTGGGTATGCATATCATACACACGGAAGGTTAAATCCAGGGTGGGAGTCAATTTGGTTCCTACTTCCCTACCATCCCTACCAGTGTGTCTGAGGACTATGGGGAGTACCCTGTTATTGCCAGCAGTCCACAATGTAAAGTCCCGTCTTAATAAATAACTTCAAATAGTCATCAAATGCTAATAACAACTTGCACTTGATGTATGCAATTTTACACCAGTACATAAAGCTTGCACACTGTCTTGCCTCCTAGAGACAGATCAGAGCTCTCATCTCCATTTGAAAGAATGACAGACTCTGAAAGGAGAGAGGTGACACTCGAAGGGAGACCCAGAGTAGAGGATATAATGTGGAAAAGAGTGATGTCTAGTGGAAACGGATGAGATGTGAGCATGTGGAGGAATTCACTGTAAACAGAAGAATAAGCAGCAAGACAGGGAGAACATGGGGGAGATGTGAGGTCACATGATGACAAGGGGAAATGGTGGGAGTGAAGGAAGCTGCCAACATTTATGTGTCAGTCACTAAGCCAAGCCTTTCACATGTTGTCCCCCAAATAACTGTAGGAGGTCCAAAGTCTTATTTGTCCCATCTCGGAAAGTAAGAATCAGAGCTGGAGCGTGTAGGGGACAGACAGATAGCTGTACTGAATTTGAAGTTAGCCTCTGGAACCCAGGCTAATGCCCTGAGCCACAAGGTCAACCCCCATGCTAGAAACAGAAAGAGGGGACCCAGCCTGTTTGTGCAGAACAATGGATCAAAGAGTCAGAGGTTTTTCTAAATCTGAGCCAGTAGGTGTGGTTAGTATGACATAGAGGGTCTGGCCCTGCTCTGGAGGAAATGGATCCTTGTCCCCACTCTGTCATAAATTTGCCTTGAGATGTTTAATCTTTTCCCTCCATTTATGTTAAAACAGTCTGCTCAATTACAAAATTTTTGTTGTCCAGTCTCTGTCGTGTCCAACTCTTTGCAGCCTCATGGAATGCAGCATGCCAGGCTTCCCTGTCCTTCACTATCTCCCGTAGTTTGTTCAAACTCATGTCCTTTGAGTCAATGATGCCATCCAACCATCTCATAATCGGTGACCCCCTTCTTCTCCTGCCCTCAGTCTTTCTCAGAATCAGGGTCTTTTTCAATGAGTCAGTTCTTCCCATCAGGTGACCAAAGTATTGGAGCTTCAGCTTCCGCATCAGGCCTTCCAATGAATATTCAGGGTTGATTTCCTCTAGGATTGACTGCTTTGATCTCCTTGATGTCCAAGGAACTCTCAAGAGGCTTCTCCAGCACCACAGTTCAAAACCATCAATTCTTTGGCCCTCAGCTTCCTTTAAAATGAGGCTAAGATAAATGATTTCTTCTGTCTTTTGCAATGTCTTCCATCTTCCACGATATTTGTATGAAACTTAAAGTGGTGCACAGAACCTGCTGAGGGCTGAGGCCACATCATCTGCTGACCGTGAAAGCCACATTGGCCTGACACCTGCCAACACTGGCTTGCAAGTGTATCCCTAAACCATCCCCATCTGTTACAGCTTTCCTCCACCGAGAAGGTAATTTTTCTTTCTGAAGTATAGTTCACCTACAATGTTGTGTCAATTTCTTCTGTACAGAAAAGTGACTCAGTTACACATCTGTACATTATTTTTCATATTCTTTTCCATTATGATTTGTCACAGGGCATTGAATATAGTTCCGTGTGCTATACAATAGGACCTTGTTGTTTATCCATCCCACATATTGAATAGTTTGTCTCTATTAATCCCAATCTCCCAATCCTCCCCTCCCCGATCTACCCCTCCTTCCCTGTGGAAACCGCAGGTCTGTTCTCTATAGCTGTAGGTCTGTTGTTGTTTTGTAGATAGGTTGATTGTGTCATATTTTAGGTTCCACGTATAAGTGAAATCATATGGTATTCGTCTTTCTCTTTCTGACTTTGCTCAGTATGGGCTGGTCCTTTTGTACTCCAAGCCTCTTCTGAGTATGCACTGGAGCTGATGAATGACTTGAGGAGTTGAATGAGGTCATCTGTAGGACTTTCCCTTCTGAGCTGGCCTCCTCAGATCTCATTCACATTCAGTTCAATTCAGTTCAGTCGCTCAGTTGTGTCCAACTCTTTGACCCCATGAACCGCAGCACACCAGGCCTCCCTGTCCATCACCAACTCCTGGAGTCCACCCAAACCCGTGTCCATTGAGTCAATGTTGCCATCCAACCATCTCATCCTCTGTCGTCCCCTTCTCCTCCTGCCTTCAATCTTTCCCAGCATCAGGGTTGTTTCCAGTGAGTCAGCTCTTTGCATCAGGTGGCCAAAGTATTGGAGTTTCAGCTTCAACATCAGTCCTTCCAATGAACACCCAGGACTGATCTTTAGGATGGACTGGTTGGATCTCCTTGCAGTCCAAGGGACTCTCAAGAGTCTTCTCCAACACCACTGTTCAAAAGCATCAATTCTTCAGTGCTCAGCTTTCTTTATAGTCCAACTCTCACATCCATACATGACCACTGGAAAAACCATAGCCTTGACTAGATAGACCTTTGTTGACAATGTCTCTGCTTTTTGATATGCTGTCTAGGTTGATCATAACTTTCCTTCCAAGGAGTAAGCATCTTTTAATTTCATGGCTGCAATCACCATCTGCCATGATTTTGGAGCCCAGAAAAATAGTCAGGCACTGTTTCCACTGTTTCTCCATCTATTTGCCATGAAGTGATGGGACCAGATGCCATGATAAAAGAAAATATCCAGTTTTGATTCCTTCAACTTAAGAGATCTGTAAAGAAACAGAGTTGCATAAAGATCAGAAGGTGATACATTTGAAAAGCTACCATTTAATGTACATTTATCACATCCAACAAGGTACACAGCCTTTCACCTACTACACTGTCTCTTATTAACCCTCCCAACAAACAAATAATCTAGGCACCATTGCCCCATATTGCAAGGCAAGAAGTAGAAGCTCAATGAGATCTGCAAACCCACTTAGGGCCATATCACCTTAAGTAGCAGAGCAAATCCAAATGGAGGCAGGGGTCTCCTTGCCTTCATAGTCTTCTCTGCTGTTTTATAATCGAATTGTAGAGAAACAGGTGTAGTAATTTGAGAATGACCTTTAGATATGAAAGGAGTTATTTTGTAAAAGTCTGTGACTGGGTATTCTTTATATTATCTGAGAATAGAAAAAAATGTGCTCTATTTATAATATGAGAAATTTGAGTCAGTTATTTTAAAGAATAGTTTTTTGACAAAGCCTATATACATAACTGGTCTTTCCTTGAAAGGGCTTATGTCAGCTCCCTTTGAAGTCCAAGCAGAACAAATTCTACAGTGGGTCTTAACTTTTAGAATAAATTCACTTTTACCAGTAAGTTTTTAGGGCACTGAAAAGCCTAATCTGATTGTCTATTGCTCTGTAACAAAGTACTCCAAAACTAAGAAAAAAGGAGCTGCATTATCATGTCTGTGTTTCTTTTGCCTAAAATTCAGGCAAAGAACAGCTAGGAGGGACTTCCCCAGGGGTCCAGTGGGTAGGACTTTGCCATCTAACGCAGACAGTGCAGATTGTGTCCCTGGTCAGGGAGCTAGGATCCCATATGCCTCATGACCAAAAAAGTAAAACATAAAACAAAGCAATAATGTACCAAATTCAAGAAAGACTAAAATAATAGTCCACATCAAAATAATAATAATAATAACCTTAAAAGTATAGCTAGGTCAACTCTTCTTTATACTCTGATGTCTGGCCTCACCCAGGGTGACTTGAATGATGGGAAGGGGTGACAATGGCTCAAATGAGGTAATGGATCTAGGATCTTCTCTCTGGCTAATTTCCTTGGTTCTTCTCCACCTTTTGGGATTATGATGCATAAAATGGCTTTTTTATCCACATGTCTAGCCTTTCAGCTGGGATGGCTGTGCCAGCTGGGAATTGGCAAACAATCCCTCTCTCTAGCTCTTTACATGACCTCTTCATGTTGTTATCTTGGGGTTCTTTACCTCATAGAAGTATAAGGGCAGTTGGACTTTTCCATTTCAACTGGCTTCCAGGAAGCATTCCAAAGCTATAAGGATTCCCAAAATCTAGTCTTAGAGGATACACAGTGTCACTTCAACTGGGGCCACACAGATGTGTCCAGGTGTCATGTGGGAAGGGACTAGATATGTCCAGGTATAAATACTGAAAGCCTTGGATGTTTGGAGGCCATCTTTGGAGACTAGCTTCATAAGCCCCATGGAATTTTAGGGTTGAAAGACACATAAGCACTACAGAAATAAACCATTCATCTAAGGGAAAAAAAGAAGAAGAAGAATATACTAGAAATAGCCAAATAGTCTTCCAAACTACCCAGGATGATTTTGTCTGTGGGTTAAAGGTAGTTAATGGAACCCCAAATATTCTAACATCTCCCTAGGCTTAAAAATTGCAGAAATCTCCAGTGAATTACATATTAATAATTTGTCTTTTCCCATTTATAAAGGTAAAAATTGCTTGGAGCTATAACTTGTAACTTTCAATTTGCATCTTCATTGCACCAGGGAAGGCTGCTATGTGACACATATGTTTGACTATCGTAGCTGAAAATAAAGTAGTATGGGTTTAATTCTATTGGCAGGAGACCAGCTTTCCATAATTTTAGCCTCGTGAATCGTTATGGGCCATAATTCAAATTTAATGATCTGACTCATTGAAATGATAAGATCCCAGCTTTGGGCAGGCATTTTGTTGCTTCTCATAGGAAAGTCTATTACTTTACATGTCATGTACTCCCTCCTGCTTCCTGTGCACCTTTCAACAGAAGGCAGATGCTGTCAGCTGGCCCTACCCAGTGCAGATGACTGAGTCACTAGAGCTTATGTGAACGCGTGTGGTTCTGTATTTGAATCTAGGAAGCCCATCACTAATGACACTGTACAATTCAGAGATTTCACTGTTGACAAAGACCATATGTTTCCCCAGCAGCTTCCTGTGTAATGTTCTGTTTACTGTATATTCAGCAGAGGATTTGAACAGCTTTACCTGGAGCAAAATATTCTATCCACAGGCTGGTTGACATGATGTGCTACCCGAAATAGATAAATGTTTCTGAAATGAGAAGTGAGTTCTCTCACTAAGACACTCTTGAATGAGACAACTTTCCTGCTAAGATATACAGTCTCTTAGCCCGTTAGTGGAGACCAAGGGGGAATTACGTTGAGTCTCATATAAAGCAAAACACATAGAAACTAAGATTAGTTTTACGACTTAGCCAAACACCTTCTGTTGACAATAAAGACCAGGGATAATGACTTAATTTCTTCTACCTACTCATAGTCAGGAAGGTTGCCTCTTACTTGTCTGCTGGCATCTTGAAGTTATTTGGGCTATAAGTCTTTTACTTAGTAAGCAGATAGTTAAATCTGATCAATTTGATTGACTGGAAAATTACTGAAATAACAGGGAAGGTTCTTATAGCAATTTGCTTCTTTGTCCTACTGTTCGGACTATTCAAGACCAAAAGCATGGAAAGTTTGATGGTTTAGCATTAAGAGAATACATCCTAAAAATATTCATTGGAGTGGAATTCTGGATCCACCAACTAGTAAAATGTGACTTCAGAATGTCGCTTCATCTCTCTTAGCCTCTGTTTCCTTCTTTGCCAGAAGGAGGTGGTAACACTGTTTGATTCCTTTAGTTGACAGTAAAGGTAGAATAGAATAACTCATTCAAACATTTGAAACAATTCCTGATATATAAGCACTGAATTAATGTGAACTTTTATTCAAATCATTGGAATTATTTTTGGTCCATGAGTTAACTGTGAATATTATTACTCAAACTTCCAATTTTACGCATGGAGGCATCTGCCAGTCAGACTCAACTGAAAATTGAAGGGATGAAGGTGAGAATCCAGGGATGTTTTGAAGTTAATGTACTGTAATACTTATAGATGACCTGTCACTGACTTCATCTTCATAGTGTGGGCAATTAATTGGATTTGGCTTCTTTATTCAATTCCTGCACAGATGCTTGTGTTTTAGTTGCTAAGTTGTGTCCAACTCTTGCAACCCCATGGACTATAGCCTGCCAGGATCATCTGTCCATGGGATTCTCCAGGCAAGAATATTGGAGTGGGTTGCCATTTCCTTCTCCAGGGGATTTTCCCATACCAGGGATCGAACTCAGGTCTCCTGCATTGCAGGCAGACTCCTTACCAACTGAGCCTGCACAGATGTCTATAGTTAAAAATCCAGTTTTTGAGTGCTTATAGTAGCAACTTGCAGCCATGGGCAGTTCAGTTTCACTCACACTGCAGAGTAAACTTGATAAACTGGACAGTGAAGGCATAGGTGGATATCCTCTCTGATACCATAAATCTGTATCCTGAAATACTAAACTCCAGAGAGAAAATGTTCTTTGGTAGTTTTCCTGAAAGACCAGTATGGGAATAGGTTATTTATATATTTGCGTCAACCAGAGCCCAGATTTTAGTGTTTCTTTAGTTTATTCTTAATGAAACAAGAATGTACAAAGGGTTTGGTTCAGTCGCTCAGTCATGTCTGACTCTTTGCAACCCCATGGACTGCAGCACGCCAGGCTTCCCTGTCCATCGACAACTCCCAGAGTTTACTCAAACTCATGTCCATTGAGTCGGTGATGCCATCCAACCATCTTATCCTCTGTCAGCCCCTTCTCCTGCCTTCAATCTTTCCCAGCATCAGGGTCTTTTCCAGTGAGTCAGTTCTTTGCATCAGGTGGCCAAAGTATTGGAGTTTCACCTTCAGCATCAGTCCTTCCAATGAGTATTCAGGATTGATATCTTTTACGATGGACTGGTTGGATCTCCTTGCAGTCCGAGGGACTCTCAAGAGGCTTCTCCAATACCACAGTTCAAAAGCATCAATTCTTCGGTGCTCAGCTTTCTTCACAGTCCAACTCTCACATCCATACATAACTACTAGAAAAACATAGCTTTGACTAGACGGACCTTTGTTGGCAAAGTAATGTCTCTGCTTTTTAATGTGCTGTCTAGGCTGGTCATAGCTTTTCTTCCAAGGAGCAAGAGTCTTGTAATTTCATGGTTGTAGTCACCATCTGCAGTGATTTTGGAGCCCCCCAAAATAAAGTATCTCACTGTTTCCACTGTTTCCCCATCTACTTGCCATGAAGTGATGGGACTGGATGCCATGATCTTAATTTTCTGAATGTTGAGTTTTAAGCCAACTTTTTCACTCTCCTCTTTCACTTTCATCAAGAGGCTCTTTAGTTCTTCGCTTTCTGCCATAAGGGTAGCATCATCTCCGTATCTAAGGTTATTGATATTTCTCCCAGCAATCTTGATTCCAGCTTGTGCTCATCCAGCCCAGCGTTTCTCATGCTGTACTCTGCATATAAGTTAAATAAACAGGGTGACAATGTACAGCCTTGCTACTGCTAAGTCACTTCAGTCGTGTCTGACTCTATGCGACCCCATAGACGGCAGCCCACCAGGCTCCCCTGTCCCTGGGATACTCCAGGCAAGAACACTGGAGTGGGTTGCCATTTCCTTCTCCAATGCATGAAAGTGAAAAGTGAAAGTGAAGTCGCTCAGTTGTGTCCGACCCTCAGCGATCCCATGCACTGCAGCCTTCCAGGCTCCTCCGTCCATAGGATTTTCCAGGCAAGAGTACTGGAGTGGGGTGCCATTGCCTTCTCCAATACAGCCTTGATGGCCTCCTTTTCCAATTTGGAACCAGTCCATTGTTCCATGTTCAGTTCTAACTGTTGCTTCCTGACCTGCATACAGATTTCTCAAGAGGCAGGTTAGGTGTTCTGGTATTCCTATCTCTTTAAGAATTTTCCAGAATTTGTTGTGGTCCACACAGCCAAAGGCTTTGGCATAGTCAATAAAGCAGAAGTAGATGTTTTTCTGGAACTCGTGCTTTTGCGCTGATCCAGCGGATGTTGGCAATTTGATCTCAGGTTCCTCTGCCTTTTCTAAAGTGTAGCTCCTCTTTGTAGTTGCTGGCAAGATAATATAATAATAACAGACATGCTGTAGGATGAAACTGGGTGCCTCAAGTAGTAAATTAAAGAGCTTATAAAACAATGGTAATGTAAAGTGTTGTTCAAGTCATGTCTGACTCTTTGCGGCCCCATGGACTGTAGCCCAATAGGCTCTTCTGCCCATGGGAATCTCCAGGCAAGAATCCTGGAGTGGGTTGTCATTTCCTACTCCAAGGGATCTTCCTGACCCAGGGATCAAGCCTACATCTCTTGCATCTCCTGCATTGGCAAGTAGATTCTTTATCACTAGTGCCACCTGGGAAGCCTCATAAAACAAAATAGTTCAGGTTCAAATACTCCTAGCAACAGTAATAAGGAAAATAAAAGAGAAAGATCCTCAAATCTTCATTTCTTTCATACTGACAAGGCCTCGATATAATTAGGATTGTATCAGAGAGTTCATTTTCTTCCTTTACTCAAAGAAAAAGCCAGCAGATTCTCATTTCTGGAGTCAAATGCAGAGTCATTGGTGTGGCCCAGACAAAGATAATTCTGTTCAAGTCATTGAGGCAGACAGACAAGTTGCTTCAGTCTTGTCTGACTCTTTGCAACCCTAAGGACTATAGCCCACCAGGGTCCTCTGTCCATGGAATTCTCCAGGCAAGAATACTAGAGTGGGTTGCCATGCCCTCCTCCAGGGGATCTTCCCAATCCAGGGACGGAAGCAGCATCTCTTACACCTCCTGCATTGGCTCTGTGTGTGTGTGTGTGTGTGTGTGTGTGTGTGTGTGTAATTATAAGTACCACAGGTAGGAGACCACGTTTCCATCTTATCCTACTAGCACTTTTCAGTGCTGATAAAGCTTTCCTGAGGAAGAAAACAGTGTATTCTGTTGAGTGCTCTTGTCATTGACAATCTCCTTACCCTTGTGGATACTTCAAAAAGTTGAGTCAAATCCTCACTGTCTACAAGGGTTTTGCTCTTATGATACAGACCTGGCTCTTTCCATGCTTGCCTTTCAGGTCAAATGCCAGAAAGTCAGCCTCTCCAGAAGTCTGATTAGCACTTGAACTTCAGGAGATTTATGACCATGAGACTTGATTGTTAAAGCAGTTTTATTCAAGTACAGATCATTTATTCTGTGGACAATGATATTTATCTTTTGGCATATCCATGTGTTTCCTACTTAAAATGTATAACTTTGCTATTCTTTTTGTTGCTGTTGATATTGCATTTTTATTTAGAATGTTAATGCTGTCATCCTCAAGTGAAGTGTATCATCAGTTTAATGTGAATTTTGAAAAATATATCTCTAATCAGTATCTTACAGGCAATGGGAGAATCTGACAATATACTGACTATACTGCTGAATATATGACCTTATTTTAAAACTCAAGGCCTACCCATTGCCCGATATTTATTATTTGTCTACTCTATACCAGGAAGCTTTGGGCAGTGCAGAAATTACAAAGAAAAAGGTAACTAGACCTTCTTTCCCTCAAGAAGTTCAAGGTCTAGTTCAGCCCTGTCTCATAGAGGTTTAACGTGAGCCACATTTGTAATTATAAAAATTCTAATACCCGCATTTAAAAAAATGAAAAGAAACAGGCTAAATTAATATTAATAATATATTTTATTGAAGTCAATATATCAAAATATTATCTTTTCAACATCAAAACAATTTTATAAGTTATAAATTATGTAGTTTTTGTTTTTGTTTTCATATCAAGCTTTTGAAATCAGTATGTATATTAATCTCAGAAATTTTCAGTTCGGTAAAACCACCTTTTTAAATTTAAATTTATTTATTTTTAATTGGAGGATAATTGCTTTACAGTATTGTGTTGGTTTTGTCACATATCAACATGAGTCAGCCATAGGTATGCATATGTTCCCACCCTTTTGAACCTCCCTCCCACCTCCCTTCCCATCCCACCACTCTAGGTTGTCACAAAGCTCTGGATTTGAGATCCCTGCATCATACAGCAAATCTCCACTGCTACCTAATTTTACTTATGGTAAAACGTATATGGTAATGTATGTGTTTCAATGCTACTCTCTCAGTTCATCCCAGACTCTCCTTCCCTCTATGTCTGCATCTCCACTGCTGCCCTGTAGATAGAGTCATCAGTGCCATCTTTCTAGATTCCACATATATGCATTAATATATGATATTTATGGGAAAACCACATTTCAGTAGCCGGTTAGTCTAACATTATTTGGACAGCATAGATCTGGCTGTTGGAATAAGAAGGGCAATGATCATAACCACAGATAATGGAGATGTGACTATGGCATTATGAGGGGAGAGGGCACTTTCAACAGCTTGGTAAGAATGGGATCATCAAGCTCTGCTTCCAACTTAAAGTCAGACTTCATCTGTTTTCAATGAAAATGAAGAACCATCCAGGCCATCTTAGTTGTCAGAATTTCTAGTTGGGAGTCAAGTTATGGTTTGTGTTCCAGCCTTACCACTTACTGTTTCAATTCCTTTGGCAAGTACTAGTTTCTTTAATGCTCAGTTTCCTCTTGGTAGCTTCATGATGAGTTTAACGTGAGAAATGTATCAGGCACATGGACTGCCATGTGGTACATATACTTAGTGAATGTTAGTAGCTGCTTTTTAACTGCTTGAAAGAACATAGTGCAAAGTATACTACTAAGTGTAAAAACAGACAAGTCATTCCCAACCCTGGCTAAACCTTAGAATTTTCCAGGAAGTTTTAATAAGTGACAAAGGGAAATTCAAGAAAGATACAAATCCAATGACACTTCAAGGAAAATGACTGAGAATTGCAGAAAGTAGCACATTCTACCAGATAATCTGTTCATTTCCAAAATAAATCAATAGTAGAAGATAAAGGAGGGCTTAATTGGAGGGCAGAGATCTGCTGTAGATTTCTAAAGATCTTCTGGCTTTAGTAACCAAATGTGAGGTTTCAGTTTATTTAAATTTATTCAAAGAAATCAACTGTAGAAACACATGTAGGATAAAAAAAATATCATATGTTCTATGGTATCAGATAATAATAGAGAATAATTGTTCATTATTTGTGAAATGGTGATGCCTGGGATTTGCTTCAAAATGTTTAAGCAGAAAGGGAATAGGTCAACATGTATGGCAAAATCTTAGTAATTTTTGAATCTGACTTGTAAGATTCAGTACCACTTTCTCTTCTTTTGCTGAAATTTGAAATTTTTCAAAATTAAAAAAATGCATACTTATTAAGTAATATTTAGAAACTGTCAAAATGAAACACTGCTGATTAACAATGGTGCATTGCTGTCTTTTAAAAGCTTCTGAAATAAATCTAACATATAGCCGCCATTGATAGTTACAAGCCTCAAAGGCAGGTACCAATGTTTATAGGAAGGGAATCTGAAGGAGAAGGCAGGTGTCATGCTATCATAAAAGTTATTTAAGGTTATTGGAAGCCAAAGTTTTAAGCTGAGGAGCAGTGTGATCATACTCACATTTTATCAAAAGACCACTCTTGGCAGAGATGTTGAGAATGGGTCATTTAATAGGTGAATTGCAGGTGGGGAAAGAGATAGGCAAAAAATGATGAGAATCTGGACTCAGAGAGTGAATGTATATTTAAAGAGAGAGACAGGGTGTAATAGCCATTTACAAGGTTGCTGCTGCTGCTAAGTCGCTTCAGTAGTGTTCGACTCTGTGCGACCCTATAGATGGCAGCCTACCAGGCTCCCCCCGTCCCTGGGATTCTCCAGGCAAGAACACTGGAGTGGGTTGCCATTTCCTTCTCCAATGCATGAAAGTGAAAAGTGAAAGGGAAGTCGCTCAGTTATGTCCGACTCTTAGCGACCCCATGGACTGCAGCCTACCAGGCTCCTCCATCCATGGGATTTTCCAGGCAAGAGAACTGGAGTGGGATGCCATTGCCTTCTCCAATCTACAAGGTAGGACATACCAAAATTGTTGAGATTTGTGGCCAAGGTGGGAAACCAGTGTGGACAATATCAGAAGAAGGAGAATCTGATGGTTCCCTACTTACTAATGAAATAAAGAGTTGGAAGGGCCGTTTATTAAAATGAAAAATCTTGGCAGGTTTTCAGGGAACGAAGAGGGGAGGCATGGCTTGTTATGATTCATATAATTTGAGGTCATAATGGAAATGCCATATGGAGGCAAGAAAAGCAAGTTGAAAAGGATCAGCAGGTATTGTAGAACAACCAGGTTATTCTACGACCGTCATAGAATCACTGTGCTGCAGGCGATTCTTGTGTTCTCTCAGAAATCCTCACTGCAGTCCCCTGAGACAGGTTCTGTAATGATGTCCGTGTGACAGATGAGGAAACTATAGCGTAAAGTGATTCAAGGACTCACAACAAGTAGGTGCAAGCTTGAGGGCTTGAAGCTGTCCAACTCCACAGGCTGTGCTTTTTATCATCATGCTATAGACAGTATTATAAAAGAGAGACATCACTTTGTCAACAAAGGTCCATATAGTCGAAGTTGTGGTTTTTCCAGTAGTCACATACAGTTGTGAGAGCTGGACATAAAGAAGGCCGACCATCAAATTGATGCTTTTGAACTGTGGTGCTGGAGAAGACTCTTGAGCGTCCCTTGGATGGCAAGGAGATCAAACCAGTCAATCCTAAAGGAAATCAATCTTGAATAGTCATTGGAAGGACTGATGCTGAAGCTGAAACTCCAATACTTTGGCCACCTGATGTGAAGAGCTCATTGGAAAAGATCCTGACACTGGGAAAGATGGAGGGTAGGAGGAGAAGGGGGCGGCAGAGGATGAGATAGTTGGATGGCATCACCAACTCAATGGACATGAAGTTTGAGCAAACTCTAGGAGATGGTGGGGAACAGGGAAGCCTGGCACGCTGCAGTCCATGGAGTTGCAAAGAGTTGGACACAGCTTAGCAAATGAACAATAAATAAAGCATCCAGAGTGGTAAATTGATTTGGAAATGGGAAGAAAGGACAAAAATAATTGATTTGTTGGCTTTCATATTTAGAGATGCAAATGACCTGTAAACACAATTCTGATAACGAGAGCTGTTCATAATTAGAACATTTTTATTGAATAGGATATTATTTCATTCAAGAATCTATTAATATCTTTTCCAATATTCAAATTGTCTTGCAAGCAGAGCACATAAGTCAGATTAATCTACTGCTTAATCATAATGTTAAAAAGAATGGCTGATTTGGAGTTTTGTTGCTGTTACTTATATTTTTCTTTGAAGGAAGTTTTGTGTACATCGATGTCTCTAGAAGTTTTGAAATGATAAGGCGAGTCAAAACAATCAGTATCAATGGTAGCATGAGTGTTTAAGGATATTGATCTGCATTGCCTGAGGATCCCTTTTTTTCCTACCTTCTCTCTTTAAATTTATAAGAGTCTCTTTCCCAGAAGACTGATATAGAAATCACCAGAATCCTTTCCTCATCTGTAACTAATAATCAAAGTAAAAAAGATCACCATTAACATTAACCTTTTTAAAAAGTACTTTCCCAATTAGGAAGGGATGTTTGTTTTCATACTGCCCCCCCCCCAAAAGTGGTGTCTATGCTCTAAAGCTTCAAATCATCAGTGATGATTAAATATTTCATTATATTAGGGTATTTGGAAAGTAAGAGTGAATAGGAAAAGCTCAAATTTTATAGTAAGGTGCCCTAATTTTAAATCTTGTTTCCATCCTTCCTGATTTTGGTACCCTGTGCATGCTCAGTTGCTTCAGCCTTGTCCTACTCTTTGCGACCCTCCTCTTCTAGGAGATCTTCCCGACCCATCGGATCAAACCTGCATCTCCTGCGTCTTCTGTATTGCAGGTGGATCCTTTACCCACTGAGCCAACTGGGAAGCCCCTTGGTACCCTAGGCAAGTTACTTCACACTTCTGATTTGAGCTTGCCTAGTCATGAAAACAGAGCTTCCCAGGTGGCTTAATGGTAAAGAATCCACCTGCCAGCACAGGAGGCATGCCCTGGGCCAGGAAGATCCCCTGGAGGAGGGAATCGCAACCCACTCCAGTATTCTTGCTTGGGAAATCCCAGGGACAGAGGAGCCTGGTGGGCTACAGTTCATGGAGTCACAAAAAAAGTCAGACACAACATAGCATCTAAACAACAACAACGAATCATGAAAATGGGACTAAGTATCATGGTGAAATTTGGCCAAAAACTGTATTCATTTTCTACTGCCAAGAATCCAACTTCCCCTGAACTTAGAGGCTTAAAGCATCACCAGTTTTTGTTTCCCAGTACAGGAGGTCAGAAATCCAAAATGAGTCTTACTGGGCTAAAGTCAGGTATTTGCAGACTATGTCCCTTCTGGAGTTTCCTTGGTTTTCTTAGCTTCTAGAAGCCGGCTTAGCTGTCTTTGTGGGATTTCCTCAAATCATTCCCCACCTTCTTACTTGTCCTGTTGCATCTGCTGTTTGTAAGATGCACACATTGCTCTCTATACATGTTATAGGGAGACAGTTCAGTAAATGGCAGTAGTTCTCAAGCAGGGGCGATTTTGCTCCCCAACACGAAAATGTCTGGACACATGTTTGGTTGTTACAACTTGGAGATGGTTGGTTGGCATCGGAACATGAACTTGATCAAACTCCGGGAGCTAGTGAAGGACAGAGAAGACTGGCATGCTGCAATCCGTGGGGTTGCAAAGAGTCAAGCACAACTTAGCAACTGAACAACAACAACAACTTGGAGGGGTTGGGTGCTACTGGTATCTAGTTGGTGGAGTCTAGGCATGCTGCCAAACATCCCGCAGCACACATGGTAATTCCCCACAACAGATATCCTCCCTAAAATGGCAGTCCTGAGATTGAAAAAATCCTGGTATCTAGTTTAAGATTATTAATTCCAAAGTTCAAAAGCCTGGCTTCGCACCTGGTTCCACCACCCCTAAGGTAATCTTGGCCATGTGTTGCCTCCTCTCTGAGCCTCAGGTGGTTGGTTTGTTTTTCAGCGTTTTCTTCCTATAGAATGGGAATGATAATTGTTCCCACTACATAGAGTTCTTGTGAGGAGTGAATAAGATAATGTATGTAAAGCTCTTGGAATAGGGCTTGACTCATGGTGAGCATTCAATAAATGTTAGTTCTCATTAGTGCTGTTACTAGAGCTCAGTAAAGACCAGCAACTGATTTCTGACTGTGCTTTTCAGATGCCCTTCAGAATATACTGTTAAGTGTAAGTGAAACCTTGTCAGTGTTTTATAAATATAGTACGTTTAAATCCAACAGTAAGCCAAAGTTTGCCTCAACCATGGTTTAGAAAATCAAGATCTTTGTAGAATCTTAAGACTGGTTGATGAGATATCTAAACCCCAGCCATCATCATGGAGTCTGTCCTCCTTTCACCAGCTCTCACTCAGGCCACAGTGAAGGACATGAGAGTCAATAGCTTCATATCTCAGAGACTGTGTATCAGGTGATCAGACCTCAGCAAAACCACTTAGTATGATGCGCTTCTGGCTAACATAATATACTTTATTGGTTTCAGTGGATACATGTAAATTAAGAGACTTACGAAATCACTAGTTTTACTGTGGTATAATTTCTTTACTTTTGAACATGCCAGTGTGGTTTCAAAAAATATGCTTGCAATGCTGTCTTCCAACTCTGGGCTGTCCAATATGGTAAACACTAGCCACATGTAGCTGTCAATCATTCAAAATGTGGCTATTTCAAACTGAGATGAGCTGTTAAGTATAAATTACATACTGTATTCTGAAGATTTAGCATAAAAAGAATATAACATTTCAATATTTTATGTTGTCACATTGTAATAATATTTCAGATATATGGAGTTGAATAAAATGTATTATTAAAATTCAATTTTACCCATTTCTTTATATTTTTTAAATGGGACTATAATAAAGTTTAAAATTATGTATATACTTCACAATTAATATCTACTGGGCAATGCCATGCCAAATTTTCCTCTATTGCTTTTTATTATATTGTTGTATTATTCTGAATCAGACACAGTATGAAACAATATGTTTTAAATAAATACAGCATACCAATGGACACAAGGAGGAATTGCAAGGGAGTTCGATTAAAAGATGAAATTTCTGTTACCATAGGTACTATTTCTCAAGGCTTAATTTGTGGACCACCTGCATCATATTCCCTTGGGTTGATTGTAGAAAATGCATATTCCTGGTTTTCAGTTAGCTACAATTGCTGAGAATCTCTGTGTCCAGGAACCTGGATTTTTAACAAATTTCTGCTTGGTCCTCACTTGTACTAAAGTTTGAAATCACTGACAGACAAACTTCTCGAGACTAAAGAAAGAATAAAGGGACAAATACGTAGACACATGAACAACGGTATTACACATGATACCATGCACCACCATACCTACTAACTAGTGTAGTGGATGTAGAGAGTCTCAAATTCCAATATCACTTCCAAAGTCACGGTGTACCTCATAGCTTTCTGGGATGCATATCTTATCCAGAAAACATAAATGGGATTTAGCCATCTCTGTCTTCACCCTGTTAAGTTATTCATAGGCCAAACTGCAAGAAAAGGTGTTAGTTTCTTAGAAGAAAACAGTGATTATTATGTGTCTCTTTTGAACAACAAACTTCATTGCAGGAAAGGGGTGTGTGTGTGTATACATGTGTGTGTGTGTGTGTGTGTGTGTGTGTATATATATATATATATACATATATATATATATACATATATATATATATACATATATATATATGTATCTTTTATTACTGAGTTAGCTAAATAAAGTACATATTAGAAATCCAAAGAAATCATTTGTGTGATAAATAAACTTGCTTATTACTAAGCTACTATGATTATAGCAGTTTTATGAAATTTTAATTACATTATGCGCCTACTCAAATATTGGTTTGGGCATTAATTGAGTTACTTGAGAAGCATTTCATGAAATGGGAGATAAAAATGAAATGGTTTATTTACTTTTCCCAATGCATTAAAATAAAATTCACTAGGGAAACTCATGAGAATAAAATGAGAGCCCTACCTAGAAATCTCATTCAGTAGAAACCATGAGCAGGTTTTCAGCTGTACAAGTTACCTCCTATGATTAAATAGCATCATGATTATGCTCACAACAATGCTTAAAATACAGTATATATGACTTAGAAGTAAGTTACAGTTTACTGATTCTTGCTGAAGAATTGATGCTTTTGAACTGTGGTGTTGGAGAAGACTCTTGAGAGTCCCTTGGACTACAAGGAGATCCAACCAGTCCATTCTGAAGGAGATCAGCCCTGGGATTTCTTTGGAGGGAATGATGCTGAAGCTGAAGCTCCAGTACTTTGGCCACCTCATGCGAAGAGTTGACTCATTGGAAAAGACTCTGATGCTGGGAGGGATTGGGGGCAGGAGGAGAAGGGGACAACAGAGGATGGGATGGCTGGATGGCATCACTGACTCGATGGATGTGAGTCTGAGTGAACTCTGGGAGTTGGTGATGGACAGGGAGGCTTGGTGTGCTGCAATTCATGGGGTCGCAAAGAGTTGGACACGACTGAGCAACTGAACTGAACTGAACTGAACTTGCAACATCATAAGATGAGAAACCAAATGTTGTGGTTATTAGGTGGGCAAGATGCCTCTTAATCCTATTCAAAACCATTGTCTTTTTTTGTCAGGTCGAGTAATTAATAGAAAGAATGGATGAGAAGATGGTAGTAAAATTGTAAGAAGTAAAAGGAAGGTAAAGTCAGAGACTGACATTGAATTGAAGTGAGAGCTGTGCGTGGTGCTATTGAATGTTTTCTGTTCCAGTGATTTCTTTCCTATTATAAATTACATGCGACAGTGACTTTGCTAAAAACCTAGATATCAAACCATTGTATTCTTTCATATATATTTATTTTTTAAACTATCCTTAAAGGATTCTAATTTCAAGTTAGTATCCCAGATTGGGATGGAAATTTCAAGGGATAGCCAAGTATTCACTTTATTCAAGAACAGCCTTTAAACAAATATTGTCAGCTATATGGTGACAGATTACTTGTCAGTTATCAAATCAGTTGTATCATTAGACACTTAAAAAAATATTTTTTGGAACCTAACTGGAACACCTCTGAATTAGCTCTATATTTATCTATAGCCAGAAGTGATAACCTTAAAAACTACCTTCAGAGCACAAGTTTTCACATACCTGTGATACTCTGAAAATTTCAACTATCTTTATATATGATGTTATTGCCTCTTTATATATAATATAATATTATATTGTATTTATTATATAAAGCCCATATTAAGGGGCTTCCTGGTAGCTCAGTGGTAAAGAATCTTCCTGCCAAATGCAAGAGACGTGGGTTAAATCCATGGGTCCGGAAGATCCCCTGAAGCAGTTTCAAAATGGCGACACACTCCAGTGTTCTTGCCTGGGAAATCCCATAGACAGAGGAGCCTGGTGGGCTACAGTCCGTGCGGTGGCAAAGGGTCTGACATGACTTAGGGACTAAAAGTTACCTTCAAGAAAGAAAAACTATGTAAATGCTCACAAAAGTCAATACTTAGGGCTTCCCTGATAGCTCAGCTGGTAAAGAATCCACCTGCAATGCAGGAGACTCTGGTTTGAATCCTGGGTTGGGAAGATCTGCTGGAGAAGGGATAGGCTACCCACTCTAGTAGTCTTGGCCTTCCCTTGAGGCTCAGCTGGTAAAGAATCGCCTGCAATGCGGGAGACCTGCGTTCTAGCCCTGGGTTGGGCAGATCCCCTGGAGAAGAGAAAGACTACCCACTCCAGTATTCTGGCCTAGAGAATCCCATGGAGTCTATAGTCCATGGAGTCACAAAGAGTTGGACACGACTGAGCGCCTTTCACTTTCCAGTGAAGAACTTTTGGTTTTTAAAGACTTTTACAAATATAGAGTTGCCTTGCTTAAAAAAGAAATGATAATATTCTCAAGTAGTAGTTGTTGTTTGTTGTTCAGTCCCTTAGTCGTGTCTGACTGTTTACAACTCCATGGACTGCAGCACGCCAGGCTTCCCAGTCTTTCACTGTCTCCTAGACTTTGCTCAAACTCATGTCCATTGAGTCAGTGATCTCATCCCCAACCATCTCATCCTCTGCTTCTCCCTTTTCCTCCTGTCTTCAATCTTTCCCAGCATCAGGGTCTTTTCCAATGAGTCAGCTCTTCACATCAGATGGCCAAAGTATTGGAGCTTCAGCTTCAACATCAGTCCTTCCAATTGAATATTCAAGGTTGATTTCCTTTACAATTGACTGGTTTGACCTCTTTGCTGTCCAAGGTACTCTCAAGAGTCTTCTCCAGCACCACAGTTTGAAAGCATAAATTATTTGGTGTTCAGCTTTCTTTATAGTCCAACTCTCACATCTGTACATGACCCCTGGAAAAAACCAAGCAGTTGAAGCAGAGACAGATCTCTTATGATCTTAACTGTGATAGCTAACCCTTTAAGATAATTCCCATGGCATGCAAGTGTATTCCAAATGTTGATATACTTTAGATATTTTAAATTAATTTAAGTATAGCCACTTTTTCTTAATAATTGTCAAACAAAACTCTGAAACAGAAAGCAAGCCCAGTTGAATCTCTGGTCCCTATATAATTTATTTAAGCATTAAAGCCTAAAATACTAATTAAAGTCAACCAGTTTCATTTCAGTTAAATTTGAACTCCAGTGATTCTTTCTTAATTAGTAGAATTAGCTACAAATTAACTAACTTAACTGCCACAGCTGACTGACTCATAGATTTAATGTTCATAGATTGTTAAGACTTCAGGCAACTTACCATGTTATTGTAATGACTGTTTTTAAAAATGTTGTTATATATATAAATTGGTTTGATTGAAAAAAATGATGTCCACAATACAAAATTCCAATGAGCAAGATTTTTCAGGCAAATAAAAAGAGAAAAGCTTAGAAAGGCTTCAGAAAATTGAATGACAAAGAAAATCCTCTTGATGTTCTCAGAGCTTTGGGAGGTTATGAAGGTGATAGATTCTAAATTAGAAGCATTCAATTCACATATTTAAAAAAAAAATTGGAAAATGATTTCTTTTGCAGAAAAAGAAGAAACATCAGGGCATATGAAAAGGGATCTTGCAGTTGGGTCCTGACTGACTTGCAATTAAAAATGAAAGAGCAATTGAACATGTCAGAAAACATTCGATTCTCTATGCATTGGGCATGCCTGAATAGATTGTCAAAAGACAGAATTTCTCCTTTAATGTTTTGAGAAAAGCACTGACTTGCCCAATACATATTAGGGATAAGGAAAAAATTGTAGAAGTGTTTAATATAAAGCCAAAATTTTCACAGCCTGCGTTGTGACTTAATCACTTAACATTTACATAGGAAAGAAAATGCTTTATTTATTCAGATAAAGTCTTAGAGTTATGTTTTTTCATTTCCTTATCTCAGTTCACATCTGCTGACATGACAGGTGAGTCAAACAAACAAGAGTAACAAAATTTTAAGGATACTAAACAGTCTTTTTGTTGTTGTTGTTCTTTGTTCAGTCCAACTGTTCGTGACCCGGTGGACTGCAGCATGCCAGGCTCCTCTGTCCTTCATTAGCTTCTGGCATTTGCTCAAACTCATGTCCATTCAGTCAATAATGCCATCCAACCATCTCATCCTCTGCTGCCCCTTCTCCTCCTGCTCTCATCTTTCCCATCATCAGGGTCTTTTCCAGTGAGCTCTTCACATCATGTGGCCAAAGTATTGGAGCTTCAGCTTCAGCATCAGTCCTTCCAATGAGTATTCAGGGTTGATTTCCTTTAGAACTGACTGGTTGGATCTCCTTGGGACTTTCAAGAGTTTTTTCCAGCACCAACACCACAGTTTGAAAGCATCAGTTCTTCAAAACTCAGCCTTCTTTATGTTCCAACTCTCTGTATTTTTTTTCATATTAATGAACAAACACATGCTGCTAACTGTATAACATACAGTATCTTACTTCATGCTCACAAATACTGGAAAGTAAATATAAACATTTTCTCCATTTTGCAGAGAAGGAAACTGAGGCAAAGAAACCATAATCACCTTTCAGAGCTCACAAGATCAAGTGGCACAGCTGTGGTTTTTGTGGAAACTCACTTAAATTTACCTTTTTTATGTAGATTAAGAAAAAATATGTACAATTTATGCAAAACAGTGGGAAGAAAAGTTTTTTCTTCAATTTTTAAAGATTTTTTTTATTCTTGCTCTGCACTCCTAAACCATTTTATTTCAATGTCTGGGTTTGATACTAATTTTCCACCTTACATTATTTACATACTCTTCTTACATTCCCGTTGAACTGTAAAATTTAACTAGTTTCTTAGCTTTATTCTTTTTCTACATACATCTGTTTCAATTTCATAAAAAAGCCATTTCTTAAAAAATAAAAGAAAATACCATATTTGTCTTTTTTTCTAGCCTTTTTCCACCTTCTCTCATATTTTTTTTTAAATTTTGTGGCAGAGAAGGCCTCCTCTGTAGGCTTTATAGACAAGGTATTAGATGTAGTATGGATGGATGGATGTTGGGATAAATAGATAGAAATCAGGTATTACGAATCACATTGAGTTGAATAATGCCTTTAGATCGTAGTGTCAGATACAACAAATAAATAGCAGGAAAAAAAGGGTGAGTGAAATGTGCTTATAAATACACTTATAATTAAACATTGAACACTGAACATATTTAGTATGAGTTTTAAATTTTAGGCATGATAATGGTATTGTGGTTATGTTTTTTTAAGAATCGCTTGAGATCAACATATAGTGAAATATTTGTGAATGAAATTAAAAGATATCTAGCACTTGATTTAAAGTAATTGACCCCCATGGGAGGAACGGAGAGTAGACATCCAAGATTGGTTTTCTTAATAATTGCTGAAGCTGAATTATAAGTGTGTGGAGGATCTCCCTGTTTCTCTAGATGTTAGAGATTTTCCAAAATAAAAAAAAAATTGAGAAGAGTTTTGATATATAATTGGTACTTCATAACTGAACAATCTCATTTCCCACCTTCTCATGAAGTGCTATCATTAGATGTGAGCAACAGACCCTAAAAAATCTGCTGTAACACAAACATATGCTATGCTTGATTCAATAAACACACTGAATATCTAAAATAGCCCATACAAAACTTCTTTTATATCTGAAATACAAAATGTTTGAGCAGCTACATAAAAAAGAAGTTAAGACAAATTTTCAAATGAGTAGGTAGAAACTGAATAGTGTGGTAGAACAAGGGTGGATGCAGGAAATATTGTTCTTCAGTGATCTTTAACATCCTTTGTAACTCAAAAACTTGTTTTTTTTCAGATCCACTGGCCCACCATGTGAATTCATCAGAGAGATGTCAGTTGTGGCCTGTGATTAGGGTACAAGCCAATGGTTTGAAATGTTGGCAGTGGCAGTCCAGTACGCTGCTTCTGAGATATATCTTGACACTCTTGTCAGTAGTGGATTTTGTTTTTATTTTCAAAGCCATGTATAAAACATGGAAAAGATGAGTGATTTCTGAAGCAGTCAAAATATCAACTTATTCCATGTGAATGAACCAAGGCACATTTTTGTGCAGCTGCTGTGCCTGTCCTCAGAGAGAGATGATATGCCAATCATTCCAGTCCTAATAAGACCATCCAGGAAATGGTATATTCATCCCTAAAGATACTTAAATAAATACTCTTTTGTAGGATATATCTCAGGTTTCCAGGGCCCTATCTGAGAGAACAGGTAATATATTCGTAGCTTGGTTACTCTGTATGACTTTAAAACGTATGTTTAAATTGGTCTTTAAAACTGTATAGAATTTTCAGTTCAGTTCAGTCACTTAGTCGTGTCTCTCTTTGCCACCCCATGAATTGAAGCACACCAGGCCTCCCTGTCCATCACCATCTCCCGGTGTTCACTCAGATTCATGTCCATCGAGTCAGTGAGGCCATCCAGCCATCCCATCCTCTGTTGTCCCCTTCTCCTCCTGCCCCCAATCCCTCCCAGCATCAGAGTCTTTTCCAATGAGTCAACCCTTCACATGAGGTGGCCAAAGTACTGGAGCTTCAGCTTTAGCATCATTCTTTCCAAAGAAATCCCAGGGCTGATCTCCTTCAGAATGCACTGGTTGGATCTCCTTGTAGTCCAAGGGACTCTCAAGAGTCTTCTCCAACACCACAGTTCAAAAGCATCAATTCTTTGGCACTCAGCTTTCTTCACAGTCCAACACTCACATCCGTACATGACCACTGGAAAAACCATAGCCTTGACTAGACAGACCTTTGTTGGCAAAGTAATGTCTCTGCTTTTGAATATGCTTTATAGGTTGGTCATAACTTTTCTTCCAAGGAGTAAGCGTCTTTTAATTTCATGGCTGCAGTCAACATCTGCAGTGATTTTGGAGCCCAGGAAAATAAAGTCTGACACTGTTTCTACTGTTTCCCCATCTATTTCCCATGAAGTGATGGGACCAGATGCCATGATCTTCATTTTCTGAATGTTGAGCTTTAAGCCAACTTTTTCACTCTCCTCTTTTACTTTCATCAGGAGGCTTTTTAGTTCCTCTTCACTTTCTGCCATAAGGGTGGTGTCATCTGCGTATTTGAGGTTATTGATATTTCTCCCAGCAATCTTAATTCCAGCTTGTGCTTTTTCTAGCCCAGCGTTTCTCATGATGTGCTCTGCATAAGTTAAATAAGCAGGGTGACAATATACAGCCTTGACGTACTCCTTTTCCTATTTGGAACAAGTCAGTTGTTCCATGTCCAGTTCTAACTGTTGCTTCCTGACCTGCATATAGGTTTCTCAAGAGGCAGGTCAGGTGGTCTTGTATTCCCATCTCTTTAAGAATTTTCCAAGTTTATTGTGATCCACATAGTCAAAAGCTTTGGCATAGTCAATATAGAACTTTAGTATGGTGCAATATGATGGTAAAATCAGTTTTGATTATTGTATTAGTAGAGTCTTTGTCTACGCTCAGTTGCTTCAGTTGTATATATACTGTAGCCCTCCAGGCTCCTCTGTCCATGGGGTTTCCCAGGCAAGAATACTGGAGTGGGTTGCCATTTCCACCTCCAGGGGATCTTCCCAATCAAAGGACTGAACCTGCGTCTCCTGCGTCTTCTGCATTGCAGGTGGATTCTTTACTCACTGAGCCACCTGAGAAACCCAGTCTCTCTTTAGCAATTCCTAATGAACAGAAATCCCTTACACGATGCCATCTGAGCTGGTCAGCCATATGTAGGGAAGATATCTGAACACTGAAGAGAATCCCTAAGTCTGGGCTGGGATGCAAAGTTTACCATCTTATTACCTCCTTGTCTTAACGTGAAACGTAGCTGGTATCCTCATTCATGATCACAGAAAGCCTTTCACACAAAGGGTAGCCAAGCTAAGACAGTCATCTATTGCTTCAGAACAAATTACTCTGAAACTCACTTAGTATCTTAAAACAGCACACATTTATTGTCTCCATGTGTCAATGGTCAGGAATTTGGGTGAAGCTTAGCTGGGGGTCTCTACCTCAGGGTCTCTCTTAAGGCTACAGTCAAGGTGTCAGTTAGGTCTGTGGTCTCATGTGAAGGCGTTCATGGCTTAAGATCTGCTTCCAAGCTCACCTGTGGGCTTTTGTACTGAGAGCCTTAGGTCTGCATTGACTTTTGTTGGAGCCTTCCTTGTCACACGGGCTTCTCCACAGGGAAACTCAGCACATGTCAGCTGCCTTCCCACAAAATGAGCAGACAAGAGAGGGAAAGAAAAAAGATTCCCATAGGGCCCTCTCTTTGCATGGTTTTGATGACCCCAGTATCTGTGGATTGCATATAGAGTTTCCATGTCTCTCTTCATCCAAAAAAAAAAAAAATGTATACAGCTTAAGGCAAAAACAATAAATTCTGGTTGTAGGAGTGAACAGTGATTCTCTCTCAATTGCTACACAATTCCATGCAGTGCATGATCTACCCAGAAACCCATCTTAGAAGTGTAGGGGAGTGTCTAAAGGTAGTAAATGAGGCAAAAATTGTTAGAATCAAAATCAGATGCCTCAAGAAGCTGCCTTATTCCACTGAGAACCTACATACCAGATACTCACGACTGACACACTACTAAAAGTCACATCCCTCATCTCACGCTCACTGGATACAAACTTCATTCAGTAGAATCAGTTCAGGTCAGTTCAGGTCAGTTCAGTCACTCAGTCGTGTCAAGCTGTTTACAACACCATGAATCGCAGCATGCCAGGCCTCCCTGTCCATCACCAACTCCCGGAGTTCACTCAGACTCACGTCCATCGAGCCAGTGAGGCCATACCGCCATCTCATTCTCTGTCAACCCCTTCTCCTCCTGCCCCCAATCCCTCCCAGCATCAGAGTCTTTTCCAATGAGTCAACCCTTCACATGAGGTGGCCAAAGTACTGGAGTTTCAGCTTTAGCAGCATTCCTTCCAAAGAAATCCCAGGGCTGATCTTTTTCAGAATGGACTGGTTGGATCTCCTTGCAGTCCAAGGGACTCTCAAGAGTCTTCTCCAACACCACCGTTCAAAAGCATCAATTCTTCGGCACTCAGCTTTCTTCACAGTCCAACTCTCACATCCATACATGACCACTGGAAAAACCATAGCCTTGACTAGACGGACCTTAGTTAGGAAAGTAATGTCTCTGCTTTTGAATATGCTATCTAGGTTGGTCATAACTTTTCTTCCAAGGAGTAAGCGTCTTTTAATTTCATGGCTGCAGTCAACATCTGCAGTGATTTTGGAGCCCCCCAAAATAAAGTCTGACACTGTTTCCACTGTTTCCCCATCTATTTCCCATGAAGTGATGGGACCAGATGCCATGATCTTCGTTTTCTGAATGTTGAGCTTTAAGCCAACTTTTTCGCTCTCCACTTTCACTTTCATCAAGAGGCTTTTTAGTTTCTCTTCACTTTCTGCCATAAGGGTGGTGTCATCTGCATTCTGAGGTTATTGATATTTCTCCCGGCAATCTTGGTTCCATCTTGTACTTCTTCCAGCCTAGCATTTCTCATGATGTGCTCTGCATAATCACCTGCATCTAAATCACAGAGTTCCTCATAGGAAAGCCTGAGGTTTCCATTACAGCCATATTGTGGTTCATTTCTGCCCTCTGTCCACATCTGTTCATCCAACTTAGTCCTCACTAAACCTTCTGCACTCAAATATTTGCCTCAGAATCTGTTTCCAGGAACCCAACTGAAAGATGCCTGCAAACCCAAACATCAGGAGCTTTTAAAACACACACACACACACACACACACATACACACACACACACTTTTCCCTTTCCCCGTCTCTCCAGTCTTGTTTCTTGTGACTGTTCTATGCTGCTGCACTAAAAAGCCTCAAGAAATGGGCAGGCACTAACTCTCACCTGAGGATGAGTTAGCAGGAAGAACTAAGGACAGTTGAAGGAGGGAAGGCTCTAATTTTGCACATTAGTAGTCAAGACTATGGTTTTTCCAGTACTCATGTATGGGTGTAAGAGTTGGACTATAAAGAAAGCTGAGCACCTAAGAATTTATGCTTTTGAACTGTAGTGTTGGAGAAGACTTTTGATAGTCCCTTGGACTGCAAAGAAATCCAACAAGTCCATCCTAAAGGAGATCAGTCCTAGGTGTTCATTGGAGGAACTGATTTTGAAGCTGAAACTCCAATATTTTGGCTACCTGATGCAAAGAGCTGGCTCATTGGAAAAGACCCTGATGTTGGGGAAGATTGAGGGCAGCAGGAGAAAGGGACAACAGAGGATGAGATGGTTGGATGGCATCACGTTGGATGGCATCACCAACTCAATGGACATGAGTTTGGGTGGACTCAGGAGTTGGTGATAGACAGGGAAGCCTGGCGTGCTGCGGTTCATGGGGTTGCAAAGAGTCAGACACGACTGAGTGACTGAACTGAACTGAGACACTGTCCTTGTCCTGGCTCTCTGGTTTGATTGAAACACTTTTTAGGAATGTTGTGTTATTTTTCCTGAAATAACTCAGTCACAAATCCCACAACTAAGTTCTCCCATCCCCAAATATCCCCCTTCTTTGAAGTTCCATGCTAATACCTGCTAGCTTTCAGTGGTTCTTCTCATGCAGCCAGGCCAGTCGTGGGATGAATTGCCTCTGTATAAGGGAGTTTATAATTCCAGCACATCTCAAGTAGCGAAACAAATTCTAGTTGTGTCTATCTCCTTGGTATTTTGAACAAAGACCAAATTTAAACATAAGATGCGTGGGTATCTGTTAAATCACTTCAGGTCATGTTCACCTCTTTGCAACCCCATGGGCTATAGCCTGCCAGGCTCCTCTGTCCATGGAATTCTCCAGGCAAGGATACCAGAGTGGCTTCCCATGCCCTCTTCCAGGAGATCTTCCTGATGTAGGGATCAAAGCTGTGTCTCTTATGTCTCCTGGATTGACAGGCAGGTTCTTTTCCATTAGTGCCACCTGGGAAGCCCCAAATATAAGATACGTAGGTTTTATTTTTCTTGTTTTACAGCCATTAGACAGTTTAAAGGAGAAGGCAATGGCAACCCACTACAGTACTCTTGCCTGGAAAATCCCATGGATGGAGGAGCCTGGTGGACTGCAGTCCATGGGGTCGCTAAGAGTCAGACACGACTGAGCAACTTCACTTTCACTTTTCACTTTCATGCATTGGAGAAGGAAATGGCAACCCACTCCAGTGTTCTTGCCTGGAGAATCTCAGGGACAAGGGAGCCCAGTGGGCTGCCGTCTATGGGGTTGCACAGAGTTGGACACGACTGAACCGACTTAGCAGCAGCAGCAGACAGTTTTAAAAAATTGTACCTTATCCATAAGGACTTTCAGTAAGTATGATGTTCTTTATGTTCTTGTATTTCAAAGGGTCTGTTAGTTGTAATTTGTAATTCTTACAGGGATGAATATTGCTTTTTATTATGTTTGGTGAGTCATGGTCATGATGAGTTGTTTGTAATTTTGATTGTAGATTCATCCTCAGTAGGACTTCACTTGTGGAATAGTAGGTAAATTGGACTTTGGGTGATTCCTTCCAGAAAAGATTTTTGTGTGCTTTCAATAGACTTCACGGAGGTGACATTGGGACATTGACTGGGACCATTTGGGGGAAGAATCCTGGGATCACAAAAGTGAAATAAATTTGCATTTCAAACTCAAGTGAGAACAAGCCGAACGTTAAAATTTTCTAAAGAGTCTGGTTTGTCTTTTCCTATTCAGAGCTTATACTGTCTCCATTGTACTCAGTTCATTTAAGTGGCTCAGTCATGACCAACTCTTTGTGACCCCATAACCGCAGCACACCAGGCCCCCCTGTCTATCACCAACTCCCAGAGTTCACCCAAACTCATGTGCATCGAGTCGGTGAAGCCATCCAACTATCTCATCCTCTGTCATCCCCTTCTCCTCCTGCCCTCAATCTTTCCAAACATCAGGGTCTTTCCCAATGAGTAAGCTCTTTGCATTAGGTGGCCAAATTACTGGAGTTTCAGCTTCAACATCAGTCCTTCCAATGAACACCCAGGACTGATCTCCTTTAGGATGGACTGGTTGGATCTCCTTGCTGTCCAAGGGACTCTCAAGAGGCTTCTCCAACACCACAGTTCAAAAGCATCAATTCTTTGGCACTCAGCTTTCTTTATAGTCCAACTCACACATCCATACATGACCACTGGAAAAACCATAGCCTTGACTAGATGGACCTTTGTTGGCAAAGTAATGTCTCTGCTTTTTTTAATACACTGTCTAGGTTGGTCATAACTTTCCTTCCAAGGAGTAAGCGTCTTTTAATTTCATGGCTGCAGTCACCATCTGCAGTGATTTTGGAGCCCAGAAAAATAAAGTCAGCCACTGTTTCCCCATCTATTTGCCATGAAGTGATGGGACCAGATGCCATGATCTTCGTTTTCTGAATGTTGAGCTTTAAGCCAACTTTTTCACTCTCTTTCACTTTCATCAAGAGGCCCTTTATAGTTCTTCACTTTCTGCCATAAGGGTGGTGTCATCTGCATATCTGAGGTTATTGATATTTCTCCTGGAAATCTTGATTCCAGCTTGTGCTTCCTCCAGACCAGCATTTCTCATGATGTACTCTGCATATAAGTTAAATAAGCAGGGTGACAATAGACAGCCTTGACGTATTCCTTTTCCTATTTGGAACCAGTCTGTTGTTTCCTGTCCGGTTCTAACTGTTGCTTCCTGATCTGCATACAGATTTCTCAAGAGGCAGGTCAGGTGGTCTGGTATTCCCATCTCTTTCAGAATTTTCCAGCTTATTGTGATCCACACAGTCAAAGGCTTTGGCATAGTCAAAAAAGCAGAAATAGATGTTTTTCTGGAACTCTCTTGCTTTTTCCATGATCCAGCGGATGTTGGCAATTTGATCTCTGGTTGCTCTGCCTTTTCTAAAACCAGCTTGCTTGCAGATTTTTGGATCGCAGACATTCTGACTGATGTGAAGTGGTACCTCATTGTGGTTTTGATTTGCATTTCTCTAATAGTGAGTGATGTTGAGCATCTTTTCATGTGTTTGTTAGCCATCTGTATGGTGTGGAGAAAAGGGAACCCTCCTACACTGTCGGTGGGAATGCAAACTAGTACAACCACTATGGAAAACAGTGTGGAGATTCCTTAAAAAATTGCAAATAGAACTGCCATATGACCCAGCAATCCCACTGCTGGGCATACACACCGAGGAAACCAGAATGGAAAGAGACACATGTACCCCAATGTTCATCGCAGCACTGTTTGTAATAGCCAGGACATGGAAACAACCTAGATGTCCATCAGCAGATGAATGGATAAGAAAGCTTTGGTACATATACACAATGGAGTATTACTCAGCCGTTAAAAAGAATACATTTGAATCAGTTCTGTTGAGATGGATGAAACTGGAGCTGATTATACAGAGTGAAGTAAGCCAGAAAGAAAACCACCAATACAGTATACTAACACATATATATGGAATTTAGAAAGATGGCAATGACGACCCTGTGTGCAAGACAGCAAAAAAGACACAGATGTGTATAGCAGACTTTTGGACTCAGAGGGAGAGGGAGAGGGTGGGATGATTTGGGAGAATGGTATTGAAACGTATACTATCACGTAAGAATCGAATCACCAGTCTATGTCCGATGCAGGATACAGCATGCTTGGGGCTGGTTCACAGGGATGACCCAGAGGGATGTTGTGGGGAGGGAGGTGGGAGGGGGGTTCATGTTTGGGATCGCATGTACACCTGTGGTGGATTCATGTCAATGTATGGCAAAACCAATACAGTATTGTAAAGTAAAATAAAGTAAAAATAAAAATTTAAAAAATAAATAAATAAATAAAACCAGCTTGAACATCAGGGAGTTCACGGTTCACGTATTGCTGAAGCCTGGCTTGGAGAATTTTGAGCATTACTTTACTAGCATGTGAGATGAGTGCAATTGTGCGGTAGTTTGAGCATTCTTTGACATTGCCTTTCTTTGGGATTGGAATGAAAACTGACCTTTTCCAGTCCTGTGGCCACTGCTGAGTTTTCCAAATTTGCTGGCATATTGAGTGTAGCCGTTTCACAGCATCATCTTTCAGGATTTGAAACAGCTCAACTGGAATTCCATCACCTCCACTAGCTTTGTTCGTAGTGATGCTTTCTAAGGCCCACTTGACTTCACATTCCAGGATGTCTGGCTCTAGGTGAGTGTTCACACCATCATGATTATCTGGGTAGTGAAGATCCTTTTTGTACAGTTCTTCTGTGTATTCTTGCCACCTCTTCTTAACATCTTCTGCTTCTGTTAGGTCCCTACCATTTCTGTCCTTTATTGAGCCCATCTTTGCATAAAATGTTCCCTTGGTATCTCTAATCTTCTTGAAGAGATCTCTAGTCTTTCCCATTCTATGTTTTCCTCTATTTCTTTGCATTGATCACTGAGGAAGTCTTTCTTATCTCTCCTTGCTATTCTTTGGAACTCTCCATTTAAATGGGTATATCTTTCCTTTTCTCCTTTGTTTTTTGCTTCCTTTCTTTTCACAGCTATTTGTAAGGCCTCCTCAGACAGCCATTTTGCTTTTTTGCATTTCTTTTTCTTAGGAATGGTCTTGATTCCTGTCTCCTGTACAATGTCACGAACCTCCATCCATAGTTCTTCAGGCATTCTATCTATCAGATCTAGTCCCTTAAATCTATTTCTTACTTCCACTGTATAGTCAGAAGGGATTTGATTTAGGTCATACCTGAATGGCCTAGTGGTTTTCTCCACTTTCTTCAATTTCAGTCTGAATTTGGCAATAAGGAGTTCATGATCCAAGCCACAGTCAGCTCCCAGTCTTGTTTTTGCTGATTATATAGAGCTTCTTCATCTTTGGCTGCAAAGAATATAATCATTCTGATTTCAGTGTTGACCATCTGGTGGTGTCCATGTGTAGAGTCTTCTCTTGTGTTGTTGGAAGAGGGTGTTTGCTATGACCAGTGCGCTCTCTTGGCAGAACTCTATTAGCCTTTGCCCTGCTTCATTCTGTACTCCCAGATCAAATTTGCCTGTTACTCCAGGTGTTTCTTGACTTCCTACTTTTGCATTCTAGTCCCCTATAATGAAAAGGACATCTTTTTTGGGTGTTAGTTCTAAAAGGTCTTATAGGTCTTCATAGAACTGTTCAACTTCAGCTTCTTTAGCATTACTGGATGGGATATTGACTTGGATTACCATGATATTTAATGGTTTGCCTTGGAAACAAACAGAGATTTCTGTAGTTTTTGAGACTGCATCCAAGCACTGTATGTCAGACTCTCTTGTTGACTATGATGGCTACTCCATTTCTTCTGAGGGATTCCTGCCCACAGTAGTAGATATAATGGTCATCTGAGTTAAATTCACCCATTCCAGTCCATCTTAGTTCACTGATTCCTAGAATGTCTATGTTCACTCTTCTCATCTCCTGTTTGACCATTTCCAATTTGCCTTGATTTATGGGCCTGACATTCCAGGTTCCTATGCAATATTGCTTTTTACAGCATCAGACCTTGCTTCTATCACCAGTCCCATTCACAACTGGGTGTTGTTTTTGCTGTGGCTCCATCCCTTCTTTCTTTCTGGAGTTATTCTCCACTGATCTCCAGTAGCATATTGGGCACCAACCAACCTGGGGAGTTCATCTTTCAGTGTCCCGTCATTTTGCCTTTTCATACTGTTCATGGGGTTCTCAAGGCAAGAATACTGAAGTGGTTTGCCATTCCCTTTTCCAGTGGACATTCTGTCATAACTCTCCACCATGACCCATACATCTTGGGTGGCCCCACACAGCATGGCTTAGTTTCATTGAGTTAGACAAGGCTGTGTTCCATGTGATCAGATTAGCTAGTTGTCTGTGACTGTAGTTTCAATCTGTGCCCTCTGATTCCCTCTCTCAGTGCCTACTGTCTTACTTGGTTTTCACTTACCTTGGACTTGGGGTCTCTCTTCATGGCTGCTCCAGCAAAGCGCAGCCGCTGCTCCTTACCTCGGGCGCAGGGTAGCTCCCTTGTACTAATGGGTCATTTTTTTTTCCCTCAATACGTCACAGAATGTTAGCTTACTCATATGCTGATAAATGCCTAACAACAGCTCTTTGGGGGAAAAAAATATATATATATATCCCATGAACTGTAACACATCAGGCTCCTCTTTCCATTGAATTCTCCAAGCAAGAATAGTGGAGTGGATAGCCGTTCCTTTGTCCAGGGGATCTTCCTGACCCAGGTATTGAACCCTGGTTTCTGGCATTGCTGACAGATTATCATCTGAGCTACCAGGGAAGCCCTATAAAACCATAGATTTATTATACATTTTAATAACAAGGATATAGTATACCTATTATAAGTGATAATAAAATATAAAATACTCAATTTTAAGTTCTATATGGCCACTAGATTCTCATAGAATGTTTCTATGGAAATAATTAAAGATCCCCAAATGACAATAAACAGAGGCTCTGTATTTAGAGCTTGCCCTATCAAGTCAGCTTTCACAGGCACTTGGCAGAGATTCAATGGCATTCAATTTAGGGCAGTGGGAAAGCTTTACTGTGGGGGAAGAGGGAGGTGGGAGGTTTCAGATATGCTCTGATTGGAGGCTGTTGGGAAGAGGAGGCTGTCATCTTACATGATGAGGTTGGGGGAGGGGGCATATTTTGTTCTCTCTGATTCATCCTCGGTTGGAAGGCAGGATGAAAAATAGCGAAGCTTGAAGACATTGCCCAAGTCCTGAGTGTTCTGGGTCAGTTGCTGCAGAGCTTGTGGATCAGAGTTTTGTTGTCATGTATGATCTAGTCACAGTCCGTTTGTATATTCAGTCATTCACTTTCATTGAGTTGTGCTGGATTCTCATAGCTGTAGCCTGCCTATGGTTGTCAATGACAAATAAGTGCAGTTACAGCATGAGTATTGGTTGGTATTTCCATTTTTGTTAGCAAGTCACAACAAAGATAAATGCATGTTGGAATTACATTTGTTCATCAATAATATGAGTAACTGCTAAGTGGAATAAACTGGATTTCAAACACTCAAATTTTTTGGTGCAACTCACAATGTATTAAGTATAGACATGCTACATTTTTAAGGTTAATCTTTGTTAGTAACAAAATCTCCATAATGTTCCTAAGTCTAGCCAGACAGTCAAGCAGTAAATGAAGCCCTGTGGCATTCGTCATCTTCTGTAGTATAATGCTACTATCATGGCCAGTTTTCAATGTACCAATGTGATGTTACTGAACATGAGTTTGGAAGAAATGTGTCAAACAACATTTTATAATATTTTCACTCTAGAGAGAGAATAGACATTAGTAACCACAAATGTAATAAATAATTGGGGAAAGTGAATTTTGAGAATTTATTATTTTAATACAATTTATTTTATTGCAAAATTGCATAGTTTAAAATAATGGCTCTGTTTGGCAACACATTTATGAAAGTTGTGAAGATGTAACAGTTGCCTACAGATCTTTGATGTAAACACACACACAGTTTATATCAATAAGCAAAATACCGCTGTAGTCTTCCTGTTTTTGAGAATCTCAGTGTGGATTTTTGTTCCATCTTGCAAAGGGCCAGGCCTCATCTCTCACCTTTGAAAATCATTAAAACTCAAAGCCCTTGAATACCTGACTCTCAGCCCTAGGCCTACCCACTCGATCAGGCAGAGAAAGCCTCTTGTTCTTCTTTAGTTTTATTTTGATTTGGCCCTTGGAGACTTCCCCTACTTTTTTTTTTTTTCCCAACTTATTATGCATTTAAAACAGTGTTTTTAGAATCTCATCCAGTATGTCTAGGTATTTTGTCATACGGAGGTTTTAAGATATCTTATTTAAGGATTTAAGAAATATTGCTAGGAATCTGGAAAGGCAGCTATCTTATAATAGCACTCTGTAGAAATGACTGTGTAGAGGGACGTGTTTCTGACCTTCAAGATTCATCTTTTCGAGATTTGATAATCACCAAGTTCAACTTGCTTCCTGCATATAAACTTCTTTGGTGATTTTTATCATCTTTGACCTTCAGGAGAGATGCTTTGATTGAGAAAATGAGGTCTAGTCATTTCTAGATGAGCAGACAGTGAAGGACATGCTGTCAGAGCAGATCTGCCTCTTGGATGCCTGCCTTGCAGCTTGATGTGGGGTTCTTCAACATATAGACTGCAGGAGATGTGTAAAGGCAAGGCAGTGAAACATTCCTCCAAAATTAAGAATGAAAGAAACAATCAGTCCCTAAATTAAAACATTTACATAAATCTATGATAAAAAGTGATAAAACAAACCATCTGTGGATAAAAATAGATTAATGGGGCTATTGCACTGACTGCTGAAATAGCCTCCTAATTATCAAAACATATTACAAAGAACAGAAAGCTTAACATAGAAAGCAATAAATGGCTGCTCTGAATGTAATTTTTAAAGTTATCAATGTGAACAACTAAAATGCAAAGAGCTGACTCATTAGAAAAGACCCTGATGCTGGGAAACATTGAAGGCAAAAGAAAAGGGGCCAGCAGAGGATGAGATGGTTAGAGAGCATCACTGACTCCAAGGATATGAATCTGAGCAAACTCAGGGAGACAGTGGAGGACAGAGGAGCTGGGCGTTGGGCAATCCATGGGGTCACAAAGAGCCAGACATGACTTAGTGACTGAACAACAAAAATAAAAATATAGACAACTGAATTGAGTGATGTCTGGTTTTCAATAGTCACTGCAATGCATTGAAGTCTAGATGTACTGTAGACTACATACCCTTGAACACAATCAGACACACATATGTGAATTAACACTGCTTAACATCAAGATTGAGTCCCTGGACAAAAGTGTGAGGTTTTCACTCTCTTTTCTATTTTTTACCACCACAAGTTTTCCCTTGTGGTGCTTGGCTCTGTAATTTTTGTGGATTGTGGAAAGTTTCCTGAAATTCTTTTGAGAACTCGGCTGGCCCTAAAGGGATCTCTTTCCTTGGTCAGAAAATGTAGTCTGAATATGTAAAGCTCAGTGACAGAAGGGTAGATGTTTCTGAGGCTATTCTTTGCTTTTCAATTTTCCTTATTGTGTTTAAATATAAGTAGCATACTTAATTTGACCACCCTCATTATTCGAGGGCATTACTATAGTCTGTGTTATAACTTTTAGGATTCTCTTCTGAGAAGAACATATTTCAAGTACCTTTAAATTAAAAAACAATAATGTCCATCATCAGTTACATAATTTTAATTGGTCCCGAATTGATTTCATCTTGGAGTGGTAGCAACAGACACTTCAACTCATTACCAAAATAAAAATTTAACTGTCAGGCACATATAAAAAGAGCTTCTGTTAATGCTATAGTCTTCCCATCATATTTTGTCTGATTTAAATACATATTCATGTGATATAAATTTCATTTTATGCAGCAATGACAACCAGTTGTGTCAGGCTAGATGGATTTGATTGATTTGCTTAACAAATGTTTTCTTTCAGAAGATCCAATTATTCTTCCAGGCCATCTTGGTGAATGTATGACTTGTTCAGTAGCTTGATTCCTGGCTGTGAATTCATTTAATCATGTTTCACTATAAATTCATGAACTATAGACAGTGGAATCCAAGCCATTTTTCCTTCAATTATTAATAGATATATCCAATGTTGGGTGTGGATTTAAACTGTTGTTCCTGGTACCAAATATGTTTTGTAGCCAAAGTATGATTTAATGCATAATTTATTTAAGGTTTTAGCAAAGATGCAGGAGGTGTGCTTTTCCAAAGGCAAGCACTCTGAAAACACTGCTAGATAAACACGATACTTTAAGACGGAGTGTGTGAGGCAATAAATGTCATCCCCAACTCAGATAAACAGTAAAATTATATTTATGTGATGATGGAGATTTTTTTGTGTGTGTGGCATCCCCCTGCACCTTTAAAACACAGCCAGGATTATTGATGAATATGCCCTTTACCGTCGCCTTGGTTTGCTTGTTTTTTGTTTGCTTTGTAGAAATCTTTGACAGATAAAATTATTTTTCCATTAATCCTCCTTCATTCCAATTTTTCTTTTAATTCCCATATGTTCTGATATTTCCAAAAGAGTAAGTTGAGGTGTAAAACTTCTCTATGGAGATTACAAGGTTTCCTCCCTTCATTTTGAACTGGCATTTGGTATTGATTGAATACTTATCTTTTACCCTAGCTTTGGGAACCTTCTATACTGTTGTTCTGTGTTCTGTTTTGTTTTGTTTTGCTCCATATGCAAAGTCCTATCTTTGGCTCAAATTTAACAGATCCAACTTCATCTTTAATATTTTATTTCATTTCAAAATGTGCTTATTTTTGTAGTCAATGAGAGATTTCAGTAATAGTCTGAGACACTTCCTTAGTGCCTATAACGTACAATTTAGAAAATAGAACAATTTCCAGTTATTGACTCGTGTTCTGTTTTGCCTGACACAGGCAATGACATTTTTTCTTGGAAATGTCAATAGATTTTTGTTTTGCTGTGTGCACATATTTATATGTGAGTGTGTATGAATATCTAATTATGGTTGAATGCCTAATAAGAATGAAGTGGAAAGATCCCTAATATTTTAGTGACATAAAATCTGAGCTTTTCAAAAATCCCCAAATTCACCAAAAATATTTGTATGATATGTGAGTAACGGTCAACAAAGTGGAGTTGAGAAAGATGTAGTCAACATTAACCAGACTCAGTCATTACTCAAGTGACACCTTACACCGACCTTACAGCTTGGATTGAGTTTGAATTGGGTTCTACGAAATAAAAATGTCTAAGAAAGTCTAACAGAGTTTATCAAGTGTTAAAGGGAAAAAGAAATGAAGAGTGAGTGTTTAGTGAGTACAGAGTTTCTGTTAGGGGTGAGAAAATTTCCTGGAAATGGATAGCTGTGATGATGGTATAACATTGTGAATGTACTTATTGTGACGAAATTCTACATTTTAAAATAGTGTAAATGATAAATTTTGTGTTGTGTGTATTTTACCACAATAAAAAAATTAAGTAAATAGTTAGCTAACTAAACATTAAAGTGTCTAAATGGCATAAAAATTGAGAAACAACTGATAGGAGATACTGCAATTGTTTGATCCCTAAATGCCAAGAATCTGCCTTATTAGCTAGTGATATTTGTATATAAGCTTCAGGGAACAGCATACCTCTTACTCTTATTACCCTTTTGTAATAAATATGCAAGGTAAAAGCTAACAGAATATGCTAGTTTCTCACCCCTGTGATACCTAGAGCTGTAAACCATGCCTTTTTAAGCATTCTGCAGATAACTGTGCCTACTACATTAAGATGAGTAGACCTCAAAGTTACTAGTGATGATGATATTAATTATGACAAATTTGTGCTGATTTCATTTGTCCTTACTGGTCACAATTGCTTACTCTGATCCCTTGTCTTCTGGTATTTTACCTGACCAAGTGATTAAGTGATGATGGCAGAAGGCCACTCTGTATTGGCTTGGATTCATCTATAAGAATCCATGTTTTCATGATTCTGGCTTTTTTATGGATCCATCTGTGACTTTCTGTTTTACTTGACAGAGTTGGTTGTACAGCCAGAATGTATTCTGAAGCCAGGGCAATTTTTTATTGTCAAAGCTCATAGGAATCAGACATTCATAGAGGAGAAATCTCAAGTTCTCAAAACTATTTTTTGCCCTTTGAGGTTACTGGGGAGAGTTATACATCATTCTCTTCTACCCTGGCAGACAGGACCCTTCCTCTTTAGAAAAACTTGACTGACTCCATGGTCTTAGGGAGCAAAGCGTGAGTTTGGGCCAAGCTATCTTATTCTTTAAATCAGTAACAGAAAATTGTATACGTGAGATTTTTCTTGTTTTTGCACCCAGGGTAAATTCAAGTAAC
This sequence comes from Ovis canadensis, assembly GCF_042477335.2. Lineage (NCBI taxonomy): Eukaryota > Metazoa > Chordata > Mammalia > Artiodactyla > Bovidae > Ovis > Ovis canadensis. Next base: position 83,165,693 of record NC_091254.1, read on the forward strand.
ACTGAAAACATGATATGTATGTTTTGGGGAAATTACTTAGGCAGAAAGTGTAGGTATACTATTTCACGCCTCCCATTCCTAACAGCCTTTTATTTTCTTGAAGAATTCTTTTCATCCTCAACAAAAGGTGAACTGTAACTTCCTGTTTGATACCTTCTTCAACCTTTCCAACTATGATTATTGTTAGTTTACCAAGATTAATTATTTTTACTTGATTTTAGGTCTGTTATTCCCTTTAATCTTTGGAGCCAGTTAGGGCCAGGTCTGTGTCATAACTCATTTTCCTACCATTTTCCTAAGGTTTGGGCAACATCATTTTCTTACTTTTTTTGACCAGGAAGTCTGTTTATTTTAATGAATCAGTACATGAATATAGATGAAAAATATCCAGCCTTATATACTTTATTTATTCTTCAGTTTCTATTTTGCTCATATCTGATAATGGCTTTAGAGTCAGGTAGGGGTTCAATTTTAATTTCCCTCTCTTAGAACCAGTGCTACCATGGATCAATGATACAGCCCCTCCAAGCCTCATTTTCTTTATCTATATGGTAAAAATAGCAATGTCTATTTCAGAGGCCCATGGTAAATCCCTGGTGGCTCAGACAGTAAAGAATCTCCCTACAGTGCAGGAGAACCAGGTTCAATCTGTGAGTTGGGAAGATCCCCTGAAAAAGAGAATAGCCACTCACTCCAGTATTCTTGCCTGGAGTACTCCATGGACAGAGGAGCCTGGTGGATTATAGTCCATGGGGTTGCAAAGAGACATGACTTAGGGATTAACACTTTCGCTTTCACAGAGGCTCATAGTGAAGACAGGATAAAGGAAGTCAAGTGATTACTATTAGTTAGCAAACTTTTGAAAAGAGTCCATAGCAACAAAAATAGGCATAAACAACATCTTGAAATTTTCTTAAAAGACAATAGTCAGGAAAGAAATCAATAGCCAACAAAGGTCACTGGAGCTAATTAGAAGCAAGGGATAAAATGATGGACATATTTCATCAGCAGTCTTCAACCTGAAATAAATGGGCTGTGCTTTGGATGATTACTTCTGAGTCATTTGCCTTAGAGCTGAGAAATACATTTTTCCATAGAAATAACATGCTAGTCGATAACTCAGTTTTTGAATAGCCAACAGAGTGTTGGTTCCTGGGAATGCGTAGTAATAAAGAATAGTCCATTTCAGTTATCACATCTACATTTTCCTATAGGGTAGTGCATTCTGTGTTCATAATTCAAGCTTCCAGGAATGCATGGGACACACTCATACAGTAGCAGAGTCACTGGTTGAAACATATGGGAGAAGGCAGAGGAGTTTACCTGTTGAGCAGACCGAGAAAACACAACTTACTGAAATCAGGTAATAAGATTACTGCTGCTGCATGGGCCTTTATGTCCATTTCCAAGATGATGATCAAAAGCAACCAAGAATCTTATGATGGAATACTTATGAAATCTATTAGATGGGGAAGAACTGGAAGACCATTACTATAAAACAGAACTAAATTAAAATCCTGCTGGCCATGTATGACTTTGGAATTGGGAAAACTGAACAGAACCTCTTGAGCTCCAATTTCCTCACATGCCAAATGAGAACATTAATGTTTAACACAGTTGAGAGAAGGATTATAAGCTGTCATTTATTTTGATTTATTCAGAATATCTTTCTTGTATCATTTGTCTTTCATTTTGGACCCTTGTCTTTCGCTCTCATCTATGTATCAAAAATCTATAAATTTGATTGTCACTGAAACTGTTCTGTGATAAACATCTCCATTATTTAAGGTTTTCCTTTCTACAGAATTCTCAAACTTTCCATGTGTTTGCTAAGCCAGCTTCTCCTTTGTAATGTTATGACGCCCACCCTTCGGTGTCAGGGATTCATTTCTCTTAGGTTTCCATTCATTGTGTCACCCTGACCCTGAACCAAGTCTTCCCTGTGATTCCTTACTTCGACAATTTTTGCTCCAGGGCTTCCCCTTTGTTTTCTTCTATCTTCTCCATTAAACCCATTTATCACTGTGATTTTTCTACTTCTGTTGAGTGTTCTCTCTTGAAAATTTTATTGAGCTGTTAACTTTTCCTTTGAATATTCTCTTTCCCTTTCTGATCCTTCATATCCTGGTCTTTATCTCCTGAATGTTTGCTTCCGTCTTTCCTTCTCAGCTTAGGACTTTCAGTCCAACTCTAGTGGAATATTTATTAAATTCTTGTGTCTTTCTCATTATTTTCTTAGCTCTTTGTGTCTTTTCTTTCTTGAGTGGAGCTGCCTCACCTTAAATATGTTCTCTCTTTCTCCCTTTACTAAAATAGTTCTGTCCCATATTTGTTCCTCCACAACCTGGTTTGTTTTTTTCAAATTTGCTTTTTTCTCATGATACGTTTCTTACATTTTAAATCCACCAATTTATTTTTTCTAGTTTTATTTTGAATTGCTATGCAACATTCTAAATTCATCTTGACAGATATACATATATATATATATATTTCTTTTTTTTTTATTCTGTCTCTTCAGACTGGCCTTGTTTTTCTGGCTCCTTTTTTCTTAGAATTTGTTTCTGGAAAGTTTTCACTATATATTAAACATTAAGTCACAGAATTGTAGACGTGGAAGGAATCATAAATACCACTTAGCCAGACTTTGTGTATTACCAAGAAGAAAAATAACTGAAGAACACCTCCCAAAAGTTCAGCTCCTAAATGTCACATCCTTGTTGATATTGTCAATTTCTACCTGTCTGTATTTCCGCCATTTTTTCTATTAATAAGTGGATTGATACAGTGCATATGCTTTTTAAAATTTTGATAAAATACACATAACATGAAAACAATTGTTTGAACCATCTTAAATGATTCAGTTCAATGGCTTTTAATACATTCATGATATCCTGCAACCATCAAACTTACCTTGTTTTTTAGGTAACTAGCAAAGAGTTTCCACTTTTCCAGTTAACTAGTTCCAGACCATTTTTTATCAACCAAAAGGAAACTCCTTACCCATTAAGGAGTCCCTCTCTAGCTCTCCTTTACCCTCAGCCCCTGGCAACCACAAACTTGCCTTCTGCCTTTAAGAGTTTACCTATTCAGGATAGTTCACGTAAGTGGAATCACAGAATGTAGCCTTTTGTGTCCAGTTTCTTTCAGCATATATGGCTCTATAGCATACACACATACATATCCATACGTAGGTATAATAAACGTTTTCCCTTATAGAACTTTTTTTCTATTCCAAAATTTTGCACATTTTCTTTTTTCCTGGTGGCAGCATTGTATCCTTTCTCCTACAACTGAAACATCTTCTCTGGCATCGACCTTAACTCATGAAGCACACAGATGAAGCGTGTCTTAGACTGTCCTGTGTAACAATTGTACATCTGTCACAGGCCTGCAGAGGAAGCTCCCAGGGGACACTCAGTCTCACTTGACAAAGTTCCTTCACTCATCCTCTATGTCCTCCAGTCTCCAAAATAAATCCAAGAGGTAGACTGACAGGAAGCTTCCAAAAAGTCTTCAGTTCACATATACACTAGTGATATTATGTATAAAATAGATAACTGATGAGAATATGGGCTTCCCAGGTGGCACAGTGGCGAAGAATCCTCCTGCTAATGCAGGAGGGGCGAGAGATACAGGTTCAATCCCTGGGTCTGGAAGATCCCCTGGAGAAGGAAATGGCAACATACTCCAGTATTCGTACCTGGGAAATCCCATGGACAGAGGAGCCTGGCGGGCTGCATTCCATGAGGTCACAAGGAGTCAGAAACACCTGAGCGACCAAGCACTCACACACACGAGGAGAACATATTGTATAGCACAGGAAACTCTACTTAATGCACTGTGGTGACCTGAATGGGAAGGAAGTTCAAAAGGGAGGGGACATACGTACGTGTACAGCTGATTCATTTTCGTCTGTAGTAGAAACTCATGCAACATTGTAAAGCAACTACACTCCAATGAAAATTAATTTTAAAAAGATGATGCTTAAGTTGAGGAAGTTCCCTTCTATTCCTAGTTTGTTTAGTGTATTTTTTTTCTTATCATGAATATTTGTTGGACTTTTTAAATGTTACTTCTGTGTCCATTGAGAACTTAGTATTTTTTTTGCCCTTTATTCTATCAATATGGTGCAATGCATATTGATAGAATATGTTAATGTTAAACTCACCTTGCACTTCTGGGATGGATCCCACTTGATTGTGGTGTATAATTCTTTTTAGTTGTAGAATTCAACTTTCTAGTCTTTTGCAGAGGATTGTATCTGTGATCATAAAAGATACTGCTCTATTAAAAACAAAACCAAAACAAACAAACAAAAAAAGACTCTAACTCTTCACTTGCTCCAGACCTTAAAACTCCAAAAATATCCAAAGGCCGCCTATCTCTTTCAGCATCCACCATCTCTGGTGTAGTTGGGAATAAGGAAACTTGTCACACTTACACTCTTTTGAGTTGTTCCCGAGGCAATCAGTTGCTCCTTCCCTCCAGCAGGGACCTCTGCTTACATTTTGCAAATCTCGGTCCAAGAGTCCTGCACTATTACCCTTCTTCACAGAATGCTGGGCCCCTTGTATGCACTGACCAAGGAAGAAATGTTGGCTAGTTATTCTACTTTATTGTCCCCACCCCCATCTCTGTCTCTTTCATCATCATCATCATCAAAGTCGCTCAGTCATGTCCAACTCTTAGCGACCCCATGGACTGTAGTCTACCAGGCTCCTCCCTCCATTGGATTCTCCAGGCGAGAGTCCTGGAGTGGGTTGAAATGAGTCAGCTCTTCGCATCAGGTCCCCAAAGTACTGGAGTTTCAGCTTCAGCATGTCTTTCCAGTGAATATTCAGGACTGATCTCCTTTAGGATGGACTGGTTGGATCTCCTTGCAGTCCCAGGGACTCTCAAGAGTCTTCTCCAACATCACAGGTCAAAAGTATCAATTCTTCAGTGCTCAGCTTTCTTTATAGTCCAACTCTCACATCCATATATGACAAGTGGAAAAATCATAGCCTTGACTAGATGGATCTTTGTTGACAAGGTAATGCCTCTGCTTTTTTACATGCTGTCTAGGTTGATCATAACTTTTCTTCTAAGGAGAAAGCATCTTTTAATTTCATGGATGCAGTCACCATCTGTAGTGATTTTGGAGCCCCCCAAAATAAAGTCTAACACTATTTCCACTGTTTCCCTATCTATTTGCCATGAATTGATGGGACCAGATACCATGATCTTAGTTTTCTGAATGTTGAGTTTTAAGCCAACTTTTTCACTCTCCTCTTTCACTTTCATCAAGAGGCTCCTTAGTTCTTCTTCCTTTTCTGCCATAAAGATGGTGTCATCTGCATATCTGAGGTTATTGCTATTTCTCCCAGCAATCTTGATTCTAGCTTGTGCATCATCCACCCCAGTGTTTCTCATGATGTACTCTGCATGTAAGTTAAATAAGCACGGTGACAATATACAGCCTTGACGTACTCCGTTCCCTACTTGGAATCAGTCTGTTATTCCATGTCCAGTTCTAACTATTGCTTCCTGACCTGCATACAGATTTCTCAAGAGGCAGGTCAGGTGATCTGGTATTCCCAGCTCTTAATTTTCCAGAGTATATCATGAGAAACACTGGACTGGAAGAAACACAAGCTGGAATCAAGATTGCCGGGAGAAATATCAATAACCTCAGATATGCAGATGACACCACCCTTATGGCAGAAAGTGAAGAGGAACTAAAAAGCCTCTTGATGAAAGTAAAAGAGGAGAGTGAAGAAGTTGGCTTAAAGCTCAACATTCAGAAAACAAAGATCATGGCATCCGGTCCCATCACTTCATGGGAAATAGATGGGGAAACAGTAGAAACAGTGTCAGACTTTATTTTGGGGGGCTCCAAAATCACTGCAGATGGTGACTGCAGCCATGAAATTAAAAGACGCTTACTCCTTGGAGGAAACCAACCTGGATAGTATATTCAAAAGCAGAGACATTACTTTGCCAAAAAAGGTCCGTCTAGTCAAGGCTATGGTTTTTCCAGTGGTCATGTATAGATGTGAGAGTTGGACTGTGAAGAAGGCTGAATGCCGAAGAATTGATGCATTTGAACTGTAGTGTTGGAGAAGACTCTTGAGAGTCCCTTGGACTGCAAGGAGATCCAACCAGTCCATTCTGAAGGAGATCAACCCTAGGATTTCTTTGGAAGGAATGATGCTAAAGCTGAAGCTTCAGTACTTCGGACACCTCATGCGAAGAGTTGACTCATTGGAAAAGACTCTGTCTCTTTACTCTTTTTTATCTATTATCTTCAACAGCATACTTTATCTGCCTGCCCCTTTGAGGCATAGAAGGAAGTTGTTAATCTCTTACATAACACACACACACACACACACACACCCCTACCTGCAAAATACAAATGTTAATTATCAGTAATACTATACTGTAATCTTCTAACTTGACATGAAGGAAGCAATTTTTTTCCCAAAATGCAATATAAATTACTTACATCAATATCTTCAAAGACAATTGAGTTCAGTATTCATTATTATGTAAATTGCTCTCAATCACGCACGGTCATTAACAAACAACAAAATTTACCTTCTGCCATGGAGGCTGTGCCCAAGAGCCCACGTACATGAAAAACAGAATCATCTACTCATTGACAACAATGCAAGCACCTGGTAGAAGGTTTAGAATTACTGCTTTTCTGTCCCTTACCACAAAATCATATTTCTAGGCAACACCTCTCTGCTTTTTTTTTTTCCCAGAGCAGCTGGTTATTTGAGCATCTCTCATACAAATAAGGTGGCTGTTGAGAGGGGAACATTACGGTTGGAAGCAGGTTGCTTTTCCAGTTTCATGTTCTTTAGATCCATCCCATTTTAATTAATAATCAGAATCATCACAATAAAAAAGTCATCACAATATTATTTCTGTCTTGGTGACTGTTGTACTCTTCTTCTTTTTTAATTTTAGTTTTTTATTTTTTTAATTTTAAAATCTTTAATTCTTACATGCGTTCCCAAACATGAACCCCCCTCCCACCTCCCTCCCCATAACATCTCTCTGGGTCATCCCCATGCACCAGCCCCAAGCATGCTGTATCCTGCGTCAGACATAGACTGGCGATTTAATTCTTACATGATAGTATACATGTTAGAATGCCATTCTTGAGAGGCAGCCTTTATCTAGGCAGAATAAACCTTACCTAAGTGAAGAAGGAAATGGCAACCCACTCCAGTACTGTTGCCTGGAAAATCCCATGGACTGAGAAGCCTGGTGGGCTACAGTCCATGGAGTCGCCAAGAGTCGGACAGGACTGAATGACTTCACCTTCACTTTCCTTTCTTTCAAGTGGCTCAGAGCTTAAAGCGTCTGCCTGCAATGCTGGAGACCTGGGTTCGATCCCTGGGTCAGGAAGATCCCCTGGAGAAGGAAATGGCAACCCACTCCAGTATTCTTGCCTGGAGAATCCCATGGATGGAGGAGCCTTGTGAGCTACAGCCCATGGGGTCGCAAAGAGTCGGACACGACTGAGCGACTTCGCTTACTTACTTAGAAAGAATTTAACAAATACCTCTTAAAAATAACTGCTTTAATATTCTTACCTTCTGTCCTCTTTTTTTCCATCTTTATCTTGAAAGTCCAGAGAAGGCAATGGTGCCCCACTCCAGTACTCTTGCCTGGAAAATCCCATGGATGGAGGAGCCTGGTAGGCTGCAGTCCATGGGGTCGCTAAGAGTCGGACACGACTGAGCAACTTCACTTTCACTTTTCACTTTCACGCATTGGAGAAGGAAACAGCAACCCACTCCAGTGTTCTTGCCTGGAGAATCCCAGGGACGGGGGAGCCTGGTGGGCTGCCATCTGTGGGGTCGCACAGAGTCAGACACGACTAAAGCAACTTAGCAGCAGCAGCAGCATCTTGAAAGTCAGAACTAATTAACCGATTTTTTGTTTCCACCCTTTTCTTCTCCATAGTTCTGTCTTCCCTTCCTCTATCTACCCAGTGAATTTTTCAGTTTTTTGACTGTCTCATTTCTTGTTCAGTCAACTACAGCTTGCAACTGTGACTCACTCACCCTGTCTTATCCTGGATGGTTGAGAGAGATGGAAACCATCTTGATAGAGCACCTTGACATATTGCCCTATAGTCCTTCATTTCCTCTGCGCCTCCTTTCATTGTCCACCTGCCCTCCTGGTTGATGTATTTGAAGTTTTGCAACCCCTACCCATCTCTCCCTTTCTCTCCCTCGATGGTGATTGTGTTAGCTTCCTCCAGGCATGCAGCAACACACTCATCAGTCCCTTGTGACAATTCTCCAAGAAAGCTGAGGACCTATAAATTTCACCTTTCATCCAATGAATTACCTATTAAAAAGATGGGGGTCAAGGCTCACCTGCTGGCTCAGTGGTAAAGAATCTGTTTACCAATGCAGGAGACAGGGGTCGATCCTTGGTCTGGAAAGATCTCACATGCTGAGGAACAGTTAAGGCCCAGGCTCTACAACCACTGAGTCTGTGCTCTAGAGCCCAGGAACTGCAACTACGGAAACGCACACACCCTAGAGCCTGTGCTCCGCAACAAGAGAGTAGCGCTGACTCACTGCAACTAGAGAAAAGCCTGCAAAGAAACAAAGACCCAGCACTGTCAAAAATAAAGAAAACAAAATTCTAAAAAGTAAATAAATAAGAATAAAAAATATGGTTCTCTGGCATCCAACTATGATTCTTTATTCCCCTTGTTACTGCCAAAATCTTGATGTTAGTCTTGTCAGTGTTAAAACTAGTCAACTTCAGACTGTTTTCCTCGAGAGATCCATATTAAACCAAAATGATGAGTGCTTATTTCTCTAGGCCACAAGTCAAGAAGGATTTTCTCCAAAACAGAATTGTCGAACATTGGAGGATTTGTATGTGAAAGCACACCCTGCTGTTTCCACGTCTGTCCCAGTCCTAGATTGGGATGACATCATCAATTCATCAAGCAACAAGTATTTGTTCAGCATATACACTGCACTAAACAGAATTGAAGCCAGAAGAGCCACATTTTTCAAGATGTAAAGGGCAAGAATATATCTGGGTCCAACCAGACATATTTGTTTTCAACAGATGGATAGGCACCCTCTTCTGTTCATCTGCATTTCATTGACTTCCTTTCCAAATCTGTGTTCTGCAGCCACAGCCGCCTTTGGAAATCTTCCCCATTTGCAAATGGTTAGAAAGACTCCTTCTGCCATCTTATTCTTTTCAAGGTGATTCGTCTAGAGTCTAGTTAAACCACCTGTATGCAGGTTATTTTTAAAAACCATATTGCATATTCTTGTATTTTTCTTCCTAGAAGTTTATATTAATATGGTATCACAAAGTTGTCCCATGATCTAAACCCATTTTTAGGCCATCTGTGAGGAACAAGATGTCTGAGTCTGTAACCTTGAAACTCTGATTGGGACTTGAACCTATGTGTGTGTGTGTGTGTATGTGTGTGTGTTAAGCTTATTTGTTTATTCATTTATGGCTGCACTGACTCTCAGTTGTTGCCTGGGGGCTTTTTCTAATTGCAGTGAGTGGGATTGCTCTCTAGTTTTGTATGTGGCTTCTCTTGTTGCAGAGCGTGGGCTGTAGGGTGCATGAGCTTTGGTAATGTGGCACACAGACTTAGTTGCCCTGTGGCATATGGGATCTTCCTGGACCAGGGATCTAACCAAGGTCATCCACATTGACAGGTGAATTCTCAATGTCTGTACCACCAGGAAAGCCCAAACCAATGGTCTTATAATTGAGATCATACACTTGGTTCAGGACTTAATGAAGCTCATATTCTTAATGTCTCATGGCAGGAAGAATTCAGTGAGGGAAAAAGCGATAAGAAGTGGATTTATTTAGAGAAACACACTGCACAGATAGTGTGGGTCATCTCAGAAGGCAGAGACCCTGACATATGGCATAATTAGCTTTTATGAGTTGGATAATTTCATAGGCTAATGAGTGGGAGGAGTATTCCAGCAGTTTGGGGCATGGGGTGGGGATTTCTAGTAATTGGGACACTGCCAACTTTTCGACCTTTATGATTGGCCTTGGAGTTGTCACTGCATCTGTGGGTATGTCATTGTTTATTGATGTGTTACTGAGAATTTACTGAGGTTCAGAATCTCATGAAATCAACTCTTACACCATCTTGGACCTATTTGGTTCTAATTAGTTATGTCTTGTCCTCAGGCTACGCCACTCTTTTAGAGGTTGTGTCCTGCCACCTTCCCTCCTGTTCCAGATCCTCCTGGCAACAGGAAAGAATTATGTATTCTCAATGCTGTCACAGGTATGGCCTGTATGTAGGTCAAGAAGCAACAGTTAGGACTGGACATGGAACAACAAACTGGTTCCAAACAGGGAAAGGAGTACAATAAGGCTCTATATTGTCACCTTGCTTATTTAACTTCTATGCAGAGTACATCATGCAAAATGCCAGGCTGGATGAAGCACAAGCTGGAATCACGATTGTGGGAGAAATATCATTAACCTCAGATATACAGATGACACTACCCTTATGGCAGAAAGCAAAGAGGAAATAAAGAGCCTCTTGATGAAAGAGGAGAGTGAAAAAGTTGGCTTAAAACTCAATATTCAAAAAACTAAGATCATGGCATCTGGTCTAATCACTTCATGGCAAATAGATGGGGAAACAATGGAAACAGTGAGAGACTTTATTTTTTGTGACTCCAAAATCACTGCAGATGGTGAGTGCAGCCATGAAATGAAAACACATTTGCTCCTTGGAAGAAAAGCTATGACCAACCTAGACAGCATATTAAAAAATCTGAGGCATTACTTTGCCAACAAAGGTCTGTCTAGTCAAAGCTATGGTTTTTCCAGTAGTCATGTATGGATGTGAGAGCTGGACCAAACAGAAAGCTAAGCACTAAAGAATTGATGGTTTTGAAATGTGATGCTAGAGAAGACTTGTGAGAGTCCCTTGGACTACAAAGAGATCCAACCAGTCAATCCTAAAGGAAATTAATCCTGAATGTTCATTGGAAGGACTGATGCTGAAGTTGAAGCTCCAATACTTTGGTCATCTGATACGAAGTACTGACTCTTTGGAAAAGACCCTGATGCTGGGAAAGACTGAAGGCAGGAGGAGAAGGGATGACATGGGATAAGATGGCTGAATGGCATCCCTGACTCAATAGACATGAGTTTGAGCAAGCTCTAGGAGTTGGTGATGGACAGGGAAGCCTGGAATGCTGCAGCCCAAGGGGTCACAAAGAGTTGGGCATGACTGAGCGACTGAAATGAACTGAAGAATACTAGAGTGGGTTGCCATTTCCTTCTCCAAGGGATCTTCCCAACCCAGGGATCTCCTGCATTTGAGATCCCATGTCTCCTGCATCTCCTGCATTGCAGGCAGATTACCACTGAGCCTTGGACCCTTTTAGGCTATGCTAATCCACCTTGGTTAAGTATATGGACTAGCCAGACTGAATGGAGTGTATGGACTAGATCTCAGAGGTCAACCAGGTTGGCACTGCTAGACAGGCACTCTTCTAAGTGTTTTACAGGTATTAATCCATTTAATCCTTGAAATAGCCCTAGGATCAGGACGTATATATATTATCCTCATTTTATAAATAAGGAGACGGAAGCATAATAAGTTTAAGTAAATTGCCTAAGATCACACAACTAGTAAGTGTCAGAACTAGGGTTTTTACCCAGACAATTCAGCTCCCTCTCTGCCTTTAGAAAGCATTGTGAATTATAGATTTTTTTTTTTTTTTTTAGCTTGCTTATCTTAGGAAAGCTAAGGACTGTAAGTAATCTCCTTCATCCTCAGACATGTTCCCCTGGAGACTTCAAGCCTGTCTGGGAGTGAGTGAAAGGGTAGGAAAAGTAAATTTCTGATCTCTTTGCCTTCAGCATGATCCCCTCCCTGCTGGTATTTTCTCGAGCTATAGAAAGCAGGCTTTATTCTCTTAGGGGGTCTTGTGACTCTTATTTTATCAGAAAACAGGGATTTTAATATGGGGCATAATCACAGATGAAATACACACCTCCCCAAATTGCAAATCGGCCCTTGGAGGACTTGGACAAGTTTCTCCAAGATGAGATTGACATCCAGGCCACAACACACCCCAGGCAGGTGTCTTAGTAGGCAGTGGTGGGTTTTGTAAGTGTAGGTCACCTCTGTACTCTTCCAAATGCACTCTGATTGGTAGCAGTCAGTGTCATCCTATGATTTGAGACTTGGTCCTCTGCACAAATGTGCAGTCGATGGAAGAGGCATAACAGAAGGGAGTAACTGGAGGATGGGGATCAGAGGCAGGGAGACTGTTGAAAAAATATGAGCCAGGACCCCTTGGTCTATGAGGCTCTTGTCTTCCGTCACTCCAAAAGGGAGCATCTCTATGTGTCTAGAAACACTGGTACACTTCGCAGATTGGAACCCAAGTTTTTTCCTTCCCCATTTGATTTTCTTCTGTAGCCTTAGAGTTCTCATTCTCTGTGATGCCAGCACCATGACTGTACTAATGTGAATTACGTGACATCATGCAGAATAACCAGCTCACTGCTGGAATGTTTTATCCAACTGCTTGGTTGTTTTGGCATCCTGCTGGGTGTTATAAGTACCATTTAAAACACATTACTTACATCTGAATTTTAAGAGGAAATCTTAAAATCTAAAGTGAAAAATTGTATGTAATCTCTTTGGTCTAAACTGGCAGGCCAGGCAGTTAAAATAAAACCTATCATACAATCCTGCTGGTGGAATAATTCATCTGTAAACTTAATTCACCATCGCTTTAATTTAGCCAGGTGTTTAGGAAATAAATAGTGAGAAGAGGTGATCAAGACAAAATTTGGCTTTACGTGAAAAGCTGAGGTCCCCCCTCTCTCTTTTTATATGCAAGTCAAAGCATTCAGTAGAATATTTCAAAGTTGGAACTTCCAGAAGAAAAAAGGATTCATTATTTATTGTTATGTTGCTGACATAACAGAGAAACAGTCAATAACTTTTGGAATGCACAGACCATCACAATTCTTTGGAGTGATGAAGAGAAATATTAACATGTCCTGATTTTGCCAACATGTACCAGACATTGTCTGCCATTTAGTGAACAGTTCAAAAGTAGAGGAGATGATTGATGAACATCTGCTTCAACTTCGTGGGAGACTTGAAGGCTTAGTTTGATTAGAATACAGCTACCTTCATAAGTTCTGAGCTGTTTTAAACTGAAATTTTACATTTAAACAATGCATTTAAGTAGCAGAGGTTTTAGACAATTGCCCTCACATGTTTGCTCAATTAACAATTCTGCTAAAATGTTTAAGCTGTGCTATTGTGCTTCATTTGAGGGTGGAATCTCTCATTAGGTCACCTATCTTGAACCTAATATTCAGAGCAGCTGAAGTTGATTGTTGTTTATTGAGGCCCTATTTATACATGCAGCTGTTTACCAAGCACATGATATAAATTATTTCTAATCTTCTAAACAGCCCAACTGAGGGACTTCATCACTGGTCCAGGGAAGCTGACACTATGCTTTCCAATGCAAGGGGTATGGGTTCGATACCTGATTGGGGAGCTACTGTGAAAAAAAAATAAAACATAAAAAACAGAAGCAGTTTTGTAACAAATTCAATAAAAGCTTTAAAAAATGGTCCACATTAAAAAAAAATCTTATAAAAAGCCCAGCCCATTTGGGTCAATATTGTTATCTTCATTTTCTTTTATTTATTTTTTTTATTTTTTTATTTTTTTTCTTTTATTTTTAAATTTATATTGGTTTTGCCATACATTGACATGAATCCACCACGGGTGTGTTTTACAAATGAAAACAAGTTTTCACAGAACGTAGGATAAAAGTGCTGGTGTGTATTTGAACACCATTACTTTCTTTATAAAATGGCCTCTATTCCTATAAGTTTGCAAACCACATGATAATGCAGGGCTGAGAATCAAGCTTCAGTTACGTTCAATTAAGTATATGGCATATTTCATCTTAAATAAGCAATAGCACTTTTTGACCTTCAAGCATTTCATATGGTTTTCTTGTCCAAACTAATTCTTTACAAGGATGATCTGGTATTAATAAAAGGATGGAAAGGGTGGAATTTACCCCAGGTCACAAAATTCTCTAACAATGTTTGACAAAAAGGAATTTTCTCTCTCTAAGTTGGATCATCTGCTTATTCTGTATCCCTGGTGCTTACTCCAGGGCTTCCTACATTGTAGATGATTCAGAAATATTTGCAGAAAGACTGAATGCATGAATGAGTAAGTACATTAAAGAATGAACAGATAAATCAGCACATTACCTACATGTGTGTTTATTATTCTTAAAGGTTTTTTATTTGGTGACATGGATTCACATGCCCTTGGAAATTTGAATCCAGATGGTGAAAACCTGGAATAACAAGTTAGTCTGTTATACAGATTCTGTTTCTGTCACTCCAAGAAGTACTGTAAAGTGATTTCAATGTATTATAAGTTAAACATGATCTCTTTGCCCTTTGGACAGAAAATGACTAGAAGCTGAAAGTATGTGGACACATACAGTGGTGTTTGTCAAATCTTTGTTGGATTAAATGGGACATTTCACAGCAATGGTTGTAGCTACTTGTAATCAAGCTCTCAAGTACCTGTGACAATTCTGATTAGCTTATCTTGTTATTAATTAGGGTTTCTTAGTAAAATCCATCAAGTTGAGTTCATGATATCTCATATCTGAAATTTGATGGCATCATGCACTTTTTTTTTTCATATTAGGTATACTTGTCTCCCAAATTTTCCATCATTTTGTTTTAGTGTTGAGTTCTTTAAAGTCTTTCCGCTAAGATGGTATAGAAAACTCTGAAAGAACTTTTTGGCCAACCCAATAGATTTTTCCTTTCTACTTTCATATTACTTTTACGATTGAGTAGTTGCTGATTTTTATTAGAGATTTGTCCCCAGGCCTCTAGATTTTTCGAGATCACTACAAACATTATTACATTAGTAAAATTATGAGCCGTGGAGAAAAGCTTTTATAAAATTGTTTTAGTGGTTCTGGTGAGTTTATGCATTCTTTCTGCAATGACCTCACATATTCTAGCTTCTGAATAAAAGCTGCAAATCAACACTTTTATCTATTTATGAATCTCGAATAAAATATCAATAGAAGTTTTCAATAGTTTAGTCTCCGATGGGAAAATTTTGTAAACACCAGGTGGGAAGGACACAGGTGATGTAAATATCTTCCACATTTTCAAATGTCAGTTGTTCTCAAGAGAGGACGCTTAAGTAAACATCATCTATAGTCTTAGCAGATGTTATCTATGCATACCACTTTAATTGCAGCTTTCTAATATCTCTACTGTTAATAACAGTTCAGAGAAGATTGGAAGTGCTTTTGATTTGAATCAATGGTCATTTGAAAAATCGCTGTGCTAAATGATGTGTGTTTATCTTTGGATCATCTCCCTTAAACAGATGGTATCTGTGGAATTGTTGTGACACTTCATTGTTTCTGGTGGTTGATGACTCATTGTAGGGAAATCCCAGTGTACACAATATGTGAAAATAAGACCGTTTGGCGTTCTTTGCTACAGCTAATTGTCAAACAGTATTTCAACAGATGTGACAATTTTACCAAGATGCTGTCAAAATAAGAGCAACCCACTGACAAATCCAATCTGGCTCATGTTCAGCACTGTGGTATCATTTGGGTTTGTTTGCAGTATCAAGAGACTTTGTATTAATGTCATCTCTGATAACTTGATCATTTCAGATGGCACATTGTCAATTTTTTTGTCCTTCTGGATGGCTCACTTTGCAGTCACATGTAACACTTCCAGGTTTTTTTTCCTTTCAACTTCCCCCAACCCACATAATTACCAAAGGAACAGTGTTTGTGACTGACCTTTTTGGACCTGTTTGGAAATAAAATGAGATCATTCCCTCAGGGACCTTTGGAGGTCATGGGGAAAGATGATCCATTACAGAGGAATCTGTTAGACTGATATAACTATGCATAGTTAAAAAGGTAACTCCCATAACATTCAGAGTCACTGTACCCTTGACCAACACGGAAGGGCTAGGCCTGAGAAAATGAGGTCAGCACACAGTGGCATCATGCATTATTTTGTGTGTCAAAAAACACCCATAAAAGTAGTCTATTATCATCAATGACAACTGGACAAGCACTGATGTTAAAATACTGGGTTCTCACTACAGTGAGCTGACATGGCAGAATATTCAGACCCACTCTAAACAGCCCAGCACAATGTGTCATCCTCACCAAGGGCTAATCAGAAACAGAGATAAAAGAAAGGAAGAGAT
Source organism: Ovis canadensis (assembly GCF_042477335.2). NCBI lineage: Eukaryota > Metazoa > Chordata > Mammalia > Artiodactyla > Bovidae > Ovis > Ovis canadensis. The sequence continues at coordinate 83,181,987 of NC_091254.1, forward strand.
AACAATTGTGCAAAGTAAATCCTATTTTAAAGGGGGTAATGAGGCTCAGGTGTTATTTTATTTTCACAGCGGTAAAACAACTACTGTTGTGAAAGGTAAAATACCTTAGCTGTATTTTCTCTGAATAACATGTTTTTATTTCTGATCAGTCTCCCAGAAATACCCAAGGGACAAAGATGTAACTACTAAACTAAAAGGAAAACAATGAAAATTCTATTATTTCCTGTTTTTCTGAAGCAGTGTTATACTCATGATGCATTATTCAGCTATTAGAAATTTTAAAAATAGCCTATAGTTTTCTGCTCTGTTTAGGCTCAAGTAGTTCTCACTCTTTTTTACGGGCTTCTGCATGGGAATAGAATATATTACAATGTGATATAGTTCAGAAAATACCTTACACTCAAAACCCTTATCAAAAGAAACAAATAGTAGTACCATTTCTGTTATATGGGGAAAAAAAGAAAAAAAAAAGAAAAAGAAACCACTTAAGATATGCATTTATGTGCTTAATAATTAGGTCTTCCCTGGTGTCTCAGGCAGTAAAGTCTCTGCCTAAAATGCAGGAGACCTGGGTTCAATCCCTTGCTTGGGAACATCCCTTGGAGAGGGGAATGGCTACCCACTCAAGTATTCTTGCCTGGAGAATTCCATGGAAAGAGGAGCTTGCTGTATAGAAATAGTATATCAGAGTTTTGATTATGAATATATGGGAGAAATGAGGAAGAGAGATCTCTAAAAGACTTCCCTGGTGGCTCAGACGGTAAAGAATCCACCTGCCATGTGGGAGACCTGGGTTCAATCCCTGGGTTGGGAAGATCCCCTGGAAAAGGGAACGGCAACCCACTCCAGTATTCCAGGCTGGAGAATCCCGTGGACAAAGGAGCCTAGCAAGCTACAGTCCATGGGGTCGAAAAGAGTCACACACGACTGAATGATTCACTTACACACACACACACACACACACACACACACACACACACACTAAAAGCTGTACTGTGTCTGCCTCCACCACATACACTTCTATATTGGAAATGGCTTGTGTTCTGTACAAATACATTCATGTTTGCTTAAGAAGACTGCAAATGCTGCGTATCTCCTTAAATTTCCCATGCTTGGGCACACAGTAAAAGTTTATTAAATACGTGTGATTCCTGATGCAACAAGGAATCTTGATGCAACTGCTCTCTTCCACCTACCCCCAAGTGATGGACTATGAAAGATCTTTCTGGTGTTCTGTGTGCATATTGCCTATCACTGCATAGAGCTATGAAGGTTTCTATCTAAGTATAATCAACTAACACAGAGAAATATTTAAGGAAAGGATTAGAGCAATCATGTTACAGCATTAAATCAATTTAATTTTAGATAAATAATGAACATCATAAAGTGCATTCTAAATGCCTTACTCTCTTTACCAATCAGGACTCATTGTAAGCGCCCAGAACTTAGATATGAGTCCCTCTAACACTAGACATACTGTAACTCTTCAACAACTGTTGACAAACTGACAGAATTAGTTTTTGGAATCTAATAAGAAATCCTCTGGGTAATGACTGAGTAAAATTAACTGTTATTTTTTAAGCTCCTTATAGAAATACTTGTGAATGTATGGTAAAAATTAAGTATTAGAGGTGCTTATTTTAAGGTAAAATTTGTAAGTGAACTTATTTTAAGTCCTTTGAACTCAGATCTTTCAAAAGAACTTAAGTATAAGCCTTAGGTTTGAGCCAGTGTATTTAGCAAAAGGACCAATAAAATAGAGGATGTGAAAGAATACCTATTTTCTATGTGTGGAACAGAGTGAGTTTTGGAAGTGTAGAGCAAAAAAAGAGAAAATACTGAGAAATGTAAGAGCTTAATACATTTGTTTTTATTTTAAAGAAAATTAAATATGAAGATCAAAGTTCTCTTAAATCTTTTAAATGTCTATACCCTATCTGAAGGCAATTCTACAATTCTATATAGTTATAATTTAATTAATTCTGTGACAAGCAGCTGGCTAACAAAACTAGTTTTAAAATAGTTTTTAATATTTACAAGGAAACTTACTTGCATTTTACTAGCTTTTTCTTTAACTGGACGTGTTTTTTAATGTAAAACAATTTTCAAAAAGTACTGTCTTACTTGTAGCAAAACCTTTTCTGAAAAAGCTTGTGGTTAGTTATGAACAGTCTGAGGTCAAAGACTTAGAGGAAAGTCATGTCTAATCCAATTAAAATGATCATACATTTAAACAAAATTTCAAATCAGAAATCTTTATAGATTTTCTCAGACTGGCTTTAAAATATATAGAAGTGACCTCATCATATCCTATTCTAATCAATAGGGATTATAGACATTTCATGAAAATTCATTTGATATTAAATATATAGATATAATTACATATATTTATATTATATACATTTATAGACGTGAAAAATTACAGTTTAGTGTGTGCTGTACTCTCATGAATTAGTATTTAACTGTTTGGAATGATCTAGTAACTAGAAGGCTTGGGAAATTATTGATGCTTGAAATTGATATTTGATTTAATTTCCCCTGTTCCTCAGTATTTCTGGATCCTACAAAGATCTCGGCACCTTTTGTAAACCTCTTATTAGACAAAGTTTGTTCCTTTGTGCTGTTCTTGATACTAGATATTCAGAAGATCCTCAGAAGCATAACAAATAATCTGGTGCCAACTGAAGTTCCTCAGTTGTGTCCGACTCTGTGTGACCTCATGGACTGCAGCCCGTCAGGCTCCTCTGTCCATGGAATTCTCCAGGCAAGAATACTGGAGTGGGTAGCCATTCCCTTCTCCAGGGGATCTTCCTGACCCAGGGATTGAACCTGGGTCTCCTCCACTGGAGGTGGATTCTTTACTATCTGAATCACCAGTGAAGTCCAAGGAGGTCTAAACTGAGACATAAAAGGCATTCATTTCCTGGATCATATTGCTGAGCTGCAAACCCAGCCTCCTCACCTCTGCACCTCCTGTTCTCTCCTTCTTACTTCTTTTGTTTAAGCTATCCCTGTACCTTCCTGTTACTTTTCTCTGTTTTGCCACTGCAAATCCTCTAGTTGTTAGAGTGAACATATTAATGCCTTTAAGCAATTAACAAAGGACAGTCATTCAGGATTTCATTTCTCACCGAGTATGATTATTATCTCCATTCTCCAGGGGAAGAAAAGGAGAAAAAAGTTAAGGGACTTACCTAAGATCTATATGGTGAGCTGAACTGCACATTGGAAGATATTTTGAAAAAAAAAAAAAAGTGGAAATCTTAAGGGGCCTCTTTTTATGTTTTGCTTATTAATTAAAAAGAATTACCATGTGTAAAATAGACAGCTAGTGGGAACCTGCTATAAAGCACAAGAAGCTCAGCTCTGTGCTCCGTGGTGGCCAGATGAGTGGGATGGGGGTGGATGGGTGGGAGGAAGGCCCAAAAGGGAGGGGATAGATATATACATATAGCTGATTTATTTCATTGTACAGTGAAAACTAACACAGCATTGTAAAGCAACTATATGCCAATAAAAATCTTTATTGAGATATAATTGATATATACTCTTGTGTAAATTTGTGTATAATATGTTGATTTGACTCATTTATATACTGCAGTATGATTACAACCATAGTGTTAACATTTCCATCATGATCTGTAATTACCACTTTTGTGTGTGTTGGGGGGGGGTGGTGAGGACATTTAAGATCTAGTTTCTTAGCAACTTTAAAATAGAAATACAGCATGGACTATTACTTAGTCATGAGAAAGAAGAAAATCCCACCGTTGACTACAATAGGAATGGACCTTGAAGGCATTATGCTAAGTGAGATGTCAGGCAGAGAAAGACAAATGCTATATAATATCACTTGTATGTGGAATTGAAAGGTCCTGTTTCTATTCATTCTCTTCTTGGTCATTCTCCTGCAGTTTTTGTAGTTGTCCAGTCATTAAGTTGTGTCCAACTCTTTGCGACCCCATGGACTGCAGCACACCAGGCTTCCCTGCCCTTCACTAATTCCCGGAGTTTTCTCAAACTCATGTCCATTGAGTTGGTGATGCTGTCTAACTATCTCATCCTTTGCTGCCCCTTTCCCTTTGGTCTACAGAGTGTGTACCTAAACTAGGTCTCCAGGAATGAAACCAACTAATGATTCTTCTCAAGGGCTCTTTTGTAGCCTACATAACCCTGATCCAAGTGCCATGCAGAAAAGTCCTAGTACAGTATCTCAGCTCTGCTTAAGGAATAAGTATGCACAGACACAGCCAAACCTGAGAAATGAAAATTGAAAAATAAGCTTGTATCATTGGAAGGTTTCTGTTTTGTTTTTTTCAAAAAAGGCAGAATATGGGGAGCAATTATCAAGAGTTTATCAAATGTGAGAAGTGTTTATCCTGCTGTTTTTGAGATGGCCAGCCTTCTCTGGAATGTAGTTATGCTGGCTGCAGGCTGACACTTCCTTTTTGTCAGGATATTCTTCCAGCTCTGCTAGGACAGCCTTCCATACCCGCTGTTGCTGCAGCTGGAAATCTAAAATTAAGTGAGTAATGAGGCACCCAGCAATATAATACTGTGTTCTATCAAGGAACCTCCAGTCACTCACGCTTCACACCTCATTAATTAGGTGCTAATTGCAAGAGCTACTTGAAAGTAGTTTCTGCCTTGCTCTGTGCCCTAACAACCTGATCTTCCTAAGAAACTCCCATCAACATCAAAGCCTCAGAGAAATAGGTCTAATATTTGCAGTGTTGAGGTTACAGATTTTAGCCTCAAAGGAAAGATGTGCAAAAGCTTGAGTTTTCCTAGCTGGGCTAATGTCCTCATTATGCATTCAACCTGCTTTCAAAAGGACAAAATACAACATGGCACAATTATCTTTCCTACCAGGACTTGTATTTTGATAGTTGCCTATTAATCAGTTTTTCAGAGTAATAGTCATGTAATTTCAAAAAATAAAAAAGGGATGTTACTCAAAAGCTAATTAGATTTCTCCTAAGACAAGTATTTTTAAAATGTTTTTGCAATTACAGTAATACAGTATTCTACACTTGGGGTCAGTTTCGTGAGGATATTTGACTTTAATACATCAACTGTTTCTGCTGATTTAGTTCAAACAAATTAGTTCACTTCCTTAAAGCTGAAGCACTAACTTTTTGACTTTACATGTCTCAGATACGGCTGAACATATTTCTAAAAATTTTCTGAAAGAAAATTAGAATAAGTAATTCACCTGTGAATAAGTTATTGACAAAAATACTAGTGAATAAGAGATCTGAGAAACTAAAATATGAGATGTAAACTTAGCAAATTTCTTTTACTGAGCTAAAATAGTTTATTTTCTATGGAAAACCACAGTCTAAACTCAAATTACCAAGAAAACTTTGAGATATAACTTGTTTGGAATATAGGGCTTAACAGTAAGTCATCTCTTGTTACATTATGTACCAAATTATTGCATGCCACTAAAAGAGTTCATAACTCATATTTAAAATTTTGTGCTTGGAGCAAAAGGTAGATCTTCTATCCTCATGATAAAAATCCATTGAAAGCACATTTATTGACCAAAAATCAGTATGACCCTCCTGATTTGTCTTTTCCCTTAAGGAGAGTGTAATTTAGGACAGATGATGGTAACAACCCGGAAAAAAAAAAAAAAAGAAGAGCTTCAGCTTAGAGTGGCTTCTGTCTTTTCCTAGGAGAGCTTCCCGTGACTCAGTTGGTGAAGAACCTGACTGCAATGCAGTAGAACACAGGTTCGATCCCTGGGTCAGGAATATCCTCTGGAGAAGGAAATGACAATCCACTCCAGTATTCTTTCCTGGAGAATCCTATGGACACAGGACAGAGGGAGCCTGGAAGTAGTCCATGAGGTCCCAAGAGTCTGACAGGACTGAGTGACTGAATCACACAGGAAAGCTTAGACATAATCCTTTTGGGACTTTGGTGAGAGGCTTATAAAAAAGAAAAGCTGGAAGCAAGAGGGCCAGAGTGAGAAGAACCCATTACACTATGGAGATTCTCCTTCCACTCACCTCGGGGAATGATCACCAGCCCCAGTGACTGTGTCCCAAGGTTCTTCGTCTGATTTTGATACATAAGACGTCATGATACAGTAACCCTCACACTGGACAAGAGGAATATCCAGCATCAGGGCAGTGACAGGATTGGGGAGCCCAGACTGGTTGGATGGCTCTGGTGAGGAGGACAGACCCTTCTCATGAGGCAGAGAAGGCTGATAAAATCAGACAAGGTGTTTGGGCTCCAGCCAAGACTGCAGAACTGGTGTCGCAGCCTACAGTGAAGACACAGAGGCCAGGTTCAGTCTTACTAATTAGGCAGATGAAGCCTGGCAGGCAGTAAAATGGTAAACCTTCCCCAAGCACACGCTTCCCTCTGAATTGGCAAGATTTATTGCTGCTCACTGTCTAATGACTGAGGGGCTTGCTAGAACTGGTTTATTTGCTTAGGGCAGAGCTGGTGGATCGAAGATCTTCAGTGGCATCCACTGAGCAAGCCTAAAAAGAAGACTGGGGATTGATAACCTCTGCATATATGGATTTTTAATTTGGGATTATTTAGTTTCATCCCAAGGAGGCTGTGAAAGTCCCTAGAGAGCTTTTTAAATAGAAAGGATATTCTGTCAGAAATTTGGGAGAGGAAATCAATCATTTCTGGAGATGTTTTGTGTCCTAATGCCGTGCTTTCAAGTTTTCCACGGATGGCATTTTCCATCACATTATTTTGAAATGTGCAAACTTCCATGAGGTAATGTCCCTAAGAGCATAATCCCAAGGTAGAGACTTCCTGTTCTTTCACCTTCTTTTTGAAGATACTGAAGACACCTGCTAAAAAAAAATATAGAAATAAATTTTTAAAAGGCTGTGTCCTACAATTACATGATCGCCTATTTTTGCCTTCCACATTAGAGAATGCTATTGGAAAACTTCTGAAGAGCCAGGAAAAAAAAATAGGATAATCTCACCCCAGTGAGATGCAAATTCCAGGTGCTTGGCTAGATTCATTCACCAGCAAAATGGCCCTTCCACAGAGGCCTTGCAAATTTTTATCTCAGGAAAATGACAGATTTCTGTAGGTCATGGAGCACTATGTCTCTTTCTCTCTCTCACAGTCACAACTCATTAGAGTTAAATCCACAAATGTCAGGATTCTACTGCACTAATTCCATTAAGATATTTGTTCTGCAAATAGGATAAACTATTTCTGAGGGACAACAGGATTAGAATTTTAGCTGGAATAACCACCTGCCTCTTGATGTAGTTAACTGAGCCCCAGAGAATAGCATGGTTTCCATTTACCTATGATTTTCTATAAAAATGACAATGTAGTTTTATTCTGATTTGTTCTGTGGTGAAATGGCAAAGCATAGCCATTGCAGCATAAAATGCTTAAAACTAACACATATATTTCTAAGTTTTACAAAAATGGTAACATCTCTAAAGATTTGAGTGCCTTTCTCATTAATACTCACCTTATTTTAAGTCAGTTTCTTCACAAGAGACATACAGCATCAAATTCAGAGAGAACTGTCCCATCCAGAGTTATGTATGTATATAACTGAAAAGGAGGTCGTAGGGTTTTTAGAAGGGATGTTCAGTTCAGTTCAGTTCAGTTCAGTTGCTCAGTCGTGTCCGACTCTTTGCGACCCCATGAATCACAGCACGCCAGGCCTCCCTGTCCATCACCAACTCCTGGAGTTCACTCAGACTCACGTCCATCGAGTCAGTGATGCCATCCAGCCATCTCATCCTGTTTTCCCCTTCTCCTCCTGCCCCCAATCCCTCCCAGCATCAGAGTCTTTTCCAATGAGTCAACTCTTCACACGAGGTGGCCAATGTACTGGAGTTTCAGCTTTAGCATCATTCCTTCCAAAGAAATCCCAGGGCTGATCTCCTTCAGAATGAACTGGTTGGATCTCCTTGCAGTCCAAGGGACTCTCAAGAGTCTTCTCCAACACCACAGTTCAAAAGCATCAATTCTTTGGCACTCAGCCTTCTTCACAGTCCAACTCTCATATCCATACATGACCACAAGAAAAACCATAGCCTTGACTAGATGGACCTTTTTTGGCAAAGTAATGTCTCTGCTTTTGAATATGCTATCTAGGTTGGTCATAACTTTTCTTCCAAGGAGTAAGCGTCTTTTAATTTCATGGCTGCAGTCACCATCTGCACTGATTTTGGAGCCCAAAAAATTAAAGTCTGAGACTGTTTCTACTGTTTCCCCATCTATTTCCCATGAAGTGATGGGACCAGATGCCATGATCTTCGTTTTCTGAATGTTGAGCTTTAAGCCAACTTTTTCACTCTCGTCTTTCACTTTCATCAAGAGGCTTTTTAGCTCCTCTTCACTTTCTGCCATAAGGGTGGTGTTAGAAGGGATGCATGACCCCAAAAGAAGAAAATGAAGCTCACAGTCCTCTCTGCTTTTCCTCTCAGGCATGATTAGGGCAGTTCTTCCAACTCCCTTGTAATCCTTTTATATGTCTGGGTCAGATACACCGCTTGGCTTCACAGCATCCTGACTTCAGAGTAGTTTTCCTCTAATTACCTGAATATCATCTTCTCCTTTAGTTCCTTGGCAGCTACTGGTTTCCCAAGAGAAGTTTAACTTTCCCAAGTGTCTCCCTTTGACAGCTCCTCCCACACCATAATTTCTCAATTTCCACATGGACAGAAGTCAGACAGCAGCACAATGCCTTGAGAATTTGTGAATCCCCAGTTGTTTGTTTCATTAACAATTAGCCTCAGGTATTTCTTTCCATGATTAAAAAGTAATACCCATTTATTACCTGCCATGAAGAACCCAAATAGAGAGAAAGGTCAAAACAGTATAATAACCATTGGACCGTTAAGCAGAAATATGACTTTTAGAAAATATTTTCTTTCATACAGCTATAATATTATGTACGCTTAGAATAATGAGTTTATTATATAGTTACACATATTGAAGCTAAAAAGGTAGATTATACTTTATGTCTCAAAACTTAATAACTGTTTCAAACAGATTAAAAACTGGCCAGGTGGCAGTGTAAAGGGGTGTATACTTGGTATGAAGTTGGACTGGTTTTTTGTTTTTTTGTTTTTTTTTGGACTGGTTTTAGTGGGAAAGATAGTCACCCTCCTGCAGCTAATAAAATGTTCGATGTTTGATTCTTGAATGCAAGTACATCTTGATTTGGTGATATATACCTTTCTTTTCAAAGGAGGTCTACATCTGAATAGGAGGCCTACAAAGTTTTCTCTTTAATCCATTTGCTTACATTTTTGCAATATCCTATTCTGAATAAGAATTGATTTATTATTGGCCATTTGCTATATTCTAAGCAATTTTGAAGAAGGCTGAGCACTGAAGATTGATACTTTTGAACTGTGGTGTTGGAGAAGACTCTTGAGAGTCCCTTGGACTGCAAGGAGATCCAACCAGTCCATTCTGAAGATCAGTCCTGGGTGTTCATTGGAAGGACTGATGCTGAAGCTGAAACTCCAATACTTTGGCCACCTCATGCAAAGAGTTGACTTATTGGAAAAGACTCTGATGGTTGGAGGGATTGGGGGAAGGAGGAGAAGGGGATGACAGAGGATGAGATGGCTGGATGGCATTACCGACTCAATGGACATGAGTTTGGGTAAACTCCAGGAGTCTGTGATGGACAAGGAGGCCTGGCGTGCTGCTTCATGGGGTCGCAAAGAGTCAGACACGACTGAGTAACTGAACTGAACTGAACTGAACTGAAGCAATTTTCATGCACTTTTCTCCTTTAGTATCTATTAAGATCCTGTGATGTGGGTACTGCTTTTATCCTCATTTACAGATGAAGGAGCTAAGGCTCAGAGAAGTTAAATAAGTTATCCTAGGTTGTAAGGCCAGGAAATGGCAGAGTCCGGTAAGCCCAGCTCACTCTAACTTGGAAACCTATACTCTGACCTTTGTTACTAGTGGTTCTCAAAGTCCTGTCCCTGGTACAGCAGCATCAGCATCACCTGGGAATTGGTTAGAAATGCAAATAGTCAAGCTCCATCCTGAACCTATTGGATCAGAAATGCTGAGGGTGGAGACCAGCAATCCGCACAGCTTCCCAGATGGTTGTTATTGTTGAGTTGCTAAGTCATGTCCGACTCTTTTTTGACCCTGTGGATGTTCTGAAAAAACTGAGGATCGAGTTTTGCAATAGACCGCAACCACATCTTCAAAAGAGCTGATGCTTTACATTTTCTTAAATCCATTTTTAAAAAATCATGTTAGAGTCTTGCCAAAATATTGCATTAGTGTTTTATTGCTTATGTGTTCACAATTTTTCTTTGGGGATTTCTTGAGTGTTTTATGCATTAGTTCATAATTGAAGCTTAAGACCAAAGCACCAGGGTTTTCAGTAAGAATGAAGGCTGGGCCATGGTGATTGAGCACAGTTGGCACCTCCAAACTATCCTTACGTTATTCATGAATGATAAGCTGGGTTAGGATTCAGCTGAACAGATGACTTCTCCCCCCGAAAGAAAACTGCTATTACACAAATCAGTCTTACTGATTGTGAATGAGAAAATTAGAACTAGTTTTACACTTGATCTTAGCCAAATGGCTGAGAAGCGATGCCCCTTTGTGTTTTAACTGGACTTCTGTCTCATTCCTTCTCACGGTCATCAGCTCGCTGACCTGGCTCCCTTAGAACTCAGCTTCTCTGTTGCAGGCCGTGCCGTGTGGTGTGGTTTGGGAGGTGGAGGGAGGGCAGTTTGTCTCCTTTATGGAAACAGGAAAACCTGTTGCTGCTGCCGTGCAGCCTGATAGTAAAATAACCCCTGTCTTGTTCCTTTTAGAATTTTTAAAAAATGATTGCAATAAATGATTTATTTGCTTTCGTTTATATAACACTTATTATTCACTAGACTGTATTATCTTTTATTTTTCTTTTCCTTATTTTTTTCTGTGTTGATCAGAATTTTAGAATCAATTTCTTGTATGGAATTTTTTGGGTTGAGAAATGTGTTGAACTTAATTTTTGATACGTTGATTAATTTTGTAACTTTGGAACTTAAATTTCCCCAGAGTAGTTTTTTTATTCAGTGTAAAATTTTCCTATATCTGTAAATTTACTGCAAAATGAGTCTTTAGTGGACCTGAATAGACATCAGATTTTCTTTGCCATTTGTGTTCTCTGTGGATTATAGGAATATTTCAATCTTTCACTGAATTCCATCCCTTGAGTTGTATTTTTATGGTATTTGTTGTTATTGTTATTAGACAAATATAATAACATTTTGTTTCAGCAATTCCCAAATAAGGTTTAACAAGTAGCCTCTGTAGATTCCTATCCCTCTTAGGACTTGTAGCTAAAAATTTATAAAACCGGAGGATACTTTGGATATGTACTCACATACATAGAGTGTGTGTGTATATATATTCTACATATACTTGTGTTTGTAACTCATCCCCCAATTTTTAGATAAAGGGTATTTCTCTTAATTTTCCTTGGGACAGGGAGGATTAATTTGGTGAGAAAATGAACAATAAGACAATGTCTGAGACTAAGAAATCACTGAACATATTTTGCCCGCCTGAAAGTCGTTCTGTTGAGGATTATTTTAAAAAGTGAAAGCCTACTTAAATTTATATTAACAGTGCAAATATAATGTTGAAGTCATCATTGAACACATAATGTTGAAATAAACACAAAATTCTGAGTAAAAAAAAATAAAAATAAAAGCAGATCCAGTATGTAGACATATTTTTCGAATTAAGCAGCTTCTTTATTGGACATTACAACAACCCCACAATCTTAGTTTTGTTGACCCAATTCAGTTTTTATACCCCAAAGTCTCTTATCTTAGCCCTGGTTTATATGGTTTGGTTTGGTTTGATTTTTGTTTCTTTCCCTTTACTCTGATGCAGCTACTGATGAAGGAAAAGCCCTTATATTTAGAATGTCATTTACATTTTTCTGAAGTCTAAGGCATTTTAATGGCAAATGTATTAGATTTTTAAGAACTTAGATGTGATTGGGTATAATTTAATATAGATATGGCCAGCCTTGGTGTCCCTGGGTAGCTAAAATTCAATTTTTTTTTAATTAGTATTTGAAAGGGAAGACCTCCTCTAGCCACTGTAATCGTATTTTCACTGTATTTTTATTCCTTTCCAGATCTGACTGTCTTAAAATTTAATTACTGTTAGCAAGACCTTTATGGGAAGAATAGAAATATTCTCATAATAGTGTTAGCATATTAAATGTAATTTTCAGGTAGCCCTCCTAGGATTCCAGAACTCTTCAATAGAGCCAATTTAGCTGCCTTTTTTTCTGTCCTGGCAGTCCACATGCATTCAACTCACAAATGTATCCTTTCCCTGACTCCTCTGATGCTATTAGAACTTCGTTGTCCTAGTATATTAGAGTGTTCATTCATTTGTAATAAGATGGTCAGAACTGACATGAATTTTAATGCTGTTCATATGATTATTATTAAAATGCTGATTATGGTCTTTCTGCACCTTAATGCAGACTTGGGTTGGTTTGTTGTTCTCTTGTTTGTTTCTTTTTAACCATGCTAATTGTTTACAATTCAAAATAGAAGGGTTTTGAAAAAGAAAAATCACAGATTGTCATATAAGAACATGAAGAAAAAAGGAAACATTTTTGCACAAAAAACAAGGAAATAATGAATCCAGGATTAAAATGAGTATTTAAAAAATGTAAACCTAACCAGATAATCATGATGGTATGATCCCTCAGCTAGAGCCAGACATCCTGGAATATGATGTCAAGTGAACATCACTACGAACAAAGCTAGTGGAGGGGATGGAATTCCAGTTGAGCTCTTTCAAATCCTGAAAGATGATGCTGTGAAAGTGCTGCACTCAATATGCCAGCAAATTTGGAAAACTCAGCAGTGGCCACAGGACTGGAAAAGGTCAGTCTTTACTCCAGTCCCAAAGAAAGGCAATGCCAAAAAATACTCAAACTACTGCACAATTGTACTCATCTCACATGCTAGTAAAGTCATGCTCAAAATTCTCCAAGCCAGGCTTCAGCAATACGTGAACTGTGAACATCCAGATGTTCAATTGCCAATATCTGCTGGATCATGGAAAAAGCAAGAGAATTCCAGAAAAACATCTATTTCTGCTTTATTGACTATGCCAAATCCTTTGACTGTGTGGATTACAATAAACTGTGGAAAATTCTGAAAAAGATGGGCATACCAGACCACCTGACCTACCTCTTGAGAAACCTGTATGCAGGGCAGGAAGCAACAGGTAGAACTGGACATGGAACAACAGACTGGTTCCAAATAGGGAAAGGAGTACATCAAGGCTGTATATTGCCACCCTGCTTATTTAACTTATATGCAGAGTACATCATGAGAAATGCTGGGCTGGAAGAAGCACAAATTGGAATCAAGATTGCCGGGAAAAATATCAATAACCACAGATATGCAGATGACACCACCCTTGTGGCAGAAAGTGAAGAGGAACTAAAGAGCCTCTTGATGAAAGTGAAAGTGGAGAGTGAAAAAGTTGGCTTAAAGCTCAACATTCAGAAACGAAGATCATGGCATCTGGTCCCATCACTTCATGGGAAATAGATGGAGAAACAGTGGAAATAGTGTCAGACTTTTATTTTCCTGGGCTCCAAAATCACTGCAGATGGTGACTGCAGCCATGAAATTTAAAGACGCTTACTCTTTGGAAGGAAAGTTATGACCAACCTAGATAGTATATTGAAAAGCAGAGACGTTACTTTGCGAACAGAGGTCTGTCTAGTCAAGGCTATGGTTTTTCCAGTGGTCATGTATGGATGTGAGTGTTGGAGTGTGAAGAAAGCTGAGCACTGAAGAATTGATGCTTTTGAACTGTGGTGTTGGGAAGACTCTTGAGAGTCCCTTGGACTACAAGGAGATCCAACCAGTCCATCCTAAAGGAGATCAACCCTGGCATTTCTTTGGAAGGAATGATGCTGAAGCTGAAACTCCAGTACTTTGGCCACCTCATGCAAAGAGTTGACTTATTGGAAAAGACTCTGATGCTGGGAGGGATTGGGGGCAGCAGGAGAAGGGAACGACAGAGGATGAGATGACTGGATGGCATCACCGATTCAATGGACATTAGTTTGAGTGAACTCCGGGAGACGGTGATGGACAGGGATGCCTGGCGTGCTGCAATTCATAGGGTCCCAAAGAGTCAGAAATGAGTGAGCAACTGAACTGAACTGAACTGAACCAAATATTAAAAAAAGAAAAGGGAAAAAAAGATCTGGAACTTACCTGGTGGTCCAGTGGCTAAGACTCTTAGCTCCCAATGCAGGGGATCTGGGTTCGATCCTTGATGAGGGATCCCACATGCAGCAACTAAAATCTGGTGCAGCCAAATAAATCAAGAGAAAGATGACCTTTAAAGAAAGGATGAATTAAAGGGATATCAGACCTGGAAATCTGAAGACATGTGAGGGCCAGTTTGTTTGGACCAATGAAAGCTCAGGGCAGTCTCCCTCCAGTGCCTTGGGTATCTCACTTGTGCTGAGAGCGGCTGAGTTGTCACTGGGCTCAGGTGCTCTCAGGCAACTCCTGGCACATCTAATAGGACGAGGACAGACACTTGCAGTCTTTTTCTCACCCCAAGAGGTGATTTGTCAGCCTGTAGGCTCCTAATTACTTGGCATTAGCATATTCATATTTCTGTGTTTGGTTTTAATTAAGATGTTTCTTCCCTAAATCAGAAACAACCTAAGAATGTAAATAAGATGTCTCTCACATGTGGATTGTCTATAATAGTATACCTTCTTTTTTCTTGTAATACATAGAGTGGTCTGTTAAGTTAAAATAAATGAGGACTCCTAGCTTCTGGTGGGTGAGATATTAGTTCTACTTTTAAAAAGTGACACCCAGACCAGATAGCAGAGCTCTGTGTATGGGGGTTGTGTGTAGGGTTCCAATAGTTTGGGTTATTCCATTTTCAGCTGCCTCTTAAAAAGTGAGTCAGAGAAAATTTGATGTCTGCTTTTCAGGACTAGACCACATTTTCATTTCATTATTTTTATAATAATATGTGATAGTAAATAATTCTAGAGAGCCCAAGTTCATTGCTGCATTTTGCTTTCTGTCAGAGAAAAAGACAGAGAGACTACTATCTGGGCTTCATCGTAGGATCAGTTAATGAATTTTCAATTCCCATTGCATTTATGCTTTACTATTTAAATTTATAGAAGCTTGTGCTGTCATTCCCAAGTGATGTGTGTTTTTTGCAATTTGCCAACATGAGAAATACCCATCCCATCTCAATCTATCAATCATCTATTTACCTATGTATCTGTATGTCTTCATGTGTGCTTATTTCACTTATATATGTGTGGTTCCTTTTGATTTGCAGCAAAACTAGTTGGAGAGAACCTAAACCTGTTGTTAGCACACTTGATGTTACTTTAAGGATATAAAACACTATATCTTAATTAAAGATTTTAAAATTTAAAAAATAAAAAACTAAAATTAAAAAAAATTAAAAAAAAATCAAAAAAAATAAAAATAAAAAAAATAAAAAGCAATCAACTTTCAAAAAAAAAAACCACTATATCTTGATGCTAATGGTTTATGACACACAATAGAAAAGGAATCCATTGCAAAAATATCAACAGTCTTCTTGCTTCCTGCTTCAGCCTGCCTCTCTCAGCATTGTTGCCTACCCTGCTCCCTCTCTAAGACTGCCTGCGGGAGCATCTATGACCTGCAGAGTCAGTCTCCTGGGAATGCAGTGGAATGAAAAAGTCCAGAGCCAGTTCAAAGAAGCCTTACACAATATGAACCCTTAATGGTTTGTTTTCTCCCTGAACAATTAGTGAACTAGAAGAAAGGCAAAGAATGGACAGCTTTGGCATTAGCCCAAAGTATTTTATGTTAAAAAATAAATAGTAACAGAGTTCCTAATCAGATGACCTTAACATTGAGAGTCTGTCCTGGGTTATCCTGGTAGGCTCAATGTTTAATCACAAGGGTCCTCGAGAGTGGAAGAGGGAGGTTGTAAGAAGAGGCCAGAAGATTCTGTGTGAGAAAGAATTCACCAGTTATTCTTGGCTTCCAACATGCAGGAAGGGGCCAAGAACCCAGGACTGCAGGCAGCCTCTTAAAGCTGAAAAAAGTAGTGAAACAGATTCCTCACTAAACCCTTCAGAAAGGAATGAAGTCTTTCTGACACCTTGATCTTAACCCAGTAAGACCCTTGCTGGACTTCTGATCTCCAAAACTGTTAGATGATAAATCTGTGTTGTTTAATGACACTAAAAAAATAAATAGCCAAGGTTTTGTATATCCACAAAGAACTTCAGAACTTACCTACTTTAAATAAGGAAAGGACATATTAAATGGATTTATTTTCCATTTTAAGCAGCTCCTAATATAGAATTTTTTAAATTGTCTACAAATATAACTGAAATAGGGATGTATATGAACTCCATACATATTTCTATATAGATACATACATTTATATACACATGTGTATACTCCATTTCTTCTTTTCTACTTAGTCCAATCTCTACTCTCTCTTGAAGGTCAATTTATGTCTCACTCTTCAATGTGTGCTTTTTTGCTTCTTCTGGTCTACAAAGTAAACTTCCTGTACTTAACTGACTTTTTTCTTATAACCTCAAATACTTCGTAATGTAGCGAAAGAAGAAACTTCTTGTCTACATCATTTATTTAAAGCATAGCTAAAATCACCCTGCATTTTTATTTTCTAAATACTGCTGACTCCCTAACCATAAGTACTCTAAGAACATGCACCAATAGTTCTTTTCTTAATTTTGAATGCAAATAGTCAGTATAGTGCCCTAAAAGCAGTTATAGTTGATAATGACATAATGGTAATGAGAACTTGGAAAGACCTCTTCTGTGAGCTTTAAAATAGCTCTAATATGTTGATAAAGACAAAATAATGGTGTTAATAGGAAATGCCCAAAATGTACCTGTATTGAAACTACAGAAAAAAAGTTTGGTAGTCCTAGGGCAGCCTTAGCTAAGAGATCTTTGTAGGGTTATAGAAATGTTCTCTGTCTGTACTCTCCAATACAGTAGCTACTGGCCATGTGGCTATCAATCAAGTGTGACCAGTGTCACTGAAGAACCAAATTTCTATTGTTGTTCACAGAAGTTTAAAGTAAATGGCCACGTATGGCTAGTGGCTACCGTATTGGATAGCATGAAGACACTTTTAGGTTGATAGATCAATCTCCTAGTTCTAAGGGCTAGGGTAGTAAAGAAATAGGGTCATTTTCATCTTGCCTAATGGTTTTGTTCCTGAAGCAATTAATTCATAACAGTAGGGCAGTAGTGCCCAAAGAGTATTCTGTAATTCAGACCTGTCAATGAACTGCTGTTTACTAGTCCATGACAAATTCAGTACAGAAATTGAGAGTAAGCGTGTAGAAATTACAATAGCCACTTGGCACTGATGTAACATCCAGCTGTGGAGTGATTGGACTCATCTCATTGAATGGGGCATAGCCTACTCTGGGTGTTTTCAAAGGCTGCACAGCCTTGAGTGCCATCTGGCACCAGCACATCCAGGTGCAGTAGGACCACATATTATACTGGCCTATGAAGGAGTAGGAATTTTTGCAAAGCTATCCTGTCACAGAACAGCTACAAATAGTTTTGAGAAGCCCCAGTGTAGCAGGCCAGGAATCAGAGGCCAGGAGACTAATCTATTCACCATAAGCTGGCTAAATTATATTCACTAGAGTTCTCCAAAAGATGTCCAAAAACAGAAGCACACTTAGAAATTATAGACTCCAACCCCCAACTGACAAATGAAAAAAAAAAAAAAAAACCACACACATTCTAGGAAGAATGTGACATTCTTCAACACTTACATCAGAGCTTGAAGAACTCCCATCCTGGCTCTCAGGCAAGCTTTATTCTGATTATGCCAAATGGATCTGGGCCAAGAGACATCTTCTAATTCCCTAGCACAATAAATGGAAGTCTAAGAACATGACTACAACACATCTGTAAAATCTGCCTTGCAGTTTGCATGTGCCTGTACCAACTGAGGTTCTCCTCCCCTCTTTAATGTATTGTCACCAAAGTGAATTTTTAAAACCAAAACTAACGAAGAATCCACAGGGATCAGTGCATATGAAAAAAAAAATCAATGAGACTAATCCTTATATTAAAGTTTTAGATTTCGAATAAACTATTGATTAATTTCTTTGTCTTCCTGAGCCATAAAAGGATGCTTAAACTTTTGATTTTCCCCTTGATTTGTTCCTAGATAGTGGGAAAATGATAATGGGATGCTATGGTTTATGGATTCCTAAAAGAAGCCCAGTAAGAAAAGAGTCCAGCAAAACAATACTCCTTGCATTGGAAATAGGACGGCTGTTTGATTGTGTGCATACTGGACAGCGTTGATGCTGCACCCAGATCCCCTGTGTAGGCTCCAGACTCACAGCCACACCTTTCTCTTAGAGACTGCCCCCCAACACAGGAGCCATCTGGCTTGAGAAGTTTCACTACTTTCTCTTCCTATTCCTCTAGGAGTGAGGGCAGTCTCCCACCAAAGAGGGACTGACAGTCAGTCAGCGCTACCTATCTCACAGTCTCTAGGTGTTTGGAGTGAAAATAGACCCAATGGCTGTCCTTTGACTCAAGGTAGAATTTACCCTGTAGGACAGCTCACTCTCCAGAGCTCTTTGTAGGATCAGGCTGATACCAGCCTCTGGCTGGAAGCACACCTCTGCTGGCTCCATCCTCATCCTGCCTGTCACTTTCTTACAGACTCCTTTTGAGTGTATATCCCCCATACACCTCTGATACATGAATCCTTGTCTCAGGCTCCGCTTCTCGGCAATGTGACCAATAGCAGAGTGTAACTAACTAAAAACTTTTGAATAGCTACTAATGTATTACCTCAAGTGTTTTGTGCTTTGGCTGGATTTGAATTCAGAGTAACATTTAATTATCATCTTCTTAAAACAAAAAGGAGCTATCTGAACTTTCAGACCCTTTGGAAATCTCTTGAAAAGTCTTCTCTGCATTTCGGACTCCTTATTATCTTTGATCATTGATTTCAGAGCAAAACTTCCACTCTTTTCCAGGGCAGCTAGCTCTATTCCTGTGTTGTGTTAATTGCTCTATATGAGAACACTGGAAAAGTTTCTCTACAAGAACATAACTCAAGTACATGACTATTTTCTTATGCAAATAAGAAATACCCCATCTTTTTAAACTGATGAATATTTTAGCTATGTTATTTAGTGGGACAATTAATTATCCAAAAGTTTGTCCTTGTAGGGGGAATAGGAGAAGCTGGCTTTATTAATTTGTGATAAATAGAAATTTGTTTAAAATAACAAACAGGAAAATTTAATTTTCCATTTTATATTCAAATCATGTCAGTGGCATAGGAAATGGAATTTATTAGGGGAAATGCTATAGCTATTTGCATAATTTTCTAGTGCTGAAACATGAGAAAAATCTGGCTGCTTATTACTCTGGCTCAGTTTAGCTTCACTTTCAGATGCTCATTCACCAACCTAAGCCTTTTTCCTTCCTGAGTCTCTTCCTGCTCACATGAAATATGCACTTAAGCTCATGTAAAAATGATGCATTCTTCCATTTTCTCCAAATGTTTTCACACCCTCCTGTGTTTGTTAAGCAATTAGTTGTCAGTCATATCTTCTTGTGATGGTATCAGTTCAGTTCAGTTGCGCAGTCATGTCTGACTCTTTGCGACCCCATGAATCGCAGCACGCCAGGCCTCCTTGTCCATCACCAACTCCTGGAGTTCACTCAGACTCACATCCATCGAGTCTGTGATGCCATCCAGCCATCTCATCCTCTGTTGCCCCCTTCTCCTCCTGCCCCCAATCCCTCCCAGCATCAGAGTCTTTTCCAATGAGTCAACTCTTTGCATGAGGTGGCCAGAGTACTGGAGTTTCAGCTTTAGCATCATTCCTTCCAAAGAAATCCCAGGGCTGATCTCCTTCAGAATGGACTGGTTTGATCTCCTTGCAGTCCAAGGGACTCTCAGTTGAGTCTTCTCCAACACCACAGTTCAAAAGCATCAATTCTTCTGTGCTCAGCCTTTTCACAGTCCAACTCTCACATCCATACATGACTACTGGAAAAACCATAGCCTTGACTAGAGGGACCTTAGTCGGCAAAGTAATGTCTCTGCTTTTGAATATGCTTATGGGAGCCATTAAAATCCCAATTGCTATCTTCAACAGTGTTTTATTTTTCTTTATTTGTCCATGTGATCTAGCTTCTTACTAATCATTCAAGAAATATCTGATGAATGATGTCTTTCTTTTCTTCTATTTCCTCGTAAAATCATAATAGGACTGCAGAATCCCTTTCAAAGTTGGAGAACTCCAAAAAAAAAAGTTCCATGGAAGGATGTACTTTGAGTGAATACAACTAAGCTAGAAAGTTTTATGTGATCTTGAACAAAAGCAAATCACTGCTAATCATTTCTAACTTTGATCATGTGCTGATGGGGGCCCATGATTTGCTACAGTTCAACCAGAGCAAGATTCTCCCATACAACTATGAAATATACATTTTTGTGCATGATTAAATAAATATTTATTGTTAGCCAATGGGATTCAAAACTGCACTCCTTGTATTCAAAGCAATCAAATTCTAAAGGAGAAGACAAATGTAGAAAAAAGCAGTCCTAATACAGTGTGATTAGAACCAGATGTTTGGACAAGAGTCTGGAAGCAGGGAGTGGTGGGGAAAACTTGCCAATCTGCTGTTTGGGAGACAGTTAGGGGGAGGTCAGGGAAGAATTTTAGTCGATATAGCCTGTAAATTTTAATCGAAAGGGTTGCTTGTAAAGATATTAACACTAAATTATTTAATTTGCGTATCGATCATTACTTAGGTAGTTCTTTTTTTCTTTGCGTCAAAAATCAACCTGGCCCTTTTGTGCTAAAAGCTTTCATTTCTCTCATAACTTCTTTCCTTCCACAGTCACCAACTTAGTAAGGATTAGGTGTGTCTGCTAGTGACAGGAAATCCAAAATAACAATGGCTTATATAAGATGGAGCAGATTTTCCCAGCTGTTGGATTGTAAAATATACTGTTGATCAAACTCTATAAAACTGGCTTTTCCTTCAGCAACACCTCCTCTGCCATATGGTGTTGACATGAGTTTATACAAAGACAGCCCCGCTGTTCCTATGGCCTGCCTGCAGCCCTCCTTCTCATGGCTGTGCTCAAAAGACTTTTGGATATACTCTTCAGAATTTTTTATACTTATGTTTGGGAAATCTAATTGTTAATAAGAATAAATAGATCTATGTCATTTCTGGAGGCTCCCCTTCTATGGTATGGATCTGGAAAGTATACATTATAGATTGGGTTGATATTTCAGCCATTTGAAGAAGTAAAATGTGCCTTTGCCTATCTTTGACCTGAATCCATGAGAAAATAAATATATATTTAATAGGGAATGTTTCTGTAGTAGTCAATGGTCAGGAAATTAAGAAAATAATAAATATCATTCACATGAAAGAAAAATTTACGCAATTTATGTTCTGAACCCCAGGAACATACATGTTTATAGTACATACTAATTGCCAGTGCAGAAATCAAAAGTCTACTTTGGAAAATACTGGGTGCATCAAATGTAGATGTTTATCTCCTGATGACCAAATTATTTTGAATATATAATTGAGGTTAAGTATTTCATGAATTGGTCAAGTGAATAATACCTGCTTTCTGATATGTGGGCAAATAGCAGACCTAGAACAAAATAGTGTACTTACTCAATTCCTAGTTTAGTTAGTGGCGAAAGCATTTACAGCCTTGTTATATTATAAAAGCCTGTGTAACTGTTAAGATGACTCCTAGAAGAAAGAGACAGAGAGAGACAGAAAACAGAAGCCTTCAGTATTGAACATCTCTGTGTGTCTGTGAATACTATTCCTCGGTATATAGTTTGTGTGTGACATCACTAACAGGGAAAATTGTTCTCAAGAGTTCTGGGCTGATTAGAAATCCAGACAGTAACTGGTGTTTTGCCTCATGTAAACTAGAACATCAGTATGGGGAATAAAGAAAAAATGAAATTTTTCCTGAAGTCACACACCATTTTTTTCACATGCTATGTTTCGTCGCTCGGTTGTGTCTGGCTCTTTGCAACCGCATGTATGCCAGGCTGCTCTGTCCATGAGGATTCTCCAAGCAAGAATACTGGAGAGGGTTGCCATGCCCTCCTCGAGGGGATCTTCTCAACCCAGGGATTGAAATCAAACCCAGGTCTCCCATAATGCAGGCAGATTCTTTACTGTCTTATATTTTTCCATAAGAGAAATTTTTTTTAAAAAAGGAAGAAGGAAGGCGCAAAATTATTTAGTTTGAATTTGAAGGACAATCGCTCTTTTTATTTTTCCTGTACTAAAAAATTATCATAAGACACTATTTTTTTTCAAGCCCTGGGGCCTCCTGCAGCTTAGAATTGTGTTGGCCTCCTCCAGTTCCCAGGATTCTGATTGATCTCAGCTGTCTTGTTTTGATTCAGTAGCTCCCAGAATAATCCCAAATGTACATCATCACAGGGCTATGAAGCGACATAATTATTGAGGAGGTGGTGCTATTTTTCTTTCTGTACATGTTTTGACGTTATTCTGGGCACTATTTGATGCATGAAGTAGGCTTTACATAAGTAATAAAAAAAAGCTGTTTTGCTTTTATTGTCACTTGGTTTTTAATCCCTATAATAAAGCAATACCACCGAATGGATGCTCCAAAACTGAAACAAAGATAGAAGAGTAAAATGGGATCTCAAAAAGCCAAAAATGCATTCATTGTGCATAATGTGATCATTAAATAAATTTTGTGAAATTTCTTTATATAACAAAAAAAAGATTCAAATTTATTATAGCACTTTCCTTAGATGGCACATAAAGATACTTGTGTCAAAAATGAGATATTTGTGTAGATAAATGAAGACTCTGAGCAGACAAATTAAACACGTAGTTTTAATTTTTATTAAAGAACCCTCAACTATAGTTTTGCCGAAACTAGATAAACATTGCAACATAGAGAGGGAAAGCTCTTGTTTAATTGCGTCTGTTAGGTTGATCCAAAAGTTCGGTTAATTTTTTCCATAACATTGTATGGAAGAACTAGAGCATGGGCAAACTAAAAGGCATATCTAAAATCCAGTTCTACAAGTTAAAGCAAAAACTTAAAATATTTTTTTTTCTTTAAATCATTAGCTACATGTGTATTTTTTTAAGTGAGGCAAGGGGCAATATCTTGATAAGTATCTCTGACTTCATTTGTGTAATTAGATATAAGCCTAAAGATGGTGTCTCCAATTGAATAACATTTCCTGCCTTCAAATAACGAAAATTAAAGTAACTGTGACTGAATCCAAATAAAATCTATTTTCTTATCCAAATAAAGCCCAGCTGTTACCAGTGCAGAGTTGACACCATAGTTCTAGAATCAGTAAGAATAGCCCAAGTTCTGTCTATCTCATTGCTCTGCCATCTCCGCACGTGGCTACTTAATGGTCCAAGAGATTGACTGAACTCTTTAAAGGAAATTAAACCATCACATCTCCTTTCCAGCTAGAAGGAAAAAAAACTTCAAAGAGTGTCATTTTTTTTTCTCTTTTTTATGCAAGGCAAGCAAATCAATGGAGTTTTTAGTCTCATTATTCGTCTTTTTATCTTATTACTACCAGATATGCAACAGATCCTTGTAGGGTAAAGACATGAATTGATCTCCTACTCAAACCAGTTTCCCTTTGAAGAAGAAAGCAGTGACGTCCCAGGTAGTCCAGTGGTTGAAACTTGGGCTTCCAATGCAGGGGTGCCAGTTCAGTCCTTGGTCTGGGAGCTAAGATCCCATGTGCCTGGATACAAAGATATATATATATATATATATATATATATATATATATATATATATATATATCACAGAAACAGGATTGTAACAAATGCAATAAAGACTTTAAAATGAGCCACATCAAAAAAATAAAAAATTTTAAATAAAACAAATTTGAATGTAGCATGGCATCGTTTAGGCTTCCCAGGTAGCACTAGTGGTAAAGAACCCACCTGCCAATGCAGGAGATATAAGAGACGCCAGTTGGATCCCTGGGTTGGGAAGATCCCCTGGAGGAGGAAATGGCAACCCACTCCAGTATTCTTGCTTGGAGAATCCCATGGGCAGAGGAAGGAGCCTGGCGGGCTAAGTCCATAGGGTCTCAAAGAGTCAGACACAACTGAAGTGACTTAGCATACATGCAGGTGGCATCATTTTATTTTATTTTTTGTTGTTGTTGTTTATGTCATTTTATTTATTTATTTTTGTCGTTTATGTCGTTATGTTGTTAACACCTAGAGTTTCCTAAACAAAACTTAGTTTTGCTTTATTGAGTGGTTCCATTTCATCAGAGCTACCTGCATATAAAGACATTATTGAGTAGAAAAGTTACTTATGTATTCATTATTTTAGTTTTCATTTAGTGACATCTGAATTTGAAATTCATTCATAAACATTAAATTCTGTGATATTACAGATAGTTCATCACCGAATATATTTTCAGGGCTAATGAAGGATGTAACAAAAATTAAGTCTCGTATTACAATTTTATTGGAAAATTTACTGGGAACAAAGATCAAGTAGGGTCAGTAGAACCCTTAGGGTAAGTAGATAGAAGATAAGAAATGAAAAAAAATTGGAGAAAAATAAAGACTTGGGTAACTTTGGAATAACATGAATTCAAGTGTATTTCAAAATATGACAGACAACAAGAAAGTGATGACTGTATATTACAAACTACTCTCAGCTTGTTTAGCAATTGTTACACTTTAAATATTTTTCTTTTAATTATATTATTAGAATCCATTAGTTATAGAGACATATATAGAAAAGTGTAAAGAATAAAAAATTCATTATTCACTGTTCTGTACTCCCAGGGAAAAAAAATGCTAACTACTTTTGATATTTTGTTATGTGTTTTGTTAGTATTTAACATACATTTATAATGGTGTATTTTTTTATTTTTTAATTTAAATTTATTTATTTTAATTGGAGGCTAATTACTTTACAATATTGTATTGGTTTTGCCATACATCAACATGAATCTGCCATGGGTGTACACGTGTTCCCCATCCTGAACTCCCCTCCCACCTCCCTCCCCGTACCATCCCTCTGGGTCATCCCAGTGCACCAGCCCCAAGCATCCTGTATTCTGCATCGAACCTGGACTGGCGATTAGTTTCTTATATTATATTATACATGTTTCAATGCCTTTCTCCCAAATCATCACACCCTCTCCCTCTCCCTCTGAGTCCAAAAGACTGTTCTATACATCTGTGTTTCTTCTGCTGTCTCACATACAGGGTTATCATTACCATCTTTCTAAATTCCATATATATGTGTTAGTATACTGTATAACACAGTATACAGTATACTATGTTTTTTCTTTGTGGCTTACTTCACTCTGTATAATTGGCTCCAGTTTCATCCACCTCATTAGAACTGATTCAAATGTGTTCTTTTTAATGGCTGAGTAATACTCCATTGTGTATATGTACCACAGCTTTCTTATCCATTCATCTGCTGATGGACATCTAGGCTGCTTCCATGTCCTGGCTATTATAAACAGTGCTGCGATGAACATTGGGGTACACGTGTCTCTTTCAATTCTGGTTTCCTCAGTGTGTATGCCCAGCAGTGGGATTGCTGGGTCATATGGCAGTTCTATTTCCAGTTTTTTAAGGAATCTTCACACTGTTCTCCATAGTGGCTGTACTAGTTTTCATTCCCACCAACAGTGTAAGAGGATTCCCTTTTCTCCACACCCTCTCCAGCATTTATTGCTTGTAGACTTTTGGGTCACAGCCATTCTGACTGGCATGAAATGGTACCTCACTGTGTTTTTGATTTGCATTTCTCTGCTAATGAGTGATGTTGAGCATCTTTTCATGTGTTTGTTAGCCATCCATATGTCTTCTTTGGAGAAATGTCTATTTAGTTCTTTGGCCCATTTTTTGATTGGGTCATTTATTTTTCTGGAATTGAGCTGCAGGAGTTGCTTGTATAGTTTTGAGACTAGTTGTTTGTCAGTTGCTTCATTTGCTATTATTTTCTCCCATTCTGAAGGCTGTCTTTTCACCTTGCTTATAGTTTCCTTTGTTGTGCTGAAGCTTTTAATTTTAATTAGGTCTATAATGGTGTATATTTTTAAACTGGGTTAATTTTTTACACACTATGCTACAAATCATGTACTGTTTTGCAAATTATCTTTTTTTAATCAACATGAGAAAATGCTTGAAAAATAGTACTCAGTTGTGCTGTAAAGCATGACTTGAACAGTTGCATAATATTTTTGTCATGTGTCCATTGCACAATTTGTGGTGGTGGTGTTCAGTTGCTGAGTCGTGTCTGACTCTTTGTGACCCTATGGACTGCAGTGCCCCAGGCCTTCCTGTCCCTCACTATCTCCCGGAGTTTGCCCAAGTTCATCTTCATTGAGTCAGTTGATGCTATACAACCATCTCATCCAAAATTTAATTAGTCCCATATTTAAAAATCTGTTGGCTTTGGTGTTTAGTGTGCACATATGGTAGCAGACCAACCTCTGTTGCAATCCTGATGACATCTTTACTTTAAAAACAAACAAATAAACAACAACAACAAAACTATGGATCACATTTAATCTTTGGTTTCCTCACATGTGAAGTGGGACTGATATTAGGACCTATCTCATGAGTATATTGAACTTCCCTGGTGGCTCAGATGGTAAAGTGTCTGCCTACCACGTGGGAGACCCAGGTTCAATCCCTGGGTTGGGAAGATCTCCTGGAGAAGGAAATGGCAACCCACTCCAGTATTCTTGCTTGGAAAATCCCATGAATGGAGGAGCCTGGTAGGCTACAGTCCATGGGGTCACAAAGAATTGGACATGACTGAGTGACTTCACTTCACTTCTCTTCATGAGTATATGCTAAGGATCAAAAGCAGTGCCTAGTAAAGACTTATACCTATGAGAAAGTTTTATCAGACTTTGGAATATCTCTAATTTTATGTTATCATAAATAGCTGTTGACCCAGAACACAGCTGGATGAGCTGTAAATTGCCATTGTAGTCAAACACACATACATATTTCACTCTTTCATTCAAGCAACCTTTATTGATCAGTTACCATTTTCCAGGTTCTCTTACATGTCATAATGAGCCTCTTTATCATATCCCTAATAAGAACCACTTGTCATTGTTGAGATTAAAATTTTTAACTGCAATTATTTTATAAAGTTAATTCTTCAAGTAAACGGTACTTCAAATATCTGGCAAAGATTCTAGGAAAAGATGAGTCTTGAAAATGTAAAAGTGATTTTAAATCTGACTAGTCCTATGAAAATATTCTTTCCACAGGGATTTCCCAGTATTCAAATTCCTGTTTGATCATTCATCGGAAGAGTGTCACTTTCCTGCCTGTAGGGGCAAAAAGCAATGGAGTGAAAGTGTCATGTTCAACATTGGTTCTTCACAACCAAAATGCTTTGGAGCTTAAATATTCACCAGTTCCTCTTTACTCTTCTTGATCTCTGTTGGAAAGCCTTGTTCAAGATAAAGGAATCAATGGTAGTACATTTTTTCCCATTATTATTATTATTTTGCATTTGGAGAGAAGTTATTTATAAAATTTGCAAAGATCTGACCAGATCTCAAGAGGTAAAATGTTTAAGAATGAATAAAATGACCTCAGAGTGGATGCACCCCTCTCATCCACAATGGGTCCTCATTCTGCTCTCTCATCCTGCTCCTTTTCCAAGCCCCTCCCATTTGGCAGAAGGGTCTTCCCGAGTCTTGGATTGCATCCTGATTGTCTTCCAAGGGTCCCCATCCCTTCCATCTCTCTGTTGCTTACTGATTCTAAAATCTAACTTGGGTTCAGATCCCTGAGTTCCTGTCAGAAACACTGAATCAGAAACATCTGTATGGAGGGCTTGAGAATTGTTATTTTAAAAAAGTTTTCTAGGTGATTCTAACGCAGTCTGAAGACTGGCATTTGGAAACTCTTGCTCTATGCTCAGGTTCTATGAAGCTTCCCACCCCCTTTCATCCTCTGGTTCCCCACATGACCTGGGTTCTGCCTCCCTCCATCTCATTTATTGCTATTTCCAGCCCCTTTACATGCCACATGCCAGCCTTAGTAATGACAAATGACATTTAGCAAGTGTCCTTTTGTGATAGGCCTTCTACTATATAAAAGTACTAAATCAATTAATATATTCAATGCATAACATTAAATGATACATGTGTTGTTGTTCAGTTGCAAAGTGATGAGCAACTCTTTGTGATCCCATGGACTGCAGCACGCCAGGCTTCGCTGTCCTCTACTATCTCCTGGAGTTTGCTTAAATCCATGTCCATTGAGTGGGCGATGCTATCTAACCATCTTATCCTCTGCTGCCCTCTTCTTTCGCCTTTAGTCTTTTCCATAATCAGGGTCTTTTCCGATGAGTCAGCTCTTTGCATCAGGTGGCCAAAGTATTGGAGCTTCAGCATCAGTCCTTCCAATGAATACTCAGGGTTGACTTCCCTTAGGATTGCCCAGTTTGATCTCCTTGCAGTCCAAGGGACTTTCAAGGGTCCCTTAAATATCATTATATATATATACATATATATGTATATGTATATATATATAATGTTAAAACCACGTCTGACACATAGAAAGCATATAATTAATGTTAATGAATCATATCTATAATTAAATATCATAGATCATGCCATGTACTGTTATTTTTTTCAGATTTATTACGATACAGTTGACATATGTTGCGTTGGCCAAAAAGTTTGTTTGGGTTTTTCCATAACATCTTACAGAGAAACTTGAACAAACATTTTGGCCAGCCCAATACCGTTGTATAAGTTAAGGTGTATAACGTGATGGTTTGATATATAGGTATGCTGTGAAATGAGTAACAATAAGCTTAGTTATCACATTGAGCACCTCATATAATTACTATTTGTGTGTGTGGTGAGAATATTTAAGATTTACTCTCTTAGCAACTTTCAAGTTTATGTTAATACAATATTGTCAGTCAGTATTGTGAATTATTGTTGCTTTTCTGTACATTAGATCCCCA
Source organism: Ovis canadensis (assembly GCF_042477335.2). Classification (NCBI taxonomy): domain Eukaryota; kingdom Metazoa; phylum Chordata; class Mammalia; order Artiodactyla; family Bovidae; genus Ovis; species Ovis canadensis. Next base: position 83,211,093 of record NC_091254.1, read on the forward strand.
GGACTTATTCATCTTTTAACTGGAAGTCTGTACCCTTTGACCGCATTCCTCATTTCTCCCATCCCTTAGTCCCCAACAGCCATCAGTGTACTCTCTGTTTCTATGAGTTCATCCGTTTTAGATTCCACAAATAATTGAGATCATACAGCATCTGTCTTTCCCTGACTTATCTCTCTTAGAATAATGCTCTCAAGATTTGCTCATGTTGTCACAAATGGCAGGACTTCCTTCCTGTTTTTTTAACTGAATAGTATTTTATCATGGATATGTATATATCACACTTTATTCTTTCATCCATTGATAGATACTTGGGCTGTTTTCATTATCACTTGGCTGTTGTGAATAATGCTGGAGTGAACCTGGGAGATGCAGCTATCTCCTTGAAATAGTGATTTTATTTCCTTCAGATATATTCCCCAAAGCAGGATTGCCAGACCGTTTGATAATTCTGTTTTTTGATAGACTGCTTGATAATTCTATTTTCTATTTTTTGACAAATCTCCATACTGTTTTCAATAGTAGCAGTATCACTTTACATTTCTACCACAGTGCCCTAAGTTGTTGGGTACTGTGGTAGCAATGTAACCACATCCTTGCCAGCTCTTGTTATCTCTTGCCTTTTTTATCATGACATGCATTTGTGCTGTCCTAGCTAGTCTTAGCCAGCTAAACTAGACATAGAAGACTCAGAGTTACTAGGAAACAACTTGGGCAAACATCTTATTCTTTAAAAAAAAAAAAAAAGCAGTATGGCATGTATTCGTTTATTGTTAAAGCAACCCTGTCATGTAGATACCATTATTTTTCCCATTTGACAGAATAGGAAGCAGAGGTCCTGTTCACAGAAATAGAAAATAGTAACCCAATTATGAACATTTGTAATTCCTTGAATATGCCATGATTTCTAACTTGGTGAATAAGGTGAGAAAATTCGTGTGATATATTCTCCAACCCTAACTCCCTGACAATTACTTTCCCATGTAATGTCATTTCACACTTTGCTGTTGTCATTGCCTGTTTTACCTGTTGCTTTTGCCAACTAGATTTTAAATTTCTTGAGAGCAGAGATTGTGTTTTATTGAAAAATGCATGGACAAGACTTCTACTAAGTACGATATAGGACTATTTATAGAAACAAAATATAAGCACGTCTCGTTTTATTGCACTTCACTTTATTGTGCTTGGTGGATATTGCATTTTTTAAAAATTGAAAGTTAGTGGCAACTCTGAGTCAAGCAAATCTATCACTGCCATTTTCCCAAGAGCATTTGCTCACTGCATGTCTGTCCCATTTTAGTAATTTTTGCCATACTTCAAAATTTTTCATCATTATTATATTCATTTTGATGATTTGTAATCCGTACTCTTTAGGTGCTGCTAAAGTGATTGTTTGGGGTGCCACAAACTACACCCGTAATGATAAATATGTGTGTTGTGACCGCTCCACCAACCAACCATTTCCTCATCTCTCTCCTTGTCTTGAGTCTCCCTAATCCCTGAAACACAACAATATTGGAATTAGGTCAGTTAATAACCCTACAATGTGTTCAAGTGAGAGGTAGAATCACACATCTCTCACTTTAAATCAAAAGCTAGAAATGACTAAGCTTAGTGAGGAAAGCACATGGAAGACCTAAGCTAGACCTCTTGCATCGGTTAGCCAAGTCACGGATGCAAACAAAACATCTTTGAAAGAAATTAAGTGTTTCTCCAGTGAACACAAGAATGATAGGATAGCAAAACAGCGTTATTGCTGATGTGCAGGAAATTTGAATGGTCTGGATAGAAGATCAAACCAGCCACAACATTCCCTTAAGCCAAAGCTTAATCCAGAGGAAGCCCCTAACTCTCTTTAGGTCTGTGAAGGCTGAGAAAAGTGAGGAAGATACAGAAGAAAAGTTTGAAGCTGGCAGAGGTTGATTCTTGACATTTAAGAAAAGAAGTCACCTCCATAATATAAAAGTGCAAGGTGAAGTAGCAGGTGCTGATGTAGAAGCTGCAATAAGTTATCCAGAAGATCTAGCCAAGATAACTAATGAGGGTGGCCACACGAAGCAACAGATTTTCGATGTCAATGAAACATTGGAAGAATGTATTGGAAGAAGATCCTAAATAGGGCTTCATAGCTAAAGAAGAGAAGTCAATACCTGGCTTCAAAGCTTCAAAGGACAGGCTGACTCTCTTTTTAGGGGCTAAGGAAGCTGATGATTTTAAGTTGGATCTAGTGCTCACTTATTTTTTTTTTTTAATCCAAGAGCTGTTAAGAATTATTTTAAATCTACTCTGTCTGTGCTCTGTAAATGGAACAACAAAGCCTGGATGACAGCACGTCTGTTCACAACATGGTTTACTGAAAACTTTAAGCCCAGTGTTGAGACCTACTGCTCAAGAGAAAAGATTCTTTTCAAAATATTAATGCTCATTGACAATCTGCATCTGGTCACCCAAGAGCTCTGATGGAGTTGTACAAGGGGACTTATATTGTTTTCATGCCTGCAAATACAACATCTATTCTGTAGCCCACAGATTAAGGAGTCATTTTGACTTTCAAGTCTCATTATTTAAGAAACATACTTCGTAAGCCTTTAACTGCCAGACAGTGATTCCTCTAATGGATCTGGGCAAAGTCAATTAAAAACATTCTTAAAAGGATTCACCATTGGAGATGCCGTTAAAAACATTCTTGATTCATGGAAGGAGGCCAAAATAGCAACGTTATCAGGACTTCAGAAGAAGTTGATTCCAACTTTGATGGATTTGAGACTTCAGTGGAAGAAGTTAACTGCAGATGTAGTGGAATTAACAACAGAGCTAGAATTTATTAGAAGTGATGCCTAAAGAGCTAACTGAACTGCTATCACCTTCTGATCAGACTTCTTATGGGTGAGCAAAGTAAGTGGTTTCTTGAGATGACATCTACTCCTGGTGAAGATGCTGTAATGATTGTTGAAATGACAAGAAAGGACTTAGAGCACTACAAAAAATTATTTGATGAAGTAGCAGCAAGGGCTGAGGCGATTGAAGGATTGCCTTCAATTTTGAAGGAAGTTCTATTGTAGGTAAAATGCTATCAAACTGCATTGTATGCTTCAGAAAAATCACGTATGAAAAGAAGTCAATCAATGGGGCAGATATCATTGTTGTCAAATGTTAAGAAATTGCCACAGCCACCCTGAACCTTCAGCAACCACCATCCTCATCCATCTGCAGCCGGGAACACTGAAGCGAGACCCTCGACCAGCAAAATGATTACAACTTGCTAAAGGGTCAAATGATGCTTAGCGTTTTCTAGCACAAAGTAATTTTAAATGAAAGGTATGTACATTGTTCTTTCAGACATGTTAATGCACACTTAGTAGATTACAGTTAGTATAACCATAACTTTTACATGCACCGAGAAACCAAAGAAATTGTGTGACCCACTTTATTGCAGTTCACTTTATTGTGGTGGTCTGGAACCTGTAATATCTTTGATGTATGCCTGTCCTCTGATAGCTGCTACCCGCCTAATGGTAATTAGTGGAATCTTAGGCTTAGAACCTGAGGAAGAATTAATCTCTTTAGCAAGAATAGCAAAAGAGGTTCATTTCTCCATGCAGTCAATTCTGTCCATTTGGAAATGGCTTCCTAGGTGACTCAAGTGGTAAAGAATCCTCCTGCTAGTGCAAGAGACCCAGGATATGCTGGATCCATCTCTGGGTGGGAAGATCCCCTGGAGTAGGAAATGGCAACCCACTACAGTGTTCTTGCCTAGAGAATTCCATGGACAGAGGAGCCTGGTAGGCTATAGTCCAAAGGGTCACAAAGAGTCAGACATAACTGAGCACGCACACATGTGGTGGCTTTCTAGAACACAGTGTTGAGAAGGATTCTGAGATTAAGTCTGGGCTTGGAGCCAAAGAATCATCACCCACATCACGTGTGGTCTTGGGAGAGAGTGTGGGGATATGTACGCACTGCTTTTGCCATCCTTCTGTGGTCAGACTTTGAAAATCAGTAAGAACAGTTGACTAGCTTTTAAATGGCTTTAGACAGAGTGACAAAGTGGTGCCCATTAGATTGAATGATTTATCTTTCTTTAGGCTATTTTTATGAGGAAGTGGTTGAATCAGAATAAAGATTACAATTTTTTTTGTTGAGTTTTCGCATATGTTTGGTGCCATTCCTAAGTGACATGCAATTTGAAGAATGTTAAATACAAAGGGTCAGTTTTCCACACAACTGATCTTTAAATATTTCCTCTGTTTACTATGTATAAGCAAATGATGCAGGGAAAAATGGTATAAGCAAATGTGAACCACAGCTTTGAAAGACGCACTCAAGTGCACACATGTGAACACACATAGGAAATGACCATTTTTCATCTCATGAAATTGTAAATGTTCATCTTCAAACATCACAGAAAATGTCTTTGATACTGTCACAGATAAAATATAATAATTGTCCTATTGCCCACTGAATTCTAGCGCCATTTTATTAACTAAGGATAAATTTGAATTATGTTATTTAGGATCAAAGTGAAATGCCTAACCTAATGATACTGAAAGAGTAATAATGTCAGCCTCTTGATAGAATTTATTTTCCTCAGCGCTTATCTTCCATAAACCATGATATTTGATATTTCCATAGGAGCAAAGGAATGAAGGTGCTATTTTTTGATGCAACATGTGACTTGCAAGATTTGCATGTGTGTGAATTAAACCATGCCCTTACAAACACATCTAGGATAATAGTTCATAAGGATAAAATGTAGAGTTGGGAGGGAAACATAGGATTTGGAGTTTTCTGTAATGTCAGAGTAGGCAGACCTTACACATCTTTCCTAAGTGGAGACGTGGCCTTTATTGCCAATATCTTGTTACTGTAGGAACTGTAAATATATGACAACTCAATACTTCACTGATATTTTAAAAGCTCATTGCTTCATTGATTTTCTTTCTTCCTTAGTAAAATCAGAATGGACACAGTAAGACAGAAAGTTGAGGACATTAATATGAACATCTCAGCTAAGTGTTCCTGAAAACTCAGTGTAGTACAGCAGGACCTTCAAGATCATGTATTGCATTATTTGTTTTACTCTTACAAAGAACTCAGTTCAGTTCAGTTCAGTCGCTCAGTCATGTCCGACTCTTTGCGACCCCATGAATTGCAGCACGCCAGGCCTCCCTGTTCATCACCATCTCCTAGAGTTCACTCAGACTCACGTCCATCGAGTTAATGATGCCATCCAGCCATCTCATCCTTGGTCGTCCCCTTCTCCTCCTGCCCCCAATCCCTCCCAGCATCAGAGTCTTTTCCAATGAGTCAACTCTTCGCCTGCGGTGGCCAAAGTACTGGAGTTTCAGCTTTAGCATCATTCCTTCCAAAGAAATCCCAGGGCTGATCTCCTTCAGAATGGACTGGTTGGATCTCCTTGCTGTCCAAGGGACTCTCAAGAGTCTTCAACACCACAGTTCAAACGCATCAATTCTTCGGCACTCAGCCTTCTTCACAGTCCAACTCTCACGTCCATACATGACCACAAGAAAAACCATAGCCTTGACTAGACGGACCTTAGTCAGCAAAGTAATGTCTCTGCTTTTGAATATACTATCTAGGTTGGTCATAAATTTTCTTCCAAGGAGTAAGTGTCTTTTAGTTTCATGGCTGCAATCACCATCTGCAGTGATTTTGGAGCCCCCAAAAATAAAGTCTGACACTGTTTCCATGGTTTCCCCTTCTATTTCCCATGAAGTGATGGGACCAGGTGCCATGATCTTCATTTTCTGAATGTTGAGCTTTAAGCCAACTTTTTCGCTCTCCTCTTTCACTTTCATCAAGAGGCTTTTTAGCTCCTCTTCACTTTCTGCCATAAGGGTGGTGTCATCTGCATATCTGAGGTTATTGATATTTCTCCTGGCAATCTTGATTCCAGCTTGTGTTTCTTCCAGTCCAGCATTTCTCATGATGTACTCTAATGAAATTATTATTATAACATGTCTTTATCTTAATCTCCCAGTTAATATAGGAAATATTACTTAGGAAGAAGAAATACCTACATCCCATATGTCACATTTTTCTACTGTTCTCTCTAGAAAAAGTAACTCTGGCAATACAGATTTTATCTCATATCAGGTTATGATACTTTATCCCCTAATCTTTTTATTTAATTAAACTATGGTTGATTTACAATATTGTGTTAGTTTCACGTGTACAGCTTCAGATTCTTTTCCATCTAGCATATTATAAGATATTGAATATAGTTCCACGTGCTATGGAGCAAATCCTTGTTGTTTATCCCCTGTATCTTTAACCATTAATAAAATACTATGCCAGTGTTTTTTCTTCCACATCATATGCCTTCCATTTGCAACTAGACATTCAATAGAAATTATTTTATAGTTTTTTTTCCAATTGTATGTCAACAAATTTTTCCCTCATTTTGAATCCCAAGTACATTTTAATTTCTACTTACACTTAATTTATAAGATACCCCATGAAATATCTTCATGTAATTCTACAGTGATAGATTTTAAGGAATGCCTCCAAGAGTATAACGTAACTGTGAAGGTATCAAACTGTACCTATCAGAGCATTTTTCAACATGGTGGAAGTGGTAGAGTAAAAGAAGAGGTCATGGCTGAAGCATGCTTTTGAGTTCTATCACTTGAGATTGTTTGAATAAATCACCATTATACATCACTTATGAGATAATGGATGCCTTAGTCTGTCTAGTGATATAACATCAGTCTATCAACATTAAGCTTTAGAATTGGCATGTATTTTAATTTCATAAATCTGAATATTAAAAAATACATATTTTCTCTGAACAGGTGACCTAGAGCTAGTTTTGTGCATTTCCCTGTAACTATGTATACATGTGTAGTATACAGACAAACATATAGATACATAAGTATGTTTATACAGTATATGTAGACACATCTATAGGGTATTTAAACATATATTCCACACATATATACTTATATAAGTCATATAATAATTTATATTATATAGTATATGTATATACATTTATAGTTTATATAAATAGTGTATTATATATAGTATATTTTAAATTGTTTAATTTTTGGTTGTTATAGATCCTGTATTAGATCAATAAGCTTCATTTTGTAAGTTTTGTTCTGATATAGCATGTATTTGTTTAAGGTTAACATTAATTATTAAAACTAGAATCCACTATGCAACCATATAAAGTGTGAGGGAATCTGCTTTTTCAATGAAATAGAAGTACTCTTTTTTTCCCTTCACTTGAAAGTATAGCTTTTCTGATTAGATCAATTTAATTATTTACTTTTTCTCTAAAGGTCATGTTTTTATAAATGTTTTTCTCTAGCTTTATTGAGGTATACTTGGCAAAATCATAAATATTTATAATATAAAATGTGATGATTTGATAAACATTCTATGCATATTTCAAAAATTGTATATAATATGTTATCTTTGTGCTATCCTCATCAAAGCAATTAGGGAGAGGAGTGTGTTTGCCTATTTGACAGCTTAGCAGAGAATATTATTCTTGCCTTTATTTTTAACCTGTGGTTGTGCTCAAGGTTAATTCAAGGTATCAGGGAAGTGTGACTGTGACAAGATTTAGTGATCACAGGGGCAATTAATGCAAGATCAGCCGCCTGGATATTGATTCTCATATCATGGCATCTTGGCAAAATGAAGTCATCATTTCATCAGACTTTTAGTTATACTAATAAATGATTCTCAGAATAGCCTGTCCTTAGCTTTGATGTTGGCAGTTCTGTCATCGCTTGTGAACTTAAAAGGATAGTGAATAAGAAATTTAGGGAAGTGGTAGAATCATTATAGATACATAAGAAAAGCATATGTGCTAAGCTTCTCTTGCTATGCAAGGAAGACAGAGAGTTTCTCTCTAAACCTGTTAGTTCTTAGAACTCCTTGGTGATCTTTATACAAAATTCTCATGAAGATTATCATATCTGATTTCTTTTTGATGGAAACAACTAAGTGAAGTTAACCTTGGTTTTGGAACAATGTCAGTAAGATTTTGGAGCCTGGAGATGATTGTATATTAAAGTCCTTCCTTCCCTATAGTTTTCAAGTGCTGAGTCTGAGAGCTAATAATGAAACTTTTCTTACCTGTATTATGTCATAGAAGACAAATAATACATATCTATATAAGCTACTTTAGCTTATGCAAATCAATATATTTGGATATGATTCTTTCTTGCAAATCCTTTTTTAAAGAAATTTAAGAAATTCCAATTCATGAAAATTCTTACTGTTTTCAAAATAATTTATTTTCTTCCCAATCAATTTTAAAAATAAATGTGTCTCCTCTACTGAAATTTCTATATCTGATTTAGTTTGCATCTAAAACACTGCCATTGTGCTTTGTGCAAATTAGTTCTATGAGAATTCAGTTGGATATGTATTTTTTGAAGAATCCATTTTGTTTTTATTTTAAAAATACAATGTAGGTGTAGCTATTATTTTATTATTTCTATTTTAAAAAGCGATTGTTATTGGCCACAATTGCCATCACTTTTAAAGAGGACACTGTACTTGAGAATATTTATTTTATTCTAAAATACGGAGTAAATCCAAAGTAGATAAACTACCTTATGTTGTTTCCCAGATATAAAATGTTTATGTTTATTTCCACATTTTATTTAAAAGACCACAGTGATCTAGCATAGTTAAGGCAAAACATTTGTATTTGCAAAGTATCAAGAAAAATAAAGAAGGCTTTTATTTCAAAAATACTTCTAAAAGACATTATTTTTCAAATTAATAAAGATAAACTATAAGTGTTTCAAAGAATAATTTTAAAATCACATTTCTGCTTTTCTGTTTAAAGCTTTGGGATCTTCCCTGGTGGTCCAGTGCCTAGGACTCCAGTGAAGGTGGCCCAGGTTTGATCTCTGATCAAGGAACTAGATCCCACATGCCTCAGTTAAGAGGATGCATGCCACAGCTAGAAGATCCTGCATGCTGCAACTAAGACCCAGCACAGTCCACACAAAAAAAGAGAACATTTTTAAATCTCCTTTTAAGTAAGTGCATAACCCTAATCTATCCCAGGTAACTCTTTCTTGGTGAAGTTTATGCCAGTGTGAAAACCTCTTGCCCTGGGAATTTAATTGCAAGTACAGAAATATTTTACCTTAAAAAAACTATACTATTGTCTCATAAGTCATTTTTATCTTTAGTTAATTTGATATTTCTTTTTTTTTGTTTGTTTTGTTTTTTTTGTTTTTGGTTTTTTTTTTTTTTGCTTTTGTGGTTTTTTTTTTTTTAGTTTTTTATTTTTTAAATTTTAAAATCTTTAATTCTTAAATGCATTACCAAACATGAACCCCCCCTCCCACCTCCCTCCCCATAACATCTTTCTGGGTCATCCCCATGCACCAGCCCCAAGCATGCTGCATCCTGTGTCAGACATAGACTGGCGATTCAATTCACATGATAGTATACATGTTAGAATACCATTCTCCCAAATCATCCCACCCTCTCCCTCTCCCTCTGAGTCCAAAAGTCCGTTATACACATCTGTGTCTCTTTCCCTGTCTTGCATACAGGGTCGTCATTGCCATCTTCCTAAATTCCATATATATGTGTTAGTATACTGTATTGGTGTTTTTCTTTCTGGCTTACTTCACTCTGTATAATCGGCTCCAGTTTCATCCATCTCATCAGAACTGATTCAAATGAATTCTTTTTAACAGCTGAGTAATACTCCATTGTGTATATGTACCACAGCTTTCTTATCCATTCATCTGCTGATGGACATCTAGGTTGTTTCCATGTCCTGGCTATTATAAACAGTGCTGCGATGAACATTGGGGTACATGTGTCTCTTTCAATTCTGGTTTCCTCGGTGTGTATGCCCAGCAGTGGGATTGCTGGGTCATAAGGGAGTTCTATTTGCAATTTTTTAAGGAATCTCCACACTGTTCTCCATAGTGGCTGTACTAGTTTGCATTCCCACCAACAGTGTAGGAGGGTTCCCTTTTCTCCACACCCTCTCCAGCATTTATTGCTTGTAGATTTTTGGATCGCAGCCATTCTGACTGGTGTGAAGTGGTACCTCATTGTGGTTTTGATTTGCATTTCTCTAATAATGAGTGATGTTGAGCATCTTTTCATGCGTTTGTTAGCCATCCGTATGTCTTCTTTGGAGAAATGTCTATTTAGTTCTTTGGCCCATTTTTTGATTGGGTCGTTTATTTTTCTGGAGTTGAGCTGCATAAGTTGCTTGTATATTTTTGAGATTAGTTGTTTGTCAGTTGCTTCATTTGCTATTATTTCCTCCCATTCAGAAGGCTGTCTTTTCACCTTGCTTATATTTTCCTTTGTTGTGCAGAAGCTTTTAATTTTAATTAGATCCCATTTGTTTATTTTTGCTTTTATTTCCAGAATTCTGGGAGGTGGATCATAGAGGATCCTGCTGTGATTTATGTCTGAGAGTGTTTTGCCTATGTTCTCCTCTAGGAGTTTTATAGTTTCTGATCTTACATTTAGATCTTTAATCCATTTTGAGTTTATTTTTGTGTGCGGTGTTAGAAAGTGATCTAGTTTCATTCTTTTACAAGTGGTTGACCAGTTTTCCCAGCACCACTTGTTAAAGAGATTGTCTTTACTCCATTGTATATTCTTGCCTCCTTTGTCAAAGATAAGGTGTCCATATGTGTGTGGATTTATCTCTGGGCTTTCTATTTTGTTCCATTATTAGTCCTTTGGAAATGGCTGTGACTTTGGGATTGACTATGTGTTCTTATAGAGTACATTTTTGTTTTAACCCTGATAATTGTTTCCATTACTTGGAATCATTTTTAATTCTAAAAAAGGAATTCTATTTTAGCTCATTATTAACTCTGGGAAGGTGGAAATCGATATGTACCGCTCATTAAGAGCTCTCCAACACACAGCACAGGCTTCACAGGTAGCGGCAAAGAATCAACCTGCCAATGCAAGAGACGTGGGTTTGATTCCTGGGTGGGGAAGATCCCCTAGAGAAGGAAATGGCAACCCACTCCAGTATTCTTGCCTATGAGATCCCATGGACAGAGGAGCCTGATGGACTATAGTCCGGGGGTCTCAAAGAGTGGACACCACTGGGCACTCAAGACCCAGCACAGACAGACCAGTAAAGGTGCTACAGCAGTGCGTGCAGACGTTGTCCTGGAGGCTGCGGCTAGTGGTGTCTGTGGAAGATCTTTACATTTAAAGATGTGAGTGTTTCTCACTTGTTTCGTTTTGCTTTGCCAATCTGTGCTGTAAACTTATATCTTTGGTCCAATAGCCAGTGCTATTTTTAAAAGACACTCATTCCTTTATTCACTCATCTGGCAAATATTTATCATACATATTGTGGATCAAACTCTCAGGATATGCTGAGAATTCAGTAAGATGCAAGACAGACAGCACTTGGGCTGAGACCAAGCTTCCATATTAATAGTTCTATATTGTCTAGGTGTCATTTTACAAGGGATAAATAACCTGCCAGGCTTTCAGTGTGTGTGTTAGCTATACCCCGTGGACTGTAGCCCACCAGATCCTCTGTCCATGGAATTCTCCAGGCAAGAATACTGGTGCAGGTAGCCATTCCCTTCTCCGGGGATCTTCCCTACCTCGGGATTGAACCCAGGTCTCTGGCATTGCAGGCAGATTCTTTACCTTCTGAGCCACCAATCAGTAGATACACTTGTTACATAGTTTTTCTAGCCTGTTTCCAATTTCTTGGGACTTGAGTTTGATATAAATGTTGACTTTTCATTTTTTAAAGTAGTACTGCTGCTGCTGCTAAGTCGCTTCAGTTGTGTCCGACTCTGTGCGACCCCATAGACGGTAGCCCATCAGGCTCCCCCGTCCCTGGGATTCTTCAGGCAAGAACGCTGGAGTGGGTTGCCATTGCCTTCTCCAATGCATGAAAGTGAAAAGTGAAAGTGAAGTCGCTCAGTCGTGTCCGACCCTCGGCGACCCCATGGACTGCAACCTTTCACGCTCCTCTACCCATAGGATTTTCCAGGCAAGAGTACTGGAGTAGGGTGTCATTGCCTTCTGCCACACAAAGCCCTTTCTTCTGTGGCTCTTTCTGGCATTTCCTCTTTTGTCTCTCATCTAACGTCTTTCATATTTCATCATTGTTGCTATTGTTTAGTCTCTAAGTCGTGTCCAGCTCTTTGCAATCCCATGGACTATAGCCTGCCAGGCTCCTCTCTAGATGGAATTCTCCAGCAAAAAACACTGGAGTGGGTTGCCATTCCTTCTCCAGAGCATCTTTCCCACCCAGGGATCGAACCCAAGGATCCTGCACTGTGAGGCAAAGTCTTTACCACTGAGCCATCAGAGAAACCAACCTTGAACTCTGAGATCCAGCTGTTCTTTTTGTTTGTTTGTTTGCCACACCATGCAGCATGTGGGATTGCAGTTCCCAGAGACTGAACCCACACCCCTTTCTGTACTGGAAGTACAGAGTCTTACCCACCGACCGCTAGAGAAGTCCCTTCAGCTATTAATTGTTTGCATTTCTTAATTTCCGTTGCCCCAGATCCTCTGATCCCTTAAACGAATTAAGTTGGATTAACCTGGTCTTCATCCAAGTGTGTTTTTAGTTGTGCTAGTCACTAATGAGCAAACAAGCATGGTTTAGGAACTTAGTGTTCAGGGATGGAACTATAAATTATATAACCACAAAAATACAATTTTTCAATTGCAGTTATGTAGAGATAATATAAGAATGACTGGAATTTAAAATTTGAAATATTTTTCTCCAGCTTCATGGAATTACTTTGACTATTTTCCATGAACCTTATGAAAATCACCTCAACAGTAGCTTTTGGGGCTAGGAGGTAGAAAAACTGGTACATGTCTATATTTTTGTCATTCCTAGAAAATTTGAGGAAAAAGCAAATGGCTATGAATGAGTTTCATCGTGTTGAGATAGCCTAAGAAAACCTAGATTTTTTTCCAGAGGAAAGTAAGGGAGTTTTTTGTTTTGTTTTTTAATAAGCCCCAAGCCAATCATTTTAATCAGCATATCAAATCAATTGTGATTTCCCTGTAATTGTTTCCTGGAATCATCCTTACTTGAAATCTGACATCTTTCCCCAACCGCTTTGAAGATGTAGTCCACAACAGAATGAGTTTACCACTAAAACTGCAATTTCCCTGAAAATACTTGGAATGGTATAACTTGGAATAGTATTATGGTATAATGGTATGACCGTGTAATTATAATCTCAGGGTGAAAGTGAAAGTGTTAGTTGCTCAGTTGTGTCCAACTCTTTGCAACTCCTTGGACTGTAGCCCACCAGGCTCCTCTGTCCATGGGATTTCCCAGACAAGAATACTAGAGTGCATTGCCATTTCCCTCTCCAGGGAATCTTCCTGACCTAGGGATCGAATCCAGGTCTTCCACATTGCAGGAAGATTCTTTACTGTCTGAGCCACCAAGGAAGCTCATAATCTCAGGGTTCACAAAGTAAATACAGACCAGAGATAAGGATGAGTTGTGAGTGCAGACTTCATTGGGAAGAGTTTCTGCTCGTTTCAGCTACTTCATTGTTGGGTATGAGTATTTATTCTGCAGGAAAAAATCTCTCTCTCTCTTTTTTATTTTTCGCCACACACTGCCCTTGAGATGATCAGACTAGGTTTCCATAAAACTTTTCAATTGGTGTAGTAAGCTTCATCTCCAGAAAAGTCACAGTGACATACCAATGTGGAGGCTTAGCATCCTTAGGTGCGTGGACCCAAGAGAATATTTTTCTCAGTGGTTAATGCTTTCTTGTTTCCCCTTGCCTTTGTTTTTTTGTTTGTTTTTTTGAAGCATTTAGTAGTTGAAGAAAGCAAGCTGGTCTCCTGATTAGATAAACACCACTCCAGCACACAGTAAGAGGCCAATGTTATAAACAAAATAATGTTTCAGAATTCTGTGGAGTTCATGCCAACTGGTCCAAAGAAACAATTTAAACTAAGAGATCCTGTGTGGATTTCAAAATGCATCTTTACTCTAGGGACTTCTTTCATCTTTCTGTGATATTTAAGTAGGATTTTGCAAGCTAGTCATTTTTTAGCTTGTCTAGAAAAATAGCCACATGTCTAGAAACAGAGTTTAGCGGTCCTGATTTAGAATAAAAAAAACCTGATTTCTGATCCTGGGCTTGGCCACTAACTTTTTGACAAAGTCATCTATCTTTTGGGGGAACTTCAGTTTCCTCATTGGAAAAATGAAGAGGTTGTCTTGCAGGTGTGGTGTTCAAACTATGATCATTAGAAACCCAAAGGTCCTGGTGGGGGTCAGGACCAAGTAGCCTTATAAGGGATGCTCTAGGTCACCTCCCCCCATCTAAATCCAAACCACTCCAGTTTTTCCTCTCTTAAAAACATTTGAATCAGTTCTGATGAGATGGATGAAACTGGAGCCGATTATACAGAGTGAAGTAAGCCAGAAAGAAAAACACCAATACAGTATACTAACACATATATATGGAATTTAGGAAGATGGCAATGACGACCCTGTATGCAAGACAGGGAAAGAGACACAGATGTGTATAACGGACTTTTGGACTCAGAGGGAGAGGGAGAGGGTGGGATGATTTGGGAGAATGACATTCTAACATGTATACTATCATGTGAATTGAATCGCCAGTCTATGTCTGACGCAGGATGCAGCATGCTTGGGGCTGGTGCATGGGGATGACCCAGAAAGATGTTATGGGGAGGGAGGTGGGAGGGGGGTTCATGTTTGGGAATGCATGTAAGAATTAAAGATTTTAAAATTTAAAAAATAAAAAACTAAAATTAAAAAAAAATAAAAATAAAAAAATAAAAATCAGTAAAAAAAAAAATGTTGTGTTTCAGTAACAGCTTTTAGACTTGGATTTCACTGATGAGTGAACGAATGAATAAATAAAGAAACAAATGTTTCTTATTGGCTCTAAAATTCCATACGGGGCATGCTATTAGTCCAGATTTATGCCCTTCACAGGGCTTCCCTTGTGGCTTAGCTGGTAAAGAATCCATCTGCAATGTGGGAGACCTGGATTCATTCCCTGGATTGGGAAGATCCCCTAGAGAAGAGAAAGGCTGCCCACTCCAGTATTCATGCCTGGAGAATGCCATGGACTGTATAGTTCATGGGGCTGCAAAGAGTCAGGCACAACTGAGCAACTTTCACAACTCACAACAACATGCCCTTCACATGCAAGAAGTGGCAAGTGTATAGTTGCTCCTTTATCTGTTAAAAGTAATTTAACTTGTTAAGATTCCTCTTTGTGTATATTTTAGAATAAATTTGGCTTTCTTCCAAGCATCTTCCCCCATTGGCTAAACAGCTACTGTAGGCATCAGTCCGAAGACAAAACTGTGACTTTGTGGGGGAAAATTGGGGGATTCTCATCCCTTGGTGCCCAAAGCACTAAGGCTGTGGTAGAAACTCTATTCTCTAAACACAAAGAAAGAAAGTCTTTACCTCTATCACCCTAACATAAAAAGATGGGTGATTCTGAATGTGTGTGTATGCCTGTGTGTTTGTGTTTAAAGTTCAGAAATCTACCAAGATTTCAAGACTTTTACAGAAGGAAGAGAGGAGTAATATATTGGCTTTATCCAAAAAAGACAAGATTTGTCAATAAAGTAGTACAAAAAGGTGATAATTAAAATAAATTAGAAAAGCTTCTGAACTTGCTTTGTATCGGAGAAGCATTCATTAAATGTTGCTGATACACACGTGATGTTGAAAGTAGACAGCAGAGGCACACAGCTTTATCAATAAGAGAAGCAAAGCTTATAAAGGAAAATCAGGAGAATCAGAGAGAGCACGATGATGAGTCTTTCCCTTCCTTTCACCTCCCCTTTTCATCTCTAGTGCTGTGTCAGACTTCAATATATTCTGGCTGTGTTAATTTTGGATATGGGCATGTGACTTGCTATAGTCAATTTCTGTAAGTAAAATGTGTGGCCAGAAATTTTGTGCAACAACCAAAACCCTCCTCTATAGAGTCTGCTGATTTCTGTCGTGCAAATCAGCACCAGCTATGGAATTTGGAAGGGAGGTGGCATATAGTGCATTTCCACTGTGTGGATGCAACAGATGCAGATAATCTCAATAGCAAAGGTGACAGGAAAACATAATACATAAATTCAGAGGTGATGGTCTTGACCACTTATTCTTTGATTTTGATGTAATTTAAAGTTTATATAAGTTAATTTTTTAACATCTCACTCACCAGATTTCCCAAAACTTAACACTGTCTCTTGCAAGATTATACAAGGCAACTCCAGCACATCCACTGTGCCGTGCTGTGCTTACTAATTCGGTCATGTCTGAAGCTTGGTGACCACATGGACTGTAGCCTGCCAAACTCCTCTGTCCATGGGGATTCTCCAGGCTAGAATACTGGAGTGGGTTGCCATTCCTCCTCCAGAGGATCCTCCCAACACAGGGATCAAACCCCAGGTCTCCCGCGTTGCAGGCAGATTCTTTACCACTGAGCCACCAGGGAAGTCCCTTTGTAGATTATTGATACATATTAAACAGCAAGGCAATAAAACTCAGTTTTCTCACAAAATAGCCATCATCTTGATTTTTCTTCATTTGGCAACTTGTCCAAGAGTCCAATTTGTACTTGGTTTCCAGAATTTGGGGACTGTCTAAATTGGAGACTTTTATAATAATCATTGTATGGGCATTCAGTACGTCCTTGTCTCCATGCTTTTCCTCCATCAGGTCCCCCCTCCTTCAATACTACACCCCTCTCTTTTCTCCTACAAATTACCTCCTACAAACTCTTCTGTAAAGCCCCCAACTAGACACGTAGAGAGTAAGTTCCATGAAATCAGAGACTCTACCCATTTTGCTCATTACTATATTCCTCAGTTCAGTTCAGTTCAGTTGCTCAGTTGTGTCCGACTTTTCGCGACCCCATGAACTGCAGCATGCCAGGCCTCCCTGTCTATCACCAGCTTCCGGAGTCTACCCAAACTCATGTCCATTGAGTTGGAGATGCCATCCAACCATCTCATCCTCTGTTGTCCTAGTAGCTGGCAAAGAATTGGTGTTCAGTTATGCTTGCCAAATATATTTTGAAAATAAAACACTTTTCTAAGCTGTTTACACATTAATGTATGTGTTGTTCTGTTTATCCTTATATATTACATTGAATGGACTCATTTATGTGTGTTAGCATAAACCCTAAATCCCATGAGGCCAGTGTCACTGTCATCTTTCTATATTAAGCCATGGCTATGTTTAGCACTCCCATCAGGAATTTAACAAATGTTTATGTCTATTTGAACATCTCCTATACTTTCTGTGTATAGCAATGAGATGTCTTTCCATGGATATAAATTTTATTCACAGTTGGAAAGTTGGGGCTAGGGGTTTAAGAATGACAAGACTAAAGAGAGGTGCTTATGATGGGGTAGCATCATAAAATGTCTACAAAACAGGCCGGGTAAAAACTTAAAAATGCATGTGAATTCGGTTATCATAATAAAGATAATCACTTTGCATTTACATAGCGCTTTTCAGCAAAATGAATTTCAAAGCAATTTGCCAAACGTTTTTACAAAGGATCACTTGGCTGGGTCCCAAAGAGTGTCTTCTGGGGTGGGACCCTGCAGCTGTTCACAGGGCATATCTAGAAACCAAAGAGCTGGTTTACTGAGCTGAGCAGGGGAGAGGCAGGCTTATGCGATGCTGCCAGGAGACACACACGGCCCGTATCATAGGATGCCAGGTCCTAATCCATACTGAGGGCTTGTCTCCCTCAGGTATGTGCTGCCATTTCTCAGAAAGGACATGGAAGAAGAGTCTCGGACCTCTCTAAAACAGGCGTACAACCCAGTTTAGGAAGAAGAAAGAGGCAGAGTAATTGATTTAGTGCCCGGAGGACAATCTAAGTCATTACAATTCAATCCAACATTTATTGAACTCCTTGGGGAAGTTACTTGAACTCTCTAAGCCTCAGTTTCCTTATTTGAAAAATTCTTTCCTTGGAGGTCATGATGAGGATTAAATGAGGAATGAACGTTAAGTGTTGAGCATGCTGCTGCTGCTGCTGCTGCTGCTGCTAAGTCGCTTCAGTCGTGTCCGACTCTGTACGACCCCATAGACGGCAGCCCACCAGGCTCCGCCGTCCCTGGGATTCTCCAGGCAAGAACAAGGGAGTGGGTTGCCATTTCCTTCTCCAATGCATGAAAGTGAAAAGTGAAAGTGAAGTCGCTCAGTCGTGTCCGACTCTTTGAGACCCCATGGACTGTAGCCTACCAGGCTCCTCCATCCATGGGATTTTCCAGGCAAGAGTACTGGAGTGGGGTGCATAGAGTACACCATATATGTGGCTTACGTGGCATTATTTTTATAATCATCATTGACTCTATACTTTGCATTTCACTATGTATAATTGAAACAAGATATTTTATTTTTCTTTAAAATACTGTGTTTTTGGTTACAAATAGCTTCCACAATGCCTTCCAATTATTTTTGTAAATTGAAAGAGAATTGTTCAAAATTGTAAGAAATGCCGCGGGAAGAAAGAGCCACCCCTATGGACCGTTGATCAGGGCCTTTATTGGGCGGTCGCTCTCCGGGCAGAACTCCCACGGGCGGCTGAGCAAGGAAGCGAAGGGAGTCTGCGAGGTATGAGGGGTGGGGAAGGGTTTTATAGCCAGGGCCGGGCTCCCATATAAGGAAGAAAGCGCGGGCTCAGCGGTGATTGGTATCCAAGGGCTCCGTGTCAGCACCTGATTGGACGGCTTGGTTGTCGGCCCGCCTCCGGGACTTGTCTGCGGCACTTTTCGAGGGCATGCCTCAACACGCCCGGGCAAGCCTCAACATGTCTGGGCATGCCTCAACATGCCCGACCCTGCCTGACCTTTCAAAAATCAGTCTTATCAAATCATGTATATGCTAAATTCCTATATAAATGTAGGCTTTTGTTCATCTTATATGTAGGGTTAGAGTTATAATGAGTAAGAATTATGACTGCATTTTGCTATACAGTAGAAACTAGCACAACATTGTAAAGCAACTATACTCCAATAAAAATAAACAAGTTACCAAAAAAAAAGAAATAATCATGACTATATTAATTCAGATCAAGCTAAATACCATACCATTCTCTAAATTGTTATGCATTTCGGCACACAATGAAAAGAACCCCAGAAAAACCTAAACAGGGTGAGAATAGATTGGCAGATTCAAAAGTAGCATATTATATATATCTGAATGTGAAAATAGATGATTTTATTCAAAACTAGAGTTTAGTAAGTTAAAGTAAATACATTGTCAAAGAGAAATTGCACCAGATGCAATTAAACAAGCATGGAAAGTTTTATTTAAAACTATTGCAGTAGGGGAGAAAAATTGCACTCAACACCTCAGAAACAAAATGCAGGAGAATTTTTAAGCACTGAGGTGAGCTATTGGAAAACTACTGGAGGAGGTTGGTGGAGTGGGGGGTGGTCAATATGATTAAGCCATTTTGTGTTTAGTCGTTGGGGCTTAATGAAGTGGGGGTTCTTATCCATCCATGAGACTGGGAGACAGCAGCCCTTCCTTTCTTTGTGATTACTTTTCAAAGGAATGGCCCCCAGGTCTTTCAGAAAGATATTCCTTGCCTATATAAAACTGTCAAGAGGCTAAAAGAATATTTACATTTCAAAGGGACGAGGAAAGAATTTACAATTCCACGTTTCCTAAAATTAAATGTTCTAAGGAAAGGGGGTCAGGAAATTAATAGGAAGAAACCCAACTAAAGCTTCATCAAGCTGAGGGAATGTTAAGGCCGTCTTGGTCAATATCCTCCCATGAAACTTGGTCAGCTTTGCTCTCCAGAAATGTTTTACAATTAAGAAGAGTCAAAGCATGTTAGCAATAGGGTGGTTTTTCTTCCCCCTCCTATACCTGCTGATCATATGGACTTCCTTGGTGGCTCAGATGGTATAGAATCAGCCTGTAATACAGGAGATCCGTGTTCCATCCTTGGGTCAGGAGGATATCCTGGAGAAGGGAATGGCTACCCATTCCAGTATTCTTGCCTGGAGAATTCCATAGACAGAGGAGCCTGGTGGGCTACACTCCACAAGGTGGCAAACTGTTGGACACAACTGAGTGACTCTCACTTTCATTTTCACTGATCATGTAGCTGGGGAAAGAATATAACAGATAAATGTATTGGCAGAAATTATGAATGATATTATTTCAATATTGACCTAGATTCATCTTAATTTATTCTAGAAATTAATCTACTGGAATTTACAAATGAATTATCAGTATATTATAGAAGCACACTTGGGGTAGTGATGTAAAGCAAGGAGAATGATGGCATAAAATGTTGAAGAACCCTGGATTCTATACTTTCTTACAAGCTTCATGTTTCTATATATATTCAGAAGAGGGATAAATTCTCACTGTCTTAAAATATGTAGAGATAAGTTTAGCAAAGATTTTTGTATTTTTTTTGTAATTAATGGAAGATTTGAATGGGCACATGGATCTCAAAGGTACTTTGTAGAGTTTGACCCTGAGTTAGCTCAATTTAGGCTGAAAATATCCTACCGAAGCCTGAGAAAGGGAAAGGGCAATTATAAAGAGCTTTAATTTTTCCTAAATGGCTTTGCAAAGCGCTAATGAAAAATCATTTTCAATGGACCTTTCGTAGGATCCTGCTAGTGTTTCTGAAATCAACAATAATATAGTCATCTTGAAAGAGGTAAAAATCGACCAAAGATAAGTGAATAATTCACATCTAGCTGTGAACAAAATCTAGTCTGAGGCCACAGCTCACTAAGCCACATGCTCCTTTTCCAAGGCTGTCAACCGTGGTCAATAATGAGTCACAGCAAAGAAAGTCGTGTGTGCTTTCTCCAATGTTGGCAACTTCCATCAATAAAGTATAATTGGAACCTGCCAAGAAAGCAGTGTGTCAAAGGTGTATTTAGGCAGAAACTTAGACGTTGAACTGTTTGTGTAAAAATTGAGCACATAGTCTAATTATAAGTTTAAGAACTTTAAAAAGTTGGAACATTGTAAATCTGCTGCGAGAGTGACTTACGCTATTGGAACATGACAACTACATCAATAAGCCTCAGTCAGAATAGAGGAAGAAGAGTCGACATTACAAAGAGGAATGTTGCTTTCAGTAAGTCATTAGAGAGAGGGGTGAGAGAAATGGACTGTGTCTCTTTGATGGGGATAAGCAAGAAGATGGAAATATCATTTTAGTTTATCTCCTTAAAAGAGACACAAGTGAAAGTAAGACTATTTTTTGTTAAGTCAACAAGTAGGAATTTTATCATCTTTTGTTTGTTAGGTGTTCAGTGTACCATCATACAGGCTGCAACACTATTTAATTGAAACTTCCTTGACACTCAAAATAAAAGGTGATATCGTATTAAGAAGAAAATGGAGGCAAGATGCACAATCCGTTTCACTGTTGATTGGACAGGTAGAGTATAGAAGAAAAGTTAAGTCAGTTCTGAAGATCATAGATATTTTGGTCATTGTAGTTATCCCTTCCTGTGACCCCAAATTCAGATGCTTCAACAGTAGCACTGCATGGCCTTATTTGGAAGCCTGAAAATATGTCAAATTTGTATATCTTAGCTCTGGCCTGCTCTAGGAATCAAAGAATACAATTTACTACTAGTAGTACACAATCAAGGATATAAACTGATTAATGGGCTATTTTGCTAGTTTGCTTCTTAATGTGGGTTATTTTAAATGTCTTTATTGAATTTTGTTATAATATTACTTCTATTTTATGGTTGGTTTCTTTTTTTTTCTTTTCGGGCACAAAGTGTATGGGATCTTGGCTCCCTGACCAGGGATCAAAGCTGCACCTCATGCGATGGAAGGCAAAGTCTTAACCACGGGATTGCCAGGAAAGTGCCCTGTATTAGTGTGTTAAGTAGAATAAATGAAATAGTGTCTAGGATCAGTTTCTTACACATAGCTTTGCACATCATCAGCAAAATTGTGTTAATTATTCCAGTATTTAATATCCAGTTAATATCCAGTAATCAAGAGTAATCTTGATTTTCCTCCATGTCACTTTGTAATAGATGGACCCCTGGTCTATAGTGAGTGCTGCTTCGGAGAGGAAATTTGTATCAATAGCATAGCTAAATTTAACATGTATTAATGCAGTTTTTTGGAAGAAAAGCTATGATCAACCTAGACAGCATATTAAAAAGCAGAGACATTGCTTTGCCAGCAAAGGTCTGTCGAGTCAAAGCTATAGTTTTTCCAGTAGTCATGTATGGATGTGAGAGTTGGACTATAAAGAAAGCTGAGTGCTGAAGAATTGATGCTTTTGAACAGTGGTGTTGGAGAAGACTCTTGAGAATCCCTTGGGCAGCAAGGAGATCAAACAAGTCCATCCTAAAGGAAGTCAGTCCTGAGTGGAAGGACTGATGCTGAAGCTGAAACTTCAATATTCTGGCCACCTGATGCAAAGAACTGACTCATTGGAAAAGACCCTGATTCTGGGAAGGATTGAAGGCAGGAGGAGAAGGGGACAACAGAGAATGAGATGGTTGGATGGCATCACCAACTTGATGGACGTGAGTCTGAGTAAGCTCCGGGAGTTGATGATAGACAGGGAAGCCTGGCGTGCCACATTCCATGGGGTCACAAAGAGTCAGACACAACTGAGCGACTGAACTGAATGCAGAGAAGGGCAAAATATCATTTGCACATTTTTCTCTTATTTGCACTTCAAGTCATGTCAGATAATTGAGACAAGGACGTGAGACACTAAGCAGGCAGCATTAATAACTGACTTACTGAAGCATGTGTTACAAAGTTGACTTGCAGTGGGATAGCCCAGGGAGGTACTCTTTCACTCCAGCACCTCCACCCCATGTCCATTTCTGGTGGATTGACAAATAGCACTTGAAATATTTATATGAGAGAATGTAGATATTTTAATTGAACATAAACTTTTTTATATCAAAGAGCACAAACTTATAATGATCAAATGACAGATTTTTTAATACTTTTGTTTTCAAAATAATTTACTGTACTTCTCACTGGGCTTATCAATAAATAAGACCTGAAGTCAAGTTTTTAACTGAAAACTCTTTATCTAAAGTTATGTATAATTGACTTCTTACTATGTCACAAAGTAAAATGCAAAAATCAGTAAGATCAAAATCAAGCTCAAGGTTTGATACAATGCATGGTGTTCTGTAGGCTTTTAAGTCTGAATATATATTAGGAACTGGACTCCCAGGTGGCCCTAGTGGTAAAGAACCCCCTGCCAATGCAGGACATGCAAGAGATGCAGGTTTGATCCCTGGGTTGGGAAGATCCCTTGGAGTAGGAAAAGGCAACCCACTCCAATGTTCTTGTCTGTAAAATTTCATGGACAGCGCACAAACAACTATTTCAGTGCAATTAGAAGGTAAAATTGATTTGGAATTTAAGGAGGCATGGGAAATGACTTTGAAATTTCAAGATAAAATTGATTTTTATTTGGATTGTTCTAAATACATATGCTTTGCTTCATTTACATAATTCATGGAATTATGTCCCAGTTGGCTTGCATTTTAATATGTCAACATTGGCACCATAGTTTACAAAGGTCATTTCAGGCTTCCTTGATAAGTCTAGAGAGGAGTTTTGTGATGACCTGTATAAAATAGCAGCCTCTTGGAAATACAGACTTTTCTTGTCTTATTGTCTTATCATCCAATCTAATTACTTGACCAAGTTGTTAAAGGACTCTCTGCTCTAAAAGGTACAGTACCAGAATCACCATGAGCTGACTTTTTGCAAGGTTGGTAACTTGGACTTAGTAACACTGTCTGAAGAAAAAATAGACCAGGAAATGAGGGCTCTTTTCCTAGTTGTACAAGTAACTAATCAGTCACAAGATATAAACAAGCCACTTCATTCCCAGGACTCAATTTCATCATCTGGAATTCCTTTAGTCTCTTTTTTTTGCATCAAGTGTTCAGCAAAATATGCAGTTAGGAAAATGAACTCTAGAAGATTAGAGACTGTTTTATTATTTTACTCTCAATCCATTCTATCGAACTTATCTATGTCTGGATTTTCTGATGTCTTTTCTCAAGGAAAACTATATATCTTCTTAACATAAACACTTTCTGAGAACATAATTTATTTCTGATAAGTGTCTAAATTAGATCTGTTTTTTTCAATAATCTTCAATACCCTCTGCTTTTTTTTTTAAGGCATATTGTGCAGAGGTGCTTTGATTTAGAAATGCAAATGATATTGAAATTCTTTCTTTCCTAAGGGTAAAAAGGCTATTAACCACCCACTTGTTTGTTTGGCTCTAGTTAATAGCTACAGTAAATGAACATGACAGATAGCACCAAATTTCAGCGTTTGAACATTTTTACCATACACAAAGCTGGCACTTTAAAACAGAATCCCCATTAAATTAACCCATGTCATTCACTCCTCAAAAACAAACATGTAGTTGCTCTGAATGTATTCTCATAGTGCTGCCATGGAAATAGGTATAAACCTGGAGATTTCTTCTAGTCTGCCCATTTTCCTAGTTGCAAGACTTTGGACAAGATATTTGGCCTTTCTTCTTTCCATTTCCAGAGATAAACTGGGAATCTTAAGAGTTCATTGCAAGTTTCAAATGAGATCACATGAATTCAAGTGTTTTGGAATCTACAAAGTACTACATAAAAAAATATTACTATTTTGGATTGTGTCTGCAATTTGATTTATTTATTATTCCTGTTAGCATGAGAAATGTTCATGCTCATGTCTTCTTATTTCTGGAAAAATAAACAAAATATCTTTTTTGAATCTTAATTACCTCTCTAGTCACTAAGTTATTTCCTTTTTTGAAAATCAACTTTTGGAGGCTTCCCTGATGGCTCAGTGATAAAGAATCTGCCTGCCAATTCAGGAGACATGGGTTCTATCCCTGGTCCGGGGAGATCCCACGTGCCACAGAGCAACTAAACCCATGCACCACAACCACTGAGCCTGTGCTCTAGAGATGGAGAGTTGCAACTATTGAACTCATGTGCCCTAGAGCCTGAGTTCCACAATAGGAGAAGCCACTGGAATGAGAAGCCCGCACATCAAAATTAGAGAGTAGCCCTGGAGGCAATGAAGACCCAGCACAGCCAAAAATAAATATAAATATATAAAATAAATAAAAAATTTTAAAGAAATTTTAAAATGGAATCAACTTTTGAACAAATAATCCTCCCCAGTATTAACTTAAAAATCACCCAGATGGGCTTCTAAGTCCTAGATCCAGTCACCCTCAGCATTTACACCAGTGGCCACACTTTTCTTGCAGTTCCTCCTTTGGCTTTCATGATTCATAATACTGTACATGGTAGCCATTCATTCATTCTTTTATTCAAACACTCATTCATCCAGTGAGTCAACATATGTGGATTTACCCCTGACTGTGGTTAGGCAGTTTCAAGGCCTTAGAGGTGCTCAACAATGAACAGTGAACACAGCTCAGGACTCCCTGTCCTCTTGGAGCTAACATTCCGTGGGGGAGATGGACAGTCAACACATGGATCTTTATAGCTATTGCTTAAGTGATGTCTTTGCATTCTGCCCTCATGCGACATGACTACAGTTGCTGCCACAGAAAGGACTTTGAAGGCTACACGGAGAGTAGTCCAACTGATGCTCTTGGTCCTTGTTTATGAGTCTCACTGGCCCCTCCTCTATTCCTACTGCCTTTAAATGGAAATTATGTGATGCTTGGTCTTTGTCATTCTTTTCTCCCTTCAAGTCTTGTTAGAAGAGTTTTGATTTTGTGTTTTTTTTAATCAATGAAACAATCTCCACTGCTACATTGAGCCTTAGTGGCTTGTCAGCATGTTTACGTCCTTGAGACACATAACTTTTAGCCCATTAAGTGTTAACTTCCTTATCATCATGGAGTCCACTTATACATGATGCCAATAACATGTATGTGTGTGTGGGCGAGTGTGTGCTCAGTCACTTTGATCCTGTCCAACTCTCTGCAAGCCTATGGACTGTAGCCCTCCAGGCTCCTCTGTCCACAGGATTTCGCAGGCAAGAATATTGGAATGGGTTGTGATGCCCTCCTCCAGGGGATCCTCCCAAACCAGGGATCGAAACCCCATCTCCTGCATTGCAGGTGAATTCTTTGCTGCTTAGCCACTGAGGGAGCCAACTTATGTATAAAGTTTTTCTAAATGTTTAAAGGGACATTGTTTTTTGTCTCTATATGTGCCTCTAACTTAAAGTTATGGCCAACCTAGATAGTATATTCAAAAGCAGAGACATTATTTTGCCAACAAAGATCCGTCTAGTCAAGGCTATGGTTTTTCCAGTGGTCATGTATGGATGTGAGAGTTGGACTGTGAAGAAAGCTGAGCGCTGAAGAATTGATGCTTTTGAACTGTGGTGTTGGAAAAGACTCTTGAGAGTCCTTGGACTGCAACGAGATCCAACCAGTCCATTCTGAAGGAGATCAGCCCTGGGATTTCTTTGAAAGGAATGATGCTAAAGCTGAAACTGCAGTACTTTGGCCACCTCATGCGAAGAGTTGACTCATTGGAAAAGACTCTGATGCTGGGAGGGATTGGGGGCAGGAGGAGAAGGGGATGACAAGGATGAGATGGCTGGATGGCATCACGGACTCAATGGACGTGAGTCTGAGTGAACTCCAGGAGTTGGTAACGGACAAGGAGGCCTGGCGTGCTGTGATTCATGGGGTCACAAAGAGTCGGACACGACTGAGCGACTGAACTGAACTGAACTTACATTTGTTAAAGAAAAAATTTATATACTTAAGCTTAAAGTAACTTTTAAAAAAAGAGGGAGAGAAAATATATTGATAATGCAAAGCACCTGTTTTTATTTTTCTGGGCTCAATTTATGCCTTTGTCCACATATATTCCAAAATGTAAAAATATTTTTCTGCTGTCTGGTAAATGATAACAGCATCTGATTCCTTGCTTCTTTGTTCAGCTCTCCACATTATAACAAGAATCATCTTTCTAAAGCAGAGTACATTTTTTTCACATCTCACCAGGTACACTCACACATGTACACGCCTCCTCTGCCCCCAGAAGTCCTCAGTGATTTTGACCTTTATGCTCACACAAATAAAAAACAAGATTAGAGGTGGAGATATCCCATAAAATTGTCTTCACACTGCTTTGCTTGTGTCTTCCCTAAATTAATTTTAAAAGAATTATATGTTCTGCTTATATAGGGTTACAATTATTTTTAGCTAGCTGAAAAATTTAAAAAATAGATTTATAAAGTTCAAATAATAGCAAAGAGTATAATTTCTGCCATATTGTAAATATTGACAGGATAAAACATTGCAGTACTCGTTTAAATAAAAATCTAAATATCTCATTATACTAATGTAATTCATAAAGTATCCAATTAAAAGGACAAAACAAGTTTTCTTTCACAGTTGTGTTTCTTTCTCCTGAACTTGTATTTTCATTCTAATTACCCCACATAAATTTATGCTGATATAGTGCATTTTTTGGAGAAGGCAATGGCACCCCACTCCAGTACTCTTGCCTGGAAAATCCCATGGACGGAGGAGCCTGGTGGGCTGTAGTCCATGGGGTCGCTGGGAGTCAGACACGACTGAGCGACTTCACTTTCACTTTTCACTTTCATGCGTTGGAGAAGGAAATGGCAACCCACTCCAGTATTCTTGCTTGGAGAATCCCAGGGATGGGGGAGCCTGGTGGGCTGCTGTCTATGGGGTCGCACAGAATCGGACACAACTAAAGCAACTTAGCAGCAGCAGCAGCAGTGCATTTCTATATCTTGAAAAATTTAATAACAACTCTATCATTTCTGTGGCAAATACATATACATAAAGTAAAATTAATTTTCTTTGAATTTCCATGGCCATAAGGCTCCAAGTGCTAACATTATCTTCTGGTTTGAGTTAATATTATAACTACTGTTGGTATTAAATTCACCAAAACCACACAAATATCTTATATTCTTTGATAATTAAAGTTGAAAAGTAAAATTTTATTACAAATTCTTTCTTTAGTGAAATGGGTGAGATCCTCCCAGCCACTGGTTCATACTGCTTTGGATAAATTATTTTTTTTTAACTTTTTTATTTTATACTGGAGTATAACGGATTAACAATGTTATACTATTAACAGTTTCAGGTGGGCAGCGAAGGGCCTCAGCCATACATATACATATCCATTCTCCCCCAACCTTCCCTCCCATCCAGACTTCCAAGTAACATTGAACAGAGTTCTCTGTGCTATGCAGTAGGTCCTTGTTGTTTGTCTATTTTATATATAACAATGTGTACAGACTGATGCTGAAGCTGAAGCTCCAATACTTTGGTCCCCTGATGTGAAGAGATGACTCAGTAGAAAAGACCCTGATGCTGGGAAAGATGGAGGGCAAGAGGAGAAGAGGGCAACAGAGGATAAGATGGTTGGATGGCATCACTGACTCAATAGATATGAGTTTGAGCAAACTCTTAGAGATAGTGAAGGACAGGGACGCCTTGTGTGCTGCAGTCATGGGGTCGCAAAGAGTCAGACACCACTTAGTGACTGAACAACATGTTTATAGAGTGTAATTCTGCATCAATTCCACTTTTTTTTATTGTTAAGGAGTAGATATTAAGAAACATTATCCAGATAAATGTTTAATGAAAAATAAAAGGAATGTTGCTAGAGGGAAGTCATTCAATTCTTTGAACTTCTTCCAAGCTATAGGCCAAAAAATGGCACAGTAGCTGTCTTCAAAGCTTATTTTTAATAATCTAGCAACTGAAAGTTTGATTAGGTCCTCTTTCAATTCTCTTGAAAGCAAAAAAAAAAAAAAAGAACAGCTATCTGCTTGTAAATGATATGTTACTCAGACACTGAATAATTTATTTCTCTACATGGATAATAACATTTTGAATTGTTCCTAGCACCATATCCCAATAACTTAGACTGTGGTGCTATGCATATTACTCTTAGGGATGGTAGAGAACAATGTCACTTCTTATCACTGGTGAGAAGTAAATGGTGAAAGAGATGACCTTGACCGTAGACTCAGTCTTGCAGATCTATTCTAGGAAAGAATACATTTTGGGGATGGAGATGTAGAAATGGACTCACATAAAACCATTTCTGCTCAGGTATCTTTTGGAAAATGTTCGTGAGTCCTACTTAAGTTCTAGAGGAACAAGAACTATCTGTTTATATATGGAACCCAGATGGTGATCCGAGATCTGTTGTCTTTGGGTAGAGAATAGACCTGGAGCTCAGGAAGACTGTCCTGAGAGTCATCCATGTTCAGTGAAGGGTAGTGGAGGAGAAGGTACCATTTTTCTCCATCTAGGCCTACATGACATTGACATTGATAGCTAAGGTTCAGCACCTGTTACACACAGTTTCATGACATAAAGGATAAGTTCAGTCGACATTGCCATTTTAGTTAGTATTGTATATTTTGATAGAAATTTTCATGAGAAATACAGCTCTGTAGATTATAGCCCTCTCAATTCATTTTCCCGGTCACACAATAAACAGACATTATTTGAATCATTTAAAATATCTTCATGGCCTGCAAAGACAAACACAAATTCAAGGTCAAATCATCTATGCATATTATAAGAGAAAATGTTTTCTGTTATTCAAACACAATATGCTAACAGGACTCTTCTGATGAAATCTGAGAGAAAAAAGTTTAAAATGTGAATGCTAGTAAAAATTTAGAAAGGACATCTTCAAACTTCGTTCAAGAAGGACTTAAAAATTCATTTAATTGTTCTTCCTAAGTATTACAAGCACATTTAATATTCCTCTACTTTAAACACATTAACACCAGGAGGGCAATGGTAATGAGAGTGACCTCCAAAAGATACTGCAAAATCCAGTTTTCACCTATGCTTAAGTTTTTCCCTATTAACACAGTAAGATGCCTCTAGAAGCTGAATTAATTCTATCAAGTTGCCAAAGTTAATACAATGCCCTAAAAGGTATGCTTTATAACATACTAGTTTAATACCAGTGGACTCCACCTGTGTGGCTGGGGGAATACTTAAGGTATTAGCCCTTCCATGGCATATTTAAGGAGAAGGCAATGGCACCCCACTCCAGTACTCTTGCCTGGAAAATCTCATGGACGGAGGAGCCTGGTAGGCTGCAGTCCATGGGGTCACTAAGAGTTGGACACGACTGAGCGACTTCACTTTCACTTTTCACTTTCATTCATTGGAGAAGGAAATGGCACCCCACCACAAAAAAAGCTAATTGATATTGTTGTTAGATTGAAGTGTGTTTACAGTAACATGAAAACTATATAATATTAGCGTTTAAATGAAGAGAACTCCTTGGGAACATTCATAAGTTACATTTTTTAGTTATGTACAGGACTTAGGACAATGTGAGACATATTCTCTAGAGTTCATATTGTATTTAATATTTTAATTTCAATTTTGACCTAAACTTAATTGGTGGTTTTATAAAATTATTTTAGAATATACCAATTAATGGTGCATGATATTTCTAGAATTTGCACTGTGAATCGAAATAGCATGAATCTAATGGCATTTTTCACAAGAAAATGGTATTATAGAACATATAACCCTTGATAAGGCCTCAGTGGCTACAATATAAATGAATAATAGCTTCATATTTTAATCACTCAGAAATGGTACTGAAGTTTTCAAAATGTGTATAACATCACCAGTTTAATAATCACATATATTTATTGATAAACTATCGTGATATGCAATGAAGCACTTCTCAACTTAAAAATATCTTTCTTTTTACCTAATGACAGGCACATCAGAGCTGTAGAATTGGAAGGGCCTCTTCAGGGGAAAAAAAAATTGTATATAGTACTGTTGGATGACATGTTTAGAAAAAACTTAGTCATTTCTCCTTACATTTCATCACTCTTTAATCACTATAAAATAAAAGTGCTTATTTCTATATCAAATATGCCATAACTTACACGTTAGCTTCATCCTTCAAAGTCAACCTCTTTTGAGACCAAAGAATTCCTCAAGTGATTCTGCATTATTTGGAGGAACAAACTTTTAAACTGCCTTGACATGATAAAATTAGAAATATTATTTTTATATCAAATTCTCCCATACTTCACAGAATTTTGCTTTTGTTGGTGTATTTTCCGCTCCCTCACCCATCCCCAGAACTCTGGGGAAATATCTAAAGTGCTGAAAGCCATGATATGCCCAGTAATCCTGTGTAGACTCTTACCAAATTGCGCATAGGAGATGTTTACTTAAGGTGAAAACAACAGACATTAAGCAAGTGAGTAATCCAAGGTCGCTGGATTCCCCATGATCCTGATATTCCATTTTGACCTTCTTTTCCTATTCGCTGGGAATTTCTGATGGTCAGCTTCCCTCTGGCCTCTCTTAGGTGAAATCACGTTTTTCATGAGCTCTACTTCTTGGCCAGTCATTGGAGTCCCAGCTACTTCTCACCGGCCTTTCCTCAACTGTGGATCTTGCTTCCTGGTAACTTTGAAATGTATCATTTGTTTTCATCATAGCACCATGAGCACTGTCAGCACATGGTGATGGTTGTTAAATATTTATTGTTTAAACGGAAAGAATGGCTAGCCTTCCATTCTATTAGTACTGGAAGAAGAAAAGAGAAATCTTTTCCTTAATGTAGCACTGTCTCTTTTCACTTTCAAAGACCATCATCTTAGCTGTTTTTCCCTCTCTTTTATTATTATTATTTTGAAGGTTAAGGTCACCACTGGCCAATCTTGGCACATTTCCTCCCAATTAAATTTCCCCACGCCCATAGGAATTTCCAAGTGATATTCTCTTCTTTGTTGATGACAGTCCATGGCTCAACTATCAGCCAACTGGTGAGAACATGGCCAAACTTGTGTTGTGTAATCTTTCCAAAACTGATACTGGTGTTTTTTGTTGTTGTTGTTGTTTTCTTCCTTGTTAAGACTTTTTCTAATAAAATGTGTGTTACTTTGCAGGATGAAGTAAAGAATAGAAATTTTCCATGGAAACACCAGTGTTTTGAGCCAGGGGAATTCTCATGTAGGGCTCATCAGGATTAGAGTGACTAATATGAATTTTTTTGTGTGCTAACAACTGTATTATCCGTAAACTCCTTTGTCCATGGAATTCTCCAGGCGAGAACACTGGA
Source organism: Ovis canadensis (assembly GCF_042477335.2). Classification (NCBI taxonomy): domain Eukaryota; kingdom Metazoa; phylum Chordata; class Mammalia; order Artiodactyla; family Bovidae; genus Ovis; species Ovis canadensis. The sequence continues at coordinate 83,243,202 of NC_091254.1, forward strand.
GTGGGTTGCCATTTCCTTCTCTACAGGATCTTCCTGACCCAGGGTCTGAACTCGGATCTCCTGCATTGAAGCATATTCTTCTTTACCATGTGAGCCACCGGGGAAGCCGTATAAGACTATTGTCCTTCGGTCACTCAGTTGTGTCTGACCCTTTGCAACCCCACGACTGTAGCCCTCCAGGCTCCTCTGTTCATGGGATTTCCCAGAAAAGACTACTGGAGTGGGTAGCTGTTCTCTTTTCCACGGGATCTTCTTGACCCAGAGATTGAACCCAGATCTCCTACACTGAAGGCAGATTCTTTTTATATCTGAGCCACCAGGGAAGCCCAATCCATAAACTAGGTAACATCGATTCTACTGGAAAGAAGGTATATTGCTGGTCATAGAGAACTATTAATAGATAAAAAGATAAATAAATAGATGACATAATTGCCGGGGTCCAGCCCCAGTGGATCCAGGGAATTCAAAGGGTGGACAGAGTCGGCGAGGAAAAAACTTATTTATTTATTAATATAGAAATATAAGATTAGATTAAGAAGAAATAGTGTAGTAGGAAAATTAAGTGGAAGAAGAGGGCTGAATAACTTGGATTACGCGGAAGACCAATAAAATTCCAGACAAGGAATTCGCACCATCTACGTTGGGCCACCAGCACTCGCTTGAGTATCTAAGGGTGCCTCGCCTTAGGCTCCCTTTTGCGCGGGTCTTAACAGCCAGGGCAAGTAAGTAGACTTGGCGAGCCTCCACGCCCCAGATGGGAATTCCGCCTGAAGTTAAAGTAAAGAGGGAAAGGAGAAAGACAAGGGGGAAACCAGTCCAGCGACTGGCTCCGGCCTCTATTGTTCAGAAGGCCTTTTATACTTTTGATAAAACATGGAGATCAATGGGTAACACAAACTTATGCAGCGTTAGCAGTCCAGACTCTTATCAAAACCAGGCTTTTCTCTCTGCATACCTAATTGTATATACAAGTCTTAGGTAATTTACATCATCTTCTGGCCAAAAAGGGCCAATTAACATTTTACAGCCTTTTTTCTGATAAGGGTTTGTCAACCAGAAGACGTATTTGTGTTGATCTTCCCAAGGTTTGGTGCCACTCTCAGAAAGCACTAAATAAAGTTACATTCTTACATAGCAAGGACGCAAGAGGAGTGCAGTGATATATAACACAGAGAAGTAATTAACTCAAAAGTCTAGTGTTGCTAACATCAAAACTACTATATATCTTTTTCCATATCCCGTTTACATTGATTAACATCCTCCCAGGTGCCTAAAAGATAAAGAATATGGAGACCTGGCAGCAATCATTGAGTCAACAGTGAAAACCTGTCACCAATATGATTTTTAACTCTTTAGAAAAGGCTCTGTATCTTTAAGATGCTTTAAGCATTGTGCCTCTCGCAGTTGGGGGGCTGTAAGCAATTCACAAGCTGTAAGAGGTCTGGGGAACCTGTTAGGCAAGCTAGAGAGCTATCAGAGGGGGTTTAACTGAAACATCCCTTTCAAATGCAGAAGACTAAAGCCCTGAGTTAACTTTTTTCCAGAGAATATCAGAAAAGTGGAAAAGCAGAGTACAAAAGCCAGCATATGTTTGTTTTTTGTTGGGGTACATGCTCAGGAAATTCCAGGGGGGGGCCCTGAAGTCTGATCACGCCTTGCGTATGTAGCTTCCTTCCTCATGACCTTGTCACAGGCGGGATTCCTCACACTGGCTCCCGGCACATAATATTAACACAAGTTCCCTATCCATGTGTTGTGCATCAAAAACTACCAAAACACCACAATATGGTGTTTGTCTCCCATACTCCTATGTGTATGGGACATATTTTAATATTACTCACCTCCTACCATATGCCAGCTCCTTGTATTAGGCATTTAAAGCTGTGCATGTTCCTGAGAGAATGGTTGATTTGGTTTTACATTCTTGAAAATGCCACATCCCTTTACTTTAAAACCAGATTGTGTGTATTCCAGAGAAGATACATTAGAAATATGTTAGTTCCATGATACAGAGGCTGGAAATTCATAGCTTTTACTGAAGTGGGTTCTCACAGCAATGACTCATATTTAAAGTCACCGCTAAAACATCGCTTCTAAGTGAAGTAACATTTAGGCTGTAATTTCTTAGGAAGACAACCATTACCTGAGGAAGCACTTAAGGATCTTGTTTTACATTTCATGTTCATGTTTTGAAATTTTACATTTGGGTAAAGTTTGGAATGTCAAGCAGAACGCCCAAATCAAAGACAATATCACCAAGACCGTAGGATGATAGAGCAAGATAAAATTAAAATGATGTTGTGTCCTAACAGGTAAACACATTACAAAGCCCTCTGAAGTATGTATTTAACTAGTAGAAAGAGCTGGTTTATTCTAATGGATGAAAAATATTCGTGTGTGTGTGTGTGTGTGTGTGTGTGATTCACTTAAGTGCTATTTGGAGCTGTTCCAAAGTGAATAATAGCATACATTTACTAACTTCTCTGGCAGTTTTATGTTTTAAGACATAAAATTAAATATAGAAAGTGGATCTAGGTAACACTGAGTTTATGACAAAATCTGACGAGGACTAACAAGGCTGGCAGGAACTGATATAGACCTTAACTCACCTTACTTCCCCACAGCACTGATGATACTTAAACTCGACTTAGGAAATTCTGCAGTTATGGTTATTAGGTATGCAAATTATATCTATTTCTTTTCACCAAGACCCAGCAAGTTCCATCATCATTTCATGACTTGCAAATGCTTCATACGCTTCATGCTCTTCTGGGGAGGCTTCTACTTAATAAGTAAATTACATTGTTAAAAATAGGTTATTTTTTTTAATCACAGGGGTATTATAAACATTTGTCATCCAGATAGAGAACATTTTTCCTTCAGACTCCGACTTGGAATTTGTAATTGTTTACTGCCTTTTTCTTGTTCTTTCTCGGTTGTACACGATGGACAGAGATACTCTTGGAGCATACACATTGTAATCAACATTCAAACTGAATTGAAAGGCACAAATGGTTTTCTGTTCGTATGCTCAAAAATAAATATCTGCCAAGCCACCGTTAACCAATAGTTGAAATAATAGGTGACTTCTCAAGAGAAAGTATTAAAAATATCATTCAGGTCACATATATCAAACTAATTTTGGAATCTGTACTTCAAGGATAATATTAAACCACATGACTAAATTAAGCTTCCCATTAGTGATAAAAAAACAATGTCTAAACTCTGTAATTTCCTTTAAAACTTACAAATATGGTAGTAGAAATTTATTTGTTAAAGGTACTTTTATCTCTGAAATGAAATTTTAGAACATTTTCATCACACAGAAAATGTGTACCTATTAGCAGTCACTCTCCGTTCTGCATATCTGCTTCTCCCACTCCTTCACCCCAGCCCCTGACAATCACTAACCTACTTTCTGTCGCTATGGATTTGCCTATTTGGGGCATTTGGTATATAAATGGAATCACAATACAAGGTCTTCTATGACTGGCTTCAGTCTTGCAGCATAATATCATTTCAAAGTTTATCCATGATGCAGCATGTATCAGAATTTCGTTTCCTTTAACTGATGAACAACATTTCATTTTATGCATGTACCGTATTTAGTTTATCCATCCATCAATTGATGGACATGTGAATTGTTTCCAGGCTTTGCCTATTATGAATGATGCTCCTATAAACATTTATGTGCAAGTTTTGCATGGTATATGTTTTCATTTCTCTTGAGTGTATAACCAGGAATAGAATTGCTGATTCATGTAGTGGTTCTGTTTTTCTAAAATGGCCATCATTGTACATTCCCACCAGCTATGTTTAATGATTCCAATTTCTCTATATCCACATCAACACTTGTTACTGTCTGTCTCTTTTATTATAGTCATCCTACAGGTCTGAGTGATACTCATTTTGATTGGAATTCATTTGTTAGTGAATGATGTTGAACATCTTTTATGAGCTTGTTAGCCATTTGTATATCTTCTTTGGACAAACATCTATTCAAGTCCTTTGCCAATTTCCTTTTCCAAATTTTTAATTGAGTTGTTTGTCTTCTTGCTGTTGCATTGTAAGAGTTCTGTACATATATTCTGGATACATGACTCATCAGATCTATGATTTACACATATTTTCTCCCATTTGTAGAGTATCTTTTCACTTTGTTGATAATGTCCTTTGATGCACAAAAGCATCATTTTAATGAACTCCATTTTTTCTCCTTTTGGTGTCATATCTAAGAGTTTGTTGCTAAATTCCAAGTCATGAAGATTTACCCTATACATTTTCTTTCCAGAGTTTATATATTTCTGCTCATATATGGGTCACTGGATCCATTTTGAGAAATTCTGTGCATGGTATGAGTTAAAGTCTAACCTTGTTTGCATGAACATACCCAGTTGTCCTAATTTGTCGAAGACTGTTATTTCCCTCTTGAGTGATTTCCCACTCTTGTGAAAATCAGCTGGCCATGAGTATATGTGTTTAGCTTACAACTCAATTTCACTGATCGATAGGTCTATTCTTATACCAGTATCATGGTATTCTTTTTCTTATTATTGATATTATTGTGGTAAAAAAAAAAGGTATGAGCTCTATTCTTTTCAGCTTTTAAATGCAGTGTTGTTAAGCGTGTGACATTGCTGTGTAGCAGATCTCTAGAACTTTTTCATCTTGCCTGATTGAAACTCTATATCCATTGAACAGTTACGCTCCTTTTCCCTCTGCCTGTCAGCCCTCAACAACCACGGTCCTGTTTCCTGCTGCTATGAATTTGACTATTTTAGATACTTCATGTAAGTGTAATCATGAGCATTTGTCCTTGTGCCTGGTTTATTTCACTTAGCATAATGTTGTCAAGGAGCATCCATATTGTTGTGTATTGCAGGGTTTCCTTCTTTTTTTAAGGTTGAATAATATTTCACTGCATAAATACACCTCATTTTCTTTATCTGTTCTTTTGTTCATGGACGTTTAGTTTGCTTCCCCCTCTTGGTTATTGTGAGTAATGCTGCACCTATTAACATGAAATGCAAATACCTCTTCCAGAACCTTCTTTAAACCTCATTTGAATGAATATGAAGGAGAGCGACTGCTGAACACAGTACCACAATGTTTTGGTTACTTTAGCTTTGTAGAAAGTTGTAGGAAGTTTTGAAATCAGAAAGCATGTGTGCCCCAAATCTGTTCCTTTTCTTCACAATTATTTTGGTTATATGGGTCCCTTGTAATTCTGTAAGAGCTTGAGGATTGGTTTTTCCATTTTTTCAAGGAAAACTGTTGGAGTTTTGGTAAGTTTTGCAGAGATTATGTAGTTTACTTTGAGTAGTATGCCCACCTAACAACTTTGCTTCCAATACATGAACACAGGATATCTTTCCGTGTGTTTAGGGCTTTTTAAATTTCTTTCAGCAATGCTTTACAGTTTTCAAGTGTAAAATTCTGCCACTTCCTTGGTTAAATTTATACCTAGGTATTTTTTCCTTTTGAATAGTATTGTAAATGGAATTTTCTTAATTTCCTTTTCAGATTGCTCATTGCTAGTGTATAAAAACTTACTGGATGTTTACATATTGATCTTGTACTCTGTGAATTCATTTATTAGCTCTAGTAGTTGTTTTTATAAATTATTGAGATTTCCTATTTATAGGATCATGTCATCTATGAATAAAGGTAGTTTTAATTCTGTATTTTCAATTTGGATACCTTTTATTTCTTTGTCTTGCTTAGTGACTCCTCTAGCTAGAATTTACAGTGCTGTCTTGAATAGCAGAGGCCAAAGCAGGCCTCCTTGTCTTGTCCCTGATCTTAGGGAGAAATCTTTCAATATTTCACCATCAAGCATGATGTCAGCTGTGGATTTTTATAAATCCCCTTGATCACGTTTAGGAAATTCCCTTATATTCCTAGTTTTCTGGAAGTATTATCATAGAAGTGTGGTGAACTTTGTCAAAAGCTGTTTTTGCATCAATTGAGGTGAGTGCATGTATTTTTTCCTTTATTCTATGAATATGGTATATTATATTGATTGATTTTCTTTTGATGAATTTCCCTCACATTCCTGGGATAAATTCCACTTGGACATGGTTTATAATATTTTTAATACAGATTCAGTTTACTAGTGTTTTGTTGAGGATCTTAAAACTAGATCTAAAAGGTGTACTGCTCTATACTCTCCTTTCCTTATTATGTCTTTCTGGCTTTGGTGTCAGGTAATGCTAGTCTCTTAGAATGAGTTAGGAAGTATTCCCTCACTTTCTATTTTGTGAATAAGCTTAAGAAGGATATTTGCTAAATTTTCTTTAAATGTTTGGTTGAATTAACCAGTGAAGCCATCTGGTTCAGGATTTTTCTTTGTTTGGAGTCTTTGTTTACTATTTCAATCTCTTTACTTGATACAGATTTCTTTCATATTTCCTGTTTTTTCTTGATTCAGTTCTGTAGGTTGTATGTTTCTAGGAATTTGTCCATTTCATCAAAGTTATCTAATTTGTTGGTATATAAATTAGTTTCCTATGGCTACCAGAGCATATCACCGCAAATGAAATGATTTAAAACAACAGCAATGTATTTCCTCACAGTTCAGTAGGCTGGAAATCTGAGGCCGAGGTGTCAGAAGAATTGATTCTTTCCAGAAGCTCAGAGGGAGAGACTATCCCATGCCTCACTCCCCACTTCTGGGAGAATAAAGATCTAAAATCAAAAACTTAACTCTATGCCTTACGGAACTAGAAAAAGAAGAGCAAACTAAAATTAAAATTTTGCTTATCCCCACTCCAGTCTTTATTGGTTTCTTCCCTTTGCTAACTTTGGTTTTGATTTCCTCTTGTTTTTCTAGTTTCTTAAAGTTTAACATTAAGTTATTGATTTGAGATATTCTCTTTTAAGATAGGCATTGGTGGTTAAAATTTTGCATGTTACATTTTCATTTTATGTTTATCTAATCATTTTCTAATTTCCCTAGTGATTTCTTCTTTAATCTCTTGGTCATATAAGAGTGTGTGATTTAGTTTCCACATATTTGTGAAATTTCAGGTTTTCCTTCTGACACTATTTTCCAGTTTTATTCTGTTTTGGTCAGAGGAGCTGCATTGTATGATTATGATCATTTTAAATTTCTTGAGGCTTGAGATTTAGCAATGCTTTTTTACTGAAATTTAGCAGTCTATTTTTTTTTCCCCAAACTTTAAACTTTTGTTTTGTATTGGTGTATAGGTGATTAACAATGTTGTGGTAGTTTCAGGTAAACAGTAAAGGGACTCAGCCATAAATATACATATATCCATTCTCCCCCACCCCCTCACATCCAGTCTGCCATATGACATTGAGCAGAGTTCCATGTGCAAAACAAGAGGTCCTTGTTGGTTGTCTATTTTAAATATAGCGAAGTGTACATGACCTTCCCAAAGGCCCTAACTATCCCTTCCCGCTGGCAACCATAAGTTCATTTTCTAAGTCTGTGAGTTTCTTTCTGCTTTGTAAGTTCATATTTGTATCATTTCTTTTTAGATTCTACATATAAGAGATGTCATACAATATTTTTCCTTCTCTATCTGACTTACTTTACTCAATATGGCGCTTTCTATGTTCATGCATGGCAAGGCAACTGATATTATTTCATTCTTTTTAATGGCCGAGTAATATTCCATTGTATATATGTACCACGTCTTCTTTATCCATTCCTCTGTCAATAAACATTTAGGTTGCTTCTAAGTCTTTGCTATTGTAATGAGTGATGCAATGAACATTGTGGTGCGTATATCTTTGCAGATCATGTTTTTCTCTGGATATATGCCCAGGAGTGGGATTGCTGAGTTATATGGTAGCTCTAGTTTTAGATTTTTAAGGAACCTCCATACTGTTGTCTGTAGTGACTGTAACAATGTACTTCCTGACCAACGGCATAGGAAGGTTCTCTTCTCTTCACACCCTCTCTAGCATTTATTGTTTGTGGATTTTTTGATGATGGCCATCCTGACAAGTATGAGGTGATATCTCCTTATAGTTTTGATTTGCATTTCTCTAATAACCAACAATGTTGAACATCTGTTCATGTGCCTGTTGACCTTTTGTATGTCCTCTTTGGAGAAATGTCTATTCAGGTCTTCAGTCCATTTTTTGAGTGGGCTGTTTGTTGTGATAGCAGTCCTTTTTATTTTGAAGCACTCTCTTAGTTGCTATGAGTTCTTTTTTTCTAGTTAGATTCTAAAGTTTCAAGAAAGTGATCCTGTCATTCTTTGCTAGTTTCATGGTTGCTTCAGTAGAAGGACTGATTCTTGGACTTTCCTACTTCACCATTCTGTGATGCCACCCTTCCCCTATGCTGATCTTGCTGTTACATGGTTTTCTTCAAAAGTCATCTTTGTGTTCATCCCTACTTCCCAATTTTGAGCCAAATGCCCTTTTTAGGGTTCCCTTTACATTGCACTTACCAATACAAAGCATTTTTTTCCCTGGAAGTGAATGTATTCTGAGCATCCCAACACTGGTACAAGGTCTCTTTTTTCTTCCCCATCTTGTTGTTCAGTTATTAAGTAATGCCCGACTCATTGAGACTCCATGGACTGTAACAAGCCAGGTTTCCTTGTCTTTCACTATCTCCCAGAGTTTGCTCAAAATCATGTCCATTAGGGTAGTGATGCCATCCAGCCATCTCATCCTCTGTCACCTCCTTCTCCCACTGCCCTCAATTTTTCTCAACATCAGGGTTTTTTTCCAGTGAATTGGGTCTTTGCATCAGGTCACCAAAGTATTGGAACTTCAGCTTCAGTATCAGTCCTTCCAATGAATATTCAGAGTTGATTTCCTTTAGGATTGACTGGTTTGATCTCCTTGCAGTCCAAGGATCTCTCAAGAGTTTTCTCCAGAACCACTGTTTGAAAGCATCCATTTTTCACTGCTAGCCCTCTTTATGGGCCAACTCACATCTGTACATGACTCCTGGAAAAACCATAGCTTTGATTATAAGGACCTTTGTCAGAAAAGTGATGTCTCTGCTATATAATACACTGTCTATGTTTGCTCCAAGGAGCAAGTATATTTTAATTTCATCACAGTCTTCAGTGATTTTGGAACCCAAGAAAATAAAATCTGTCACTGTTTCTACTTTTTTCCCCATCTACTTACCATGAAGTTATGGGACTGGATGCTATGATCTTAGCTTTTTGAAAGTTGAGTTTTATGCCAGCTTTTCCACTCTTCTCTTCCACCTTCATCAAGATACTATTTAGTTCTTCACACTCATCACCATAAAAGTTGAATTAATGAAAGTTGCATGAGTGAACAAAGAAGAAGCAAATTTAAATTCTCATGAAGTTACTACAAAGCCAGTTTATAGGTTGCTGATTGTTAAAAGCATTATAATTAAACTTACTTAACACATGAAAACTAATTTGAATGTAATTTAATCATTCTTGAGGCCTTCAGAAAGTGAAAGTGAAGTCACTCAGTCATGTCCGACTCTTTGCAACCCCATGGACTGTAGCCTACCAGGCTCCTCTGTCCATGGCATTTTCCAGGCAATAGTACTGGAGTGGATTGCCATTTCCTTCTCCAGGGGATCTTCCCAACCCAGGGATTGCACCCAGGTCTCCCGCATTGTAGACAGATTCTTTACCGTCTGAGCCACCAGGGAAGTCCTTCAGAAGACACTTAAAATATCTCATAATATATTAAGATGATGAGTAAAAAATCTCATTATTTAATCAATTGGTTATCAACTGCAGAGGATAGCATCTACTGTTGTTCAAAAGCATTTTAATTTAGTCTAGTTAAATCATTCCTTTACATTAACTTGTTCAACTTTTGAGAGCCCCATCTGTCTGTATTCTGACATCCATGTTTATTTGATTATTGTGGCTGTATGATTTCCATAGAAACAAGTACTTGAGAGGTTATGTGTTCAAGTAAAGATTTATCACTTTCACATGTTTTCTTGATTTTCAAAACTACTTTAAGAGAAAATCTTGTTTTACGTTGGCTACTGTTAGGAATTGCTGATTGTGAGCACCAATGCATGAATGTTGCCCCAGATACAGAAATCTCAAGTATATTAAAGACCCATTTGTTAATATATGACTAAGGGTATGGTATGCCTCAAGTCACGTTTAGAAAACGTAAGAATTACTTGCTACAACATCCTGACACATATAGCTAGCCAGGTAGATAAGACTTAGTCTACATCCCAATACAGATTTATTAAGGACTTGTTTTGTATTCTTTTTTAAAAAGAAACATAGGGTGACTGCCTTGGTGGTCCAGTGGTTAAGATTTTACTTTGCCTCCCAATGCAGCAGGGGTAGGTTCAATCACTGGTGATGGAGTTAAGGTCCTACATGCCATATCTGAAAATGCCAAAGCGTAATACAGAGGAAATGCTGTAACAAATTCAATAACTACTTTAAAAATGGTCCACATCAAAAAAAATTTTTAAACAAAATGTAAACAACATCAAAAACTACAAGCTTATGAACTAAGACATCAATTGTTTAATGTTATTTATTTTTTCAGTAATTTTACAAGGAATCCTTGTTATAAATTGTAATGTTACTCTTCAAATTGTACTATTATTATTCAAAACTAGTCAACTATAAATCATTTCATTATATATAAACCAAAAGATGTTAACAGAAGGACTACGCCCAAGATGCAAGGATTTCATACTGAAATCTCATTTGGTTTACTCACAATGTTGTGTCTATCTTCCCACAAGTAGGATAACAGAGTAAGAACCATGGGCTATTCTCTACCCCTCCCCCACCCCAGTATTGTAAATTTGTGACAAAGTGATGCTAGTGGTGAAGGACAACATGTAAGGTGAAAATACCAATAATTATAAAAAAGAATGTGTTACCATGAACTTCCTTTTTCTTCACTTAAAAACATTATTGTATTTTGCCAAGTGGAAATCGGAAATCACTTTTATAAACATCTAAATTTATTCCTTTACCTAAATTTATTTCCCAGTCTGCTTTGAATATCTAGGAAGTTATTGATACATTTTTAAAAATAGTCAAAGTTCACATTCAGTTCATTTCAGTTCAGTCGCTCAGTCGTGTCCAACTCTCTGCAACCCCATGAATCACAGCACGCCAGGCCTCCCTGTCCATCACCAACTCCCGGAGTTCACTCAGACTCATGTCCATCGAGTCAGTGATGCCATCCAGCCATCTCATCCTCAGTCGTCCCCTTCTCCTCCTGCCCCCAACCCCTCCCAGCATCAGAGTCTTTTCCAATGAGTCAACTCTTCGCATGAGGTGGCCAAAGTACTGGAGTTTCAGCTTCAGCATCATTCCTTCCAAAGAAATTCCAGGGCTGATCTCCTTCAGAATGGACTGGTTGGATCTCCTTGCAGTCCAAGGGACTCTCAAGAGTCTTCTCCAACACCACAGTTCAAAAGCATCAATTCTTCAGCGCTCAGCCTTCTTCACAGTCCAACTCTCACATCCATACATGACCACAGGAAAAACCATAGCCTTGACTAGAGGGACTTTGGTTGGCAAAGTAATGTCTCTGCTTTTGAATATGCTATCTAGGTTGGTCATAACTTTTCTTCCAAGGAGTAAGCGTCTTTTAATTTCATGGCTGCAATCACCATCTGCAATGATTTTGGAACCCCAAAAAATAAAGTCTGCCACTGTTTCCACTGTTTCCCCATCTAACAATGGAATACTACTCATCAAATAAAAAGGAATGAATACATGCAACAACTTGGATGGACCTCAAGGGCATGCTCAGTTCAAAAAAAAAAATGAAGCTTAAAATGTTATATACTAGTTGATTCCTACAATGATAAAATCTAAAGATGAAAACTACACTAGTGGTTGCTTGGTGATAGGGACAAGGGGTGGGTCAGGAGCACAACAGAGTGCTTTTGTGGTGACAGAAAAGTTCTGTATGTTGACTGTGGTATGGTTACACTAATCCATACATAGGATTACATTGCACAGAAGTATAAACATGCACACATATGCAAAGACTGCAAGCTTAAAAAATCATGAAAACTGAATAAGTTCTATAAATCCATTAGCAGCAATGTATCAATGTTGGGCTTTCCTGATAGCTCAGAAATAAAGTATCGACCTGCAATGCAGGAGACCTGGGTTCGATCTCTTGGTTGAGAAGATCCCCTGGAGGAGGGCGTGACAACCCACTCCAATATTCTTGCCTGGAGAATCCCCATGGACAGAGGAGCCTGGAAATGTCTATGAGGCTTTGATATGGTTTTATGAGATGTTTCCATTGAAGGAAGGTGAGTGAAGCGTACCCAGGACTCCACTTGTTTTGCAACTTCTTATGAGTCTATATTGATTTTGAAATTAAAAAAATTTTTAAGAATAATAGCACAATTATAAAATACTATTATGCATTTAAAAAATAGGCATAGCCTATTGGTATTTGAATGCAATTGGCATTTGAAACAACCTCTTTTCAAAGGCTTACTTCTGAAAGTCTTCAGTTTGAAGTGATTCATTTTTCAAAAATTCTAATTCAAGTACGCAGTTCTGTCACTTCAAAAAATATGGCCTGTGAACATAAAAGTTTCAGCTCTGTCCTCCACACTTTGTTTTTTTCTTCGAATGCCCTTTATTTGACCAGAAAGGATGTCATTTCCTAGAGTACTGAGAAAGCCACATTTAACTTGAACAACATTGTTCTTTTAGGTTATTAAGGGTATTCAATTTTCTCTGTTGGTTGCTACTCTGAGTTGGAGACTCTTCTGAAATGTCAGACTGAGAAAATTGCCCTAGTTCCAATACCCACACACATACACACAAATGCCACAAAACTTTGGAATTAATACAATCAATAACCTTTGAAAATGGAGTTAAAAGCAACAATTGAATGCTAAGATGTATCAAACTATCTTGTTCCCTTTTTCTTCGAATATCAATGTGGCCAGGGAATTGAGAACCACAATAGAGAATTCAATTGGAAAAGCAGTTACTGAGTACCTAAATCGTAATACCTTATAATGATGTTCATGTTATGCAGAGTGGTACAGGTTATAGTGATGAGAAAGAGTCCATACCCTACAAAGATGTCAAATTTTCATCTCCACTATTGACACAATGCTGGAGACCTGGGTTCAGTCCCTAGGTCAGAAAGATCCCCTGGAGAAGGGAGTGGCTACCCACTTCAGTATTCTTGCCTGGAGAATTCCATGAACAGAGGAGCCTGGTGGACTTGTCCATGGGGTTCAAGGAGTTAGACACTACTGAGCGACTAATAGCTAAGCTTTATACTGGCACACTTAGTGAGAAAGGGCAAAGGATTATATAACACCAATGACATGGAAATCAAACATTCAGCAGAGTCAAAGGAAGAAATAGCTTAGCCACCTTGGGTGAAAATAGGGTAGGTCTCTGGAGAAAGGCATCATCATGTCAGGAGAGTAGTTGCAAGGCTATGAAAATGAAAGTGCTATGAACAATGGTTTGTAGGACTGTAACCATACCAAATAAGTAAAATGTATAAGAATTTGGAATTTCACATACAGAATTTTTCTATTTTCTGTGAATGATGTGGGATACATGTGGATAAAGTATTTTTTTTAATTCTGCCCAATTGTGGATAAAATTTAGCATTTTCAACAAAATATCCTATCTCAAAAATTGAAACTTAATTGCTCAGTCATGTCCGATTCTTTGCGACTCCCATGGATGGTATCCCTTCAGACTCCTCTGTCCATGGGATTCTCCAGGCAAGAATATTGGAGTGGTTAGCCATTCCCTTCTCCAGGGGATCTTCCCAACCCAGGGATCGAACCCAGGAAGCCTGGCATGCTGCGGTCCATGGGATCACAAAGAGTCTAACAGGACTTATCGACTGACCAACAGCAATCCTATCTGGAGAGGTAGATATGGTGGTACTGATATGAGCTCAGAAGAAAAGTGACCAGACTCCTCTATTTTGTTCTCATTTTCTGTTGGTTTTGCTGTTGGAAAATAAATCTTAGCATTCGTGGATACTAAACCATTCTCCTTTTTTTTTTTTTTTTTTTAACAAAAAAAGGCCAATTATATTCTACTGTGCTTATTTGATTTGGACTACTTAAAGTGCTAACCTTCTATCATTGATCAGGTTAATTCTGTTTTATTAAAGCCAATATTAAATTATCAGGAAAATTAAAAATCAAAAGGATAATCCTAACTATGAAATGCATTAAAAATAAGGTGGATTAATGGATGGATGAGAAAGAGAGATGTGTGAAAAAAAATCAGTGAAGAAAATTTTCATAAAATTTTGGAAAGAAAATACAAAAAAACTTAAAAGGATTACAGGAGCTTTTGGTGCATAGATAGGTAGATGATAGATAGATAATAGATGGCTTCATTTCTTAAAATAATAACTTAGGAACTTTGTCAGTTTTCTTGGTCTGAATCAAATAGACTGTCAAATATTTCTCCAGCACAGATGGGTTTATTCAGGATCAGGAGAGAACTCAATTCAGAAAACGAAGGAGGGCACTTTTTGGAGGAGAAAAGGAAGCTGGGAGCTCTGTTCTAGTAAACAGAGTCCTTGGCTTTTCATTGGCTGGGTCCTTGTCTCTGCTATCGTTGCAGGTGTGAGAGCTCCCCCTTCTGGACTCCCAACTCTATTTAATTGAGGTTTCTGTCTATTAATTTTTTACAGTGTACACCATAAAATTAAGAAAATGTTACAGTAACCAAAATCTTGCATTAGAAACCTCAAATATGGTTTCCAGGCAAAGGATAAAATGATGGAGGTAAGCTATAGTAGTGGAAAATATCCATTTATATGGAAATACCTTTTACTGCCCTATCTTTACATTGGCGTCATGCTTTGTCAGTATCTGAAGTCTCTGGGCGTGTAATTGTCACCTGGGGGCCCAGGTCTATCCAATAAGACTCTAATTCTCCAGGAGATCCAAACAATGCAGATTAGACTTGTCTTCAGAGCAAGACCACAAGAACAGAAACAGGTTCTTGATTAAAACATCAATGTTATATGAAATGTCCAAAAAATACGTCACAGATGTTTGTATCTGGCTTCCCCAGTGGCTCAGTGGTAAAGAATCAGCTTGCAATGCAGGAGACACAGGTTGGATCCCTGGGTCAGGCAGATTCCCTGGAGAAGGAAATGGCAATTCACTCCAGGATTCTTGCCTGGGAAATCCCATGGACAGAGGAGCCTGGCGGGCTATAGTTCCATAGGACTGCAAAGAGTTGGACATGACTTAGTGACTAACAATGTTTGTATCCAGCCATGAAAAAAGGCTTTTTGTAATTTTTTCCTGGTTTTGGTCCATTCCATTTTAAATATTCTGTCCTCTTAAAAGTCAAATTGGAATTTTCAGCGAGTCTAAAAAAGACCTGATTGGTTTAGAATTGATTAACTTAGAACCATTCACTGCTTATCGTATTCAAGGCAAATAGCACTTCATTATAGGTGGATTAGTAGCTCCTCTGAATCGCTGCAAGGATTTCTCTTCATATTCAACCCTGGATCCATCTTCCAAAGTTCCCAGAACTGCAAAGCTTCAGATGCCTGAAGATGATGTCTTGGCAGTTCCACTGCTTCTCAACAGGCCTGGATCTCAGAAATCCCAGACAAGTTGATATTGATCGTTTTTAAAAAGTTATGTACAAAGGAAGTGTATCTGCCAACCTCCTTTAGAAACAGGGTTAAATAACCAGTTGGAAAATTTTCCAAAGGTGTCACATTAAACTTTAATAATACCTTCATTTTTATGGGGCTGTTAACTTTGGAAATTGCTTTCACATGCATTATCTCATTGCATGTTCTGTTTCACTGAAACAGTGTCTAGGTTTTAGGGCTAAATTGCAATGACATAGATATCAAAATGTTGGCAAGGACAATTCAAGAAAAATGATTATTCTTATACTGAACAGAAATATTAAAGAGGAATTGACTGACTTCAAGATTAAGTACTGCAAAGGATTGAGATTCTAATGGCTCCTTTAGCCTGCTGCCCAGGTTGAAGGTTTATCAGAGCCATTTCCCTGTTTTGTTTTGTTTTTCATTTTCAAAGAGAAAATGAATCACTTCTCCTTTGTTCCCTTCCATCCTTCTTATTTCTGATTTTTTTTTCAATAAATCTTTAGGTCAGCCCGACCCCAGGCTGCATCCGTGCCCTCATGAAGATGCTATACTGCGCTTATTGCCGAGGACTCCCCACGGTGAGACCATGCAATAACTACTGCCTCAACGTCATGAAAGGCTGCCTGGCAAATCAAGCCGATCTCGACACCGAGTGGAACCTGTTTATAGGTAAGGAGCATCACCACGGATGCCTGATGGGCGGGTACAAAGTGGTGATGACTTGTAGAGACTAGGAGGATTAAAACACACACATACACAGAATGTTTAGAAAATCATAAATATTATTTTGCATTTTTCTTCATTTTTTTAATCCTGAAAAATAAGACTTCTTGTTCTATTGTGACGGACAGTCCTGTTGAAGATAGTATGAGCCAGCTGTAGTGCAGTAGCTGATCTGTCTGATGAAGATAGACGTAATCTTGTTGAATTTCTGGGAGCGCCTGTGAGTAAGGGACACATTAGAAAAGAATCTTGTTGTAATAAAAAGCCCACAGTCCTGTCTGTTTCTTATTTGTGGGGTCTCAGTATAATCACAGATATTAGTAAACACTTCCTTCCTTAAACATCGATGGTGAAAATAGCTCAATATTTTTGCTGAAATATGCAGATTTTCTTCCTCAGCCTCCAGAGAAGAATGTTTTCGGCACAGCAGCATGAAACAGCCTTCCCATCTTTAAAAAGGAAGTGGGAGGGAGGTAGGGGAGATACAGAGTAGGTCTGTGAATCACTGCTGTGGTCTGAAGATGCAGAAACCACTCAGGAGACTGCACTGCCAAAAGATATTTCCCAAATTGCCATCCAAGGATAAAAGGACAAATTTCATAGGCAGGCTTCTCCCAGGAAAATACGCAGGCCTTGAAAGAGTAAATGTGTTTTCTCCCCCTCTGTCAAATGGCCTTCAAATAAAAGTAGTTTTCAACTGCATTTACTGGGGTTGCATTGTGACAAGCAGAGTGGGGCCAATAACAGTGGCATTCCTCAGCCTCAGAGGGACTTCATCGTTTATGCAACCCTCTAAACTAGAAGGCTTGAGTAAAGTCTTCTGACATCTCAGATTTGGGTAGGAAAAGAAAAAGGTGTATCAGAATGCAAAGAAACCTTAGCAAAAATATGCAGTCAGCCTTGGCAGAAAAACTCATTAGCTAACACACTATTTTGCTTATGAAGGCCAAAGAAAATGGTTGTAAAGTTTTAGAAAGATTTTAGAGTGGGTAGATCCAAATGGAAGTAATCTAACAAAGATCTCAGAAATCATTGCAGAGAGAATAAATTGATGTATTCTACTCTTTCTCTTCGGTGGGAGGACAAAATCTATTTGTATAATCTTGAGTTACTTCATTTGAGAAATGAGGGGTTTTTTAAAAAGTTAGTCACTTAGGTACCTTTCTAACTCAAAAAGATGTGATTCTTTGCTAAGATTTTTGTCCTTTGCTAAGATTTTAGAGAGGAGTATGAATTTTTTAGACATGTAAGCCTGAACTTCTAAAATATAAGTTTAGATGAATTTTGGCAAAGACATTCTACCTAAATAATACTAATTTAAAAACACTTGCATCCTTCATTAGCCTACG
This sequence comes from Ovis canadensis, assembly GCF_042477335.2. Classification (NCBI taxonomy): domain Eukaryota; kingdom Metazoa; phylum Chordata; class Mammalia; order Artiodactyla; family Bovidae; genus Ovis; species Ovis canadensis. The sequence continues at coordinate 83,260,853 of NC_091254.1, forward strand.
CAATTCAAAAGAAAAAATAACTCAAATGTAGTATATTGGTATAATCATATTATCACTTACATATGTAAAGCCTAAACTGAAACAACTGTATAAATCATTGAGTGGGAAAAGTAAAACAAATCTGTAAGTTAAATGCAAACTATAAATAAAGAAAGCTTAAGGTTACTACATTAAAGTACTCACAAAGAAATCTAAAAGGATTTACCTGTTAAAAAAGCAGATAAGTCTCATAGCATCATTACTTTCGAATCATAAAAATTATTCATACTGTTGGGTTAAAATTGCCATAATGCATAACGCAGTCAAACTGTTTTGGTCAGCTTGCATTTACTGTGAAAGTAGGCATGTGGATTTTGTTAAATAGAGCAGGACATGATCAAAAATTAGAATATGAAAGAGCAACAGTGACTTGTTGCTTGGCTTTTTTTCTCAGTGTTGTTGGCTGTTTTAACATGAAACAAATCCTTATGCTTCAATCAGCTGGTTTTCCTAGGTGTCAATTTGATGTGAAATGGAATGCCTGGAAAATCATTTGATTAAAAAACTAAAATTTGAACTTAATCTATGATGGGGTTACCTGTGGTGTCTTACCATATGTTTGAAGGGAAGCTGGTGGTTGGGCCTGCATTAATATATTTCATAGCCCTTGCTCCCCTGTATCATTTTTTATTAGTACTAGAGATCGCTAAGAAAATTCTTTCAATTTTCTTACCTGCGGCATTGAGAATTGACCAGCTGCATAGACTTATAGGGCAAATTATGTTCTTGCTAATACTTGTCTGGATGTGAGGTGTGAGTTCACCAGCTTATTACATGAATTAGTCAAAGGTGCCAAGTCCATTTTCCACACAGATACATCCAAGATGGCAGTGTTACAGTGTTCACGAATGCAGCAGCAAAGATCAGTGAGCAAATCAGTAATTCAACAAAAATTATATATAATAGCCCTCTCTCTGCTTAGCACCTGCATCCCATCACTCTAGACTTCCAGTGTCTCGTCATCAAACCCTTCATTCCCACTGCTGTCAACTGCACATGCTGTCTCTGTCTGCCACAGTGACTTGTTGCCACATTGATGTCCTGGTTTATACATTTTATCAGTTGTTTTTTTATTACGTGCTTATCTAAACGGTTAACAGTGGCACGCAATCAACCAGCAGTCACAACGAGGACTGAATTGGTGGCACATTCTCATAATCTTTACAATGCCTCGAATTAATTGAAAGTGATTTATAACGATTTAGAATTCAGTTGGTGTCTGCATCATGTCAAAAGAAAGACACTTTGCTGATAAAGTGAAATGTTTTAAGTGTTCAAGTAAAAACCCCAGTGGTATTCACATTCACTTCTGAAGTTCTGCAGTTGTTGTTTTTTTAAATCCTAGGGAAAAAATCAGGAGTTCTATTTGTGGTATATTTTCATAATTCTTTAGAAATTTTAGCTCTGTTAAAGTAGGGGAGACCCAGCTCTAAAGATTCTTATTAATTAACTATAATTAAAAAAAAAACTTTTTTTCCTTTTTTAGATAAAGAGGTTTTTTGTTTTTTTGTTTGTTTGGTTTTTGTTTTTTTTTTAAGTTGCTGGCAGCTTTGAAGAAGATGCTGCCAGCCCCATTGTAGGGTACTTGAAAGCCTGGGTTTGCCTCTCTCTGGAGGTGCCCGCTGCTGCCTAGAAGCATGAGGGATTCCCCAGTACAAAAGCCCAGGCAGGCTTCAACCTGTATCTCCCACTTGCTGCATCCAAGCCCCCTGCCCCCCTTCCCACCACTCCCAGGAGCAGAAGGATGTGAGTGGCTTTTAGCTGGTTCCCTCTTAGAAACCTGCAGTAGGAGAATAATTTGAGGATATTGACAGTCTCTTTTAGGCACTTACCCCAGGTGTTGCTGTATATTCATACTCAGCTTATTCTAGCCTGGTTTTTAACAGTTGTCTAAATGCAAAAGGGTTTTCTTGAAAAGTGTTTATGTAAATTAAAATTTCCTAGAGGGAAATGGATTGTGGACAGAACGTGCCATTTCGGTAATATCCTGTGGTTCTTTTGAGTGTTTGGCATGGATACCAGCATTCCACAGATAAGAACAGTTCCACTGACGACCAACCGCATTGCAGATTACACCTAGCTGGTGAGCACAGAAGTTAAGGCTGAAGTTACATTATACAGCTACAATAGATCTTGCTTCTATTTTAAAATCTAGGATGTGTGGAACAGCCTCCCCCAAACATCTGGTACCTTCTATAACTAGAGAATAGAATAGATCGTGAGAATTAGGAAAAATAAAAGTTTTGTAGGTAAGGGGAGGCACATGTTGATGAGACTAAAGACGGGATTCCATGTTGTTCTGTACTTTTTTTTTAACACTGAAATGTTGCAGGAGGCTTATTACTATAAATAGAAGGTGAAATTCTCTGTATAGTTCCATGTAGAAGTGAGACCTTACCATATTTTTTTCCCAACACTGGAGCTTAACTTTTTAGGTTATTCTAGTTTGTAAGATGCTTATAATCTTAACATACTAATTCAACTCATTATATTGAGTAAGCTAGAAACATACTTTTTTGCCCTCAGGGAACTGAATGCAGTTAAATTAATTATAATCAACTGTGATGAGGTGTTAAAAAAACAGAGGCTCAGGATTCTAAGTGTCTATTACTCAGGAGGACTTAACTTCATCTAGGGGGTCAGAGAAGCCCTAGATTGATAAGTATAGAATAAAGTACTCATTCTGTCACTAAGTATTGAATTATCATTGGTCAAACACAATTGATGTTGAGCAGCCATAATGCGTACAATTGTTACCTTACAGGCTCCAAGTATTAGCAAATGTCTGTGACAATTTCAATAGGTGTAGCATGATCTATCAGTGGTTCTTAAATACTTATTTGGTTAATTTTTGACATGGTTTATGACCCACTCTCACCACCATTGACATGTACTTGAACTGATAAGATTTGGAAGACGTGTATTCATTTTTGTCCAGAAAAGGTTGAGTTCCCTGATCTACTGATAACCTCCAATGAGAGAAAGAGACAAAAGAGCAATTTGTATTTAATTTAGGCCTTTAGGACTTGCACTCATAGATCAGACAAACCAATGATATCAAACTCTCTGGGCTTCTTCCTCCTTTCAAACCAGCCAAGTCTCAAGACAGAAAACTGGCGTGACAACATCAAACGTGAAACCTAAGGTAAATACCACATCTGTGCTAGGCCAAGAGACAATGCAGTGGATACTCTTCATTCATCCTCTGATTCATTCATAAATCCAGCACATGTCTACTATGGACCTTGCTCTGATTTAAGCAAGGGAGTCAAGCCAGTAAAGCCCTGCCTGCTAAGAACAGGGCTCAGTACACGTCCATTGAATGGAGTGAATGGAAACAAGTAGGCAGAGCCATGGAAGGGAAAGCAGTCAGAGGCTGTTCTGTGTTACTTTGTAGGTCTACTCGTTTAAGGGAAGTATGACTAATTCAGTCATTTAAAAAGTGCAGATCCCTGGATGAGTGCAGGGATGGCAGAAACAAATCAGGTAATGAGCCTGCTTCTTTCACTGTGACAGCTGCTATCAAGTTGTAAATTAAAGCCAGGTGCAAGGAAGGTGTGTTAGGTCAGTCAAAGGATATGTGTCAGATTATAAATGGCCACCTGGGGACACAGATGACTTTCGTAGCACCTGCAAGGGTCATTTCATCCTCAAGGTATTTAGTGTATTTGCAACTTGCTATCTGGGGAAAATGTTGCTAGATAAACATGTATCATTTCATATAAATAAACTTGGGTTCACTTTTTATAAAATATATGGACTGTGAGATGTTGCATTTCAGTAGAATATAGAATACACACAAGGAACTATTTCAAGCATTTGTGTAAGATGCTTATCTTTCAGAGATTTTCTTAAGCATGAAATCCTATAATATAAATCTGATACTTTTTTTAGTTTTAAAGAATTCTATAGTAAATATGACTCTGGCTGATGTATATAAATCCCATGTCTCAAAAACCTCTAGACCCTAAACATAGAAAATTATTTCAGGAACTGTAGCTAGCAGCAAACTTCCAAGGCTTCTTCATCTCTGCTTTGTAGAAGACAAGAGCCTATTCAATAACACAGGCCAGAAACACAGCTCTAAAACTGAAGAACAAAAGTCAAGGCAATTATTGTAGAATCTGATCTCACTGTTAGCTACAGAACTTACGTTTGCCCTTGTGCATTCTTAAAAGCACCAAGAAAGATTAAAAAAAAAAAAAAACAGAATTACTTTATTTTCTATCAGTTGAAATCTAACCCCTCCCAAACCTCTGCCTTCTTTCTTTAGTTATTGATTCAACATTTCTCGTTTCTCGTGGACATTTATCATATGCTGTGTTCTCTCTCTAATGCTGGAAGAATCCATAAGCAGTGCTAACTACTCATTGAGAAAAAAATAAAAGAAAGAAAGAAAACAGTTGGCTGGTACCCAGAAGCCTTTCATGAGCAGCATTTGTTATCGATTTCCTACTTTTGGAGAGTGGTTTCATTCTGAAAACTTCATATGTGAAAATATCGCTCTGTGGCACGATAGGGTTAATGTTTTAAGGGTGGTTTAATGTAGGGGGCAATTCAGCAAACACATGGGGAAGGAGGCATTTCCCAACCTCTGAACACTTACTATTGCTCATCTTGAGGCAGCAACTCAGGGGATTCATGGCACTGCAGTTTCCATTCTGAAAGTCTCAAGCAGACTTTCCCATGGATCAAAGCCGGCAAAGCACGTGAACCTAAAAGTCCTTGGTGTTATAGACAAGGAGTCCTTCTAAGGTATGCATAGGTATTTCCTGGGTCCCCAGCGCCAACTTCTGTTCATCCATCTCTTCCAGTTCCCAAATACTCAACTTCTATACAATTTGTAATTGTACTTACTCCATTTCCCATAAATATGATATTCTAGAGTTTCAAGTTGGAATTCATGGTGCAGTATAATATGACACCACCAATGGCCTGCAACAAAGCATACCAATTTTTGCAAGTACAACATTCTTTAGGATACAAGATGTTCCATTTATAATGGGAAGTTCACTGAAATACCTCTTCTGCCTTATCCTGCTCTCCAGTTTCTATGAGAACCAGGCACAGAAGGATTTAGTTTACCAGGAGCAAGCAAAGCACATCAAAATGATTGAAAGTTTCTACAGAATTGCCTTTGTATTGGCGATTTTACATTTTGCTTTCAATTTACACTTCAATTTCAGTGTTTCTTATAGATAAATGGTTTAATTTGACAATTATAGCAGAAAGCACTTGTTTTTAATAATTGACATCTGATTTTAGTAATGTGATAGTTTTCACTGTCATGTTTTCAAGTTCAAGCTACAACACAAGATGTCTGGTTTGGGGCATGCCAAGAGAAAATATTTGATGATTCTTTAGATGGAATTCAACAGATTTCAAGTTAAATAGGTCCCAGAAATGCAGACAAAAATCAAACACTACCATTAGCCCATTGACAGTCTTAGCAATTCCAATTTCAGGAAATAAGAGGAATATGAGGTAGAAAAAAGGATTGTGTTGTACAAACAAGAAATATAAATAGGGCAAAGTTAGTGGATTGTTAAAGACAACATTAAAACACTATTGATGTTATGTATAAAATAGATAACTACTGAGAACTTCATGTATGGCACTGGAAATTCTACTCAAAGCTCTGTGGTGACCTACATGGGAAGGAAATCCACAAAGGAGAGGCTATATATGTGTATGTATAGCTGATTCACTTTGTTGTATAGTAGAAACTAACACAAAATTGTTAAGAAGCTATACTCTAATAAAAATTAATTTAAAAAATTAAAATAACACATGACTGCTTACAAATAGTGACCTTATAACAAGTCCTAGGACCACTGTGACCAAAATCCTTCATGAGGTGAACAATGTAATGAATAAAAGGAGGAGGCGAATAAACTCCTAAAATATGCAAATCCCTTTGAGAGTCTTGATTAATAGGGAAAATGAAAATCTTAATTTTAACCCAAGTAATAGGTCCTTGTACAATGCTGCCATACTTTATTAAAACATCTTAATAATAGTATTGTTAAACCAGGGTACTTAGACTTCATTTCCCATAAACAAAACATTTATATTAACATAGATATAATTAGATCTTAAGTAGAAATATATTAGGTATAAGTATGTCTTCCAATTGTTCTAAAAGTTCCTTTAATTCATTATTATCTCACAAGTAGAGCTACTGAAGTAGTTCCCTGGTGGCCTAGTAGTTAGGATTCATACTTGCACTCTTGTGGCCCAGGTTCCATTCCCAGTCATGTAACTGAGACCCCACAAGCTATGCAGCCAAAATTTAAAAAAAAAAAAAAGAGCTGCTAATCATGTCTTAATGTTTACATCACTTTTCCTCAGGATTATTTCTTTAACAATTATGAAGTACCTCAGTTGGTAAAGAATCTGCCTGCAGTGCAGGAGACCTGGGTTCAATCCCTGAGTTGGGATGATCCGCTGGAGAAGGGAAAGGCTACTCACCCCAGTATTCTGGCCTGGAGAATTCCATGGACTGTATAGTCCGTGGCGTGGCAAAAAGTCGGACACAACTGAGCAACTTTCACTTTCATTTTCACAAGCTGTGAAGCCAAAATTAAAAAAAAAAAAAAAAGTGGAGCTGCTAATCACACCTTAATGTTTGTCTTTTTCCCTCAGGCTTATTTCTTTAACAATTATAAAAAACTTTTTGAACTGTTTTCTTTTTATCTTCCTTTCTTTGTGGATTGTTTATCATGAGCAAATACTCCAAGGAGCCAGAGGTGAAGCCAGGTTAGAAGAGACAGCCCTAGGAATTATTCTGATGGTTAAAAACATGTTTTCATTGGTTACTCTGAAAGGGAAATGGGAAAAAAATGTCCTTGGGAGTAATTGAAACTTTTGAGATCCTTCATGGTATATGAAAATTGTGAATTGGCAAGTCACTTAAAAATATTGTGTCTACAGATATGTGGTAAGATAGCCAGGAGAGAATTTAAATTAAAATAGAGCATGAAATATGACTTGTCCTTCAAATAACAGCTTATATATAAATCCCACATAAAAAGATATACCCTTGATTTTTTTTTTCCTTTGCATGGATTTAAACAATTTGCTACACTAAGAGTTTCCTTTACTATAACCCCTGAATAAGTGAAAATTAGAAAGAGAAATGAAAAAATAAACCAGTGAATGTTTGACATTACCCCAAGAAGAGATATAAGTATCATATTTTTATTCTTTAAAGTGCTGAGATCTTCTAGAAAGATAACACTGATAATTAAATGACAAAAAAAAAAAAAAACAACCCAGACAGTATTCACCTCTAAAATCTCAATGCTCAGGAAATTAACTGATTTAATGAGAGGCCTCAAAATAATATCAAATGGAATGAATAAGCTAATAGATGTGATAGAGTTTTGGAAGTAGCAACTATCACCTCTTTGGCTGCCAGAGTTGATGTGGCTTTGAGATTGACTGAATCAGAAAATGACTCCTGTCTTACCTCAGCCCTACATCTATCACAAGTAACTTCATACTAGCTTGAAAAAGTCAGGTCTCCCAGAGAAAGCGGAATCGCTCTTCTGTAAGAGAGTTTACTGACCTTAAGAAAGGGAATTTTCTCAGAATCCATGACAATCAGCGGGTGAGGGCAGTTTGGAGTTCTTGATCTTAAAACTTACGCATATGGCTCCTGGTTTTCCAAATTCAAAGTCCTAGGCTTTTCTTTTTAGATGAGTTCTTTATCTTATCATAGTTTTGTGTTCCAAATTCTTCTGTGTAATATAGTCATAGAAATGTATTCCATAGTCCAAAATCTATGTATAAAACCCAACCAGATGGGGAAACCAAAATCCACAGTAGTCTCAGAGTGTTCAGGAGGAGTAATTCTACAAATACCCTACACGGCACACTTGGAAGGTGTGGATCATGCATAGGAGCTGACGTCTAAAAAGTGATTCCACAAAGTGAGATATATATATATATATATATATATATATATATATATATATATATATATATACATGCATCCCTTCATTCATGAGCCTTGTAGTATTTTTTATTGAAATGCTGTGTCTGAATATAAAATATTTGGCAAACTTATGGTAACCCAATATGTGTCTAATACTACCATTTATTGGTTGAGATCCAAATATATACTTATCAAGGGTGTCTATGAGAGGTTGAATGTTGAAGTATGTCTTGCCACTCACCTACAATTATAGTATCCAATTCTAAAACCATGAGAGAGTTGTAGGAAACTTTCTTCCTCTTTTTGTATGGTTCTTGGTTCCATTTGGAAAATATTACATACATAGCAATAAAAGCTAACAGATATTGGACATTTACTTTCTATCAGGCAATACTGTAATCATTTTACCCTTTTAATCTTTGCAACAACCCTATTAAGTAGTCAATATTATGATTTCCGTTGTACAGATAAGTGACATTTCCAAGGTCATACAACATGTAAGTTGCAACTATCAGGTTTTGGCTTCAGAGCCCAGGTTTTACTGTTTAGGAAGTAACTCTGAGTCTCTGGCTATATGAATTGATGTGGGAAATATTGGGATAATTTGAGTATTTACTATAGTGAGCACTGTCCAATAGAATTTTTTTGCATCAATAGAAATAGTCTATGTCTGAGCTGCCCAACATAGTAGCTAGCCATATGTACCTACTGAGCGCTGTAACTATGTCTAATGAGACTGATCAATTGAATTTGTATTTTATTTTGATTAATTTAAGTTCAGCCACATGTAGCTTTTGAGCACTTAAAATGTGACTAATACGTCTGAGGAACTCAATTTGTCATTTCATTAATTTAATTAATTTAATCACTATAAATGGGTAATGGTTATGCTATTGGACACGTTTAGACCATTGAAATATCTATAATTTCCATCATATAGCTCAGCTTCTGAATACATCTAATTCTCTTCAAAGAAGTGTGCAATTAGATGCCTTTTTTGTGCTTAGATCAAGGCTGGGCATATCAGTTCAGTTCAGTTCAGTCGCTCAGTTGTGTCCGACTCTTTGCGACCCCATGCATCGCAGCACACCAGGCCTCCCTGTCCATCACCAATTCCCAGAGTTCACTCAGACTCGCATCCATTGAGTCCGTGATGCCATCCAGCCATCTCATCCTCTGTCGTCCCCTTCTCCTCCTGCCCCCAATCCTTCCCAGCATCAGAGTGTTTTCCAATGAGTCAACTCTTCAAATGAGGTGGCCAAAGCACTGGAGTTTCAGCTTCAGCAACATTCCCTCCAAAGAAATCCAAGGGCTGATCTCCTTCAGAATGGACTGGTTGGATCTCCTTGCAGTCCAAGTGACTCTCAAGAGTCTTCTCCAACACCACAGTTCAAAAGCATCAATTCTTCGGCACTCAGCCTTCTTCACAGTCCAACTCTCATATCCATACATGACTACTGGAAAAACTGACGGACTGGGCATGTGGTAGATACAAAAGAAACAAAAGCTATATTCCCCATTCCTGAGAAATTCTAATTTTCCAAAGAGATGCCATGTATGCTTTCAAAGTGGGAGTTTAATTAAGTGCGTAGTTATGAGCAATAGTCCTTGAATCACTACATGAGTTTGAATCCTGTCTCCATGTATATTATTATCTGTGACTTGAAGAACATTATTTAACCGTCATAAATCTCCAGGTGTTTTCTCATCAATAAACTGGAAACAATAGAACCCACCTCTTAGCTTTGTGAGAATGAAGCTAGATAATGCATCTGAAGGATCAGACATGTCCACAAAGGTAGGACTGAAGGAGAAGCCATGTGGGTTTCCCTTGAGGTGAATAACCTATGAAGGTATGAGCAGAAAATAGAAAGCAGCAGAGTAGGCAACGAGATAGAAGATCAAGGTAAGTCAGTCCACCATGTACCAACCTTCAAGTTGCAAACTTTCAAAGGTGAGAACATGCATTTCATCAGTGTCAGGTGTGAGTGAAATGGCAGCTTGCCCTCCATCTCCTGCTGCTGACCACCCTTCAGTTCCCACCTTTTCACCATCCTCCAGTCAGTAACTCTTCTTGCTTCTTCACTCGATGCCAGCCCCAGTATGCCAGCAGCTGTATTGTACTACTGTACTTTTGAAGGTACTGTACTGTAAGATTAAAAATGTCCTCTCTACTTTTGTTTGTGTTTTATGTATTATTTGTGTTAAAAGTATTATAAATCTATTACAGTATAGTACTTTATAGCCAATTGTGTTAGTTGGATACTTAGGCTAACTTTGTTGGACTTACAAACAGGATTTGTGAACATGCTGTTAGAACAGAACTTGTTCATATGTAGGGGGCTTGCTATACTAGAAGCTTGCAAACAAAAGAGATAACCAGGGCAGGCAGGCCAAAAAACAGAGGAAAAATGGTAAGAGGATACTTAATCAGAAAGAATCAAAGTGGACAAGATTAGAGAAAGTGCACTTCATCACACAAGCTTCTTCTTACCCTGTTTCTGGATTTTCCTTAGCTCCTGTGAGGCAGAGTCCATCCCAGCAGAGAGGACCTTGCTCTTGCTCAGGTGAATAAGAATCTGGTGACACTAAGATGGAAAAAGAGTGGTGCAGAGATAAGAATAAGCATGATGTGCTTAAGTGCTTGTGAAGAAACCAGGCAAGCTGATATAGACATACTTGCTGGCTATACTGGAAGGTGGGATTGGTCAGGCCTAGATGGCTGAAGCTTTGAAAGCCAGTCAAATACTTGACTTTCTTTTGACTTGTAGGCAATGACAAGTCACAGGACACTTTTATCCAAGGAATAGCAGGGTCTAAGCAATAATTTGGCATCTGAGTAAAGGATGGATTCAGATGAATGAGACCAGTGGTAGTGAGACAATCACTGAAATGGGGTATAGAAGGAGAAAGGAAGACAGTGCTAATGATAGAAGTGAAAGTAAGAATTTATAGGACTTCATGTCTAAATATAGGCAACTAAAGAGAGGGTAAAGAAAGAAACACATCAGATCTGACTAAGACAAACACATGAAAGAAAGATGATACTATGGGCCAATAGAAAAGCTACTTGGAATATGACAAGCATGGATTTCTTCCATCTCTTTAGCCTTGCTGGACTTGAGAAACAGTGGTACCCAAAATAGGAATGTCCCATTGGATGCTGAAAATAGTAGTGTTTTGTGTTCTTTGAATAGGAGGCAAGGATGCCAAGAACCATTGGAGGGTTTCCACTCCAGATGATTCTGTAGCCAACTTCTCTACTAAACTCCATCAGATTGTTCCCAGAATCCCCTCTCCTGGGCACCACACAGGTGCCTACCTGTTCTTCCCCTCTGAAATTATGCTCTCTTTACCTCTAAATGTTAAACATTTAACAGCCTGCTCATCAATATGAATTCTCAGAATGAGTCTTTATCTGTACATACTCTGTGACCTCTTTAATTGTAGTTAGAATGAGAGCTGTGCAAATATGACAATGCTTAACAGAATGTTACAATGAAGACTTGCCTTGATCGGTTCCCAAGGTACGTGTGCAGGCTAAGTTATGTCCAACTCTTTGCAACCCTATGGACTGCAGTCTGCCAGGCTCCTCTGTCCATGGGATTCTCCAGACAAGAATACTAGAGTGGGTCACCTTGCCCTCCTCCAGGGGATCTTCCCAACCCAGGGATTGAACTCACATCTCTTATGTCTCTTGCATTGGCAGGCAGGTTCTTTACCATTAGTGCCACCTGGGAAGCCCCAAGATACATTTTCTCATTATTCAGGATCCCTTTGATGGTCATACTTATCACATACACAGTGAGATTTTATAATGGCAGTCAACCCAAGAGTAAATTCATATTCTATTGACTTCGGCTTTTGCTTTTCTTAGCATATGAAAACTAGGGTCGCCTAGTGTTTAGGTCACCGCCAAGTTCTGAATTTCATGTTGAAGCGTGAAATTCATTAATTTTACCAAAAGCTTGCCCCTAGGGCATTCATTTCTTTCACTGGCAAGAATGCCCTGTGTTAGAAAACAACCCCTTACTTCATTGCATACCTTATAGCACAGCTGTCACCAATGAAAACAACATGTAAGGACCAATGTAATCTATTAATGAGTTTCTGAACATGGAGTCCATCCAAGGAGCAAGACAAACAGACACAATGCAGCTTTTGCAATGCAGCATTGGAAGGAGCAGTGAGGTGTTTTGTTTTGTTTTTTTTTTTTTTTGAATCTCATATTGCCAAGTTACTGATTTAAGAATGCCCTAGAGTATAAATTATTTCGCCAAACCTCCCTAGTGACTTTTGTCTAATGCCTTCTGCTTAGCCCATTAAAGGTGAAAACCATGAAATATTATTTGATTTGTAACCCAAGAAAATGCCTTAAAACCACCTGTCCCTCTTTGGAAAGCTGCCAGAATAAAGTGAGAGGAAAGGTTGAGCCTGAGAACAATAATTGGAGGTTGCAGCATGTGGCTCCGATCAAAGGTTGAGCCCATGGCTGTATGCAGGCTTCCAGTCTCTTTGGAAGGATTTCTATTTATTTTTCTTAACCCACATAGGAATCCTGGGTTTTGAGGTCAACGTTTCAAACAGTTTAATAGTGGCCATACAACATTTAAAAAAAAATAAAACCTGACAATGAATTGTGCTGAATTGTTATTATGTTTTCCTTTGAATTTGATTTGGAGAGGTTAGTTTCAGGATGCATTTAATTTCCATGTGGAATTGGTAGATATTAAATTCCACTTTTCCTGAGTGCCTTGGGTTTTTTTTTTTAATCATTTCAATTCTGCTGTGTCATCTATGGATTCCTATCCATTTAATTGGTGATCACTGGCTTCAGATTGCTTGTGTTCATCACAAACTTATTAAATCAACCATTAAAGTATAAGATAAGAAAAGCTGAATTTAAAGCTACATCCAAGCATTTTTTAAGATGCATAAACTTACAGTTTGGAAAAGCAAAATCATAAAGTTTAAGGCAAATTGATTATAAGATAAAAATCAAATTTTTTATGTGAAACTTCTTAATCTGACAGAGAAGCATGAGAGATGCTATAGCAGTTCAGGAACATGCCTGTGATCCTGCCGATTAACTGTGTCTATTTATACAGGAATGCAGCAGTAATCTGTACTAATTATTACCTTCTAGAAGGTATCTAGCAGCTTATTTAAGATTTAGGCTTTCCTTTTTATTAAGCACTTATTGTCTGTCAGGTAATGTTCTAGCTGATATTTTTATGCTTTAACAAATGAGTCATAATTAGTGCATCGCTTTTGCTTAGAGTGTTTCTCTATTTCATTTAAGTATCTTTACATTCTCCTGAACACACAGAACTCTTTCTTTGTTGATCATGTAAAGAGACACTTAAGTCTAAGCCTTTAGTTGAATGAATAAAATTACAAATTAGAGGAGATTACTTACAAGGAGATTAATATATGTATATGCATTAAGCTTAACAAGTGGGTTTTATATACTAGGAACTATGGTGAAGAAATGGCTTTACAAATGTTTTTTCTCTGGCCTTGATCTGCCTGAAATCAAATTATTTTTTAATATTTATTTTGAAATAATCTTTAACTTACAAAATGTCACAAAAATAGTACAGCTCACATATACCCTTTATTCATCTTATCCTAATGTCTCAGTTCAGTTCAGTTTAGTTGCTCAGTCACATCCTACTCTTTGCGACCGCAGGACTGCAGCACGCCAGGCTTCCCTGTCCATCACCAACTCCCGGAGCTTACTCAAGCTCATGTTTATTGAGTCGGTGATGCCATCCAACCATCTCATCCTCTGTCATCCCATTTTCCTCCTGCCTTCAATCCTTCCCAGCATCAGGGTCTTTTCAAATGAGTCAGCTTTTCGTATCAAGTGGCCAAAGTATTGGGGTTTCAGCTTCAGCATCAGTCCCTCCAATGAATATTTAGGACTGATTTCCTTTAGGATGGACTGATTGGATCTCCTTGCAGTCCAAGGGACTCTCAGAAGTCTTCTCCAACACCACAGTTCAAAAGCATGAACTCTTCGGTGCTCAGCTTTCTTCACAGTCCAACTCTCACATCCATACATGACTACTGGAAAAACTATAGCTTTGACTAGATGGACCTTTGTTGGCAAAGTAATGACAAAGTAATCCTAATGTTAACAACATACTTGTATAACAATATAGTACAACAGTTAGAACCAGGAAATTACCACTGATACTATAACCAAACTGCAGACCTCATTCTAATTCCACAAGTTTATCTTTTCCATGTTTCAGATCTCAATTCAGGGTCCCACATGCATTTAGATGTCTTGTCTCCTCATTCTCCCGCAAATCTGTGACAGCTGTCAACTTTGCTTGTCTTTTATCATCCTGACACTTTCATTGAGGACCAGTAGTTATTGAGCAGATTTATTCTCAAATAATATTTTTTTAATGTTGGGGAAACATTTTTATTGTTTCCTAAACCCTCATAATGTGTCTGGACTTCATCACAAATGTTTTCCCGTAGTAGGATTCTGAGAAATAAGTAGGAGCATATGAAGAGTACTGTAATTACTACAATTATGGAAAAGTAATTTACTGGCTGTATAAATTGAGCAGATTTCAAATAGAGTAGATCGGCCATAAAAAGTGAGCAGGATATTGAAAATAAATATTTTGGGAGCTGGGAAATCGCTGCTTAAATGTACATACCAAATGTAAATGTTTTGCTAACATTTATATAATTTAGTTTCTTAAAACTAAAACCAAGAATTTTTTTTTAATTTAAAAAAATCAAGTAGATGCTAAGATGATCAGGTATTGGCAGACATCATTCTTCCTCTTGTCCATCTGGTAGATGGCCCTAAAAATTTTTCATTTTTTGATAACTTGGTTAAAATTAAGTAAAAAAAAAAAAGCAGAATTCTTTCTAAATTTGTATTAGTTAAAGCCCATTTAGGAATGAATCATTGTGGAAAGTGGTGAAATATTTAAAAGAGGTAGGAAACACGATAGAGGGAAAGATCACAGAATCTGATCGACCTAAGGTAAAGCCCCAACTCAGCCACTTGTTAGTTGTCTAGAAATCAGCAGCCTCCAACAGTCACAAGTTCTTGTGTTAAAACCAGATGTTTTTCTAAGAAATTAGCCCTATCCTCAGGTATGCCCTCTATCAATGCCATGTTCCCATCTGCTCAAGCAAAACCTCCTGTGGGGCCTGTAAGTTTCAGAAGAGGATGTCAGAAACACGAATTTCCTGTATTAACAACAGCAAGTTCTTTTCCATTGTTTTATTTAATCATCAAAACAGTCCTAACAGACAGGTGAAATTATTGTTCCCTTTTTATAAAGCACGAAAGCGAGCCTCAGAGAACTCCAGGTCACATTGCCCTGAAGTGGTGGAACCAGGGTGCCAGGCCAGGTTTGTCGGAAGCAAAGCCTGTGTTTTTAACTGGTAGTCTGTTTCAGGGAGGTCTGCTGCTGTCCATGGGGTCGCAGAGAGTCAGACAGGACTGGGCGACTAAGCAGGAACAACTATGCCACTCACCCAGAGGAGTGCCAGAGAAAACAGATCTGCTGTCAATCACAGACCTAGAATACCTGGTCCCTACAGCCATCCATAGCAATCACGACGAACTCACTTCTTAATTTGGTTTTTGAACAAAAAATAACGTTAATAAAATATTGCACATGACCACTTAATCTTTCAGCTTGGGTAAGGTATTCTTCTAAATTATAAGGCTGACACTGGGTTGGGCTATATCACTTTTAATGCTTGTGGAATTGTTTCTATGTAACTATACTTACAACCTGATCAGCAGTCTGCAGTAAAGGTGTTATAAGAACCATTTGACAAATACTGTTTGATTGCACTTGTACAAGATACCTGCTGCTAAGTCACTTCAGTCGTGTCCAACTCTGTGCGACCCCATAGACGGCAGCCCACCAGGCTCCCCTGTCCCTGGGATTCTCCAGGCAAGAACACTGGAGTGGGTTGCCATTTCCTTCTCCAATGCATGAAAGTGAAAAGTTACAGGGAAATCGCTCAGTCGTGTCCGACCCTCAGTGATCCCATGGTCTGCAGCCTTCCAGGCTCCTCCGTCCATGAAATTTTCCAGGCAAGAATACTGGAGTGGGTTGCCATTGCCTTCTCCAACAAGATACCTATAATAGTCAAATTCATAGAGTCAGAAAGCACACTGGTAGATGCCAGGGGCCCACAGGTGATGGGAGTGAGAGGTAGGCAAGGAGGGGGGATAGGGAGCTGATGTTTAATGAGAACAGTGTTTCAGTTTAGGAAGGTGAAAAAGTCAGGAGATGGATGATGGTGAGAATTGCACAACAATGTAAATGTACTTAGTGCCGCTAAACTGGGCAATGAAATATGGTTAAAATAGTATGTTTTATATTATGTGACTTTTGCTTCCCTTGGGACAGCTGGTAAAGAATCTGCCTGCAAAGCGGGAGACCTTGGTTTGATCCTTGGGTTGGGAAGATCCCCTGCAGAAAGGAACAGCTACCCACTCCAGTATTCTGGCCTGGAGAATTCCATGGATTGTATAGTACATGGGGTTGCAAAGAGTTGGACACAACTGAGTGACTTTCGCAATTAAAAAAAAAAAAAAAACATTAAAAAAGAACCATCTGGATTGAGCTCACTACTGAACTGAAAGTGCAGATGTCCTGGGAACAGCATCCCACTCTTTCATGCAGGGTCCCCTTTAATGGATTCAAACAATGAGGCAAATCTAGTTCCTAAACGGCTAGTTTAATTTCATCTGTTGGAAAATGTAATTATCATGAACAGTCATTTCCCCCTCATTCCTTTGACCCATCAACTGTCAGAGCAGCCCACCTGTATTTCATGTAACATGAAAGTTTTATTATTACATCATATCCTTGGAGTCACCTCATTTTTTTTTTAACTTTTTGGACTTCTGTTTTATTTATGTTCTTTTCCTGTGTTTCTGTGTCAATATGCAGTTTACATCCAGTTTTCAATGAGGTTAATTTTAAATAAACCTACTCTCCTTTCCCTTGGGCAAGTTGCTTAAGCTTTCTGAATCTTGGTCTCATTAGTTATGCTGCTGCTGCTAAGTCGCTTCAGTTGTGTCCGACTCTGTGCAACCCCATAGACGGCAGCCCACCAAGCTTCCCTGTCCTTGGGATTCTCCAGGCAAGAACACTGGAGTGGGTTGCCATTTTCTTCTCCAATGCATGAAAATGAAAAGTGAAAGTGAAGTCGCTCAGTCGTCCCCGACTCTTAGAGACCCCATGGACTGCAGCCTGCCAGGCTCCTCCGTCCATGGATTTTCCAGGCAAGAGTACTGGAGTGGGATGCCATTGCCTTCTCCACATTAGTTACGAGGTGCCATCTTTTCTTAGATGTCAGGATAAAAGTAGTGTGTGCGAAGTATGTAATATAATGCAACTTGGTGATAAAGAGGAATTATAGACTGCCAACCCTAAGAAGTTGAAGGACTGTATTTCTTCAAACAAGTTTAAAGGTGAGAAAGGAACTTAAAATCTGTAGTCATATTTGGGAAAATAGAATTCTGAATTAGATTATTATTAATCTATTGGAAGAATGTTAATAATCACAAAAGTCTGATCAGGAGCCCAAACACAAGTTCCTTTATTTCTGAGTACCCTTGCTTCCCCTGGTGGCTCAGATGGTAAAGAATCTGCCTGCAATGCAGGAGACCTGAGTTCAGTCCCTGGTTCTATCCCTAGAGAAGGCAATGGCTACCAACTCCAGTATTCTTGCCTGGAGAATTCCATGGACAGAGTAGCCTGGCTGGCTACAGACCATGGGTTGCAGAGTCAGACAGGACTGAGTGACTAACACTTTCACCTTCACCCAATAGACACACCTTGGTATGCCACTGAGTATTGTTAAAATTGGTGTTATTCTTGGATAAGATTAAGGGATTTAACAAATGGGGAAGCAATGCTAAGAACTGCTAAATGCCACAAATTGCCAAATGACAAATAAGCAATAAAATATTACTGAAATATTTGAATACATTGCTTCCCATAGTGCCCATTCTGAGATATGGGCAAATGCGACACAGTAGGATCTCAGCCTGTTAGTCCAAGGCTGTGTGTTGAATACACTGTGTAGAGAATAAACTCACCACCTTACAATCAGTAATACCCTTTTTTGCTTTCTATTCAGTATTCTTTTGTTTTCCTTACCCAGGAAGTAACATGAAAGTGATTAGACCAGTATTCCCAGATCTTTCACGTACAAAAACCAAATAGTGTGGACAAAAAAATTGCATAAAAAATATCGAGGATCTTAGTGATTCTTCTAAACCAAATAACATGAAGCGTGTTTCAAAGTAATATGAGTTGAGAAATTTCCATTTAAATTTGCAAGTGTTGCTGGACGTATGCCAATGTGGTAACTACAAATACTGTTTATAATACAGAAAACTGTTTTGCAAGGTGTAATTGGTCTTTGCCAAAAAGATTTAATCAGCATTACTTGAAGGACTCTTTAAAGTATCATACCAGACGCCAGTAAAATATAAACCCAGCACATTTATAGAACATTTTGTTTACCGACGTTTCTTCACTGAATTCTCAACCAGTCAAGAAACTAATGGAGCCTCTGAGTTTAAGTGTTTGGCCAAATCACACGACATCTGACTCCAAATCCACAGTTCACAGATTAGTTAAAGTATTTTTGAAATAAATATTTATTTCACAGATTTATTTGCAATACAAAGGGAAGTAACACTGTTGAGAAATACTTTAAATTTTTCTTCTGGAAAAGTTGGCAATTTTTTTAAACTCATGGTTAAAAAAAATATTCACAAGTAGATACGAACAAGTTGTTTCGAGTCCTCAGCAGGAACGGAAGAAAGATACAGTGCCATGGGAAAACATGAAAACTATTAACAAGTGGAAAAGGAAAAGATGAGAAGCTTTTCACACCTTTGGACTTTAGAATATTACAAGGGCCTGGGATAAGAAAAACAGATAGCACTGAGTGAAAGAAAGGATGGTTATAAATATATTTTTGCAAACCTGGGAAGAGCCATAAGAATGAAATGGTTGTGTCAAAAATAGCAGTTGATTAAGAAATGGTGTTTTTTTCCATAGTTCTAAAAGCAGAGAAATCAGAAACCAGTAAATGAAGTTAGTGTTGGGTGACATAGGAAAACCTGCAAGAAAAAAGAAGAAAGGGAAGACATTGAGAGTGAGCAGTGAGTGCCCTTTGCTTTCTCTCTGAGGACTATTTACCCATCAGCTTCCCAACTAATTATTAATTTACTAAAGCCTCTTTAGCCATTTCCTCTGTGCTTGGCACTGGGCTGGGCGCTATGGGACCAAGGGAAAAAAATGAAACAAACAAAACCCAGAAATCACAGTATCAGGGATCTCAGGGCTTTGCAGAGGGCTGGATAAACGATGCCGGTCAGGTCTCTCCCAAGAGGAAGGGTCTGTTCCTGCAGCACGTTGTTCGGCTGAGCAGGAGACAGCAGGGAGAAGACACTGAGCATGTTCTTAAAACACCTCCTGACCTCTCACCTACTGCTGTCACTCTCACCACCCTCCAACCCTGAACCCGATGTCCTTTACCATGCACGTTCTAAGTTTGGACCTTCTCTGGTTGATATTTCCTCTGTGTCTCTGATTTTCTGCTCCCCTCTGCTACATATATCACATATATATAGATATAGATTATAAATCTATCTATCTATCTATATATTTGCTGTCATCACTGTGGTCTCCCGTCACTGACCCTAGCAGAGTACTCGCCATGTCATGGATTGATTAATTCATACCTATGAACAGTCATTTACTGATTTAAGCACGGCTTGTGCAGGTTGAGGAAATCAAAGACATCCTGTGAAGACTTAGAGAATGAACTTATGGTTACCAGAGGGGAAGGGTGCTGGGAAGGGATAGTTAAAGATTTGGGGATAGACATGTAGGCACTGCTATTATTTAAAGTGGATAACCAACAGGCACCTACTGTATAGCACAGGGAACTCTGTTCACTGTTAAGTGGCAGCCTGGATGCGAGGGGAATTTAGGGGAGGATGGATACATGTATATGTACGGCTAAGTCCCTTAGCAGTCCACCTGAAATGATCACAACATTGCTCATCGGCTATACTCCAATGTAAAATAAAAAGTTTAATAAAAGATATCCTGTGATGATGACCTGCAATTTGTGTATGATACTTGGGATCTGGCTGAGGCAAACAACACTATGAGAGCCATGTCCAGCTCTCTTTCAACACACAGTCCTCCTCGCTGTTCCTCAAAACCACCAGGTATACTCTCACCTCAGGACCCCCACTCCTTTTCCTGTACTGTTCTTCCTGCAGATAATCACACAGCAGGCCCCCTCTAAATACACCTTCTCAGAAAGGCTTTCCCTTGTCACTTGGCTTAACATTTTAACCATGTTCCTTCCGACCATTCATCTTCTTCTTCTCTCCTTAATCTATCACAGTGTATTGTACAGATCTGTTTGTCTGGTTAGGTGTCTTTGGTCTATCTCAGCAACTAGGGAACTTTGTTTTGTTTCCCTGTGTTTTCAGTGTCATTCCCAGCAAAAATTCCTGGCATGTAGTAGATGCTGAATAAATCATTGTTAAATAAATTAATGCATCATAGAGTACTGTTAGCATCTATTTTCTCCTCCATACTGTGGATTGTATAACACTTGCCCTGCCTACATGACAGATCACTGTCAAAATCAGATGAAATTATAGGTGTGTGTATGTGTTTGAAAAACCATAGTGCTTTCCATGATACAGTATTAACAGTAGTAGTGGTACCATTATCATCAATATCAAGGTTATTTTCTACTCTCATTGATTGCCTAGAAGGTTTCTAGCTGTTCTGTTGGCATCATTGTATATTGGTCTAGAAGGTACAACCATCACATAATGAGACTGTCAGTAGCAGAAGCTTACCTGTGAAGGAGGTAGAAATAACGTGCCCCAACCAGCAATTGTTACTCTGGAACCAATGCTAAGCCCCCATGATGGCCTTCAGAAAGCAACATGACGTTTCTGCTCTCCTCATCTGCTCAGAAAGTCAATATGCAGCCTAACCAGCACCACAAATGTTATTCATAACCAGCCAGTAACTAGTAGTTTTGTAAATATATCCTATTGGTCACAAGTTGAGCCAAGTAAATGTAATGTCCATAGTAGACAGTCCACTACAGGCATCTGAGAAGTACTGTCTTCATTGATTGAAGGCAAGAAGTATTTATTTCAATGACATGAAAGTTCTGATCCAAACAGGTGATATATAAACTGTCTAGATTTAGCCCTAGTTTCTGAAAGTTTTCTGAAGGACTTAAAGCTCAAGGACTTAATGAGGGAATATTACTGGATTGATTACTCTGCCTTAATAATTAGGAGGTCTTAATAAGCTGCTTACAGCTTGTGAAATAGGATTGTTGAAACAGCCATGCTTATTGTGGGCTAATAAAGTTGAAGTGTCAAGTTTTCTAATGCATTGTAATCTCAGCACAACCCAACTCTTTAAACCTATCTATTATCTGTCCTTTAAAAATCCACTGCTGTCACATCTTATTTTAAACAGTGTATCTCACAACCTCTATTTTTAAAAGTTGATGTGTTTCAACAACTTGGTATTTCATTTTGCATTGTTTGATGTACATCTTACTTTGAAATTCACTTGTAGACAGATATCCAGATGCATCTAGGAGATGTTGTTTTTTGGATTTTCTCTATAGCAGTCTCTCAGTTTGATTTGTAAAGATGCCGAGCTCTTTACAAAAGTGAATATTTGCTTACGAAATCCATACTACTGGATATTTTCAAGTTGTGTATATTAAGGGATACTTAAAAATATAGGACATCTTCTTAAGTAAACAGTCATAATAATTACGTGAAATTCAAGAGCTCTTCTTTAGAGCATATGATTGTCCTTTAAAAAAAAAAACAAAGAATAACAATCTTGCTTATTCTGTGTCACAGTCAACATAGGTTCAAGGAGAGTTTGGCCTCTTCCTGCAGTTTCACGCCATAGAATTTAGGGGTGCAATTGATACAAGCTAAGAAACAACTTAGAATGAATTTTAGAAATTCTTTAAAGTTTATATTTATTAAAGATGTTATAAGCCCCATGAATTATATGAAAAGCTTTTTGCTTCAAAGCAGAGTTTCAGTTTAGGAAAGTGAAAACCTCAGGAGATGGGTGATGGTGAGTTGTACAACAATGTGACTCCATTAGTGCCACTGAACTACGCAGTTAAATATGGTTAAAATAGTATGTTTTATATTATGTGACTTTTACCACAATAAAAAACATTTTAAAATATTTCATAAATAGCTAGGGTGCCCACCAGCTGGGATTCTACCAAGCAAGGTGATGGGAATGAAAACAAGAAGAAGATACAGCCCCTGTACACTGTACTCTCAGTCTAGGGGAGAGAGACACATAAAGAGTTAACAACAGCATTGCATTCATCATGCTAAAATCCAGCTACATGTAGTGGAATTGCTTGGGAAAAAAACAGGTGGGAGTGATTAATGTTACTGAGATGGGGGCAAAGAAGGCTTTTCACGGGAGGTGATATTTGAACTGGGTCTTGAAATATGAAAGGAAATTGACCAGGCTCTCAGGCAATCTAGTGCATTATAAGCAGAGGGTACAGCAAGCACGAGGAAATGATGCGCAAAAGTGCATGACTTGTTTTAAAAATAGTCTCACAGAACCACAGAGTGCATAGGTGGCTGGGCAGGTGAGAGGGAAGGGAGAAAATGCCCTACAGGTATCATTATTAAAAAATTGCCTGAGCCCAGGTTTTGAACTACGTCACATGCCATGCTGTGGAGTTGATGATGTACTTATGCCATGGAGATCCAAATTTATGCCATGGAGACTTAAATTTATGCTGCAGGAGTGGGAAACAATTATTGTACTTAAAATATATCAAACCCATGTACCTCCTTTAAAACGTCTCCCCTAAACCCTTTCAACTGCTGTGTCCCTCAGTGTCTGCTCCACAGAGCTGAGCAGTTAAGTAGTACTACTGATCTGTATATGGTGATTCTCTCTCATTTGTTTCATTTTCCCCCCCTTATTTTCCTCTTCCAAACCTAGTTTTAAGCTTCTTGGAGGCTTGTCTGAGTCAGGCTGTTAATTATGTGGGTCTTAATGTCAACAAAGCTAAGGTCAGAGGTCTTCTTGTTAATGGTTCTCCATCAAAGCTCTATGCCCAGGCATCTCTGGCTCTTTGGGGTCTCATGGGATCCCTTAGGAAAGTTCTCTTCTGCACTCCACTTTCTCATGCTTACCCCCGGGGAGCTACTGTTCACAGGGCTCAGTACTCACTCAAGGGGCATCTTACAATTTCATCCTCCTTAGGCAGCTGCCACATCATCTCCAGTTTTTCTCAACGCTCAGTTTCTACCAAATAAGCATGTCACAGGGGGCTTTAGGGGAACTTAAAATCTGTGACTTCAGTTTTAAAGAGAATGACTGTCATGGGTAATTGACAGAATGACTGCGTTTTCACCAGAGCAGTGGAAATTGTGCAGAAGCTAAACGTTTTTGCCACTCCATAGAGTTAAATCCTGGAATTGCTTTCAAGGGGATATATGATTAGTGTTTTTTAACCCCTGGCTCTTGAATTAGAATTCCAGAGGGTTGTTGGCAGTTTTTAAAAGCAGCACGGGCAATTCTGGTTAACAACTAGAGCTGATCACCTCCTAGAAAGTAAGCACTACTTTTGGAATGTAATAGGGACTACAGACACGACTGAAGTGACTTAGTAGCAGCAGCAGCAGGGACTACAGATATCACACGCTACATAATAATAATAACTGTTGGATAGCTATTGAAATGCTGTTTTAGAATGTCTCCTGCATCCTTTTGAGTGCTACCCAACAAACTCACGAGAGACTCTGAGAAAGAAATAGAGACTAGAGTGAATCAGGATCATTGTTTAAATCTGGTACGTGTTGAGTTAACCCATGACAGTCCCTGTTGATCCAGCATAGTTATAAAAATCCCCTTTCTGCTTTCAGAAGTGTACTAGTTTAGTTAATAAACGATGTGCTCACTTTATCTGTATTTGACACCTGGACTAAATACTTTGGGGGAAGATGGAGATACACTTTTTTCCATAACAACTAGGAGAAAAGGGGGAAAGCATAGCTCTTTAGGTGTTGTGCTAATAAATCAATATGTCCTTGTTTTAGAGACTTTGGTAGTTGTATTTAGAAAAACTACCTAGCTTAACTATTAAAATGCATTATAGGAAAAAATATTAGCAGAAATGGATGGTCAGATTTTCTAAATAGAATTCAGAAAAGCAAATTTGGGCAGAGGAGTTACTAAATTAGAGGGGCGTGAACATCCTGCTAATAACAACAAGGATGAAAAATCCTGTAAGTCTAATTTCTTATGTTTTTTTTCATAACTCTTTGCTCACCGGATGGCATTCTGAGTCCTCCTATGAGCTGTTCAGCTTCTGTGATCAGAAAGAGTAGGGGGCATTATCAACAACGGAAGTGAGCCTTGCTAGCTCTGGAGAGGAAGACCGCTACCACCACTCTTACATTTTACTAATACATGGCCATTGCGATTTATGCATGTGGTTATATTTCAAACCAAGATTCCCAGGTGGTACTAATGGTAACGAACCCGCCTGCCAACGCAGAAGATGTAAGAGATGGGGGTTCGATCCATGGGCAGGGAAGATCCTCTGGAGGAGAGCATGGCAACCCACTCCAGTGTTCTTGCCTGGAAAATGCCACGGACAGAGGAGCCTGGCAGGCTACAGTCCACAGGGTTGCAAAGAGTGGGACATGACTGAAGCGAATTAGCATGCATGCCATGCAGTATGGACAAAGAGGAATAAATTTAAAAAAAATTTTTTTAAGATCAACAGAAGGTAAAATTAAAATAGATATATATATTTTTAAGACAGCTTCTTGTGGCCCAACAATGTAAATAAGATATGATAGCAAAAATCTAAATTTACAGTAGAAAAGGTAAGAGAAACAGTGGCAGAACAGTGCAGAGACGAGAACTCCCTGGTGATACACTGAAGCAGGAGTGGGTGGTACACCTGAGAACAGCCTTGTCTCAAGCAGTACTTTCCGCAAATGCTCACAAGCCTTTCCCGAACCCCAAAGTTCCTTACTCCCTCGGTGTGCTCCTGCGCTTTGTTGATACTTCTACCTTAGTTCTTACTACCTTGTTTGCAAGTTTTCATTTTTTCTCCTGTCTCTGCCCAGCAAGAGTGAATTCCTCCATGGACTCTTCATATCTCCCTTTTAATTCCAAAGTTGGGCACCTAAGAGAGGCTCTGAATAGTGCTTGTAATATTTACCATGATATCCCTACAATTATTACTGGTCATATAATGAAAGGAATGGAAAAGTAGGCCATTGATCTTTTCAGTAGTGATCTTTTGTCTCCTTATTCACTGACAAATCAGAAAAGCCTAGACTAGTGCCTGGCACATGACATGCTCTTACTGAGTATGTTAATAATAAATTTCTTAATTCAGATATATTTGAATGAGTATATAGTTTCATAAAGGATATTAGTTACTTAAAGATTAATAAAAATTGAATATATAATTAGGAATATATGTAAGCAGATTCAGTACACATGGAGAGTGTCACATTGAAAACACATTGATGAATAAATGTCTTCCATTACAGACTAGGCTCTGAAAAGTGATAGTTTGTCTCTTCTGAGTAAATCTCTGAGAATCCCTGCAGGGCCGGGGAGCTAGAGAATGACGTCAGTGTCTGAGAATCTGGAAGAAGCATATCAAATTTTAACAGCATAATCTATTTAAGATAAACAAGTCTCCTATAGTTATTATAATTATTCTCCTGAGTATAGATGTATATTTAATTACTGAGAAATTCACTAGAGGTATTAATGATCGATATTGGAAAAACCATTAGTCCAATGATAATTTCTCCCCTAACACTGAAATCCAATCTGAGTGGTCATGTAGTTAAAACAGAAAGAAATGTCTTCTAAGTCAGTGGTTCTTTGCACTTTCATCCAAAGCCATTATTCTTGATGAGACAGAGTAATCAAAAGAGGAATGGCCATCGCCTGTTCTGGATATCATTAGCATTACCTGAAATTTCAGTAATGGGAAAAAGATGCTTACAGTTATCTCATCAACTCATTATGTTGCATTTGTTCGTCATGACCACTCATATTGACATCCAGAGTATGGTTTATTTTAGCAAAGCTATTAGATTGGCCTGTGAGAGCTTTTTAATCTATTCCATTTTGCACTTATATATTCAAAAATTTTGCTTGCCCTTTGAAAAGCAAACTTCATATAACATATTGAATGGGACTTAGAAATTGGTTATGTTCAAATTAGTAGCTCTATAGTTAATAAAAGAATTGAAGGAAGTGTGTCTTATTTGTGAAAAACCAGTCAAATATCAGCCAATCGTTGCTTATAGGAATAACATGCTGTGTCCAGACTTTTACAACATTCCTCCAAATTCTCTATTCATGAATAAAAGCATTTAGAATATTGAAACATAATTTTATCTGAAAATAATTATCCAATGCCCATTGAGACTATTACCACTGTTGTTTAAATATTTGGCAATCTTGGTGTTTGCTATTGCAGTACTAACTGGGATTATGTTTTCCTATTTCATTAGTTCGTTTAAAATGGTAAGTAGCAGAAAGGAAAGAAATACTGGGGAATAAAGGAGAGATATTATCTTCCAGAAAAGACACAAGTGTACTAGGAACTGTCATTGTAAAATCTGTGCCATAATTCTACTGTTTTACACATGTGTAGTTTAATTGTGAACTTTTGAATAAGTGCTTGAATGTGTGACCTTCAAAAGAAGCAGACTTATTATTGCATGAAAGAAAGTCGACAGAAACCAAGTGTTTCTTGGAGAGCACATGGTGTTAATCAAGAAAAGACCAGCAGAAATTAAACGGGACAGCTGATAAAAGACAGAAGATCATTTAGATGTATAGATTTAAAAAGGAAACATGCTATATTTGAACTTAGTGTAGATTCATCTTGAGAATAAGTTAATTTCGCAACTGCTTTCAATATCTGAAACATATCCTTAAAGACTCAGGTGTTACCTGCAAAGCTCTGTAAGTGGAGCTAATTTATATCATAAGCAATTCAAGAGAAAGACTTACTAATTCTCCCATTATTCCTTAAATGGCAAGAAAATAAATATAGACAATTATTACTTCCCTTTAGGGGAAGTGCCTAACACCTAAGACTTCTCCAAAACCCCATTTAATTCATTTGAGAGAATTAGCAACTATACATAGATATGTGAGTGTATATGATAACATGCTATCATATACATATTTGATTTTACAAGCTTGATTATGGAGTATTGGAACACAAATATTTAAGATTTAGAAATCAAGATAATTCCTACTCTCTGTTTTCCCATCTGGCAGTGGAGGAACCTAGCCCAGGGCAAATGTTCATTTAACTTTCAATTGCTTACCTTCTGGGTAAGGATCATTCCTTCATTTGCTCAACAAATATACATTGGTGTTCTAGAACTGACATAAGTTAATTTGGTGGTTAAGTGATTGTTAGGTTCTTTGCCCGTTCCCAGAGGTTAAATGTTGTGGGGTTTATAAGTCTGGCCCTTAGGTGGTTACAATCAAAGCTAGCCCCAGACCAAGTTCTGACAAACTACATTTATCAGCAAATAGAAATAAAGACACCACTAAGCCTGTTCTCATAAGTCTGGGCAGGTCTTCTTTCTGTCCTCTGGAGACAGAAATGTAAGCCATTTCTTGCATAAATAGCTCACTCCAGGCATATAAAGCAATGTTCTGACTGTGGGGTCGGGCAACAGAGACCCACACAAAATGATGCCCTGCAGACTAGCAGGCATGCACTGGAAAGATATGAGGCTTTAGGACCTAATCTCTTCAGAGACTCGGTTCACCCAGGGCACTAATACCCCTAGAGCCTCCCATCCTGAACGTTCATTTCACCAGCGACAAAATTATTTATCAAACCGATCTATGCTAATTAACCAACTCTCTGGCGTAGATTTCAGTAATGATGTCTGATGTGCTGAAGAGCCACCTCTGGATGGGTGGGTCCTGATTAGAGTACTTTAAACACTAACTTCTGTCTCTAGATTTTAGATTAAGGATTGGAGTTAATTGGTACATACGCACTTTACTATTTTTTTTTTTAATTGAAGTACTAGGTAAATACTAGACCCCTCCTAGTTTGCAGGCACTGTGCTGGGTCTTACGTGTACATGATGAGCAAAACAAGTAAACACTCCTGTTAATATATCATTGAAATTGTTGGTAAGACTAGTCAGGATGACTGGTGGTCTTTGAGACTGTGATCGAGGTAACAGTTGAAGTCAAGGAAAAAGAAGAAAGCAAGCCAGTTACTGTCATTGAGTGGTAAACAACCTTCTTACACTTTTCTTATGTCAGATATTTGGGGCAGGAGCTTGTTAGGTGAAGCCGCATATCCACGTGTTGAGGGTCCAGATAAAATAAATGCAGACGAGTCCCCAAATGCTTTCTGCTCAATACTTCTTTCAACATTCTTGCAGTCATTCTGTTACTATCCAAAGACTGTGCTCCAAAGTGTCTTCAGAATTTTGAGCTCAAGGTTGAGCCAACTTGGCTCAACCCCAGGGTTCTCTTGATTAAAGGTTTGAAAATGAAAACAAAAGCAGTTTTACATTTTGTGTACAGAGTTTTATTTTTTTTTAAGAAGGCAAAATCTCTTAGCTTAACTTTGAAGGCTAAACTCGGGATTAGGCATTAACATGTTTTTCACAAATAAGCTTGCAACCAAAAAAGCATTTTTCTTTTTTTTCTTTTTACACAGTAGTCAGATACTGTTGTTCAGGCAAAATAACAATGGCTGGCTGTGGATTAATGTGCATTGTTTCCACACGTGTATGTCTCTCCAAGGAGTGCCTCGAGGAGAGGGAATGTGTTTTCCCCTCACCTTCCCTTTCTGCTTTTCCCATCATTCTCCAATGCTTACCGTCCGCCACCTCCTCATCTTCCGCATCTTGACTGGACCTCAGAAGTGTCTCCTGTAATACCTACAGTGAGACTGTAGGTACAGATAGAAGTAAAGGAAAGAGGATTGAAGGTGGCCATGAGTCTAAAGCCAGACACGTATGTGATCTGGTTTCTCCTTAACTTCCTTCCTCATCCCAACTGCTAAAGAAGACCTGCCAGGCTTTAGGGTGGCCACAGTACCCACCCATTCACACATCTCTCCTCCACACTTAGTCATCTCATCACCTCTTCATAGATACCGTCTCCCTCTGGCTTTCAAACTATCAAAACAAATTCTGTAAGCTTTTCTGTTTCCTTTGATTGGCTTGCTTCTTTGGAATTACCCCTTTCTTACTGAACCAAAAACGAGTCAGACCTTCTATTAATTGTTTAAAAATCAGAAATGGAGGGGAGAATTCCCCCAAAGATGAATGAACCCAATGATTTTAACCTAACAGGCAACACACAAGCCTGTCTGTGTAAAATTGCAGCCTGCCCTCCTTCCAGTTCTCTGCAGTCAGCTCCACTGTTTTCTTTTGTTTGTTTTCCTTCTTTTGCATATATTGCCTTCTATTGTTTACTTATCTCTTATTTTGAGTGTTTAATACATCTCACCTCTGCTGAAATGTAAGCTGCAGGAGAAGAAGGGTCTGAAACAGTGCCTGGCACATAGTAGGTACTCAGACAACACATGGTGAATTGAATTAAAGAGAATTGCTGCATCGTGCTTGTTTTTTTTATTTAGCTGCATCTGGTCTTAGTTGCAGTATGCTGGATCTTTTTGTTGCAGTACACAGACTCTCTAGTGGGGGTGGGATGGCTCACTAGTTGCTCTGTACCTTGTGGGATTTTAGTTCCTGGACCAGGGATTGAACCCAAGTCCCCTGCATTGCAAAGCAGATTCTTAACCACTGGACCACCAAGGAAGTCCTGTTACACTGTATTCTAACGATTGTCTCTGTAGTGTACATCACTTGTTACTGATACCTTAGGTCATCTAAGACCCAAGGAGTTGCAGTTCTCTCTCAGCAACCACCATACCCTAAAAGGATGATAAAATCTGTACTTTTAACAGGTGGTTTCCACAAACACCCCAGTACATTTGAGCTTTTGCTTAACTCAAAAGCCAACAAGAAGGAAGGGTGCAAAAACAAATCCCAAGGTGCATCTGAAGTCTTTTGAATTTAAGACCTCAGAGATCATCACTCAGCCTGATGTCATCCTGCACTAATATTAAAGATTAATATTTAGGAGAAATAATAGAGTCAAGTGTCTTCCTGGAAGTGTATGACTACCATGCAAACTTTTTTAATTTGGTAAACTTTCTGATTAAAATGAATAAGTAGTTTCCTTTTGCAAGGAGCTATTGAAAATAATTGTACATGCAACACTTACAGAGTGGTTTTTTTTCCATCTTGTAAAAGGATAATTTGCTAAACTTGATTAAAAATCAGACACTGAACTAGATCTGAGATTGTTGCATATACTATTGAGCGACTTTAATCAAATTCAGCATTATTATCTTTTTATTTGCTTTTACTCTGCCTGCAGGTACAATAAAGTGGAAATATGTAAGCAATGGAGCATATTTATAATACTAGTCAGAGTGCCAGGTGGGTTGTAAAATAAATGTAATTGTTTTCAAAGATTGAACCAGATTAGCATGGATTAACACATTCATTTTGAAACCCATGGCAGAAAGGCATTCTAAGCAAACCTTCAAACAACCCTTGTTACTTTGTTAATATCCTATCTTACTACTACAAAATCACTGCCCCATAAAACAGAGAGCGGTTTAACTCCATTCACTTTCATATGAAAGAAATGCAATTTATTAAACAAGACAAGAAAGCAGTTGTCTGCCATATTGAAGGCCAGATTTGCAATGCTGTGCACTCTGGCTTTCAGCAGATGAACAACAGTGACAGACATGGGAGCCAGAATTGTGGCTGCAGTAAATATTCATAACTGCTCACGCTCAAGGAGCGAGGGAGGGATGCCTGCGTTTGTAGCACAAGACTAGCAAAGGATGAATCGGGGCTAGACCGGCAAATGCTCACGCTGGCTCATAAGCCCTGGATGGTTCAATGCTAAAATCCCTCATGGCGAGTTGCTGGGTGATTTTGCAGTCAGCCCCCTTGACTTGAGTGAGGTGGAATCTTTCAGACATGCCCAGCTGATACCATTAACCCTCCTCTCAAACCTTAAAATAGACCTGCTTGAGAAAGCATGTTGTCACTGTATGGCATCCAGCAGTGAAGAGTCAGCCCTTTGCGGGAGGATATGGTTTCTGATGCAGTTTAGGACCTGCAGCTGGCTACAAGAAACCTGCCCAGTTTTAAGAGGAATCAGTCCTTGGTGAATTACACTCAGGAAAGCTAAAAGAAACGCGTATGATAGCACCTCTGGGCGGGTTCCATATGGCAGATCTTGATTCTCTCTCTCTTGCTATAAGTATCCCATCATTTTACACTGAAGACTGTAATTCACTTCTATATTTACTGTAAGGATCTTGTCTACTAAGCAAGGTAGAATCACTTGTGCAAGAAATGGCGATTGGATTTCCTGAGCCACTGGTCCACCTTCTGAACTAATCATATTGCCTTTTTTGGTTTTCATCGCTTGGAAACTTGGGAGTAGCAAATTTTGTCTTCCAGATTCAGTAACTACAATATATGAAGTCTTACCCATAGAATTTCTATGTCCTGGTTCCTCTCAGTTTTCATCCAAATATCCTACTATTTTCTATGTGGCTTGTTTCGGATTTTCCTTTATTTTGTGTGTGTGCATGTGTGCTTTGGCTATGCTAAGTCTTCATTACTGTGTTTGGGCTTCCTCTAGTTGAGACAAGCAGGGGCTACTCTCCAGCGGTGTGTGAGCTTCTCATTGTGGTGGCTTCTCTTATTGAGGGGCACAGACTCTAGGTGCCAGGTTTTAGTAGTTGCTGCTTCCAGGCTCTAGAGTTGTGGCACATGGGCTTAGTTGCTTCGAGGTATGTGGGATCTTCCTGGACCAGGGATCAAACCAGTGTCCCCTGTATTGGCAGACGGATTCTTATCCACTGTGCCAGGGAAGTCCTGTTTTGTATATTTTTGTAAATAAGGACAAGTCTTTTATGGAAGGCATACATTATCTAAGACATGCACACGTGTATTGACTAATGGCAAATGGTAGGAAGAAGCTGCTAAAATGAGGAAATTTGCATTATTAAGCAGAGGTTATTCAGTTCTCACCATAGGTTGGTCAGAATCATAGATATTCTGATATTACCAGTATCCATATAAATATGTATAGATGGAGACCATTTTTAAAATCTTTAACCTGATACCTTACAGATATTGACTAATTTAGATAACTTACAGGGATGTAAAACTACCGATCTCACACTAGAAATAGAATGATGCATTAGGGTGATTTCTACTGGCTGTTACTGAATTCTGGATGCTATGCACATGATCAAGTATCATCTCTCCTGGGCATTTTGATGAGGCTCTCCTGGCTGTGTGAGGTTTGGCCCATTGATATCATGCTTGTTTTTGTTTTTTTTTTTAATGATGTCACTGATTGCTACAGCAATGAATACTTAGAAAGCCCTAATTTTAAGAGCTTCACTGACTCTTCCAGCTTCCCAGAACAATTGTGAGAGAGCTCTCTTCAAGATTGAAGTCATTTCTCTCTGCCCAGCTGCCACAGGAAGCTCACATGTTCAACAAATGTAAAACATGCTCGACACTCTCTGAGGAAGTAGGTTTTGCAACACTCAGGCTCTGTTTCGTAATCCCTTTGTGATCCAAATGTATAGTTCTTCAGCAAAACATGTACATATTGTTGCAAGGGAGGACTGTTATGTTTTGCGTGTAGTTAACGCCGAGCCATGGCGTAGAAGCCTAGGGGGTGAAAACAACAGATTCTATTGCTTGAGATCACAGATGTAGGAATTTTTCAAAATTTGACTGTGAGATATTATTCTCAGGTCACATTGCCTTGTTTGGGTTTTGCTCTGTACTCGTCTTCCTTGTTGTTTATATTGACTCTTCTTGTGAAGTGTGAAAGTCGCTCAGTTGTGTCCACTCTTTGCAACCCCATGGACTATACAGTCCATGGAATTCTCAGGCCAGAATACTGGAATGGGAGCCATTCCCTTCTCCAGGGGATCTTCCCAACCCAGGGATCAAACCTAGGCCTCCTGCATTGCAGGCAGGATTTTTTACAAGCTGAGCCGCCAGGGAAGCCTTTTAATACAAGAGACTATTCTTACAGGATTCTATTAAAAGTTAGAGTTATCCATGAGGTAACATCTATAGAAACAGAAAAAATAGCCTTAATCCCTCTCAAATCCTGACGCCTCCCGACTCATCTTCTCACGCTGTGAGAACTGATACTCACATCAGGAAAACACATTATATTGTACTATAAGCCAAGAGAAGCATCTTCAAAATTGTTTTCTCTAGAGTCATTAACCACAGTTCTACAAAATATAGATGAAAGAAACTTCACATTTCACCATTTTATCCACAGTTTATTTATACATTATCTAGTTTGCCTCTAATTCTTTCAAAGAAAGATGCTTCCATCAATTTCCCTGAAGTTCTCCTGGCTGGCAGCATTTTCATGACAGTTAGACTTAACAGCATGCCCTATGGAGAGCTGAGCCCTTTAACTGAGTATGTCATAGAGTCCATGCCTCCATCTGGGGGCCCCTTGGTGGAGGATGAGTCACCTGGGAGTATAGTCACCTTCCCCCTCTTCAGGTTCCAGGTCTATGGTTCAAGCAACCTTGGATGGAAAATATTTTTTAAAAAATCCGTAAACTTCCAAAACTTGTATTTGCCCTGTGCTGGCAACTATTTATATAACATTTACATGGAATTTATAATAATTTATGTGGCATTTACATTATATTAGATATTATAAGTAATCTAGGGATGATTTTAAATATACAGGAGGATGTGCTTAGATTATATGCAAATACTACACCATTTTATATAAAAGTCTTAAGCTTTCTTGGATTTTTGTGTCTGAGATAGGTCCTGGAACGAATCCCAGTCAGATACCTAGGGACAGCTATGCAGGTGGCAGTCAAGAGACCTGGTGTGAGTCTCTGCTTTGACTCCACTGTGTTCCCACAGTGAAATAATTCAGCTACTCTGGACCACTTTTAAATCACATGTTAAATGAGGTATGTGCCTGTGTGTGTATGCGTGTGCATGTGTGTGTGTGTGTGTGCCTTTATGTACTCTTGTCGCTTCAGTCACATCTGACTCTTTGCGACCCTATGGACTAACACACCAGGCTCCTCTGTCCATGAGATTCTTCAGGCAAGAATACTGGTGTGGGTTGCCATGCCCTCCTCGAGGGGACCTCCCTGATCCAGAGGTTGAACCTGAGTCTCCTATATCTCCTTCCTTGCAGGCGGATTCTTTTAACACTGAGCCACTGGAGAAGCCCAGTAAATGAAGGGGTTGTGCTAAATTATCACTAAAATGTTTCCCAAGCTCAGACTAGTTATTATATTCACATTTTGTTTAATCTGTCTAAAACATACCTTGATTGATTGGCCTTTTAGAGAAAAACAATCAAAATAAAGAGTGCTTTTTTTTTTTTTTGCATTTAACCCCTCATTTACCTCTCTCGGTACTTCATCTCGTTCCGTCCTAATACACCTGAGAAAGGCAATATTTTCCCATCAGAGATATGGGCTCCCTCTCTCCACAAGGGATGTGGCCTGGAGTGCCCTAGAGAGGTGTCAGAATTTGGGGTAGAGAAAGGAGTATATGGGATTTCCAGGTGGCGCTAGTGGTAAAGAATCTGCCTGCCAATGCAGGAAGTGTAAGAGATGCAGGTTCAATCCCTGGATCAGGAGGATCCCCTGGAAAGAATGGCAACCCACTCCAGTATTCTTACCTGAAAAATTCCATGGACCGAGGAGCCTGGCAGGCTATAGTCCATGGGGTTGCAAAGAGTCAGATGCAACTGAGCAACTGAGAAAGGAATCTGTACTGAATAAGGCACATAGCTCAGTTGACCCACTAAGAATCACTGAACTACGTTGTCCATTTAGCGTCTTAACACTGCCCTCTGCAAATAAATTTCCAAGGTAGTCCCACTCAAGCTACTAAACAAAAGTTCTTAAAGCTTGCCTGCCTCCTCAGAATCTTCTGATGCTGACATCTTTGTTTGTGTTGTTCAGAATCCACACTGAGCACTAAGTTAAAACTCCCAAATCTAGGGAATTAAAATCTTCCTTATTTCCTATCTACTTTGCAGGACTTATCCTGCTCCTACCTGAATCTCTGCTGCAGAGTTGGGGTTGTCTACGTCGAATAGACAGTACAATCATTTGTTTACTATCTACTTAAACTTCCCAAGTATTCTTCGTGTCTTTTCAAATGCTCACATTCTGCTAAGTGTGTTCCTAAATGAATCTTTACAAGTCAAGTAAACATAGTTTATTCCTCGTTTACCTCATGATAGTTATACATGGTTCTGAAACTTCACAAAAGAGCCAAAGAGCATTTTTATGAACACCTTAGCAAGTGTGAATTAAATGAGATTCTGATCTTTAGAAATATGCAACTTCTGATCTCTGTGCCCATTTTTTTGGGGGGGGGGGTGATGCATCACCTCAGTAGTGAATCCTCACGTTGTTTTGAAGATGATAAACGAAAAAAGGCATGCTGTGGTTTGCCCAGCAATCCGTCCTCTGCCAATTTGCAATGGTAAGGGAGTAAATGTAAGGCGACTTTTATAGTAAAGAAACCAAAGAAATGTGATGAGTCTAAGCTATTTGGTCAGAGAGAAGTGAAGGAAAAGATGAACCCTAGCTTCTCAGCACTTCATTTCTGGTGAGGGCATGCTATCGAACCGTGAGATGAAATCCAGAGTCAGGGTTAACTGACCAAAGCAATCATTTATGAAATTTGGTGGTTTGATGGGAAGTCTTGCCTGCTTTTCTTAAGTTAGGTGTGAATAACCCAACTGGCATTATAATGCTTGACAGAAATTATGCGCAATTAAGGGTGTTTCCTGCAACTGACAACGTTGAACAGTGCTGTAATTTTGCTATTCTCGTACTTTCTGAGACTGCTCTGTGAATTTCTGGACATTCATATATATTGGAGCTGTTTTTGCTTTTCTAATTCACTTCAATTGGGCCCCACTGTGTGTGAACTTATGAACTGTAACTTACCAGGCTCCTCCGTCCATGGGATTCTCCAGGCAAGAATTCTGGAGTGGGTTGCCATGCCCTTCTCCAGGGTTTCTTCCAGGGATCAAACCCCTATCTCTTACATCTCCTGCATTGGTAGGCAGGGTTCCTTACCACTAGCACCTCCTGGAAAGCCATGTTAGAATTAGAACCCCTGAACTGTGACCACATAAAAAAAGTTAGTGCTTCTGTTGACTCAAGTTCTGGTCCTGGCCTAATAATGCTTACCTAGCTTGTGGCCTCAAACAAATGCCCTAACCTTGTTACATGCCACCATCTGACTCTGTACAGTCGAGGTGCTGATGTGTAGCATCTCTGAAATCCTCTTCATCCATTCAGTATCTATTGGATGTCCACTGTAAGATGGGCACTGTTAAAAATGAGAATGAATTAGACTCAGCATTCTTTGATCTTCCCAGATAACCTGAATTACTCACTACAATATCATTTACATTTTGATGAGTCAGCAAAGGGTTAAACAATGGTGAATGCTAGAGATATTTATCAGATTTCCTTTTGAAGCAGAGAAGCATAATGATAGAGTCTGGTTTTTCGGATGGTGTTCAGTGAATTAGAATAGACAATATAAGTTAATTTTGTGAATAAAATTTTATGAGACACTATATCAAATAACTTGAGTAAAATCAAGATATATTATTATACCCATTGCAGATATTCATGGTCTAATCTTGTAATTATATTTTTTAATTGGATTTGTACAACCTTATTATCCAATTATTCACCCCATGCTGTTCATAGGTACATAAATGTTTATTGCTATGTTCCTTAATGTTGGTTCATTGTATTTACTAGAAAGAAGAATGTCAGAAGTAATCTCCATGATTTTTCTACTTT
Source organism: Ovis canadensis (assembly GCF_042477335.2). NCBI lineage: Eukaryota > Metazoa > Chordata > Mammalia > Artiodactyla > Bovidae > Ovis > Ovis canadensis. The sequence continues at coordinate 83,297,898 of NC_091254.1, forward strand.
CTTAATTGTAAATATATAACTTTGGATATAGTTTTTCAATGTTCTGTTATTTCTTTAGATAAGAAAAATTAGTACAGCAATAGAATGGATGCTCTTTTTTCCCCCAGTACATAAGTTTAGGTGCTACTAAGCAGTCATTTGGGAGAAGGCAATGGCACCCCACTCCAGTACTCTTGCGTGGAAAACCCCACAGACAGAGGAGCCTGGTGGGCTGCAGTCCATGGAATCACTAAGAGTCAGACATGACTGAGTGACTTCACTTTCACTTTTCACTTTCATGCACTGGAGAAGGAAATGGTAACCCACTCCAGTGTTCTTGCCTGGAGAATCCCAGGGACAGGGAAGCCTGGTGGGCTGCTGTCTCGGGGTCGCACAGAGTTGGACACGACAGGTGACATAGCAGCAGCAGCAGCAAGTAATCATTTTGGGCTGAATACATTTAGCATTCAACTTCTAATAAAAGGGACAATCTTAAGTGGAACTCAATCTCCAGGCAGTTTTGTCCACAGTGAACTGTTTCTTAGGTTGTAAGGAGATTGTGAGACCCAGTGAAGAAGCCTGAAGTACATATAGTCAAGTCTCAAAATTCACTCATAAAGATTTTTTGAATGTCTACCTTGTGGCTGGCCCTGTAGGCTCTGAGAAACCGGAAGTGAATATGACAAGCCCCTTCCTACAAAGGACTCACAGTTTTGTTTAACTACTGACCATTTATACTTTATGAGTATGAAATCTGAATATCTGGATTTAAATATTAATTCCCTTTTTGGAAAAGCTACCTGGAACTTTAATGCCTTTTAGTCATGCCTTTTAGTCAGTCCAGCTGTCATCCTTGCATGGATTACTGGATAGGTTTCACATCTTCAGTGAATATGTTTTGGGGCAGGTTTTAATGATCATTGAAACATTCATTCCATTGTATTTTTTCACTTTCAAAATATTTTCAACCATAATGTAAATTAAGGCAAAACCACTGTTAGACGTTAGGTTTAGGCTACCAGATTGTCACTGTTAACTAGTAAGGAATACACTATATAACTGATGAATTCTTAATTGAAAAAATACCTCCTGTTCAAATTCCTAAGTTATTAAGACTTGACAAAAATATCAAGGACTGGGTGAGAGTGCAACTTGGGGTTAAGATTTTCTTTTACCACTGAGGAAAAGGAGATCTAGAGATATAAAAACCACTGCCCACGATAGATGAGAACTAACACTGGAATCCACGTTTTCCCCTCCCCATCTGATTCTCCTTCTACTGTGCCTTATTCTGCTACTAAAAGTGTTAACAAGGATCATAAAATGAAAATATCTGTATCTGTGTTTATATCTATATATACTATGTCTATGGGACTTCCCCAGTGGGTCAGCAGGTAAAGAGTCCACCTGCAATGCAGGAGACAGAGAAGACATGGATTCTATTCCTGAATCAGGAAGATCCCTGGAGTAGGAAATGGCAACCCAGTCCAGTACCATTGTCTGGGGAATCCCATGGACAGAGGAGCCTGGTGGGCTACAGTCCACAGGGTTGCAGAGTCAGACACCACTGAGCCACTGAGCGTGCACGCATCCTATGTTTATATCGATTATCTGTACAGTCTGGTAACCTTTCTTGTTTATTGCACTGGGTCTTCTTTGCTGCTCATGGGCTTTCTCCAGTTGCAGCGTGCAGGCCTCTCAGTGTGGCGGCTTCTCTTGTTGCAGAGCGCAGACGCCAGAGTGCACGGGCTTCAGCAGTTGTGGCACATGGGCCTGGTTGCCCCATGGCCTGTAGGATCTTCCTGGACCAGGGATCAAACCTTTGTCCCCAGCAGGTGGATTCTTAACGACTGGACCACCAGGCAAGCCCTGGGTAATTATTTTAAATGAAGCAGATAATCTGTCTGTGGCTGAAGAAAGTGAGTTGAAAGTGTGTTTGCCTACTGGCGACTGTAGATGTGAATCAGTGCTACCTCAATGGTCAGAAGCATGGAAATAGAACACACGCAATCCTTTGGTGTTCCTGCCTTAGCAAAAATAGGGATTAAATTTGGATACAGGTTCATGGAGAAGACAAAAATTGTCTAATTTTACCTCAGACACACCCCTGTGTTGTTTAATGGATGGAAAATATATATTTGTGTGTTCCTCAAAGATAGATGCTTTGTGAATCATTTTAAAAAGATGTACATTGATAAGAAAAATTAAATGAGATCTCATTATTTTAAAAACATCTAGTATCTGCAGATACAAAGAACTCATATAATACAGATTATACCCTTTGTCTTCTTTTTTTGATGCTTAAAAATCAGTTTTACCAGGTGAAGAGTATGATAATTAAAATATTAATTATAACTAATAAGTATAAAGAATAATTGTCCTTTTAGCTGGTAAAGAACCTGGTAACTCTTCCACATGAGGTGCTGTTGAAGCATCTAAATATATTTTTAGCAAAGAGAAACCTAAAAGGAAAAATAATGAGATGCCTCTGTTGAATGTTGAAAGTCTATTTTTTACAATGGAATTAGGCTTACTCTGTCTGGACATTACAGAAGGCATATTTTGAAGTAACATAACAAGCAAATTTCTAAACTTTCTAGGAACTGGTACTGTCTGAAAAGGATGGGGGTACTCCTGAGGCAGGGGCTCAGCCTCTGAAAGTTTCAAACAGATCTTACACCTTTACTGGAACACAGCTTACACCTTTTCTGGGTGAGGCTGCAACCGTTGTTTGAACCAGATGACCTCTAGTTACTTTCAACAATGAACCCTGTTAAGGCATTATTGAACAATTATGCCAATGGGAGTACAAAGGAAATCCAAAATCAAGGATGGTGTTTGGTTTTATTGATCCGCAAGAATGGCTGTGACTGACTGAAATTCTATCTTGAGGAGGATCCTCAGGCCACTTCTGGGCTCAATATAAATGAGCACTCTGATTGATTGATGACTCTGTACTAGGAAAGAAATGAAGGGAAGGGTTCACCCCTGCACACAAGCCTGGCATGTGCCACCTTGACCTTAAAAGGCAATCTGTCTTTTCTCCATCTCTAGCATTTGATGATTCATTATTTTCCATCTTTGTTCTTATGCACCTAAGCATATTGGTTAACTCAGGTTTGAAATTCCAATGATGAATAGTCTTCCATGTAGAAGTTTTTTTAAAAAAATTAACTAAAAATTATACATTTATAACTTCAAAAAGCATGTGGTGTATGTTACTATCCCTTTTAGGATGACTTATGATTTGATTAAAGATTATAATGAACAATCAGAAGATTTAACTATTAGGAGATTTTATTCAAATCGGCCTTTTAAATTATTGAAAATCTATCTGGCTTCGTGTTTTGGGAAGCTTCGTGTCTGACTTCCACATGCCCTTTGTTCTTTCTGTAAGTTTGCCTGGCTTAAAGGAAATTATTCAGTGCAGAGCTCAATTACAAATGTGCTCTGACAGTCAGGAGGCTTTCTCTCTGGTTTTATCTGGAACTCCAACAGAGGTGATAAAGAAGTCCCAAGGCCTGGAATATAAATTCGTACATCCGCAAACAGTAATGGTGATTTTCTTTCATCTAAATCTTCAGGAAAGTCCAAATTTCAGAGGGTTTCTGGTTCAGGGTGTTTCCATAACTCTCTTTGTCTTAAGAGAAAATGCAATGAAGTATATGTGAGCCCATTATATTGTACAACCACTGTACATAAAAATTAAGAAGATAATCATAGTTATCAACATTTTGATTTGGGCCAAAAATCCGTGGGTTGTAGGACATTCAAAAGTCTAATGACCTTGAGAGAATCATAGGGTTTGGATTTTCATGAAGATGAACTTTGCTAAGTGACTTTTGCAGATATTTGTGCACAGTAAGCATTTGTTTGATGTCAAGCATGATGAATGTCGTTTTCTTCCATTTATTTTCCCCTTTAAAATATATTTATTTTGATCATGCTCTTTAGCAAATTTTTCCTCTAAGACCTTGTACAAATAAAGTAATAGATATAATAGAACCTAAAAACAGAGATGGGGCCATGGACTTGAGTTTTATTTAAAGTTATCTAATTGTTCTACTGATGATTTACATGTGTTTATTTTTAGCATTTTACATATTACTTACACATAATTATCCTAAAATAAGTATTTATTGGAGACTAAAAATCAAAACATGGATTTCTTTTTTAAATTATGAAAGTATGATAACAAATTTATAGAAAACTTGGAAAATATAGAACACAGCTACATATCATTCCACTGTATTTTACAATTACAAAATGTTTTTTAAAATCTTTTACAAAGATTTTTAGTTGGAGTTTCAATATCAAACTCTCAAAAATTAATATAATGAATCTACAGAGGAGTTGAAGGATATACTAGACTTGCAAAAGCACTATGAACCAATTCAATGTAATTAAGATTTATGCAATTTTCACATGACTGTAGGATACAAATTCTGTTCAAGTTCTCATAGACTGTAAACTAGGAGATACTAGAACATATCCAAGGACATAAAACAAGGTGCAAAAATTTCATGATCTAAGCATATTGAAATCATACAGAGTCTGTTCTCTTATCACTGTGGAATTATGCTAGCAATCAATATCAAAAGATATTTGAAATTAACTGACCTATTTGCAAGTGCAGTGTGACATTTGCCAAGAGAGATCTTTGACTTAGCCATCAAAAGGCTCAATAAAGTAATAGGAATTTCTTAAAACATAGCATGTCTTGCTTAAATATTTTTCCTACCTTCCCACGGATGGCTTGAGAAAGCCCCTCATGTATTAACTTGCACTCTGCTAGGCACCAGAGAAGCAACATAAATACTGCAGAAACACCAGCTCCAAATCTGAAGATGTCTGCAGTCTCAAGGGAAGAGACAAATGGACAAACAGCAATTAAAAGGGGATGTGAAGTTTATGTAGTATGCATTGGGATCCATAGGATGCTAACTTAAGCTGGACCGGACAAGTGATGCCCAGCCTCTTGGGGAGGGTGGCAGCTGACTAAAACCAGAAGGACAATACTTGTGAGTGAGATGAGGGGTGAGTGAGGTGAGGAGAGTGGAACACGTGCAAGAGAAGGAAGTGTGCAAAGACCTGGCGTTAAAAAACGCTGGGCCCCCATCAGGAAATTGTGGGTCTAAGAAAAAGAAGAGCTGTATGTTGCAGAAAGGAAGAGAGTCATGTCTACACCTAATTATTTTCCAACTCACACATGAACTCTCCAGACAGCCCTCTTCCTCCTGGACTTCACTCTGAATGGCCATAAACATGAATGCCAGCCCCGCACTAGAATAAGGAGTTTAGTAATGTCTTTGAACCAAAGTAGTTGTTTGATTCCCATCCAGGAATACTGTCCTCATCACTCTCTCCTAAAGGATTCACAGATGAAAGCAATACACTCATGAAATGTGCGAGGCTCTTTACATAAGCTTCTTAAAAAAAAAAAATCATTCTTCTGATCCCATCTCACAATCTACTTAAAATACTTTCAAGATTTTGCTGTGAGGGAGCTCAGCACAAAGATGGAGCTACCATAATTCCAACAAGAATGTGGTTGTATGCATTCCGCTCAGAGACATTCTCTATAAAACTTTTTTTTTTTTTTTAAGGAATGGCTGGTTAGATTTTCATCTGTCTGTATTTAGCATGAGGAATATTCCTGGGCTTAAGAATAAATAATTTTTTCTTTGACATCATCACTCTTCATTCACTTCATCAGGCCCTTTTTTGGCAGTAGGAAGAGATCTTTCCTAACCTGGTCTTCGGGCTATAGAATAATGCCATGTTCAGATCACATGGAAACTCTGCCCATTACATGATCTATTACATGGGTCTAAGAAACAGGTGCTTCTATGCATCCATGCTGTGGGCTTTCTCTCCTGAGTCACTAAAAGAAGCCAGGACCCTCCAGAATAGGTCTTTACATAATCTTGATTTTCTCGCTAGAGATTTGTTCAATGTTCGAGAGGAAATCTATGACTTATCAGTAATGACATATGAAAATAAGCCCCAGTAACCATCCAAAATGCACCAGCTCTCATCTCTTTGCCACCTGGGAAATCATGCTATTTGTAAGCATAAATACAATGATGTTGTCATTTAAAAATGAAGGTGAAGCTATATATTAGAATTTCAGCAAAATCTGTGGATTTGGTAGCATTTGGGGTGTTTTGGCGGAGAAGGCAATGGAACTCCACTCCAGTGTTCTTGCCTGGAGAATCCCATGGACGGGGGAGCCTGGTGGGCTGCCGTCTATGGTGTCGCACAAGAGTCGGACATGAGCGAAGCGACTTAGCAGCAGCAGCAGCAGCAGCAGGGGTGTTTTGGAAATCAGTGCGTATTAGAGAACCATACATTAGTGGTTTGCATATTTTCCCAGTAGTGCAAATTTCTTCCATCCAGAGGGTACAGGTAGCATAAAAACGTCATACTTTATTTGACAGACATCCTCAATAGGCTTCATGTATTTTCTTCCAGGGTAGCAATCATCATGTGAAAATACAGATTAAATAGCTCATATTCAATATCTCAGCAAAATCCTACTTTTTAAAATGTGGGCAGATAAGGATGTCTTGTTCTCCTGTGCCAAGAGTATTTTCAGAATCAGATGCAGTATTAATGAAGTTACGTTTTAAACATTACAATGAAGGTTTAGAAGTGATTTTCAACAGATTTCAAAAATCACATTGGATTTAAACTGCTTGAACTCCTTTTGCTCATAAATCCCATCCCTACTGACTGCCTGTACTTGACATTATATTTATTGAATTTGATACCCCTACGATAATAAGTAGGTTTTACATACCCTTGGCTGCAGATAGAAAGGTCAGCAATAGTTGTTCTTTTGATGCCCAGTGCTGAAGATGGAGATATAGAAGACAGTTGCCCAAACTTCCCTAGGCTTTCAGCACATCAACACCAGATGTCTACTTAATATTTTGACTCTGACTTTTGGAAGTAAATCAGTAGAGCTGTCTTTGAAGTTAAGTCAGCAAATGATTATATTTTCACCTTGCATAGGAAGATGACCTACATAATGTAAAACAAAAAGCATTTATCGCACCGTAATGTAAAACAAAAAGCATTTATCTCACCGTAATGTGTGTATGCTTTTTTGGTTAAAAGTTGATTATATCACAATGCATCCAATATAACATATAAATGTGGTACAATGAATGAACTTGAGAGAAAATGGAAAGTTTAACCTCTTTTCAGAATCGAGGTAATTATATAAAATTTAAAGCCTGGGCAACAAATAAAGGGGCTGGCCTACCAGACAGTTTTACTTCTGGATCTTAAAATTCTTTATATGCTCATATGCTTACAGATGTGTATATATCCTTAAATTATTGAACGTGGAAAAAAAATCTTTGCATTCATCATGTAATAGTAGCTATATAGCATCATCTATATTAATGGTGTGTGAAGCCATAACCACTTTATGAATGTAATAATACAGGAAACCTAAAAACATGATTAGAGTCTTCAAACTCTAGCATGGTAAGTATATTTTTTATACACATAAAATTTTCCCTGGAACATTCTGCACTAAGATTGCATGGGCTAGAACTGCCAATTAAATTCTGTGCTTCCTTCTTTCTCTCCATTTCCATTGTAGATATAGTGGTATTTCAGAGATTTCTAACAAGGCAGTGTAAAAGTATGAGATAAATGCAAAGACAGGGAAATGCTGTTATTTAGCACTAGAAACAGATCCACACTGGAAGTATTTTCATGCCTGTAAATGTTTGTAGAGTCATTGAAATCTCTGCAGATGACGTATTGGAGTTTATTAAGGACAGTTATTTCACCCATGGTGAACTAAATGCAAAAATGTTTCTGTGAGCGACTTTACACTCTAATATTTCTAACTAATAGAATATTTCAGGTGTGTATGCTGCAGCTGTACATATGTGTGCACCTGGATTACTCCTGATGTTACACATTTTTAAAATTTGTAAATAACACAGACACTGCTTTCACCAGGTTCCATAAGCATCCCATAATGGGTCTCCATTACTACTCCGCACATTGTTGTGTAATTATTTATTTATCTGTCTGTTTCCTGCACTAGATTTTTTATCTTCCTGGGTAATAGGGTCAGATTCCACTCACCTTCACTTCCCTAGGTCATATCATATTGCCTGGCACACAGGAGTACCGCAGCAAATGTTCACTAACCAAATAAACAATTAACACATTTGGTATCCAGACTACTAAGAGGGCACAATATCCCGATGTTTTCATTATTCTAATGCATCATAGGAAATGCCATAACAAATACCATTTGTTCTAGTACTTTCCCTCTTTCAGTGACATTATAGTACAATTATTTTACAGGCCTCCAAATGAAATTTCATTTATCATAGAGGAAAAAATCAGAGACCAGTTGTTTGAATTTATCAACCCAGAATCTAATCTCAAAAGAACCTACTTCTCCAAATCTCAGTTGAAGCTTTTTAAGACAAGACAGGCTGGCTTAGTGTCTGGAAATTTAGTGTCTGTGAATCTCGGTTCCTGGACGGATGGAGACATTCATTTCCTTTGTGACTCCATCTATTCAATCAGATTTAAGAGCTGGGAGTTTGAAGAAAAAGCTGATAAGCAATTCCAATTATATTTGAAAAAAAAAAATTGTGTTCTAACAGCAAATAACATAGGAAATCTACTCCCATGTATCAATCTGTGGAGAATTCATTCAGAGACATTAGCCATTCAGGGATAAACAGAGTAGGTAAAGTCCAATGATAAAAGTGAAAAAGATAGCCAATTTAATAAATTTCCCCATTCTGAGGGAAAGCATTTCACTTTATTTTTCTCTAGCTCCTCATTGCCGAGGATGTTCTCCAAGAGTTTTCTGATGGGCTTTGTTCATAGGAGTTAACAGTTTAATTGAATATTTTAAATGGTCACAAGTTCTAATGGAAAGAGTATAAATACAGGATGGTTCTTGGCACATTGGTCCAGAGCAACAGGATTATCACTTTACTAATCCTGGAGGAGGGCATTGCAACCCATTCCAGTATGCTTGCCTGGAGAATCCCATGGACAGAGGAACCTAGTGGGCTACAGTCCATAGCGTCGCAGAGAGTTGGACATGACTCAAGCGACTTAGCACATTGTTACTAATGTTGACTAACTCTTAGGTGATTAATTCATTAAGAGATTCAAGAAATATCTCTGGCTTTTAAATATTTGCATTAGTCATCTATTCAGTGTATTTCTGACTGGTTTATTGTGTTTATCCAAATATATTTGTAGTACCAATAATAATAGTTAGCTGAAAGTGATCCTGACTAATTTATTTATTTTTCCAAATTGGTGGAAGCGATTCCCTGAAGCTCAAAAAGCAAATTTTCTTTCAATTATTCTCTCAGTAGTTTGTCATGCAAACTGAAATTCCCATAGTGTATGTCTCTCTTTAAACTCAGATGATATTTGTAACAATGGGTATGTTAAATTGGTGAGAGAATGCACTGAACTACTAACACCTAGAATTATAAGAATGTGACACAGGAGAAGGAAGGTTTAATGAGGAACAGAGCAGAAGGAGAGGTCAGAAAAGCACTATACTTGTAGTTGGAGAGAAAGAAGCCAAAAGGCCTGGAAAGAAATACTGGTTCAAGAGAATGACTCAGTTTGTGAAGACCAACTGTGTTTTTAAGTGTCTAGTTAAGTCCAGGCACCATACAATAAATATGGTTACTAAGTAACCTGTTCATACGCACATGTGGAACCTATAGCTTTGCAATTACACTGAACTGACCTTATCTACCATTGGAATCTCCCTCCTAATATCCCAGTTCTATATGTCTACATTCTTTTCTGTTCTTCTCTTACAAAATGATTGAGATTGCATCTCCTTATTCTCCTGTAACCATGTCTCTGTGTCTTCCAATTCACATTATTCCCCTGCTGCTGCTAAGTCACCCCAGTTGCGTTCGACTCTGTGCAACCCCATAGATGGCAGCCCACCAGGCTTCCCCGTCCCTGGGATTCCCCAGGTAAGGACACTGGAGTGGGTTGCCATTTCCTTCTCCAAAGCATGAAAGTGAAAAGTGAAAGTGAAAGCGTTCAGTTGTGTCCGACCCTCAGCGACCCCATGGACTGAAGCCTCCTCCGCCCATGGGATTTTCCAGGCAAGAGTACTCCACTTGTTTTTGTTGTTCAGTCGCTAATTCATGTCTGATTTTTTGTGGCCTCATGGATTGCGGCATGCCAGGCTCCTCTGTCCTCCACTGTCTCCTGGAGTTTGCTCAAATTCCTATCCATTGAGTCAGTGATGCTTTCTAATCATCTCATCCTCTGCCGCCCCCTTCTCCTTTTGCCTTCAATCTTCCAGCTGCCTCTACTCAAAGTCAGGCTTGGCACTTCCTGTTAGCTCGTTTCCCTGTCTTCAAGCTCTAGATACTCTGCCCCACAGATAACTTTCAGACCCTCTCTGAACTCACCCAGTCTATCCAACTGAATATCCTTCCATTCTCTGAAGCATACAAGTCAAGCAGTTTTCTCACTCTCTCTGTGACTCTCCTTTAAAACAAGTATGGCCTTGGGAAAGACCTTATCCTCCCTAAATTTAACCAGCTCCTCCCATGATGACCACTCACCTAATGTAAAAAGATTCAAGGAAAGCACCTGCATCAGCTGTCTTCCATGGGACCTGGTGCACACTCAATGCTCAGTAAACTCTCCTCTTTGCCCTTCATCCAGCCTTTGCGGTGCTTCCCATTCTGCCCTTGCTGTTCCTCATGAATTGTGTTCTTTCATCCTCCATTTTTCCAGATTCCTTTTATCTTCAGAAGTTGAAGGTGTGTATCCTCCATGAAACTGTCCCCAGATACTCAACAGATGTTACCACCTTCCACCTCTGGAACCATTCTGTACACAGAGTCAGTAACATACAATCCATCATCACTAATTCTCTAATTTCTGTGTTTGCTAAGCCAGTCTCTGTAGCCAAATTAGAGGTTCTCTATTTACTGGACCTTACATTTCTTCTAGAATCCATCCCAGTGTAGAATGTATAGGGCGTTCACCATGGTGTATCTGATTCATGAAGTGACCCATGACCTCTCAGACATTTTCATCTCAGCCTTTGCTGGAAAACCATCTGCAGAGAAGAACATGTCTAACCACTCCACCTAAAATAGCCCTTCCATCACACTGCACCCTTATTCTGCTCAAGATTTTCTTTATAGCACTTACCTCTACTTGGCTATATGTTAGCTATTTGTTATTTTATTTCTTTGCTGTCCACCCTGTTCCCATAAAAATACAAGTTTCATGAGATCAGGCACTTCATTTCAACATTTTTAATAACCCTAGGGACAAGAAGAATGCCTGGCACTTGATAGACATTGAAAAAGTGTCGAAAGGAGTGAATCCATTTAGAATCTAGTTTTCTGATTGACAATAAACAGTTATGATTTTGACTCAAATCCTAGTCCAAGTGAACAGGTTTAGGTTTTATATATCATTAAAATGAATAGATGGCTGTTATTAATAAACATGTATGTGGACAGCTTTACCAAAAAAGCCAGAATTCCCCAGCTGGACTGGAAGCTTTAATACATAGCTCTCTTCTTACTTTTCTGATGAAACACAGTACTTAGATATAAATGCCTTTCTATTAATCTTTTCTCTATCCACTGACTTAATGATAAACACTGCAAGGGGCTGTATAATGCTCATCAGTTATCAAAACGAGAAGTTTTGGGATTAGTGAACATTTGATGCAAGTGAAAATGGCTTTCCCATTCATCACTAATGACTCAAGCCCCATATTAGTGTGCATGGTTGTAGTTCTCTCATCTCCCAAGAAGCTAAGGTTTATAAAGTGTGCTTCTGAAAGAAATTACTTTATGTCAATGTTTAGTTACCGTTATTAATGAAAAATACTCATACAACTTTCTGAAATGTTCTGTGAACATTTTTATTAACTGTACATAAATCCAGAGAAACCATTCTCCATTGCTGCCACCTGTTCTTTAGTAAAACTCTCACTGTTTGCAGATGACATGATCCTCTACATGGAAAACCCTAAAGACTCCACCAGAAAATTACTAGAGCTAATCAATGAATATAGTAAAGTTGCAGGATATAAAATCAACACACAGAAATCCCTTGCATTCCTATACACGAATAATGAGAAAGTAGACAAAGAAATTTAGGAAACAATTCCATTCACCATTGCAACGAAAAGAATAAAATACTTAGGAATATATCTACCTAAAGAAACTAAAGACCTATATATAGAAAACTATAAAACACTGATGAAAGAAATCAAAGAGGACACTAATAGATGGAGAAATATACCATGTTCATGGATTGGAAAAATCAATATAGTGAAAATGAGTATACTACCCAAAGCAATTTACAAATTCAATGCAATCCCTATCAAGCTACCAGCCACATTTTTCACAGAACTAGAACAAATAATTTCAAGATTTGTATGGAAATACAAAAAACCTCACATTGCCAAAGCAATCTTGAGAAAGAAGAATGGAACTGGAGGAATCAACTTGCCTGACTTCAGGCTCTACTACAAAGCCACAGTCATCAAGACAGTATGGTACTGGCACAAAGACAGACATATAGATCAATGGAACAAAATAGAAAGCCCAGAGATAAATCCACACACATATGGACACCTTATCTTTGACAAAGGAGGCAAGAATATACAATGGAGTAAAGACAATCTCTTTAACAAGTGGTGCTGGGAAAACTGGTCAACCACTTGTAAAAGAATGAAACTAGATCACTTTCTAACACCGCACACAAAAATAAACTCAAAATGGATTAAAGATCTAAATGTAAGATCAGAAACTATAAAACTCCTAGAGGAGAACATAGGCAAAACACTCTCAGACATAAATCACAGCAGGATCCTCTATGATCCACCTCCCAGAATTCTGGAAATAAAAGCAAAAATAAACAAATGGGATCTAATTAAAATTAAAAGCTTCTGCACAACAAAGGAAAATATAAGCAAGGTGAAAAGACAGCCTTCTGAATGGGAGAAAATAATAGCAAATGAAGCAACTGACAAACAACTAATCTCAAAAATATACAAGCAACTTATGCAGCTCAATTCCAGAAAAATAAACGACCCAATCAAAAAATGGGCCAAAGAACTAAATAGACATTTCTCCAAAGAAGACATACGGATGGCTAACAAACACATGAAAAGATGCTCAACATCACTCATTATTAGAGAAATGCAAATCAAAACCACAATGAGGTACCACTTCACACCAGTCAGAATGGCTGTGATCCAAAAATCTGCAAGCAATAAATGCTGGAGAGGGTGTGGAGAAAAGGGAACCCTCCTACACTGTTGGTGGGAATGCAAACTAGTACAGCCACTATGGAGAACAGTGTGGAGATTCCTTAAAAAATTGCAAATAGAACTACCTTATGACCCAGCAATCCCACTGCTGGGCATACACACCAAGGAAACCAGAATGGAAAGAGACACATGTACCCCAATGTTCATCGCAGCACTGTTTATAATAGCCAGGACATGGAAACAACCTAGATGTCCATCAGCAGATGAATGGATAAGAAAGCTGTGGTACATATACACAATGGAGTATTACTCAGCGGTTAAAAAGAATTCATTTGAATCAGTTCTGATGAGATGGATGAAACTGGAGCCGATTATACAGAGTGAAGTAAGCCAGAAAGAAAAACACCAATACAGTATACTAACACATATATATGGAATTTAGGAAGATGGCAATGACGACCCTGTATGCAAGACAGGAAAAAAGACACGGATGTGTATAACGGACTTTTGGACTCAGAGGGAGAGGGAGAGGGTGGGATGATTTGGGAGAATGGCATTCTAACATGTATACTATCATGTAAGAATTGAATCGCCAGTCTATGTCTGACGCAGGATACAGCATGCTTGGGGCTGGTGCATGGGGATGACCCAGAGAGAGGTTATGGAGAGGGAGATGGGAGGGGGGTTCATGTTTGGGAACGCATGTAAGAATTAAAGATCTTAAAATTTTAAAAAATTAAAAAATAAAAAAATAAAATTTTAAAAAATAAATAAATAAATAAATAAATAAGAGTAGAAACTAATCTATCCAAGTTGAAAGAAAGATTTTAAAGGCAGGCAAAGACAAATGAATATACTGAAGCAAAATTCTCCTGTGCTTCTTCTGATTTGAAAAGAAAAATACCTGTAGAAAGATAACATTATACATCTTTTGGTGATGTTAATCTTTACCATTTTATTTGACATTTTAACTAAATACCTAATGGACAGAACAATAAATCTATAAATTGCAAATCTTTATAATTCCAGGCAAAGAATGATAATATGTTAGAGCAGAATTAGAAATGTGGTATTAGAAAAATTATACAAAGGTTATTTTTAATAAAGTATTTCATTAAAATTCAAAAAAAAAAAAAGAAATTTTTTATCCAAGGCTAAGTCTTGAGTCATAATGAGAAAACCTGCTGAGTCAGAATTATTTCTCTGTGGGCTTCTCCCATACTACACAGAAAATTCACTTTTCTACATAATAAAGTAGTGTATGCTGCTGCTGCTGCTGCTGCTAAGTCGCTTCAGTCATGTCTGACTCTGTGAGACCCCATGGACGGCAGCTCACCAGGCTCCCCCATCCTTGGGATTCTCCAGGCAAGAACACTGGAGTGGGTTGCCAGTTCCTTCTCTAATGCATGAAAGTGAGAAATGAAAGTGAAGTCGCTCGGTCGTGTCCGACTCTTCGCGACTCCATGGACTGCAGCCTACCAGACTTCTCCGTCCATGGGATTTTCCAGGCAAGAGTACTGGAGTGATATATGCTATATAAAAATTATACCATATATATTTTCTGTGTGTGTGTGTGTGTTAAGTCACTTCAGTCATGTCTGACTCTTTGTGACCCCGTGGACTGTAGCTTGCCAGGCTCCTCTGTCCATTGAATTCTCCAGGCAAGAATACTGGAGTGGGTTGCCATGTCCTACTGCAGAGGATCTTCTTGACCTAGGGGTCAAATCCAGGTTTTCTGCATCTCCTGCATTGGCAGGCAGGTTCTTTACCACTAAGGCCACCTGGGCATAAAAATTATATCATGTGTATTTTATGTGTATATTATAAATTGAGAAAGGAGGAAATTGACATATGAATAGTTTTACTTAGGCAAGATTCATGATATAAATCAATTGATATTCATATGGTCCATTATCTGTAACAATATGAATTCATACCCTCAGATCAGCGAATTATCAAACTCAGTTAGTGCAAATGAATTCAAATATGAGTTAAAGTATTTTATATCAAAGACTGTTTGCGATGAAGAAGCTAAATACTCTCAGAGCTTCTCTCAACAACGTATAAAGTTGTGAAGTGAAAGTGAAAGTTGCTCAGTCGTGTCTGACTCATTGTGACCCATGGACTATTCTGGAATTCTCCAGGCCAGAATACTGGAGTTGGGTAGCCTTTCCCTTCTTCAGAGGATCTTCCCAACCCAGGGATTGAACCTGGGTATCCTGCACTGCAGGCGGATTCTTTACCAGCTAAGCCATCAGAGAAGTCCAAGTATACTGGAGTGGGTAGACCGTCCCTTCTCCATGGATCTTCCCTACCCAGGGATCAAACCAGGGTCTCCTTCATTGCAGGTGGATATAAGGGTTGGTTGGTTTTAAATGTCATGATTTGAAAGGGAATTGAAATCCTCTTATCCAGGCCTTGGAAGTGTTATTATCCCTGCTTAAGTTAATAAAGTTGACGTCCAGAGAGTTTGATTGACTTGCCCAAGATTATAAAGCTGATTTGGTAGCGAAAGAAGAGGCAGAACTTGTGTATAGTGCTTTTTGTACTATGCTGAGTCACCAGAAGATGCTGTGCTTATGTTGAAGCTCAGTCTTGGAGGATGGGTAGCACAGTATTGGGCATAGAAGCTAGAAGTTTCAGGGCATCATGAGACAGTGAGGAGAATGGTTTGGCTGCAAGTGAAGTGAGAGTTAATGTCAAGGATAAACTATATGATGGATTTATACTTTATCTGATAAGCGATGGTACAATTTTAGAGTTTTTGTTTGTTTGGATTTCTGGGAGTAAGGGGAGTTCGGGTTTGCTTTTGCATAGGAAAATGATATGTTTAGATGACTAAAGTAGCATGGAGGTTCATGTTGAATAGAACAGGATATACAGCCAGAAGCCAGGAGATGAGTTAGGATGCTATCTACAATGGTCTTGTTTATAATAAGGGCCTTCTACCAAGAATAGTATTTTACATTTTATGACCTTATGCTTTTCAAGCAATTCAAACACTTTTCACAAATATTATCACATTTATCTTTACAAGACTGTGAAGAAGGCAGGGGCGATTATAGTCATTGCATACAGTAGTGAGACCAGCAGCCTATAGGCAATACATTGTTCTCACTGCTAATATATTGTTGAACTGAGTGAAGTTCTTAGCAAATGTCTGAAAATCCAATGCCCTTTCCACTGTATATCTTGTTCTCTGTTTCTTTAACTGTTTATGTACTTAAAACACAGATACAATTTTCCTTAGTAAGTTATTGGTGATAATAATCCTCCTTTTCTTCTATGAATGTACTGAATATTTACTTTTTTTCTTATTGCTTTTGGTTTTTGTTTGTAGGTTAGAGATTCAACTAGAATGGTTTCTGCTCCCATAATTTTTTTAAGAATACTTTATCCATTTAATCTAGCCACTTACTCACATTTTTAGTGAAAAAGCTTCAGGAAAGAGAAGTAAATAAAGATGCTCAGACTGCCATGCCGCCAGCAGCATTTGTGAAGCACTTATCTTCCGGCTCTCTTTCGAGGGCTAGGACAGGTGATGGAGTGACCGGTGGACAGGTGAAATGGAGTCACCACCGCAAGGGGAGGGGCAGAAAGCCCGCAGCCAAGATGAGCGTGCACCAGGGGAATGAAACACCGGCCTAAGCTTCCTGGTATTGTGTTCCTGGGAGACACCATCACAAGAGTTCATGGAAAGTGGGTCACATTCAAATATGTTTTCTTCATGGTTAAGAAAAAATAATCTATAAATATGCAAATGGCTCTTTAGGTGAACCTGGGCCTTATATGGAATTGAAATGGACTGGAAGAGAAACACTGACAAATTCTACCATGTGTAAAATAGGTAGCTAGTGGGAAGCTGCTGTATAGCACAAGGATCTCAGCTCGGTGCTCTGTGATGGCCCGCAGAGGGGTGGAATGGGCTTAGTGATGGGAGGGAAGTCCAAGATGGAGAAGATATACATATACCAATAGCTGAGTCACTTTATTGTATAACACTATAAAGCAATTATACCCCAATTTTTAAAAAATATGGGTGATAGAAATGACTTAGTGAATAGAATATGAGACACCAAGAGTGGAAGTCCTTGTCTGAATCATTCACCAGCTCCCTACACAGTCTTTGTGATCTGGATTTCTATTTCCAGTTAAATATGGTAGGACCATTGACCTTCTGTCTTAACAGACATGATTCATTATACATGAGATAACTCTATCTTTTAGTACTTACTGTACAAAAGGTAACAAAAATCACTAGTAAACCAGAGACTTTATTTTAGCAATCTTTAAAGAAAACTTTTTCAGGTTAAACTAAGCATAAGAAGTTTATCTGAGAACTCTTTTTACTAAGAAGCAATTTTTCTCGTAAAAGAATCTGAATAAAAGTAAGAACATGTGTTTTCACTTGATGGACTATCTTACTGCTGCTGCTAAGTCGCTTCAGTTGTGTCCAACTCTGCGACCCCATGGACTCCAGCCTACCAGGCTCCCCCGTCGATGGGATTTTCCAGGCAAGAATACTGAGTGGGTTGCCATTGCCTTCTCCAAGGGACTATCTTACTAGTGGTTCAAAAATAAGGTTGTAATTACCCTGCCTTCAAAACAGGTAAGGTTAGTTTTCTCAGAGAGCCTACTGTACAGTGAACCATGGTGGAATATTAGAAAACCTTTTAATTATTAATTAACCAGAGAAAGAGATGAAATTTGGTCAGGGAAAATGTCTCAGTAGTGCCTTCTAGAAAATTATGAAGAAAGCCCAACCCTACCTTATTACATGAGTCATGGCTTGAAGTGGGGTGTTTGAAGGCATTCATACATGCTCCGTCTTAGGGAAAGTAGATGAATGAGCAGATCTAAGAAATTCTGCTTTTCATATTTGGGAATATGCCAAGAACTAGGGCAGAGGCCTGCAAGCTATTGTAAGTGTCAAAGCATATGTGATCTGGGAAACAAACCAGAGCCAAGTCATGTAAAACAAGGCCAGGATGATTAAATCACCTCCAAGGTATAAAATATAAGCCAGACCTCAGAAACAGAAGCACATCAGAACCTTGAAGCCAACTTTCAAAGTGGAGAAGCAAAACAAGACCAAGCCAATTCAGGTATCATTGTTTGAGCAACTTCTTGAAACAAAAAGGCAAAAACTGATGTTTATTAAGAACCCAACATGTGCCAGGCACTGTAACTTTCCTTCCAGAATCACATCAAGTCTGGGCAGCAGTCATAAAAGGTTGTTGATATAGATAATGAGGGCACAGGGGAGATTTAGTAAACTGCTAAAGGTCTCTTAGCTAATAAACCATAAAATCAGAGCCGTGTGACTTCAGAGCTGGTAATTCTTGACTACTACCTGGTGCCCTGCACTCGGGAGAAAAAGAAATGAATGAGACATGCCCATACTTCTGTATGAAATTATGTAACACCTCTATGGTCTTCTTTGGCTAAACTTGCTTTGGGGTCTAGTGCAGCCTGGGAACTTGGATTGGCGATCTGAGAGCCTGGCAAATTCATCTGCATCCCTTGGAGAAACAGCGCACAGCAGTGATTCCTATGTGGGCATGGATACCAGCCCACTGAACTCTGTATAGTACAGGGGTCTCCATTATTCTTTAAACCTTTTGCACCCCTTGCTAAGAGCATTTTGCTAATACTGGCAGACCTCTAATATGAGCCCTAGGTGATGTTTATGAATTTTGTGACATCTTCCACTGCATTAAGTCCAGTTTCATAACATTTAAAAATCTGATTGAGATTAACATATACACACTACTATATATAAAAGAGATGATCAATAAGGGCCTATAGTATAGCACAGGAAACTCTACTCAATACTCTGTAATAACTTACATGGGAAAGGAATCTGAAAAAGAATAGAAGTGTGTGTGTGTGTGTGTGTGTGTGTGTGTGTGTGTGTGTGTATGTATTTAGTTGCTCAGTCATATCCAATTCTTGGCAACCCCATGGACTATAGCTCCATGCTCCTCTGTCCATGGGATTTCCCAGGCAGGAATACTGGAGTGTGTTGCCATGCCCTTCTCCAGGGAATCTTCCCTACTCAGGAGTTGAACCCACATCTCTTGCAGCTCCTGCATTGCAGGTGGATTCTTTACCATTGAATCACTAGGGGAGCTGTATAAATCAACTCTTCTCCAATGTAAAATAAATTTTTTAAAGAAAAACATCACAGCTAAACAAAAAGAAATCTGAACACCAGTAGAGCTCTGAAGAGCCTGCATTCCCAAGCTAGAAGCTATGATCATATTAATAGTACTTTCTGGCTGACAACCTCCCCAAGGATGTAGGAGCCCATTCCATCTGATTCCCTAGGGCTGGAAGCTAGACAGCCATAGAGTTATGTGAAGTCTTCACAGCCACATTCACTGGCATCTCTCTCTTCTGTACCGTCATTGGAAGTCTTTGACTGGACTCTGGATTTCCTTGGTGGAGGCTATGACCTAATCCATCTCTCTCAGGCTGATTAATCCGGTCACTATGCAGAGTCTGCAGAAGGCTAGGTGATTATTTCCACATCTTCTCACCCCTGAGCTTCAAGAGCACAGTCATTAGCATACAGCAGCTCCTGGATTACTGTACAAAGGACTTTTCATCATGTTCTAAATCAATTGAGTTGGAAGAGTTCCTTTGAGAAACTTCATGATGCCGACTTCCATGTCCTTTATTAAGTACCCAGCTCAGCTGCACAAAATCAATTAAGCCTGAACCTGTTATGCTTCCAGGTCTTTATTCCACTGGCAAGGGAGAATATACCAGATAAACTCATCAATTCTGACAAAATCAATTATATATCAGGTAAAGAACTTTAATATATCCGTGACCCCAGGACAGTTAAAAGTGTTTAATACATCATCAAGTCTCAGACTACTGGGATCATTATTTCATAAAGCCAATGAATGGAGATATCTTGACTTTGGCCCTCATATTTCCAACATTCTGCTTAACTCTGTTAGAGTCTAGAATTGGAATTCCAGGAAGACAACATCAATGTCATGCAAATAAGAAATTCCAAGTGATTCAGGCCAGTTTTTTGTTTGGCTGCTGCTAATGGAGAGATGCCATAGTAGCCACCAAAGTTAAAAATCCTCCATTTCTTCTTAAAAATTCCTGTGAATTCCCCTAAAGCTTAACTTATTGATGGAAAGTATGTGCAATGATGATTATTATTCCTTATAGTTATTTTATTGGCATTTTGTGAGCACATTCAGGCTCTGAATTACATACAATCAATTCTCTTTACTCATTGTGGTTATATTATATAAAGTCACCATGAATGCGAGCACTGAATTATCAAATACTGAACCAAGGCTCCTAAAGGAAATACAGGGTTAGATTCCTATGAGCCTCTGGTCACATCTTCATCAACCAATCAATACATAACTTTGTTTTATGTGAGTTTCTCCTTAAAGAAACCTTATTATATATTATTACAGACACCTTAATATATATTATTAATTCATTAATATTAACATCATAGCCAACAACTCTATAACTTATGCCTGAAGTGAAGCTGGTCTAACACACACATTTTCCCCATAAGGCATATCCCAGCATAGATCTCAGAAATACCAGAGCATCTCAGCTCAACACTTGGGATGCATTTTAAAGAGTGAAGTCATCAACAAAACGACAAACATATAAAAAATGTAGCAATAAATAGGCTGTAAAACAGACACTAGTTTAGAGCATGAGAGCATAAACTCTTAAGAAGGCACGCTTCATCTTGTTCAGCCTCTGCTGAGAATGTGAGCATAGAAGAACTTAAATTTGTCACAGCTCTATGCATGCACACGTCCAGTGAGCTGGGTATTACAAATTTATTACAAATAAATAAATACAAATAAATTTCAACAAGTGGGTGAATTTGCAAATACAGAATCTACAAATAATGAAGATCAACTGTATTTAGCAAGCATTATTTATTTATCATTTCAGCTTCACAAGATGAGAATGGAGTTGAGGTGATCATTTTATGGATACGGAAATGTAAACTAGGATGGGGTTGTGTGAGTGAGGAAATTAGCCAAGGCCACACAGTTCCTAGGGTTTTCCCCTGTGGCTCAGATGGTAAAGAATCTGCCTGCAATGCAGAAACCCGGTTTGATCCCAGGTTGGGACGCTGGAGAAGGAAATGACAACACACTCCAGTATTCTTGCCTGGAGAATTCCATGCACAGAGAAGCTGGCAGGCTATAGTCAGTCCTTGGAGTCGCAAAGAGTCAGACACAACTGAGTGACTGACACTTTTACTTTCACTTCACACAGTTCCAATGGACAAGAACAAAGATTAAGACCATAGCTTAGATTTAAAGATATTAAAATTTAAAAAATAAAAAAATAATAAAAAATAATTCTCAAAAAAAAATTAAAAAAAATAAAAAACTAAAAAAAAAAAAAAGACCATAGCTGTCTGACTCTATAACCTATTTATCACACAATGGCTCCATCATCCCTCACCTGCCAATATACTGTAATGTTTGAAATTATCAGATCATGCAGTGTCATATCTGGAAAGTTAGAATTATTCCTGGCTCTTACAGGACCTCAAAATAGAAAGTGAAGTTCAACTTCTATTGCTTTGGTAGACTGCATTCTGGGGACCTCATACTCTGTCATAAAAGGTCACTAGGACCCAAAATGTTTGTATCATTTCGTCAAGGTGAAGCTGAATCCAATTTATATGATGCTATGAAAAACTGGAAAAGAAAACAAGAGAAAGGCCTCACCAAAGACAGTTTTTTGGTTTGGTTTGGTTTGATTGGGAAGGTAGTTGTATCATCTATTTCCCAGTTTATAAAAGTGGTAAAATGGAAAGAGCAACATTCAAGCTAGGAAAGCCACTGCAGTTCTACTTGCATTCTTGCCATTTCTGTGCCAGGGTAAACAGTGTACTTGAAAATTTAGGCCTCTTGCTGAAACAGAAACAGCTGAAAGAGTCTGATGTTGGTGATATCCCTCTTCTGAAGTGCAGGTGGCCTATGCCATTTATTAACCTGGTGGCTCAGATGGTAAAGATCTGCTTACAATATGGGAGACCCGGGTTTGATCCCTGGGTCGGGAAGATCCCGTGGAGAAGGGAATGGCAACCCACTCCAGTATTCTTGCCTAAGGAATTCCATGGGCAGAGAAGCCTGACAGGCTACAGTCCATGGGATCACAGAAATTTGCACACAACTGAGCAACTAACGCGACTAACCTAATTGCAATTTTGTGAATCAACCAATAGAATTCTTCAAAATTATAGGAAAGGTCATATTCTTTAAATTCATTTTTGGATAACAGATCAGGCAGATGATTTGTGGTGTTCTGAAAAGAACCACACAAAAAAGTTTGCATCTGAATTATAATTAGATGTAGCCAGTCTGAGTCGGCAAGCAATTAATTCTGTTACTTAGACCTCTGGAGTCAGTGATCCATGAATTGACATTCACTAGGTGGTTGTTTAAATCGAATCTTTGCAACTCCAAACAGTACTTATTCATTCAAATTGGAAAGATGATGATAACCAGGAGATATGGGTGTCTGGGTTTATCAGTTTCAACTTGGTTTATGGAGCCTCTTAAATGAAAGGAGAACATAAGAGTCATAACCCCTTTTAATTTCATTTCTCACTATGGTAACTGGCAAGGAAAATAACCACAAAACCAGAGATCAAATTATGTGTGTGTGTGTGTTAAAGGCATCTTAAGCATATATTTTTAATTTTAAGTAGTTCTAAAGAATGAACACTTGCATACAGGATTCAGGAGTTATTTAAATTTATTTCCCTTAATGACCTGATGGCAGAAGTTGTAAAACGAGGCCATCTGGATGTGATCAGCATACCCAGTCCTGGAGAGAACTCACTGAGCATTCCATGTTCACACAGAGTTCCTGTGAAGTTTCAGATGATGCTAGCACAGGCCAAATTACAAGAAAATTGGCTCTGAAATTTCATTGAACGCATTTGAAAAGGCAATATTTCGATTAAATATGAAAGAGAGTCCTGTGGCTGTGGGAAATACCTAGGACAGTAAATGCAGCCATGGGATGCTGCCCTCCTCACGGTGCTGCTTATTTAGCTTGGTGCCCGGTTTATGTCAGGGCATCATTCAACTTTACAAGGACACCAGACTCAGCCACATTGCTTGAAGATGCTACTTTTTTTTATTTCTGAAAAATGAGAACAGCTGAAGCCTTCCATGCTATTTATGCCGTGCATAGGGTAATTGTACAGCTTTAACAGGGTAGAGATGGGAGAGCAATAAAGCTGGATAAACAAATGATATTGCAGCTTAGATAAGTCTCCAAGAGTCTGAACGCTTAATCAGATAGCCTGAAACAAACGTGTCTGCCTATCTGAGTATCAGCAAAGAAAAGTCTGTTACAGAAATTACTGGCACCTCATGTTTCTTCTATTAGCCCAGCAGTACCACAAAGCCGTATACATATAAAGATGAAGTATTGCATATAAAGTTTAAATGTGGTTTGGTTCAAACTGATACGCCATGAGAAAAAGATGTAGAAATGTTTTCTCCAGTGGCAATGCCATTTCTTGTCACTTCTTTTTTTTTTTTTTAATTGGAGGATCATTGCTTTACAGTGTTGTGGTGGTCTCTGCTGTACATCAACTCGAATAGGTCATAACTTTATATATATATATATATATATATATATATATCAATCTCCCCTCCCTCTTGAGCCTCCCTCTCCTGCCATTCCACCCCTCTAAGTTCTCGTAGAGTGCCAGGCTGGGCTCTCTGTACTATAGACCAGCGTCCTGCTGGTTATCTTTTACACATGATGGTGTATAGATGTCAATGCTACTTTCTCAATTTGACCCACCCTTTCCTTCCCCTACTGTGTTCACCAGCCCATTCTCTACCTCTGCGTCAACTCTATTCCAACAAAATTTTAAAAAATATTAAAATAAAATCTTCAAAAATATAAACAAAACCTGGGTAGGTGAGCAACCTCCACCCCAAGATGACTGCTGATAATTCATGCTCTTCTGCATTCCCCTTCACCAATGGATGGGAGCTGGGAGCTGGCCCTGTGTAACTGACAGAGTATAAATGCTGTGTGGCTTCTGCAGGTAGACCATCACGGGCACTGCAGCTTCTGCCTTGTCTGCTGGATCTCTCTTTCTAGGGAAGCAGGCTACCAGGACTGTAGGACACCCAAGAAGCCTCATGGATTGACTCCCAGACAACAACAGATGGAACCAACCTGGCAGTCTTAAGCGTGAACCACTTTAGAAGTGGCCCCTCCAGTCCTGGTCAGCCAGCTGACATCTAACTTGAACTGAATAAGATACTGCAACAGACAAGTGCCCAGTCAAGTTCCTTCCAAATTCCTAAACAGAAACAATGAGAGGTAACAAATGGTTCAGTTCCACTCAGTCTGACTGTGACTTGTTGTTCAGCACTACTTAGCCATATAGTTGATAAGTAAATTGTGGTTCATCCATATCATGGAATATCCTATAGCATATAAAGATGATGTATCTCTACATATATTTGCAGTTATTTGCAACTATTGCTGGTTATTTTTGAAAAACAAACTGCCAGATAGCATGCATTGTACGATCTTACATGTAGTTTTCTTAGATTACTTTTTCATGGATAAAGAAAAATCCTAAAGGATATTCACCAAAATATAAACAGGAAATATCTATAATGGTAATAGATTTTCATTTTATTCTTTATAAGTTTGTAGTTTCTACATTTTTATCAATAAACTGGCACCAACTTTATAATAAAAAACAGATGAAATCAATTTTAATATAATATTTTACTTAGCTCAGCATATCCAAAATGTTACTATTTCAGCATGTAATTGATATTAAATTATGATTGATAAATTTTTGATGAACTATTCAAAATCTAGTGTGTATTTTACACTTTCACGACACTTTAATTCAGACTAACCACATCCCAGTTGGCACTAGTGATAAAGAACCTACCTGCCAATGCAGGAGACATGAGACGCAGGTCCACCCCCTGGGTCAGGATGATCCCCTAGCAAAGGTCATAACAGCCCACTCTAGTATTCTTGCCTGGAGAATCCCATGGACAGAGGAGCCTGGTAGGCTACAGTCCCTGGGGTTGCACAGAGTCGGACATAACTGAAGCGACTTAGCTTGCACTCCACCACATTTCATGTGAGCAGTCAACACATGTGGCTAGTGGCTGACATGCCGGCCAGCACAGCTCTAGAGATGAAGGATCCATGAAGAGTTTGTGGGGGAAAGAGTCATGAGATGAGGGGGAACTTCAGATTAGTCATATTCTTTTTTTATTTTTTGTGCCTTAAATTATTTTATTTTTTTCCATTGGAGTATAATTGCTTTGCAGTGTGATAGTTTTTGCTGTACCACAATTTAATCAGCTCTAAGTATACAAATATCCCCTCCCTCTTAAGCCTCCCTCCCATCCCTCTAGGTCATCACAGGGCACCCAAGGAATGAAAGTGAGTCATTTGTAGTGGTGTAGATGGACCTTGAGCCTGTCATACTGAGTGAAGTAAGTAAGAAGGAGGAAAACAATTATCGTATATTAACGCATATATACGGAATCTAGAAAAATGATACAGATGAGCCAATTTGCAGGGCAGGAATAGACACAAGCATAGAGAATGGACACATGGACCCAGTGGGGGAAGGCCGGGGTGGGACGAACTGGGAGACGGCCCCATAAACTGTAGCCCACCAGGCTCCTCCATCCCTGGAATTTTCTAGAAAAGAATACTGGAGCAGGTTGCCATTTCCTACTCCAGGGAATCTTCCCAACCCAGGAATCTAACCCAAGTCTCTTACGTCTCCCGCACTGGCAGGTGGGTTCTTTACCAGTTTTGCCATGGAAGGCAAAGTTGGGACAAGTTGGAAGAGTAGCAAGTTAGCTATATTCTTACATGAGATAGATAGGGAGAGATTGGGAAGGGAGAAAACATTCCAATAATGTGTAAAAGTTGAGGAAATTCTGCCCTACAAAGGTAAATAGAAAAGGGGGTAAAGGAACTACAGAGAAAGCTGATATTTACTGATGCTTCTTCTATATACAGTATCTTTATTCTCAAGACCATGTGGATAGAATTAGGTAACAGGGGAGACATTTTCTCTAATGTTGTCAGGCATACCACCCAAAGAGAGAAAGCCACACAGCTTTGAGTGAAAAGATCTTTGAGTCGAAAGACAGTCAAATTACATGGATAAGTATATAGAAAAAAAGAAAAGTTTTTCAGTAAAGGCTTCTTCCTAGGAATTTTTACCTCTCTCCAATTTCTAGAGCTAAACACAGAAAGGTATTTATAATAAAACAGAAATGTCTTAAACTTTCTTTAGTACTGACAACAGAAAATACAGAATTCTATTTCATTGAAATTTGTAAACTGAGGGGGAAAAAAGACTTTTAAAAGTAGAGCAGAGAAGGGACTTCACCACTGGATTTGCCTTGGAATCAAAAATTTAAATGTGTCTCAGAACGCATTTTTTCACTAGGGAAATATTTCCACATGAGTCGTTGAGAAATTGTCGTTCTAGCTACAATGCTTCATATATATACCTTTTAAAAAATTTATTTTTAACTGAAGGATAATTACTTTATGATATTGTGTTGGCTTCTGCCATGCAACAACGTGAATCAGCCTTAAGTATACATCTGTCCCCTCTCTCTTGAACCTCTTCCCCAAACTCCACACCATCCCACCCTTCTAGGTTGTCACAGAGCACCGCACTGAATTCCCTGTGTTACATAGCAACTTCCCTTTAGCTATCTATTTTACATATGGTAATATATATGTTTCAGTCTTGTCCTTAGCCAGGCTCCCAGGTATAAACCAGTGTATTTGAGAGAAACTTAGTTTTAGAGCCTTTTACATCCATTATCATGTGTGATTTCCCCCCTATTAATTCCTGTGACATAGCATTGTTATCTACATCTTTCATATGAGGAAACTGAAACTCTTTGAGAGTAGTAAGTTGTCCTAAATTGCAGAGCTTAGAGGCCAGGTCAGAAATAAAAATCCAAGGCATTTGTATCCAAGTCTTAATACTTTGCCAGTACTCACCAGAGCAGATGAGACTTTCCAATAAATTGAGAATTAACCATGTCTTTACTCACCGTGTTGTGTTTAGTCACTCAATCGTGTCTGACTCTTTGCAACTCCTTGGAATGCAGCCTGCCAGGCTCCTCTGTCCATGGGAATTCTCCAGGCAAGAATACTGGAGTGGATTGCCATGCCTTCCTCCAGGAGATCTTCCCAACCCAGGGATCGAACCCAGGTATCCCGCATTGCAGACAGATTCTTTACCATCTGAGCCACCAGGGAAGACAGCCACGCTGTCTTTACTTACAGCGTCTACAATTCAAGAGACCTGGGTTTGATCACTAGGTCAGGAAGATACCCCTGGAGAAGGGAATGGCAACGCACTCCAGTATTCTTGCCTGAAGAATCCCATGGACAGAGGAGCCTGACAAGCTGCAGTCTATGGGGTCACAAAGAATGTGACACGACTAAGGGATTAACACTCTCACTTTACTTACAGCCAAACAGAATGTTTACTAGCCCTTGAGAGTAGACACCAGGCATCCTAGAAAATAGAAATTTTTAAATGCTAGGCATTGAGATGAACAAGTGTGAGTGCATATGAGGAAAAAAGAGAAGATAATTGATTATTTCATTTGCCTCAAAACCTGGCTGCTACAGCAATGAGCCTGTAATATCTCAGGATGGTAGAATAATACTAATCATAATATTCTGTCACTAGTAAGATGTTAAGGAATAATAGAAATTTTTTAAATGTCATATAAAAATAGCAGTATTTTAAAGCAAAAGGGATCATAAAGTAATGTTTATGGAACTTTCTATTAATAACAATATGTTTAATACATTTTACATTTTCTGTAGTGAAATATTTTCTGTAAAATGTTTTCAGTTACGTATGAATGAGACAATATAAAGCCATAAACTGGGGGAAAAATGTAGTTCCCGTAGTAATTCCCTTGACAAATATATTCTGAATACTTATGCTCTTAGCACAGTACCCAGCACATAGTAAGTGCTCAGACTTATGTAATCACATTAACATTTTGAATAAAGGAAATGTCAAATTAAGAACATATGTGAAAGTATTTGAGGACAATCAAACAATAAATAGAGGCACTGTTAAAATGAAACAAGTTGTTTAATGAGTATCAGTTTTCAGATTTGCAAAGTTAAAAATTTTCTGGAGATCAGTCTCACAACAATGTGAATATACGTAACACTACTGAGCTTTCCACCTAAAAATAGTTAAGATGGTGAATTTTATGAAATGAAATTTTTATCATAATTTTTAAAATGAGGCAACATGGTTGGGGAAAATTGCCAGGAAATCAGTTATAGGTCATGTCATTAACACATTATCAGTTTTCCTTTCCCCCAATAGCTGCCATGTTTGATCTGGATTCCATCACTCTCTTCTTCCACAGGCATTTTAATTTGAGACAATCAGTGCTCCCAGACATATTGATTGCTACAACCTTTCTATCTGCAGCCATTAAAAATACTAAAAGAAAATAGTCACCGTTCTGTAAATAACAAAACCACCTTAGAAAACTGTCCTCATTCAAAAAAAAAAAAACACTGCTAATATCAGCAGCAATGAAAAGTATTGACATAAGATCTCAGGCTCTGAGTGAAAGGTACATGGAAATAATGAAAATCAGACAAGCTGTCCATTAAGAAATTTCATATGGAAATTCTTCAATGTCATTTAATTCTACTTGTAGTTGCTTTCATGAGATTTTTGTTTCATAGCTTTATTGCTATATAATACTGAACAGTTAAATATAAAGTGAGAAAGAGTCTGATGTTTCACCTATAGGAAGTCAAGCATCTGGACATTTCAGAAATAAATCACTGATTAACTAATACTGGACTCTGCAGACCCATCCTGAGTGCATGTGTTCCTTTCTTTAGTCTGATAACCTAGAGGATTGTAAAATGAGGTATGCAGAGGAGAGAAAGGTGTACAGTGTTAGATACAGAGTTTTTTCAATATCAATCAATTTTTCTTTAGTTTCAATATAATGCATTCCTTTTGTAGTCAACAGAGCTCCTGTAAGGTAGACTGCAAGCAGGAGCACGCAGGTGACTCAGCTCATTAGGAATCTTTTGATTCTCCCTTAAATAGGTCTATTTACACCACAGTTTGACTTCATATTGGTCTCGTTTAGTTTGTTGGATTGTTTCTTTCTTTAGTGTGTGCAGGTGAGCCTGAGGAGCTTATAAATGATTTTCTGAGCATTTGTAAAGGTGGGAGCTTCAACTTTAGTGTGCTTTAGTATGATTTTCTAAAAGGCAGGTATTTCATCTTGCTGAAATGTTTTGATGCATATTTTTGATTAAATGAAAAAGCTAACTATTTGACAGGACAATAACACATTCTACACTCATTTGGGAATAAATCTGCAAATTTCGGCTCAATATAGTCAGTATGCATATCATGTGGGGCTCCACCCATAGAAATAAATTTATATACCCATGAACCTGAGAGTGGTCTGAAGCTCTTAGCAGTCTACAAGAATGCATGATGACTGTAGTAAAATGTATTTATTCCACAAGTGAGGAGAGAATTGATTGCTCTAGAGAGCTCACACCATAACTAATTCACGGAGACTCTTTCTTATGAGGAAGATAAATATTCTATGTCATTCTGACCCATAAACTATACTGTTTTTACAACAGACTCATTGTAATAATTCATCTTAAATGTCCTATGGACATATTTTCCTGTGATTACCGAACAAGAATCATTTGGTATTCTTGTTTTCAAAATAAAGTTTGGGGATTAAAAATGATAAGTTGCATTAAGCAGCATTGTTATGTGTGTTTCTGAAACACAGAGATATAATATTGTGTATAAGATGTAAGTGTTCCCTTCTTGATCTTTACCAAAGAACTAGTATTTGTGCACATTCATGGATATTTTTGCATTTTAAGGTTCACTTGGGGGAGATACTGAAGCTGCATATAGGTGACTATATTTGCAAATGAACAAATGGACAGTAAACTAAACCCTAGTGTGACTTTTTAATCCACACTAGGATTAAAATAAATTCTTTTTATTTTTAAATAATTTTTTTTCTTCTCCTCCACTGCTTTACCACTACTCTGTCAATTTGCATTCCTTTAAAATTGAAAAGTAAAGGAATATATTATCTCTATATTCTTTGAAACATTTCTTTCATCCATTATTAAAAGTGTGTCATTTTGTCTTTTTTTTTTTAATTAGAAAGCTGATGGAAGTTACAAGTACATAATAGAGGGTTTGGGGATAGGGTACTTGTGAAGGATTTTAATAAACCATTTTTCTTTTGGTTGGTGTAAATTATCTTAACTGATGGCTTAGAACATATTTAATTAAGTGCCCTTTGTATTATTGATATGTTTAATGTTGGTAAAAAGAAAAGTTATTTTCAATAGAAGTCTGAGTTAAAATGGCGTGAATTTGAAATGTTGGTACTAATTTCTTCTTGTTACTCAGTAGCTAAATTGTGTGACTCTTTCTAACCCATGGACTGCAGCATGCCAGGCTTCCCTGTCCTTCACTATCTCCCAGAGTTTGCTCAGACTCCTGTCCATTGTGTCAGTGATGCTTTCCAGCCATCTCATTCTCTGCTGATCCCTTCTCCTTCTGCCCTCAATCTTTCCCAGCATCAGCGTCTTTTTCAAAGAACTGGCGCTTTGCATCAGGTGGCTAAAGTATTGGAGATTCAGCTTCAGCAACAGTCCTTCCAATAAATTTTCAGGGCTGATTTCCTTTAGGATTGACTGGTTTGGTATCTTCTTTTTCTTTTTTTAGTGTGGCAGTTAAAATTTTAATCAAAATACCCTGGTTAATGCCATAACAGAAATTCAAATACATAAAACCAGTAAGCTCCTGTTTCCTTCTACTTGGGAGGACAGTTTAGGGGGAGGTGGAAGACTGTCTAGTTTAAACAACATAAATCCATTTCCACTCTAGGAAAAAGCCTGGGATCTGGGGGCAGACAACCAGGTACAGACCACCTGTGCCCTTTTCCTGATTGTGGGAGGCAGGTTAAGCTTCTTAATTCCATTCATCATTAACCCCATTTCACAAGTGAGAAAACTATCAATTCACAGGGTTTTGTTAGGGGCTAAGATTGAAATGGGGACGACAGAGGATGAGATGGCTGGATGGCATCACCAACCTGATGGACATGAGCTCCGGGAGTCGGCGATGGACAGGGAGGCCCGGTGCACTGCAACCCATGGGGGTGCAAACAGTCAGACACGACTGAGCGACTGAACTGGACCGAACTGAGAGTGAGAGGGCTTCCTGGGCTCTAGAGCTCTATAGGATGTCTCTTTTTTCAACCATGTTCCACCTGGTGCGGGTCATGGGAGCCAAAGATACAATATGATAAGGATGAATAGCCACAGGCCACAGCAACCATTTCACCAGAAGTCATTAAAATGACAAGACACTGACAGGCCTTGTGCTAAGACTCACTGATTTAATAAATCTCAGCATGAATTAAGAGTTAACATTGGTAACTGCAGATATCAACTGAAGAAAATCAGACTCAAATCAGTATAGTTTCCCAAATCACACAGATAATTACCAGCATATCCCTTTCCTAGAACAACCACAGGGCTTCCTCAGCATTTAGACTGTCACTTGTAGTCTAGAACTTTCTAGAAGCTTGAACTTACTGACATGATCACTGGGTTTGGTCTACTGGAACACATACAAGGCCTAGGTACAATCTACAGTTCCATCTTTCCCTGAATTTATAGGTGATGGAACATGGCCTGGGTGAATTCTTTGATTTTTTTTTTTTTTTTTTAACTAACCACTGGTAATCATCTTCTTTCTGTATGAGGCAATAATGCTAATGGTAATAATTTCTTCTGAAATAATCCTCAGAGGATTTCTACACAGAGCACTGATGCTGACTCTTATCATAATCCTGTGAGAATGTAACAGAAGTGATACCAAGTGATATTGCAGTCAAGAGCCTGACAGGTTTGCAGGTGGTGGCCCATTTGTTAAAGATCTGCTAAGCAGGGACACTGCCTTACCAGTGAAGCCAAGATTGGAATCCAGTACCCTGCGGCTCTCTTTTCTTTCTTTTCCTTGTCTCTTATTTTCCGTAGTTTACTCTCACACAGCACTGGAGCTTCCCCAGGGCCTGTTCACCGCCATCCATTTCACACTGTACCTTTGCTGTATTCTCAGTTCAGGGCAGCAGGTCTTGTCCCATCCCTGGGGGAGAACCTGAGAAGCTCTAATGAGGCGCAAGTGAGCAACAGGAAGTGGTGAGCAACAGGAAGTGGTGAGCAGCCATAAAAAGCACTGAAGTGTTTCATGTTATCAACAGAGGTGTTTCAGTCATACTGGCCTGAAAAATGAAGCTTCTCAGCCATACATACCTGGTTCATTCCCAAACTGTCTATTCTGTTCTGTTCATCTATATGTCTGTTTTTGTGCCAATACTGTACTATTCACAGATGAACAGAAAAAGCTCCCAGAGGGCAGAAGGATGAGAGGAGGGGCAAGGTGAGTAAAGGGGATAAAGAGGTACAAATTACTAGGTATAAAATAAACTGAGTTATAAAGATATAATGTATAGCACAGGGAGTATAAAATCAACATTTTGTAATAACTTTGCATGGAGTATAATCTATAAAATATCTAATTACTATGTCATATACCTGAAACTAACATATATTGTAATTAATTATAGTTCCATTTTGAAAAGTGAAACTTCTCCTAAAATCTCAAAATCTCTAGTTGATCTGATGTCCATGGATTCTGCTCATCTTAAGTCCCATCTTTGGCAGTCTTTAAATAGGTTATATATGTTGTATATAATTTCATCTCAGAGCAATTTGACATGTTATTTTGGCATGTATAGAACTCAGATATTTTAAACTAATAATTAAAGTGGAACTAGCTCACAAATGCTTTAAATATCCTCTTTATATGAAAAGTCTCATACAAATAGGTAATTTTGTTCACCAGCAGTGATTATATTTTGGATAATAGAGGACAAGATAGTTTTCTCAATTTTAAGCTGATGATTAATGTATCTGTGAGTGAAAAAGCAATAATAAAAGGTGGGACTTGAAGCTTCTCTGTAAGCTATTTCTAAAATGTAAATGTTTGTGGACCAAATACATCTTAGTAGCCAATATTAGCATGAAAGTGAAAAAGTGTTAGTCACTCAGTCATGTCCGGCTCTTTGTGACTCTATGAACTATTGCCCTCCAGGCTCCTTTGTCCATGGGATTTGCAAAACAGAATAATGGAGTGGGTAGCCATTTCCTTCTCCACGGGATCTTCCTGATCCAGGGATCAAACCCGAATCTCCCACATTGCAGGCAGATTCTTTACCATCTGAGCCACCAGGGAAGTCCCAATATTACTTGGAAACAACAACAACAACAACAACAACAAAAAAAAAAACCCAACAAATATTTATTATCATCATGAGTCATGTGACCATACGCTGAATGTAAATTTTTAAAATGTATGAAAATATTCAAATATTGCTGCTTACCCTTTACTATGTATAGAGCTGTGGATTTTTTTTATTTATTAATGCAAAAACATTGAAAACATGAGAGTTAAGGAAATGGGCAAATATCAAATTTTTTGTAGAGGTAATTTTAAATATACTTAAAACAACTTATGAGATTTATAAAAATAATTATACTTCTATACTGTACATACTGCTATTATATAATAATTATATAATTACACTCTTATCTGTAAAGTATGCTCAGCATGTGAACTGGCAACAGGAAACAAAAAAATTGTCTTGGCTCTTCTATTCTAGCTCTTTTCCAGTCATTTTAGGTCACTTAATGAAATGGTCTAGGTATACATCCAGGACTCTCCCAAAATTATGTCTAAGTGGGAAGAACATGTGTTACTGATAAAAGTGTCAAATGAGCTTATTAAACCAGTCTTTGGGCATGTTATCCCATAGGCTCCTAAACATCCCCATGGTGCCTACCCTGACACGTGCAGTTTCTGTACGTGGCTCTCAGGTATCTGTTTTGGGGAACTCCACCTGAATGCTCTCTATCAAGGCAACACTAAGTTTCTTAAGTCTTTTTGTGGCCTACCACCAATATGGTCCTGTTTTCTGACCCAATCTTTAAAAAAAATATATTTCTGGACCTTAAGCTAATACACTACACAACCTCAGTAAGATATAAGTGTACATTTTTAGAATTAGCCTCATAAATTTTATCTTATAATGTTTATACATGCTTTATTCATCTAATTAGGAAAAAGTGGCCATGTAAGATAGTATGATGATACTCTGCTATACATTTAAGGTGACAGAAGGTATGGTTATGTTTTCCTTTTTAAATTCTATTAGAACAGTCCGAGGACCTAAGTCCTACTCTCAGCTCTGACACTAACTAGCTTTGTAATCTGCAAACCAGTTATGTCTCCACCACTAGATTTTTAATTTATTGAGTAGAATTCATGGCCATTTCCTCTCCCACAGTGCTAAGCACACTGCCACTCCCAGCATACATCCTTAACACACAAGTGTTTCCATTCCATGGCAGGCCTGTTGGAGAATTAAGGGTGGACCTCAGAAGAGAATCAAAGCTTTTTGAAAAACAGAGATACAACTCTGAGACCTTGAATGGTGGGATGAAGGAAGGTGAGAGACAGCAGATAGTGAAGTGACGAATTAGATGAAGGAAACTTGGAACCACAGAGGTTCAGGAGGTGGTTGGAACAAGAGAAAAAATTATTGGGCTTTGATGGTACATAGGTTAAACAGAAAACAGCCAGATTAGCACAATGTGTGGAAGGCAATGAAGGAGATCATTTAGAACAGAAGTTCTTTATTTGCAGCAGTTTCACCTAGGGGACATTTGGTACTATCTGGAGACATTGGGGGCTGCTGTACTATGGGGGGTGCTGCTGGCATCCACGGGTAGACACCAGGGATGCTGCCAAACATCTAGTGATGTCTAGTATGCTTTCTAATGGAATCTAATCCATGGTAAAGATTTTTCCAGCTCAGAAATATCACTAGTGCCTGGTTGAGAAACCATGATTTATAAGGACTGTTCAGCAGTAGTAGATGCCCTGAGAATCTGAGAAAAGGTCAATTTATTTGGTAATTACAAAACTGATCCTGAGTTTTAAGAAAACAGTTTCTCTAAACTGTGAGAAGATAGAGGTAGCAGAAGTTGGTAGTGAGACAGAGGTCACAAGACATGATTTCTGAGATGTAAAGGAAGATGGGTGGGAAGTAAAGTTTGTGGTATTTCTGAGAGTCAAGGGAAATTGAATCTATTTATACACTAAGATAAAGAAGCTAAGAAAGAGAAGGGGATAGATTAATAATCTGAGAATGACGGTTTGCAATGATATAAAGAAAATTAAGAAGGTTAAGAGCATGTATAGTCAAAGCTATGATTTTTCCAGTAGTCATATACTGATGTGAGAGTTGGACCATAAAGAAGGCTGAGGGCCGAAGAACCGATACTTTCAAATTGTGCTGCTGGAGAAGACTTTTGAGAGTCCCTTGGACAGCAAGAAGATCAAACCAGTCAATCCTAAAGAAAGTCAAGCCTGAAGATTCATTGGAAGGACTGATGCTGAATATGAAGCTGCAATACTTTGGCCACCTGATGTAAAGAGCCGATTCATTGGGAAAGACCCTGGTGCTGGGAAAGATTGAAGGCAGGAGGAGAAGGGGATGACAGAGAATGAGATGGTTGGATGGCATCACCGACTTGATGGACATGAGTTTGAACAAACTCTAGGACACAGTGAAGGACAGGAAAGCCTGATGTGCTGCAGTCCATGGGGGTCACAAAGAGTCAGACACAACTTAGCGACTGAACAAGAGCACAAAAAGGGAATTAGGGCCAGGATCTTTGTGAAGGTGAGGCGAAGAAGCAGGAGATGGGTAAATGATGTAATCTTAAGATGCAGAGATGAGATGCTCAAGAAGTTCACAAAAGAGGACCTTTCTAAAAGAGAGAGGTTTGGAAATTGGAAACAAATGTAGAGCCAGATTCATATATTGAGATAATGCATATAAAGTACCCAGAAGTTGTTGTAGCCACACACAGGCACCCAGTGAATGGTGGCAGCAATTTACAAGGGTGGCAGAATCCTTGTAATAATCCCAAAACTTCACTTTCTCAAGTCTAACTTTAGTATTATTAAATTCTGGAGAACTTAACAATTATTATTAATTTCAATAAGGCTAATCAGAAACCGATTTATCTTGGGGTCCTCACTACATGGTAAACTTTGTGAGCCAAAGTTTAAATTGTGAAATAAGCTTCTAGTCTCCAGTTCAGTTCAAGGACAGTGGACATTCAGTAAATACTTGCCCTCAAGTCTGGCCTTGCAACACCACACTGCCTGTACATTAATGAAAAACAAAATATCTTTTTTGTGTATTTTTCTAATTCAGTAAACAATGAGGCTTCTATTTCTGGAAATAGTTTCTGCAATTCATTATGGAAATCCTTTCAAATATGGTCAGTACCTACAAATCATAACTCTTGTGTATTAGGGAGAAAAATTAGTTGTGACTCTAATAGAGGTGTTTTCAAGCCAAGAGTTCTCTTGACTTATTTATACAGCTTGTATTTACTTTTGCTAAAATAATTAAATTTGTAACAATTATGAGGCTGCCCAGATCTCTTTAGCAGTGGATATTGATTGTTAATGCAGAGGAGCTTTGCCTCATTAAAAATGAAGTATTTTAGTCATTGTGGCTCCATCAGCAGAACCTGGTGTCATTGTTACAATAATCATATGTTTGATATGGATATATTAGTGTCTCTTTAAAGCTTCAGTTGTAATATAATGATTTGCAAAGCTTTCAACAGTTAATTATCTTGTATGTCACCGAAATGTCTCTTCACCCTGATCTAAACTGAAATGAAAGGTGAGATTCCCCTGAAGAAAAGCATTTACAGAGGCTTTGCTGGCTTGTTTGTTTCTGTGAGTCAGTGTCCAGTGGGGTAGAAGTGCAGAGAATTATTCAAACATTTGAGGCAGCCAGTAGCTGAATAATCATGGAATATTTGAGTACTTGTCATGAAAAGCAGAAGGGAGAAGGCAATGGCACCTCACTCCAGTACTCTTGCCTGGAAAATCCTGTGTATGGAGGAGCCTGGTAGGCTGCAGTCCATGGGGTCGCCAGCAGTCAAACACAACTAAGCGACTTGACTTTCACTTTTCACTTTCATGCATTGGAGAAGGAAATGGCAACCCACTCCAGTGTTCTTGCCTGGAGAATCCCAGGGACAGGGGAGCCTGGTAGGCTGCCGTCTATGGGGTCGCACAGAGTCGGACACAACTGAAGTGACTTAGCAGCAGCAGCAGCACATGAAAAGCAGAAAATGAGGTCTGAAAGCTTAAGCAGGGCCAGGTTTTAGAAAATCATGATTTCCAGATGAAGAATGTGAAAGTTCTCTAATAGTCAGTGGAGAACCACAGAAGATTGTTGAGCAGGGGACTAGTGTGTTAGCTTAGAAGGATTAATCTGGCTATTAGAGTGAGTGGAGTTAGGGGTTGTAGAGGGAGTGAAGTAGAGAAAGAGGGGACAAGAAAAATATCTGGAGGCAACTAGAACACATGGAAATGTTTTACGATTAACCTGGCACCCGCTAATAAGGAAGTGATCTTTCAAGACAAAGTGGACAGGACAGAAGGAAAGACCAGAGGCTATCTGGGATCTGTTGTTTAGTCACTAAGTCATGTCTGATTCTTGTGGGACTCCGTGGATTGCAGCCCACCAGGCTCCTCCGTCCATGGGATTTCCCAGGCAAGAAACTGGAGTGGGCTGCCATTCCCTTCTCCAGGGCATCTTCCTGACCCAGGGATCAAACCCAGGCAGATTCTTTACCACTGTGCTACCAGGGAAACCCCATCTGTCTGTGACCGTATTTGATGAATCATTAAATATAGCATACGTAGGGAGAAGCTAGAGTCAAAGATAATAGAGCCTTGCATTTGAGTGATATGTAAATCATTAATGCAATTAGGTAAAAGATATATATATTAACTAGTTGATATTATGAATGATTTGGATTTGTAGAACTGAAAATATCAGCAGAAAAAGCAAACAGTCATACTGAACAGAGAATTAGAATATGTTTTTCTACAACACATTTCTCTATGTGAAAATGTACAAGGAATTTTTAATTTGTTTTGTTTGCTTTTTGCCATAGAATTACTGGATCATATAGTATGAGAATTTTCAAGGGTTTTTTTTGTTTTTGTTTTTGTTTTTATTTTTTGACAATGCCAACTTGCTCTCTGAAGTCCTTGTACAAATTTAAATTTCCCTCAGTCTTTTATAAGAGTTGCCCTTCCCTAATACTTATTATCAGAATGTTTTTACCATTTTACTAATGGTAAAAACATTAGCAAATATCTCTTTAATTGCCATTTCCCTGATTACTAATAAAAGTGAGCATTTTAAAATATGTTTAATGGTAATTCACAGTCCTTGTTTTCTGGATGTCCTATTCATATTCTTTGTCAATTTTTCCTGTATATTTTATTTTTCTTATGGTTCTTATAGGTATTCTTTACTTAAAATGGTGCTAATCCTTTGTTTGCTTGTGTGTCCTGCAAATATCTTTTCTGACTCTGACTCTTTTTATTTCACAAATGTTCACCTGTTTCTAAAACATAACTTTAAATATATTGCCCCAAACTCTCTTCAGTTATGGACATTTTATCTTATAAGACTCACCTAATATGTCACTCCTGTGAAGCCTTCTCTGATTTCCCACGTGAAATTTTCTGCACTTTAATATAGAGTCATTGTAGCACCTCTGATAGTTATATTATATTTACCATCTCAGTCCCTAGAGTATAAGTTCCTGGTGGCTCTCTTCACCTTTATATTTCTAGAAGCTGACCCAAAGACCAATTTTCAGTGTGAATACCCTTGGGAAAATGAGTTTACCATTCCCACTTATTTCTGAGGGATTTTCACCTCTTTAAAGCCATTGGCCCTATATCTTCATGCTCATATCACCCCACAGTGTCAGGCCTCATATGAGATGATGAATAAGCATATAATCTTATTTAAAGCTAATCAGTACACTTGATGCTACTGCTAAGTCGCTTCAGTCATGTCCGACTCTGTGCGACCCCATTAGACGGCAGCCCACCAGGCTCCCCGTCCCTGGGATTCTCCAGGCAAGGACACCAGAGTGGGTTGCCATTTCCTTCTCCAATGCATGAAAGTGAAAAGTGAAAGTGAAGTTGCTCATTCATATCCGACTCTTAGCGACTCCATGGACTGCAGCCCACCAGGCTCCTCTGTCCATGGGATTTTCCAGGCAAGAGTACTGGAGTGGGGTGCCATTGCCTTCTCCAAATCAGTACACTTGAAACACTGTTTTCCTTGACACATCACAAGGAAAATAAGCATTAGAAAAAATATGTTTTCATATATATATATATATATCTTGCTGTTAAAATATAATTAGCATATTCACTAGAAGTTTACTATAAATTTCAGAAAGAATTAAAAAGTTGATCATGAGCTTTGGCAGTTCTAGTTTTTAAATGAAGAAATTTTATGATCATTCCAAAGCAATTTAGCCAGTTTTTAACAAAAAGTATTTGAGATGCAAATATGTGCCTGGAGAGCTACCCATTGACAAAATATAGTTATTTCATTTGTTAAAGTTCCTGTCCTTAAACTCTTAACAATCCAGGGCCTTCCTTGTGATGCGATGCTGCTGCTGCTGCTGCTGCTGCTGCTGCTGCTGCTAAGTCACTTCAGTGGTATCCGTCTCTGTGCGACCCCATAGACGGCAGCCCACCAGGCTCCCCCGTCCCTGGGATTCTCCAGGCAAGAACACTGGAGTGGGTTGCCATTTCCTTCTCCAAAGCATGAAAGTGACAAGTGAAAGTGAAGTCGTTCAGTCGTGTCTGACTCTTAGCGATTCCATGAACTGCAGCCCACCAGGCTTCTCCATCCATGGGAGTTTCCAGGCAAGAGTGCTGGAGTGGGGTGCCATTGCCTTCTCCGTGTGATGCGCTAGGGTGACCCAACCCAGTGGCAGCTTCCTAGAAGATATGCTGGTGGGGCTGATCTTGGAAATTCACATATCCCCTCGTAGACCAGAGGCAGGTGGTCAAATAGCAATGACCAGATTTACCCACTTTGATCTCCTTAAAGCTTATGTTACGCACTCTGGTTACCAAGGCCTCTTTCCATAGCATCATCTTAATATCTAAAGGGCAGTGACAGCCTGGAAAATTGCAGTCTTTTCTTTTAGACCTTTCTCCCAAGCTCTCCATTCTTTTCTTTGCTGTATATTTGTATGGTGTTATTCTTCTGTTAAGCCTCAGTGCTATTTTAAGTATGACTGGCACATCTTTTATGTGGTTCTGTAGCATCATGGATGATACCGTTTGGAGCTGACAGTCTTCTTATTAAAAGTGCCATTTTTCTTTTTTGTCTGTAGATAAGATCACTGAGAGAATGGACTTCTCTCTTTATTTCAGTGAAGCTACTGCTGCCTAATATTCACTGATGACAGGAATTGCAAAAACTGACTTTCATGCTCGGCTGGCTCATCCTGGCCATGGTGATTGGACTTGAGCGTGTTAATTGGTTACCCACACTCACACAGGATTTGATCTGATACCTCATTCTCTCTGGCAACTCTGTGAGCCTATCACAAAGTGAAGAGAAGAGTACTCTTTTCACATAACTTCATTAAGAGTATTTGCTCAGACCTATGGAATACATATGGCTGTCTTAAGGAAAGTTCAAAGAACACCAAGCCTGAGGGGCAGGTCACTTTTCTAATTTTACCCTAAGATCTTTATACATTCCATGTGACAGTCTTTTCAGCCGTAAAGGAAAAAAAAAAAAATTGTTCCTGTTCTACGTGTGAAAACAGCAAGTGGGACCTCTACAATTCACATTTGTGAGCTGTTGAGTCTTGAGTTTTTATTTTTAAATGGACCCTTGGGACCAAAATAAGTTGAGTTAATCAGACCCTCAGTTCCTAGCACAGTATTATTATACGTCCCTACAAGACTTGTTTTATTTTCTTCTTTTACCCTGAACTCCCTTTTCCCCATGCACTCACTCTGACGTGTTTGCTGTGCATCCTTAAATATGCCTGCACCTTATACAACATGCAGTGTTTGTGAAAGTTTCCAAACTTTCAAGGATAATAACCTATCCAATATCCATAGCCTTGGTTACTGTAACTTGAACATGAGCAAGCGACAGCTTTAGCAATTGCCATAAAAGAAGGAAATGATGGAGCCCTAGGATCCATGGCAAATGTTCAAAACCAGTCAACTGGAAAGTGATCTCATGTTTGTGAGCCATTTTGACTGTGGCAGGTGACCTTTATTGAATAGTGACTATGATCCTGGCACAGAACTGGGGTTTGTACATTAGCTTTACAAAAGCTATTCAAAGTGGCATTCAGTTCAGTTCAGTTGCTCAGTCATGTCTGACTCTTTGCAACCCCATGAACCACAGCACGCCAGGCCTCCCTGTCCATCACCAACTCCCGGAGTCCACCCAAACCCATGTCTATTGAGTTGGTGATGCCATCCAACCATCTCATCCTCTGTTGTCCCCTTCTCCTCCTGCCCTCAATCTTTCCCAGCATTTGGGTCTTTTCAAATGAGTCAGCTCTTCACATCAGGTGGCTTCAACATCAATCCTTCCAATGAACACCCAGGACTGATCTCTTTTAGGATGGACTGGTTGGATCTCCTTGCAGTCCAAGGGACTCTCAAGAGTCTTCTCCAACACCACAGTTCAAAAGCATCAATTCTTCTGCACTCAGCTTTCTTTATAGTCCAACTCTCACATCCATACATGACCACTGGAAAAACCATAGCCTTGACTAGACAGACCTTTGTTGGCAAAGTAAAGTCTCTGCTCTTTAATATACTGTCTAGGTTGGAGAAGGAAATGGCAACCCACTGCAGTGTTCTTGCCTGGAGAATCCCAGGCACAGGGGAGCCTCATGGGCTGCCATCTATGGGGTTGCACAGAGTCGGACATGACTGAAGCGACTTAGCAGCAGCAGCAGCAGGTTGGTCTTAACTTTCCTTCCAAGGAGTAAGTGTCTTTTAATTTCATAGCTGCAATCACCATCTGCAGTGATTTTGGAGTCCAGAAAAATAAAGTCAGCCACTTATCCCCACTATAAATGGAATTAAGAGAAAAAGTAACCAACCAAAAGATATACAAATAAATTCTGATTCTGCAGTTAAATTACATCTGCTCTCTTCTCTCCAAAAATGGCAAGGTTCATGTCTAGAAATTCCAAGGAATAAAAGATGTCCTAAAGAGATCTGAGATTTCATTGATAAAGTGGCATATGACCTAAGCATTAAAGAACAGATCAAATTTGGACAGGCTTGTAGGAGAAGCTCTCATCATAAACAAGGATACAGAGGTGAATTTGAGAGACAGGAAGTTGTCTCCTTTCACTGGATTACAGGTGTGGCCATTAAAAAGAGAGAAAGGCAGGCTGAATCCTAATCATAGATTAGCTATTAAGCTAAGAAGTTTGCAATACAGGAGACTCGGGTCCAGTCCCTGGGTGAGGAAAATCTCCTGGAGAAGGGAATGGCTCCCCATTCCAGTATTCTTGCCTGGAGAATGCCATGGACACAGGAACCTGGCAAGCTACAGTCCATAGGGGTTGCAAAGAGTCAGACATGACTGAGTGACTTTCAAGAAGTTTAGCTCTGTCTAAAAGGATACAGAACTTTATATTCTGGTAGATTAGGATCAGGGGTGGGAGTGCGGGAGATTTTTTTCCTTGGGTTCAGATATCCAAGTTAAGACAAAGCAGCCACATCACCAATGAACTTTGCACAGCCCTACTGTGTTATTTTAGACACAACCCAGTTGAGAAAGATAAGACTAAGAACTGAAATAATTGAAAAAGAGAGTGATTATATGTATTGAGCTGTGGGGTGTGTCAGGCTGGGCGCTTTCCATAAATTATGTTGATTAATCCTTGTAACAATTATTTTCCTATTTTACAAACTTAGAAAATAAGACAGTAAAAGTTGGATTATTAACCCAGAATCACCTAACTAGGAAAATAAACAAAGACCACGAGAATCAGTTGGTATCTCAACCACTAAACTCTACTGTCTCCTATAAGTAAATGGTTAAATGTGTGGCAAGAGCCAACTAGTTTAAACTCACGGCAGTATTGGGGATATTTTTATCTGATTTCAGCTGAGAAAATAGAACACAGACAAGTGCTCTCTAAGGAAAGCAGGCCATAGGTTTATAGAATGAAATCATCACTTTGAAGGATGTACTTCATCCTCTCCAAGTACTTAGGCAGATAGGACCGTGCATTTTAATAGAGTCATGTGGCTGCAAAGGGCCTCCAGAGGGCCATTTAGCCATCTCCTTTTTGCACCTGAAGGTTTTTTTAAAGATTTGAAATGCATAGGTAATGAGGTTTATGTCAGGGGAAGGGAGGTCAAACCTTTAGTATCATGTGGGTTCAACTGTTATGAGGGAGATGGTCTCGGCTGAATTTTTGAAGCAAAGGGAAAATAAATCCCTTCAAACAAGGGAGCTGCCTTTTCCTTCATTTATTTAACATCATTTCTCTGCCTCTAAACCAATCTTTCATCTTCTGTAGTCATGGAGAATGGACTCAATGACTCTTCCTCAGTTCATGAACCAACTGCGCACAGAGTGAATCTGGGAATCTGAACTGCAGGTAGAAGCCTTTCAGAGCACATGTGCATGTATAGAGATGGCTCCTGGAA
This sequence comes from Ovis canadensis, assembly GCF_042477335.2. Lineage (NCBI taxonomy): Eukaryota > Metazoa > Chordata > Mammalia > Artiodactyla > Bovidae > Ovis > Ovis canadensis. The sequence continues at coordinate 83,341,976 of NC_091254.1, forward strand.
GCCCGTGCATTCTAGAGGAGAGGCCCTGGCCTCATAGCTAGAATTCCTAAGTTCCCAACACAAATCTACAAATGCTACGCGGGTGTTTGATAAAGTCTGCTTATACTTTTTCCATTTTCTTAAACTGTAAAGTATACATATCTCCACTTACACAAGATGTGCAATCCTGTGTATAAATCACATTTTAGGAAATAAAAATATATTTCCAATCCACTAAAAGAGCTTGATCTATAGATATCTTTAGGCCATTCTCTTCATTCCCTAAATTATTTAATTTTATGTATCAAGACTTTTCAATGAGTGATTCGGATTTGCCCCTTATATATTTCATAGAGGAGCTTCCCTGGTGGCTTAGACAGTAAAGCATCTGTCTACAATGCGGGAAACGCGGGTTCGATCCCTGGGTTGGGAAGATCCCCTGGAGAAGGAAATGGCTACCCACTCCAGGACTATTGCCTGGAAAATCCCATGGACGGAAGAGCCTAGTAGGCTACAGTCCATGGAGTCACAAAGAGTTGGTCACGACTGAGTGACTTCATAAAATACTATAGGAATTCAATGTTTAGAAACTCCTAATTTTCTCAGATTGATAAAAAAAGGGAGAATAATTATTAATAATAAGTATTTATCAGCATTATAGCTCAATATTTTAGTATTGGGGCTATAGATTGAACATTTTAATAAGTTATGTTTGTTGAGGAGAGAAGAGAGGGAGTTAACTGGGTGTATGCTAAATAGCTTCAGTCATGTCTAACTCTTTGTGACCCTATGGACTATCGCCCACCAGGCTCCTCTGTCCATGGGATTCTCCAGCAAGAATACTGGAGTGGGTTGCCACGTCTGCCTCCAGAGGATCTTCCCGACCCAGGGATAGAACCCACATCTCTTACATCTCCTGCATTTTTTTTTTTAATGCTTTAGTGCTTTACCAGTAGCACCACCTGGGAAGCCCTAATTAGCTCATGGTTATTTAATGCTGAGTACTTTATATGTGTTAACTCATTTAATGTGCATAACAACCCTTCTCATTAAATCAACACGTATCGATGAAATGCCTGCTACGTACCTAGAGCTGGGCTGGGTACTGGAGATAGAATGATGGGTGAGACAGATACAGGCTTCAAACTTATGGAGCTTCAGAACCAGAGTAAATTAAACACGTTCTAATCATACATGGAAAAGTGTGCAGGGGCCCTGGGGAACAGGGACTCTGGATCTTAACATTTCAGTTTGAAGCTCTGTGTGCAGTTCTGTTCAGAACCCACATTGGTGAGAAGATGGCAAGCTTTATGGTTAAGAAGTATGACCCAAGTATGGCTGCCTCCAAAGGGAAAAGTTTCTTTCCTATCACATCATCCTGCCTCCTAAGAATAATTGATCATTTCCTAGATATCCTTCCCCTTTAAGCATTTAAACGAGGCTACCTTAAATCCAGTCATATTAGGACCGACTCTTATGTTTGCCTCCTACCAGGAAGAAAGAAGTCTTGGTCTTTTCCATTCCGCTCTAACTGATGAAGATGCTATCCCTACAGTTGCCTAGATGCTGCCTTCAAGGATGTGTGAGTGGAGATGATAGCAATTAAAGGGAGTAATGGTGTTCAAACAGCAGGTGTTCTAACATCATTTTCCAGAATCAGCAAACATGTGAACTGCAATGTTTCTGTCAACCTTCAAGGGACTGGCATAATGAGTTGGTTTTCTATTATAATTATTATTATTTTCATGAAAATGTAACAAAACAATTGGAATTTTTCAGATAGAGTACTGATGCCCCATTCCTGAGGCTCATGAGATTACTTTTGCTTCAGAGTATTTCAATTACCCCACAGTGCTAAGAACAGCTACACTAACATCCTATTAATTTCCATAGCAGTCATTGTTCCCTACTTGGTATCCGACGGAGTTGCCTCATAAGGCTGCTTTCTTTCCCCAGATGATTTGTAATGTGCAGGAACATGACGTGTTGTACAGGCCACCTGACCTACTCCGCTGTTAGCACCAGGCACATAGTGTGGCTGAGTCATAGAAACACAGGGCTTCATTGTCATTCCAGAGGTGTTGTATCCTGAATAATGATTCTATGTCATTAACAAGTGGAAATCCCGATAATTGAGTGTAGGTGGCTAATATCAAAGGTGGGTGTCATAGTCCACTTTTATTATTCTTGGAGAAAATTTTAGTACTACCTGTAACTTGCCTTCTCTCACTTGTCTTAATTACCATTTACAGTTTAGGGTTTAGAGGCCAATTGGCTAAATCTCCTGTGTTTATAAAGAATCATAAGAAGAGGAAGCAAAGATGGTCCAGGCCAAAGAAGTCATCCTAGTTACTTTAGCTATTCATTCACTCCAAAAATATTTACTCTCTGCCAGGTTCAGAGTCAGGCTTTGTTTACAAGAAGAGAAGAAGGGAGTCAGTATAGAGAAGGAACTCTCAAACTTCAACAGGCACCTTGGGCTACATGACCAACAGGGTGCCCTTAGGTTAACTTTTCATTTTATTAATTAACTCTTTGTGAAAATATTTAACAAAAATACAGCTAGCTTTTCACAAGTGAAGATGATTCCTGAATAGAGATGTGGAGGTTATTGGAGTAGGGATGGGAGCAAACTTGAAAAAGTCATTTTCTGGGGGTGTCTTTCGTAATTTAAGAAAATTAAAAACTTTTCTGAAATAAGATTTAAATGTTTTGGGTATGTGTCTGCCCTTTATGTGTCCAAAAGGATTTTAAAAACCCATCAATAGGAGGATTTTAATGCAAAACTGCCAATAACTTGGTCATTAAAATTGCTGAATGTGGAAGAAATATGCAGGAAAATAAGGGGGGCATTCATGTGTGCATGTTCAGTGGTGTCTGACTCTCTGTGACCCCATGGACTGTAGCTGGCCAGACTCCTCTTTCCATGGAATTCTCCAGGCAAGAATACTGGAGTGGGTTGCCATTTCCTACTCCAGGGGATTTTCTCAACCCTGGGACTTAGCCCAATTCTCTTGCATCTCCTGCATTGGCGGAAGGATTCTTTACCACTGTGCCACCTGGGAAGCCCAACATATTTATATGTAAATTTAAATTATTATATGAAAGCGTTAATATCTCAGTCATGGCCTACCCTTGGCGACCCTGTGAACTGTAGCCTGCCAGGCTCCTCTGTCCATGGAACTCTCCAGGCAAGAATACTGGAGTGGATTGCCGTTTTCTTCTCCGGGGATGTTCCAGACCCAGGGATCTAACCCATGTCTCCTGCATTGGCAGGTGGATTCTATTCACTGAGCCACCAGGGAAGCCCTTTTAAAAATAAAATTATATGTGTAAAATCAGAGTTCTTTTTACAACTGTCATACATTCATCATTTATTTAATGATATTATTGAGCACCTACTGTATACCAGGCACTGTTTCAGGCCATGGGAATACAGTGAATAAAACAAAGCCTACACTGCATTGGTATTTACATTGCAGAAAACAGACAGCAATGGAGTAAAACGTAAAAGGTTTAGTCAGTTCGTGAGAAGCGCTATGAATAAAAATAGTGCAGACATGGGAGCAAGAGTGCCCAAGTATGGGGGAGGGGAAGCTTGTCCTTATAAATGGCATCGTCAGGGAAGGCTTCACTGACAAGGTGGTATTTGAGAAAATGCCTGGTCAACGTGAATGGAAAAGCAAGGGGCTCTCTAGCAGAAAGTGAGTTATAGGCACAGAGAGCAGCAAGTGCAAAGGTAAACTGGTGCGACTATGTATGACTTCTTCCAAACACAGGCAGGAGCAGTTTCTCTGAATTTTGTAACTTGGCAGAGGGGTGGCATGGGGTGGAGGAACACTGTTTATATAGCAAGCCATGTGAGCTGGGAAGAGGAATGCAGAGGTGCACCCTTCTATAGTATTTCTGATATACAGATGAAAGATATACTTGCACACCCATGGCTGATTCATGTCAGTGTATTGCAAATACCACCACAGTATTGTAAAGCAATTAGCCTCCAATTAAATAAATTGATTAATTAAAAAAGATACTAAACCATTGCAAGGGCATAGATAATAGTGAAATATAAGTCAAAGAATTAGAAAATGATTAAGTTTTCAGTATTCAATACCTTTGTTTTACCATCTGAGTCACAAGGGAAGCCCCACAACTTTAATGCAAATGAAAAAAGAATTCAACTATCACAACATTGCTCATCAGCTATACCCCAAGACAAATAAAAAGGTTTTTTTTTAAAAAAGGAAGATTCAGCTTCAAAAATATTAGCTTTTAACTGCATTCGCTGGTAGCTCAGCTGGTAAAGAGTCTGCCTGCAATGCAGAAGACCCCAGTTTGATTCCTGGGTCAGGAAGGTCCCCTGGAGAAGGGAATGGTTACCCACTCCAGAATTCTTAGACTTCCCTGGTTGCTCCGACGGTAAAGAATTTGCCTGCAATGCAGGAGACCTGGGTTTGATCCCTGGGTTGGGAAGATCCCCTGGAGGAGGGCAGGGCAATCCACTCTGATATTCTTGCCTGGAGAATCCCCACGGACAGAGGAACCAGGCAGGCTACAGTTCACAGGGTCACAAAGAGTCAGACATGACTAAGCACAGCACCACTGTTTTACAATTAATTTCATTTTAGGTTTATCTAATTTGATTCATAACAAAAGTTAATGTTTATATCATTAATCTTTAACAATGTTCCTGTCTAACCACCTTGCAAAATTCCTAAAAACTTAATAGCCGCTTCTTTTGAACTGGTCCAAGCTGGCTCATGCGCCCCGGGCTTCCCTCTGAATGTGGGTTCATGGAAGAAGAAATGAGTCATCAGACTAAGATGACTCTTTAAATACTGTCGTGAGAACAGCTGTTAGATGGTCAAAGGCAGAAGCAGGGAGATGAGTCAGGAGACTGCAAGAATGCTAAGGTTCAGGTTGGGTCGTGTGGAAAACCCCTGCACCTGGTCACCGTTTCCCAGGCACATGATTTTGGATCATTGGTGGCTAAGCTGGATCCTAGTTACTTACCGTAATTCTTCTAAGGCACAAGCGTTCTTCATAGTTAATGTTTCAGAAATTAGGATGCATCTCAAAATTGATCGTGTACGTTTAATAGATCCTGTTTCTTTTTTTCCTATAAAGCCAGTATTAAATCAATGCAGATCTAGCAATGGCCGCATTTTCCAACTGAGAAAACATTCCCTTTTGCTTCGTAAAACACGGAATTGATCAACCTGAAGTGTTGTTTGTGGCCCACAATTGAATAAAACTGATAGAAGATTTGAAATATAAATATGTACTCTATAAGTAAAGGCCAGGGAAAGGGAGAATGTGTTCCTAGCAGAGGCAGGCACAGAAGCATCGGGAAAAGTGTAAGAGGAATCAATGAATCGAGCATTCAGGGAGGCCAGTAGGTTCTTCTCTGATTAAATAAGACAGGCAGCCACCTAGGAGTGTGATTTCAGGATCACTGCATCTCTTCCCCAGCAGCCTGCACTGTCTCCAGATGATCACTGTTAAAATGTCTAAAAACGACCCAGGAGGCCCAGCATATTCACAGAGGAGCCATTAAGAAGATTAAGGGACGGCAGTCCCAGAGGAAATGAGACAGGAAAATGTGATGAAGGGTCAGCGTTGTTTAAAGCTTTAAATCAGAGTTTTTCAGAGCCAAGTAATGCCTGAACCCCTTTGGAAGGTCCATCACATCCTTTTAGGGCACTTTTCTGCCAACCCCACCTCTTTTCCCCTTTGTAACCACTGTTCATCTCCATCCCTTGCTTCCTGTGGCCGGCCTTGTGGTTGTTTGGCATCTGTTTGGCACACAAGCACTGATTAAGTCTGCCTCTATTCTTTTCTCTCCAGCCAAGGATAATTAAATGCATATGTTATTTCATCACACTTTGCAGTATTTAGAGTGTCACATCCAGATCTCAGTTTATTAAACAACTTGAGAAACGAAAGTCATTCGATAAAAATATTTTTCCATCAGTAATTATCCCTGAGAAAGAGAAGTTTCATTTTTATAACTGAAAATAAAAATAATGTAACAGGGCTATAATAGACACTGGATGACTATTATCCTTGAAATGAGTGTACACAGCGATGCTTAATGATACATTATCTGTAGAGTGTTACCAACTTAGATGAGAGCTGGAAGCTAACACGATTGTGAACCCAAACAAAACATGGGCACAGAGATATTCTAAATAATCCAGTTATTTGTTGGTCATCCAGATGACATTCTTAGATTATGTATCAAGTGTTTTTCCTTTAAAATTCCTGAAATAGGCCTGTGGACCACACCTCTCATTGAACTCTCACTGGAACAGCATTGGACAAGTTCAATATATTGGACAAGTTCAATATTCTTAGCATCATGAGCAATTCTGGGGTCCTCTGGCCCCCATGCCCCTCTCATCCAGCTACCCATCTCTCACTTCCCAAAAACTGCTCTAATATGACCCATATCTGTAGCTATCAGAGTTAACTTTAAATTTTATTTGGAAAAAAAAAAGAGTTTTGCTGTTACAACAATTTGAAAACCACTAATCAGGCATACAGAATTCCCCAAAAGAATGGTCTAGCTGAATATGGTTTTAAGGGATAAGAAATAAGAAAGTTACCGCATTCCAACCTTACCTACACCACAATTTTAAAGGTCTTTCTTGGGAGATTATTATATGAATATCAATTAAATTTTAAGGAAGTATTGAAGCAAAAGCCACAATTTCAAATAGTGAGTAGAGCACAACTGATGGTTTTTGAGACCCTTTAGCAGACTTACTCTTATTTAATCCTCCACAAAGTCTCAGCTCCATTTTAGAGATCTAAAAAGTAAGAGATTTTAATTCGGATTGCTCTGCCTGGGTCCAAAGTCATGTTCCAACTGATGGTACTGTGTTTTACATTCTTGAAATCTCTGACATTTCCTCAGTATTATAAAGTAGGATGTATTATAAATAACTCTTTCCCTGATGAGTGTTAGCTTGCCCTTGCCCAGAGTTAGTAACTGGGTTCGATGACCAGTACAATGACCGTGTGTAATCTGGGATTCTTCACAGGGGGATGGTTTTGGCATGGGAGGGAGATGAGAAATAGATGAAACCAGGCTGCAGGATTAAGCCTGAAATATTATTTGGTGGAAAAGTGTTCCCAGGCTAAACTCAAGTTCACTCATTCACTACTCCATACACGTCGTAAATCAGCCAGAAGAGAGCTATTTCCATATTTTAAATTGCTGCAAAAATCTCTGCAACTTTCTCATTTTGCAGATAAAGGTTCAACATCATAGGAAGCAATGTACACTGAATTTTAATGCTCACTTCTGAAATCGCACTTACTCACTTTGTGGGTTTTTGACGCTCTTCCAGCAGGCAACTGTAACCTAATTTGTTTCCAGAATGTGTTTACTTCTGTAGTTGTTGATTATTAAAATGCTTTTAAGCTTCTGTCTCAGCTGTTTAGAAAACTAAAGAAAGAATCCTTGTTGCCTTTGAATAATACCTTGCTTCTTGCTAGTGTCTCACTGAAATATTTCAAAAATCATTTCATAATATTTCAGCTGCTGTGATATATGAGTTATATTATGAATCTTTTCAACATATTGGAAACTGGAGAAAATCATGAGACACAGAAAAGCACAATTATTAATGGTAAATATTTAAATATCAATAGGGCTTCCCAGGTAAAGAATCTGCCTGCCAATGTAGGAGACGCAGATTAATCCCTGGGTCCGGAAGATCCCTTGGAGACAGAAATGACAACCCACTCCAGTATTCTTGCATGGAAAATTCCATGGAGGAGCCTGGCAGGCTTCAGTCCATGAGGCTGCAAAGGGTTGGACTGGACTGAGCAACTGAGCACACACACAGATATCAATATTTGAAAACATCACAGAAATATGTTTGGAAAATATCTAAAATATTTTTAAATATGTGTACTGAAAAATCCTTAAATGTAGTCTAAGCTAGAAAATATACAACAGAATTAATAATGTGCATTAATGTATGTAAAATAATAATTTTGCATACATAATTGGAGTACAGAATTTACAAACCTGAAGACTTTGTTAAATATAAGCACTTTCTAAAAATGTTTAACTATCCATCATGTCAATATATATTTTTAAGTTCCTGTTTTATGACAAGTATAGCAAACATATTTATATTTGGCATATGTAAACTTCATATACCTTGTACTTTAATAGTTGTGTCCTGTTACATAAAGTATGTTATATCTGGTTCTGTTCCCTGTCTTGGCTACTAATATAGTGACATAAATATCAACATGAGATAACATCTTATATATCATTTCTTAGAAACTGAGAGATAAAAGCACCAAATATATCGTGCAAGTCTCCAAGCTCTTAAATGATTTCTTGTGTGTTTATTTCTGTTGGAAAGAGAGAGAAGGAGGGGGAGAGGGAGGAAGTATTTGCTATAACTCATGTTGTGATTTATTGGATGCTAATCTTAAAACCACAAGATTACATTTCAAAGGTCAGCTTTACAGTCATGAAAAACAAAAGTTCTGTGTGTTTGATACTAATGAGCCCTGTTTATTCAGTGGGTGAAGTCAGACAAATATTAGATTAAATCTAAATCACGGAATGTTCTTATTCGGCATAGAAGCTTCTCTGAGTACAGATGTGCTAATATATTAAACAGAATGCCATACAAAATATTCCCCCTGAATTACTGAGGTAAATAAGTTACGCTAATCAAATGGAGAAGGAGAATCATTTACAAAATTATAATTGACTCTAATTTTGTAAAAGCACAATTAGGAGAGTCTAATACCTTTCAAAATGTGACCTGATAGCCCCATGACACATTCCTTTGAAAAATTAAGTAAAATCCTTCTTACAAAGGCAGTTGCCATGTCCATGGGTTTATTTAGATCTTCTTCAAGCACTTTCATTTTCAGAACATTAGTCTTCATCTACATCCAGTTAACTTACCTACAGTTCAAATTGTTCTCACCTTTTTATTTCCTACTTTCTCCACTCAGTGTTGGAGATGTACGTATTGGCCATTTAGCTCATGTATGTATTTAACAAATGGTTCAGTGCCAGGCACAGTTCTTGGCTCCCATAATAGAAAAATGACCAGGTGATGATCCCTGCCTTCAGGGAGTTCACTGTGTAAAAACATAGGAAGAAGTGGTAAGCCCATGGGGTTCGATCCAGAAAAGACATCTCAGACTTGGAAAGAAGCACTTCCCAGGCAAAGAAAGGGGAAATTGTACACATTGGGAGGGAAGGGGGATGTAAACATTGAAATGCTACAGAGATGGAGTGGAAGAGTAGATGGATAGGGAGAAGGCTAGTTTGGAAGTATCAATACATGAGGCTTGGCCCTTATGCTTACACACAAGTTTGAACTTCAATCTACAAGGATCAGGACTCTCTGAAAGGTTTAAACAGTAACTGGAAAAGTCCGTCTTGTGGCTGTGTGGATGGTGAGGGAGGCAGAGACCAAAGGCAGGGGCATAGCTCAGACTTTCCTAACCATCTGTTCCTGGAGCAGAGGTCCTAGACCACAGCCTAGGCCAGAGAAGCAAGCGCCAGTGAGGACAGTGAAGGGGACCTGTCACAATGTCAGGGACAACAGGACATGGTGATCAGCTGAACCTGTGATGTAAGCAGGATAGAAACATTCAGTAGAACTTGCACGTTTCTGATTCCAGGTAGGTAATAGTCTCATCCATGAAGATAGTCATGGATGGGGGTAGGGGGATGGGATAGGGGTAGGGGATGGTCTTACAAGGGAAAGAAATGCAATTTGAGATAAAAGTTTGAGGTGACTGTGGAAAACCTTCCTCCTTATGGAAGGCATACTTAGAGTCATGGAAGCAAGACTTGTGATAACGCCCCCCAAAATCTGAGTGTGGGCTGCTCTTTTATCAGGCAGGGAGGTTTGCCATCTTTGCCATAGAGATTAGTGAAGCCCTGTGCACAGATGTGGCTTTTAAGCAGCTGATTTTAAAAATCCCTTTTTTTTTTTTCAACAAATATTTAATTAGCCCTCTTCAGTACAAGAAAGGTCGTGAGTTTTGTAACACAACTTACAAGGTTTGATGAGTGCACACAAGCTCTGGCTACACAGTATTGCTTGCTTTACTAAACTCCTTTGTATTGTGGGGATAAAAGACAAAGAAATTGGCCTTTGAAATCTGAGAGCACCTGAGAGACATAATTTGAGGCAGCAATCAGAATCAAGCTAGCAGGTACTCAGTGCTGGTCTCTCTTGAGTGGTTAATTCCCAGGATTTCCATAGCTACAAAGATGATCTTAAAGATAAGGTTATGTGACCTTCTAGTACTCTTGCCTGGAAAATCCCACGGGCGGGGGAGCCCGATGGGCTGTAGTCCATGGTGTTGGGAAGAGTCGGATGCGACTGAGCGACTTCACTTTCACTTTTCACTTTCATGCACTGGAGAAGGCAATGGCAACCCACTCCAGTGTTCTTGCCTGGAGAATCCCAGGGACGGGGGAGCCTGGTGGGCTGCCGTCTATGGGGTCGCACAGAGCCGGACACGACTGAAGCGACTTAGCAGCAGCAGCAGCAGCAGCTTTCAGAAAAGGAATTCTTCAAAATGAATAACTATTAAAAAAAAAAATCTCTTTCCCTAAGAGACAAAGTATTTGGTGATAAATTGAATGCTTCTCTCTGAATTGAACATATCATGATCTAGATAGAAACTCAGTCTGGGGGGAAAAAAAAAAAAAAACAAATAAAACATGGCACCTTTCATAGTGTCATAAGATGAGCTATTTCTGGCACTTAAAGTGTCTGGTTTCTAGAGAAAGAATTTCTGTTAAAGCATGTTCTCTTTTTTTTTTTGGAGATACAAATGATATATTTTATATATGACATACCACAAAAATATGCGAATTTTGCTCATGTATTGGTATTATTGGTTTATATAGACTAGAAATCTACATAACCATCTCTTACAAAGAAAAACAATAGGCACGTTAAAAAAGAGCATAGGTACTGTGTCTTGGTTAAAGTCAGCAACTTGTTTGTCAGAGATTCATGGGTGGCTCCTAGTTCAACTTTAATATTTGAGACAAAGTGGGGAAATATGGCAAATGCTATTAGTAGAGATTCCCTAATAATTCATGAATGGTTTAAATTATGTGTTGGAGGCTTTTTTTTTTTTTTACTTGTTTTTCAATTTATCACAGTATCACACACATTGCTTGGTAACATGTTCATGAAATCTTCCCAGACAAATTAGTTCCACTTCTAGTGTTCCTTCTTGCCATTTCATTTGGAGAAAGGTATGAAAAAAATAATCAGCTTTGAAAGAAGAGAAGATGTGTCCTCCTATTAGTCTATGTTGTTGTGGTTGAAGATATGAAATCAGAAGTGACAGAATATGGAGTGGAAAAAGTCTGATATTTTTACACTGTGACCTGTTTGTGAAGTCAATGGAGTGAGGAATTTCATACACATACATATATATATATATATATATATATATATATATATATATATATTTATACACACACACATACGTGTGTGTATATGTACATACATGCATATATATATTTTTTAAACTATGAAGATAATAAAACACTTACAGTAATGCACTCACCTTTTGTAATCTCACCTAGGCAAGTTTTAAAAAATAAATCTCTGGATAATGCAGTTTTTAGATTCTGAAACTGAAAGATTGCCTACTGAGTTTCTAGAAATTTCTGTAAGAGCCTCCAAAACCATTCCAGGCCCTTCTATCTCTCCTCCAAAACTTCCAAATTTTTGTTTATAAACTGCATTTTCATTAATGAAAAGAAGCCATTTCTTAGAAATGATAATCTGTTTTTCTCGCTTATTTTTCAAAAGACGGTTTTAAATGTTTTAGATGAAGATTTTTTTCTCCATAATTTCAGATTTATGTCACAGTAGGGAAAATACATTTATTATCCAAAGAGTAAAGAGAAGCACTTTTGTAGGATTCTCCTTTCTTTCCCCTTTGAGAGATATGAATTTCCATGACCTCTGGTTAGAAATCAGTGAATAATTTCAAAGCTTCAAGGAATTCTGGGATCTATGATTGTAACCAAAGGGTTCAGATCAGCGTCACACCAAACAGTTAGGAATGCACAAGGTGTGATTTCTCTGAAAATCCTGATGACACTCATTTTGATTTTTTTTTCCAATATTTCCTTTATCCAGGCATACAGTAGACATCCAATATATACTTGTTGACTTAGCAAATTAATAAGGTATTTAATTATATAGCTACATAATCAAACGCCAGTGGTGCCATTTCTTGGTTCATGTTGAAATCTACAATTAGGGGAAACATTCTATTAGACTTCCATTTGATACTTTCACTATTTTATTCTTAAAATAATTATATGCTTTTTTCAGTGCCTCCTTTCTGCCCTTTGTATCAGTCTCCTGGTAATAGTTATCTTTAATGTCTCAAATATCTTTAAAAGCTTTTTATTATTCAGAGATTATTTTCATTTTCCAACATTTCCTCAATATTACCGTAGAATTTTTACTTAGGCTCAATTACTGGGAAAAATGAGAAAAAATAGAGAGACATGAAACCATGAGAAGTCCAAAAACATAAAATATTTATTGGCATATTGCATAAGGATATATCCATGTGTAATAAAATTGCATCAAGCAGAAGGGGATAAATACAAAAAGCTGAAGAGCAGCTCAACTTGTAGGAGAAGTTGAGTGGATGCAATTGAGGTGGGGCCCAGAGCAAGTTCCTCAAGCAGTACAAAGTCTACTGTATCTTAAGCCTGAAAGTAGACATAATTCATGATTTTATATGTCTTTATTTTATATGTAATGTTGTAATATGTATTAGTATACATACATGACAAATGTCAATAACATGTAAATATATCTTCATATAAAGGAATATATTATTTTATTTCTCTAAAATATTTCAAATAACAAAAAATATTGGGAAGGATGATGATAAAAACCACAGTGAAACCAGGGTTGTACAAATAAAGCAATGCTAATATCTGTCTCTTATGTTGAGGCAGATCTCAAATTTATACCCACCATTATGAGTCTTTTTTGAAAATCAAATATAATAATGGCTTTTAGTGACATCCTTCCAGGAATAAATTAAATTTTCTATTTTCAAAATGCTTCAGTTCAGTTCAGTTGAGTCGCTCAGTCGTGTCCGATTCTTTGCAACCCCATGAATCACAGCACGCCAGGCCTCCCTGTCCATCACCAACTCCTGGAGTTCACTCAGGCTCATGTCCATCGAGTCAGTGATGCCATCCAGCCATCTCATCCTCTGTCGTCCCCTTCTCCTCCTGCCCCCAATCCCTCCCAGCATCAGAGTCTTTTCCAATGAGTCAACTCTTCGCATGAGGTGGCCAAAGTATTGGAGTTTCAGCTTTAGCATCATTCCTTCCAAAGAAATCCCAGGGTTGATCTCCTTCAGAATGGACTGGTTGGATCTCCTTACAGTCCAAGGGACTCTCAAAATAGGTCCTCTAAAAATTAATTTCTGGTTTATCTGTTATTTACGTGCTTCTTAAACATTTAATATCATTTTCTCCTTAAGTAATAGAAAGGAAGGATAAAAATTATATCAAATATTATCATTTGATAAGTTGATAATTATTTCTTTATTTCTTCCCTAACTTTTTGGACCATACACATGCTTTTTGTTCATATGGGATTAACATAAGGAGTTGGCAGAGTTAATTTCTGTCTTAAGGTAAAATTCACGATATTAAATCCTTATTTTTCTGAAATAAATTTTTTTGTTATTGAAAATTGCTTTCAGTCAGCCATTAGCTAGAAACTATTATGGTACTTTGAATAAATGTTTCTGGTTATAAAGATCAAAAGGTCAAAATCTAAGATTTCATTCATTTTTGGTTTTGAGGAATTCTTTAAATTATATTATCTTTTTAGGAAAAAATCTATTTGTATACAAGTCACTTCCTGTTATAGTAATTTTTTTTTCTTACTTGAAGTGTAGGCATACAATCTAACAACTGAACTTAATATCTAAAGTCCAGAAAATCTAAGATTTATGGTTGCATATAAAACCTGTATAGTTTACTCTTAAGAATGACTTTAATGTACAGTGTGACAAAGGGATTTTTACATTGATATACATGGTAAAAACCCCAAAGTCTAGGCTCTTATGTTCCAGGAACAATCCTTGATCATTCCTGGTTACAAATTGGCAGATTGTTCTGCTAAATTATTCTTGCTTCAGTAGTAAAAGCAAGAAGAGGGCCTATATATGGCCATCTGAATGGCCATGTGGGAATGAGGTCACCAAAGGTGGCCAGTTTAGCTCTGCATGTTCAAAAAATTGACTTTTTAATTCACCTGTTGAGTGCAATGGGGGAGTATTTATTCCTTGTTCCTGAATATTCCTAACTGCTCTCTGGAGTATATCTTTTCTCATATTAAGGGTCTGGAAAGCCAGATAAGAAATTGCAAGGTGTTAGAGATCAAAGAGTTAAGCAAAAGGTCTTAGGTTGCTTTGTAGACAATTTCACACAGTCCACAATAGTGATTATTTCTGCTCCCCTATAGGAAAAGTTAGCTTAAGGCTCAACATTCAGATTACTCTCTGAAGGAGATGAGCCATGGGATTTCTTTGGAGGAAATGATGCTAAAGCTGAAACTCCAGTACTTTAGCCACCTCATGCAAAGAGTTCTTTCATTGGAAAAGACTCTGATGCTGGGAGGGATTGGGGGCAGGAGGAGAAGGGGACGACCGAGGATGAGATGGCTGGATGGCATCACCAACTTGATGGATGTGAGTTTGAGTGAACTCTGGAAGTTGGTGATGGACAGAGAGGCCTGGCGTGCTGCAGTTCATGGGGTCGCAAAGAGTCAGACATGACTGAGCAACTGAACTGAACTGATAGGAAATGGAATTCTATTTTAAATGATAAGGCATTTCTTTCCCCACATCTCTTCTTTCTCAATTGTTGTTAATCACCACTTAATTATACATATGTTACATTTTCCAGTATTAAAATATGTCTTCTGTTAGGTCTTAAAATCAGTATGTTATTTGGGTGGAAAGATCTTAGACTTGATGAAAAGTTCAGAAAGGATTAATTTTATCAGGGACATGATTATCCATTTTTCTCTCGAGTGGGCCATTAACTGAGTGAGATCAACTCTTTTAAGTGGAAATATTTTCATTATTGCTTCACAAAGGGCAACTGGAATAATAATCATTCGCAAGTTGATTTGTTTGTAGTCGTGAACTTCTTATAGAGAGCACAGTAGATCACAGTATTTGCCAAATCTCAGTGGCCTGAACTACAAAGGTTCATTTCTTCCTTAGGTTACATGCATAGTGTGTGTCAGGCAGGGAGTCTGTGATGTGTCCTGTCAACCCAAGGGGCTATATCAGTAGCTATCTGGACTTACACCAGTCACTCTGATGATGGGAAGATGGAGCTCTGGCCATGGTGTCGAATGGGCAGTTAATTGCTCTGCCTTACAAGTAATCAGAGAAGGCAATGGCACGCCACTCCAGTACTCTTGCCTGGAGAATCCCAGGGATGGGGGAGCCTGGTGGGCTTCT